>NC_080781.1:103182672-104432672 GCF_020826845.1 Diceros bicornis minor
CACTATGCCACCGGGCCGGGCTAGAAGATATATTTTTTAAAACCTGTGATTATAATAACTTGATTCTAAATAAGGAGGCACAATCATTTCCATAAAACAAATCTTTGGTTTGTTTTTTTCTCAGAACCAAGAGTGCCTTTTATTAATATTTCATTCACACATAATGAGGCTGTTCTTGTCAGTGGATTTTGATGGAATTGGGTGTTTGTGAAATGTGTCAGTGATATCCAGTTGAGGTCCCCATGGACCTTGTGGGTGGAGCCCTTTTTTATGTGTAAGTTTCCAAACCATTAGCCTACCTGAAATGAACTTGAAGTGTTCTCTTTCTGCCCTTGCTTTAAGCATCTGTGAAACCGTATCAAACATTGGATCTTTGGAAGATAGTTATTGGTATCAATAAGAGACCTCTGAATGCTAAAAACAGTGTATAGTATGTGAAGCACGGATCCTATACAGTGGTTCTCCTCCTTGGTTGAGCACTGGAATCACCTGTGGAGCTTTAAGAACCAATGATGTCAGGTTCCCACACCAAGGAGTAGACCAAATACAAAGCTCTGTGGCAAGCCCTTTCTAGAACCCTGTCTAGACTCAAAAACAGTTCTTCATCAGCCCTCTTTAAGCATGGTTGTTCAGCCGGAAGACACTATCATTCTTCCCGCATTTCTCCATTTCATCTAAAAAAATATCATGAGTAACTCTGTCAAAGCCTTGTTGAAATCCTGACACACTCTGGCACTCTGTGATTTAGTGTTGCTGGACATTCCCAGTCCAGCAACACTATCAGAAAAGAAATGACATTAGTTGAGCATATACCTCCATGAAATATCATTTTCTTTTTCAGTTTTGCTTCTCCTGAAAATGGAGTTCATCGTTCAAATATGCTAGCTGCTGAGTACATAGCACATATTGGTGATAGTAAAGCCATCAGTCTGACTATTCCTGATTAGGAGTACGTTACTTGTATGGCTGCAGAGAAAGGAGGGCAGAAATCTAAAATCAGACTGTTGTCTACACTAGGAGGCTCCCTACTCCCGCTTTCTCTTCACTTAAAACACTACACAAATGTTAGTTATTCTTATTTTTTATTATAGAACCAGGGAAATTCTGGTTAGTTTGTCTATCTAGAGAAGTGAGTTAAGCAGAAGAAGAGAATCTGTAGCAACTAAAAAACAGCAACTAAGGGCCAAAGAGCTTCTAGCTTCCTCCAACCACTGGAACCTGTGTTGTGGATTGGAATGTCTGGGTTTGATGGCGCGTGCTCATTTGGAATTAAAGTCAGACATAAACTTCCTGAGCACCAGAGAAGCAAGCATACTTTGCTAGCACTCAGTCAATATTGTTTTGAATGTATTTCAGGAAGAGCTGGGAGCATTCCCTTCTTTTTCTGTAAGCCACTGTGGCTCAGGAAAGTTTATTGATGGTTTGTTGACCCTCCTACTTTGAGGGCAAGCCTATGCCTAAAAGGAGGGGCCGGTTGGGATAACTGCAACTAAAATAATTATAGAACAGTAACAGGGTTTCTTATTAATCAGAAAAAAATATTCCTTGTCAAAAGATAGACAGCTCTTAAGAATCATTTGTTGTCAGGAATTTAGCATAGAAAAATGGGACCTAGCCATAGAAAAGCTGCAAGTCTCATTTAGATTGTAATTCAGAAGCAGACAGCTCCAAATGGTGAGTTATGACCCAGAAGACAGCCAAAGGAGAAACTGATTCCACAGCAAACTAAAATCTGAGACTCTGACCAGGTGAAGAGAAGGGAAAGAAAGATTAAAAACATGGTGACCAGGGACCTGCTGTTGGCCAAGACTGATATTCCCTTGTCCTACTATTGTCTTATCCTTCCTCAGTGTCCTTAAAGCATGGCTTGGGAATAAGCCATGGATGCATATGCCTACTCCCCTAATAGGTACCAGACCTATAACTAAGTAAAGTCCCTTGAAATCAGTTCATTCTAAACAGACGAATCATGGAGTGTGGTGATGGGCATGTGTCCACTGAAATGCCCACTCACATATTTTATCCTATGACTTTTTAAATCTGTGTTTGCTAATGAAAAATGACTTCACCAAGAAAATTAGGGTTTTCTTGATAATTAAGATCATTTCTACCTTTGTCATCATTTTGACATATACTTTTTCAAACCTAGTTGCAACATTATTTTAGAAGATCCTTTGCATTCTGATAAAAGGAAACTGATATGCCTTACATAAGCCTCTTAGCAGAGAAAGGTAACTTGATTAAGGCGATCTTAGCTCTGTAGCGGGAGAGCGGGAAGTGCTAACATTACCCCAAGAACCAGGCTGACATTTTGCTGCAGCTTCTTTCTCTTTCTCTCTTCCTCTCCTCCTCTCTTCCTCTCTTTCTGTCTTTCTTTCTTTCTTCTCCCCGCCTCGTCCTCCCATTTTTTTTTTGTAAAGAACTGCCCCAGTGCTTAGATGGCAAAATTCATCAGCACTTTCATCTAGGAGTGGCCAATGAATGTGAGAGGACTAGACAAGGAGCTTTCCAGTGTCTCTACCAGCTGTATACATTATGTGAATTGAAGAGTGTATTGCCAAGTTTGCCAGTCAAGAACTCCATGACCTTGTATAGGTTACTTTTCGCTGAGCCTCCATCTCCTTATCACTTCAAACAAGTGGAATTTCACTAGATTATTGGTTACTAGTGGACTCCACAAAGCCCTAGAATTCCATGGAGTTCCCGAGGCTTGAAGGGCCCAAGGGAAAGGTCACATGCTCTTGACTCCAGCAGAACAGTTACTCTTTAATTTGTTTTCTATATTGGGCTTTCACATGACATGACATTTACTTAAATAAAAGGGGAAACTCATGCATCTGTTACTCTGATTCTGTGTTCTTAGGCTGTAGATTGGCTACAGCTTTCCCTGACTGCCAGAAGGGCCATGGTTTGAGTGTGTGTTGTGATCTTCAGAAAGCAGCTCAGAAGCATCTCTCTCATCACCTCCTGACTAAATCTGTATCCCATAGAGTGGAACAATCCCTGTTTTCCTACTAAGTAAAGACATTTGATCATGACGTGAAGCATGCTATGTCTGGGACTGCGCAACCCCAATCTAGCAGGAATCTCAGGGAGAAGCCAGGGAGGAGCACTGCAGAGATAAAGCTGCTGCAAGGACCATGGTCTACACTCTGGGGTGTGATGGGAAGAATTGTTATTGTATCCAGAGCTGTTAAGCTGATGAACTGTATATAAAATAGAAGTTGAAACCAGTTTATGTGAGCAATAATTCATGTCTCACACATCACATCACAATCTAGCTGTTTTGATCTTAATATCATAATTTGGAAAAGCCTAAAAGAATCAGGGAGTTAGTCCCTTCTTACTCTAATATTCTGAAATGAGATATGAACAAATGTATACTGTTAAATGATACTTTGGAACTAGAAATTAGGTGTGTGGTGAGGAGAAAATGGGAGGTGAGGAAGATGATATACCAAATATAGACAACGTTTTGAGTTTTGTGTGAAAAGGACCAGAGAAATGGGACAGTAGCAGAATGGGACCTAGGATCAGGTCCCCTTGATCTCCCTGATCTTTTAGACTTTATCTTCATTTCTCTTCCTCTGCGTTCTACCAACCACCTTCTCTCCCCATTGTTCTTTGGTGTCTGTCTTTGCCATACATTCTCCTGCTCCCTCTGCTTCTCACAGCTTTTCTTCTCTACCTCCTGCTCCATTTTGCCTTCCTTCCTTTTCTAGCTCTATCCCTACTCCCACCCCCATTTCCAAATCCCCTGTGGTCCTAAACCTTAGGTGCTGCTTGGACTGCCCAGGGTTGCTTCCTGAGCACACGTAGCCTGCTCCATGTTTCTTGACAAGCACTATTAATTCTGAGAGATTAGAATGAGCACATACGTTGTCAGAGTCATCTGGTCTTTATTTTCTGGCAGTGGCCAGTCCTTTATGCTTGAAAGGAGCACTGTAAAGCTCCACCAACACCTAATCAGTCGGTAGTACCTAATCACCTTTTACCATCAACCTATAAGGGGATAGATCTATAGTAGATTCATTTTAAATGACTTTTTAAGGATTAAAAAACAACAACAAAGCCCACCCCCCATAATTTGGTGACAGATGAGAGCTACTATGCAAGACAAGTAGGGAGCTAAATTGCACCACATTATTTATTCAGTTATCACACTGGACTGATGGGTTGAATAAGTCAAAGTGTGGAATAAAACGTTAGTTATAATATAGTAATTTCTTTTTGCAGATTTGACCCCATTTACTTTCTTCTTAGAAGGAAAGAAATGTCACGGCCTTTCATGAAATCCATAAACACATCAGAGGCAGCAATACACTCTGGCCTTTAACCTCTGAAATCCCAGGGCACAAGTAAACTAGGTCATAAGGTGTCAAGTCACTTGTTGCCAAATCTCTCTCATAAAACACTCAAAGGTAGCTGAAAATTCTAAAATGAGAAAGGAACCAGGACATCAGTAGGTTGCAGGCAACAACCAGAGTACAAGCTTCTTATAAACTCTCAACATATATATGGACACTGGGAAATACAGTGTGAAACCCTCTAACTGGGTCCCTGCCCTTTGTTCCCTATTTCCAAGCAAGTGGAAAATCATTGACCTCAAGAGGGTCCATTTTCTCTGTAGAGGTAGAGGTGGAGTTGCTCATGCTCAGTGTGCCTTATTTCTTGAAGAGTCCTTGTCTGTCTCTGCTATGAGAATTCCTCCCTCAGAGACGGGGAACAGTGTGAAGTGGTATTGTGCAGTGGCCAGGAGCGTGGACTCTGGACTCACACTCCCTGGATTCAAATATTGACTCCCTCATTGCTAGTTGTGTGATATTGGACATGTTATTATATTAACCTCACAGGCCTCAGTTTCTTCATCTGTCAATTGGGGATCATAATCGAGTCTACCTCAGGGGGTTGTTATACGGATTAAGTGAGCTAATAGTAATCAGTCAATAAATGTTAGCTATTAATACTTCCCATGGACATAGTATTTATACAGATATTGAGATATAGATGAATAGCCCTCTTGGTCTTACAGTTCAGTTACATTGTATGTTAGATTTTTATGGGCTCAGCTGGGAGCCTGTTCACCGTGTATAACACAATTTCCATGGGAAAATGTGTTTTGAGTCCCAAATATTCAACTTAGAAAGAAATGTTTGTACCACACCCTATCTTCTTTGTAAAGTGAGTCTTTATATCAGTTCTGGGGCCTCACATGGTGACTAACACATTTCCATGTAAGTCCCCTGGTTTGTTTTCTAACATCTTAATCTAAATTTTATAAACTGTTATAATGAACTGAAGTCACAAACTGAAGCTTTTTAATTAAATGGTTAGTCCTGTTGCAAAACTGCCTTAATGAAAATTTATTGGGTACATATGGATTGTTTTGGGACCTCTAGAGAAATGTGGTAACTTCTGAGATGACTGCTTTGATCTTTTTTAACGGAGGAAATTGCCAATAAGTTAAATTATTCCTTCAACTGGGTAAAGTAGTTTTCTCTGAGTACTTAGGTAAATTTAGTTGCACGTCAGTGAAAACTGTGATGTTTATGTGTTATTGCCGAGAGATTTAGAGTTATTATTAAGAATTCCAGAACATCAGAAACTTCTAGTTAATATGTATATGACAATGAAGAGAGCCACGGTTTTTTGGCCAAAGGTTGTCTTTCTAACATTATAAATAAGGTCAGTAGGTCATAGGGCCTATATTGCCTCACCTTGGGATTAAACAGACCTTGCTTAATGATGTAGCAAAAGATTAATCAAGAGCACCTTCTCTGTTCAAGATCAGTCAAAGAAGACTAAGTTTCTGAACTATGTTTCAAGTTCCAGAGAGCACTTGTTCTCTCCCCTTCCTTTCTGGGTTTGCCCACAGCAGATTACCGTGTTGTGGTCATCTCTTTCCAGTTTTCCCTCCCTTTGATGGCATCTCCTTATGTACGCTGCTCATGGAGCTCTCTTCTTTCTCCCACACTGAGGATTGAGTAGTCCAAAGTTACCACATGTCAGGTCAGGCCTGTTCAACTCTGAAAAGGTGCTTTTGTCGTTCTCTGTGTATCTTCTTAGATGTCTAATAGTTTACTTTAGGTTCTGAGCTTTAATAATTTATATATTAAAGTCTGTTATTTTCCCAGCTCAGTTAAATTTATTTATACATTTTTGCTCTCATTTCATTCAGCAAGAGAAACATTTATTGAGCACCTATTTTGAGCTAGTTGCCATAAAATTCAGAGATGATGATAACACAATTCCTACCTGCACAGTCCAGGAAAGCAGACCTATAAACAAGTAACAAGTATTCATAATACAATGTGAAAATAGACATATGAACAAAGGGCTGTTGTAGCTTAAAGGAGGGAATGGCTAACTCTATCTGCAGGGTGACCAACTATCCTGGTTTGCTTGGCATTGAGGGACACAGTACCTTCAGTACTAAAACCCAGGACAATCCCCAGAAAACCAAGGTGGTTGGTCACCATATCTATTTAGGAGAGATGGAGAAGACTTTATTTTTATTTATTTATTTTTTTGTGAAGAGGACTAGCCCTGAGCTAACATCTGATGCCAACCCTCCCCTTTTTTCTTGAGAAAGATTGGCCCTGAGCTAACATCCGTGGCCATCTGCCTCTACTTTATATGGGACGCCGCCACAGCATGGCTTAACAAGTGGTGCATCGGTGTGCACCCGGGATCCGAACCGGCGAACCCCGGGCCGCCGCAGTGGAGCACACACACTTAACCACTTGTGTCACCGGGCCAGCCCCAAGAGAAGACTTTAAAGAGGAAGTGCCATTTGAAATAGAGCTTAAAAGGCAAGTAGAAGTTCACTAGGCACTTAAGGGAAATGAGGATAGCATTTTAGGCAGATGTGAAAGAGCATTTCTTATTATGGGAATGGTGAAGAAATTGGTGTGAATAGTATGTGAGCTTTGGCCAATGTGTGTACGTATGTGGGGGGGTGGCAGAAGAAGGGCTCTAGAGTGAGAAGAGAACAGATGAAGACTAGAAAGGTAGGCAGGGGCCAAATCATGGAGGACCTTATATGCCATGCTAAGGAATCTTTACTATGTCCTGTGGATCAGCGGTTTTCAAATGATGATAGTGATCCCTTGGTTCAAATGAAACCTTGCTTGGAAGCATGAGTAAATAGAGACAGATGAAATATTTCTCTGATTGAAACAGATATGTGTGGGTGCAGGGTCCTAGAATCTCTACACGTATCTCCCTCTCCCACATCTTTTCCCTCTTCGCTGCTCTTGCAGGGAATTTTGGGCAGTACAGTTTGAAAACCACATCCATGGAGCGTAGGGAACCACTAACATTTTTTAAGTAGAAAAATGGATGACATGATGAGATCTCTGATGAGACAGATTGTTAGGGAGGATAGACTGAAGAATAAAAAGGCTTGAGTAAGGAAAAACAATTAGGAGGCTATTTTAACAGTCTGAGAGAAGCTCAACCTTAAGCAGAGACCATGGGGGTAGAGACAAGTAGATAGGTATGAAAGACATTTCTAAAGGTTGCATTAACAGGAGCTAGTAGACTGATTATAGTAAGAATGGGAGGAGGGAAACGTTGCTGGATGAGGAAGGAAGAGAACTCAAGGATAATTCTGTGGTTTCTCACTTAAGAAGCAACCAACTAGAAAGGAAATCTCTAGTCTAATTTCTAATAGCCAGCTCATTTTCCTTGAGTTTTCATTAACTCAGATGAAACCAAAATGTGATCACTCATGCCTGGATCTATTTTCCTCAATCTTTCTTCATCTGAGACTTGACTTTGCTAGTAAAACCCTTTTTGCTGTGATCATTGTATTGGCTACAACTGTATTTGTCTCTCATTGGCGGGGCAGTGGGTAGCAATTTTTTTTTTTACGAATCTTTTTACAAATTTCTTACACACAAGATATCTTCCAAAAGTTCATTTTTAAGTTATTTGGAACTCAGAGTGCATTTTCCCATAGAAGTGGCATTATGCATAGCGAGTAGGTTCCCAGGCCAGTCCACAAGGGCCATTTTAGCCCATAATATAACTGAAAGTGTGGATTTTCATAATGGAAATTAGTTGGAAATAATACTGATGCAATTAAAATGAAAACAATAGTTGAAAAAAATCATGTGGGTTTTTGTTTCCCACAAGGGCTAGTACTTGATGAAAAGCAAGTTTAATCTGAGGAAGACAAAGAGAAATAGATGAGGATTTCTGTGTAAGTTGGATGGCACAGCTTTTTAAATTTATTTTTTAAATAATCTTTTGGAGGGTTTTTTAAAATAATAAAAACAATTGTGTTCATTGTGGAAAATTTGGAAAATTGAAAAAAAAGTTTTAAAAATTAAGTCGCCAATAATCCTACCACCCAGAGAGAACCACTGTTAACATGTCGATGTGTTTCTTTTCAACCTTTTTCTTCGTACATGTATTTTTAAATCAGTCCAATGATATTAACTATAGTGCATCCACACGATAAACTATTATTCACTCCTTAAAATGATATTTATCAAGAATTTTTAAAAACATCAAACAATGTTTATGATATAGTGTTGAGTAACAGGCAGCCTTGCATTTGATACCTACATTAGGGACGAGGGCGTGTAAGCAGATCAGCACTAATCAACCAGGCAGGAGTCGTCTGTTAGGCTACCAACCAAGACCCTCCACCCTCAGTCCCACTCCCCCCCAACAAAAACCACAGCCATTCTTTTTGTACAAATTCAGAAGAGGACATATTCACTCTTTGAAGTGCTGTACAGGTTCATAGCACTGGCTCCTTATTACTTCTGATTCTCCTTCAAATTACAGACTTCCTTCTCCCTTGCTGCACTGTATCACTAGCACTACTCAGGCTTTACAACTATAAATAAGGTCATTTTTTTGATTCATAAATGGAATGGAAAGAGGGGCATGCATTTCCGCAGGTAATTAGGCATGGATTGAAGAGAGGTGAGAAGGCCTTGGGTAGAGATATATGTGTACTTGTGAGGAACAAGATTATATGGAGTAGAATGTATTGTGCTAAGAATGGTGAAAGAAAACTGAGAAAATGAAACAGTATAGCTTGCAGACAGACCTAGGGAGAGTGGAAAGGGAAAGAGATGTGTTTGTTTAGGACTGTGCTTGGCTTCAGAGCAGAAAAAAGCATGCAAAGGACAGAGAGTTTGGTGGAATTGTGGCCAGCTGAAATAAAAGAGTTTTAGGAGGAGGCAACAAACGTAATTTGCAGTAACCAATTTTCTTTTTTCTTTTTTTGGGTGAGGAAGATTAGCCCTGAGCTAACATCCATTGCCAATCTTCCTCTTTTTGCTGAGGAAGATTAGCCCTGAGTAACATCTGTGCCCATCTTCCTCTACTTTGTATGTGGGATGCTGCCACAGCATGGCTTGATGAGTAGTGCGTAGATCCACGCCCAGGATCCGAACCTGCGAACCCTGGGCCGCCGAAGCAGAGTGCACAAACTTAACCACTACGCCACCAGGCTGGCCCCACAGTAACCAATTTTCTTTTAATAAGGGAACAAAGATGACTTGTGAGGACAGGTGCTTCAAGTGCTAATCATCCAAGAACTAAAAACACTCTTTGAACTTAATTTAATCTATCTGCTATGATTGTGCATCATTTGATTTTAGCCCACTTGATGATTTCCTAAAAGCAGTTTATGCATTCCTTTTCCATACTATCTCCTTTTAGAAAAGACTAGGTTTGCCACTGACTTGTATTTTGGCATCAGAGTCCTAATAGCTGCCACCTGCGTTTGCTGTTCATCAACAAAGGAACTGAAAATTAGAAAGGAGTGAAGAGTGGGGGAAAGGAAGGTGTTGGTTTGTAGGGGGGGTGTTATTTACATGTGGGTATTTTAATGTACTGGGGAAAAAAACAGAAAGTTTCATCGCACTGTAGAAACTTGGCATTTTAATTCTCACCCATCACTGTGCAAAAGAATCCCCCTCTCTGGGATTCTGTGGTTCTCATATTTGGTGTACTTATGATGTAGAGATTCTGAGTTATTAAGTGGGCCACAAGTCCTTGGCCAGTGGTTCTCAATGTCGGCTGTAAATTGGAATCTTCTAGGGAGCTTAAAAAATATGATGCCTGGGTTCCATCTCCAGATATTTTTATTTAATTGGTTTGGGGATGAGAACTGGGCATGGGGAGCTTTTAAATCTCGTCAGGTGATTCTCATGTGCAGACAGGTCTGGACCCTCTTTAGCCCATTCCTTAATTACCTGGGTGGATTAAACCGGTTCTCAAAGCGTAGTGGAAGCAGCAGCTTTAGCATCAAGAGGGAACTTGTTAGAACGCAAATTCGCAGGCTTCTCTCCAGCTTTACTGAATCAGCAACTGCGAGTGGCACAGGAATCTGTGCTTTAACAAGCCCTCTAGGCGATTCTGGTGCATGCTGTAGGTTGATAGCCACTGTGTTAAACAGTCCTTCCTAACCCTTTCTAAAGTACATCCGTGGAGGTTTCTGGAAAGGAGAGATGTCCTCACCAGCTGATGAAAACTGGCCTGGGAAAGGACTTTGATAGAAATACTTTTAATAGTAATATTAGGGGCCATGGTGGGAAAGGGCATGGTAATTTCCTGCAAAGCCCAAGCAAGTTCAGAAGGGAGCATGTCTTCATAATAGTTAGAGAGTTGGTCACATAGGCAGGCATAACCCTGGTGGCAGTACCTGCAGGAAAACTCCTACTTATCCTTCAAGATCCCGTTCAAGTGCAAACCTCCTCTGTGAAGCTTTCCCTGAGCTCTGGTGTAAATTGCTTCCTTGTATTTACTTAGCACTCGCTATGGTCCTCTATTAGCTCTTGTCTCACTGTATTGTAGCTATCTATAACTCTCTCTCCCTCACTAAATTGTGTGATCTTTGAAAGCAGGACATTCTGTTGTTCATCTTTGGATCTCCAATGACTAATATGATACCCGATACATACGTAATGCTCTAGAATTGTTTGCTTAGAGGAGACATGAAGAATGGCCAGCTTTTTTGGCTCTGAAGAGCCTTTGAAAGATGGGTTTACCTTTGTGGATTAATCATGATCCTGGGTCCAACTCTCTGCCTTGAAGGCTAGGGCCCTTGATTCTGTCAGCACACCATAAATTGACGTCTCTCAGTGGTGGCCTTACACAACAAGGATCTCAGAGATGTATTAGCAACTTATTAGTTTACAGTAGGATACAGGATTGTCAGGTTCCAGGACTTCTAATGTCAACTTTTCTCATATTTTCTCTTATTATAGGTCGACCTTCATGGGAAATCTAATTAAAATCTATAGGGATACATCTGTCACAGGACAAAAGTACTTGAGTCATTGGGCCCCACAGGTTTCCATCCGGGCACTGCCATCTTCTGGTTCTTTGTACTTCTCTAATTCTATAATATAATCTATTCATCCCTGGTCTGCTCACAAGTGTTCTTCAAACAAGAGAAACACTTAGTAAATTACAATCACTTTTGCAACTCTGCCTTCTGGAGGTTATAGTCAGGTCAACATGATTGGATGTATGTGTGTTCCCCAACTCTTTGGAGTCACAGATTCACAGGCAATCCCTTGGTTTAATTTCCTAGGTGGTTAATTACACATTCTTTATATATGGATTTTTACTAGCTTAACTCTTAGAAGACAACCTTATAGCCTTATTTTCAAGTTTTTTTCGGGAGAGCACCTCACTGTCACCTCAGTTACTGCCCAGAGTAATAATTTCTAAATGTTATAGAAACTTTGAAATATGTCCGTGTTATTCTCTAAAATGGAATTTTTCAGACCCAGAGTATAAACCAGAAGAAACTAGATTTGTGCCTTCTGTGCTAACCCACAATCCTAATATGTATGTACTGAATAGATTTTTCTATTTTTTTTCTATAGGCATTATATCTGATAGCCACTAATGGAACCCCAGAGCTCCAGAATCCTGAAAGACTCTCGGCTGTATTCCGTGACTTTTTAAATCGCTGTCTTGAGATGGATGTGGATAGGCGAGGATCTGCCAAGGAGCTTTTGCAGGTGAAAATAAAATAGGACAATTACAAATAGTCATTATATTGAGCTTTTCCACCTCAGTGTGTGAGAGCAACAGAGCTCTGTCAAGAAATGTCTAGTTAAAGTTAGGCTATAACCATTTGATTTTAGACCACAGGCACATAAGTATAGGCTGCATCTAATACATGATTCCTTGGCATGTTGCCTTTCTTCTGAAAAGTTGGCAGTTTAATCTATAAATCTCTTTTGTTCTTCCTGGAGTCTTATTTTGCAAGGAAAAAAAACAATGTGAACCTCTGGTGTTGCTGTTTTGTTCTAAACTTTACTTGTGCCCCTGGATGTTGTATGCAGGTGCTCTTGGCTGGAGGTAATTCTCTACATAACTATGCAATTATTTCCGTGGCATTTGCTACTCTAATGCTTTACTGGTCAAAGCCCCTTTGCTTGTGATGCCAAATGGCAGGCACCTGCTTGCCTGGGTGAGTACCATCCAGTGGTGAGTGCCTCTGTAACCATTTGTCCTTTTCATGGCTCTCAGGGATTAGTATATATGGTGATAATTAGTACGTATTATGTACCAAATTCTTTACACACATTATCTCATTTAATTCTTACAACAGTTCTGTAGGGTAGGTGCTATTATCCGATGTTACAGATGTAGAAATTGAGGCTTACATAGCTATTGAGTTGGAGAACTGGGATTTGAGCCCTGTATTGTCTGCCTTTCTACCACACAAGCCAATTTAGAGAAAAAGATGTGTTAATATTGATAAAGTAACACATACCTAAGATTATTCGTATAGCTTCACTGCTGGGGACTGTTTTTTGCGGACATGCATCAAGCTCTGTAACATCCAAGAACAATGACTGCTTGTTCTCTCTGTGACTTTGAACACATAATCCAGTTAAATAAAAGGTGCAATACTTGGTTGTACCGAGTGTTAACCACAGGTTCAGTCTGTTCTAGGCAAAAAAATAAATCTGTTCCCGTTGTTCCTGAACTCCCTCCAGAGACAGAGAGCCACACCCAGGCAAAAAATATCCCACCCCAACCCAAATCACATCTGGGATAAACGGATTTGGAGGAATCGAGGAGGCTACACCTTCTGTTTTCTGCTACCTGTGAGCATTTCACAGGCTGTCATAGGGCCCTAAAATGTCAAATCTAGACTCACCCTTTATTAATCCTCTAGTTAATCCAGTCTCAAATTACAGATGAAAACCCTGAACTTTTGAGTGCTTCCACATCTTTTCACCCATCCCACCACCACACATATACATCCTGATACACATTCCAAGGATGAGTGAAGATATAGATTGTCTTAATGTAGCTATACAGTTACATACATAATTGAATCAGTTATCTAGTTAATTCCTTCCCCAACAATACTTTTATCTGAACCAGTCAGATAACTGATACAAAACTATATTTTGAGTGTAAATTGAATTTTTTTTGCATCTATTCATTTTATACATGTTAGCAATAACCTGTATATTGCCTAAAGTCCATGTAACTTCCTTCTCAGACTCTAGCCTATCGTTGCCCATTTTAGAGGTTAGAAAGAAGAGAGATGCATGACACTCACACCACTGGAATCCTTGAGAAAAGGCACAGGTCTTGAGTATTTGTGAGCCTTTCTATATGGCCAAAGTCAATTCTGTGTCCATCAATTCTATTTGTAAGGCTTAAGTGCAGTGGGTGATACAAACCTGTTAAAGGCATGATTCCTACTCTCCAGAAGTTCGCAGTCTCCTTAAGTACATGAAAAAACAATGCAAGCTTGTTTAGAGACTCATTTAAACCAAGTGACTGTTCAAACAGTAAATGTCTTGGTCGATTAGAGAAACACTTCTATAGGCTATGACAATCAGAAAATGCGAACAGGAAGGAGTTCTGCTGGGCCTTGAAGGACAGATCAGTGTTAGATAGGTTGAGGAAAAAGGGGGAAGGAATTTCAGATGGAAGGGTTATAGTGTGACCAAAGGCATAAAGGCAAGGTTTTAAGGGAACAGAAAATAGAAAGTATAGCTGAAGTAAAGAGTTCAAGTAAGGAAGCTGCAGGAGATAGGACCGTAGAGGCCCTTGAATACCAGGCTAAAGAGTTGGGGCTGTAGGCAGTGGGGAAACACTGAAGATATCTGAGGAAACACATGATAAAAGCTTTGTTGAGCAAGATCAATCTGGTGGTGTGCAATAAGAATTAGCAACAGGAACAAATGGAGGCAGAAAGGTCAAGGGAGAGTTGTTGTTATAGTTTAGGATTAAGTTGATTAAGCCTCAACTAGGGAAGGCAAGAGATAATTGTAGGAGGCATTGAGAAGAAAGTACTTGGTAGTTGATTGCATGTAGAACATAAGGGAGAAAAAAACAAGTGACTTGAGAATATCAAACCAATGGTAGCATTCAGTAAAAGCAAAAGTGATAGAGGATAATACAATGGCTAACATTTCTTTGCCTCTATGTAGCCTACAGGAAACTGTCACTTACCTTACCTCATTTAAGCATGGTAATAAACAGAGGGAAGGATTGAACCTAAGTGCCCTGACTTCAAAGCCCCTGTAGCTTACGTCACACAAGAGTAACCTGTTTGGGAGACTTTCACATACATTTTTAAATGTTTAATTTAAGGTAACAGAAGGACATTCAAAAGGAAATATCTAGCAGGCAATTGGAGAAATAGGACCAGAATTTAGGGAAGAGATCAGGTCATACAATATAGGTTTAGGAGTATCCCCATAAAGCTGATGAGAGGTTGAAACCACGACAGGAAATGAGCTCTCAAAGGAATTAAATTAGAAGAAGACTATGAGAGCCAAGTTCTGATATGTGGGAGGTGGCAGGTGGGAGGAGGAAGTGAAACCAGGGAAGAAGATGGAGAGGAAGTAGTCAGTGAGCATGCATGTGGAAGAGAACCAAGACAGTAGAATGCCACAGCCCCACAAAGAGGAAAACATTTCCAAGAAGGAAGGGATATTCACTTGTATTAGGTACTGCAGAGGCACCAAAAGAGAAATGGTGGAGGCGTAGTATTGAGTTTAGCAGTTAGGAAGCCATTGATTTCAGGGTCAAGGTCTTTAGTGGTCAACCAAAGATGCTTTTTCAAGCATGAGGGCTGCTCCAGATAAATTCACCAGATTAAGAAAATCAGAAAGTTAGGCTGTTGCAAACACAGTGGGATTTTACAAGACCCCTACTCTGAGTTGCTAGCTCTGCCAGTCAGCTTCCAGAGGATTTCATGACACTGAAGGTCAAAAACATCTGAAGGACAAAAGCTGGCACCATTTTAAATAAAATGATGTTTAATTGGATGCTCGAAATACATTTTAATGAAAAAAGGGCTGCTTGAAAATGTAAAGTAATATACTTGTTGGAGGAAAGAATTCCAGTAATTCCTCTTTTTTTTTTTTCCTTTTGCAGCATCCATTTTTAAAATTAGCCAAGCCTCTCTCCAGCCTGACTCCTCTGATTATCGCTGCAAAGGAAGCAATTAAGAACAGCAGCCGTTAGGACTGCAAGCCTTACCCCACACCATCTCCCTCATGAGTAAGACTGAAATAAAACTCTGCTGCAGGAAAGATGGAAGAAAAGACAGTCAAATGGGGTGGGAGTTCTTTAACTTTCAAATGAATAGAAACTTCTTATAAGCCTTTTTCCTATTCCCTCAGATTATGTAATTTATTTGTAAGCCTGAATCGCAGCCCAAACAGGGCAGCAATGTCGAAGTGGCCGTAAAGTGGTCACTTCCACCGTGAAGCGAAAGAGCCAGTAGTGAATCCCCTCATTTTGTGCATTCACTTTGACGAAAAAGGTTTCTCAAAGATGCACACTCCCTCTTCATAGTGTTGTATTTGTTTTTAAGTTAGAGAGTAGTCCCTCTTGCATTCAAACCTCCTTCAAAACTCCTTACCCAATGTGATGTTTTTCACTTGCATTGTCATTAGATGTCCAGACAAAAGATGTCAAAACTTTTTTAAAAAAAGAAAGCAAAAAGACAAAAACAAAACAAAAACAAAACAAACAAACAAAAAAAACCCAGAGCAAGTACTGTGTAAACATGTGGAAGTCCATGCCCTAATAGAGTTGCAATTTTTTATTCTTCTTCTATAGTGGTGGCTTGGTTTGTGTACCTGTTTTTCTGCATTTGTATTGGAAAAAGTTTCTTTCAAGACATTTTCCAAAACCAGAGAGGAATATATGTGTTCAGGAAGGGCTTTTAAAACCTGTATATCTAAACAAAGCTCAAATGGTGAAATCTTGTCACATTTTCACTATGATGCTTAAAAGGTAGTTGATTTATCATTTATATAAGCCAGATTGTTTGTCTTCATGATACCTGAAAAGGATACACCGAAACTGTGGCACTCCTGTTGAGTGAGTCCACGTCTGGAACCTAGAAAAATCTGACGGGAGAAACCATACTTAAACAAAGATGGGACTTTCTCTGAGAGCCAAAAGGAAAACAAGTGTGCAATATTGAAATCCTTGTTGGGCAGTAAGTAAACAAAGAGAAAGATACCTAATTTAATCTTCTCTTGTGCTTGTGGAACATATGCAATGTAAAATAGGCACATCAGGAGGAAACAGACCCCTTACCCAACATTTGCTTATGATAAAAATTATTTAATTTGACGATTTATGGCATTTTAAAAATTAAAAAACAAGATCTGGAGAACAGAGATATTGTAAGCATTCAATTCTCTAAGAAATAGGAGGTCAGTGAAAACCACATCCCAATCAACATTTGGCTCTAAATATCTGTTCCCCTTTTCCTTATGTATCACCAATTTCTGTTTCAGGATACGGTATGTTCATACTTAATCCTTTGGGCTTTTGAATTTCAAAAACATGTTCATAAAGATCTGGAAGTTCTCGAGTGAAAATAATTCAGGTTTGCAATCATATATTCCAAGAAATATTAGTCCAACTGAATTCCTTTTATGGCTTGGAAAAAAAAATGAAAATTTGACTATTTCACCATGTATCTGTTTATTAAAAATTCAACAGTTGGCACTTCCGGACTCTTCTGAGAGTAGAAAAATATTCTAGAGGGTGTCTGCGTAGAAAAGAATATGCTCCTCTTTCGAGTGTATTGTCAGTTTTACAAATTCTGCAAAGTTGTTTCTCTGAGCCTTTGAAAAGCTAACAATTTCTGCTGTAGAAGGCTTCTTGATTTGTAGTGTATCAAGAATCTGAATAGAACCTATCTACATTCAGCCAAAGGGAGAAGGAGATCAATGACATGGGCCTCTCTCCTTCTCTGCTGCGGTACATCCATCCATCTAACCATCCATCCATTCTTTAAAATGAAAGCACTTTCTTTGGAGAATTTCTACTAACCATATAGTGCACGTGTTTATGTTTGGGAGATAACATCACTGGTGGATTTCCTATTTTCCTATTGTTTTCTTTGACTATAAAATTGGGGAGGAGCTTGACCCCCCAGAAGGTGTCCAAACTTGGATAAAACAACAAATATGAAAAGAAAATCAAATGGTAATATTAATTTGAAGCATACTCTGTTAAACTTTGCAAAAAGGTGGCTGGGCCTGAAATTTTTAATGCCATGCTGTTCTAATGAGAGAGAGAGAGAGAGGCCTTAGTTTTTATTTTATTTAAAATGAAGGGTTTTTTTTTCAATTTTTTATTCATAGTGCCAGGGAATTCAATAAAATAATACCTGGGATATGAATAGAATTAGTACATTGATAACTATGCCTTGCCAGTGGAGAGAGCCCCTAACCTGGTTGGGAAGACCTAGTTGTCAATTAGTATCCCTTATATGTCATAAAGGCCATTTTTGGTGGGGGGAGACCTGGAGCAGTGATCCTTCAGATCACTGTAGGCAGAGAAATGGCTGCTCTTTTATGCTTTCAATTCAGCATATCAATGAGGAGCCACGTACTTCTTCACCACACCCTGTTGTATCAAGATTTTATGATAATATATCCCAGTAGGCTTTATTCTTAGAAATTTATATCTATGTAAGTTTTAAAATGAGAACAGCTTCTAAAGACCCTTCCCCGTGTTAGAGAGTTATGTATATTTCTAATAAGTATTAGAGAGAAGCTGTTTCTCCTGCCAAAATGATGCTGAAGGATTCACATTTGGTACACTTGAACAACTTGGACTCCAGATGGTTAAAAGTTTATTCCCTTTCCCTGAATTTCTTTTAGCTTATCTTGATATAGGTGAGTCTATCCAGATCTTTAAATTTGCTAATGTGCCCTGAGATAATGAGGGCACATCATTGAATGTTGATTCCAAAATGTCCTGAGATAGGGATAGGGCAGTGGGAAAGTCAGGGAAGGGTGAGAAGCACAGTTGAGATTATTTATTTAAGAAAGAAAAGAACATTAACGTTGTAGCAAGGATCCGGTGCGTTGTCATAATCCCATGAGGATTTTTGGATGACACAATCTCCTCAAATCAGTCACCATGTTGGGTAATGACTTCGTTCTTGCTGATCTCGTATATGTCTCATTGTAAATATTTGTGTGTCCATGTTCCATTTTGGCTACTGGATGGCCAAGTCATGTAAGAAGATTTAACTCAAGTATTTATTATTTAATTATGTTCTTCAGATTTCTTTCAGGCTTGTGAATTGCACCTCAGTGTTTGAGTTTAACCACCTGATCCCCACATCTATCCCTCCCCTGTGAAGCACATTCCATTGCTAAAGGAAAAAGAAATATGAAATTGCTTCCTATCGTCTGTATAACTGTTTTGATAGTTTGAGATGTTTGTCTATAAAGGATATTTCTCAGCTCAAAGATTGTGTAAATAATTATTATATTCCTTTGCTCAATGGGTTGTTTATTTCTAATGAGGCTGCCAGTTCTCAGAGAGAATCTATAAAATCACTTTTAAATAACATAAACAGGGATTACAACTATGTAAAAATAAGTGTGCATATGGACAAAGACTGGGAACACAGATAATTGAAATTGGTTGTGTTAGGGTGGTAGGATTATGCGAAATTTTTTTCTTTTTAAAATTTTCTTTGATATTGTTATAATATTGCTTTATAGTAAATAAACATCAGAAAGGGGACTATAGAAACATAGAAAAGATGCCAGAAGCAGAAGCCTTCTGGCCAGAGCCCAGAGCATGCAGGGCACAGATATTGCTAGTTAAAATTTTTCCATAGGCTTTATATTTGCCTGGGTGCTGAGGTTGGCGCACGCTCGGGTATGGCACATGCTCTCTTAGGGGACTATTATCTATAAGTTAAAGCTAGGGAGATGTTGCTGTTAGAGCTCAAAACACATCCTTCTGCTTTACAACTGGCTGCCCTATGCTTTGATATGGCATCGAGATTTCTGTTTTGGTTTACTTTAGATTTGAGGGGTGACATTTGATTAGCCCCCTTGATAACATCTGTTTCAGGTATCGCCTTTCTGGATCATTTTAGCAGATTTTCAGGTTGGATTTAGGAAGAACAGAAGGATAAAATCCCCAGCTCCCACCATTTCCTTGTCCAACAGGATATTGTATCATTCAGGTAGGATTCTTCTTTTAACGACCAGTAGGCAAGTCCCATTGATTTCAATACAAGTTGTGACTTGCACTTAAAAGCTGACTATGAAAACATTAAGGCACATATTTAGAACTGCTTTTGCCTGTTGGCATTCAGTCACAGTCCTATTAGCTTTGGCTTGAGATGGCCTCCATGTGCTTTCTGTACTGCCTGATTATAGGTTGTATGCAGTAACTACTGTCATTTTTAAAGAGAAAAAGGGAGACTATCTACCAAAAGAGAGGAATTTCCTTCTAACTCACCAAAGAAATTTTAGGTGAGGACTTTTATAATGACATAGTGGCTTCAGATGTTACTCGGTTTCACCAAGAGCAGACCTTATACCTAGAGAACCCACAGGCATTTCACTGGCCATTCGCAGCATAAAAATACTCATGGGAGTCTTAACCCTGCCAGCCCCAGTTGAATCTCGTGGTGGTTTTCTGAGCTACTTGCAGTTAATATTCAGTTAAACAAAGGCATGGCCAGTGATGCAAGCTTCTCCCAGTCTCTGAGCAGGAAGACTTAAATTCAGCATTTGTATATTGACAGTCTAATAGGCCTTGGATTTTGAGTGAACTTAACACACAACTCTGAACATATATTTGCATGTGGATTGGGAAGGAAATAAATGGGACCTTGGAAATAATGAAAATATTTTTCCTAAGAAAGAATTTTTCATACGAGATTTGTTTCTGATGTAATCTTTCTGTTGGTTATCTTTAATTTTTTCACTCCTTTTCTGATCCCACACTCCTTTAGTGACCAAATGAATATAACCCAACTCCTCATGCATTAGGAATGTCTATTTAACATTAAACAATATCTAACTGAATCTGCAAATGCGGGAACTAAGATATCACCTCCATGTGCACACTTTTGTGTACTATAATACAACAAGTAGTATTTACTGTCACGTAATATAGTCAAACTTGTTAGATAAACTTATAGAAGCTGGCTAGTGCCATCAGAGTCTCCTTTGGAAGCTGCCATCAAGTGGATGCTATCCCATAATACCAGCAGTAAGGTAGGTACCCTGTTCACCTGATTTGGTACCTAAGAGGAAATCAACAGCAATTTCAGAGAATCAGTCAGGAGTAGTGGAAGGAGTACATACGAGCCTAGGAGTAAGGAGACGTAGATTCTAATATAGGCTCTGTTACTAACTTACTGTGTGACCTTGAGCAAGTCACTTAACCTTTTCATGGCTGTTTCCTCATGTGTAAAAAAAGGATATTGGACTAGATGATCTCCAAGTTGTTTCCAAAAGCTCTAACTTTCTGTGGTACTGTACGTTGTGTTGCAAATTCAACCTGCTAAAGTGATGGCGAATATCACATGCTTAAGCCTGGGTCTCTTATGTTACAGTTAAACAGTAGAACTATGTAAGATGATGGAGGAAAAACTCAAGTAAATCAAGTTAATAATACTGGGGAATGTTGATAAAATTTGTGGCAGCCTTCCAATTCCTTCACAGTTTTTTTGTTTTGTTTTGTTTTTGTTTTAATGTCCTTTTTCTATTGAGTGTTCCCAGTTGTCATTTTCCATATACTGTGTATGTAAAGTCTGGTTTTCATTAAGCTGTGGCCAGTATTTGCTACTAGAACGGAAATACACTGTCATACTTGCTAGAATAGAACTGTACTTGGGCCTCTCCTTTCCTATGAAGCAGTGCTGGGCTTTATAGAGTTTACTTTTTAAATGGCACAAAATGGCAGAACCCATACAATTTAATAGCTGGGACTACTAAGAGTGGACCTAAGCACTTGAAGAGAACAAAATGAAAAAAGTAATTACATGCTATTAGCACTAAGGAGTTTTGACAAATCCACTTGTTGAGAACCAAAGATAGCATTTCTGATGACAACTCTCACAGTGATGGGCCAGTTGTATGAGTATGCTGCTGGAAAGAGGGTAAACTGGAAGTTAGTGGACAGTCCCAATGCCCTGCCTACAGCAAAGTGCCAACCAGCCCTGAGTGCAAAATACAAGTTCAATGTGCGTGCTTATGTGTGGTGTGCTTTATGGACCCGCATATGCTATATTCATTAGTAATGATAAGACCTTTCACAGAATCCTGTGACAATTGGTGGGTTGAGTTTTAAATCTCAGTACATCAGCCAGGAGGAGCGAGGTCACAGGATACTGATGTCTACTGGGATTATACTCATAATATCCAGACAAAACAAGTTGAGGAGGATCTACATTTTCATTGTTTATCAGAATTGTATCTCATTTGGCTGTGCATTACTTTTGTTAAAATGTGTTATCTGTAAACCCATGTGTAGTGAAATTTTTCTGTAACTTTGGATTAAAGATATTTATGGTCTTTACATTTGTTTGATTTTTAATTAAGTTATTTCTTTTGTAGACCTGCTGATGGTACGGTTCCATCCTTCTGACCTCAGCATCCAATCTTTTTAAGGACTTTTGTTTCCAATATTGTTATTTTAAATTGTGGTTGAAGCAATAGAAAATTGAAATATGGATTGTGCATGACTGTGTCTTGAGTGTAAAAATATTGCAGTTTGAAACTTGGACCTAAAGTATTGCAAATAAAAATGACAAACATCAATCAGCTGGTGCTTCTCTCTTCTGTCACCTTCTCACCCACACCCTTGGTATTGGCCGTTTACCTACTTCGCAGGTTGGAGTGTAGCACTCTCTCATAGGTATCAAGGCAGGGAAATTCCCAGCCTTGTGAGCAATACAGCAAATGTCCTGCAGATTCTACCACTGAAGAACTCATACCCGGAGTCTCCATCTGGTTTTCACATGGAATAGCTCAGAGAGGCGAATGTGCATACCGAATGCAGGGCAAAAGCCTGGAGGATCCAAGAGGTAGATGAAGGAAAACTGCCAAAAGAAATCATATGTAATAAGTAATTTGTTTCTACTCATTTTTCTGCTTGGTAAATTCTAAATGAGTAAAACCATCTGCGTAATGTTTAGTTTTTATCTTATATCTGATATTGAGCTCCACAGGTCACAGAGAGATTCCAAACCCACATTACTGAGAACATTCATTCATTCATTCATTCACTCATTCAAAAAGCATTTTTTGAGCTCCTGCTGTATGTCAGGCACTGTGGACATTTCTGATAAAGATAACTTTTAAAAACCACCTCCAAATGTAACTAAATGACAGTGAAGCTCATTGAAAGCTGCTAGATGCACCTGTTGGAGTCAGGTTTGTCAGAAGCTTTGAGTCCTCAAGACTCAAGACAAAATCACCAGAGATTTAACAATCTGGCGGTTTGTTCCACCAATATTACTTGTACAGTGGGCATGGTGCTCCTTCTGGAGCATGTGTTTATAATTTGATACCTTTGTGTAAGTGGATACACAGTGGTACTACATTCCCTGTGAATGGATTATATATCTTACCAAATGCTATTTGGTTGTTTTCTAGTTCACTATATTTGCATGCAAGCTTTATTTCTCTTACTGAATTTCTCCATGTTGAAAGCAAAAGAGGCATTTTCTGTTAACATGAATGGGCAAGTGAATGAGGATCCCAGTAGTTAGCCAAGTTCTCTACTGCCCACATGCATGAATTACTGAGTTGCCTCTCCCACTATTAGCCTCATATCCTTCCATCCTTGATTGGCAGGTTTCCTCCAACTGTTTTCTTTTAATCTCTATTAAATGTAATAGAAATACTTCTTATGTGTTAGCAAATTACTGATATCTTCCATCAAAAAGAAAATTTAGAGGGGGGCCGGCCCGGTGGCGCAAGCGGTTAAGTGCGCGTGCTCCGCTGCGGCGGCCCGGGGTTCGCTGGTTCGGATCCCGGGCGCACACCGACGCACTGCTTGGTAAGCCATGCTGTGGCGGCGTCCCATATAAAGTGGAGGAAGATAGGCACAGATGTTAGCCCAGGGCCGTCTTCCTCAGCAAAAAAAAGAGGAGGATTGGCGGATGTTAGCTCAGGGCTGATCTCCTCACAAAAAAAAAAAAAAAAAAAAAAAAGAAAATTTAGAAGGCATTTGCCTTTGCCACAACAACTTGAAGGAACAGAATCCCAGATGATGATAAATGTATTACTCCACAGCTCAGCCCTACTAGCTCAATTGCTGGAACTCTAGCCTCATTTAAGTCCCTCACCTACTGAAGTGGGAAGGGGGTAATACCTAAAGTGCCCCCAAAATTATAGTTGTTCTCCACATCCCACGGGGCCCTGGCCCCCAGACACTTGGGTGGCATCTGGTGGCTTCCCACATACCTCTATCAAGCACCACTGCTGCCACTGTCCTGTTGCTACTGTTCTTGCCACTCTAGTTATCTATATCTGCAACATCCCCACCAGTCCCTGGTGCTAGTTGCCTCTGGATAGTGCACTGGGGTGACTCATCCATTTGCAGTTTCATAGCAGATTACTTTTTACAGGCATACCTCATTTTATTTCACTTCGCTTTATTGTGCTTTGTAGATATTGCATTTTTTACAAGACCTTTCACCACAAAAAGATTATAACTTGCTGAAGGCTCAGATGGTTAGCATTCTTAAGCAATAAAATGTTTTTAATTAAGGTATGTAAATTTTTTTTAGACATAATGCTATTGCACACTTAGATTACAGTGTAGCGTAAACATAACTTTTATATGCACCAGGAAACCAAAACATTCGTGTGACTCACTTTATTGTGATATTTGCTTTATTGCCATAGTCTGGAACCGAACCTGCAATATCTCCAAGGTATGCCTGTACTTGGTTGCTTTTCCATACCTGACAGCAGAAACCCCTCCTTTGAAATCAACCCATTCTGCTACATCTTTGGGCCTGTTTTGGTGGTTCTTTTTCCAGTTCTGGCACCTCACTGAACCAGAGAGCAAGTTTGGTCTTCATTTCCCCCTCTGCCTTTCTGGGGCTTGTCAGGTCAACTTGTGTATAGCCTGGCCCCTTTCAGGTCTGCCACCTCTTGTGAAGGTTAATCTGCAGCGTTTGCTGTAACTATTCCTTTATAAATTCTCCATGTTTTGCCAAGCAACCCTCCTTGGGGTAAAAAGAAAATTGGCAGTTTGGATCCATTCTACATGTACTTTAATGTTCTAACTAGAGTACCCTGGTCCTGTTTCCTAGGGATATACATTCCCACAAAGTAAGAAGCAACAGACTGTGTTACCACTGGGGGGGAAATGGGTGAAGAGTGCACAGGATCTCTCTGTATTAGTTCTTACAACTGCATGTGAGTTTACAATTATCTCAATAATGAAAAGCAACGGACTGCATGGTACCTCCCCCATGATATTTCAGAGGTCATGGCAAGGAAGTAGGTTGTGGGCTGGATATCATGCCCCAACGCATTTCCACCACCAACTACCAATTACCTTGGTATCAAGAAGCTCCTCCTAACTTAATTCCACCCGTCACTAGTCTCACCCACCTTAGGTAATAGGACTTCCCACTTTCTCTTCAGACACTTCTGAGGCCTCACTGGGGAAGCAAGGAACTCAAATATCATTGCTTATGAGTTCTTCCCTGTGGGCATGGATTGACTGGCTCCTCAGCGTACGGTGTATGTGAGAATAAAATTCATAATGAAAAACAACTTTTAATTTTACAGCAAGTAAAACTGAATTGCCGTGCTTTAAAATATAGGAGTGGAATTGTCATTTTCTAACAATGTTATACAACAGAATAAAGCTCTTGTTGTGTCCTGAAACCCTGTAGTAGACAGAAATAATAGCCCCACCATGGTTTCCACACTTTCTTTCTAAACTCTTTTGAACAGACATTAGCAAATGGTAGTTAAAATCTCCTTCATGTTTAAATGGATGTGTGACATAATTCAAAAAAAATGTTTAATCACTTAAATGAGATACAGTTACTCCTCTAGCATTCAAGTAGAGAGCAGGGATTACCAAACTGTTCTCCCCTCAGGAAGATCTTAGTCTCTGGTGTTATTGATCCATTACCACCTTTTGCAATGATTTTCGTTCTGATTTTGGATGTATTGTGTTTGATAGGCTGTTTTTCACCTGAAGCAGAAGTGTATATGTCATAGTCTACTTTTAAGGTATTGCTATCATAAGACTTGACAGTAGAAAAGACAATATTGTCCCAGTTTGTAATTTGGAATCTTCTAACTCCTTTGGATAAATACTATCTGGATTGCACATGTTATCAATCTCACCAACACCAACACATCTTATATCACAATGATATAAATTCTGCATAATGTGCAAGCCTATATTACCAAATCCCAAACTATAAATGTTTTATCCCCTGCATTGGGAGACAATCCCAAGAAGTTTATGCAAGAAGCCGCGTTCATGATGTTTTCAATTCCGTGGAAGATACCTCTCCCGTGACAGAATTACATGGATGCCACTTTGAACTGTTTACCAATGACACAGGTGTGTGTATTAATATCAGAGTAACCTATGGTACTAGGAAAAACATTTGTAATCTAGAACATTTCCCTTTCATTTATGCTCATAAGAGGGGCAGAGGCGTCAATTCCAAGATCAATGAAACCCTTTTTCTTTAGTTCCATGGTACACTTCTGTGACCTTTTCTAGCTCATTATCTGGATAATTTTGAGGGTTATTAACACCTACCTTAGGCCCTCTTTCAAATGGTGTATGAATCATAGCACTTTATAGGTTATTAAAGAAACCAAAGGCTTGACATCATCTGCGCTAACATCTGTACTATTTGGAGTTGTGTTGGTTGTGCTGGGCCTATGCACTCTCTATGACCTCCCAGGAACCATTGTTCCTCTGGTGGGAAAGGTGACACTCAACACACGGTCACAGGCTTAGTGATCCATAAGATGTCATGTACCCTCTTCAGTTTGCCTAACTTTCTCAGATCTTCAGGTTTTCCACCAACTAACTTTTCTTTCGCCACTTTGGTATCACAATTGAAGGACACTTTCCCCCCTGTAATGAATAATTTCTGATCATGTTGTTCCGCATCATTGTCATGGTGCCTGGCTACAGCTGAGATGGCACCTGCAGGTGAAGGAGCCAGTTCAACTGCAAGTTTGGCTTCTCAGCCTCTAAGTATCTAAGAAGTAGAGGAATGAACCCTACCTGGAAGGACACTTGCTTTGCCGGCCAACATATGGATGGTGGCCCAGTGGCTTTCCCTGTTGGCTGGAGTATACACTGTGGCCCACTGTGATAGGTTCACCCCATTTTTCTCCCTCCCCATAGATAGTGCAACCATTTTGAGTTCACCAAGGAGGTCCCCATCTCCTCAACATCACTCAGCACCCCTTCATGAAGCTCCTGTCATCACACTCTAACATTACACTGGTACATGTTCTACTCAAGGTTGCTGCAAAATGCATTGGGATGCCAAATTGTAAGTTTCTAGTAGTTTCTACTTTAGCTACATATCATATCAGCTTCCTAAATCTCCATACCTCCCATTTACTGCCCCATAGAAGAAGTCTCTGGGCAGTGGGGTTTCCCACCAAAAATAAAATAATGAGAGTAAAATCATCATTCCTAGTAGGGTAGTAACCCTGTACCAAAAATGCTCCATCCTGGCTCCCACCACCTCTTTGGCTCTTGCCTCAACTAGACTGGATTATGTGCTGTCAATTCATTCGAATCTCTTAAATTATGGATTCCCTCTTGGGCTGATATGGGATTAATAGTTTAGATTTCGGAGCTAGAACTGCATTTCTCTTCTCTCTAAGCGTTAGTTTCAGTTATAAAAAGAGGATAAAACTATTTCATGGCGTGGTGAAGAATAAAAATGTTAACATATCAAAATGCTCATTTGGTCACATAGTAGGCATGCAATAAATGGTCGCTATTATTATTATTAGTCTTTCAAAAATATCCTGGCCAACTGGAATGCCTTCAATAGTAGCCATTGCTCTGAGTGAATTTTCGCTGGCAATCCAAATGCAGAAAAGTGTTTCTTCATAATACCGTAGCCATTGTTGGAGACCTTCTGGTCCTGTGTAGGACACGCCTGGGAGGGGCCTAGTTGGTGAAGTGTGCAGTGTGAATATACACCCCAAATTTTTTTCCTATCTACATCCAAAAGCAAGAAATCTTTGCTCACCAACACTAGTGGCTTGCATCTGGGCATAGCGTCCAGTTATGCTCTGTATATTGGTGAGGGCTTGTGCTGTGCAAAGCAATCCCATGCCCTCGCATTTGTATTTCAAGTCCTCATCCATCTTTGGCTAAAATAACCAGTTCTCCAACAGTTAGCTCCTTCTTATATTGCCGGAGCCATTGTGTAATACTCTTAAAACCGTAAGACAATACTCGTGTAGAAAATCCAGCTATTTCAATTTATTTTAGCAGGAGAAATTATAGCACCCATATAAGACATGATTGACCCATAATTGAACTGTACAATTAAAATTGGGCAATTTTATTGTATCTGAATTATACTTCAATTAAACTGATGATTAAAAAGAAACTACATAATTGCGAGTGAGTGAGTGTATGTGTGACTGTATATATATAATCTGATCACTTCTCACCACCTTTGCTGCTACCAGTCTGATCCAAGGCATCTTCATCTCTTGCACGGATTGTTGCAATAGCCTCTTAACTGGTCTCCTTTCTTCTACCTTTGCATGCCTAACTACAGTCTTGACATGACAGTCACCATAAATCAAAACTCTCCAATGGTTTCATATTCCTCTCAGAGTAAAGACAAAGTCCTTATAATGACTTACAAGGTCCTCCACTGTGTGAACCACCCCCTTACCTTCTCATCTTACCCCTTCTATTCTCCCCTTCACTCATTCTGCTCCAAGCACACTGATTCCTTGCTATTTCACAAATGTTTCAGGCATGTGTTTGCCTCAGAGCCTCTGTGATGGCAGTTGGATTGGAAAACTGATTGGAAAACTCTTGGCTCAGATATCCACATGTCTCCTGTTTCACTTCCTTCAAGTCTTTGCTCAAATATTTCTTTTTCAATGATGCCTACTCTGATTACCCCATTTCAACTGCTCTTCCACTAGCAGAACTCCTGATATGCTTTCCCTGGTCCTTTTACCATAACATCTATCAACTTCTTTCATACTCAACCATTTATTTATTTATTTTGTCTATTGTCTGACTCCTCCCAGTTGAATGTAAGCTCACCAGGGCAAGTATCTTTTCTTTTTAATTCCCTGAGGCATCCCTAGGCACATAGTAGTCACTCAATGAACCTTAGTTGACTGAGTGTTGGTTGTTCCCTTCTTCTTGAAACCCTGTCTTCTTTTGATTCTGTGACCACTCTCTCCTAATCATTCTCCTACCTCTCTGTTTGCCATTTCTCCAGATCCCTTTTCAGAATCCTGCTTCTAGCCATCCTTTACATGTGGGTATCTTCCCAGGATTCTTTCATGGTCTGTTTTAGTCACACCCATGTCTCCAGCTCCCACCTATATCATAACTTCCAAATTAATATCTCCAGCCCATATGTCTCCTCTAAGCTTCAGACCCTAAATGTAAATCCATCTACCTACTTGAAATCTCCACTAACGTGTCCCAAAGGCACTTCATACTCAAGTTGTCCAGAATTGAATGCATTATCTCATATTCACCGTATGGGATCCTCTTCCTGTGTTCTCTCTCCCATCATCACCCAGGTCAGAAATCTAGGCATCATCCTTGAATTTCCCCTCATCTTGTTTACCCCTACTGTTTCCTCAGTTACAAAGTTTTCTTGATTCCTCCTGTTAAATGTCTCTTAAACTATCCCTTACTCTTTAGACCCACTACTATGGGGAATATTGTAGCAATACAGGAGAAATAAATAATGATGGCCTTAAGGAACTGGTCTCTCAGCTTCCAATCTTGCCACTCTTCTGATTCACATTGCTGCTAGATTGCTTTTTCTAAAAAAGTAAATATGACTAGGTCATGACCCTTCTTAAATCCTTTCTATGGACTTTCTGTCACCTTCACAGTGGACCTCTTGCTCTTCACTGCATCCTCTTCATGTGGATCCTCACATCAAGCTCAAGAGTTTGTCTAATACTTCCTGAACAGAAACCATGACCCCTGATGATATATTCATGGAGATATATGAGAACCACATATGAAAGTCACATCCAGAAATCAAAATTAGTGATCCCTGAGCCAGTAGAGAATGAAAAAAAATGATGAAGAACATTGGCTATAGTTTGTGACGGCAAAGTCTTCCTGTATGATAATCCTGTAGGAAAAGCATTTAAGCCCAATGATGTAATTAGTTTTGAGGCTGAGAACTCACAGACTTGTAAGGAAGAGGAGGAGACATTTTTGCACTGGGCATCATTCAGAAACATTATACAACGTTCTCCATTCCATGGTGTTTGGATTCATCCTTCCAGTTGCTGCAGGTCAGCCTCCATCCTGGAAGGTAGGCTAACTCTCCTCTCATCTTGATGCTTAAGAGTGCATGGTCGTTGACCAATAACTTGGATAGGTTTGATATATTCAAAATCCTTGGAAGTAGCCCTATACTAGAGCTAGACACACAGAAATCTTCCACTATAGAGTAAAATGAGTTCTTACACAACTGTCACTGAGAACTTCATCCCAAATGGTTTACCAGGTGAGATGGTCTACACTGAAATCCAAATGTATGAGTATGGTTGGTTTGGCTATAAGTTCAGCCCTGAGATAAAAGGCAACTGTCTTCCCCAGGCAGAGCTCCTCTGGAGAGGTACTGTGCCAGGGTCCAGGTCAACTTGGATAAGGATCCTGGCACAGACTATGAACTTTCCTTGTAACCCTCCACATCTGTAAAGAGCATCTGGAAACAACTCAACAGCGTAAGAGAGTTCAGAGAAAGGAGATGAGACCCCTCTGCCATGTATGGGCAGCAGAGTTAGAAAGGGGTTTGGACAGATGTTTTCATACTCTCAGTGGCCTCAGAGCATGAGAGCAGTGGGGATGTCAGAGGCTCTGGAGTTAGAACACCTTTGATTCAAAACCCACCTCTGCCACCTAATAGTCCTGTGAGTTTTATCCAATTCCATAAACTTCCCAGGCTTTCACTTCCACATCTGTAAAACTGGGATAGTCATACCCATGTAAAAGGTAGTTGTAAAGATTGAGTGAGACCATGTTGTGGGGAAATGCAGGGTACAGGGCTTGGCAAAGAGTATGCTCTTGATATATGAGAGTTTTCCTCTACCATTGCTCAGCCTGGGACTGTATGAAGAGCAAGTCTACAAAACTTAGAATCCTCAGGATCAGAGCTGCCCCTTTTTGATATGGCTCAGTTCTAATAGCAAGGTCTTTGTTTCTGTCTCTCAAGGACCAACTGGAAACAACACAAAGGGATACGGGCACTTGTTGAGAGGGAGGCCTTACAAGGGGGTTAGTGCACCATTTGCAAATAAATATTAGTTTTACTTTTACCTAAAAAGTAATACATGTCCCATGTTCATTTTGATATTGCTAAGTTAAATGCTATTTAATATTGTTGAGATGGCAATATTCCCCAAATTGATCTACAAATTCAATTCAATCTCTATCAAAATCCCTGTTGGCTTCTTTGCAGAAATTGCAAGCTTATCCTAAAATTTATATGGAAGTGCAAAAGTCCCAGAATGTCTAAAACCCAATACCCAAAATTTTGAAAGAGAAGAACAAAATTGAAAGTCTCACACTTCCTGATTTCAAAACTTACTACGAGGCTTCAGTACTCAAGACAGTGTGGTATTGGCATAAAGATAGACTTATAGATCAATGGAATAGAATTGAGAGCCCAGAAATAAACCCATACATTTGTGGTCAGTTGGTTTTCAACAAGAGTGTCAAGACTATTCAGTGGGGAAAAGAAAAATCTTTTCAACAAATGGTGCTAGGACAACTGGATATCCACATGCAAATGAGTTTGGACCCTTGCCTTACACCATATACAAAAATTAACTCAAAAATGATCAAACACCTGTATGTAAGAGCTAAAACTACAAAATTTTTAGAAGAACATGTAGGCGTAAATCTTGTGACATTAGGTTAGGCAATGATTTCTTAGATATCACACAAAAACCATAAGCAACAAAAGAAAAGAATAGATAAATTGGACATCATCAAAATTGAAAACTTTTGTGCTTCAAAGAACACCATCAAGAGATAGAAAAGACAACCCACAGAATGGGAGAAAATAGTTTCAAATGACATAGATCCATAATGTTAAATGACTTAGATCCATAATATACAAAGAACACTTACAACTCAATAATAAAAGGACAAATAACCCAATTAAAATGGGCAAAGGATCTGAATAGACATTTTTCCAGAGAAGATGTACATGTGGCCAGTAAGCACATAAATAGATGCTCAACACTGTTAGCCAGCAGAGAAATGCAAATCAAAACCACAATGAGATATCACTTCACACCCACTAGGATGGAAATAATCAAGAAGACAGATCTCATAGAGAAAGAGATCAGATTTGTGGTTGCTAGAGGTGGGGGTGGGGGGAGGGGGAATTAGAGGAAGATGGTCAAAAGGTACAAACTTCTAGTTATAAGATAAGTACTAGGGATATAAAGTACAACATGATGACTATAACTAACACTGATGTATGATATATAGAAAAGTTGTTAAGAGAGTAGATCCTAAGAGCTCTCATCACAAGGAGCAAAATTTCTTCTTTTCTTTTTAATGTATCCATATGAGATAATGGATGTTAACTAAGCCTATTGTGGTAATCATTTCACAATATGTGTAAATCAAACCATCACGCTGTACACCTTAAATTTATACAGTGATATATGTCAATTATTTCTCAGTAAAACTGGAAAAAAAAAAGACAGATTGGCAAAGACGTAGAGAAATCGGAACCCTTATACAATGCTGGTGGGAATGCAAAACGGTGTAGCTGCTTTGGAAAATAATCTGTCAGTTACTCAGTTAATCGTAGAGTTACCATACGATCCAACAATTCCACTCCTAGTTAAATGCCCAAGAGAACTGAAAACGTATGTCCACACGAAAACTTGTACACTGATGTTCACAGCAACATTATTCATAATGGCTAAAAAGTGGAAATAACCCAAGTTTTCATCAACTGGTGAGTTGAATAAATAAAATGTGATATAGCCACACAGTGGAATACTATCTGACAATAAAAAGAAATGAAGTACTGATTCATGCTACAATATGGATGAACCTTGAAAATATTGTGCTAAATGAAAGAAGCCAGACACAAAAGGCCACATATGGTATGATTCCATTTATGTGAAGTGTCCCGAATAGGCAAATCCATAGAGACAGAAAGTAGATTAGTGGTTTCCTCTGGTGGAGGGGAAGAGGGCCGGGAGGAAGTGGGGAGCGACTGCTAAAGGGTACAGGATTTCTCTTTGGAAGTAATGAAATTGTTCTAAAATTGATTGTGGTGGTGGTTGCTCAACTCTGTAACTATACTAAAAACCATTGAATTGTACACTTTAAATTGGTGAATTGTATGGTATGTATTGGTGAATTATATTTTACCAAAGTTGTTATAGTTAAAAAAAATGATACATATCCATTATAGAAACAGGAGAAAATTCAGAAAAGAAAAAAAAACCTCCATTCACATTTTTTAAAAACGTTCTATGTTTCCCAGTTGTTCTCAGGATGGATTAAGTCAAAAATCCTTATCCTGATGTATAAGACCTCTCAAGATACATTCTGTTTACTTCTCCAACATCAACTTTCATCATTCCCACATTGGTACCATATGTTTCAACCGCAACAAACTAATTGTTTTTCTCCAAACATTCCATGCTCTCTTGCAAGTTCGTGTACTTGCACACATCATTCTCACTGCCTGTAACCGTTGGTCCCTCCCTTCTTCATTTGGTAAATTGTGTTCATCCATCAGGATTGGCTTAGATATCACCTCTACCAGAAAACTTTCCATGACCTGTGGGATTAGGTGTACTTCCTTGGTGTCTAACAGTTCTCTGTGCTTATTTCTATCAAATCATTCACTGTATGCCAATTTTAAAAATGAAAAATTAAAATTAAAAAAAATTATGCCAACTACAAAATGAAAAAAAATGAACAGAGCCTCCAAAATCTCTAGAACAATATCAAAATGTCTAACGTTCATGTCATTAAAGGCCAAGAGGGAGCAGAAAAAGGGATTGGTGCAGAAAAAAATTTTTCAATAAATAATTGCTGAAAACTTCCCAAAATTTGATCAAGGACATAAATTTACAGATTCGAGAACTCGTGAACTCAAAACTGTATAAATGTAAGTAAAATCACTTTTAGACAGATAATGAAACTGCTGAACACCAAGGATAAAAAAAAATTCTTGAAAGCAGCTAGAGAATAATGACACATAATATATCTGATAACAGTACTTTGAAATACTGTGGATCTCTCATCAGAAACCATGGAGGGCAGAAGACAGAGGAACAATGTCTTTAAATTGCTGAAACAAAAGAACTGCCAAACCAGAATCCTATATCCAGTAAAAATATCCTTCAGGAATGAAGGCAAAATAAAGACACTCTTGGATGAAGAAAAACTAAGAGAATTCATTGACAGCTCTAAAAGAAATACTAATGGAAGTTCTTCAGGCTGAACATAAATGATACCAGAGAAAATCTTGGAACTCCAGGAATAAAGAAAGAGAAACAGGAATAGTAAACATAAAAGACTATTTTCCTCCTCTTAAGTTCTTTAAAATATGTATGGCTGTTAAAAAAGCAAAAATTATAACACTGTCTGGTGGAGTTTTTAATGTATTTAGATAAAATATCTGTGAAAAATTTAGAAGATTAGGTGGGGAGGGTGAGGTGGTTATAAAACTTCACTTCTTAAAAATTTATTTACGGTAAAATTCAGTTGTTTTTTGAAAAATGCATACAGTCGGGTAACCAACATGGCAATCAAGATACAGAGTAGTTCCAAAGTAATGAACATAATCATTACTGCCAAAAGTTTCCTCAGGCCACTTTGTATGCCTTTCCTCTCTCCCCTCCCCACCTCCCCAGGCAACCAATGACAAGATTTATGTCACTATAGAGTAATTTGCATTTTTGAGATTTTATATGAATGGAATCAGGCAGGATGCACCTTTTTTTTCTGGCTCCTTTCACTCAGCATAATTATTTTGAGATTCGTTCATGTTGTTATCAAATACATTTTGGTACGTATTAACGCATTGGATTCCTTTTGAGAAGACTAATTCTATCGACACATTATATACATGCCTAAGTAAGTATATGTGTGCGTGCCTAAGTTAGAGAGGTAAAGATTCTGAGAGAAACATTTGGTATGAGAAACATTTAGGAGTCAGACATGATTATCTGACTAATAATTATGATATGATGATTGAATGAACAACCTTGATTAAGTTACTTAGCCTATCTCTTCCTTAATTTCCTTATCTTTGAAAAACAGGGGATAATGACAGCACTTGGCATGATTGTTATGGGCATTAAAAGGAGATCATGTATATAAAGCATTGATCATGGAGTCTGACACAGCAGGCTATCAAAAGGTGTTGGTTCCTTTTCTTTTCTACCTTTTTATTTGGGGAAAAAAGTCTCATCCTTAAAAAAAAAAGTGCCAGCGTTTTTGAGCTTAATTGTAATATTATAGTGCCATCTGGTGACCATATAGAACCATTACATGACCTGTATTGGCTACTTCATTTCTGACAAAGCTCTACCACACCTAAATCCCTATATTTAAGATGTCATCTCCGGTCTGTTCTGGGCTAGTGTTGCAGGGATGGGGAATGAAGGCTGTACTTAAGGACTCTTCTGCTGAGCTTGGAGACCCCTTCCCTGCCTAGGCATCTTTTCCTGTCAAGAGGCAGAGCTCAAGGAAAAAGGAGAGAAGTTTCATCCATAGCCTACCCTAAGATGGGCAGAGGGCAGATTGAGTGCGGAAGCAGGTGAGTGCAGTCTTCACTCCATTTGACTCTAAAGGTGATGCTGGGAGGGAAGAGTTAGTATTTTCTCCTGTTGGGAGGTCTGCCCTTGAAAGAACTGGCCACCGTAGCTTTGGCCTTGAGTCCAATCCCAAAGAAGTTTCAAAATTGTGTAACCCCAAATATCACCCAAATAGCCCTAAGTATGGAATAGAAGAGGGCCCGTCTCCATTTTCCCAACCACTTCTCCCACCTGGATAAAGGACTACACCAATGCAGCCAAGGCCTCTGCATCCATCAGACTTGTATCTGGGCTCAGTTTGCACAAAGTGCCCCTACCCCCACCCCCAACCCCACCTCTAGCAGCTCTGAAAAGAGTCTCAACAGACGGCCGCTCTTGCCATCTCTCCTGTGCCATCAAATCCAGTCAAGACTGCGTAATTTCTTGAATGTGAACTTTATTGTGGTTTGGATTATGTAAGGCAGTGTGGTGAAGGCACTGCAGAAGTTACACAGACTGAAAAACATGGTAGGAAGTGAGCGAGTTAAAAAAAAAACAACCTGCAAAGTATTTTTTTAAATGAATGCGTGCTGGACTAGACTAAGTACTACAACTATGTTTTTTTCTTTTTCATCATTGCAGAAGCATTGAAATATTGTTGGAGATTGGGATGGGGGGGTTAGGGAAGGCTTCATGGAGGAGGTGGCATTTATGCTGGGCCTTGAAGAAGGGGTAGAATGTGGATAGATGAGATGGAGGGAAGAACATTTCAGAATGACTGACTCTAGAGAAAATTCTGTAGAAGTACTGAAAAAACAAGAGGGCAAACAAACACCCCCAGGGAGTGAAGCTTCCCAACTGAGAGAAAAGCCTGAGGGGCCTGGGCTGACCCCAAGTCTCAAGCCCCCAGATGGGGTCTTCAGTACCAATGCTATTAGGAGGCACAGGACAACGGGCTTGTTTGTAAACCTAGCAGCAGCAGGAGGTTTCACATTGCAGTCAGGGGCCCCAAACTGGCTGTACTATGCCTGGATGGATTCTCTCATCCTTTTGGGGTGTGTGGTACTTATACGTCCTTCCTTTTGCCCACTGACTGCCTGAACGGTAGTTCGTGCGCGCCCATGTGCGCGTGTGTGAGTGTAGGTGTGTGTGGATGGGTGGGGGACCGAGGCTTTGTCTCCCACTGCAGCTTCTTCCACTTTTCCCTCTTGTGGCACACAGCTGGCTTCCATTGAACTGGAGCTCAGGCCCTTCCCACTGTCTAGGCCTCACTGAACTCCAGCTCTTGATTAAGCACCTAGGAAGCTTCCTCAACATGAAGGTAAAACCTACTGTGGGGGGTGACTTGGGTTAAGGCAGGACTACACTTTCCGGAGGTGGTGATGGTGGTGGTGATTGGCGGTGATGGTGGTGGAGGTGGTGGTGGTGGTAGTGGTAGCAGTGGCAGTAAGGGCTGGGGACCTATAAGCAGGCTCTGGCTTCTGGATAGAATGCTGCCAGGAAGTTCGTAGTGTTCAGTCAGGAGCTGGGGTGTCAGGCTAGACCAGCTTGGCCTTGGTCACCCCTCCTCCTTCCTCAACGTGCCCTACAGGGGACATATTTTGGCCACTTGAAAGCAGCAAAGATATCTGTAGGGTATCCAGGCTGTTGTTGTCCTGCTTGAATCTCACCCCCGGAAGCCCCAGAGATCTTTCCTCAACAAACATCTGTATGATCTCCAGATAGGACTGTCACCTCCCCCTGTCCAGCTGCTGGAGGTATATAGGTTATGTAGCTACTGATGCTACTTGGATCGGGAGGTATGGGGAACTTATCAGAAGAAAGGAAAAGTTAATTACTGTGAATTTCTTTCTTTCAAAAGATTATGAATCTTAGATAAGACCTGGCTTCTGACAGAAAATAAAAGGATGGAAAGCTCTGTCAGGATTCTTTGAAACTGGATATTTAGAGCTCAGTGAGATCATCGCTGGAAATAACCTTGAAGCTGATGTGGCCTTGCTTGACTTTGGCAGTGGGACCACCCTTCTTACGCAGGTACAGAGACTTCAGATCACGGCAGTCACTGGGGTCAGCATCCAGAGTAACCTGCCCCAAGAACTGATCACAGAATTTTCGGCTGTTCCAGACCTGGAGAGACCAGTCAAGAGAGTGAAGGTGAGCAACCCTCTGTGAGATTGGACTTTGCCCAGTGGCATCTAGAACCTAATACTAAGCTTGGAAAGGTCTGTTTTAAAACAAAGAGACTGTCTTTCCTGATACCTCTCTGGCTGAGGGGAAGCTACCTCAAAGAATATAGACAAAAACAAGCAGAGCCCAGGATCAACCTTGACCTATGAGGTGGCTACCTAAAGGCAGCTGGTCAGAAGCATTAAATCAGAAAAGCAGCCAAACTGTAGTGGTCCATCTTGACCTAGCAGGATGAGGGTCATCTGAACTGGCATATGCTTCCCTTCATGGGATTTTATAGTACGTGTGTTAACATGTACCTGAGAGCATGTGGGCTTCTTACCCCAATGAAATAAATGGAGAAGAGGATATTTAGGATGCAGATTAATAAGGAGGTCAGTGTCTGTGCCTGGTTGGAGGTGTCTTTGAGTACAAAATAAACAAACAAAAAACCAGGATAACTATTGCTCTGTATCCTAGGACATATGCGAGGCACTTGGGATAATCTAGTATCTGGTCATGAATACGAGCCCCTCTGGGAGTCCCTGTTCACATTCTTACCTGCACTATAATAGGAATGTCAGTGGTCCTTCTGTAGAAAATGGCCTGGGTGTCAAAAATGGCATGAACAGTATTCTTTTGGACAGGAGAACGGACTTCCTCCTTTCCACACTTGATGACCAAATATGGGTTTACAGCTGGAACAAAGTGACATTTGTTTTTAACACAGTGATTGAAGTTCTCTTTCTAGATAGTCAAGAAACTGTCTCACTATTCTGGGACTTGCAGCACAACACCTGGGTATCAGAATGACCTAGGACTCAACATATTTTTCCTGCTTCCCTTTTCTTTTCTATACTTTATATAGGAATATAAAAATGAATATTATGTAGGCCTTGCCCAAAGAAGTTTACATCCCGTTCTCTGGCATGGTTGACAGCCATCCTGACTTCTCCAGACTGAAAGTACCATTGGAGAGAATCATTTGTGATCATGCTTTCTAACCATAAATAAATGAATGAGTAAAGGAATGAAATAAATGAAATAAATGCAATAAATGAAACAGAGTTTTGCTTTCCCAAACACCACTGCGGTTCTTACTTTCATTGGCATACTTCTTCTCCAAGCCCTCGGCGCTGTGAACAGTGATCTGGGTAACAACCTTTGGATAGCCACGAGCCAGGTTCCAGCAGGACATCTTGGGCATATCCAGAGTCAGTTCCCTGGAACATCAAAAAGAAGACACATCATTGATGATGAACGCCCTTTGATGACGAGATAGGCTTGCCAAAGCAGACATTGTTGCTGAAAAGCATGAAAAGCTGAGTGACCTAGCCCATTCCTCCTCAGACATAGCTTATATTTTACTAGCATGTTTTCCTTTCCTCTTGCTTTAAGGACCAGCAGATAAAGATCAGAGTAGGCAAGGCTGGGGTGAAAAGGTAGCTTTGGTGACCCAGCTCTCAGAACATAATAGAGGAGCAGCGAGGAGTGCCAGCTGTTTAATAGAAGAGAGAGTCAGCTAGAAAACAGAAGATAAAAAATAAGTGGAAAAATTTAGGCTATAGGCCTGTTCCCCTTAAATGGCAGCTCAGAGCTCTGAAACTCAGACCTCCACTGGGGAATTTTTTGTAACCCTGCTTTGAGAAATATTTCTACCACCACCATTTCAACGAAGTCTGACTTGAACAAGTTGTCCCTTTGAGTGTCTACATAGGGGGAGAAGGGTCAAAGGGATTAGGATTGGAGGCAAAGCAGAGAATAGGAGTTTGTGGGGCTGGCCAAGGAAACTGAACCTGAGCTGGACAGGCACTTCAGAGAAGATTCTCAGGAGAAACTCGCTGGTGCGGCCATGTTGGAACATGGTTGGGACAAGCACATAGTTGCCCTTCTTCAGGTACTTGCTCAGAAACACGGTGCGGGTGTCAATATAGGTGGAAGTCCCAGCACGTTCTTGGATGTAGAGGTGGTGGAGGCGGAATTTGCGGTTCATCTCCACCTGCAAATGAAATAGAATGAAATGCTCCATTCTGCTCAAATCATAGTTTTTATGTTGGAAGATCCTAGGTCCTCAGCTTTCTTTATCCCTGGACCTTTCTTAATTCCCCTAACCCTAAGCCATCCTAACTTTAACTTCATTTGCCATCATTCTCTCTGCTCCAAATCTCCATTCTTACCTTGAAGAGCTCAAAACCAATGATGTAATTGTCAGGTCTTCCCATGCGGCGGTAAGTACGCAGGTCCTTCTGCTGCAGTGACATGATGACCTTGTGCCCATCCTCAGGCACAGTGAAGATGTACTAAGGGAAAGAGGCCACCAAGGAGCTTAGTTAGCACTTCCATTTCAGATGAGCTAACTCAAATTTCAGGGAAGAAAACTCTACATTGGGAGGCAGAGACTTGGGTTATTTTCTGGACTTTGCCATTGACCACACAATGAGGCCTTGGAAAATTCATTGACTTCCTGAGTGTAGATCATAATACTTGCTTCTTCCTATGGCATTCAGCATGTGTTGTGACAACTTTATGCCTAGGCCTTTGATGCCAAAGAGGTATGCTTTGTTTTAATAAGTTCTTGGAAGAACCTTGGATTTTTTTTTTATTATTGTCCTCTTGTTTTTAAAAGCTGTGCATAGAAAACTTCCAGAAACCATAAAGACAGAAAGCATTCTTATTTGACTTAATCTGACACTGCAGCATCCCCCTGGGCTAGCCTCCCATTGCCAGCCCAGATGTGTGGCTTGTGGAGGAGCTGGATCCTCTTCCTTGGAGAATTGATGCTTTGCTACCACCATTTTAGGGAAGCTGCAGGCCTCTGCTTGAGACTTTCCAAACATCATCTGGGGAATCATGATGCAATTGAGAAGTAAAACTAAGGCATCAGATTCTTCTCTCTGCCTCTATCTCTCTCTCTGTTTCTATGTTTCTCTCCTCCCCGCCATCTCCTTCTCCCCCTCCCTTTAGCAACAAACAAAAAATGGATGCAGACTCATAGGCTCACAAGGCCCCCAAGGGTCAATCCTGTGCAGACATTTAACAGTGAAGCCAAAAGGGTCATTTCCCCAGCTTGGTATATGTGCCTGAGACTTGAAACATTTCCAGGGTTGTAAATGGGGGTGAGGTGGGGGTAATAGGAGCTTTCTTTTCTTTAGGGACAATTAAGATGGAAGGGATGGGGAAAAAGTATGAGTTAAGTAAATCAGCCCATCAACCTTAGCATCCTCCAAAATGCCTGGCCAATGAGGGCCATGGAAAGAAAAGATACACCCATATAAGGCTGCAATACAGTCATAATTCTTGTCTCCTGTGGGTTAGCTTATCAGCACATTTGGGGATAAAACCATCAAGGTTAGTATAGATTCAGGCTTTGGATGTTTGGATTTTTTGTTTTGGGGTATTCCTGGGCTTGACCCCTAATGTGTCATCTGGAATAGCATTGTAATGGGAGGTGGATGAGATGGGGTCATTGACAAGGTAGTGAATCAAATCCTGGGAAAAGGGGGTTCTAGATAAGAAAAGAGAGATATCATGATGGAGTTCAGAAGAATCACTTGCATGAGAAAGAGGATACATATAGTAAATGTGAACCTAAGAGGACAGAACAGAAATGAAAAAGAATTGAGAAAGCATCTGGGAGCAGATTCTTTCTCTCCAATATGGGACCATCATAAGGAAGTAGGGAACGTCAAACAGCCATACCAAACAATATGGCCAGGAGTGAGGCAGCCAGGAGAGGTGGCTCAGATTTGATAATATTGCCAAGGTACATCTCTGCAAAGAAACACAGTATGCCATGCTTTACAAGCATCTAAGCCAATCCCTAGGCATCTTGGTTGATGAATATTACACAACAGCTGCAAATGGAAGAACTGATGTCAAAGAAATACTCCAAGGTGAGACCTGGGTTTCTATTGCCTTGATAACCTGAAGGGAAAGAAAAATAATTGATTCAAACCTGGGGATTCTGCAGGAAGGTATCTCGGTTGTTATAGCAGCCTCCTGAACGGTTCATCAGCGGATCGTCATCCACAGTCCAGCATCCTACCACTGATTCCAGTTCCTTGCGGCCAAAAATAGGGTTGTTCACATTGCGGCAGACATTCAGTTCATGAAAGTTGCGGCAAAAGTCCTCCAGGCTCATCCTGAATGGAAGAAGGGCAGGAAAGAAATGAAGATGGCACTTAATACCTACCCCTGTAGTTCCATGTAGAAGCCTCAATTTCCTTAGCACAGAAAACCTCTCCTCACCAAAACTCTCCATCATCAGACATAACAAGCCCCAGGTTCTTGCGATCTGCTGCAGTCAGTTGCTGCCACTCTTCAGAACTAAAGGCAAAAAAAGAACAAACGGATAAGCTGTTATATTTGCCATTGACTTCCTATAGTGAGCAGGGTGCCAAAGGAACAGAATGTATGAGGATTGGGCCTGCTTTATCTCACCTCCAGCTGGGTCACAGACCCTATGCCTGATAAGAACCCACAAATGCCACTGAGCATTGACAGCCCTCTAGCTGTCTGGAGGCATGGGTTTGGAAGAACTATAGGGTTTGGGGGATGTAGCAGTCAAAGTGGAATGCCACTCACATTTCACTCCAGGGGCCACTCCATTCCTGTCTTCCCAAGGGGTTCCTCAGTCGAACCATATACAATTTCTCAGTGCTGAAGACTTCCACAAGTCTCTCTCCAAGACGGATCTTGCGAATATCAGTCATGGTGTAGGTATGGCCCTTCAGTAGACCCCAATCAGTTTCAACTTCTTGTTCCTCCTGATTAGGAGACTGAGAGCAAAGAAAGATACATAAGGGCAAAAGAATTGGGAGACCCAGGCCTGACTCCTCTTCTTCCTTGACTGGTTTACCCTAGTATGGTTGAAGCTAGTTCTCCCTATGCAGATGGAAATTTGATCCTGACACCTAACTTGACACAAAGCAGGTGAAGGAAAGGAAATAAAGAGTTTAATGTAACAACTCACTTAAACAATTCAGATTCAAACTACCCACAGTAGTATACTGATATGAACGGCATTAAAATTTGTGGTGCTGGTTTATTCCTTGAGCAAACAGCTATAACCTCCACATTCAGGAGCAGAGGCAAGAAGAATAATTTAGCAGGGGCTATTTACATCAGCTTGTATGCTGTGTCCCCCCACCCCCCACCTCAGTGGGATGACTGGTACAAAAGGATAAAATGATAAAGCCCCTCAGCCTCTGTGCCAAGGCTTAATGTGCATTGTTACCTTTCTGAGTTCCATAATGGTTTTTCATGGATCTCCGGGGTGAGGGTGATGTTCCCTACTAAATTTTGTAGTCTCCTCTGCCAGAAGTGAGCAAAGAGTGGTTGTTTTTGGTGAATACAAACCTCAATGGAGCAACAGATCAGACCTCCTTTGGTAAATGTTTTGTACAGTTCTCCAAACAGCTTGTACTTCTCCTCAACAAGCTCCGTGTATCTTCCCTTCTGCATGTCTACAGTTTCAGCCAAGGTGCCAGTGAAGTCCACGATGATATCAGTGGTGGTCAAACCATCAAGGGCCTCATAACAGCCAAGCAGCCTGGGGGCAAATATGCAAGGTTATCTTTGTAAAATTATTTTTCCAGGCCAAGGACATCATGTTCCCAAAATTTAAACAGTTCTTGCCCAACCAGCCTTTACCAGATGGCTTTTCTCTTAGATATTAAATGAGAGATATGTTGAGATTATATTCAGAAATTTCTAGGCTTAGGCTACATTGATCAAGGATAGTCCATGTGAGAACTTCTTTCTATAAGTAGATGTTAGACAAGGAGAAAATTTGAGGCCATAATGCCATGTGATCTGCAGATTAGCAGCAGGAAGGGGCACCTAGGAGCAGATAGGGGTTTAATGAAAACCAGAACAGCTGATTTCTCTCTCATATAGAATTTCGAAGAGCCAGTCCCAGGCCCAAAGCAATGCCTTGGATCTGACTGAGATCCTACCCAATTTAAACTCTGGGGCTGGGCTGGGAAAGAATGAGCTCCCAAGGACAAATGTTGCCTTCCTTTTCTCATGTACCCGGACCACTAACTAGTCAACCCCCCTCCTTACTTTGCATAAGCTTTTTCCAATAAAGCATTCCAAAACTCATTCATGGAGGTGGAGAAGGAGAAAACCAGATCTCCATTGATGGTGGGCAGCAAGTCATCAATCACCACCTCGGTCCATTCTCCAAAATGCCAGAAGCGGAAGCGAAATATCCCAGCATATTTATCTAGTTTTCGAGGGTCCCATTCCTGTTCCTTATGGTTGGGAATTGTCTGGAAATATAAGAACATTCAACCAACTCTTATTCACGTGACCATATCCAAATATTGAAATTACAGTTGACTTCCAGAAAATCCATGTGGCAATAGGAAGCATAGAATATATACTTGGTTTGGGTCTAGATTGGGAAGTCCTAGGTAGGGCATTTTTCCCCCAAAACTTCTGCCTCCTCAGTTCAGTTTTGCTGAGAATACAATTACCATGCCTGCCCTGAGTATACACAGGGTAACTGGGGGCAGCCAGTTAGGAGTTAAATTATTACCTACAGATAATCTATAAACTTGACCATGAGAATTTGTCTATACAAACATATTCATGGTTGAATGTTTAACCACATAAACAAGGTATCTTAAAAAGCAAAATCAATCAAAACACAAGGCCCCTGTGGCTTAAGTTTTTATAGGTCCATCTTAGAGATTTCATGTAGATTCTATAGAATATAGATTTTATTCACAACTTGAATAAAATTACATTTAGGAAATTCTCATTTTTATATTACAATTACACATTAATCTTTCAAAAATCATTTTTCTGAAGAAAATGCTCTAACTTTGTCCCAAGCAAAGTCAACACTTCATTGTCTTGAACTCTACCTAAATGCCAAAAGAATTTTTGTACTCTTAATAATTTATTAGAATCTTTTCAAGGACCTATTTCCATCTTTCTCACCTTGTCTGTTATTCACATCTGTTAGTGACTTCCTGGCCCCTACAGGCTTTCTACTCCAGCAGGTACAGAGAACACAAGCAGGCAGAGCTGTAGAGCCAAAGCACTGCAAGTGACAAAAGATCAACTAGTATGTGTGACAAGGCAAATAGAGGAAAACGTTAATAGTAGAATCTAGGTGAATATATGGATGTTCACTGTAAAACTCTTCCAACTTTTCTATATTTGTAAAAATTCTCATAATAAAATGGAAGGAAGACACCAGTTAATACCTCTGCCTTCAGGAAAGAAATTATCTAAGAAAATTATGAGCTGACTTTTCCTAAAGTTGTTAAAGAAGAAAAGAAGGTAGAATTTGAGTGAGGTCCCACGGGAGGGGGAATACCTTTGTCCAGTGAGACTCCTGAACAGCCAAACAGGAAAATGCAGAGACCATTGGCTTGTGCCCCAGTCTCCCTTGGATCAGCTGGTGGTTGCTAATGTTGCCCACAATCAGACGGGGGTCATCACAGATGTCCTGTGGATACAATAATTGGTCATAAGAATTTCTGGGAAGAATTTCCAAGAAGTCACTGTGAGCTGAGCTAGGCAGGACAGACTTCATAGAGGAGGTGAGGTTGAAAGATGAGTAGGACTTCCATAGATGGGATAAAGGGAAAGTTGGGGGGTTGTGAGGAAAAACACAAAGCAGTAGATCACCTAGCCACAGGAAAAGGATCATGTGGAGAAGTGGCAGGAGAAATGGAAGAAGGGAATGCAATGAGACAGGATGAGATGTGCTGATGAGGGCCCTCAGACATAGCTGTCATTGGGGTTTGGAAGAGTTTTCACCACAGCAGTGAGATTTTAAAAAGGAGGACTAGGAACTAGCACATTACATTCTGATCCTTCTTGTCAGGATGAGATTTTCTGAAGCACTCGTGTTTGGAAGGGTGATTACATTTAAGAGACGAGGCCTGAAGGAGGTGAACATTAATGCTTCTCCCTTTCTAGGAAGATGAATTAGGAGACCTTATACATGAAGCCTTTTCCTAACATAAAGGAAAGGCAAGAGTAGTCTCCATGGCAACTAGGTTTTTCCACAGCATTGTATGAATATAGATGGCAGCAGCACTAATAGCAAGTGGTAGTAGACCACTCACAGGAGCACTTCAACAGACACTCTTCCCACAGTGGATGTTCTGAAGGAACATGGTCAGAGTGGGGGCAGTATTTGTTTGGGGTGTATGTGTGTGTCTTCTTCCAACATATCATTAGCTGTGCCATTCCCACTGCGAGTAGGAAAATGAGACCCAAATAATGCAATTATAACAAAATATGATGAGGGCACATTGGAGGCATTTTCAAAGTATAATCAGTGCCCAGAGGAAGGATCCCCAAAGTTTCCCTGGTGGTAGACAGAATAGATTGAATAGCAGTGATAACATTTCAGTTGAAGCCGTAGGAATGATTAGAATTAGGCAGCTGGACAAAGGAGGCATAACAGGTAGAGAGACAGGCATAGACAAAGGCATAGCTGCATACATGACACCATATAATTGAAGACATGATTGTGTGACTCAGAGTATTAGCACTTGCAGAGTTCAAAGGCAGGAAATACCAATGAAGTCCTGAGTAGACAGAGAAAGCCTCGTGGAGGAGACCATTAGCCGGTACCTTGACATTCTGCTTACCCAGCAGAAATAAATCCTTGTCTCAAATGGAAAGAAAATCTAGACATATATCCTTTTAAAAATTATTAAATAGAGACAGCTATATTTTTCTGGTTCTCAAACCTCTTTTTTTTTTTTTTTAATGGACGTAATTCTCCTTGATGAAGGGTCTGGTCTACAGAATGAAACATTCCATACATTCTTTAAAAGCCAAAATAACTCTGGAAAGGAATAGGCATTCTGGGCAGGGACAAGTCCAAACTGAAGATTAATTGGCATCACTCTGCCAAAAGGAGAGGGTTAGGTGGGTTGTCAGCTTTTGATTTTCTGGTCTTTTTTTTAAGATGCATATCTGGTGTCTCATCATTACTTTTTTGTCTTAGGAGAAGACTTCTATCTTATTAAATATTTTTTTATGGGTTGGGAGCTGCCTGTTTTTTAATTTATTAAACATAAATCAGGTGTGTTGGATGAATTAGCTCCTGATATTCTTTCTCTTCTTATCGTCTTTTTGCCCTTCATAAGATGAAGTTCAACACAGTTTTTCCTCTCTGAGTCAGGTGTTACCATTTCACTCGGAAAAAGATGTAAAGTTATACAATGACTTCTTGGACTTAGACAATGAATATAATAGTTTTCTAGCATGGAAAATCAATGAAGTGAACATTGATATGTGAAAAAGTGTGCTTTTAGATTATTAAGGCAAATTACTTGCTGGTTTTATGTAGAGTTATTAGTGGTTGAGGTTAGATTAAAATGTCTTGAATTTCTACGAGGCTTTCATTTCACAGCATGGATCTAGGCTTAGCCAAAACTTTAGGCATGTCAACTTCTAATTAAGACATAAAGGGTCACATAAATGAGCAAAAGACATGTAAATAGAACTCAAATTGAGGAACTGGCAATTATTCTCCTGTAGACCTAAGCTGAATGTGGTTATTATATATTATGTGTATGTGTGTGTGCATGTAAAGCTGTGTGTAATCATGGTAGAATATAAATTTAGGCAAAAAAATCTCCCTTCTTTTCAATTTCCTCTTATAAACTGGCCCATGTCCCAGTTTTATTTCACCAGTCTTCATACATGATGGATGGCTACTTAACAATGGGTTTTAAACATGGTAAGTTAACAGTCCTTAGACTGTTAAAGCTGGAAGGAATTTTAGAGACTATTTAGTCAACCTGTTTATTTTACAAATGAGGAAACAGGCTCAGAGAAGGGCAGTAACTTGCCCCTTCCATCATCGAGCTAATTAGAGAGGACCTAGGGTTGAAGTTTTAGATTCTTCATAACCACATATAGTTAGAGAAGGAAATTCAAGACCTCACCCGGTCCATCCCTTTGCATTTAGGTTTATTAATGGCCGTCACATAAAGGGTAATATTGTGAAGCTCTCCAGGGATAGAGATACAACTACCTCTCTCAGTCATGCATCCCAGTGTTTTATGCCTACTTGCTTAACACTCACCTGAAGGCTCTCCATTGTTCTGGAAGATTTGCTTAAGTCATGTCTTTGCTTTTAGTTCTAGGCTAAATATTACCAATAGGCCTTAATCTCCTCAATTCAATCCACTAAATGTGAATCAATCTCTTATGTATGTCAGCATCATGATGTGAAACACGGGAGAAGATAGTAAGCCACATCTTCTACCTCTTTAAGGAGGTGAAAGACTAGAAAGCAGCTAAAAGGTAGAAAGGGTAAAGGATAATGAGCCAATGCAAATTTAACAGCCAAACGGACTTTTTGGTGACAAATTTGAAAATAATGAAATAGCTGTTTATTGACTTTTCCCCTTGTTTTAGACAACTGGGGTCTTCCCGTTGGAGGTAAGGAAGTAAGGCTGGAGAAATTTTTCTGTGGCTCAAAGTTGAGATGCAGAATGCAGATGGGACATTTCAGCATGAGCTCTGCTAGAGTGGTGGGGAGCAGAGTTGGAGGAGAGGTCACAGCTAACATATTCACATATTTGGGTGGCTTGGGAGGGAGGGAGATGCTGAGCCCCTAATGGCTCCCAGCTGTGTTGGCACAGTTGACGTGATCCTTGAACTGGGCTGTTTGTCAAGGGAAAATAATTTCTTAGGGGGAAACACACACAACTAGGAAGTCGAGCACCAAGAGTAAAGCCAGGAATAGTCCCCACATGCCCCCATCCCCAAGCCAAAGGCTTCTACAAGAAAAGCAGCTTCTCTAAGAAATATGTTCTCTTAGCTGATCATTGAGGGACCCTCCCATTGTCCTCACCTCATGTCCCTTCCCAGAGACCTCTGGAGGGGGGGAGGGAGACATACAATTACAAGACTTGGATTCCCGCACACGTCACTCTATGTAGCTCCCTTTGCACCTACCATATTCACATCTTTAGCAATTTTTTTTTACACAGGTGAAATTTGCTGACAATAAACATTGAAGTCCAGGGTAAACCTCAAGAACCACAGTAAAATGAAAGGCTGCCTAGAAAACCAGCAGCCAGAAGAGTGGAGACATTTTCCAAAGTGCTACGTGCAGTCTTGCAGTACTAGGGGGATGGGAGCGTGGACACCTACAAGTGAGGCCAGCCCTGCAGTAGGTACATTGCGACTAAGACCAGGGCTCTAAATAGTCCCAGAAGGCTGAGGGCTGCCACTCAGGACCTGAGGGCTTTGTGAGCTAGTCCAAGTAGCCATTATCTTATCCTTAGAAAATTGAACCATCTCCAGGCAGGGCATTTATAGGTGGACTTGAGCTCAGGGACCAATGTTGGACTAGCCTCTCAAGGAGTCTGCTTTACTTGCTGGGGAGTTTTACTTCTGCATGAAAATTTTGTCATAAGTAAAACATTCTCTTCCTTCCTAACTCCTTCAAGGAAAGCTCAATATGGAGCCTGGCAATAAGATCTTAAGCCCAACTTCCACCTCCAACCTAGACAATCAAGTCACTATGTAATTATCTTCTTATTTGAGCCTTCAGACTTCTGCTAGGAGACTCCAGGTATAAATCTCAAACTACTTTATTGGGGAGAATTTATATATCCATGCAATGGAATACTGTTCAGCAATAAAAAGGAATAAACTAATACATGCTACAACATGGATGACCCTTGAAAACATTATGCTAAGCAAAAGAAGCCAATTACTTTTATGATTCTATTTTAAGTGAAATGTCCAGAATAGGCAAATCTAGATAGAAACCAAAAGTAGATTAGTGGTTGCCTGTGACTGGGGAGAGGAGGGGTTTACTCACTGCAAATGTGTGCAAGGGATCTTATTGGGATGATGCAACTGAACTAGAACTGGACTGTGGTAATGTTTGCACGACTCTGTAAATTTACTAAAAATCATTGCATCATACACTTAAAACAGGTGAATTTTATGGGATATAAAACTGGACTTTGATAAAGCTGTTAAAATGCAGAATTTATAATAAATAGGAGAGATGGAGAGAAAGAGAATGGGCCTATTCAACTGTCTTCAACTGTGTCAACAATGGAAAACACTTAGGACTACTCAGGTTGGGGGATATGATCTCTGGAAAGAAAAAAGAAATTTATAAACAGTCTAGGCCAAAACTACTATACAGAGGTGTCACACATTCAGATGGCAGCTGGAAATTTCTATTAGCACAAAGAGAGAAGTGTTTCCTCCTTTGTTGTTCCCTCACATGCAATCAATCACCAAGGCCGGTATATTCTGCTTCTAATGTCTCCTTTCATCAACCTTTCCCTTCCTTTCCTACCTCCTTTGCTTTAATCCAGAACCTCATCACCCTCCTCCCACCCAGTATAGTGAAATGGCCTCCGGAGAGGATATTCCCTAGTGGAAGACCTGGGCAAGGGCAATGGTAGCGAAGGCTGAACTCAAAACTCCACCAGGAGAGCTGACAGAAGATCTTGTGCAGGTGCCCTTGCTTCTCTCACAGCTCGCTGTGCAGATCCCCATGAGGGCTTGCTCCGTTTCAGTCAGGGATTAGATGAGTCTGACTCTAAGACACTATTGTAGCTGGGTATGAGTCAGACAGGAAAAAAGCCAGAGGCGGGTAGGAGGGGAGGGTGGCTGGAGGAAACTGGAGAAGAGATTTTCTCTGGGAATTTGGCAGCCAGATTTCAGCCTAAAAACCCTACCTGCAGCCATAATCACACTGTAACTCAGTATAACTCAGCATAACTTAGAATTTACTAAGACTATGTATTGAAGCCCCAGGAGGACAGGAAAGTCCAGAAGTACATGTCTCAGGCAATATACCTGTGTACCCAGGAATCTAGGACAGTAGCTGAGGCCACTAGACCACTGGAGGAGTTAAGGAGAAAGATTTTCTTTTGGAGGGTATGGGTGGATGAGCTGGCGCTGAACAATTGCAAAATGCTCTGATAATCCCTGTCTATCTAAAGTGGCTCCTTAGGATACGGCAAGGAAGTGGCAAGTGGGAAGAAGGGGAACTCAACCCTCCCCTGGGATGGTGAGGGCTTGATTGGACTCAGTTGGTTCAACTAGCAGTGGGCTTTACAGGCATGGAGGCTTATAAAGGCAGAAGCTTTTCTACACGGGAGAGGAAAGAGACAGAAAATATCAGATTAATCATGCTTCTTCCATATTACAGACTTCGGAAAATAGCCCTGGTTGAGTTTGAGGCTATGTGGCATGCCAAGGGACAAAATGTCTGTAAGCTTCCCTGCAAACCAGGATCTCAACCTTGCCAATGAGGCGGGTGAGGCCAATGACCCATCTGGTCTTCCTGAGCCAATTCAGAGAGGCCCAGGGCTGTCTCTCGGCTTTCCTGATGGGAGGCCAGAGAACTTTGACGTGGTTCTTGACCACAGGCTTGGCCTCCACTCTGGCTGGAAAGGAATCCACAGCTTTTTGAGGAGACTCAGATGGTGGTCCAGAACCTTGTTGTTCCCTCACTTCCCACAAGAGGCCCCTTCCCCAACCACTCTAATCTGTGATGATCTCCCCCTTCTTCAAATCCTACATGATTTACTATCTGCATGCCTGAAAATAGCATTTCTTATATCAGGCATTAATTTGTTGTTTAACTCTCCAATAGCTCAATATCCATCTCTCCAACTAGAATGGGAGTGCCTTACCCCAGGCTGTGTCTGTAAATTGCACAGAGGCTGGCATAGAGTAGGTGCTCAATAAATGTTTCTCAAGTGACTCTCTCTTGGGGCTCAATTAAGACTAAGCTCATAGTATGCTCTCAAAAGGGCTAGTATGGATCAATTAATGGATGCACAGCATCAACACAGTGAGAAGGAATGTGAGAACTGACTGGAGAGAAGCTACCTATTTAGCAAAAGAAGAGACACAAACAACTCCATCTCCTTGAAATAACAGCATGGTAGAGTGAAAATCAATGTGGGCTTTTGAGTCAAACCTGGATTCAAATCCCAGCTTGTTGGCAGTATGACTCTGGGCAAATTCTTACTTTCTCTCTGAGACTCAGTTTCCTCATCAATAAAATAGACATGGTATCTACCTTTATTTCTTAAGCCAGGAAAAAAGAATTACATCGAAGTACTTTTTAAGATACCTACCTTGCTAAGCCATGGCAAATAAGGATGAAATGAAAAAATGTACAGAAACTCTAAACACGGTATCTGGGCCCATAGTAGGCATGCCATACATGCTGATTCCTTTTTCTACCCATCCCCATTCACCCTCTCTTTCTGGCATTACCTCACACTGAAAGGGGTATTGCTTGTCTCAAAGGCAAGATGGAATATTGCCATGGTTATTAAGTTTTTTCTTTCCCTGTTAATCCACCTAGGATTCAATCCACAGAATTTGGAAGATGAAGGCAACGACAAAGGACTGAGCCAAGACAGAGGAGGAAGGATGTGTCAAAAGACCGGTCAGTACAGGAAGCACTGTCGGCTTGGTTCACATCTGGGGAATGGTTTCATGTTGCTATTTTGCCGCCCATCGGATCTCATCCCATCTCCTCCAGGACCTCACCCCCATCAATCATTCCTTCTCTCTTCTGTGTCCTCAACTGCTTATTCTTTACTGTTTACTTCTTAGCTTATAAATATGTTTAAGTCTGTTCTATTTTTAAAAGACACTCCTCAGAAAACCTCCCTGAATTTCCTGCCTCCTTTTCTGCTACTTCTGCCCTATTAATCTCCTTTTTTTCATACCCAAACATCAAAAAAGAATGGTGCCCCTCATTAGCACCATCCATTCACGTGAGTGGCTCCCAGACAACATATCTCTATTTTCTCCATGCATTTCTGAAAAACAAAAACAAAAACACAACTTACCTCTCTGCATACCGAATTAGTGGCTAGTGAATTTTGCTCATGTTTCCCAGATTTTTATTGCAGGTCAGTGATCTGCAGGGATGTCAACAACTGGAGGCACAGAAAGTCAGGAGGACAGTAATCTTCCTTCTGATGGAGAGGACTTCTCCAAGTCTCACACTCTCAATAGCTATCATACTTGATGCGCAAAAACTGAGACATGTCCTTTGAGTCACATAGAAAACAAGAGCCTTGAAGTGACCAATGTATCTTGGCACCACCTGGCGGCAACCTACATAAACTGAAGTAGCTCTTGTAAGAACTCCATTTAGGAGTTTACGCTGTGGAAATTGCAACGTGATAGCTTGCTTATTGAAGAAGGCAAACCTTGAGTTGCTGACTGAAGTGGTTCCATAATAGTGCACAAAAAGGTACATCATTAAATAGGATCAGAAAGTCTTCAGGATATTGTGAAGGTCCAGGAATTTGCATTTCATAACAGCCCTTTATGGCCTATATACCTAGTCACCCACTATGGGAAAGAACCCAGGTAGAACATGCCTTCTATCCAGTTATACCCTTTAGATATAGCAAGGTTGCAATTTATTCTCCAGATTCCATCTTCCTTTCATTTTACACATTGAGCTCCCACTCATTTGGGGCTTATGAAGGGGTCCTGAGACTTGCTTTAGAGATACAATATACAGATGTTCTACAGAGAATTCTAGCAACTATTAGTGGGTGGTGAAAGAGCTACAATTCTACTTGGAGCCCACTTTGCTAATTGTGGGAGGATACAGGTGATGGTATCCAAAAAGTAGCAAAGAAGCCTCCCTCTCCCAATGTAAATTCTATCTTGTCCCTGTAGAGTTCACTTCATTTATGCTCACCGTATAAGGAGTTTTTCTACTCACTGGTCTGAGGTTATCTTGAAGTTGCTGTGATAGGTAACTCGGTAAAGAGACAAGAGTACAGTTGCTTTAGGAGTTATCATATTTACTCAAATGAACTTTCAAAAGAACACAAGCATGGTATATCTCTTTTTTGTTCTTTTTAAATTACTAGATCTGACAATTTGACTAAAATTCAAGATTCCTCAAGCTAGAGCCAGAAGCACAGATCCATAAAACTTGCCATTTTAGAATTGTCTCCTAAATTGGTCTACACGCAGTAGGCTGTGTAACTGAAATAGTGAACCAAGTAGAGTTATGATGAAAGAGATGGAGAGAGAGAGAAAGTGAAAAAAGAAAGTTACCTGGGGACGTTTCCACACCACCTTTCCGGGAAGCAGTCGGTTGTAGAAAAGTGAATCATTCTCAGGCAAAAATGTTGGATCACAGAAAAGTCTACCATCTTTGATGCATTCCTGCTTCAGTTCCTGGTACTTCTGGTTTTTGAAGAGCTTCAGAGGAGGGCCCATAGTGTCGAACTATGTGTAGAATGAGAAAAATTGTTGTTATTGGAGGAAGAAGTTCTCAAGTCTTTTAAAGATTGCCTGAGATTAGACAACCAGTAGTCATCCCAATGACCTTTTCCGGAAGCTAGGCACTTCAAGTTTGGCTTTAAAGGAAAAGTCACCATTTTCAGGGAAAGAAGGGTCCAGGCTCTGCAACTTATTAGTTTGGAGCTTTGAATAAGGCACCTAAACCATTTCAAGGCCTCAGTTTCTTCATCTGCCAAATGGGGTACTGTGGGCCTTAACAATCTTATTGGAAAAATAGATAATAAATGATTGCTATTTAAACATGAGTCATTATAATTTAAAGGGCAATCTTCCATTTTACACTGGCATGGAGAAGTTGAAGGCAAAGAACAATTCTAAATTTGAAGATAAAGGGAAATATATCGCTTTACTATATTCAGAATAAGTTGATGCCCTAAAGGGCCACACACTTTGTGCTTGAGGGAAAAGCAGCCACTTTCACTTCTAACAAGCCCTTTTACACAATTCCTTCCTTTTTATCATTAAAGAGATTTGCATTTTCATTACTGGGCAGGAAGGCTAATGCAAGAAACAGAGCTCAGCAGATGGCCTCCAAAGACAAGGAAAGATAGAAAGATTGTATGTGTCTTTCTTCTTCAAAGTCCAATGTGTAATCATTTGCCTACGATAACATGCAGACTCTGAAATTCAATTACACTAATTTGGTGGACTATAGATTCTTATCCCATGGCAATACACTGTTGCTTTCTTTTCTTTAAAAAAAAATCTCACATGGCCAAATAGAGAATTAATAAAGTGGCTCTTCAGGCAATGTCTATCAGAGTACCCCACACTCAAATGCCCCTAACAACTGGTTTTTATGAGGATAATTTGAAAGGAAAATTTGATTTTAAATAGCTTTAGGGTGACAATAGGGTTTTCAATGCCTTTGCTTGATTCACAAAGAGATTTGTAATGATTTTAATGATCTTCTCATGACATTCAGTGGTAAATAAGAGGGATGTTGTGAAATTTACATGGCACCAATTATTTCAAAAATATGTTTTAAGGATAACTGTGACTACTTTCTATGATTATATAAGGGTTGAAACAAAAAATCTGACTAAAGTCAGATTATCTGCTAAAAAACAGATGACATTGGGAAAAAAAAAAGGCTAATTAGCACTTTAAAGAGTATCTGTAGGGAACACAGCTCAAAACCCAGTTAGCAAAGAGTCAGTTGCTATTTTATAGAAAGTGTAATATTAATAAGACCTCTCTACTATCTTATTTCATGTCCTTTCAGTATTACACTGAAGTGCTTTCATGGTAAAGAAGTCTCCCCATTTGAAAACTATAAAAAATTTTAATTCAACGTTATTTGCAACTTCCAATATGTGTAAACAAACTTATCCTTTCTCTGAATGCGAGAAATAAGAAGCTGAAAATAGCCATAGTTTTTCCATAGCCATATTTATTGACAATTGTTTTTCAAATTAAGGCTACAGGACACTGAAAAATACCAAAATGCCTTCGGTCGTCAGGTTTAAGTCTGTTCACGTGTTTTAAATATTAAAGCGTATTTCATTGTATTTGAAGGCATGGAGGGTATCAGTAATAATTTTCCGTTAAGCAGCAGCAGAGCCAATCTGAATGTATGCCCAGGCTCCTTTCTGGAACCTGTTACAAATGGACCCCAATTTTCACGTGTGCTCAAAACTTATAACAAACACTACCAAGCCTCTTACTTTCCCTGGAAAGTTTGGTAGTTTGCCAGAGGCTGGGGACTGTAAATGGGGGATAGTCTGCGGCAATTAGGATGTTTAGTTTGCCAGAACCTCCTAGTCCCTGAACATTTTGAATAAATGAGTATTTCCTGTTCTCAGAAAGGCCCTCTGCGCCCACCCCCCCACCGTCAGTCTCTCCTGTTACCTAGTCAAATGGCGAGGCAGGCAGTAGCCTCGAAAGGGAATCCCTGTTATATAAAGAGGGCTTGTCTACAGACAGAAGCAGCACGGACTGAAAAGAAAATCAGGTTTGATTTTAAAAACCAGTATGATTCATGGGGCCAGCCCAGTGACATAGTGGTTAAGTTCACACACTCCGCTTTGGGGTGGTCGGGGGTTTGCAGGTTCGGATCCCGGGTGCGGACCTACGCACCGCTCATCGAGCCATGCTGTGGCAGCATCCCATATACAAAATAGAGGAAAATAGACACAGGTGTTAGCTCAGGGCCGATCTTCCTCACCAACAACAACAACAAAAAAACCAAACAGTATGATCCCAGTGGACTCTGCCAGAGGCAAAATGTACAGCCGGTATGGATAGGTAAAGTCTTTTGGGTGAGAGCACCTGCATTTTGGGGGCCCACAGTAAACAAGGAATAACAGGCTATCAGCCTGAACTTTAACAGGCTTTCATTAGAGTACAATTGTAGTCCCAAGTCCCGTCTGACTTGCAGAGTAGAGTTGACCTCCATTTCTGACTAGGTAACAGAAGAACTGTGTTCCGTTTGCTGTGATCTTGGTTTCTTTGTGCCTCAGTTTTCTCATCAGGGGAGTGGGATTATCTATCCTGCCCTCCTTACAATGTGGCTATACCTAATGAGATGGTTAGTGTAAAAGTATTTTGAATAAGTAGAAAGGGCTCCATAAATGCAAGATATACACTATAAGCCCTCTCATTGCCTGGCACAGAGCTGGGCACACAACCATTGTTCAGAAAATATTTGTTGAATCCATGAATGTCTTACGTAGAAATTTAATGTTTGTGTAGCAATTTATTGTTTGGAATGTACGTTTCAGTTCATGCTGTCTTCATGGCAGCTATGTTTAGTAGATATTATCTGTGCCCTTCATTTTGTATCCGCAGAAATGGTAGCTCAGAGAAGGGGAAGCTAGAAACTGGCAGAGCTGAATCAAACCCAGGTCTGTGTAATGCCAGATTTAGTGTGCAGCTTTCCGTCACATCACACTGCTTCTTTTGGTCACTGCTTTCTTACAGAAGGGATTTTTTTTTTTTTTTAGCACAAATGAGGAAAACCCTCCAAAGCAAACATGATAGCTAACTTTGAGGCATTCTGCCTAGAATTTATTGCCATGGTGGATATTGAAAAAGTTCTTCATTTCCATGATTTGATGATCATGGGAGAATTCAAACACTTCACATCCAAGGGTTCATCAGTTAAGTTTCAGAAAACTTTTGGAAACCTAGAAATTTGTAAGTTGAGTTTGTCGTAAACAACTTGCCCTGTCAGAGCATAGGAGAGTGAAGAAGGGCATGTTCCTTCTTTACTATCTTACTGCACCCAACTGTGAAGACGACAGAGCCCTTAGGTTAAAGACCACATATTAGGAAAGTCGGTAAACAGAATCAAAGCTAGGGCTTTAAGTATCAACCAAAAAGAGCCTCTAGCTAACAAAGGGAACGTGCACATCTAAGAAGAGGGACCCTGTGTCCTGAGGGCTAGTATCATGGGTGGTTGGGTGAAGTAGAGTGTGTTTTGCAGTACTCTTAAGCAGTACAATTTGAATGGAGACCCACACCTAGAGATAGACGAAGGCAAGTGGGAGGGGTGGATCCAGAGTGTGGAAAGTTGAGAACTGCCAGGGGAAGTTGAAGGAGCCTGCCATGTAGAACACAAGGCTCCAGTTAGGAGAGGGAGCTTTTGCCACTCACTGCACTGGAAAGCTTGGGAAGCTGGACAAACTCTTAAGAGGAAAAGCACTTGTTCTTTACCTGTGGGTCAGCCTTAGAGTAGAAACCAGATTGTGCTCTAAAAAGTGAAATCTGCCTTGGTTTATCAAAGAGAATTATTGTCTGATAGAGGAAATCCAATCTGCGGTTTACAAACCGCATTTGATTGGAGTGAGTGGGAGAGAAGGGAGGGCATTTAAGGGGGAGAGAGGGAGAGAGCATGGCTCTGGGGGTGCTGTCCCTGGCTAGTTTCTCCTTTTCCCCACTTTCCCCCTTGTGCTGCACTTGGGGAAAAATCAGAGATGAAAGCAATTACGAGCTTGCAGAGCAAACGGAATACAGAAGACCTAACTCTGCTCTGGCATGAAGTAGGGGCCACTTTAACCACAATAAGCAGTCCCTATCCTCACACCTGGCCATAGTGTGGTGAGAGAAATGGGGCTTGGAGAGGGAGAAGTCATAAAATTCAGCACCCACATGTTACACAGAGAATAGTGCTTTTCATGTCTAGACACATAGCCCACATCTATGGGTACTACCTGCCAGGGAATATATGGCTGTTCAGATTCAAATTCTTGGCCAAATATTCTGGAGTCTGAAAGGGACCATAAAACTCCTCTGATCCAGCCTTACATAGGCGACATCTACTCTGACCAGAGAGAAGACCCTGTTCAAAGAAAAAAAGAGCTCACAATTTCTTTTAATTCCATTGTTGAAGAACTCAATCAAAAAATAAAAAGCAATTCAGAATCATAAAAAGAGCACAGGTAGTCAAGAGATCCAGGATCAAGTCACAAATACCACCATTTAGTGTAGATAACATCTCTGTCCCTCAGTTTCTCCATCAGCACAATGCAAATTTGATGGCTGCCCTGTACACCTCGGGGTATTCTTGGGGAGATCTAATGAAATTAAGTATGTGTACATACTTTTTAACTGTTAAGGATAAGACCAGTGTAGAGCAGTAGTATTAGGAAATGCTTGTTTTTAGCAAATTAAATCCTTTCTGTCCTTAGTGGAAAATGAGAAGATTTGATCACATGCTTTAAATAAGACACTCACTGACATTTAAAAGACCAATATAAAATGGCCCCTCCGCCATTCAGTACCTCCTCTCTTTTCCACCTCTCCTTTTTGGCTGACTTGCCTCACTACCCGTTTTTTCCCTCTTGGATGAATAAGCCCATACTATAAGTCTAATTTTACAGCCTTGCGAGAATCTAATTCCAATTTTTATAGAATGTTATGCTGGAAAGACTCTTAGAAATCACTTAGCCCAGCTCCTTGCTTTTACAGGAAAGTGAAGGGACTTGTCCAAGGTTACATAGTTGGTGACAGAGCTGGCAGTAAAACCCGAACCTCCTGACTCTTTTCACCACAATTTAAGAAAAGTGGTGGTGGGGGGGTGCGGCACGCAAACTCTAAACCTCAAGACATTGCTTTTGAAAATTCTCATTGTCCTCTTCTTACAAGAATGCACTTAAGAGTTTTGTTTTTGAATTGCAAGCTGTCAGAAGGCAAGATGATTTCAAATCAAGGCTAATCAAAGAAACACTGATTTGGGGTCACAAAGGGGCTTTTTCTGCTTTTAATTTAGGAACTGAAAACTCCCAAGGATACAGAAAGCTGCTTTTTAACCTATTCCTGACTGCACAAGTGTTTAGACTTTTCTCTAGCCTGCTAGGGACTCTAAGGATAAATAAAGAATGCTATTCACATCCAAAGTATTCCCACACACGCACGCGCGTGCACACAAACTGCTAGGGGAAAAAAAGAGTTAATTAGCAGTCCTCCAAAGAATCGTTTTTAAAATTTTCTCAGACTATAAAATATTCTTAATTTCACAACAAAGATTAGCAAATGAGACATTAGCTGTATTTCAATAAAACACTAACACAAATCAAGATGCTTTATCCTGGAGCCCAGAATGACTTTCAGGACCGCAGAATTCTTTTAATTTTCCTATGTGCTTCTCACCAAACTTCCAGCTCCAAACCCTCAGAACCAATTTTCAATCGCAATGCTCCAATACTTTTTCTGCCCTCCCCCAGCCCGCTCTGGTCAGGTAGCTCGGTGAAACCCCTAGAACACAAGTAACAGTGTAGTGGGGGCAGAGGCATAGAGCCCCAGCTGCAAATCAAAGTTTAAACTAAAGCAAGAATCAGAGAAGAACAAAACCAGGCTGGCCAGGAGCTGAAAATGAAATAGCCAAGATCAACCTGTCGCCGGAGCAGGAGGACCCCCCCCCCAGCTGTGCAGACAGGACAGCCTCCACTGCCACTCCCTCCTGTGCAACAGTGCACAGCCCATGCACCCCACTTCCAGGGCTTAAAGGCCTTTTGTACACAGTGTAGCTCCAAGATTTTGCCTGCATTTCAATAATTTGCCCACAGCTGTAGATCAACAGATGCCAGAATGAAACTCAGACAGTCAGCCTGGGGTTCTCCCTCTCACATCCCCTTCCCAGGTTTGTCCTTCCTTACCAAGGATTTTGGGTAACAGGAAACAAACTTTAAAAAGCCTGACCAGATATCACCAGAAAAATCTCATTGCCAGACAACCATAATCACCCCTCACACACCCAAAAATCAGCAATAAAGAATTCCATTAGTTTTGAAGTTTCCAAACTGCTGTTACATACACACATTCAATCCAGACAAACCATAAAATTATAGCTACGGAGTTTGATTAACTATAAAGTTCAAATTTCTTCACTTCTTTTAGACTAGAAGTGATCCAGCAAATAAAATTCCAGGGTAAGTTTGCAAATGCGCTGTCTACTCACCTGAGTTATCCCAGGAGCCTTGCTGCTGCTGCTGCCGCTGCTGCTGCCGCTCTTGGCCAGGTAACCCCTACAAAGTCTGTTCAGTCAGTGCGGCTAAACAAAGATTCTGGCTTTCTTAACCTGAAAACTATTTGGGCTGTACCAAGCTCTGCTCACAGGGGGAGGTGCCTCGCAGAAACTTCAGGAGCTTTTGCCCCGCCTAGCAGTCAGAAACTGATCCTGAGTCATGAGGAAAATCTGGAAAGCGCCCCTGCCAGATGTGCAGACGGGATGCCCACTCCAGATCCACCCACCAGCAAATCTGAAAACCCAGGAAGCCACGTTTGAAAGCTTTTTCTGTTCCAAGGAGAAATAGGACTTTCAGGGAGGGGTCTGATAGATTTCTGACTTTTCTGTCCCAGAGTTAATAGTGCAGATGTGGACATTACTCAAGAGAGGACATAAAGAGAAAAATCTTTAAGTGTTGGCTAAGTTCTTGTAGGCTAGGCTGCAGACATGGCCTTCTACATATATTTATAGTGGATAGTGATGAGGACTTCAGCAAGCAAGTGGGAGTGACAGAGGAGCTAATGAAGCACAGGGAAGAAAAGGTTGCTTTGTGAAGCAACAGGTTACATTTGGCCAAGGGCAGAGAGGAGAGAGCATTAAGAAGGAAGTGAACGGAGTTTGATTCCATGGCAGTTGTAAGAAGCCTAATTTCTAGCAATGGTGCTGTGGAGATTCTGTCTGGCAGTGTTAGGTGAAAATCAAAGCAAATAACTGTTTGCTCTGAAAGGCCAACCAGAGACTGCAGCAGGATATTCAGACCCCTGTAAAATGCTATGCTGCCTCCCAGTCAAGGTTCTGCTCCCTTCTTCCTGACATATTCACTGGGACACAATTCTCAAGTTGTTTTGTTTGTTTCAATTTTCACAAACTATGAAAGCTCCTATGGTCTCATTCCCCAGCTCTCTCAACCAGTGTGGTGTTAGCCCTTCGACCTGAAATTACCACCCTCTGTCCCTATCCCTGCTCCAACTCTCCTTCTGGGTAGTTGGAGAGAGAAAGAGGGTGAGAGCGAGAGCGACAGCGAGAGAGAGCAAGTGAGCAAGGTGGAGCCTAAGAAGGAAAGGAAGTATGCTCTCCCTACTCACTGGCCCCATACCAATATTTTCATGAAACAGATCTGAGCAGTTCTATAACTCTGGTCTCTGAGACCTCCTCCTTGGCATTTCCCCACAACACCCTCTGTGCCGTCTCACCCTCTATGCCAAGATGGAAATTGAGCGAGAAGTAGGAGGCAATACAAAATGCCAGAGCCCAGGAGAATTAGTGCTTTAAATATTGGCACCCAGTTGGGTTCCTGAGTGACAGATTTCTCAAGCAAGTATCTCCCATGTTGTGGGATTTGGGCTTTGAACCCAAGAGAGGGTGTTTTGTCTGGGCTCATCTTCTTTAGCCATCTTTTCCATCTCTAAAATTTTCAAATGAGTAGGGAATCATAGAATCTGAGAATTAGAAGAAACCTTAGAGGCCATATCTACCCTCTCGCTCAGTGCAGAAATGTCCTCCTGATAATCTGGAAAGCTCATCCCTCCATAAAGCAGCTTGTTCCATGTTTGGGCACCCCCTAATTGTTAAAAACGTCTTCTTTAGGTTGAGCAAAAAGTAGCTTCACACAAACTATTCTAATTCCTCTTTCACGTAACAGACCTTTAATATATCTGTTATGTCACCCCAAGTCTTTTCTCCTCCAGGCCAGACATCCTCAGTTCATTTATGCTATGCCTCATGGGACATGGTTTTCAGATCTTTTGTCATTCTGGTTGTCTTTTGAGCATAGATTTGATCGACGTGTAGCTTGTAGCTCAATTAAAACCCTCTTTTGTTTCATGCATGAACTGCTATCATTTGCCTGATTCTTATACAATTGACTTTTGTTTTAACCTAGATGCTGGGCTTTCCATGCATCCTCAATAACCATCGCCTTGTTTATTTTTCATTTCAATTTATCTCTTTCTGATTCTTCTAGATCTTGAGTCTCTCATCTAAAATATCATATTCTTTATACCAATGTTTCTCAACCTTTTTTCATTATCATACTCCTAACAAGCCTTTTTAGACATTTTTTCCTAATCTCTCCCCATGAAATTTTAGTAACATAGATATGCTATATATATGTTTATGTACTGTATATATATCTGGGATCTATGTATAAAATATTTTTTTTCACTTTTCAAGAACCAATTTTTGTCCTCTTGGTTGTGATACCACCCCCATTGAGAGTACATGCTCTATGTCATCAAGTTTCTTTTATCTGCATGTCTGATCAACCACACTAATAAAAGTATTGAATGAGATATGGTCCAGGACAGAACACTGCAGCATAACCTTAGAGAGTTTCCCTTATTAACAATCACTTTAAATAAGGTTATTCAAACTTGAAGCAATCCATGTAACTTCTGCTACCACTCAGCTCCTATTTTTCTATCTTTTCCATGAGAATATCATAAGACTTTTTCAAATGTCTCGCTGAAATCTAGGTACATTACACTACAGTATTCCCTTCATCTACCCTTCAATACCCATTCAAAAAAGGAAATGAGCTTAGTTAAGCATGACTTGCTTTTAGCGAGCTCATGCTTAACCCTAGTGATTTCCGCTCCCTTTCTAAAGCCTCAAAAATGATCTGCTTAATAGTGCATTTTATACTTTTGCCAAAGACCAATGCCACGCTCACTGGTCTGCAGTTTCCAGGATCTACATTTTGCACCCTGCAACACCACCACCCCCCTTCACTAAACATTGGAACAATGTTTGCCTGCCTCTTTGCATCTCTCACCTCTTCCCTTTGCCATAATTTCTCAAAGGTTTCTAAGACCAGCTCTGTGATCACATCTGCACATTCTCTCAGTAGCCTCGGATGTAATTTGTCTGGACCTGGAAACTTGAACTCATTGAAGGAAGCTAAGTACTCCCTTATTATCTCCTCATCTATCTTGGGCTTTAATTCTCTTTCCAGTTCAAAGATCACGCTCCTTGATGACGAGGTTAAGTAACTTACCCACAATCACACACCTAGTAAATTGACAGAGCTGGAATTTAAATCCCACCCTGTCTGACTCTAAAGTCTGGCTCTTAACCAGCATGCTATGTAGCATTCAACTATCAAATGAGTGGTATGGCCCATGGGTGCCATATGAGTTCCAACGTGGGAGAGAGCTCTTCCAGCAAGAGTAGTCAGTGCAAGCTTGGTAAAAGAGGTGGAATTTGAACTAGGTCTTTAAGAATGAGTAGTATTCTAATAGGAAAAAAGGAGTGATGTGTGCATATGTGGTAGGGTGATAGAGGAGATTGAGGATAGCATCCCAGACAGGGGAAATAATAAAGAATCACCACGTTGGGTCTGCCTCATAGTACAGTTGGTTGATCATTAGGAACACTAAGAGATCATAAATGGTCAAGGGATAGCCAGGATGTTCCTGCCTTCCTTTAGTAAGTAACCATTCATTCAAGCTCTGTTGCTTACTAGTGGTATACCCTAGGGCAAGGCACAGTCTTCCTGAGCTTTGCTTTCCTGCTCTGTAAAATGGGAATAATAGTAGGGCTACTGTATGAGGGTTGTTGTGAGGATTCAATCAGCTAGTTAATACATGTAAAGTACTGAGAACACTGCCTGGCATACAGTTGGGGCTCAACAAATATTTATTACAGTCATTATTATTATTACTGTGATTCATTTATTTATTCAACAGGCATTTGCTGAGCTCCTACTATGTGCCAGATACCATGTTAGGTCCTTGGGATATGACAGTGAGCAATAAGAAACACTATCTCAGCCCTCAATGTGTTAAAGATTAGCTATCCATTTACTTTGTGGAAGTTTTCAGTCTGTACTATGTTTGTTGTTGTTTCATATTCTAGGTAAACTGGTACATTTTACTTATTCCTTCAGAAGTTTTGACCTCCTTCAAAGGTTTGTGAGGATAGTGGTAAGGAGCCTTTTGATCCAGTAGCCCAGGATTTGTGGAGCAAGTTAGTGGCTACTTTCTCCAAGATGCTGTAGATTCTAATTAATTCCATCTCAGCCTTCACCCAAGTCTTGGGTTCTGCCCTTTTGCATCCTCCAGCTGCATTCCTAGCCCAATCATTTCCCCTATGTTGGGCATTTTCCAACCCTAGATTGTAAAATTGCGTTCCCCTATGGAAAAAAGCCAGCTGCACCTTGTGTGTGTGTGTGTGTGTGTGTGTGTGTGTGTGTGTGTGTGTCTGTATGTGTGGGCGGGGGTTGGGTTCTGCACATCAGTGTAGTGTGGGGCAGTGCGGTTTGGTTTTGGTCAGCTAACTGCAGTCCCTGCCTCTTTTGACTTTACAATCCCACAAGGCCAGTGAGAGTGTGAACAGAAGCCACGGAAGAGGATGGACTGTCAGGTTCCAAACCAAATAGCCTTGGGCCAGTGTGGGGTGGAGTTCAACCAAGACTTTGGGAGGGGGTAACTTGGACATCTTCCCTGTTGGCCTGGTTAAAACAAAAATATGCTTCACTGGGCTGTCGGCAGAACTTCCTTTAATTAAGGGAAGCAACTCATTTGCCTTGTCAACTAAAGAGCTCTAGTTTCTCAATATTAGTCAAAGGAAACCTCTGTCCCTAGAAATTGAAATAAATGGTTACGGTGGTTCCTAATCTCTGACTATATCAAATCTATACTACTCTGCTTGGTTACCAAGGCCCTTCCTCCACCAAGGGATGCCATTTTATCCATTTCTCATGATTGGTTTCACCACTACTCCTTGGCTCTGGTCTAGCTGGCCGTTGTGTTTCATTTCTCAGGGCTGGCAAAATTTTCAGGAACACAACCAATACTGGCTGGTGCTGGGGTAGGGAACTCAGGGCTGGGAAAGGTTGGCTGGGGTTGATGCTTTGGATACAGATGTTATCCAAGACTTAAACATACGTTGTAGCTGAGGATCAGCCCCAGAGAATTGAGAATTGGGTACCAGGTGAGAATGGGCAAGGCCATAAACAGAAGGCAAAGTGAGGAGTCGGGAATTGAGGAGATCTGGAACTCACAGGACAGGAAGCATCGTGCAAAGTGGGATGGAGCCTGATAGTGCAAGGTAAAGGCTGAGAACAAAGCCAAGGAACCCATTCTAACTGGGTGCTGGATGCATGGCATGATTCAATCCTATCCCCACGTTTTTACTCTAGATGTCCCCCTACTGGGACTGTCCTTTCTCACCCCTCCATCTATCCAAGTCTTGCTTATCCTTTGATTTTTCCAACCTTACTTTCTCCACGATGCTTTCTTCCTCCTTCACTGATCTGCAACCTCTGAATATCTCTCTTTGAGTCTGTATCATATCACATAGGGTTCTAGTTAATCATTCTCCAACTGTTACATGTGTGCACTTGGGTTTCCTCTAACTGTAAGCTCCTTGAGGACAGCAGCTTTGGCTTTTGCACTCTGCATAGTGTGAAGCACAGCATGAGGCACCAAGTGAATGTGCGGTAAATAGTTGGTAACGGATTCCAGAGACATTCAGAATGGAAGTCAGTAGCAATTTAGCAAAAGACCCCAAGATGGGCCCATCACACACTCACAAAAAGTGCTTAGAAAATCAAGTAGAACTGTCTTCTGGGATTTCAAAACTTGAGAAACAGGGGAGGTCTGAGGGAAATGATTGTATCTCTTTGTCAGAGCTACACATCCATGAACAGCCCTTTGAGTGCTAGGAAAGTTTATAGATTTAGAACAAAAAGGGCCGAGTCAGCCTTGAGCTGTCATTGAGCCTGGGAGTGAAGTAAAGATTGGGGAGGGGGTTAGAAACAAACAAACAGAATTATGAAAAATTTCCAACATGGGGAGAAAGGAATCTTTTTCAATCCCAATAAAATGTCATTCATCTGTGCTCCACTTATTTATGATTTTTGAAAAATTGGACTAAGGGAGGCTGTAGCTTGTTATAGCCAGATCTTGAAAGAAAAGAGTTGCTAAACTAATTAAACCTCCTCAGTGTTGGGAGAGGGAGTGGGGGATGGGACAAGGTCTTGTTTGACTTTGTTAAAAGAAGTGTTCCCATCTCCCCCCTAGAGCTCTTTGAAAGTCTCATTAAGCTAATTATAAGTCCTGGTTGCATAGTCATTCTTGTCCTATTTTTCCCTTGTAAATACTCAGGAGTATTAAAACTGCATTTAAAAATCTACAACTTCAACTTTTTACTATTTTAGATTCATTCCCCCTCCTCAGTTGGTGCCAAGAAAGAAGGGACTATGGAAAGCCTCAAAGTACTGGGAGCTTTCATGTGCTATCTCATTTAATCTTCACAAAAACAACTCTGTGCAGAGGTATTGTTTTTCCTGGTTAACAGAGATAGGGGAGATGCTGGATGGAGGGTGGGGTGATGGTAGTGGGGTGTTAAGTGACCAGCCTCAGGCCACACAGGAAGGAAATAATGGAGCCCTGTCTTTTAAAAAAACAATTCTTTTAACTCCTAAGTCCTCCAGCTTTCTCCTGGACCGTGTTGCCTCTAAATTGAAAATAACCATTGACTGATAGGTGATTCGAAGACTTTTCCATACAAATCTTGCTTTATTAACTCATTTAAGTGGCTATGAATTCATGAGAAGAACACATGGTTGAAAACAGAGGTGGTAATCGTAATAGACCAAAACTGCAACCAGCCCAGATGTCCTAATTTTAGAAATGGAGAACAGATTAGTGTTTGCCGTGCGTGGGGAAGGGGTTGCAGGAGGGAGGTGGGTGCAGTTATGAAAGGGTAACACCACAAAGGATCCTTGAGGTGATGGCGCTGTTCAGTATCTTGACTGTGGTGGATACACGAACCCACGTGTGATAAAATTGTCTAGAACTAAAAGTACACACAGATGAGTATAAGGAAGACAGGAAATCTGAATAAGATCTGTGGATTTTATCAATATCAATATCCTAGTTGTGATATACTAGAGTTTTGCAAAATGTTACCATTGGGGAAAGGGTAAACAGGATTTCTCTGTACTATTTCTTACAACTATTTGAGAATCTACAATTATCTCAAACATATGGATAAAAAAGAGAGGTTAATGTAGAAGATTTATATATACATCAAATGTATTCTATCTAATCAGACAGAAATCACTTATGAAAGATAAAGTTGCAGTGGTCTGGTAGATTTGAGCAGTGTAGCCAAAACTTGGAGGGGGTGGGACTCTCAGCTCAGGAAGAAAGTTACTCTCAGCTCAGGAAGAAAGTTCACACAGGTCGCTGAGCCTGACTGAGTGCAAATGAATGGGAGTGTGGTGTGAAATTCGAAGGAACAGATTTCACGCTTGGGGGCCTTTCGTTCAAGGTCATAACTTTGCAGGTTCCTTTGCTCTTTTCTGGGAGACTGAACCCTGCTCCCAGCAACCTGACTACGATGGGCCTCAGCCAGGAATGGCTACATAATTTGTGAGGCCCAGTGCAAAATGAAAATGCAAGGTCTCGTTCAAAATTTATAAGTAATTTCAAGACGGCGACTGCATAGCATTAAACCAGGCACGGGGCCTCTCTAAGTGTAGAGCTCTGTGCAACTGCACAAGTCCTGGCCCCAGTTAACATTTCTGCTAAATCCTCACAGCTGCAACATCTAGAGAATACAAACCAGCACCCCCTTCCCAACCCCTCCCTACTGGTCTGGACTGACTGAGACGACTGAGGCCCAAGTAGTCCTTTGGGACCTATTCATTGTGAAGTCACTATGCTGGGCACTTGGAAAAGCCCCGCTGAGTGATGGACTGCACTGCTGTGGCATAGACCAGATCTAGAGCAAGAAAGGGAGGAGGGTAGAGTCCAGAGGCAGAAGGCGGGCTGGAAAACTCTGGGTACCCGCTGGCAAAGGGAGGCTGGTGAGAATTAGATCAGGCTGATGGCCATTCCTAACATGTGCGATGAAGGAAGCACTAAACTACGGCCTAGATGCCATCGCTCAAATGTCAGCTCTGCCACTCAGAACAATCAGTTAATCTCTGGATGTGTCGGTTTTCTCATCTATAAAATGGAGATAATAATAATAGTACCTATCTCATTGAATTGTCATGAGGATCAAATGAAATTGTGGATATGAAAGCATTGTGAAATTCTCATGATGTATAGAAACATAAGACATGATTATTACACACATATCCCGGAGACTCTCCTAGCATGTGGTGACTGACTTGATCTCATGCCTGAAATAAGAAGTAAAGTTAAAGTAAACGGCCCAGACTTCTGGTTCTAGCAAAGATAGAGTGGTACCATTCTTCCCTCCCAGGCCCTCCTTCTTCCAACTAAAAAACCCTGGACATAACACAACAAACAAGCATAGGAAGACTGAAAGGTGGAAAAAGGCAGACCGCCTAAGGACCTCAGGACTTGAGGAACAGCACAACCTTGAGTTCTCTGAGTTCTCTTATTTCCTCCCGTATGTCCCAGACAGTACAGTACAGAAGCCCCCAACCCAGAATTTCCAACAGGCACAGATGAAAAAAGTTCCAAGGAAAGCCTGTTTCCCCTAGCCGAAGGACTGGGCAAAGGGTAACCTAACTATAGAACACCTTTTTTTGGCACTTCCCACCCTACTCCAACTAAACACCGTGGAACAACTGCACAGCACTCCTCTGGGGGTTCAGTGGGGCTGAGAGGTGATCTGATCTTCTCTTTCCTGCCTGGCAGAAACAGTAGGTGCTCCAATTCCCTCACCAGAGTAGTCCAGTGGTGCACTAAGTCTCCACCCTCATCCTGCAGCAGGAAGACTGAACAAGGCAATGTGAGGCAGGGCTAGTTGGCTTCAACAAGCAATTATGCATTCGTTTGAAACAAATGAAAAAATGGAAAATATCACCCAGGAAATAAAAAATGTAAAGAAGCACCAAAGGGAAATTATAGAACTGAAAAACACAATAATTGAAAAAAATAGTCACTAGATGGGCTCAGTAGTAGAGTGACGATAATAGGATAGAATCAGTGAATGTGAAGACAGAACAATAGGATTTACCAAATCTGAATAACAGAGAGAAAATAGACTGGAAAAAAAAAGTGAACAGGGCCTCAGGGACCTGTGGGACAATAATAGAAGAGTTAATATTTGTATCATTGGAGTCCCAAAAGGAAAAGAGGAGAGAATGTAGAGCTGAAAAAATATTTGAACAGTGGCTAAGAATATTCCAAATTTGTTAAAGATATAAACCTACAAATTCAAGAAATTGAGTGAATCTCAAACAGAACAAACCTAAAGAAATCCATGCCAATACACACCATAATTAAACTTCTGAAAACTGGAAGTCATGGTCCAAAACAGAGAGTAGGTGTTGGGGAATTCAGTACAGAAGATCTTCAAGGCTGTCAGTCTCCCCTTTTTGTTTGTTTGTTTGTTTGTTTTCCAAAGGTTTTAATTCCTTTCTAATTAAAGGTATGAATAAAATTGGCCCAATGTTTCAAGATCTTAAATCCGAAATAATCTATTGTATCTGTTATACATTGAACAGCAACACAAACGATCAAAGATATTGGACGATGACAGTCTGGCATTTGTATGCCTCTATGAAGTCATGGTTCCCCACTGCATAAGTGCACCTTAAATGAGCTGCAAACATTTCGTCATAAGGGGGTTCCAAAACTTGTTGACACTTCTCTTCTGGAGAGGCCATCTGAAGCCGTGGGTTGGCAACATGAGGATGCTTGAAAGACACGAGCTCCGCACAGGATGCCCCATCTCTGGTGTTGGTTGCTTCATAGACCTGCTGCAGGTACTGGTTGATGGTGATGTGCGCCATGGCAGCGCCCGCCTCCCGGCCCAGACAGCCAGTCTCCCCTTTTTGCATCTTGTAAGGGAAGAAAGAGGAATCCCAACTACTTCAAATCCCAGCTTCTTCTGGTCTCTATCACTAGCTCCACCCATCAAGTCTACCATTCACTGATTCAACAAACATTTATGAGCACCTAATATTTGCCAGTCATTCACCTAGCTGCTGGGGAGATGACAGTGAACAAGCAGGAGTCCCTGCCCTCACGGAGTACATTCTAATAGATGGAGACAGACACACACAGAATGTGTTGGGAAAGAGAGTAATTAAATAGAGCAGTATCTATTTAGATACACACTTTTCCCAGAAAAGGATCTTACATCAGCCACCCATTCATTCATTCAATATTCATTAAGCACCCAAGCACTCACAATGTCTGACAACCTGCTGGGCCTTGGAGATACAGACACTAGTCATTCTTGTAGGATAGGATTTCTTATCCTTGGCACTATTGACATTTGGGACTGGATAATTCTTTGTTGTGGGGTGTTGTTCTGTACATTGTACCATGTTTAGCAACATCCCTGGCCTCTACTGACTAGATGCCAATAGCATCCTCCAAGTCACGACAACCAAAAATATCCGCAGACATGGCCAAATGTCTCTAGGGGGCAAAGACAGCCCAAGTTGAGAACCACTGTTGTAGGATAAACTGACTAGTGGACAGATAGTTGATATGAAATGTGTTCACTGCTAAGGTAGAGAAAGCTCCCATTGTTTACAGGATATAATTGAGGCTCTTTAACTTCAAAAACCAGGCCCTTCAGAGGTGGCCTCACTCTCTACCTCCAGCCATATTTCCTGCTGTGTAACCAAAGCTCCGCAATGTCTGATATAGCAGCAGGAGGGAAGAGGATGGTGCAAAAAGGCCAGGCAGGGTTCCACTCTGCTGTACACAGGGTAGCTAGGAGACAGAATCAACTCGATGACACTAACAACAACAAAGCCAAAGCTCCTACTATACAGCACTTGAATCATCCCCAGAACATGGCATGTATTTTCCTTTCCCCAGGCCTTTCCACATGCCCTTTTCTCTACCTTGAATACCTTCCCCTGACAAGCTACCTCAAATAGCATAGCACTCCTCTCCAATCTTTCTTTGAGGCATTTACCCCACTTTGAGGGCAAAGACCGTCAAGTTCATCTCTGTAGCCCCAGCGCTTGGCATAGTGCTTGCTCCTTGAAGGAATGCCAGGATACAGAAAAGCAGGAAGATATGACTGGTCCTAGCTCTCAGATTGCCTCTATTCTGCCTGGAGGAGGCTAGGCAAACAGAAATGAAATGGTCACATTTCATATAACCTGGTTTGTTAGGTGTGAATATGTGCGGGATATATTAATGATGATAGAGCATGGGAGGAGGAGTCATGAGACGAGGCATTTGAATTGAGCCTTGAAGGAGAAGCCTGGCTTTGATAACATGAAGGGGAGGGAGGAGTAGTGAGGGATGGAGGTGGGAAAAGATAGTGGAGCACAGTACACTCACCAGACAGTGAGAAAACCAAAGCCCAGAGAGTATAGGCCTGAGCATGGCCTCATGGTGTATAGGAGGTCTGCTCCCACCCTGAGCTCTGGCTAGATAAATCTTGGCTCCTTTAAGCAAGTAGTAAAGGGAAAGGGTTATAAGAGTGATGGGAGTTCTGGACTACTGGAAAACATTGGGAGTAACATGTTTAGAGAATGAACACAAGCACACTGCCCCCCAAAATGAGCTGATATTCCAAGCACAGAAAGCAAATTCTTCCTTAGCACTTATAATTTAGTTAATTTTGATTGAGCACCTATCATGTGCAATGTGCTTCCTGTATATTGTCATGTTTAGTTTTCACGATGATAAGGTGGGTCTCTCAGTGGCAGAGCTGAGATTCAAACCCAAGCTTTCTGACAGCAAGGCCTGGCCACTTCCATTGTACAACACTGCCATGGTTAGCTGGGCCCAGGTTTGGGGTCTGGAGGAATTCTTAGTGAACTTCTTTCTTCCTTCCCTTCTTCCCTCTATAGACTTCTAATCCTGAGACACCCCATTCAGAAGAACATAGACACCCTCAGGAATGGGGCATCCACAAACACTTCCAAGATTGGTGAGGCAATTTTACCCTGATACAAGGACTCCTCCAGAGGGTTTCCAGAGAACTGGCTGCAACAGTTCTCTGACTTCTTTGGAGCCTCTTTCCCCAAGTGAATCTCAGTTGTGAGGTGTCAGGCAAAAGTCTATGCCAGGCAGCTTTTCTTGGTGCCTTGGTGCCACTCAGTGGCTATGCCCAAGAACAGGGACCATGGGAGAGGTCAAGTTGTAGGTTTCAAGGGTGTGTGATATCGCTGCTTCCTCTGACTGAAAGATTCTTAGCATAGTTGTTCCTATTTAACTAGAATCCTATTTGGAACCTTAAACTTCCTAAAGCTAGAGAACCATGGGAAGAAGGTCAGTAGCCAAGGAATAAGAACACTTAAGAAGCCAAGTAGTTACAGTGAGGATATTAGTTTTTGAAGGCATCTAAGGTGCTTGCTCCAAGCCTTGGTAAAAGTTCCTGTGGTCCTGGACTTAGAATTGCTCTTTTGACTGCTGACTTTTCATATGACTGAACACATCTGCTCCTGGGAGGAGGTGGTAAGGGCAGTGGGAGTGAAAGGGAGCACCAGGGGCTTCATAATGGAAGAGTCCAAGAGAAAATGTGATCTGGGGACTCTTCTCACGAGGGCCCACAACAATGAGCTTCTTGCCTTCCTTGAGGAGAGTGGTAGTGCCTGTCCCTCAGTAGGGAATACCCTAAAGGCCTCTGTAGTGTGTGCCTTACAGAATGTGTGTGGAGGGAGTGGGATATATTTCTCCCTTTCCCTCTCTCCCCTTTCCAGAAGCTGAGGTGTTATTGCTATCTACCAAGTGGTACTTCGTCCAGCTTGGCCTTCAACCAATATAGTGCTCCCACTGTTCATTTCCAAATAGCTTCTGCAATCTCGCCTCCACTAGCAAGTCACACCTCTTCCTTTTCCCAATACTCCTATAGACGTTCACTCTTCTCCTCCATCCCAGAGGCACTTTGTGTGAGCTGTGTATTTTTGCTTCTCTGTCAAATCTTTTCCCTACAGAATCTTCAGCCTAAAGAAACAGGGACAAACCCTCTATCAGCCCTTACTGCCTCTTGGATCATGTGTAAGGCCCTGGAGCAGAAGGAACCGGCACTGTGCCAGATACTTTACATGCATCATTTCATTGAATTTCTCCACTAGCCCAATGAAGTAAGTGTTGTTAATTTCCCCATTTTATAGATGAGGATACTGAGGTTCAAAGAAGTTAAGTGATTTATCCATAGTTATGCAGCTAGTAAGTAGCAGGACCAGGATTTGACCTAGGTACTCCATTCATCATACTTTCACTGTAATTATCTATTTAATTGTCTATACCCCCCACTAGATTGTGCATTTTTAATTTTTGCTTCCATTTTTTAGAAATGTAAAGTTGTCAGGAACTTCTTTGTGTAATAGATGAGACATGAGCTGTGCCTGAAAGGATAATAGTGCTTTGAGAGAAAGTAGGCATTTGGGGTATGGGGTAGAGAGATCTGTAGAGTTTAAGGCCTTGAGTCAGTTACGTGAAAATGTGGTGTGTGTCGGGGATGGGCTTCAGGGAAGAACAGTGAGGAGGACTGGTGGGACTGGGTTTCAGAGTTCGTGTTGGCAAATAATGGGAGATCAGACCGGGTAGAGCCTAAATCTGGAGGACTTAGCAGTTTACGTGGGTTCCGCAAGCTGGTATGTGTAGACACAGGAGCCTGCCTAGCCAAATATAGCTGTAGAGACTGTCATGGATTAGTTGGCTGGGGCAGCTGGGAAGGCTGCCACTGGGGATGGTAATATAATTGAAACATCTTTCATATCAAGCTCTTCTGGAATGGAGATGGTGAGCAAGTGTCCACCTGTGGCAAAATCGTGTGCCTTGGGTCACTTCACCTGCATTTTTCGCCCTTCCTTCACCTTGGATTTCAATAGTTCCATCCTGCCTTCTGCACTCAGAGCTCTCACCTTCTATCGCTGGTAAAGTCTCATCCAGGACCACCTTCCCTAGAAAGTATCTTTTTCTCTCACTACTAGTCCCTGTTCTTTTCTCCATCCAAATCAAATCACTTTTTCTCAGGGCTCTATCATGTTACTAGCATAAATCTGATTGATAGACAAATTCACAGTAAATGTTAATCGTTGATAATGTCTTAATAACATCTAAATTTGAATGGTAGCCTGCAATGCCTTTGCTAGAAGCAGGGGCCGGCAGGGGACTTCAGGCTCAGGGAAAAGGGGGGTAGGGATGGGGTGGGGATGGGGGTAGAGGCGGGAATTTGAGAAGGGGCATTTTGGTGACCCTTGCGTAAGGATAGTCCTGATTATTTCTTAAATATTTGAAAAGAGGCTTCCCCCCATTCCCCTCACTGCCCCCTCCACTTTCTGCCCACCTTGTTCCTGCATTCCAGAATCCTGCCAGGAATAACTGTATTAATTAAACAGTCCTTAGATGCAGAGAAAATGCCCAATTTGGTTTGGGGATAGAAACTCTTCCTGAGTTGTCAAGGACCCCACAGAACTGAAGCTGCTGCTATTAGAGCTCATGTTCACAGCTCCCTTGGACACTAAATTTAACAGATGGGACACTTCAATCCAGGGCACAGTTGTCAAAAACCACAGTTTAAATCAGTCACAGACAACTGTTTCATTCCCCACACTTGCCTGGGTGTAACAACTGCAGGAATGCCTCTGCTTAAATTACACCCAGTGACACCACAAGGACAGACATGTCTAGGCTCCATTCATTCTGCGTCGTTTCTGAGCTTCTTTTATAGCAGGGGTCAGTGCCCTTTCCAAAATGGGGTGCCAGGGTTCTGAACCATGTTCTTTTATCAAACTAGTGCATGTGGGCTTATACATGCAATCATTGGCAAGGTGGGTGAGTGACGAGGTAGGAGGGAGAGAAGGGAGAGAAGGGAGCTATACTCATCCTCGCAGAAGGGAGTGTGGTGGCCAAGGATTAACCAGAGACATGGCAGCATTGGGTGATGACTAAAAAAATAAATGGTGAGGAGGGGATCTTACCTGTGGCCCCTGACCTGTGTGCCTGTAATAACTGGTCTGCGGGTCATCACTGGGTGTCCAGCAGCAGAGTACTAGCTCTTGCATTATAGAATCCACTCATTCATCCATTCATTCAGGCATTTATTGAGTGACCACACTGTGCCGTTCACTGTGCCCGGCACTGGCAACACAGACGTGAATAAGACACAGTGTCTAACCTTAAGGAGCTCACAGTCTAGTTTCCATTCCCCATAGTTCAACTCTTCACCCAGCCTAGAACTCATTGTCATTCATTCCACTAGCACTTGCTGAGTGCCGGGCACTGCACTGGTCGGTGGAGATATAGAGATACAGAGAAGAACAGGACAAGGTCCTTGACCTCAAGAGGATTCCAGTGTAGTAGTGTAGACAGACACATAGACATGTTCATTTGTATTCAGTGTAGTAAGGGACATTTGGCTTAGATGAGCCTCTAAGATGCCCTCTGACTAAAAATCCTTGATCTAGTGGGAGTATGCCTTAGAATTGGGGGAGCAGATGTTCTGGGGAGAGGCAGACTCTTGTGTCTGAGACTTGTCTTATCACAGTACCAGGAACCTAGGTAGGGGCTTGGTAAACATTTGTTATTTTTGTTTTGGGAACAATCTCTTTCATCATTCCCTTTATGTGGGGGAAAAAAACACAAAACACTCAAGCTAGTGAAATAAAGCAGCTACACCTCCTGATGAACAACTTCTGTTTCACTTGTGGTTCATGGGCTTTGGAGCTTCATGTCAATACCCCCATCCTGTCAATGCCCCCACTACCTTGTACTGGCAGTTCTCAATGTGGAGGTCTCAAAAGGTAGTAACTGGTGCCCTTAAGCTATTTTTTAATATTGAAAAAAAGTCTAATAGAAATTGTACATTCAGCCAAGACAAAGCCACAGAGCACCAAGTACAGTATCGTGTTTCTGTGCTTTTGACTGAAATTATATTAGCTTGTTGTGGTTATCTCATGCAGATCAGAAGCTCTGAGTGAGTAAAAAATTGGGAAAATGAATAATTCCATAATAAATGTAGCTTTGCTAGATAAAAATCTCTCCAAATGTGGGTCCCATTTGGGGGAAAAAGTAATAAAAGGGATCCTTGGTGGTGAAAAGGTTGGAAAGCACTGGCCTTCACGTCTGGATGCCAAAGTTTGGCTGCAAATTCAAAGCCTATGACCACAGAATCCTGGGATTATTGGCATCTGACACCCCTGATGTGGTTCCTATTGGAAAAGCAAACATGCTCCCTGCCCAGCTTTCTAAAGTGTTATACATTAACTGGCTTACAAAGCCCCATTCACGGGTGGACAGGTTTTTTTTTTGGATCATGGTTTACCGTGTTTTTGTACCTGCAGTGAAAGAACGTTTCAGAGGAAGCATAGGCTTGCCTGAAATCTACAAAGCAATGCTGTTGCTGGACAAGCGCAGACTCCTTATTACTTACAGAGCTGGAACAAGCTGTTCATATCTTTCTCCTTCTCATCAACAGCCTTCATCCGGTACCTCTGAGATCTCACATTCTATGAACACACTGGAAAGAGGCTAAGAACATCCATTGGGTATAATGGAAGGAAGAGGGACTCTACAGGCTGGGTAAGGAGGGAGGAGGTTTGGAAGTGGCCTGGTCAGAGAATCATTTCCACTCTTCCCATTGTCTGAAAAAGTTTTCTGGAGGAGTCTTAGGAGGAGAACTCAAAAGTACATAGGAGAGAGGGGAGCTAAGGTTTCTAGGTAGAGAAGGACCTCCCAGAAATATTGATCCCAGCCCACATTTAAAGTTTTTTTTAAATTGCAACTGTGATAAAATACACATAATATTTTCCATCTTAACCATTTTTAAGTGTATGGTTCAGTAGTGTTAAGTATTACATTGTTGTGAAATAGATCTCCAGAACTTTTTCGTCTTGCATGACTGAAACTCTATACCCATGAAACAATAATTTCCTTTTTCCCCTGCCCCTAGGCCCTGGTAACCACCATACTACTTTCTGTTTTTATGAATTTGACTACTTTAGATATATCATACAAGTGGACTCATACAGTATTTGCCTTTTTATGACTGTCTTCTTTCACTTAGAATAATGTCCTCCAGGTTCATCAATATTGTAGCATGCGTCAGAATTTTCTTCCTTTTTTTTTTTTTTGGTGAGGAAGATCGGCCTTGAGCTAACATCTGCCAATCCTCCTCTTTTTGCTGGGGAAGACTGGCCCTGGGCTAACATCCGTGCCCATCTTCCTCCACTTTATATGGGACGCTGGCCACAGCATGGCCTGACAAGCGGTGCGTCGGTGTGTGCCCGGGATCTGAACCGGTGAACCCCAGGCCGCCACAGCAGAGCACGCGCACTTAACTGCTTGTGCCACTGGGTTGGCCCCAGAATTTTCTTCCTTTTAAAGGCTGAATAATATTCCTATGTATATACTACATTTTGTTTATCCATTTGCCTGTCAGTGGACACTTGGGTTTCTTCCACCTTTTGGCTATTGTGACTAACACTGCTATGAACATAGGTGTGCAAATATCTCATTGAGACCCTGTTTTCAATTATTTTCAATATATATTCATAAGTGGTATTGCTGGATCATATGGTAATTCTACATTTAACTTTTTGAGGAACCACCATACTCTTTTCCATAGTGGCTGCACCATTTTATATTCCCACCAGCAGTGCACAAGGGTTCCAATTTCTCCACATCCTTGCCAACACTTGTTATTTTCTGTTTTTTTTTATAGTAGCCATATTAACGGATGTGAAGTGGTGTCTCATTGTGGTTTTTATTTGCATTCCCCTGATGATTAGTGATGTTGAGCATCTTTTCATGTGCTTGGCCATTTGTATATCTTCTTTGGAGAAATGTCTATTCAAGTCCTTTGCCCATTTTTAATTGGGTTATTTTGCTGCTGTTATTGGGTTGTAGGAGTTCTTTATATATTCTGGATAGTAACCCCTTACCAGATATGTGATTTGAAAATATTTTCTCCCATGCCATAGGTTACCTTTTCACTCTATTGATTGTGCCCTTTGATGCTCCAGCCCACATTTTGAAAGACAAGGAAAATGTACAAAAATGGAGAAAGAACCCAGCAATAACGATGTCCATAGCCTGGGGGCCACATCAGATGATTTCTCCAAATCCTTTGAGCTCTGTGTTTTTGAGTTCCCATCCTCCTGGTGATGCTCCTCCCAAGGTTTTTGTACACTGCTTAGTCTTTATCCTATTAGCTCCAGGCTACTTCTAGAGAGAACATGCTACAACCTTAGTACCATTTGCCTTTATTATCCTGCAACTTTCTCGCTGCTTTCTCCGTGCCCGTGAGATCTGCTTTTTCAGCCTGCAGCATCTTCAGTCTTGGGTGTTGTAACATGGCAGCCTCAAAACCACTTGCAACCTTTCTGCCATCTCAGACAGAGATGAGTTTAAACTCTGCTTATATGGCAGCCATAGTGGTGGGACTGAGTGTAAAGGCCATTTGATGTATCAAAATTTCTCTGAGAAGCAAGTTCATCTAATGGAAAGACCATCAGACCATCACTTCCTGGCTGTGTGACTGTTGACAGGTCACTTCACCTCTCTGAGCCCTGAGTTTTCTATTTGTAAACATGAAGACAGCACCACCCACCCCGCCGGGTTTGTTGAGTCTTTTTCAGGATAAAGTGTGTGCAGGTGCCAAGCTCAGTGCCTGGCACACCACGGGAGAGCTTGGCAATTTGTTGTTCCTTCCTCTGGGCCTAGACTCTTCAGCCAGAAGGAGGCATCACACCCAGCCAGGGCCCATTCCACTCAGAGGCCGCGCAGCACTGAGGGGTAGGAATAGGAGTCCTTCATGGCCCCTTGCCTCTGGTAGCCCTGTGCCTGGAGAAGCCCGGGTTCTGTGAGAGCCTGCCACTGCCTGGCAGGAGGGCCCCAAATATCCCTCCTTGGTGATACCTTTTACCGGCCCTCAACTCTTCCTGGCCCGGAGTTCTTCCTATCCTTTGACTCATTTCCCTTTAGCCAGAAGTGAACCTTTTTCTCCCTTGCCTTCCCACAGATTTAACCCCTCACCCAGGCTTGTTGATTCAACCTCCTGAAAGTCTCTCCAATTTTTCAACTCCTTCTTGTCCATACTGCCACTACCCACGTCCAAGCTGCTATCAATTCTTGCCTGGATCAGGACATCACTGCCCTCCACACACACAATGCTCTCCTTGTGTCCCTCCAGTCCAGTCTCCCGGTAGCAGCAGGAGTGATCTATCTACAACTTTTATTGGCTCATCTCACTCTCTTGCTTAAAACTCTTTAATGACTCCCTGGGTGCTCTTCAGGGGGGATGTTTGAACTCCTTAATGTGGCTTACAGGCCCCACGTGGTCTGGCCTCTGTCTGCCTCTCTGGTGTCATCTCTCACCACCTCTCCTCCATCACACTCCACACTTCAGCCATATTGGACTTCTTTCAGTTGCTCCAACAAACAGCCCTTTTTCTCAGAGCCTTCACATATTCTTTTCCCCTGACCTGGAACATTCTTCCTCCCTCCAGCTAACTTTCTTCATCATTAAATTTTGGTTAAGACATCACTTCCTCTGGGAAAGCTCTCCTACTGCCCCACCGTGACTGAATTAGGTAACCCCATGTGATTCCCCTGCCATTTTGTGCTTCCTCATGTCGCAGCACTTGACACACTGTGTTATAATTACTGTCTACTTTAGCTAGACTTGGAGCTCTGTGAGGTCAGGGGTCATGTCTATTTATCCCCCAGGGCTAGTCAGTGCTCAGCATGTAGCATGTTGCATGTTTGTCAGATGAGTGAATCCCGGTTTACCTTTCCAACGTGGTCTTCACCCACTCACTCCCCTGCCCTCTCCACCCCAGGCCACTCCATCTCACTGGAGGACTTTCTGATCCCCAAACACATTGGACATGGATCATACCTCTTTACCTTTGTTCATACTGGTCTTTGTGGCTGGAATGCCCCTGTCCTGCCTTTCTCCCTTCTTCGCCTAACAAACTCCAACTTGTTATTTAACCCCAGCTCAAGTTTCATCGCTCAGTGAAACTTGTGCCTGAAGGGGACCATTAAAATAAAGATTTATTCTAGGCAGGTTAATTCTTAACTCATTCTTCATCATTAATGCATTATTATACTAACTCCAATATCCAGGAGCCTTCATCACCTCCCCCCAGCAGCCAGACTGCCCCTCCTCTGTGCTCTCCTGACTCCTTGCAGCACCACCACTATAGCACTTTCTCAAGGCTTTGGGTGATGATTTTTTTGTTTGTTTGTTTGTTTGGTTTAATTTAGTTTAGTTTAGTTTTTTCCTGGAGGAGGTAGGAGGACATTGTGTAACCTTAAACCCCCAGATCCTTGTAGAGGAACCTTGGCTCATTTCTTCAAATAAAATGAGACATAAATTCTGTGCCCTCCCCCACCTTTTGTCTTTTCCCTGCCAGTGTGCCCACTCATTATTGAGACAAGCCAGGGCTGCTTCCCTTTCAGGAAGCATCATTTTTCCAATTAGCCTTTGATTGGAAACAGTACCATTGCAGCTGGGCTGCTTTGAGTGCCTGCTGGTGATAGGCAGCCTGGTCATATGGAAAGAGCACTGAACCAGGAGTCAGCAGTCCTTAGTGCTAGCCCATCTCTGCCTCTACCCAAATGTCTGAATGTAGGCAACTTCCTTTCCTCTCCTGGGCCTCAGTTTCCTCTTCTTTTGAACAATGAGTGGTTTGAACTTAATGTTGTGCTACTTAAAGTATGGTTTGTGGACAAGGAGCATGGAGCATCAGTGAGTAGCCTGTTAGAAATGCAGAATCTGGGCCCCACCCCAAACCTTGTAAATCAGAATCTGCATTTTAACAAGATGCCCAGGTGATTCTATCGACAAGTTTGGGAAGCACTGTGAATTTCTCAGATGAAAGAATCACTGAGGCTCTTGTTAAACATACAGCTTTCCTGGCTGCTGTCCTGGAGATCCTAACGAAGTGGGACCGGGAATTTGTATCTGTAACAAGTACCCCGAGTGACTCACATCCCTGGGGAAGTTTGGGAAACGTGGGACACGTGGTTTATAAGGGACCTTCCACCATTGACATTCTGCAATTCTGTATGCAACTGGTTCATTACTGGCAATAGTAAATAATGATACACAATGCAGACCTCCAGGACTTACCCTTCTCTAAATTGGGTAAAGTATTTTCAGTATCATCCAGGGCTGTGCTGGCGGGGGAAAAGGAAGAGGGATTACAACAACTTAAGCCAAGTCTTCTTGATTGGAGAAAATCAGCAGCCTCCAGGGTTCAAAGAGAAATTGCCTGCTTACTCCAGACTGTCTCCTTGAAGCAATCAGCCTTGATATAATCAGAGGATCTGAAAGACCCTCTTGGAGTACTGAAAAGGAAGGATTAGAGATAGAAGGGGCAGTGTCTCTCTCACACTGGCAAGGGAATCGAGGAGAGGGAGGCCAGACAAGTTGACAAGGAAACCTGGGGAAAGCCTCTCCCAGAAAGGAATCATATTTTCCAAACCCTCAGTGTGGATATGTGTCCTGACAAGGGATGTTTTCCGATTTGTGAGTGTATTTATATAAAAATTTTAAGAAAGGTCTAAAAACGAAATCACATTTATATATTTAACAAATCACATTTATTTGGAAAAGGAAAAAATTACATAAGATCAGCACTGCCCTGGAAAGTTCAGGATAGAAAGTTGCCAGTTTTTCTCCATGTTTGAGTTTGTTTTTCTTATAAATATGCCTTAAGTTCCGTTGCTGGTAGGTTTTGGCTACATCTGAGATTTAGACAGGTGAAGAGAATGTGGAAGGGCATTCAGAGGGTATTTTTCTGGGCAGGAAAAGAAGGGTAGACTCTGTCAGTAAGAGTGAAGTTTAATGAGCATTGCACAGCCAGGGCCCAAGTCGGGGGAGGAGGTGGATAAAAAGGAGGCTACTGAGCTGTCAGGAGCAGAGGACCATGTCTGGGGACAGGGGAAGCTAGAACTGAATTACTCAAGGCTTTCCTTCTTTGACATTTTCTCCCTACATCCATCCGTCCACCAAATCTTGACACTTCTATATCAACAGCTCCTTGTCCCCATCCCTCTTCTGCACCACCACTGCTCCGGCCTTAATTCATGGTCTTCTTATGTCTCCATCTGGACTCTTGCAACAGCTGCAAAGACCTGTTCTCAGTTTGTCTTTACCTACGCAAGTTTTTTCTCATGCTTGAAAAGGCACTCTTTCTTCAGAAAACTAAATATATAGAGATCTTACCAGAATTAACAGCCTCTTGAGTCTTGGTTCTTCCAGCAAAGTGTAAACTCTAATTCAAATGGCCCATGAGATCATATATGCTACTTAGGACCTCACTGCGTCCTGGGGAAAAGGAAGTGGAATTGACAAGAGCAGGGATTCTCAAACTAGGGAGGGCCTCAGAATCCTCTGGACGGCGTGTTAAAACAGGAATCACTAAGCCCCACTCCCAGAGTTTCTGATCCAGTATATGTGCAGTGGGCCCTGAGAATTTGCATTTCTGACAAGTTCCTAGGGGGTGCTGATGCACTACTTCTCAGTGTGAGCACCTTGAAGGCAGAAACGCTTTCATCTCTGTTTCATCTCTGTATCCCCAGGACCTTAGCACAGGGCCTGCTGTGTAGGAGGCTTTCAGTAGCAACTGTGGTAAGAAGGAAATCATAAAAAGAGAAAAAAGAAAGGGGGATGGGGAGGAGGGGAGGAGAAAGGAAAAGGGGCTGAGGAAGGGATGGTGGGAGGAGAGAGATAGAGAGCGAGAGTGAGGGAGAATGAGAGAGCGAGAGTGATAGAGCAGAGAGAGAGAGAGAGACAGACAGACAGACAGTGCGCACGAGAGAATCAGGAGAGAATTTAGTGCTTCTAGGAAGAGCTTCCTTCAAATACCAAACACATTTCTTCTTATAACTCAGCTCACACTGGTTTCTCCATTTCTCCATTCTTTTAGTCTAAACCAGTGGTTGCCAAACTTCTAGACTTCACAGATCATCAAAATTAAAAAAGAAAAGAAATAAAGATAGTTAGGTTTGATTTGAGCCTCTCCTAGGTTTACTCACTTTTTATTTTGACTTGTTAGGACATTAGAAAACAAACACACACATGTCTTCTACCATGACCAACATTTCATAAAAGAAAGAACATTTTTAATAACAAAAAGGTAAAAAGGATATGATCTCAAACGATAGTCTTTCCTTTTAAATGAAGTACATTTGTTTCTATGAAAAAAACACAGTATATTTCCTTAGTTTTCTCTTTTCACCACAGTCTGGTGAAAATTTTATTACAGACTACCACTGGTTGCTGTACCAGCATTTGGGAACCACTGCTCTAAACCACCCTAAATATAATTCCAGACTATGCACTTGTGTTTTCTTCCCAGAACCCTGTGTACTAGGCCTATAACCTTGCCACCTCAGGGAATTTTCAGTTCTCAGAGAGGGTCTTGCTTTTTCTGCCATTTCCCTGCTATTCCCTCTGCTTAGAATGCTCCCTGCCCACATGGAAAACTCCTAATCTGTTCTCACACACTGCCAGTTACATGAAGTTTTCCTGGCCTTCATCATCCCGGTACATTAATTGTCCCATAACACTTGCTCCTTTGCAGTGGACTCATTTATTTACAGGTCTGTCTTCACTAGGCTGGAACTCTTGGAGGCCTAAGACCAAGGCTGAGCAATTGGCAGGGTACCTGGAACGTAGTTGGCACTCCAGAGATGTCTTAAATGAAAACCATGAAGAGGAGTTGGACTTGATCTAATGGGCAATAGACAACTATCATAAGTTCCTGGTCAGAGGAATGACACAATCAAAATGATCTTTTAGAAAGATTTTACTTGCAGTGGATACCAGGATAGACCAAGGTGGGAGAAAGTGACATCATGAGAAATCAGCAATGAGGAGGGCCTAATGATAGTGGGGATGAAGACTGGCCTGTCCAGTCTGACTGTTGTATCTAACTTTCCTTTGGATTAGGAACACTAAGTCCCATCTCCATCTACTTTCTTTGTCTCCATCAGACTGATAGTCATGGGGCTAGTTGATAAAATATGCTATATGGGGGAAGCATTCCTAATCATCTCAGTCCTTGAGAATACCTAGGATGCTGGCATCTTTGCTTCTCCAAACACAGGTCAGGCGGGAACTGCAGGGTTGGCCCTCATCGTGAGGTTGGTCAAACTGTTTTCCAAGGTCTCAGCCTCCTCCTTCTGTGCCCTTTCCTCCCTCCCTCTCCGTCAATCTCTTCACAAGCCCAGTGTCCTGTGTTCTCCCTGTTAATAAAACGTTTTCTGAGAAAAATGTTTAGGCATTTATTCCTAAGAGTGAATAAGATATTTAGGTATTCCCTCTCCCAGAGAGCAGCTGCACTATCAACCTATGGAGGGAGAACAGCCACATTGTCAAAGGATTTCAGGCAGCAGGTAGAGGTATTTTCATGGAGTCTTTCTTGGGCCTCTGAAAACATGGTACTAGAAGTGACTACCTATTCTGATGGCACAGACTGACCTTGGCGAATGCATCTTATACATAAAAAAGAGGTCCTTTGATTCCTGCTCAACTCTGGAAGGGAGATCTCAGATCTTACATGTTGCAAATGTGCTGTGATGTTAATTACGGTGTTTCCATCATACATTGATCCTCAGCTTCCTCATCTATCAAATTAAGGGCTTGCAAAATAATGTCTAAGTTTTCTGCCAGCTTGGACATTTTGTGTGGTTATATGATCATCGGTTCAATGCTTAAAAAAAGAGAATGTCAGCCAGAAATATTGAAATCAAATTTTATTTTTGGAAAATGACATTACCCACATCTTGCAAATGTACACAGGAATGAGAATGAGATGAAGAACAGAGCTTGAGAGCCAAAATGATTGCAAGAGCAGCTCTTTGGCAGCCCAGTATTGAGTGCTGTGAATCCACAGCACTCACAGTTCACGACACATTACACACATGGGGAACTTCTCTAGACTTTGAAGTCCTCTGACCAAAGAAAGCCCTCATCAAATTGTGGAGGGAGGAAGAGGGATATTAACAGGCACAGGAGATGAAAAGGGTCTGCTCCAGCTGGTTTACATGGGCCTCACCAAACCTACCTGTCCAAGTGGGAACAGCAAACCAAAAAGGAGAATGCCTTCTTGGAACACTGCTTTTGAATCACAGTCTAAGACCAGGCTAAGCATTGCCTGTGAAACCTACAGCAATGCATATAAACCCATGTCCTTGCCTTTTCTGGCTATGACTATTCTAAAGGGGCAGCTAAACATCCCTAAATATCTGTTGTCTTTCTCTGTCTTTCTTTTCTTTTTTAAACATAATCCTTGGTCATTGATCAAGCAGAGCCTTCTGAGGTCTCCAAATACCTCAAAATTGCTACAGGGATAGGGACATCGTTGTCCACTGTCTTTCAATTACATGTGATTCCGAGAACTATTCAATTCTGCAGTGTAATCAAATGGCCAAAGACACTCCCAATTTGTCACAGATTTTTATGCACAGGGGAGTTGAGTCTTTGATTACAATGCCATTCCTTGAGAAACAGTCAATAACTGCTGAAAGACTGTTGAGAAATGACTTTTTTTCCCTTTTTCGTTTGTTTGTTCTTTGCTGACTTTACTTGGCAAAAATTATTGGCCCCCAAATCACTTATTTACAACTGTAAGACACCTGAGAGCAGGGGGAGGGAGAGAGCAAGGGAGGGAAGAGGGACCACAAGGAAGAATATATTCTTTTCAGAGGTTAAAATGAGTTATTTAAGAAATGTGATGTACAATACCATGCATTTACTCTCCAAAGCTAGTCACTAGCAAGCTAACGCCTCTAACACTACAACCACCAATTACAGCTGTTTTGCTACAGTTACTGAGTTCTAACTACAGCTATAGGGCAGAAAGGTGGGCTGTTTCCATTTTAAACTTTCTCCCTTTGAAAATGGCCATAAAAGCGTTTTCTGTACAAGTTTAATGGCACAAAAAGGTGACCGAAAACGTTTTAAAGAACTACCACACATGAGAAATGCAAAATTCAATCAAAACATGCATTAGTTGTGTACAAGTCATAAGGGATCATTGGCTTCAAGCTGCAATATATTACAGGACCGTACATTGGAGACATTTTGGTATAACTTCTTACTTGCTCAAATCTCTTTAAGGAAACTTATAAAGAAATGGCATTGGAAAGGGCATTCCAGATGATATTGCCAAGCGGTGACATTCCCAAGGGCTGTGCACCCTGTTGAATAAATTAGCACCTACAAGCTGGCTTCTTTAGGTCCATTAATTACTCTTATACAGACTGCCTGCACAGGATCATGAACAGTTGGTGTTAATAGTAAATGTTTAGGTGAATTAGTAACAGAAGGAAAAATACATTTCAATCAAGTAAATGTTCCTTTTTATAGTATGGACTTGTTAAATACCCTCTTCATTTAAATCAACCCCAATTGCCTATCGGTTTAGCTAAAACAGTTCAACAGTTGGCAAGCCCAAAACATAAGGTTATTACAGACAGCTTTATGTGTAATGGTAAAGCTTTAAACAAATTGCTACCCCCGCCCAACACCCCCACCCAGCCAAACCGAATGACAGGAGAAATTACCTGTGGTCTCTCATTATATTATATTGCAGCTTTTGAAACTATGAGCAAATTTTTAAAAATCAATTAATAGTATTTAGCTGATGTGAATCCATGGGTGGATTTTTCGCTTCAGCTGATTATTTCTCTGAGCACACTTCACTGCTCCACAAAATGGCAGACTAAAAAGGAACCACAAAGTATTCTGTACAGTGTTTGGAAGGCAAAGACCCAAAGATACATGAGCTATAAGGAAACTGCTTGTGAGGATCTGCTCTGAGGAATTACAACTGAAAATGGAGAAGAAGAGAGGGCCAGGATCAGCTTGATTCCCATCAACCAACTTCTGAACGGACTAGGGTAGGATCAGGGCTGGTTGAGTCTTGAAATAACTTCTCATCACCAAGGCAAAATCACAGGGCTAAAAAGAAGCATATGACCAATGCCTCGACAAGGAGGAAGGAAAAAATAAAGAAGGAGACAACAAAAGAGAGAGAGAGAAGAACTGCAGAGGACAAAGGATGGACATTTGTACTGTGGAAAGAGCATGATAACACAGAGGACAAAACCAAGAGCAAACATAGTGAACTAGAGAGAGAAAGAAAAGACAGAGATACACATGGGAGGTAGAGAGTGGCAAAAAGCCATTGATTTCCTCAGGTTATTAACCCAGAAACGAGAAGTTCCAATGCCTCCAACTTTTTGCCTTAGTTTACAAGGTGTTTTCTCTGACTTCTGTTGTGCCATCTGACCTCTCCCAACTAGCATGTCCTTCTAATCAGGTGCAGGAAGATGCCTTAATTCCCAATGGGAATTCTATATTCTCCTAGCCCCGGGCATCCAAGGTAAGATAAGACTACCTCTGATTCCAGAGGAAGTTGAAGCCTATAAACTAAGATAAAAAGTTAGGCAGTTAGCAGGGGAGTTCAAGAGTCTTGTCATATGATAACCAGTGTCACATTGCCTAAGCCAAAGTAGGAGGGCTGCATGGATCCTTAACAGGAAACAAGCAGAAAGCAACACCAATACCAAGAGGCGGGGTGTAAAGACCACACTAGATCTTTGGAGACAAGACAAGCTCTGGGGACCAGGGTGGGGTAGACAGAGGAGGAAGTCACCTTTTCCTGAAGAGATAGGAGGGGCAAAATTCTCTAGCCAGGCATACTGAAAGACAGGCTGATGGAGAGGGAGCCTTCTAGTCTCTGAAAAGAAAAAGTGGAAGGGGTTAAGAGAAACTGCTAACAGTCCCAGCCCATAGTAGGTTGCCCATGGGAGCCACTGCTCTATGGGTTTAGAAACGCATTTTCCTCCCTGCACACGTCTTGGCTGCTGTGTTACAAAAATCTCTAGCCCTTTACCTACTAGGGAAGTGAGGTCTGCTAGCCAGAGGAAGAATAAAATTAGGAATTTATTTTTAAACAATGACTTGTGTTGTCTTGGTCCATAATCACAGCCTTTAGGGCTAAGGGCAATCCACTGACTGTTAACAGCACTAGACTGGGTCTGGGCCACCAACAGCCAGAGAACCTGTTGGAGATGCCTCTCCAGCCAAAAGGTAGGCATGAGGAATCAATGCAGTATCCTTGCTTCAGGGGGTCACACCTGTAGGGAAGAGGAAACCCTGCATAAAATCACAGAACAGTGGACGAGGCTAATACGGGGTCTCCTTCTTCAGGCAGAGGCAGAAGTGTGATAGCTTCGAAGTTCCATACTAGGAGAGAGACCAAGGAAGCCCAGCAAGGCTCCATTGCTATACAAGAGGTCTCAGATCACTTCTGGCATATCAATGGCTGGCCTTTATTCTCTCAAGTTTCCTGGTCCCAAAACATAGGACTTTAACCCCTCCCCCATCCCAGATGAGTTTCAAAATACCGATGGTTTACTTAGGAAACCAGCCTAGGCCTAAGAGCCAAATCCCTTAATGCAATGAGGGCAATACGTGAGTGAGGCCTGGCCTTGGAGATCCAGGTGGCCCCATGTGGCCAAGGACAGGTTCCAATGCATTTTTTTAAAGAAAGAAATCTCCACTGCCTTTTATTTCCATTGCAAACTGGATAGTGAAACAGGTCATTCAAACCCCACGGTCCCAGTGCATCTGTCTAGGAAAGTCTCTTGGCATAGATGTTTCTGAGCTGGGCTGATCTTTGGGAAAATTCTCATCAGTGTGCTGGAGCTCATTTTGGGGACATGGACATGCTTGTTCCCTTGTCCAATGGAGATGTGTTTTTAAGAAAAGAAAAGCTATGTAGAACCAAATCCGAGGGGGACTGGGGGCATGACCATCCAGAGTTTTGAAGGGACTAGGGAAGTAGACACAATTTTGTCCAAGGCAAGCACTGGATTGCTGGTCTAAGCCTCGGGCTGGGTGATTTAAAGAAGGATCTAGGTGCTCAGACCCCTTCTTGCCTTATTCAGATAATTACACATCCACTTTAAGGTTCCTTGGTTACTGCTGGTTGGGAAGAAGCAGGAAAGAGAGAGAACTTCCTTAGGAGTGGGGTAAGCCCAGAAGGAGGTCTCTTGGAACTGAACTAATGAAGACCCCTTAGTTCCCAGGAAGAGCCTTGCTGCAAGGAAAACTATGTGTTCAGATCTTGTTGCCCTGGTTTCTGCCATGGAAGGCCACAGGAGCAGTATACACAAGAAGATGAGTATGGTGTGTAGAGCACACACCTTGCTATTTTAGTGCAAATACAAGAAGCAAATGTTTAACATCAGCCAGGGTACTTTTTGGTCACAAAGCCCCTTGCTTATACCTAGAAATTGTCCCCATCAGGGCAGGATGGCTATGGGGACATTGTGGATGAGGGCTACCATAGCAAGACCAGGTTATTTTCTCTAGCTAATCTTACTCCCATATTTTAAAAGAAATTATTGCCAATGAATCATAGCCAAAGTCATTTAAAAATACTGAAAAGCCACCTCAGAAAGTTAGGATGAACAAAGCTATTGTTCCGCTCTTCCTTCCTTCCTTTCCCTGCTCTAAGAACAAGAAACATTTCCATCAGCCCGTGAAGACCAACCAGTATGAGATGAGATGAGTTGAGCTGACAAAGAAAACCAGTCTTCCTCCATTCCATTTGGACAGGACAGAAGCTCAGGGGGCTGTTCTGAGAGCTCCTCAAGGTGGGGCAGTGATCCCTTGTGTTGGATGGACAAGGTGAGGGACCCCATTGTTCCTGTTGGTCCTCAATGCCTCCTTCTCTTTGGAGACATCTGCAGTCCATGTGGATGGGAACCATATGAATACAGGGAGAAAGAGCTGTATTAGGTTGCTGGGAGGATTTTCCACTGAGATCAGGGCAGCAGCATATGGCTCCAAGATGCAACATGACCCTGGGAAAGAATGCTCAGGAGCCTAGTGGAAGGCAATACAGTTCAGCGGGAAAAGGCCCTGGAATAAGAGCCAGGAGATGTGGGTTCTAATCCCAGCCCTGCCCCTAGCCAGCTGTGTGACCTTGGGGAAATTACTTTACCTCTGTATCTCTGTTCCTGGCCTGAAAATGAGGAATTTGAAGTAGATGATGTGATCTTAAGGTTCCTTCCAGCTAGAAAACTCTATGATTCAATCTAGGCTAATACTAAAGTCTGTAAGGACACGAAGCAGTCATGCTAATGGCTATCCTTTCCCAAACAGTGAAGAGAAAAGGAACTTTTCTCTCAATTTACCCCTAGTTAACACTACTTATGAAGTTGTTCAGCCCAGCCCCCATATATACATTTTCCCCTTCTTTGTCCCTATTTCTATTTCTGTAAGGGAGAAAAATCAGGAGGTAGGAACAAGCAACAGATGGATTGTGTGTGTGTTTGTGTGTGTGTGTGAAAAGAAGGAGGGAGAATGGGGGAGTGGATGTAAATGCTTGCTAAATACTTGATATTTGCTGACTGTGCAGAAGGTAACACAATGGGACTTTAGTGGTAAAACTGGATTGGGTAAAACTGGGAATGAACGACAGAGGTGAAGGCGCTCAGTTACAATTTTATTTTTTGTCTTGAAAATGGGCTAATTTAAAATGCAATTATTGAAGGCTTGAATTTTTAACTATGTCAAGCCCCTCTGAAGTGGCAGTACAGAAACATTTCCTTATAATTGATTAAAAGAAAAATGGAAAATCTACTATTATTATAGAAGATTGTTGGTTCAAAGATCATTCTAAAGAAAATATGTCCATTTAGTACTTTCTAATGGTGCATATTCCACAAGCAAGGAAATGCTCAGAGAGGTAGCATAGGGCCTGCACAGGAGGAAATCTGAATTCCTCCTCTGGTCTTGCTCTTTGCCAGCAGGTCATTGAGCTGCCTCAGCCTCTGTTTCATCTTAAATTGAAGGAATTGGATTAAATGAGATCTGGAGAAAGACTATGGGTGGAATCTTTGGGGATCAGGCCTGAATTTTACAAACAGGCCTCTTACCATTCTCTACACCCCCCCATTCCAAGTACCAGTTTTTCCCAATTAACTACAAACTATTCTGGGAGGTACTAAGAAAACCTTAGCTTCTAGAAAGAGGTAGGGGGTAAGTAAAATGGGCTTCTTAATGGTTTCTAACAGGCCTACAAATAAAGAAGAGGGGCAAAAAGAGATTCTCAAATTTGGGGTTCTTCAATGACCAGTTAACCAGGAACCAGTACTACCATCATCTGGACTTTTCTTGAACCAAAAATGTTTCTTGTAGCTAAGGACATCTGAAGCTTGTCTGGGGCATCTGAGCTACTCCTTCCACCATTGAGTCCCCTCCTACACAATGCACATCAGCCGTTGTCACTGATCCATGTTGGAGTATCCTGTAGTATCTCCCAATTATGAAGCAGCTGCACACACACACACAGCAAGCTTATTCCAGTTAAAGTGGAGGAACAACTGCAAGTCGTTCAATAGCCAAACAGCAGCTTGGCTTCGAATGCTGCACCTTTCAAACTATCCGAACAATTACAAAGAAATAAGGACATCTTCATATCTGCTAAAAGCAAACACAGAATTGGCATGCATGGCTTTCACTTAAAGTTCATTGTCTTTGCCATTATGGGCTGTGATCACAAACAAAAAGCAGTGTTATGAACCTGTACCTCAAAGACTAAGAACTATGTCAAATGATCAGTCCTTAGCAAAGAGAAAATCCTTTCTAGTGTTAAAGACAAGTGAAAGGTTTCTGTGTCTTCAGTATGCAATACCAGGATTATAGATAAAAAAGAGTTGCTTAAAATATGCCATAACATTCATTTAAAATATAATTAGAATGTCTGGTCCACATTGAAATTATTAATGTAAGCATAACTGTTAAAAAGTTATCAAAAGACTGATTCTATTGAATTGGCCTCTGCTACTCATTTTGTTTTCTCCTGGAGGTTTCTGTTTGGCAGTGACAGCATGATTTCTAAACTACGTTATTCTTCTGCATTTTTTTGATAAATTTTCTGCATGTGTTTTTTAGACAAAAGAAAATCACCAGTTTATAAAAAAGGAGCCTGAAGAGTTTGCTCCTGAAATACAGAAATGTTTTATAAAAAGGATATTGGCTTCTTGCTATAAAAAGCGACCAAAAGGTGTCAGACCTGAAAACAAATTTCACAGTGTTTTCAGTGTTGGCTGTTTACAAGGCATTCAATAGAATAGAGATAGATGGATACCATACAGTTTGTGTAATAATTTGCTATGTTAGACAGCCTCCTAGTGGAATCCGGTATATGAAGTCCCTCACCCCCAACTCTTATTAATTGCTTATTGATTCCAAAGTGTCCCAGTGGAGAGGTTGACAAGGAATTCACTGTGCTTTATAAACTCTACTGAAATGTCTACAGTGTTTCCCAATGCTGCCTAGTCTCTTTTAGCTAGCCCTCACACTGGGGTCCTAAGCATCTGGTGTCAGAATTACAAGTTGCTGGTGTTTCTCCCCCTTGGCAGCCAGAATTGGTGCTAGACAACAAACTGGGGGCTCAATCAGGAGTGAAGAGCGAGGCTGGGAAGCTGCCTTGCCGTCCTCCTAGGAGCCTCCAGCATTCTTGAGATCGGAAGACAAGGGGCACTTGTGTTTGTCACTCTTGGATTTGCCAATGAGGTTTTTCCCCACACACACACATTTTAAGTGATGTGTATGTAAGCAACCCTCTACAGAAGGAAGACTGTCATGTATGAGCAAAGTGAGACGGGGAAAATAACGCAGTCGCCTAAATATTCAATAGAAACGTCATGGACTAGCACATTTTGCATCCCTGGAAAGTTACCCCAAAGGATGGTTATCAATCTATCTCTTATAATTGGTAACTGTGGATCAGTGGCCCAGAGGATAAATCACAGGAAAATAAACCCAACATATTACAGTATGTTTTTAAAAATAACAACACCACCAAAAAATAAAAACTTGAAAGCACCAATAGCCCTGTTGGACACTTGAGCAGAAGTACCCTATTGTAACGGTAAGCTTGGATTTGTACTCTGGACTCTGAACGCTCTCTCCTCCTTCACATGGAATCACCAAGTGAGTCCGAGTCATCCAAGGACAGAGGCAGGTACAGGTCCTGTAAGAAGATAAGGGATAAAGTTAATTCTCCTTTTCTTAGCATCTTGGGCTTTGGGCTCTGATATGGGCAAGATTATATGACTGCTTTTGTTTTCTTAATTAATATTTTCTCTAATTTTTATTTTGAAATAATTATAGATTCACAGGAAATTGAAGTACAAGGAGATATCCTTGTACCAATGCACCCTTCACTCAATTTCCCCCAATGGTATCATCTTGCAGTTTTCCATGCACTCGTGTGTGCGTGTGTGTCTGTGTGTGTATGTCTGTGTGTGTGTGTGCATGTGTAGCCCCATGTAATTTTACCACATGTCTATATTTGTGTGACCATCACCACAGTCAAGATACAGAACTGTACCCTCACCAAAGGGCTCCCTCATGCAACCCCTTTATAGCTACATCCACCTGTTCTCCATCCCTAAGCCCTGGCAATCAATGATCTGTTTCCCATCTTTATAATTTTGTCATTTCAAGAATGTTATATAAATGGAATCATAGAGTATTTAACCTTTTGGGATTGGACTTTCCTATTCAGCATAATTCCCTGGAGATTCATCCAAGTTGTTGCATGTATCGTTAGTCCACTCCTTTATATTGCTGAGCAGTATTCCATAGTGTGGATGTACCATAGTTTGTTTAACCGTTCACCCATTGAACGATATGTGGGATGATTCCAGTTTTGGGCTACTACAAATAAAGCTGCTATAAACCTTCATGTACAGGTTTTTGTGTGAACATAAGTTTTCATTTTTCTGGGATAAATGTTCAAGAGTACAACTACTTGTAATTGCATGTTTAGTTTTGTAAAGATTGTCATATTGTTTTCCAGAGTAGCTGTACCATTTACATTCTTACCAGAAAAATTTTAGTGATCCAGTTTATCCACATCCTCACCAGTATTTGGTGTTTTTGCTACTTTTTATTTTAGTCATTCTTGTAGGTCTGTAGTGATATCTCATTATAGTTTTAATCTGCATTTCTCTGATGGCTAATGACGTTAAACATCTTTTCATGTGCATAGTTGACATCTGTAATTCTTCTTCAGTGAAATGTTTCTTTGTGTCTTTTGTTCATTTTTTCTTACTGTTGCATTTTAAAAGTTATTTTTATATTCTATATATGTCTTTGTTAGATATGTGGCTTGCAGACATCTTCTCCCAGGCTATAGCTTGTCTTTTCATACCCTTTGCATGGTCTTTGACAGAGGAAAAGTTTTTAATTTTGATGAGGTCTAATTTATCCAATTTATTATTTTTTTTCTTTTATGGGTTGTGTTTTTTTTTAATTATAATTTATTGAAATTAGTACGGGAATAAGGTTCATACATTGCAATCTGTTTATATGTCTCTCAAAGTTTCTTTTTTTAAAAAATTTTTTGTTTATTGCAGTAACATTGGTTTATAACATTGTATAAATTTTAGGTGTACATCATTATACTTGTATTTCTGCATAGATTACATCACGTTCACCACCCAAATATGAGTTGTGTTTTTGTTATCAAATCTAAGAAGTCTTTGCCTAGCCGAAGATCAGAACATTTTCTCCTCTGTTTCCTTTCTAAATGTTTTACATTTACATCTATAATCCATTTTTGAGTTAATTTTTACATAAGATGTGAGGTTTAGGTTGAGGGTCATTTTTTTGCCTATGGATATCTAATTGGTCCAGCAGCAACTATTGAAAAGGCTATCTTTCCTCCAGTGACTGATTTTTGCACCTTTGTTAAAAATCAGTTGTGAATATATATGCAGGTTCATTTCAGGCTCCCAGAGAACTGCCAGGCCTTGAACAAATGCCTAACTCATAAAATGTACCCCATCTACCTACTTCCAACTTAATTCCTGATGCTTCCATTTCCGAACATGAATTAAGATTCATGTCTCCAATATTGCCCCAAGCCTTGTCTATGTTTTGAGGAGAGATGGATGATATGGCATTGGTTTTTTCCATTGCTCCCAGAGCTCTATTTGGAGATCTCCATTGATTGATTTTTGCACTCTTCAGTGAAATGTTTCTTTGTGTCTTGTGTTCATTTTCTAATTGGATTTTTTTCCTCTTGGACTTAATTCATCCCATAGTTTAAATCAATGATTTTCAAATCTCTCTCTCAATCTCTTTTTCTCTTCTCCCTTTAAATCCTCTATTCAAATGAAATTTTTCTTAGAAGCCCAATACATGGAATAAATAAAAGTGCAGTTGTTCTGGTTGAACCAGACATGGGGAAGGCAGAATCTCACCCATCCCCAAATGAAGCACAGTTTGAAAACCACTGTTTTCATTCACATTATAGCAAGATACTAAAGGAAACTGGAAAATTTAGGGTCAACTCTGTGGATATTTGAGAGAGTCTCTTTGGTATGATGGAAATAGAGAACTTCAGTAGAGGACTGTCCAAGAAAATTGGAGAGTACAGCTTCTTCTTGAGGTAGAGGAAAAAGTGAAGATGAGGAAGAAGGACAAGAATGGGGAGAAGAGGGACTTATTTATCTAACATTGAGAATGCTTTCTGCTGAGAAAGAAGGGGAAGGAAAACTTTTCGGCAGCTTAGAATGGAAAGAGGAGTAAAGTGTATTCAGATACCTGAGGTTTTAGCCCTGGCCAATTAGTACTGTGACATTGAGCAAGTCTTTAATTCTTGGTTTCTTCATCAAGAAAATGCAGACTTTGAAACTGACAATCTGTAGGGTATTTTCCAGCTATTATTTGGGACTCTTCAAGGGAACATTGAATCACTATTAACACAACAAAGGCAACTACAACAAATAAATTCACTTCTCCCAACCCACCATCCCTTCACTATAAATCAGGGGTTGACAAACTTTTTCTGTAAAGGGCTAGATAGTAAATATTTTAGGCTCTCTTTGCTGGTCACAGATAGTCTCTGTCACATAGTCTTGTTTGTTTGGTTTTTTTTTTTTTTTACAACCCTTAGAGATATAATAAATATTCTTTACATCAGGGGGCCATCTAAAAACAACCAGGCCATAGGCAGGATTTGGCACTCTTGTTCTAAACTACCAAACAAAATTTCTTAGAAAACTGAGAAACAAGAAGCACAATGCTGAGGAACCAATAGGAGGGCAATAAAAACTTGTAAAATTGAATTGAGGCAAAGTGGCATACAATGGAGTTGCATCTCTGGAGGGATATAGTTCTCCAGTACTTGAGTAAAGTAAAAATTGAACATAATAAAAAGTATCTTTGAGCTCTAGATTTCCAGAATGGGAGAGAAAGACTCTGAAAATCTGCTCTTACATAAATACAGTCACACTTGAAAAATTGTCAAAATCAACTTTTTCAGAACTCTGGAAATCAACCAAAGGCTTGCAACAATCCAAAAAGTGTTTATTTAAGAAAAATGGCTGAATCTCAGTAAGAATATCAAGATTTATTGGGCTTTAACTTGCTCTATTTCCATTCTCCCTCTTCCCAGCTCTAGTTTAGCTTTGAAAACCAACAGCCTCACAACTACAGTATCTGAAAAACAGCAATCTAGCAGCCACTGGAGGATGCAGAATGGGTTTGGAGCTCCCCAAAATGCCCCATTCCCAGAGAATTGTCACTATTTGGCCTGTCTGGTAGCTCCCTGGAAACTCTCACTTATAGGCCTTTTCTTTTTTTTTTAAACTCTAAGCATCTCTTTATTTATTTATTTATTTTTTCCCCAAAGCCCCAGTAGATAGTTGTATGTCATAGCTGCACATCCTTCTAGTTGCTGTATGTGGGACGCAGCCACAGCATGGCCGGAGAAGCAGTGCATCGGTGCGCGCCCAGGATCGGAACCCGGGCCACCAGCAGCGGAGCACGTGCACTTAACTGCTAAGCCATGGGGCCGGCCCCTATTTTTTTTTTAATAATTTTATTTATTTTTTCCCCCCAAAGCCCCAGTAGATAGTTGTATGTCATAGCTGCACATCCTTCTAGCTGCTGTATGTGGGACGTGGCCCCAGCACGGCCGGAGAAGCGGTGCATCAGTGTACGCCTGGGATCTGAACCCGGGCCGCCAGCAATGGAGTGTGCGCACCCAACCGCTAAGCCACGGGGCCGGCCCTATAGGGCTTTTCTTTATTCCACCTGACTCAGAGCACACTCATTGTGAACAGCCTTTTCAGGAAGCATTAATCAGCTGCAATTGTTTAAAATCACAGCTGCCTGAGTCGGGGGGGGGGGGGGGGGACAGTTGGCACAAATGAAGCTGCTCAAAAACCTTAAAAGGAAAAACTGGAGAATTAATGTCCATAGGGGACTTTGAAAATCTCTGACATATTCCCAGAAATCTCTATGGCTGGGCACACGTATTTTCAGAAAAGAGCTGAGAATGCCCTAACCTCTCACCTCTGGTTGGCCTTGAGGCACTACACAAGCAGCAAGTGAATGCTAAGGCAAAGTTGTAAACTACCTGACAGAGCATTGAAATCATGCCCCAACGCACACACAGAGCACCACAGCAAAGGCTGGGAGACTTACTGGATCATACCATTTAAGGAAATATAGCAAAATTATCTTTGAAGAATGAAGGAGAAATCAAGACATTCCCAGATAAACAAGGACAGAGTATTTGTTGCTAGCAGACATGTCCCACAAAAAATACTGAAGAGAATCCTTCTGGGAGAAATAAAAAACAATAGACAGTAATTCAAATCCACATAAGAAATAAAGAACACTGGTAAAGGTAAATACAAAAGACAATATAGATTTATTTTTGTAATTCTTTTCTTCTATTATCTAATTCAAAAGACAACTGCATGGACTAGTAACTATAAAAATGTGTTGATGGACTTATTATGTATAAAGATGTAATTTGTATGTCAATAAAAGCACAAAGGGAGGAGGGAAGGAACAGAGCTATACTATAGCAAAATTTTTATATACAATTAAATTAAGTTGATATTAATCCAAAGTAGATTGTATTAAGATGTTAAATGTAATCTCCAGAGCAACCACTAAGAAAAGAACTCAAAATAAAATTAGTAAAAATACAAGGGAATTAAAATGGTACACTAGAAAAATATCTATTTAACATAAAAAGGGCAGAAATCAAAGCATAAAGGAACAAAAAAGGCATAAAACATATAGCAAATAGCAAAATGGCAGACGTAATTCTTACCTTACCAGTAATCACATTAAACATAAGCAGATTAGACACTCAAATGAAAAGGCAGAGACTGGCAAATGGATTTAAAAAGAAAACATGATCCATCTCTATGCTGTTTGAAAGAGACACACTTTAGATTCAAAGACACAAATAGGTTGAAAGTAAAAGGATGGAAAAAGACTTACCATGCAGTTAGTAACCAAAATAGAGCTGGAGTGGCTATACTAATATTAGAAAAAATAGACTTTAAGATAAAAATTGTTACTAGAGACAATGAAGGACATTTTATAATGATAAAAAGGGTCAATACATCCAAAACAACAATTATAAACATACATGCACCTTAACAACACAGCACCAAAATACATGAAGCAAAAAATGACTGAATTGAAGGGAGGAATAAGCAATTCAACTATAATAGTTGAAGACTTCGATACCCCACCTTCAATAAAGGATATAACTAGGCAGCAGACCAACAAGGAAAGAAAAGACTTGAACGACACTACAAATAATTATGCATCTATAAAATACTCCATCCAACAACAGAATATACATTCTTCTCAAGAGCCCATGGAACATTCTGCAGGATTGATCATTTGTTAGGTCGTAAAACAAGTCTCAATAAATCTAAAAGGATTGAAATCATGCAAAATATGTTCCTTGACTACAGTGGCATTAAATTAGAAAGCAAAAACAGAAAGATATTTGGGAAATTCACAAAAATGTGGAAATTAAACAAACACTGCTAAATAGCCAATGGGTCAAAGAATAAATCACAAAGGAAATTAGAAAATACTTTTGAAATAAAGGAAAAACAATATAGCAAAAGTTATGGGATGCAGCTAAAGCAGTACTGAGAGGGAAACTTATATGAAATGTTCAGAATATGCTAACTCATAGAAACAGAGAGTAGATTAGTAGTTGCCAGGAGGTGGGTAGAGGGGGAAGGGGCTGTGACGACTAACAAGCATAGGGTTTCTTTTGAGGGTGATAAATCTATTCTTGCACAAGTTTTTGATTATACTAAAAACCACTAAACTGTACACTTAAAAAGGTGAATTTTATGGTATGTGAATTACATCTCAATAAGCTGTTATTTAAAAAATAGTACCTTTGAAAATCCCTTCATTGACAATTAAATGCTGTTTATGTGATTCCTGAGCATGCAACCCTATACAGCCACATGCATGTATGATGTATAATGTATATAGTAATATTCAGTTTGTATTGATGTGTACAAATGTAAGAGACGGTTTTGTAGCAGTTTTGTTCTATGACTATATTGTGACTATTGATGAATTCCATAAGTTAAATTTACACATAATGCACGTCCACTGTAGCAGAAAGACCACAGGATTAAGAGTCAGAGACCTAGGTTCTAGGCCTTACTTCGCCAATTAACTTCCCCTTTCAGGGTCTTTGCTTCTATATTTGAAAATTGAGGAAGATGTAGACTATAAAATCTTTAAGTTTTCTTCTGGTTCTAAAATTCTATAAAATATAACTTGGATCATTGCATTTTGTTTTTCTTTAGTTATAGCAAAGCAAGAGAAATGAGACAGACACTGCCAATTTAGTGAACTCGCTGGACATTTTTCAGGCAGTACAGAAGGGCCTTTTCTTTATGGAGGCCACTTTGAGTCCCACCACACTGAAACACTAGGCTTCAGCATTCATCCCTGCTCTTAATTGTTCATGTAACAGTCCCTTCAGTGTAGTTGGTTGGTTGGTGGATATAATTATCTGAGAAGATTGTTCCAGACTTTTATCTCAGAGGAAGGGGGGACAGGCCTAGGGATAGAATCATGAGAAGACTCCACTTGCAGCTGCTGTACTTGGAATGGGTAGGGTGAGATGCAGGCTACGGAGACAATCCGTAGGACTAGGCTTAGGTATGAACTTCAGTCCTCCATCAATTTATTTAATATTCAAAATAAATTTTTTGTATGGGTATTACAATGTTCAGGAAAAGGAATTATCTCAACATTCTATTTTTGTTGATTGATATGTAGAAATACAGAAAAACACATATTGCTTAACAATACAAATAATTTGCACCTGAAATTCATTTGCTTAGTCCCTTGGAGCCCTCCAGAACAAAATGTTTGTAACAAATACAGCTGTGCTGGCGATATTATTGCATTAGAGAAAACAAAAACTTGGTCTCTGGTCCAAGGAGCTTATGGTCCAAAGGAAGTCAGAGAGGAGTCTTGAGAAACCTGGCTTCTGGTTTGGGTTTGCTTTTTTCCAAATGTGCCCTGCACTTTTCTGATGGTGTGGCTTTGTTCTTGCTGATTTTTTTTTAAGCTGGAATGCCCATTCTCTTCACCAGCCATCAAAAACCTACCCAGGCTTCAAGACCCCACGTAAATGTCACCTAGTCTGTAAAGCTTTCCTTTCTCCCACCCTCCCCCAGTCAGATGTCTTTCCCACCCTCCTCTGTGCTCCTGCAGTCCTTTTGTTTGCTCTTGATTACACTACCAAAATCCACTTACAGTGGTGTCTATGATTTAAGGGTCAGGACCCTGCTTTACACATCAAACTATCTCTCCAAGCACTTAAAGGATGACAAAAAAAAGTCTGGAAACAGAGTAAAATATATATTTAAATAATGTTAGTTATACTTTCAAATAATATGTCGAATATATTTTCCTTCAGTCTCCAGACAACTTTGGAAGTAAAATGTCTTCAAATTTAAAGCCATGAGTGCAATCACTAATCTGGAAAAAAATTAAAAATCAATGAAAAATTTTCCCTATGTTTCTAGGCTTTTTGAACATCTTTAATATGATACCTTCTCCAAATTGTTGAATCATACTGGGGCTGTCTAATCTTGGCACTTTCTTTTTCTTATCTGTAAAATGGAAATGCTATCTGCCCTATCTCTTTCACAGGGTTATCACAAGGGTAAATGAGAAAACGGCTATGCAACAGGGAAAAGCAGCATGAAAATGCAAAATGTTGTTCTCATTAACCATACAAGGATTTACTTTGCATCCATATTGCAGCACTCGAGTATGCGGACTTTGGCTAACCCCATCACAGCTGCATTACAGAGGATTCTCCGCGAGCTGCTTAAGAGGGGAAGCCAAGAGGCTCATTACAGCTTAGGGCCCTGCCACAGCCATCAAAAGTTACCAAAGGGATGCTGGGACTTCAAGTTTGTTTCCAATTGTGCAGGAGGAAAGTCATGACCTCAGCCACCTGCTTCCTGTCTCCACCATGACTCACACCTTTCAGGTCCACTTGGATGGAATTTCAGATGAGATCTGCTTAGGCCCACTGCCCAAGGACCTTGATGGTGCTAAAGCTCAGGTAGCTGTGTGAAAGAAGGAGCGAGAAGCTGAGACCTGAACCCCAGGGGGACGGAGGAAGGTCACAAGACACTTTTTAGCTTATTCAGAAAAACCAGTTCACCCTCCATCATTGGTGGTGTGAGCATGAGGCCATTGCCTCCTGAGAGGATTTACTGAGAGAGATGCAACATCACTTTTATGACATTTCTGCCCCAAATGCATAATCTGAATTTAATCACAAGGAAACATCAGACAAACCTAAAGTGAAGGACATTCTACCAAAAAACTGGCCTGTACTCTTCATTTCTACAATATACTATCCTAAAAGATAAAAAAAGACTCAAGAATTTTTCTAGATTAAAGAAGACTAAAGAGACATGATAACTGAAGGTAATGTGTGATCTTGGATTGGACCCCGGACCAGAAAAAGAACGTTATTGGGTGGCCGGCCCCGCGGCGTAGCGGTTAAGTGCGCATGCTCTGCTGCTGGCGGCCTGGGTTTGGATCCCAGGCGAGCACCAATGCACCGCTTGTCAGGCCATGCTGTGGCGGTGTCCCACATAAAAAGGAGGAAGATGGGCACGGATGTTAGCCCAGGGCCAGTCTTCCTCAGCAAAAAGAGGAGGATTGGCATGGATGTTAGCTCAGGGCTGATCTTCCTCACACAAAAAAAAAACCCGTTACTGGGACAATTGATAAGATTTAAATATGGACTCTAGAGTATGTAATAGTATTGCATCAGTGCAAATTTCCTGATTTTGATAATTGTAGTATGGTTATGAAAGAAAATGTCCTTATTCTTAGGAGATATATAGTGAAGTATTTAGAGGTAAAGGGGCAGGATGTCTGTGACAATCTCAAATGGTTAAAAAAAATAGAAAAAATGTGTATGTGTGTGTAGAGAGAGAGAGAAAGAGAACACAAAAAATCAGTAGGTCAAAGTATAAACAACTGGTGAATCTGTGTAAAGAGTATACAGAAGTTCTTAGTATTATTCCTGTAACTCTTGTAAATTTGAAATGATATTAAAGTGAAAAGTTAAAAAAATAGTGAGAATTATATAAAATCTAAATTTTTTTAAAGTTTTCTCTAGAAAATTATATAATTTATTACCTAATGTTTGTTTGCTTAACTGTCATAAAAAGTAATTTTAAAAATAAAATAATATATTGAAAATTTCACAGTTAAGAAAACAGTGAAGCTCTAAGACAATGCTGCCACCTGTTGCTTATTCTAGTCCTTCAATGGTTAAATTAGTGTTTAGAATTGAGTCCCCCCCCCAAAAAAAAACACCCCCCAAACAAATAGGCTGCAAACCCAACCAGGAGAAAGGGTTTAACAATGCCAGCACTCACCTCAATGGGCTTATGGATGATGGGTCCTCAGCCTAAATGAACTGAATATGTCAGTGGAAAAGCTAAATGACTCAAGTGTGCAGACCAAACGCCCAAGCTTCCCCTAGCCCTTTGGGGAAGGTACTGATGGAAAGTGGTGGGGTAGATCACACTTTTCAGAAGGAAAGTAAAGGCAGAAATGCATAGGGCAAAGACACAGTAAGAAGCAATGTAGCAGAGGAGGGTCTATGTGGAGAGTGGAACAACAACAGTAGGCTACTCCCCGTCCTGGAATGTCCACATTAACAAGCTTTGCTGCTCAGAAGAATAACTGAAAGCTGACTGCAAAAGCAATTTTCATCCATCTCATAATCTCTAGGTGATGCTGGCTACACAGACAATTCAGCAGATCCTCCTTTGGGGAAACCAAATAGCTCAGCAGGACAATTAGAAGGTTCTGGTCAGGCAGGGTCAATACCAGAAGTTAAAGGGGTCATTAAAGAAATGAAACAGGCATTAGGAATGATGGAGCAGGTAATGGTCAGATTAACCAGGAAATTGAAGTCCTGATGTAGAGAAAAGGAAATGAAAATGGATGTTAGGCAGTGGTGCGCTGTTAAATGTTTAACAACTGACTTCCTGTGGGAAAAAAACCAACCACCTTAATTTGTAGTATTTGCTGATTTCCACAGTGTAAATATTCCTACCATGGGTAAGTTCTAGTTACCAACATGATGTCACTGAACACAGAGTTAGGAAGTGATGTAAAAGCGAGCTAGTGGGAAGTGACAGCAGCATACTGCTAGCAGTAACCTGGGGGCCAGTCCTGTCTGCTACTACCTAGATATGTTACCCTAGTAAGTAACTAAACTTTCTGGATCTCAATTTCTTCATCTGTAAAATATCAACCTCATAAGATTGTTGAAAGAGTCAAATGAAACTAATTTATCTCCGTCTAAGATCTCTTCCAGCTCTGATCATCTATGGTTCTGTGATGGAGTTGGCCATATTGGTGGCTTTTTGCCTGTTTTCACCTCACACCAAGTCTTTTGAGCAGGGAGAAGACAAGAGAATCCTAGAGAAAGCTGCTCTAGAGTGTGGTAATCAAAGCAGAAACCACATCCACATCGCCTTAGAGATGAGGTTCAAGGAAGTGACTACTCCAGATTTTCTATATAGGAGAGATTTCTAGGTGGGAATCTGTTTAGAAAGTGGGGCTAGAGAATTTATGCACTTTTAATATTTTAATGGTATATATTTGAGAATGACTTAGAGGTGTAAATGGTGCCCAGGGCCAATGCAATGTATATATGCCCTCTCTTCCTACACTGTACCAGAATCTGCCTTGTAATGAAGAATACATAGTGAAACTAGGGTCTGTTCATATTTTAATGTCCAGCAAATCTAAAGGGAAAAACTCAGTGTTAACTTGTGTTGACTGCTACCTTTATGTCACTTCTATTGATTGGTGCCTGGGGACATAAGTTGCCCTCAATGCCCTCTGTGCTATGCGTCTGAATTAGAGAGACAAATGCTCAACCCATCCCCTGAGCCATCATTTGGTGACACCATTGCTCAGAATGGGTATTTGGGAACTCTGTACTTCTTCCTTTTGGTTAAATGTAACTGCAAGTAAATGAACCGGGAGTCAGAGGAATAAATAAAAATGACTGAAACTTGGCCCCTTCTGGGATTCCCAGGGCTTCAAATTAATGATCCAGATGAAGGGAAATTCTGGCCTTGATGTGCTGTTGAAGTAGACGGAAGAGAAAACCCTCACCCAGCCATTCAAAAAAGTCCGAGTGCAAAGGGGTTTAGTAAGGTATAAGAGACATAATACCTTGTGCTTCCGGAGGCTGCCAGGACTGGTGGGCGTAGAGATGGGAGACTGCTTAGACTTGGGGGTAGAGAGCTGGCTGCTTGAGGTTCCATTTGCTAGCCCAAGGCAAGAGAAAAGGAAGGGATAAAAATCAACAGCATACAAAGGAACACGTTATCCTTCCCCTCCAAAGACACTAAGAACATTCAAACAAAGTACACAGACAACCAAGTGATTTGATGAGTAGAACAAAGGTGAAAAGAAACACATTCCTCAGAAAGGCAAGAACTTCAATCCTCAGTTAATTAGATCCCCGAGCAGTGCAAGGCAGTAATCCTCCCACCCTTTCCCCTGAGTGCTTCCAATTACAGGGGTCTGGTTCTTTTCAAATCTTTCTCATATTCATTCCCAAGTTTGACCCTAACAACATCTCTGGCAGGTAGTCTGGGAACATACTATTTTGTTTCAATTTTGTAAGTGAGAAAAAAGTGAGGCACAAAGAGGTTATGTGCCTTACCTTAAAGGGGAAGACATATGGGTAATTCAGACTGGGGCACATCTCCTTTTGTGGCAGATGATGCGGCAGGTGCAGGACAGCCCCATTGTCAATCTCTCCCCCTCCTCTCTTTTTCTACTCATCTTTCCCCCAACTCTCTCTTCCCTCCCTCATTCTGGGTGAAAAGAACAGAAGGAAAGAAAGAGAAAGGAGTCTAGACAGGAAGAAGAATGAAAAAGAAAGTGGAGGAGAAACAGAGAGTGAAACATTAAAAAAAGGCTCAAACGGCAAAATGGGCAGAGGAGAGAATCATAAAGGAGAGAGAAAGAGGTCAAGAATGGAGGAGAGGGGAGACAAGAAAGGGTAAGAAATAGAGAAGAGAAGAATGAGGAATTTTGAAATAGGGAGAAAGACACAGAGACAGAGGAGGGCAGACATTGGTGGCCTGAGTCAGAGTTCACCCCATTTGCTCTAGTCAATAAAATGCTGAAAAGAAGATGGTTTAGTATGTAACATCTTCATATTCCATTGTGTTTGCAAATTGTTTTATACTCCCTTGCTAATGAGCTTTTAAAATATCTAGTCACGTAAAAAGAAATGTGGTAGGTTGAAATGGAACAATTAAACAGCTTTCAAAGTGGATTCACGTTCAGACATCTCATGCTAAAGTTAATTTTTTGTGTATGTGTGAGGAAGATCAGCCCTGAGCTAACCATCTGATGCCAGTCCTCCTCTTTCTTCTGAGGAAGACTGGCCTTAAGCTAACATCCGTGCCCATCTTCCTCTACTTTATATGGGATGCCGCCACAGCATGGCTCGACAAGCAGTGTGTTGGTGCGCACGTGGGATCCGAACCGGCGAGCCCTGGGCCGCCGCAGAGGAGCACGTGCACTTAACCGCTTGAGCCACTGGGCCGGCCCCATAAAGTTAATTTTCTTTTAAATCTAAGGATCTACATTGTTAACCAGAGATATTCTGAAATGTGCTTTAAAATTAAAGCCAAATATCCCAAGGGTGTGGGGTGGGGAGAGGGAAGGAGGGAGGAGGAGAGACAGAAGCAGGAAGGGAAGGCGGGAGGGAAGGAGGGAGAGAGACAGATTGAGAGAGAGAGAATAGAAAATTGAAAAAGTTAAGCAGGAAAATGGCTTGAGAGTGTTGCTGTTAGTCCCACAGGTAAAGGTTGCACTACTATATCATGAATATTTCCTGGGGATATACTTCCTCTGCACCACTTATGGTAATGTTTCTCTAGGTTCTGGAACCTGCATATCAACTGTAGAGCTAGAAGAGTCATCAGTATGGTAGCTGCTGAGTTTATCCAAGTGCAAGTGAGCTGAAAAATGAGCACTTAAGCATCTACTGTCTGGCTTTGCTTGTATATTCACTCATCTCTCATCCACTCACTGAGAGGCCTTTCTCCTTTCTCCCTGTGAGAGCTTCCTGGAAGTCATTCATTCATTTAGCCAATAGTTACAGAGTACTTCCTCTGAGCCAGGCCAAGTATTAGACACCGGGGTTTCAGAGATGAGTAAGTCACTTCCTGCGAGGAGGCAGGCAAGAATAAAGTGGGCTAAGTGCTATGTCAGAGCCATGCAAGGGACATTATTGGAGCCCACATACAGGCTTTGAAATCAGGGGACTGGGAGGCAAACAAGAGGAGGCAACATCTGAAAAAATCTTGAAAGATGACTCTGGGATAAACAAATCTATAGAGACAGAAAGTAGATCAACGGTTGCCAGGGGCTGGCCAGGAGGGGTGGGGGAAGTGTGGGGGGAAATAGTGTCTGCTCATAGGTACAGAGTTTCTTTTAGGAGGATAGAGATGTTCTGGCATTAAATAGTCGTGATTGTTGCACAACTCTGTGGCTAAACTAAAATCCATCGCATTGTACATTTTTTTTTTTTTTTTTTTTTGTGAGGAGATCAGCCCTGTGCTAACATCCGCCAATCCTCCTCTTTTTTTGCTGAGGAAGACGGCCCTGGGCTAACATCTGTGCCCATCTTCCTCCACTTTATATGGGACGCCGCCACAGCATGGCTTGCCAAGCAGTGCGTCAGTGCGCGCCCGGGATCCGAACCAGCGAACCCTGGGCCGCCGCAGCGGAGCGCGCGCACTTAACCGCTTGCGCCACCGGGCCAGCCCCTGCATTGTACATTTTAAATGAGTGAATTGTTTGCTATGTGAATTGTATCTCAATAAAGCCATCCAAAAAAGATGAATTCAGGGCTGGCCTGGTGGCGTAGTGGTTAAGTTTGTGTGCTCTGCTTTGGTGGCCTGGGGTTCGCAGGTTTGGATCCCGGACACAGACCTACGCACTGTTCATCAGGCCATGCTGTGGCGGTGTCACACATACACAATAGAGGAAGACTGGCACAGATGTTAGGTCAGGGCCAATCTTCATCACCAAAAAAAAAAAAAAGATAGTGAGGCAGAGAGGGTAGAAAGGGTATTCTAGACTTTAGAATTTCACCAGTAGGGGCAAAGACATGGAGGTATGAAAGAATACAGTATGTTTACAGAAGTGCAAATAGCTCAAAATGGCTCAAGTGTAGGGTACCAGCAATGAGTTCTAAGAGATGAGACTGGAAATGAGGATAAAGGCCAGACCCTGGGGGCCTTTTGTGGGGCATTCTGTGAAGTTTGGGATTGATTTGAGAAAGAAATCTGGGGGGGACACCATCAAATTTGCATTTTAAAACGATTCCTCCAGTTGCTGTGGTGAGACCCAGGAGGTGAGGTGGGTGGGATGGGGATTGTTTAGAAGACAATGCATTAGTACTGGTGAGAGGTGACTATGGCTTAAATTAAAGCAATGGGGAGGGAGAGAAGGAATACGGTGGAAGATAGAGACCTCGAGGCCAGTCAAGCTTAGAGTGTTATGTGCATATACTATGTAAACCACCCAAAGAAGAACGTGTCCTGTGTCAAACAGTGCAGACTGTGCGAGCTAGGCTTTGCCAATGCACTAAGGCTTTCTGGTGAATAAAGGAGGCATGTTGGAAAAGGCAAGAGTCTGTGAAGCCACAGTGGGGCAAAGTAGTCAATTACTCTGCAGGAAAAGGAAGGAGTTACTGGACCACCTACAGTGCCTGAGGGCCTTCCCAGCAGGACCTGGCCCTAGTATTCAAGATAGAGAGAAATCTTGGAGATCTGTCTTAGCTGACATAATGGAAGTCTTCCAAAAGAGCCCCCACCTCAGCTAGGAAGTCTAACAGATGTAGGCATCCCCAGGTAAGTTCTGGCATTTTGTTCCACATGATTGTTATATCTTTTGGCAACAAGAGATTCTAGTTTCCCAGCATTTGTCAGCCATGCTACAAAAGGGTGGCTACTATATTCCCAATGTAAAAACTCTCTTTTTTACCTACACTCTTATCTAGCTGAGAATGAGCCTACTGGTCTTGCCAAAATGTGGAAAATTGTTAACGACAAGCATGTCTCCACCTATTGGTCATAGATCTGCACATACAGGTTCTTTTATAACTTCCATTTTTCCCCTCATTATCCTCTGGAACTCTCTCACTCAAAAACTTTAGGGGTAATACATGAAGACATATTCCATCTACACCTCTCTATAGATTCTCTGCATATGTATGTGTATATATGTTCCCCTGCCACTCCCCCAGCTAATCAATCTTAAGCTATCTGTAAATAGCGGACTTATTTTGCCATCCACACTCAACAAGAATTTTGGAAATCTGTTTTTAATAATTTAACTGCCACTCACTGCAGACAGTTGAAAAATGCAAACACTTTCCTCGACTTCCCTGATGCAATGAAACCCAAAGATGGACATACAGAAATGAGAAAATGTAGACATGCACAGGCAAACGTCGATTCCTTATAAGCTGACGGAGCTCCTGCATTTATAGGCTAGACAAAAATATACTCATATATGCATTTCTTCTATGGGTTCTGTGTGAAAAAATCTGGAAGGGTGCCATTTGATAAGGATTTTGAAGCCAATTCATAAATGTCAAGTAAAAGAAGTAGCAGGAAAAAAATGTAAATAGGGTCTGATGAACTGTGCAGGGTCTTGGATTGGCAAATCCACATGGAAGGCTGTCACAGTTCATTTTGAGAGTAGCTGGAAATAACACAACTGTTTGGTATCCCTCATTTTCCTTTAATTCTTCTTTACTAACCATCCTTGAGCTCTTGTCTCTGAGCTTCCATTTCTCAGCTGCAATTTGGGAATGCATGAGTAGCGGGTCTGCTCCCTCTTTTACTTGTCTCTCTTGCTCATTTCCCTCCATAGAACCACAGCACTGTCTCACTGTTCTCACCTTTCATTTACACATAGTCCAAATCCTTTCATTCCTTTCTTCTCATTGTATAGTTCATTTTTCCCCCTCTATAACAAGGTGCATCAGGAATTTTTCAATCTCCTAAGCGATCTTATCAATCAAAACAGGATAATAATTAGTGTGTATTGAGTGCCTATGATAGGCCAAGGCACTCTTCTCTCTCTCTCTCTCTCTCTCTCTCTCCCTTTCCCATTCTCTCTGTCTCTGTCTCTCTCTCCCACACACACACACACACACACACACACACACACACACACACGCAGAGTCTCATTTAGTTGTAGTCTTAGTTCTGATGGGGAAACAGAGGCTTGCTCCAGTTAGGGGTAGCAAAGTCAGTATTTGAACATAAATCTCTCTGATTCCAAAGCCTGTGTGGTTTTTTTTTGTTTTGTTTTCAGTTTTTGCTACATTGCCCCTTCTTTTTTAAATGAATTTTTTCGGGGACCCCTTCCTATGACAACTTTCTGATGGGGGGGTAGGAAGGAGAGAGGAAAGTTGTGACAGAGAAAAGAGAAAGGAATAGGAGAAGGTAGAAGCAGACACCAAAGCTACTCATCTCCTGGGCTTTTATTCTACTTGATCTAGTTTAGATTAGAAAGTGACTAGGAAGAGCTTTCTGTCATTCACTAAACTAACTGGGTATCATAGACAATGTCACGAAACAATAGCAGAGAGAGCAGTCAGCATGGCATGTAACGACCCTCATGCCACATAGCTCTGTGGGAAGATGGTATCTCTGCCCAGTCTGTCACTCTCCTCAGCTGGTACCCTTCAGCTATGCAATTGCCAAGCTTGGCCCTGCATAGTCTTGGCTCACTGGCTTCTCTGAATGATTATGCCTGCCCTTGCCCCACTGCTTGTCTTTAAATCCTTGGCTCCATCAGAATAGAACAGAACAAGCCCAAACAAAAGATGGCTGGTTAGGTAACTCAGCTGACTTACCTAGATTTATATGTATGGGGGAAAATGAGTTCCCAGGAGTGAGGAATAAGGTGGAGTGTGACAGTTCCCAAAGAACAAGGAGAGAGCCTAGTTTTTGGCATGGGTCACTAAGGACAGAGTGTGGTTACCAGCCAAGCTGAGTTGAGCTGAGCTCCTAGACTATGGATTCCCTTGTCTGGAGGCTGGACTGATCCCTGGAAATTGGGATGCAGCTGTGTGTAAGGTGGGTGTAAATAGCCCCAAGCGTGGCGATTAAATAACCGTCTGGGCAGCGAGTTAGACAGTCATTATACATTCTGTGTTCAAATTCACATGGCCAGAATGGCACAGGAAGAAAAGGGCCAGCTTTAGCACCTGCATTTCACCCAGTCTTCGACTGGAGACCAAACTGATTTAAGGCTCATTCTCTTAGCTCTGGCCTTCCCACCATTCTAATCCCAACACTTGAGCCCAACTCAAAAACAAACATCTTGGCTTTGGTTTGATGCCTAATTTGAAATTTGCTCACTGAAGATAACCCCAGTCTACCAAAAGAAGGCCATGATACTAATTTCAGAGCCACCTTAATAATTGCGGTTGTATTTCTACAATTGTTTTCAAAGCACTTTACCATATATGAATTCACATGATTCTCCTGATAACCCCAAGAGATGGTTGCCAGGAATTACTGGTCTCCTTTTTAATCACAAGGATATAGAGGCTCAGAGAGAGTATGACTTGCTTAAAGGGTATAAACTGCCTCTCCTCAATGGACGGTAGCCTCAGAGATTTGCTCAGATTCATTTCAAAATTCCCTTAAGGTTAGCACATCACATACCTCCCACTGTGAGATTTTAGTGATTGGTTCTCTGTCTTGTCTTCTCTAATTCCCTAATGCCTTTCAGAGTGAGATCTCAATACACAATTCAGCCATTTCCTCATTTTTTCTCATATTAAGATGCTCTAAGTGTTCCTTCATTCCAGTCCGAAGACACTCCATTTTCTCCAAGTGTTCTTTCATTCCAGTCTGAAGACACCCCATTTTCTCCCTACATATACAGGGATTTTTTCTGGAAGGCCACCCAAGTAGAATCAAGGTGGTTTCAACTTACTTCAGAACAAGGCCAAGAGACAGAGCCTGTGGTTTTCACACATTCATTCCAAAGAGCCATTGGGCAGGATGTTTGGATTGGTTTGGCTAATTGTTTCTGCTCAGTGGAAAAGCTATTGTGTCTCTCCCCAGACCCATCCATTAGGGAAGCAAGAACTGAGGGTCCAGGAACAGTTCTTCACTGATTTGACCATAGGGCTGGTTCTCAGGCCAAATTCAATCATAGGTTGCGAGATACTGTAACTTCAGAAGTTAGAATTTGAATTTTAAATCTATTCTCTACAGAGTCTTGGACAACATGCAGTTGTGAATCCTTTAAATAAAGGAAAGAAGAGTCTTCCCTGTTGCAAAATAAATATGTGTACCCATTCCTGCAATATTTTGACACAGATCAGTCTCCAAGAAGAGGATATCTGTAAAGAGGCTGATGGAAGTGCCAGGATTGTTTCTTCAGGCCTGATAAGGCTGACAACATTTATTTCCTGTTGAAGGCGGTTCTGCTGAAAATATGTTTCTGGTCCAGCATGCCTGTTGTCAAGGCTCACTACCGGTTTTATGGGTCAGGAAGTAGAACAAACTACACTGGTCTTAATTTGTGGAAAGAACACATACTTTGGAATCAGTCAAGGTTTAAATCCTGGCTTAGCCATTTCCTAGATGTGTGACCTTGGGTGTAACCTTAACCTCTGTGAGTCTCAGTTTCCCCAACTGGAACATTTGAATAAAAATAATGTAGATCCCAATTGTTGTTGTTCTGAGGATTACATGACAAACTATACATAAAGTGCTTAGCCAAGTGCCTAGCACATGGGAAGGGCTCAAGAGATGACATCTTCTATTGATATTACTACCACCACTACTAGAAATGAAGGAATTGAGTAACAATACAATATATAGGCACTGAAGATTGACCAATCTATATAGGCTGAGGACTAATTCTTCGGCTAGCAGATCAGGCATTAGAGGACTGAAGTTTCCCTGAGTGAAGCCCGTTACTTCTGGTTTTTGCATTTTGTTGCTGTGTTCCCCAAAACACAGCCCTTGGACCTCTGCTCTTCTCTCTTTTTACTCTCTCAGCATTACCCTGGGGGGAGGCAGTCAATGAATGCAATGTGGAACCATTGAAGGTTTTGGAGCAGAGGAGTAACACAATGGACATGGTGTTTTAGGATGAGAAATGTGATGGCATCACACCAGATGTGTAAGAGGACAGAGATTTGAAGCAGAGATACCACTTGGGAGTCTGTGGAGTAATCCAAGCATGAGGTGATGAGGGAAAGAAAGGGACTTCTGTGTGAGTAATGTGGAGATGTTTCAAAGGTTCAACAACAAAAACAGCAGGATATGGTGGACATGAAGGATTAAAGAGTGGGAAGAGTCAAAGATATGCCAAGATGTTGGGGCTGGGAAATAGAATAGAATTGATTCTATTGTCAGACAGGGAGTTGGGAGGAGGAAACATTTTTGATTTTTAGACACATTATGTTTGGCATATATAAGCATGATTTCTGGTAGGCATTCATGGGATTGACATCCAGAAGGAAGATTGGGGCTGGAGATGTAGATTTAACAGTCGCCTCCCTGTACCCTGGTGTGCTATATTTATCTCCATCTCTGCTCTTTTGTTCATGCTTTCTCCCCTGACAGAAATATCCATTTCCTTATCAACTGAAACATAACTCTCCTTCAAGCCCCATATCTTCCAGGAAACCTTCCCTTAGCACCCTAACCCCTGAAGAGCTCTCTTTCCCATGAACTCCAATAGCTCTTAACGGCCTGTATCCCTCATTCACTTGGCATTTTAACAAACCATTGCTATTAACTCTTATTTAGCACCACAGGGCAAAGGTTAAATTGTAGACTTTGGAGCCAGATTGCCTAGGTTCTAATCCCAGCTCTACCACTTACTAGCTGTGTGATCTTTGGCAGGTCACTTAACTTTTGTATGCCCTAGTTTCTTCATCTGCAAAATGAGGATAATAGTAACTACTTCATAAAGTTGTTGTAAAGATTAAATTAGTTAATACATGTAAAGTTATTAGAACAGTTGTTTGGCACATAATAAGAACTATATATGTATTTGCAAATAAAATTATTTTGTTAAATTTATATGAACACTGGTTCCCCAAATAAATCATAAGCTTCTTAGTGACAGGGAATTTGTCTTATCATTCCCTTTCCTCATAGCACCTAGCACTACTGGGTACCTCACCAAAGCTTTGGAGATTCGATTGTATTAAACACAAGTCCCAGGCTGCAGCAGGTTTCTAGGAGTCCTATTGCAGGGATATGGGTCAAAAGCACCACATCCCAGGCCCTGTGGAGTGGTCAGTGGCCCCCATTATACTGTTTGCCCCAACCATTTCCTGGAGCGGTTCTCCAATGACAACAGAAAAGTTGCCTTAGAAGTAGGGCAGTTCTTCCACTTAAACTATGTATAACTGTGGTTTTAGAAAGAATCAGAATGGCGGATGGGCCAAGGGAAGTTTTTCTCTTCCCATAGCTTTGCCAAGGGCACCACTTCGCCCCAGAGTGACAGTAAGGGAGCTGATGGAATGTCTAGGACTGGGCATTGGAAACAAAGGCACCTAATTACTCATGGCTGTGCTTTATGTAGCACAAAGAGAATGACATAGATACTGCGCCACTCCCCTGCCTCCCCACATCCCTTGCATGGAGGTGGGGGAAGGTGCAAGGAAGCAGAGAAGCAAGGACTGTCCAACAGAAACCTTTCTATTCACCACTCTGGAGCTTCTCACACCTTGCCTCAAGGACACTGCAAGGACTGCCTGCCTGGAAGTCAGGAGAGCTGGGCTCTGGCTCTTGGGTACTAAATAGTTGTGTGACATTGGGAAGACCACAAGATACTGAACCTCTTTATATCTTAGTTCCCCTATTTAAAAAAAATGGGTAATTATCCTTTCCCAACCTAGTTCATGGTGCTATTATGAGTGACAACTGAGGTGATGAATTTGGAAATATTTTACACAGTGCAGAGCATTTAATTCATGTAAAAGATCATTATCTTGAACCTCGCTTAGATGGAGAAGAAAGGTATTGTGCTATCTAATACGTAGCCACTAGTCACGTGTGGCTATTGAACATTTGAAGAGTGGCTAGTCAGAATTGAGATGTGCTGTAAGTGTAAACTACAACCCAATTTCAAAGAATGTAAAATATCTCCTTTACAATTTCATACATTGCTTACATATTGAAATAATAATATTTTAGATATATTGAGTAAAATTAAATATATTATCAAAACTAATTTTACCCATTTCTTTGAACTTTTAACTGTGGCTACTAGAAAATTTAAAATTACTTACAAAGCTCACATTTGTGGCTTGCATTATATTTCCATTGGACAGAGCTGGTCTAGACAGTCACATTTAGAAAGGTCTAAACAGCTACATCCCTCCATCTTAGGCAACCCAAAGCAGCCTGTTCAGTTCAGAGGAGAAAGATTCCCAGATACAATTCTCCCATGGACACCCCCAGCCTGCTGTTTTGTGTCCCTTGACCTCCCCTTTCAAAGATTGTGTATTTTGGTAAAGAAGCCATTTATTCTTGGGAGTTTGGGAACAGCGAAGATTTGATTTTCAGGAATAGGTGCACATAGGTTGAGGGAAGGAGGGTGTGGAATATTGGGTTGCTACAACAATGACTTACTGTTGAAGAATAGCAAACTAATTATCAGATTACAATTTTCTCAGCCTACCAGGGTGGGTAATTATCTTCCTTGGAGGCTCCTTAAAAAAAAGAAGAAAGAAAGGAAAAGAAAAGATTTCTTCCCAGCAACTAGCTACTTTGTCCTTTCAATTCAATTCAATTCAATTCAATTGGGGGTAGTTGCATAAAGGGAAAATTAACACATTAATGGCTGAAATGGAAACAGAGAGAGACATACTAGAAATGTCTTCCTTTAGTTCTGAAGCCAGGCTTACTTTTGCCCATCAAAATGGCAAGCCCTGGGTTAATCGAAATGGGGCACTGCACAAGCTTTCTTCAAACATCCCATAAGGAACCTTCTGGGGTCAGATTTTATCTGCTTACCATAGTCCCATGACCTTCTTCAAAGATAGACATGGCTAATGGGACTTGGAATCTAAGAGTTCATCAGCTCTCCCCAATGAAAATGAGAGCTCCTTATAGCAATATTATATAGACAACCAAATCCTTCCTTAACTTGAGTTTAGAGCCTAGCAACTGACATTCCATTTGGGGCAAACACATTATTGGCAGGAGTGGGGATTGAACTTGGAGGGAATAAAGTAGAAGAATTTTTATTTACTCATGGACAGAACAGGAAAGAGACAACTTAAGAACTAAGGAATAAGGAATCAAATTATGATGCAAATTACAGACCAAATAGCATCAATTGACTAAACCTCAAGTCAAACTGAACCCACATATTAATTGAACCATGAATTTGACTAAATATATGTATTTGAAAATCTAGCAAACTTGTTCAAACCAGAATCAAACCTATATATTTTCTAATGAATTAGAACATCAAAACATTCCTTTAACTGAACCTGAACTGAGCCAATGTTTCATTTGGTTTGAGTCCGTACTAAAGAGGAACAATTTTGGCTTTTGTTTATCTTCAAAGGAAGGTAGTTAAAATTCCCTAGAAATGGCCTTATCTTCCACAACCTTTAGTTACTCAGGTTGAATGAAGGAATGTGAATCCATCCACAAGTCTCAGATCCAAGACAGACTAACACAGGATGGAAACAGGGTGGTACTACCATTGGTGTCCTAGAAAAGAACAAAGAATTTCAGCCCCACCCAACACCATTATTCTTTGGTTAAATGTATACTAACCTGAGTATATCCCATGCTAACAGCTCAGAAAAACCTTGACACTTTATGAAATAATTCTTTCTTCTTAATGTCTATAAGGACAAATTTATGCTAATACAAAACTATGCATTGTCTATAGTTCATCCTTCTGGTTATCTGATTCTGATTCTGTGAAAGCTGTTGTACAACTCTGTAAGTTGGAAATAACTGATAAGAATGGAAAATGATTTTTATCTATAGAGATGCAAATTCTGTCTTATCCAAAATGGAAACCAAGTCTTAAGGAAGGTAAGAAACTTGTCCCAAGTCACAAAGCTGGGAAGTGGGGTAGTTGGGCCTTCCTAGAGAGATGTCCCCCTCTCCTCTTCCATATCCTATCCTCCTCCTCCTCCCAGATTGGAAAGGTACTGAGTGAGGTAGAGGTAGAAAGGGGAAAATGGGTATGTCAAATCCAAACCTTACCTGAAGTACTATTTTGACTGAGATCAGCTTTGCCACTGTGGAATGTTCACTGAGTAGATGCCCTGGTGTTGGCTCTACACTGCCGTGGAATGGGCAAGGTTATGTTACGTGGATCCTTTTATACTTTGAGGCTGAAATCATGTGGCAGCTCTAGACACGTCATCTGAGATGAGCTCAAACAATCTGGAAATTGCCATGAAGGCTAGCTAGACTAGAGTTTGGCTTCATTTATGTTCATGAACTATCTGAAATGAAGATTTAAATTCTCTCTATTGAGAAAACCACTTTAGATTTTTTAATGGTAAGGAAGAGGGGCTGTTTGTAATTCTGTTATCTGCCAAGTAAAGTTCCCTTTTCCCCTCTCAAATTGATTACTCTGTTTATCTGGTATGTGTAATACATTCTCATTCCTTCTCTTTAGCAAGGGAGTTCTGAAGGAGCAAGAGCAGATCTTGTCTGCCTAAGCATGGGTTGGGATCTATTATAACTCCTTTCAATTTGACAAATATTCATAGAGTCCTAATGCATTCCTGCTCTGTCTCTAATATCTTAGAATCAGTGAAGTGCATATTTTGTAGAAGGGAAACTGTAGGTAGCCTGCTGGAGATCCATAATTTGACATATGTTTAACCTGTGTTTAACTACAGGTGGTTGTGTTCATGTGTTCTGGGTAATCCAATTGGATATAGTTTGCAAAGAGAATCTATTTACTTCAAGTTGCTGCCACATCAGCATTTCTAACTCATGGGTTATGTCGTAGTTTAAAAATAGGTCCATAAATTCTTTGAAACTAGTCCCTTCAAGAGGTGGAGCCTGATTCCCCTCCCATTGAATGTGGGCTGGACTTAGTGACTGCTTCTAATGAATAGACTAGAACAGAAGTGACAGTATGTGGCTTTAGAGACTAAATCATAAAAGGTACTACATCTTCTTCCTTATTCACTCTCTTGAATCACTGTCTGGGGAAAGATCCTGCCAACAGCCATCTTGGAAGTAGATTCTACAGTCTCAGTTAAGCCTTCAGATGACTGCAACCCCTACCAATACCTTGACCTCAACTACATGAGAGATCCTGAGCCACAGAACCACCCAGCTAAGCCACTCCAAATTCCTGACCCACAGAAACTGTAAGATAGTAAATGTTTGTTGTTTTAAGCCACTAAGTTTTGGGGTAATTTGTTTCATAGCAAGAGATAAGTAATACAGGTTAGTAATCCCAGAAATAACCAGTGATATTTCTGAAAAACGATTAACTAAGTGATTATTGCCAGACTTTATGAATCTTGATCAAATGTTTACAGTCCATTTTTTTTTGGAAGGCCCTGCTTAGAATCTGTACAAACAATTTCATTCTCAATCCAAGTGTTAAACCCTAGGTCTTTGTAGTTTGAGCAATACGGATTTGCTTAGATAGATTCATGTGCTGCTCTGTATACTTAACCAAAATATCACCAAATGCATGCGTTTTTATTCCTTCAGCAAAAATTACCTAAATGCTTACTGGGTCTCCAGCACCATGCTGGGTGAAATAGGTGCTCTTACACAACCATTAATTCACAAGCATTATTTGAGCATCTACTAGGACCTGTGCACTGTGCTCAGCACTGAGGATACAAAAATGAACATGACATCTTGCCCTTGAGGGGTCCAGTATTTAGTTGGGGGAGTAGACAGATAAATACATACTTTACAACACAGTGTGGTGAATGTTATCCCAGACATATGAAGAACATGCTATGATATTCCAGAATGAAACAACTATTTCTATTTGAAGTATTGAAGGATGAATAGGAATTTTTCAAGCAAAGAAGAATGATGAGATAGAGGGATAGCATTCCAGGTGCACGGGAAAAGGGTGTGCAAAGACACGGAAGAATGAAAAATCTGAGCTGCCTCTTCACAGTTTAGTTCCTTCTGCCTGAGAATGAAGAGATGGTTGGTGATATGCATGCTCCTGGCAATGTAAGAACAGCAGGATAGGCTGTTTTTCTAGGACACAGGCATTTCAAAGCCAATAGGCTGTTCAACCTGCCTCAAATTGAAGAAGAGATAAAGGGTGCTTATGCTCTCTGTCCCAAGGCTCTCAGACTAGAAGAATTCTCACATATTTGTCCTCCCAAGGCTCAGGGTTCACTGTAAGTCTTCTGGACCATCTAATTTCCTTATCATGAAGAACTCAAATTGTCCTTGCATGAGTCTACTAAGCTTCTAAACATGGACTTCTGTGGCCTTTTGCCCTTTAGATCAGCACCACTCAAACTGTGGGTGCAAGACCTTGCACCATAGCGTAAACCAGTGTTGTAAAAACAACACTGCTGCCTTTTATCAATAAAGACATTCTATGAAAAAAGTCAGCTGAAGTAAATAGTTTGCTCAGTGGCATGATTTACATTTGGCACAAGCTCCTAATCTCATCACAGACTAATAAATAATTCATGGGTTGGCAGTGATCCATGAACCACATTTTTTAGATCACTCACTACCCACTAAATAAAATCCTATACGACAAATCTCTTTGTTTCCTTTCAGAACCTGGCCTATACTTTCTTTTCTCATTGTGAGAATGATGCAATTTATTTTCTCTCTTTGTTTTGACTTCTAAATAGTTTAAAGTGAAATTTGAAGCTCAAGTGCATCAACTATGTTGAAACTTTTGGGTGGCAGTTTTTTACATTCTTATTTTTGATTCTGATTTTCTATTTCAAATTTATGTTTGGCTCGATTGTTTCATTGACTATGCTTTTGCTGGATGATGTTGAAGACAATGACAATGAAGACAACCATGACAACAAGCATTACAGCAAGCATGGCAAAGAGGCCAGATTTCTGGTCTGCATCCATTTGAGTAGAATCAAGGTTATGAATACGTCTCCATGAGTCCAAACAAGTCTGTTTAATCTCTAAATTGATAGAATTGGTATCATGGAGACACAATGGTGTTCATGAGGAACTCATTCCTCCGCATGCAGAGGGTATTTGCCTCTGTAAATGAAGTCAACGTGCACAGTTAGGAGAAGAGCACTCACCGTCTTGGTCGTTACCTGAGTCAGCAGGAGACTTGCTCCGGCGCATGGGGCCAGGGCTCTTGGCTGAACTCTTCTGAGGTGTTGGGGATGCCTTTGGGCCAGCTGTGGCTGATGGGTTTCCCTTCATGACTCGGCACTCTGGTGGAAAAGACACAGACTGCTTACTAGAGCCAGGGGAGAACTGAGGTTCAGCATATTACCAACCTCCGGAAACTGGAATAACTACCACAGACCAAAGCACCTAATGGCTGAGGACTACGAGGTGGCCCTCATTGTTTGTAGGAACGATGGCTCTGGGGAGGGAGGCATGGGAGAAACCTTCAAAAGTCACCTGGGCTGAGCCAGGTGTTTAATCCCTGGATTAGGGAAACAAGGGAAGGAGTTGAAAAGCAGGTCAGGTAGGTAATTACATAGTCAACTCAATCATTTGTGGACAACCCAGCCATGTCTCAGAATAGCACCTGTTGGCATAATTAATTTCCTTGGAGAAGAGATTGACAGCTCAGAGGTTGTAGCCCCACAGATGAAACATTCATGCATAATTTAAACAAGGGAAAGGGAGCTACCATTTATTGTTCATTACATGCCATGTATTATAATAGGCATACTAGGGACATCATGTCATTTTATAAATAAGCACTAGGACTACCACCACCACTACTTGCATTTATAGAGTTTTTGACTTTCAATGCACATTATCATAATCCCCTATGCTGTTTTTTTTTTTTTTTTTTTTTTTTTGTGAGGGAGATCAGCCCTGAGCTAACATCCGTGCTAATCCTCCTCTTTTTGCTGAGAAATACCGGCTCTGAGCTAACATCTATTGCCAATCCTCCTCCCTTTTTTTCCCCCAAAGCCCCAGTAGATAGTTGTATGTCATAGCTGCACATCCCTCTAGTTGCTGTATGTGGGACGCGGCCTCAGCATGGCCGGAGAAGCGGTGCGTCGGTGCGCGCCCGGGATCCGAACCCGGGCCGCCAGCAGTGGAGCGCGCGCACTTAACCACTAAGCCACGGGGCCGGCCCCCTATGCTGGTTTAATGAAAATATGGGCCACCAGTGACTCTGCCACTCAGAACTTATAGAAAGCTCGTGGGTGTGTGGGAGAGTCTGACAAATGTTTCTGCTGCTTGCCTCAACCCCAGACTGACACGTTTGGAGCACCCGTTCTATGCAGGTCTCTCAGCATCCCTACTATGGTAATTTGGGGGCACTGATTATGCTAATATATTAGGAGGATTATTATACTCATTTTGCTGATGAGTATAATAAAAGTATAACAAAGTATAACAAAGTGTAACAAAAGTATAACAAAGAACTAAAGCTTCTTGCTTAGGGACACAAAGCAAGAAAATGCAGAACAAGGACTAGCAGCCAAGCCTCCTGAGTCCCAGTCTAGTGTCTTTCCACTGTAGTTTTCTCAACCTTGTGCTGTGATGCTCAAAGGGGAACCAAACAGCTAGGTAGAGGGAGTCTTTTTTTTTTGGACACCTCCTTGTCGCCTCCTATTTAAAGATACATTGATATATCTTTTCTGGTATCTCTTTTCTGGAATCTTATTTCTGGGAATCTTTTCTGGTAAATTGAGTTTTTTAGGAAGTTGAGTTAAGCAGAAAGCTTTTGTTTGTTTTACTTCTAGTTCTGGTTGATGAACTTTAGTGATCACTGTCCAGAGCTGGAGATGTAGAAGCTATAGGAAATTGGACATAGCCTGGGGTTTGCTTAGCTGTTTTATGGTCATTTGCCTGTTCTCAAAGTGAACACAGCAGAAATGCCACCTCTTTCAGGGTCCTTGTCACTGAGTTGTTTGTCAAGTCTATATTAGTACAAGTCAGTTTGTTTTTCTCACACTTCACTCCTCATAATTGGGAAATATGTTTTGAATGTGTTTTTCCATTAGGATCATATCCTAACCCTGTTGCTATGTGAACTAATTCACCATTAGCTTACATTTGGAGCTTGGACTCAAGCAAAGGGAGATGGACAGATGTTCCCCTTTTTCTTGAAATTAACAATCCTTTGGAATCTTGTGTCACAAAGCAGGGGTGATGGGGCAGCAAGGCAGAAGGTGGGAAAAGGGAAAAGTTTTGACACCAAGAACACAGTGGAAAATCTTTCTAAAATGGAACCATCAACATGGGCCAAATAGCTAGAAGATGTTCACTAGAAAAAACATATATATACAATGTCCAAGTTCTGACTTCAAATGTTCCTTCCCCTGGTCTGATTGTGCCTGTCAGCCCATGTGACAAAATATGTGGTTCAAGAAATATGGTCACTATTGGGGCAGATAGTGTGTTTTATTGTGTTCGGAGGCTGGGTATCTGGGACATCCAATCAACCTTTCACTTATTGACTCGTGTATACAAACATACGGGAGAAAGACTAACAATATTTGCCTTCGAGGGACCACCTATGGATGTTCTTCAGGCCATATGAACCCATGGAAATCCCAAGGGATAGAAGGAGGGAGAACAATGGAGCAATAAAATCCAGTGGTTGTGCTTACCATTTTCATCCAGAGAAAAGTCATCCTGAGCATAGCGAAATTTTTCAGGACCACAGGCAATAAACACATCGTCATCACCAAAGAAATCATGGAGACAGGTTACCTACAGAAAAAGCAGAAACATTGGATTGATATTTGATGATCTTGTGACAATGAACTTCATACCATGTTGGCAGGGGAACAAAGATTCATCTCTGGGCCATCATCTCTAGCTCCCAAGGATCTCCTTTTTCTGAAAATACCAGGCTCATAGTCTGTACCATGGCATCTAGTGAGGAAAGATATACTGAGTGCCATGTTTCATGTGTGATAGTCTTATTTCCGTTGCATCAAGAGTAACTTTGAGACCATGTCCAAATGGAATGCCCCCCTCTGAATAAAAGTCAGCAAGCAGATGGCCCTACAAATGTCATCTTCTCTCAGAGCCTCAAAGACAGAGTGCTCCTAGTCCAACTCTGTGGTCAGGGGTGTAAGCCAAGGCAGATAAGAAAGATATGCAGCCTGCGGTGGATAGACTCTGTGGCTGACTGAGACGTGGAAGTTTCTCTCTTCATTTTCATGAGTTTTGAAAGAAAGATACCAGTTCTTAACTACTGTGAACTCACAAAAATTGGACTTTTGGTAAAAATAGACTAAGAACCTGGTAGTGGCCAAGAATACCATTCTTCCCTGAAGAACAAGGAGCGGAAAACTGTCCTAACCACTTATAACTTAATCAAGAGCAACAGATCCCCTTAAGGTTGAGGTTCTGCTGGTAAAGCCACGTTCCCAGGACCCTTTCCACCCTCTGGTGTCCTATGCATTCCTGCTTCTTCACAATAGAGAGACAGTCTCCCTAACCGTTTTTCTGAACAAAGAAACGAGGGTCCCTGGGAAAGTATGCTGCTCCCTGCAGTCTCCTCACTTCTCAGCTTTCCTAATTACATTTGATAATTAGTCCAGCACATCAGGGAAACCCCAGGAGAAACCATAGAGTCAAAACATTCTTATCCCAATCCTTAGCTTGAAAGTGTTCAAAGCTTCTAATTGTTCTAAGTTACCCATTCAAGCTGCCAGCATTGGCTTTCCAAAGGCATGGTGCTCACAAACTAACAACAGCTTGCTGGGTGCAGAGAGCAATATGTTACATTTGAAAAATATTCATATTAATAGCATCATCCCCCACCCAGAATCTATTCAATCCCTGTTCCCCCAGCCAAGATGACTGAAAGCTTTATACAAAGCAAGAGATTCTTAGGGCTGGCCCCGTGGCTTAGCGGTTAAGTGTGCACGCTCTGCTACTGGCGGCCCGGGTTCGGATCCTGGGCGCGCACCGACGCACTGCTTCTCCGGCCATGCTGAAGCCACGTCCCACATACAGCAACTAGAAGGATGTGCAACTATGACATACAACTATCTACTGGGGCTTTGGCGAGAGAAAAAAAAAGGAGGAGGATTGGCAATAGATGTTAGCTCAGAGGTGGTCTTCCTCAGCAAAAAGAGGAGGATTAGCACGGATGTTAGCTCAGGGCTGATCTTCCTCACCAAAAAAAAAAAAAGAGAGATGCTTAAAGATTATCCCTATTTTCTCAGCTTCCCAATCATCCAAGAGATGCAAAGAGAAGGGAGAGAGACTTGAAACACTGCCTAAGGTTGCTCCTATTAAGCCTCTTCCTAGCCCTGTGTGTCCTGACCTCATCAAATAGGCCAACATCCTTCTTCAGCCCACTCATCCCTCACCCATTCATTCCACAATCATGTAACAACAATCAGAGCTACCACTAATTGAATGTTTACTCTGTGACTAGCACTCTGCTAAGTACTTCCAAATATGTCGTCTCATTTTACTCTCATGACAAATCCTGGAAGTTGGCATCATCATCATTACTATTTCACAGATGAGAAAACTGAGGCCCAGAGACAATAAGTAAATTACTCAGGGTGTAAGCAATGAAGCCAAACAAATACAGATCTATCTTACTCCAAAGCCTGTGCTTTTGGTCACTCAGTAATACAAAGCACTTACATACAGTTCAGGCACTGGAGAGACAAAGATGAATAAGACTTAGGCCACAACTTCATGGACCTCACAATCTGATGGAGTCAGATACATGGAAACAGAGCATTTCAATGTAGTGTGATGAATGCTAGGGTAGAAGTATCTGTAGGTTCCATGGGAGCTATTTAGTAGCATATCCAAGTGACCTAGTCACTGGCTTGCACTGTTAGTTCAATAAACATCCTGCATATTGTCTTGGTAGCAGATCCAATACAGAGGCTATATGGCTTTGAACCCTGCTGCAGACTCCCACTGACATCTTGGATCTTGACTCAATAAAATCTGGAGCCCCTAACTTTGATACATTGTGTGTCTCTGAATTATTTACCCCCTGCTACCTCCTTGACCCTGAAGATCTCTGTCACACCTTTGTGTTCGAGGTTGCCCCTGACCCTAACTGGCTGCCTTTAGTTTTGATCAAGAGTGAGGGAAGCCTCACCCCTGGGTGTCCCTCCACTAATGGTCTCTAGCATTTAACACTTCGTTTCAAGACCTGCTTGTATTTTCATGAGTACTCACTTAGTCCTTTCCATTAGATCACAGGTTTCCTGAATGTAAATACCAAGTTTATCTCTCCCTCTATACCTCCCTATGGTGCCTGGTAGAATGCTTATCACATAGCGAGAATTTAGCCGGAGCTATTTTTGCCTCAACTAAATGTAAAGAAAATAAGAAGGAGGCCTTGTAAGAATATACAAAGGTAGAAAAGTAGGAACAAGAAAGAAGAAATCAATCATGGAAGACAACAGGAACTAGCATTCAAAAGTTTTGAAAGGTAATACAAATACACAAATTTAGGAACAAGAAAGGAACAATGACTGTGAATTCAGAAGTTATTCTTTGCACAACTATGAAGACTAGTTTGAAAACTTAGGTGAAATAGATGATTTTTAAAGGAAAACCTAAAAAATGAAATTAGCTAAAAAAGAAATAGAAAATTTCAACCAACTAGTAGCCATAAAAAGAATTGAGCAAATACTTCAAACAGTAACTCTTCCCCAAAAGGCACTTTTCATTTTGGAGGTATTTGTGGAAATTGCTTCCCTAGAAGAACCAGAAGCTCAAAAGCAGTCATCGCAGTGACATGCCATGATATCCTATTGTAGGACAACAAAGCCTTCACAGATTGCTTTGGGGGTTGCTGTTACAATGACCCACCCTCCTCCAACCCCAGGCCTCTCTGCCTCCACCCAGACTTTGGGAAAAGCCTTTGGATAACCCCTCCTTTGGGGAACTTCTAAGAAAGGCAAAGCCCCCTATGCTTCTGACAAACTCACAATGGTGTGGCTGGCTTCAAACATATTCATTTTGTAATCCAGCTGTTCAGCATCAGGTTTCTCGTGTGAACACACCCCACATTTTACTGGCTCCCAAATGTAGACAAATTCACATTGTGCATGTGGATACCCAGCTTTCCCAAATGCCTTAGATATTGAAACACAACAGCTCTCCCTCCTTTGTCACAGAGTTGGGAAATAGAAAGCTATCCATCTTAAATATGAGGAACTCAAAGGTGGCCAAAGTCAAAGTGGCCCAAGGATGCACAAATGGTTCATGGCAGAGTTGAGACTAGCACTCAGGTGTCCTGATTCAATTCAGGACAAAACGATTCAATTGCCTGAGAGAATATGCCTTCCTAAAGTCCAGGCTTCAAAGGCTTGTATATAGCCTAGACAGGAGAGTCCCCACTTGTCCTAATCAATGCCCAATATGTATTAGAACATTTTACTGGATTTAAAAAAGAAAGCGTCTTTATGGATCATATTTTTAATCTATGGACAAGAAAACTTCTATTCATTACTGTAACTGGCAACTGTGTATGCGGTGGAGAAGGAGGACAAGGAGAAGGAGGAGGAAAAGAAGAATGAGGAAGATGAAAAAGAAGGAAGAGAAGAAAGAAAAGAATGGAGTGTAGGAAATAATTCCCAAACGAAACTCACACTCACATCTGCTTTTTAAAATTCCATGGAGGTAACGTGATACAAAGTCCGCCTTAGCATACATTGCAAATATATAATTTTGAAAATTTGCTTTTTGAGATAAAATTTCTGTCATGAGGTGGCAACAGAAGTGGAAAAATAATAATCATTAAGATACCACTTAGAGCATCCTCAGAGATCAAGGGTCTTGCTGACATCAGCTTTTGTATGAGTCACACTTGTGTATTTAAGTCAGAGACGAGAACACAAAAGCATGACACCTGTCTTTGTAATTAATCAACTGCCAGCACAAAATCAATAAAATCAATTCACATTAACATTAAACCATTAACTCAATGTTCTTCCTTAAAAAAAAAAAACAGCAGGTATTGGGGGAAGGGAAGCTAGCTTGGTTGTGCATTAGTGTGAACAATAGATTACATGGGGCATCCGGTGGCTTAAATGTGGAAGTACAAATAGAGAAATGGAGACAACAGATGACTGTGTGGAAGCAGTTTCAGTCTATTAGCTGCAAATGGCAAATTCACTCTGTGACTTGATTTAAGCTTGGTTAGTTTCTCCATCCACATATTACAGATGCTGGCAGTTAGTTGTACATTCCTGCTGCTGGTAGATTCTACATTTCACTAATCATTCAGAAAGAAATTTATCTCTGGAAGTAAGGTCTTGCTTGTATATCTATGAGACTCACTTTCAACATGCAAAATATTTTAATTGAAAGTTCAATTCCACTAATATTCATTCATTAAGCACTGACTATGGGAAAGGAAGTATGTGAGAGATACAGAAATGTACAATAAAAGGCCCCTGTCTTCAGAGTTGACAGCATAATAAGCAAGTCAGAACCACACAAATAGAATACAGGGCAGACAGTTGTTAGCACTATTATAGAGGCACAAAGAGCAAGGGGAGCACAGAAGACAAAGAGAACAATTCTAAGCATGAGAACTGGGGAAGGCTGCACAGGGATGACACAAAATCTGAGTCTTGAAGGATGTGTGGGATATAGGTTGACGGAGATGGGAGTAAAGAGTATTCTGGGTAACTGCATAAATAAAGGCAGAGAAGCAGGAACATGCCTTTTTTTAATAGCCCTGGAAAACAGAACTGCATCTTGTTGACTATAGTCACAGAGATTTTAACTCTCCAAAGCACAATTGCCCAGACCCGTCTGCCAGCCTTCTGCACAGACAAAACACAGGTGCCTGCTGGTGGAATTCAGGGTGAAGAGAAGGGCAGAATGTCTATAGGGAGAAGAGTAGCCCCAGTGGTGAAGAAGAGAGAACCTTGTGGCAAGGAAGACAAACCACACTGATTTCCTAGTCTTGCCAACAGTGTGCCCTGCCCACAGAGGGTGGCTGGCCAGCTTCACAAAATGAGTTAATGAAAGATTCAGTAAACATTACGGATGAGGCTTTTTCTAAAAGTTACTGCTACTCTCATTCTGGAATATTTCCTGCCTGCCAGCCCTGAATGGGCTCTGGTTGGAGGTTGGCACAGGGCTGGCTTGGTGAGCTGAGACAATGTTTCTGAGACAACCCTGGCTTTCTTATCAAACTTGTTTTCCTGGAGTTATCTTGAAGTCTTACTTGTGGATTTTTCATGACATTTTCGCCTGGGCAAACAGCTCCTTGGTTCTGCAGTGCCTCTATTGGCATAGATCTCTTTATTCGATGTCTTAAACTTCCCTAAAATCTTTGGTGAAATAATAACAATGCCACTTGCATTTGTAAAATATTTTTACTGTTTTCCAAACACTTCCACATTTATAGTATCTTATGTTCTCTTCCACATCTCCAATTCTCCTCTCAACCCAATTCAATCAGGCTTCCATCTCCCTCACTCCACACCAAGGCTGCTCTTGTCAAGGTCAACAATGACTTCCATGTTGTCAAATCTCATGGTCACTTCTCGGGCTTCATCTTACTCAACCCCTCAGCAACACTGGATGTAAGCTGAGCATCCTCCTTAAATACCTGCCCCTCTTGGCTTCTGGGACACCACAGCCTTCTGTATTTCCTCCTACCTCAATCTCCTTTGCTATTCTCTTCCACTTTCAGACCCCTCAATATTTGAAAGCCCCAGTGCTCAGTTCTCAGACCTCTTCTCTTCATTTACATTTCTTTACCAGGTGATTGTATCCAGTCCCAAGGCTTTACATACTATCTATATACTGATGACTTACACTATCTCCTGCTATCTCCAAGCCCTTCTTATCCCTGAATGCTAGACTCATATATTCAACCGTCTGCTTGATTGCTCCAGTTGTCTGATAGGCATCCCAAATTTAATATGCCTAAATCTAAACTCTCATTTCTCCCTCTCCAAATCCTACTTCCCTCCAGCTTTCCTCATCTCAATAAATGGTACCACAATTCCTGCAATTGTCCAAACCAGAAACCCGGTAGTCCTTTTTTACTAGAAGTCACATTTTTCCTTCTCCATCTCACTGTCCTAGTCTAAGATATAATACAGTGGCCCCATAACCAGTCTCCATGTGTCCACTCTTGGCAGCACACCCTCACCACCCTCTTCACATACACTCATACTGTTCTCCATACTACAGTCACAATAGTACTTTGTGATTTTAATCAGGCATATCACTCTTCTGCTTAAAATCCTCTAAAGCCTGCCCATCAGAGATAGAATAAAATCCAAACTTTTTGTCTTGGCTCTATATTATCCAATCTCTTACACCACATATGCTAGCTTGCTCCAGTCACACTGGCCTCCTTTCTGCTACTCAGACACATCAAGACCTTTCCTGCTTCAGGGCCTTCCCTCTTGCAGCTCTCTCTACCTAGAAGGTACTCTTCCCAGATAGTCACAGGGCTGGCTGCCTCTTCACAATCAAATCTAAAGTATCACATATTTAAGTCTGAGCAACGCTCACCTTACATGCCATTGTTGCTTAGAATTTAAATTCCTTTATTTAACCCCACAAATTAGTCATTATTATTTTAATTATTTTATACTGTCAATATTGTTTAGATTTATCTACTTATTTACCAGTTTATTTGCTCACCATTTCTTGTTACATCTCAGGCATTTCTTCTGGGGTCATTTTAAAATTAGGTACATGTTAGATCTTCCCATTCTATCTCCCATGTCTCAGCCTCACCTTCATATTTGCTATCTTCTTATCTCTCGGTGCTACATTCTGGAAAATATCTTCAAATCTGCCAGTTCACTCTCTCTCTCTTCTGAAGTTTTTAATTTGCTGTTTAACTCTCTCATTGAGCTTCAGATTTCAATGATTGTAATTTTAATTTTTAGGAATTCTTCATTTTTCCCTCCCAAATTTGCCTGGTCATAGCTAATAGTCTCTTTTTCTTATCCCATTTTGATTACATGTTGTGTTTCTTTAAACAATCCATATAAAGTTATTTTGTGTCCTGTATTAGATCATTCTAATATCTGAAGTCCTTGGGAATCCAAATCTGTTGTTTCTGCTAACTCTCCCTGATGGTGGCTTGTCTCCTTGTGTGTTTGATATTTTTTTTTTATTGTGAGCTCATATATAGTTGAATTAAATCTTTGAGAATCCTGAGGGATCTACATGGGGATATTTTCTTCCAAAAAAAGATATGAATTTGCTTCTGCCAGGTGCCAAGGGGCACTAACAATGTGGGGCCACCTTTTCTCAGCTATAGTTTCCCTTGTGACATGAATAGTATAAATTTGAACTCCAGACCTGTGAAAGAGCAAGCTTTGGGTTGCAACCTCTCAAGGGTATACTTGCAGTAGCAACAGCCACATAAGCAGTACAAGTAGTGCTCTTGTTTATTTTGTTTCCCACCCGGAGTTATGACAGAGACAAACAAACTTAACAGGTAGGTTTCTGGTGTATCGCCTTTTAAGGGTCCTAGCTTAACGTGGAGGTTGCGGCTTCAGATCCCTCACTTTTTAAGGACCTTGCGTGCCCTACATTTCTGTTAGTATCCAAAACACTGGGGTTTTGCTTCCAGGGAAGCTCAAGCTTTTACATACTGCTTGCTGCTCTAGTTTCAGTTTCTGGTTCTTCCTCCTTCTGCCTTTCTTTTCTGCAAGCTTAGAAAAGCATTCAAAAATGTTTGTGGCAGGTTTCTCAAAAAGCTAAACATAGAATTACCATATAATTGCGTTCTGGAACTCAATTTCAACATGTCGGGGTGAGGGTGGGGTTTCTCCACACCTCGAATAAGCAATGCTCCAACTTGAGCAGGCTGTCCTACAATTCAACTCAATTCTGACATTATCTATCCTGAGATAGCCTCAGCTCCCACAGGCTAAGGGTTCATCCTACAAGACTGCCTCCCCGTCACTTCAGACGCCAGTCACAAGTCCAGATTGCTACTTGTGCTTCTGACAAACTGGCTACAGATTGGTGGTTCCCACGACCCCCCTCCTTGGACTTCAGATGCCAGTCCCAAGTCCAGATTGTTACCTGTACTTCTGTCCAACTGGCTATAAATCAGAGATTAAATTTCTACAAATTGGGGTAAATAGAGCAGACTTGCTTGGAGTCCTTTAATGTTGAGGATCAGCATGGGGACTTTTTGGCCCTTCCAACCTTTGGTAGTGCTGTATGAAAACCTTTGTTTTAACACCATCAACGTCCATTTTATTCATCTCAGTTCCTAATAACCATCTAAAGATTTCCACCCTGCTGGGATGAGTCCTGTGACTCTCCCCTTTCTGTTTCCTCTCTGTTTCACTCCTATCAATATTTGCTTTATTTACCTTATTTCTCAATAACTGTTTCAAAATTTCCACCTTGGCGGGAATAGTCCCTTGACTCTCCCCTTGGCCTCTCCCCATTCCCTTGTTAATTAACCTAATATTTCTTAGTAGCATCTGTAAAACCCATGAGGGGACTGAGACAGCAAATTTGGTAAGGCTTCCCGGACTGTCCCTCTGTTTTGCAGCAGTAAGGTTATATGTGAAAGGGGCCCCCTTAACCATAGCATTTACCATGACCTGGGTAATGGGCATATTCAGCTGGTGAATATCCCGGTCATCATGTAACCATGGGCCCTCTAGGAACAGTCCAAACTTACCCCATCTTATCAGCAAAGTAACTGAGAGTTGATTTTCAGGAAGTGAGAACCCTTGTCCAGTTCAGGCCAGTTGAGCCACCAACTCATTAACTGGGCCTGCTCAAATGCCCAATAAGTGACCCTTTTGATGTCAAAGAGCTGAAAACTCCACCCTCAGATCATGCTAACACCACCATTTTGTGAACATGCACCCTATGAAGAGCCATGAAGCCACTATGCTTGTGCAGATCATCAATTACCTCACTTCTCACCTCCAATCATCTATCTCCATACTTCAGACTACCCTGCCCCTCATCCCATAAATTTTGCCCCAAACCCTGGATCAGGGAGACAGATCTCAGAGCATATGCCTCCCTTTTCCTTGTAGATCAATCTCACAAATAAAGCTATTTTTCTTTACCCAAAGGCTGATGCCATAATAATTGGCTCTTTATGTGCATCAGGTGGCGAGTCCTTGCTCGGTAACCATCATAAAGCCAGTCCCACGTGGCTTGCATACGATGCATATCAGCTGCTTCATCTGGGGTGTTCCACTTGGCATTCATAGGGGGAGATGGACATAAACAGGCCTTACCGTGGCTTTTCTCCAGGCCACCAGGCTGGCTGTTCCCTCGGGAACAATCTCCTGTGTGTCTGGATCACATATAGCCATCTGTGTTGTTCCATAGTGAGCTGTGGGTCCTGCATCAACCCAAACACGCTCTTCCACTCTGCAGCATTCAAAACCAAAGACACAGCCCCCAAATCAGTCACTCTCACAACCCATTTCAGTAAAGGTCCTAAGGAAGCTGATGATACTGATCTACAAAATGAAACCATTCCTTCACACTATACTCCCTGTTTCAGTCGTTTCTTGGTTTTGCTATCCCCCCATGTTGACTAACTTCTTGGTGACCACAGGTCTTAGAGGTATTTTCTATTGTCCCTGCACAATTTTTACCTTGGGGGACAGGTTTGAAGATAGTGGCCAAAGCTCAGACTCACTAAAATCTGCATTTGGTATAGCATCAAGGTCTGACACACTATTATCTTTTACTTTTAGTTTATTATAGATAACAATAACCAAGAGATTGAACATTTGCCTTTCTCTTATTAATTTGCATTTTCTTATGCATCCAGTCAATCAACTATCTGGGAGTCAGATCCATCACTAAATTCCATTGGTGACTTTTACCTTTAGTAACTGAGTGCAGCACAGCTGCTGCTACACATCATGGGTGACCACGTGGCCACCCAGGAATCAAAGGTTCTTCATTTCCTACCCCCTCATCCTTTCTCTTCCCAAACCACATGTTTCCATAAGCCAGAGCTGTTCTAGCAAATTCCACTTCACTGACTCCAACTGAAACGTTCTAGTCACCAATTCCAATGTGTGGGTGTGTCCAAGCAATTCTCAGAAACCAACAAGGTGTCCTACAACTCAATTCAATTCTGGTACCATCTACCTGGAGATAGTGTCAGATCCGACAGGTTAAGGGCTCAGTCCCACAAAACTGCCCCCTACCCCTCCACTTTGGATGTCATTTCTAAGTCCAGGTTATCACCTATACTTCTGAGTGGCTGGCTACAAATCAGAGGTTCCCACGACCTTCTCCTTGGGTTCGATTAGTTTGCTAGAGCAGCCCATAGAACTCAGGAAACCCATTTATTTACTAGATTATTGCTTTATTACAAAAGGATACAACTCAAAAACAGCCAGATAGAAGAGATGCATAGGCCAAGGTATAGGGAAAGGGCGAGGAGCTTCCACGTCCTCTCTGAATGCCCCACTCTCCCCAAATCTCCACGTGTTCACCAATCCGAAAGCTCTCCAAACCCTCTCCTTTCGAGTTTTTATGGAGGCTTCCCTACATAGGCATGATTGATTAAACCATTGGCCATTGGCAATCCATTCAATCTCCAGCCTCTCTCCCCTCCCATGAGGTCTGGGGGTGGGGCTGGACGTTCCAACCCTCTAATCACATGGATTCCGGGCAACCTGTCCCCATCCTTAGGTGCTTTCCAAAAGTCATCTCATTAACATAACAAAAGACACCTTTATAGCTCTCATCACTTAGGACATTCCAAGGGTTTTAGGAGCTCTGTGCCAGAAACAGGGACAAGGACCAAATATATGTTTCTTATTATAAATCATAATATCATACCATAAGACCCAGCCATTCTACTTTTAGGTATATACACAAAGGAATCGAAAGCAGGGACTCAGATACTTGTATGCAATGTTCATTACAGCATTATTCACAATACCCGAAAGGAAGAAGCAACCCAAGTGTCCATCAACAGATGAATGGATAAACAAACTGTGGTCTATACATACAATGGAGTCATACCGTATTCATTGTATTCATACAACTCAACCATAAAAAGAATGCCGTTCTGATACATGCAACCTGGACCTTGAAAACATTTTGCTAAATGAAATAAACCAGACATAAAAGGACAAATATTATATGATTCCTCTTATATGAAATATCTAGAATAGATGAAATCATTGAGACACAAAGTAGATGAGAAGTTACCAGAGGCTAAGGGAAAGGGGAATTGGAGAGTTACTGCTTAGCCATTACAGAGTTTCTGCGTAGGGTGATGGACAAGTTCTCAAACTAGGTAGCAGTGACGGTTCAACAACATTGTGAATGTAATTAATGCTGAATTGCACACATAAAATGGTTACAATGACAAATTTTTGTTATATATATATATTACCACAATTAAAAACATTAATAATCTAATATACCAAAACCCATTGAATTACAGACTTCAAATGGGTGAATTGTATGGTATGTGAATTATATATCAATAAAGCTGATAAAAAAAGAGAAATATAAAAAAATAAAGTTTGTTACAATTTACTCAGGATTTAGTTGCATTGTAGCAGGACAGTTTTTTTTAGAATACTTAGTCTTGCAGAAGCAGAAGTCAAATTTCACCTATTCAGAGAGATCTTTATCTCCCAATCTAAACTAGAACCACCACCACAGCCACATAAGTTCCAAGAGAGCAGAGCTCTCATCTGTCTTGTTCACCATCGTATCCACACTAAGTTCAAGAGTAGAAGGTCAAATATTTAAAAAAATATTATTATCATCAGTAATAGCAAGAGTAAGAAGAGTGTAAGAACCATAATATTCAAATCTTAGTTTCATAGTTAAGGATATCACAGTATGATAAGGTTATTCTAGACTACTAGTGATCACTGTCCTCTACACTGTATCTTGGAGAAAGTCATAAGAGATAAAGATTGACTTATTTACTAAATTCTGGATCTATTTGTTTTCCAATTATTTGCGTAAAAACAGTAGAGTGTCAACCCCCTTCCCCACTAAAGATTATTTCTTTAAGCACCTTGGTTGCCCTATGGGTTTTGTCTTTTCTCCCTCTTTCATCCATCAAAGTATCCATTTCTTGAAGGCACTGATCACGTCTCTGATTTCTTTTGTCTTGCCTCATGGTGCTTAGCTTCAGCACGTGACCCCTCCCAGGGCCTTAGGAAATAGTGTTGACTGGCTGATTGTGGAGGGAGGGATTGATATTCTGTTCCCACTATCTTGCGCCACCCTCTGGGAATTTTCTGCCCTTCTGAAAGCTAATTTACCTATTCCTATGGTAAGTCATATTGAGGCTAACTTCCTCTGAACCTCCAGCTCTAGACCTGATTGGGTGTCTCGTCTTCTTTGCCTGGTGAAGAGTGACTGGCCCCTAGAAGCTTTTCTCATAGGTCTCTAGGATGTAAAGTATCATGTGAAACTCCAGGAATAGATCATGTTTCTGTCAACTGATTTCTTCTACTGGTCTTCTTAGACTCATAGTCAATAGTGACTCTCCTTCCCACTCCATTCTGGAATTTCCCCCAGAAAACCCAGTTAGACTGAAACTAGGCAGCCAGATCTCAGCTGGGTGACTGGCCTTCAAAGTTATTCTTTTCAACATTTAAAATAATTTATCTTTGAATGGTGAAAGGTCATAATGACCCCACATAGCTTTTGCTGTTTTTCATTTGTCAAGTGATCTCACCTTCATTACTTCATTTGGTTCATTAGCCCCATTTTTTTATGAATGAAGCATGAAAGCCCATCAAGGTTAAGTGACTTGGACAAGATCACATTGCTAGTTAGTTACAGAGCTGACACTAGAACTCAAGACTGCTTCTTTCACTCTTACACACTGGGTACCTAAGTTATACAGCAAAGGCACTTATTTCCTTAGATGGGGAGACCTGGGTAAGGAAATACAGTAGGGGACTCTGGGTAGTATGAAAATACCTGTGACCTTGGAAAGAGAGGCATAGAAGAGGAGATGGGAAGGAAAAAGACTTTCTACCCTATTTTCCCAGGAGCTAGTTGTGATTTAATAACCTGAGCTAGACAGTGCCAGCTCCCCTGGAAGCCTGGCAACCAAAACCCCTCAGTGCTCAACGGTGTTTTTTCCTTAGCCTTTCTTTGCCATTTTCCAAGAGTCTCTGTGTCAGCTCCCACTGGGGGCCTCACAGGGATGAGAACAGCTGCAGAGGCGCTGAAGTTGGGCTGCTGAGTCCATGCCCAGGACCAACACCTGCCTCTCACAGGGCCCTGGGGACAAGTTGGCTCAGCAAAACAGGGACGAGACAGAACTCCATTCATCAGAGAGAACTGGGGTGGAAAAACCCTGCTTGATCCCTTGGCACCACTAAGCTCTAAGGTTGGCCCTGAGCCCCACACAACTCCAGATTCTCTTTAGCAGGGTCAATTAAAATAAGAGAGTGTGCTTGTATGGTCCATTGCAGTTACCAATTACATTTAACAGTTATCTAATGTCTGCTATGCACAAAGGATAGTGGGAGTATGGTTTTGGAATTCAGTAGAGGAAGAAAAGCTTTGTTAAAAAAAGGAAGTTAACATCTACCTAGATTCTAGGTTAAAACCTGCCATTGACTCACTGTGGAATTTTGGATAAGTTGCTTCTCTCTGGGCCTCAGTTTAGTCTTCTGTAAGGTGATGGTGCTGGTCTAGAGCCTTTTGAGGTCTATGTCTTTTTGTGTCACAAGCCTTTTTGAGAATTTGGTGAAAGCTATGGATCTTCTCCCCAGAAAAATGTATATGTGTACACATATAGCTAATTTTCCATATAATTTAGGGGGTTTATGGATTTCCCTGAAGCCCATCTATAGATCCTAAGGTAAGAACCTCTGGACTAGTTGATTTCTGAGGTCACTTCTAGCTCTGACAGTCTATGAAACATTCCAGGTTGGACATGGTTAATGAGAAGAGACACCAGGGCCAGAATGCTGGCAGCTGTCGTGGAATCCCAGAGGCTTAACTGTACCCCCTTCCCAGGCTTCCTGAGACTCAAGTCCAAGGGAAGCAAAAGGATATAAGCTCATTCTCTGCAAACTGAGTCCAAGGGAAGCAAAGGGGTGCAAACTGATTTACAGCAAACCAGAGACTGGAGTGTGCAACAGACAGTTGCCTCCCAGGTTGCGGGAATTTAGCAAGTATATAAACTTTGTGGGAGAGAGTAGTCACCAGAGTCATCACCTCTAAATGCCCTTCAATGGTTGGTTGGGGAATAGGACAAAGAGCATGGACTACCCAATTGTTGAGGAACATATATCTCAATTATAGATGTTCTGAGATGGTGACTTAGGAGTTGATTCTCAACACAGCTGGACAGAATACTAATGGGCATAAACCTACCGCATTTCTTTACATAATGTGCCCTCCTTTATAAGTATATATTTTACTACAAAAATAAAAAGGTCAGGGGAGAAGAAAAGAAAGAGATTTGGTAGCTATATCGGTCAGGGTCCCACTAAGAAACACATGACACACTCAGAGTGGATAAACTGAGTAGAGTTCAATAAAGGGGATTGCTTACAAAAGTATGGACAGAGTATAAAGAAAACAAAACTGTGCCATTTGCGACAACCTGGGTGGACCTTGAGGGTATTATGCTAGGTGAAATAAGTCAGACAGAGAACGACAAATATCGTATGATTTCACTCATATGTGGAAGATAAACAAACAAACACATAGACAAGGAGAACAGATTAGTGGTTACCATAGCAGGCAAGGCGAAAGGAGTAAAGGGGCACATATGTATGGTGACGGATAAAAACTAGTCTATTGGTGGTGAACACGATGCAGTCTACAGAAATTGAAATATAATAATGTACAACTGAATTGTACACAATGTTATAAGCCAATATGACCTCAATAAAATAATTGAAAAAAAAAGAAACCACAGGGGATACCGAAATATTCTAGGACTAGTATTAGTGGAGTCTATTACCACCCTTAGGCCTGAAAAAGAGAGGGGAGGTAGCAGTTACCAGAACCCAGAGGGAGAAGAGAACATGAAAATTACATGAAGAGAGCTCCCTGATAGGAGCTGTAACCTTCAGTCAAGTGATGCCCAGCAACCTCTCAGGCAGGGTGCCAGGGAATAAATAGCTTAACCTCACTCTTCTCCTCTCTGGTAGTGCCCCCCATTGGCCAAACACAACTGGAATCCAGAAGACAAGGGAGCCTGTTGATATGAGTCAGCATCCCAGGGCACAGAGCAGGATGGAAGGGGTTAGAAAGTAGAGAGTAGATCTGGAAGGGAAGGCCTGGAGAGTAGGTCTGTCACTGCAGGCAAAAGAAAGGAATTGTTGTTATAGCCTTGAATATGACATCTATCCAGTGGACCCTGTGACATTTGGGCAAGAATAATTGAAGAGGTGTGAACTGCAACTGAGTAATAAGAATAATATCATTTTTGCATTTTTACATGTTTCGTGCTGCTTTCACTCCACTGTCTCATCTGAACCATATAGTTACCATGTAGGCAAAGAAGTAGTTCTAGGTGATTTGCAAGATCAAATGTCTATAAAGAAGAAAGCAGAGACTAGAATTTAGGTTTGGACTCCTGGTCGAGGGCCATTTCCACTATATTCTACTGTCTCTTCTGTATCATGTTTTAGTCCACAAAGCTATTCTGACAGGCCTTCAGAGGACTTCTACTTCTGACAGACATGAAAATCAAGCACAAGGGCAAAAATGAGGGAAAAAAGTGCATGGACTTCTTCCTTACATTTTTAAGAAAGGGTCAGTATGACGGGTGGTAAGAAAACAGGCTGAGTTGGAAGATAGATAAGTGGGTATAATATTTTTTGCAACTAATTTCCAGAGCAGAGATTTTCAGACCTAGTTCTTGCCAAATGGCCCTAGTCAAAGTTCCCTAACCTCTCTCCTTCTTCGTTTCTGACCTCTGGGTGTCCTACCTCATCAGCTATATGCTTTCATTGCAAAGGATACAGTTGAATGAAACTAGGAAAGAAATGGAAATGAAGAAATGAGAGCTCAAGGTAAATAATAAGAAAATAGAAACCTATCATGTCTTTTAGAACTCAATTGCAAAAAGTAAAAAGTATTTTCACATTTGTCCCAATTTGCATGTAAACCAAGAATGAAAACCATGAGATCTACCCTTGAGTTTGCAATTAAGTAAGATTTGAGGAAACTTCTGAGGGTTCCATGTTCTTAGAAACCACAATAGTGCCTAATGGAAGAGATGAGCCAGGCACTAGATGTGAAAGAACGTTTAGGAAGGATGGGATTGCAGATGCCTATACCTGCTACCTTAGATTCCCTGCTCTGAAGATAATTTAGAAGCCACTGAACCCTAGAAGGCTCAAGACCAATAAGCTTTCACAATCCATAGGTTCTAGAGCAGTGGTTCTCAACCCTGGGTCACTTTGCCTCTCCCTAACTCCCCAAGGGACATTGGACAATATCTGGAGACATTTTTGTAGTCCCAACTTGGGTGGGTGCTGCTACTGACATCTAGTGGGTAGAAGCCAGAGATGCTGCCAAATGTCCTCCAATGCACAGAACTGTGCCACACAAAACAGAGAACTATCTGGACCAAAATGTCAATAGTGCCAGGATTGAGAAACCCTGTCCTAGGGCGTTTCTTGACTCTCAAGATATTACCTTTGCTAGGACAAACACACTCTCCACTCCCCACCTGTAAAGATGGCTTCTTTGCTCCCACCTATGGCTCTCAGGCTGGCAACTTCCTAGAATCCACTCCATTTCAGTGGGCTTCTGGGCTAAGGTAGAATTTATCTCATTTTCCAGGGTGGTATTGTTGCTGTTACTATTGTCCATTGCTATTTACTTTTTCACCTTTGGCCTTGCTTTAACCCCAATAAGAAGCTTATTCCCTAGTTCCTAACTGCTTGTCTGGTTAATGACTCACAGCCTGCCTAGACCTCTGGTTCTTGCAAAGCCCTTGGCTCCTCTAGTCCTGGCATCCCTCCCAGGCTCTGAGGTCCAACTTCATCCCTGGTTTCAGTACAACACTGCCTTACTCATTCCATTCTGGGACACCAAATAGGGTTTGGGCTGGTAATTACATTAGACCTGCTGCCTCTTGAAAGTGTGTGAGAAAGTTGCCAGCACCAGGAAGGAAAGGACTCACAAAATATCAGCTAGTACCAGAGGTCTTCCTGCTGTGACTGTCAAAGAAAGCTATGAGAGTGAGAGAGGGAAGATGCATTCTGGGACAGCACATTTCAGAAGACTTCTGTGTCAGCTGGCTTAAGTAGAGACAGAAAGATGTCCTACACAGTGTTGATTTAAATCTAGTTAAGCATGCACTTCATGTGTGAAAAAGAAAAAAAAAAGTTGAGAATAAATCAAGACCCCACAGTCGAGATAATGTCTGATTTGGCCATTTCTTAAGTGTCAGCCTCATATGCCTAGAAAGGAGTATAAAGAAGGAATTTGAAATAACAACAAAAAGTATGAGGATTATAACCATGAAGGCAGTAGGACTAACTGCTTGTTTTCCCAACAAATCTCCATTCCTGAATTTTGAGACTGAGGGTGATATGGTGCAAAGGGTTGGCTTCTAGCCTCGGTTCACTCACATGTTGCTATGTGATCATGGGCAAGTCACTTAAAAACTCTATACCTCAGGTTCCTCATCTGAAAAATGGAACTAATACTACTTTAACTGTCTTATAGTGATTTTTTTTAATTTAGAAAAAAAGAGATAGTGCATATGAAAGTGCTTTGAAAAGCATTAGTGCTATATAAGTGCAAATTATTATAATTATTTTGGAAAAGATATGTGACTTAAGGGGAAATGAAGATAGATAAGGTGGGACCAAGAAAAGCTGGTAAAGTAAATCAGATTTTGGGAAAGAAAGAGACAGAAACAGATACAAAGAGACAGAGAGACAGAGAATCTTATATGAACTATCTTCATCCTGTATCATAGCACCCAAGTACTAGAAGTAAATTGCACCATACACAAAAATTAATTCAAAATGTATTAAAGAAGATTTCAGGTCTTGAATGTAGGACCTGAAATAATAAAACTCCTAGAAGAAAATATAGGCAGTACACTCTTTGACATCAGTCTTAGCAGCATCTTCTCAAATACCATGTCCACTCAGGCAAGGGAAACAGAAGAAAAAATAAACAAATGGGACTACATCAGACTAAAAAGCTTCTGCAAGGCAAAGGGAACCATGAACAAAACAAAAAGACAACCCACCAACTGGGAGAAAATATTTGCAAATCATATATCCGACAAGGGGTTAATTTCCAAAATATATAAAGAGCTCATACAACTCAACAACAAAAAACCAAACAACCTGATCAAAAAATGGGCAGAGGATATGAACAGATATTTTTCCGAAGATATACAGGTGGCCAACAGTCATATGAAAAGATGTTCAACATCACTATTTATTAGGGAAATGCAAATCAAAACTACAATGAGATATCACCTTACACATGTCAGAATGGCTATAATTACCAAGACAAAAAATAACAAATGTTGGAGAGGATGTGGAGAAAAGGGAACCCTCATACACTGCTGATGGGAATGCAAACTGTTGCAGCCACTAGGGAAAACAGTATGGAGATTTCTCAAAAAATTAAAAATAGAAATACCATATGATCCAGCTATCCCACTACTGGGTATTTATCCAAAGAACTTGAAATAAATAATCCAAAGAGATTTATGCATCCCTATGTTCATTGCAGCATTATTCACAATAGCCAAGATGTGGAAGCAACCCAAGTGCCCTTCTACGGATGAATGGATAAAGAAGATGTGGTATATATTTAATGGAACACTACTCAGCCATAAAAAAGACAAAATCATCCCATTTGCAACCACATGGATGGACCTTGAGGGTATGATGTTAAGAGAAATAAGCCAGACAGAGAAAGACAAATACTGCATGATTTCACTCATATGTGGAAGATAAGCAAACACACGGATAAAGAGAACAGATTAGTGGTTACCAGAGGGGAAAGGGGCTGGGTGGTGGGTGAAAGAGGTAAAGGGGCACATATGTATGGTGACGATAAAAATTAGACTACTGGTGGTGAGCACAATGCAGTCTATACAGAAACTGATAAATAATGTACACCTGAAATTACACAATGTTATAAACCATTATGATCTCAATAAAATAATTGAAAAAAAAAGCCACTGTCTTTCTCTGTCCCAGCAGACCATTTTACTTCCACATCCTGGGCATAGTAGTACCTGCCTTTTTAAATAAAATCTCTATGATAAAGGACTCTCCAACATTATTTGGTAATATAATCCAGAATCAATCTTTTAGTCAAGAAATTCTTCTGAATTTGTTCACTTATTGAATAGCATTCACTGAGTGCTCATGAGAATTCAGCTACCATGGTAACTGTTAGGGATACAGAAAGAATAAGACACAGCTCCTGTCCTCAAGGAGCTGTTAGTCTAGTGGAAATTTCTTGGTTGAGTCCCTTCTGTCACAATTTAATTCTCTTCTTGCATCTGACCCACATTTAATGGTCTGAAAAACTGACTTTTGGATCTTGTTTATACAGTCATCTAAACTGCTTAGCCATTCCAAGTTTTGATTCATACCAATTGCTTTTTGAGCCTGTTAAGATTGTGGACTTACACAATTAAATTAGTTTCCCTTAAGAATGGGGGAAATAATCCAAATCCAATATATTTGCAAGGAACAGCAACTGGTTGCTGGGAAAAAATGAGTCAACTACAAATTTCTGATAAGCTAATTTATGCTAGAGTGTTCATAGCTTAACCTGCATCCTGCCCAGAGTTGGAGGCAATGCCTAGAGAGGACCATAACTGAACCCTAAGAAATAAATCTCTAATAGTAGACATCTCATATCCCTTAAAATTTGGTGAAAAATATTTGAGGGGCTTTGATGGCCCCTTCAAATCACTCTCTTCATGTAAACCATATTTTAAGTTCTGTTTCCACCTTCCTTTAGCTCATCTTCTCATTACGCCAATCATTATTTTTTAATGAGCCAAATTGATTTAAACTCAGCTAAAAGTCAAATACACAAAGAAGTCAGGGTGATGTCTCTGGTAAAAGACACCTTTTGTGACAACTCTCAAGGAGGTTGGGAGACAAAATGCTTCTCTGAAGAGATCCAGGAGGAACAGCTAGTGAAAGTCTTGTATTCTCCCCCTCCTCACAAAAAGATCTTTCTTTTTCCGCTCTTCAAATCCATTCCACCTCCCACACAGAGAGGCAGGACTAGTGGCAAGTTTAAGCAGGAATGCAAATTGAAGGATGTGTACAGGAAGACAGAAATAGACTGTATAAAATGGCAGCCAGTGTGATCACCTGGAAGGAGCTCAACTCAAACCTTTCCACTGAGAGCAAAACAGCCCCTGTTTACATTTGTCTATTGCATGGGCTGCTGGGATCAGGAGTCAGGCTTTCAATGGTTTATAGCAGCAGGACAACCCCTTGGAGGGCCAAAGGCCCACTTCTCACTGTACCTCTTACCCAAATAAGTGGTAAGATGCACATTGAAGGGACAACAACCTTAGCTGGACTGAACCTGCATGATGAGATTTCCCAGTCCCAATAAAGACTAGGTTTGTTGCAGCTTCTATAAAGCAACCCACAGCGCTGGGTGGGGAGACAAGCTACAGTCATTTAAATCTCATTTTCTTTGTATTTACAGTAGTTCAAGGGTCATTTAACTAACACATAGTTGGAACAGAGTTTTGATGATCTTCATTTTTCTGGTCATTGAAGGTTAGCCTTTTAAAAAATTCACTTATATTTTGGTTCCAAATCTTGTTAAAGAAAAGGCCTTAAACAAATGAGCCCCAGATTCTGGCTATTTGTCATTCTCTTATTAAGGCAGAAAATTTTAAAAAATTATTGCAACATCTTTAGGATCATGTCTTAGCCTCCTCCCAGTATTGTGACAGGACTGGGCACATGGCAAGTTCACAAAAAATCTGTTGCATATAGTACTCCAATGAATCACCATTTTACTGTATTTTTTATGTGTCTACATAGCTGATATCTTCTCTTTTTCACACATATACAGCCTGAAGTATATCTATTATTAACCTAATATCTTCAATTTCTTGAAATTGTTTCCTGTTTTACTTATTATCTCTGTCACTAACAGTCACTGACCTAAGCCCTCATCTGGAACTCAAGGGCAGATGTGCATTCTTCTGGTCATTTTTGTGCTGAGGTTATACTTTAGCTATCCAAATTCAGCTCAGAGGAGACAAACTACAGCCACATGAGAACACAGAGCCAAGAGAAGGGGAAGGGAAGAGAGACTGGGAGAGCCATCTGAAATGCTTGCTGGGCCATGGTTCAGAGAAAACTGCCTCCTTAGACTTGGCTGTCTTTCTAGGCCAGGCTTCTGTCAATAACACATTTATTGGCCATCCTGACTTCAGCCTCTGATTTGCCCAATTCAAATATACTTTTTCCAAGAAACAGCTCTCCTAGTCATGGCCCCTGACCATTACAAACAATGCTGTTGAAAGGTCCGAGTGAAAGGGGCCATTTTCTCCAAATGAGTCACCACCACCTGGAAAGTTCTTGGAAAATGGAAGAGGCGCCAAAAGGCTAAAGACAAGGAAATGTTGTCCTACTTTTTGAAAAGAGGAAGAAGTATATCTCAGAAAACATAAACCAATAATTAACTTGATGCTGATACCCAGAAAAATATCTAAAAACAGTTATTAAAATATTGTTTTTGAGCACTCAAGAGAAATTATGATCAGTAGACACAAACAAGAGTTGACACAAGCCATGCCCAGCTAACTTTTCTTTTGATAAAGTTACTAGACATCGGGGGAGGGGGTGTAAAATATATTAAAAAAACGTATTTTGAGTACTGACTATGCCCTGGGCCAGGGTTAGCAAAATACTTCCCTCCTGAACCCATGGCAGAAATCATTAACCCCTCACAATACTCTTTGCCACTGAGTTCCTATCTGAACTCACAGTCCTTCTCAGTAGGCAGCGTCATAGTCAACCTGTCATCCCAGGCTCAGGGCCTGGGGATGCAAAAAATACATTAAGACCCTTAAGGAATTCATAAAATAGTTGAGGAAGCATGTTAGTTATTAAAATTATATTATAGAAATGGAACCTATCAAATCTGCTTCAAGAATGAGGAATAGGGGCTTAATAACACTTCACAGAGAGGTGACATTTGAAATGGGTCTCAGTGGATGAGTAGGAGTTCTCCAGGTAAAGGAAGAGAAATGCCATAAAATATAAGTCTGAAGTTTTTGAAGTTAGGTCTTGATTATACATTTGTTGGCAAATTGAAGAACTGGGGGTTGAATGTCAGTACAATGAGTTATAGCCTTACTTGAAGAACCCTGCCAAAAGAAATTGATTGATATTTTATGACAGAATCAAGATTTATAAAGTTCTTAAAGGCAGGACTGATGGGCGAAAACAAAAGATTTCTAGTGTTCTTTAGAGTTCTAGGAGAGATCATATTTAATATATTTAATAAATGTAAAGTTCCACATTTAGATTTCCAAAATTCAACTGTATAAGATAGAGCAAAATGGATATCGACAGCAGCCCTATGATTTTAGCTGATCCCAAGGTTAATATGAGTCATTAAGGTGGGGGCCTAATAGCTAAAAGATCTCTGGAATGGGAGCTAGGAGACCCAAATTTAGTTCTATCAAGTTCACTAAGTAACTGTGTGACCTCAGTAAGTCATTTCTCCTCTCTGAGCCACGTTGTTCTCTGAAGAAGTTGGACTGAATTTGTGGTTTTCAAACTATGTTCTTCAGATCTTCAGGATTCTTCTTGAGCTACCTTGGGGAACAAGAAGGAATTGAAATGATGAATGTTCTGTAACCTCTCACCCTCCTTTCATTTCAACGAGAGAAACTTCACTCAACTGTTTTAAGGATTAGGGTTCTGGCTGAGATTTCATTTATAAAAGGATCCCATTGCAAAAATAAATTAAAACCATTTAGCTTTAACATTGCACTGGAGGGTTGTATATAAATTAGTAAAATTAGTTTCTCTATACTCTACAATGGTCAGACAATATCTGAACTCTCTTGCTCTGGACACCATGTTTTGAGAGGGATATTGACAAAATGGAGTCTATTTAGGGAAAGATGACCCAGGGTGCTTATCATGGAAAACAGAAGATGTGGGGGGCATGATGAGTACATTCAAATATTTGAAGGGTTATCCTGTAGAAGAAGAATTTGCCTTATTCTGTTTAGCTCTAGAAAACTGAATTAGAAATACTGGACAAAAAAATTTCAGAACAGATTTTGACTCAACATAAGAAGGAACTTTATTTATTTTTTATTTATTTATTTATCTTTTTGCTGAGGAACATTAGCACTGAGCTAACATTTGTTGCCAATCTTCCTCTTTTTGCTTGAGAAAGATTCGCCCTGAGCTAACATCTGTGCCAATCTTCCTCTATTTTGTATGTGGGTTGCTGCCACAGCATGGCTGCTAACAAGTGGTGTAGGTCCGCACCAGGGAACCAAACCTGGGCCGCCGAAGCAGAGTGTGTGGAACTTAACCACTAGGCCACAGGGCCAGCTCCAAGAAGGGACTTTTAAACATGTAGCCTTACAAAGTAATGAGCTTGCAATAAGAATAAAAAATGAGGTATAAATTTTGCAAAATACAAAAAAAGTATCACTGTTTTCATACTGTATGATTGTCTACTCAGAAAATTCCAGAAAATGCACTAAAAAACCATTTGCTCCAGGAAGATAGTTCAACAAGGTGGCCACATATAAGATCAAAATATAAAAATAATAGTTTTCCTATACTCCAGAAATAGTCAATTATAAAAAAGTTAAAGGAAAAATATTCCATTCACAATAGCAAACAAAATTATAAGATATCTAGGAATAAATCTATAAGACATGTATTGGACCTAGTTGGTGAAAACTATACAGTCTTTATTGAAGAAGATAAAAGATATTTTCATTTTTTAAATATTTAATAAAGATGTCAATTCTCTCAAAACTTATATATAAAATTCAAAGCAATTCAAGTAAAAATATCAATGAAAGTTTAGGAAAATTGACAATCTGATTTGAAAGTTCACATGGAAGAGAAAATGTACAAGAATAGTGAATGATATTTTGGGGAAAAAAATTCCAAGAAGTGGGAACTTACAACATCAGATGTCAAAATAGACTATGGTATTTAAAATAGGGTAGTATTAGGCCAGGAACAGGTAGAAATAAGTCCATTGCAACAGAGATCATAGGTGAAGAGAGAGCCAAGATGACAGTTTTTATCAGTGGAGAAAGCATTAATTATTTTATAAATTGGATTGAGACCTTGCCTATCTATTTAAAAAAAATGTAGACCCCTCCTCCCAGCTCACACCAAAAACAAAAAATAGAGATCAACATAAAAGACAGTAAGAATGTTTGAAGAAAATATAGAAGAATGTTTTTATTATCTTTGGGTAAGAAAGGCCTTCTTCAGCAAGACTCAAAACACAGAAGCCATAAAATAAAAGAATAATAAATTTGAGTATCCCAAAATTAAAAATTTTTAATTTAACTTTTTACAGAAAACGTGTGGTAAATAAATCTAAAATACAAGCTACACAATAGAGAATATTGGCAGCATATTCAACAAAGGATTATCTTCTAAAATACACCATATAAAATTTTTTAAAAAGAATAAGCAATCTAATAGAAAAATAGACAAAGTAAATAAACAGGCAATTAATTAATTAATTAATTTAAAATGGCCAAAAGTCATGCTCACTCAATCTTGATAGTATCAGGGCAATGCAAATTAAAGCAGCAATTATATATTGTTCTTTACCCATCAGACTGGTAAAAATCTAAAAGATTGATAAATAGTTGCTGAAAGTATATGAAAACAGCATTCTCAAACACTGTGTATGGGAGTATACATTTATAAAGCCTTTTGGGTGGGAAATCTGGCAGAATTTATCAAAAGGGAAAACAAATATAACCTTTGATTTGGTAATTCTTTTTCTAGGAATCTACCTAATAGATGATAGATGTACAAAGATGCTCATTGCAGTATTGTACATAATTGCAAAAATTGGAACCAACCTAAATATCCACCAACAGGGGACCATTTAATAAACTACAATATTTCCATACTAGAGAATACCATGCAGCTGTTCAAAAGAATACAGTGGAAATATATGTACCTACATAGAAAGCACTCCAAATGGTGCAAAAGCAGATTACAGAAAAATGGAGATTATGTGATCCTATTTATTTAAGAAGATATATTTACCTCTCATTTCCATCTCTATCTCCATCTCTATGTATAAATCAGGGTTTCTCAACCTTGGCACTATTGACATTTGAGGCCAGATAATTCTTTTTTTGTGAGGAGCTGTCTTGTGCACTGTGGGATGTTTAGCAGCATCCTTGGCTTCTACCCACTAGGTGCCAGTAGCATCCCACTCCCAGCTATGACAATCAAAAATGTCTCCAGACATTGCCAAATGTTCCCTGGGGGCAAAATCACTCTGGTTGAGAACCACTGATATAAATGCATAAGAAAAGTGCTAAAAGGATACACATTGAACAGTTACCAATGGTCATCTCTGAAGGCGGAAAGAAGGAGTGGAGAAGGGGAGAACAGAGGACTTTCACATATTCTCTATATACCTTTGGATTGCTTGAATCACCTACAAATTATAATGAACTATTATCATTTTGATAATGGACTATATTATGTGTCTTTTTTTTAAAAAAAGAAGACAATAAAAAGCAAAGAGCGGGGCCGGCCCGGTGGCGCAAGCGGTTAAGTGCGCGCGCTCCGCTGCGGCGGCCCGGGGTTCGCTGGTTCGGATCCCGGGCGTGCACCGAAGTACTGCTTGGTAAGCCATGCTGTGGCGGCGTCCCATATAAAGTGGAGGAAGATGGGCACCGATGTTAGCCCAGGGCCGTCTTCCTCAGCAAAAAAAAGAGGAGGATTGGCGGATGTTAGCTCAGGGCTGATCTCCTCACAAAAAAAAAAAAAAGCAAAGAGCTTCCTGTCTCTGGAGATGTCAAAGTTTTAAGACTCACCGGTAAGAGAAGTTTTTATTGCATGGGAGATGAGACTGGGTGACCCTATAAAGTTTACTCTTTGCCCCTAAAAAGTTTCATGCTTCTAAGAGGAGAAATTTCCAGTATCTTTAAAATCGCTAAACTTCAAACTCTTACTTTCATTCCAACACATTTTGAAGTTTGGTTTTATTAATTTCACCTAAGCTTCTAAACTGTTATTATAAATCCAATCTTCAGGCCTATTGTGAACTATCTCCTTAACAAAATGTGAAAAATAAGCCAATCCCAAATACTCAACTAGGCAGATAACCAAGTTATTTTCCATCAAAGGCTCATTTGTAGCTTCTTGTTTCCTCTATAACTGGTTTTAAATCATCTGTATATTTCATTTACAGCAAAATTTACAGCTACAACACACAATGCAAATCCAGGTGTTACCCTTATCATAGCTGATTTGTTCTTGTCCCTCAGTGAATGATGGCAAACATAAGCATGAAAAGGAAATTAGTGATACCCAAGCCAACTGCTTTATCTAAGTCTTGAGTTTATGGGATTAGCAATGGTCTCCCTGGAAATCTCTGGGTTTTATGAATAAGAACTATTTCAGTTAGTAGCAACTGTGGAGCTGATGTGGTAAAAGCATTCATGCTTTCAGCTTGCTCCTCATTTCTGAATCAGGATCCTAGGTCATATGGGATAGGCTGGGGATTCAGTTAGAATCTTATTTTTGCTATTGATGGGCAGAAGTATAAGGTCTTGCAAGAATTCAGGGCAATAGATAAGGGGTCAAGAGAAGGATTGTGGAAAAAGAGCAGGGTTTGAAAAGAGGTAAAATGCAATGGTTGAGAAGAAGTGGAAAAAGCATCACTACTTCAGTTCATAAGAATTCTCTTGAATCAAAGCTTGAGTCAAAGTTTGTTCAAAACACTATCTTTGTTCCATTTCCAGTATCTATGCAACACCCTTCCTCCTCTCCTTCTTTCATGTTAACTCTCTTCGACAGGTAAATTGAGTGATATATTGGCAGATTCCTGGAGCAATTATGATATAAGAAACGCACCAGTATGTCTTTGTTTCAAATTAATGGAAATAGAGTTCCCAAGCTATTCAATTCTCCCACCATCCCAGCTCCACAGCTTGCTGGCATAGTTTTACCCCTAGGCCCCAAGGAGCAAGATGGGCCTGTGCCTACTAATGAGCATCTGTCCTAGAGAAGACAGTGGCTTTGAGATCACAGGAAAATAGTAAACTATCAAAGGCAGGCTTCATTCTCAATCATTCCCAACCTTCCACTGTTGGTAGATTCAGGGGATGGCTGTGGCTGGGGATACCCTTATACAACAGTGGATTGTGGACTCACAGGGTGAGATGTCTCCCTGGGATGAGAGTAGAGAGATAGTGAGATGCCCTACCCCTCACAAATGTCTCTCCCCATCCTCCTGCCTGAATACCTGGCTTTCCTTCATTCTAAGAACATCAGAGCCACAACCGTTTGTTTTTTTAGTCAACAAATTCTATTTAGCACTTATGTAGCAGACACTGTGCTAAGTGCTGGGGATACACTGACGAATGAAAGTAGACATGGTTCCTGCTCCCATGTTGCTTACATACTGGTAGGGGACACTGGTATTGACCAAACAGTCACTCAAACAAATGTAAACTTACAACTGTGATAAGGCTATCAAGGTGAGGTACATGGTGCATATACGAAGCAACATAATTTGGACTACTTGTCTACCTATCTACCTCCCAACCTGACCCCCAATTCAGTTAGAAAAGAGGACCATCACCATAGTGGTTGATGGTCAGGAAGAGCTTAATCTGCCTAAACTCAGACAAAGGAGCAGAAGTCCCTGCCCTTCCCCTAACATCCCTTTCTGGAACTGGTAAGAACAGTCTGCTCCACCACAGACACAAGCCAACTGGAAGAGTGATATGGCAGAAAATGTCCTCAACTTGTGGGGCAGAAGGATGGCAGTCAGGCAACATGTTGGTAGCAGGGATTTGAAGTGTTCTATATTCACAGATATAACATAGATAGCAGGGCCCCAAGGGAACAGAGTAGGAGGGTATATGGGATGGGACAACCAAAAGGGCTGGAGAGGACCAGAAAGGCCAGATTGGGTATGGCCCAATTTGAGCATACCCAATCTAGTCAAGGACCAGTTCTAGTTGAGTCTTTGGAACACTTTCTTCTGATCCTGAAATTTACCAGGACTAAATCAGTCATGTTCTTCACCACAAAGGGGCATGGTTTATAAGCACCCTGGTTTCAAATAGTGACCCAATAGTCTTGAAGAAGTCTTCTATCTAGTTTTATTGCTTAGCCACTACGTATCACATATTATACATTTTCCTTGCCACATCTCCTTCAGTTCATGCCAGGGCTGGGGGTGGGGGGGTGGGGGGGCGGGAAACTAGCTGATACAACTACTTATTTGTAGTGGTCACAATCACACAACCCTATCTTTGGTTTTCTCATGTGGGCTAGACAACAGATGTTCTTAATGAAGATTAACTGAAATTTAATGGTCCTAATTGCCATTTGCACGGGCAGCAGATACCACTCAGTTCACACGCTGCCTTTCATGGTCCTTTATGCCTCATCACATATCAGATTTGTATTTGACTAGAGCAAATGTGACTGGCAGTACCTGCTGGCTACTCAGGTTCAAGATGCTGGCATAGCAAAGGCTCACAGTCTAGGGAAACGTGGAGCAGTGTGAGAATGGGCCTGGGTAACTTGTTTCCTAATAGAGCTGATTTCTTGGGTTCTCAGGAATGGCAAGAAAGGGTCATTTTGGTCTGGGTGGGTCTCAGGATCTACCTTAGGAAAGCTAGGTAAAATGCTGCATAGGCTGATTTCTGTGTTTTTCTACAACCTGGTCCTGCTCTCTTTTGTTCTTAAAACCTATTGGAAAGGTCTTATAATACAAAAGTGAGCAAGGGATGTGAACACCACTGTTCACAGAAGAGAATATATGACATGTTCAACATATACATGAAGAGGTGCTCAACCTCATCAGTAACAAGGGAAATGCAAATTGAACCAAAAGTGAGATACTATTTCTCAACCATCTGATTGGCAAATATAAAAAACAGTATAATCATTCCTCAGTATCCATGGGGGATACCAGCAACGCCCTCAGATACCAAAATCCACGAATGTTCGAGTCCTTTATATAAAATGGCATAGTACAATGAATACAGTTGGTCCTCCATATCCACTAGTTTCATATTGATGGATAGGGAAGGCCGACTATAAGTATCAAGTGCTGGTGAGGGTGTTAGGAAATTAAATTGGTGGGCTCTTTGGAAGGCAATTGGTAGTAGCTGATAAAATTTTAAATGTGTGTTTTTCATAACCCAACAATTTTCATTCCCATACCCACTTTTGGAAACCCTGGCAAGTGTGTTCAAGGAGGCATGTACAATGCAGCAATTATCATAATAGCCCCAGATCAGAAGCAACCTAAATGTTCATCAGTAGGGAAATTGATAAAATACAGAATAATATGAAGCTGTAAAAAATAAAGATATAGTATATATTTTCTATAGCTGCACATAATATATGTGTAAATGTGTAGATAAAGCTCTGAAAGGTCACATCCACAAAACTGGTTACCTCTGGGAAGGGCACTGAGGTGGGAGAAGCCAAGTTGGTCAAAGAGGTTTTCTGCCTTATCTGTAATAGTGTAATATTTTACAAGCAGAATGTGTTCACATATTATTTATGTAATTAAAAATTAATTTAAAAACGTAAAGGCAACATAGTTATATTAGAAAATTTGTAAACCTGAGGAAAAAAGAAGATGCATAATCCTGCCACCCAGACAATCCTCTATTATGACTGTGATGTGTATCCTCCCAGTCTATTTTCATCTGCATATTTTATATAGTTGTGATCTATAATTAGTATCTTGTGTCTTTAATACAGGGTTTCTCATCGTTGGTACTATTGACATATTGAGTTGGATAATTCTTTGTTGTGGGAGCTGTCCTGTGCATTGTAGGATGTTTAGCAGCAACTCAGGCCACTAGATGTTAGTAGCACCCTCACAGTTATGACTATCAAAAATATCTCTGGACATTGTTAATGTCCCATGGCAAGATCGCCCCTGGTTGAGAACCATTGGTTGAATACATCATTAGCATAATGTCATGATATGTATCTTCATAACCTATCCAATGCTTCCAAACTTAATGCCAGTGTGTTGTCTCTATTTTACTCTCAAATCCTGGCCTGTGGATCTCAACCCTGGCCTTGATTAACCTGACCTTGATTTCTGACTGCTCCTTTACTAGTTAAGTTGGTTTGGGATTCCTCAACCCAGAGCTGTACTCTGACTTATCACCACAAAAGCAATTAGACAGTAAAAGCCAAGCCTATTCTCCTGACATCTGTGGACTAATGTTCAGATCATGGGTCAGGAAACAGGGATAATAATCAGGAAACTCTGATCAGTCCAGAGACACAGCTGTGGGTGAAAGCCGCGGGGCTAAGGGCCAAGGCTGAGAAGAGGAAGCCAACTAGATCTCACCCTAGGATCAGCTTTCAGAACAATCAAAAGCATGGTTGCTTGGCTAACAATGCTTCCCTGTCTGCTTTATGTAGACATTGTCTTGGCTCCCAGAGCATGGTCAATACAGAGGACAGACATAAGCCATGGAAAGGATGGCATCTGTCTGATGAGGTCAAGAGACAGAGATTCTGAAGCTTATATTCTAAAACAATAAGGCGAGGTTAATGCCAGGTGTCAGGCTTACTCTTTAAAGAAACATTTACTGAGCACCACATATCAAACACTGTTCTAGGTGCTGAGGATGCCAAGATAACTCTGGAATGATTTAGTGTTAAATCTATTTACTACATAATTGCCAGAGAAAAACAACTCTCAGGAATCAAAATGCAAAAGCAGTAAGAACACTCTTCGTTTTGAGCTCTTAATTAGACCATGTATCACTATCCGTGCCTATGCCCTCGGTATTTCACTTTGCCTCCCACAGGGTATGGGTAGTGAAAATTACATTGTGAGGCTCTGTGGCTCCGAGACTCCAATTCAAGGAGGGAATTGAGTTCATTTCCAGAGCATAGGGAGGTGGTATCAGATTTCATCATGTGAGCTTACAACATGGAAATTTGAATTTCTTGCTCCCTAAACTCTAAAAATGCTCATCTGGCCCACGTTTCTTCAGCTCTGAGCTAAGTTGGAGGTACCCCCTCCTGTGTCATTGTCTGTCTGGCCCCTCACTCCTCAGTACCCTAAGGGAGTGGAGATAGGTTGAGCACTTTATTTCCTCAGGGGCTGGATGACTTCCCTGCCTGCCCATCTGGCCTTTTCCTGACAAGATGTTCCCTGACAATTTGAGATCTGCAAACACAAGGAAAATGGAGCCAAGTGAGACTGACCCTGGTGTGAAATCTGGAGAGATGATAAAATCTCTTCTTAGCAGGAAAGGGAGAATTGCAGGATACCATTATGCCTTGTAAATAACCCTTTGTCCTCTGAAGAGCGAGAAGAGTTCAATCAGAGGAGTTTCCACAATGCTTTCTTGAAAATTGGGGTTTTATTGCACCCGGGGTCAGTCACTGGCCAAATGCTGGACTACCCCCAATTGGCATCCAATAGAGATAATTCTTTGCTGTGAAATACGCATTTAATAACTCTCCCAAATGCCTATTCTCTTTGTCTTACTATAGTCTTTCCTATGTCCTGGGTTTCTCTGGCACTAAGGAACTAAGGGAGTGACAAATTACAATGTGCTGTGTAGTAAGGTACTCAGTGGCCCTCTGAGGACAATTCACAATTCTGGGTCCCAGTGATAGTCTCGTCTCAATTTATATTTCCAAGTCCGGAAATTGCTGGTCACAGTCACAGATGGGAAGCCTAGAGCAAAACTGAGAAAAGGATCAGTTTGTTATGTTAGCCCCCAACCTCCTAGTTGGCATCCCCTTCCCCGAGTGGTGGTCCATTCTTTATCCAAGTTGGCCAAACCATCATGCCCTACTCTTTAGAGCCTTCATTCATAGCAAGATATAAAGATTGATTATGGCTAAATATGCTATTTTTCCTCCCAAGGCATTTCAAGCTACAAGTTGGAGGGTGGGAGAAGAGCTCTTTGCTATGTTTGAAACCATACTACTTGTGTGCTCAATTACCATGAGCTCAGCCTTATGAACAGGGGTTCTAGGCCCTAGGCCCCACCATTTCTGTTTTTAAAACAGATTTATTGAAGTGGCCCTGCTATTTATGCTCCAATTGTGCCATAACAAACTACTGAAATTACAGTGGGTTCATGGAAAGCCACATATGGAGAGACAGGGATTCTCCCTCTGTGGCTTCGGAGCCTTTGGCCACAAGGCTATATGAGATAATTGTGGTTTTAACATCACCTCTTCCAAAACCATAGTCTCCATTTCAATGAAAAAAATCCATTTTTCTAAGGCCTCAGGTCCTGCAGCTCTTTGTAGAAAGCAACAATGGTCCGAGTGGCGTGATCTAATTTAAAGAGCTTCCAGAACCATGGGACAGTGCCAAACCCTATGCTCTATTAATGATGCCACGACTGTTTTATCTTAGGGAATCTGGCTCTCTTTGTTAACTGCATTCAAATATTTCCTGGCTCTTTTTCCAAGCAATGAATCTAATGTTGAACAACTTGATAACAGTTGGGATCATTGGCAACTGGATTCAAAAGAGTAGAAATGGGTTTATGGAGAGTTGAAAATTTTAGGAAGAATCTCAATTCCTGCCCCGTATCTCCTGTTTCAATGTTTCCTTCCCTGTTGGTGGAATTATCCCTTCTCCCCTACCATGTGGTACTTGATGTTTCCCTCGGTTATCTCTTAAATTAATCCACATCTTCTAATTTAATCCATATATTTATATATTTTTATAACAGCTTTATTGAGATATAATTCACATGCTATACTATTCACTTATTTAAAGTTGCAATTCAGTGGGTTTTAGTATATTCACAGAGTTGTGCAACCATCACCACAATCAATTTTAGGGCACTCTCATCACTCCAAAAAGAAACCTTGTACCTAATAGCAGTCACTCTCCATTTTCCTTCAATCTCTCCAACCAATCTACTCTCTCTATATACAGTAATCCATATATTTTAACAGGAACCTGTAGAAAACTTGCATTATCCAAGGGGATGGTCCCCAAAAGTGTGCTTTCAGGTACTGTGGCAGGCTCATGAAAGGGAACATGTGGAGCAGTGGTGGCCCTATGGCTGGCACACCTCAAATCACATAATCTATTAGCACACATTTCCAAGAGTCAAAGGTAGTGAGAAGAGGTACACTGATAGCCGATTTAGCCAGGACAGCTGAATGATTCTCCTCTTTGATTGGCCCAGTTCCTTCTCCTAGGGCCTGGGCCTTCAGTCCTTACCATAAAGCTTCCTTTCTGACAAAGGAGCAGATAAAGTGTCCTCCCCTACCCCCACACATACCACACTCACCCTGAGCTCTATAAGCTTCTAACTTACAACAAAGGAGAATGAGAACACGCAACTATTTTAAGTGATCCTGTTGGGCCAGCCCCGTGGCTTAGCAGTTAAGTGCATGCACTCTGCTGTTGGCGGCCTGGGTTCGGATCCCGGGTGCGCACCGACGCACCGCTTCTCTGGCCATGCTGAGGCCGAGTCCCACATACAGCAACTAGAAGAATGTGCAACTATGACATACAACTATCTACTGGGGCTTGGGGGGGGAAATAAATAAATAAAGTTAAGTGATCCTGCTGCCATCCAGGGGGTGAGGAGTACATTCCGGGAGGATGCATCCATTTTAGTGCTCCCCATTCAAATAGAAGGCTGCTGAAGGGCAATCTTTTCTGGCTTTGAAGGGGTTGATGACAGCGTCCTGCCCCAGGAGATACCATGCTTTGCTGCTCTAGCAGCTATCTACAGAGCTATAGATAACTCATCAATTGGTGCAACAGACATGTTTTGGGCATCTATTTTGAGCTAGGCACTGTGCTGGGTACCAGGCATATGAAAATGAACAAGACAGCTTCTACAAACTCAGCCTGGTGCACCTGGCTTCTACTGAAAATTCTGCCTATTCTCCAAAAGCTACCCCAAAACAAAATTCATCTCTCTTTTTGGCTATGCTTAGTTTCTGAAATTCTCATCCAAGTTAATCTTTGGTTTAAGGCTTTCACGGCCCTGTTAACTGCAAGAAAAACATTAATTTATTTTCAGCCATTACTCCTTAGTAGTTTCTCAGAATAACCAAACCCCGAGCAGAGCTATGAGAGGATGGAACTCTAGATAGGTAAGATTTGGTGGAGGGATAAAGAGGGAAGTTATAGGTCCTTGTTACTGAATGTGTGGTCCATGGACCAGCAGCATGGGCATCACCTAAGGGCTTGTGAGAAATGCAGAAGCTCAGACCTCACCTCAGACTTCCTGAACCAGAAGCTGCACTTTAACAAGATTCCTAGGTGACTCATATGTACTTCTGAGAAGCACTGGTCTAATGCAGGGTTTCTCAACCTTGGCGCTACTGACATTTCGGGCTGGATAATTCTTTCTTAGCGGGGTGTGGGGGGGTTGACCTGTCCTGTGTAATGTAGTATATTTATTAGTATCCCTGGCCTCTACCTACTGGATGCCAATAGCACCTCTGCCCCCAAGTTGTGAAAACCAAAAATATCTACAGACGTTGCCAAATATCCTCTGAGGGGGCAAAATCACCCCGGATTGAAAATCACTGGTCTAGAGCAGTCTTTACTAATTTTTAGTCATTTGAGTATCACCTTCATAATTTTTACCATCTCCACACATACTTGTTAAAAAATGACTCTTTTTTTGCCTATAGAAACTGGCCTCATCCCTACGCAGCAATATTGATGAAATAATATGATTGATGTGCCATTTTTTCTAATACATCTAAAACCAAACATAACTATTATAATTTGAAATGCTCATCTAGGAAACCCATAAAAAATATCATGCACCACAGGTGGAATGTCTACCACCTTTTGGAAAACCCTGGCCCAGTGTATAGTTCTGGAGTAGAGCAGGCCCATGGCACTGGGAGCATCTGAGCTGCCAGGAATGTTAACAAGATACATGATGCTTGGATGTAGAGTGGAGCCGTTGAAAGCAAATTTATTTTTCTACTCAGCTTTGTTTCTGGCAAGGCCAAGTTAGTAGGTTTGAGAATTGGAATATTATACTTACCTACATTTTGGAGACTCCAGGAGTAGCCATTTTGACTTAATCTAGCATATTGCTCTAATTTCATTTCCCTTACTCTGAACTACTGGTGACTGCACCGGTTCCCAAAATGATTCCACTATATTCTGACACAAATTTCACATAACCCTTCTTTGGCCATATGCCAGTCTAATTAAGAAGTCCCTGCTTCTCCTGGCAGTGCTGCCGTCCATATGCAGTGGAGAAACAATCCCCTCTATGAGTTACATCAATGATAAAAAGACCCGGTTTACTTCTTCTCAGCTGAATCAGCAGCGTATGACCCCTGGTACATTGATTGCAGAGGAACTATTTCTATGTGACTTTAATGTATGTGTCATTTGGCATATGAGCTATTACTGATCCACGGCACTCCAGTAGAGACGAGAGAGAGAGAGCATGAAATCCTGTGTAGGGTTGGCAAAAAATATATGGTAAGTGCTCATAGGAGAGCCCACAGGCTGCAACTCTGGGATCCTGGGGCGTCTGCTCCCCTTGGAGAAAGCAAAATAGTGCCTGTTTGAAAACACAATCCCAGATCAGCTCCTTATAAACAAGAGGCAACAAGACAGAAGCTAAAATAGAGCCAACCTTGCACTCTCTCTTCCATTGTCCCACACCCTGTGTTCAGCTCTGGCTATCTGGGTGACCACTTAGCCAAAAGATGAGTGTCTGCCTCCCCAAGAGCTGCAAAGTGGAGGCCTAGGTGGTGTAGAACCTGAGGCAATGATTTGGTGGCTAGGAGTGGATTGGAGAGGGAGGCGGCTTCCACCTATGATTTAGCTCATACTGTTCATTACAATTCTTCCCAGTGCTGCTTTCAGTTAGAGGAAATGTTGGAAGCTATGGGTATAGGATAGGGAATGGAGATACATGAGTGAGAAGAAGGGACGGGCTATCATTGACTGACATGTCATCAGGACACTTTCAGTTTGGGACCCAGGGACACTTATTGTGAATTGGCTTTGAGAGCCCAGAGTACATTGTGTTTGTTTTAAAGGTCCTTTAGATTCACCTTGAGAGTTTTTGTTTTTTATAAGTTTATTTATTTATTTATTTTTCCCCCAAAGCCCCAGTAGATAGTTGTATGTCATAGCTGCACATCCTTCTAGTTGCTGTATATGGGACACAGCCTCAGCATGGCTGGAGAAGCGGTGCGTCGGTGCTCGCCTGGGATCTGAACCCAGGCCGCCAGCAGTGGAGCGAGCGCACTTAACCGCTAAGCCACGGGGCCGGCCCGAGAGTTTTTTTTTTAAAACCATACCTTGGCCCTACTCCAGACTAATTTATTTCTGAAATTCTAAGGAAATCCACAGCATCAATATTTTTAAAATGCCCCCCAAGTGATTCTACTTTTGCTTTCAAACATTTTATTATGAACATTTTCAAAAAGACGGTAATGTCTGTATAATCTAGATTCTACAATTAGCATTTGCTAAATTGCTTTATCACATATCTATCCCTCTATCAACCCATCTTATTTTTTGATACATTTCAAAATAGGTTGTAGATATCAGTACACCACCCTTAAACACTTCTGCAGGCATATAATTAGAGTTTAATATTTAAGGTTCTTTTATTAGATAACATTTACATATAGTGAAATGCATAAATTGTAAGTGTACCATTAGATGAGTTTTGACAACTGCATACACCTGAATAACAAATCCTTATCAAGATATAGAAAAATCCCCTCATGCATCTTCCCAGCCCACCCACTGAGAGGCAATCACTGTTCTGACTTTTTTCCAGATGATTCCAATTTGCAGCCAAGGGCGAGAACACCTTAAAGAGAGACAGACAAATTCCAGTTCCCCAGCCCTTTGTAACTGAGGCAGTAGAGCTTGCTGGTAACAGGTCTGGAGTCAGCTAACTTGAGGCCAAGTCCAGCTCAACCAATTGCTATTTGTGTGATTTTAGGCAAGTTAACCTCTATGAACCCCAGTTTCTTCACCTATAAAATAGGGATCATAATAGTACTTACCAGACCAGATTGATTGGGAGACTTACATGAGATAACAAAAATAAATTAGTAATAAAGTTAACGTTTATTGAGTGCTTACAATTTGCTAGGCACTAAGCTAATTACATGGATTATCTCATCTATTCCTCCCTATTGTTATGATCCCCATGACAGATAGGAAAAGAGGCTTAGAAAGGGTAAGTATCTTGCCCAAAATCACACAGCTAATAATTGGAAGATCCAGAATATAATCCCAAAGTGGTTTGATTCTAAGGACCACACTCGCACAGTTAACCACCACACTTCCTTATCTATGCCTGAAACACACAGTAAGAGCTTAAAAATGCTATATATTTATTACATGCACATTGTATTATATCTATATCAATCTGTTTACCTATTATTTATATAATTTATTCAGTTACAGAGTCCAAATGAAGGCATGGGATCTGTGACTCAAACACAGAAAAAACTTAGAAATCTCAACAGCCCAATGTCGCTGGTCCACACCTTGACGTGAGCATCGGTATCTATTGTGCTCCTAACAATGCCCTTTGCTTCATGACTTTGAGAAACACCGGCAATCAGACCAGCCACTGGTACCGACCAACACACAAAGCTCCCAGTGACAACATCCCTCTGGAAGAAAGAACGAGGGAAAGCATTTTTTCCCATTAACACATTCAGCTCCCTGGCGCTCTGTTCTGCAGCTGTGCTGCAGTCGCTCAGACAAAGGGCTTGCTGGAAAATCAGTTACATCATCCGCTTCAGCTCTGACAGACTTGTCAGGAGCAGCATGATTTAACATCTCCACAGAACCAGAGAATGAGTAGGGCTCACTCAAGCTACATTATGCTACTCTTCCCCCAATGAAAATCCCATTAAGTTGGACACTTATCCACACCCTATTCGAGGTGTCTGTTTACGTGCATCAGAGTTCATCTTCTTCCGAAGTAAGGCAGCATCACACAGAGCCATCTTACCCTTCAGTCTCCCTTATTGGGCCACTCATTTCTAACAGCCTGCACTCACAGGCTAGATGATACTAGTAGGTTGGCAAAGGGAAGAGAGTGGCACGCTCTGGGCAGGGCAGCAGATGGGTGTCTAGTAGTAAACTCTGTAGCTGAGCCTTAAAAGGAAACATGGTGACAGCTGAAAACAGAACAGTACTTCTTTTATCACCATCAGGAAACCTACGAATGGCTGGTAAATCAATTTCAAAGCTTTGGAAGCTCAGTTCAGCAGGCAGGCAGCAAAGAGAGTAAGGAGAAGACGGGAGGGCTGCTGAACCTTCAAGCTCAGTGGCTCCTTTGGAATTTCAGACTGCCAGGCTTCTTTTAATCATGTGAAGGGTATTAGGGACCCTTCCGCCAGGGAAGGGAAATAACTGGCAATTTAGCTAAATGGGTGCCTGGGGTTATGATGACGTCAGCAATCATGAAATTCCAATAGAGGAAAGCTGATAACACAATGCAATGAAATGAGGTTCTCTGTTAGGAAGGTCAATGTTTCATTATCGCAACACCCATGGAGTTAATGTCTCCAGAGTAATCACTACTATGATTTGATACTATCAGCTCGTGGACTTGTGGCCAAAACACAGCAAGGCTGGCCTTTCTACCATTATCCTTCTAGCCCCAGAGTGGCTGAGCATCTCTTTTAGGTATAGAACTACAGGAACAGAGGGACCAAGTACAAATCATGAAAAATCCCTTCTCTGGTTCCTGATTCCACAGAAAAGACACAAGATATTTGTGTGAATATTGACAAGCAATGACTGACCCAAAATATCCCTTTAGGAGATTTTGCCTGCGTGGATATGTTGACTCTCAACCTAAGGAGTCAAATATCTTAGAGATTGCTCTGGTCCTCATTCAAGTTTATTAGTACACAAAAATAGTGTTTGCTGAGCCAAGAATGGGAAGAATTAGTTGTATTCACCCTTTTTTCTAGGAATAATTGTGGTTCCTGGGACACACCTGTCAGACATGCTAAGCGCTAACATTAGGCAGCTTCAACCTCTGGCCAACAAGAGAGACTGATCCATCGTGCACGGCCCAAATGAATCAAGGTCCCCTCAGAAGTGGAGTCAAATCTTTTTTTATAAGTAATAATATTAATAGACGCCATTTTTGAGTGCCTACTATGCACCAGGAACTTTATAACAGCTATATATCTAATTATCACAAGAGCCTTGTGTAGTAGGGCTAGTGTCTGGCATACAGTAACTACTCAATAAATAGTACCTATTAAGTATCATTGTACCCATTTTACAGATGATAACACTGAGGCTCAAAGAGGCTTAGTAACTTACTCAGGGTCACAATCTATAATTGAATGTGACACTTTAAAGAGATTTGGAATTGGATACATTCTGCCTTGTTCTCTCCTATACAAACCCAGCTTCCTTAGAGTAGCAGCTATGTGCTCCCTTCATCTGTCTTTTTCCTTCTTTGATCCCCTAAGTGATTGTAGAGTCCATAAAATTATACTGAAATTTGAATGTAGGTGCCCATGAGGGGTATGACACCACTATGGACACATAGGAGTTTGCTCAAAAAGTTATTAAAGTAGAGCCCATGCCATAATGAGAACCCCCAAAAGAAGTGAAAAAAAACCAAGGCCCAGTGGGCAGGGCCAGAAGGAGTGTCAGGGTTAGGCTAATCCTTTCTAATTATCTGTGTTCCACTATCCACCCACTCAAGCATAGGCCAGAATATATTTAAGAAGCTTTCTGTGAGTAGCCTAGGCAGTAGTAAGGCGGCACTCTTGGGTTTCCTTACCCTTAAGGTTGCTTGATGGTTAAGATGATTTGTGAGTCCTACTCTAGGCTCTTGATTGCTAACTTCATATCTTAGTGTTCTCCCCACTCATTCATATCTACAGTGAAGCACTTGGGGAATGATCCATTGCTCTTAAATAAACCCACACTTTACATAGAGCCATCTCTGCCAGAATAAAATATAATTACCCAAGCTAGGAGTGACCTTTCTCTGCTACTCCACTAGAAAAGCACCAAAGAAAGGCACTGGCCTATAAAACAACATAATTGCCCTGGTCATCTTGACTAAATGGCATGATGTGATTACCAAATTTATTAGGTTGTCTCCCATGGGAAATGAAACAAAGGACAGACTACTACAACAATCCAGCTTCCCCTCTTTTGCTTATATTTCCGGCAAAGATTTCCAAGGTTAGAATCAACAACCACATTCAGCACCATGGACAACACCACTGGGTGCCAGTTACTGTTAGACAGGCTACGGGATGCATTAGATTAGCTCCCTGAGTTTCTCCTCTTGATTCTGCTTACCTCCCTTAGTAATCAGACATTTATAAGGACAGTGGGAGTGGGGTTCTATACTGTTCTATAGGAAGAACCAGGAATGAGGCAGGGAAGGGGCTTTTGGAAACAGGGTTTTAAGGAAAAATCAGAATTGAAGGCAGCTGTGGATTGAAACAACTTAAGTGGATTGAAAGGTGTCCTCAATCAGTTATCCCTGCATACCAACACTCCCATTGACAGAGTCCTTTGTCTAGTGGTGAGGTGGAGCATGCATGCAGCAGTTGGGAGCCTTGCTGACTCTTGCAATAACCTTCACCTTGACACTGGCCTCCTGGCGAAATGGACCGTAGAAGTCCTTGCTAAAGCTGCCTAAAGAGGAGACGGAGTGTATGAAAATGAGAGGCTACAAGGACAAATGAAGGTGGAAATATAAGGGATACCTCTGTGCTATGAAATAGAGCCCAAATAAAACTAATTTGGGATAAATCCCTAAGAAGTGTGGGATTGAGGAGAACATGCCATTTCATGTTCACCAGCAGACCACTGAGGCTTGTGAAACAGTAAACAGAACCAATGAAAGAGCTGCAAGGGCCCCTAAAGAAATTCTACATCAGTGGTTCTCAAATGTGAGCTTGCATCAGAATCACCTGGAGGGCTTGTTAAAACAGATTGCAGGGCCCCACCCCCAGAGTTTTTGATTTAGAAAGTGTGGTTTGGGGTCTGGTAATCTGCATTTCTAACAAATTCCCAGGTGATGCTGATGCTGCTGTTGGAGGAGGGGGCACACTTTCTAAACCACCTCCAGTCCAATCTCTTTAGGGCATAGGAAGGGCAACCGAGACCTAAAACAGCAGTGACTTGTCCAAGATCACACAGCAGGTTGACAGTCCATCCATTGAGTCCCACAACCCAGGCCTCCTAATTAACAATCATGTGTTTTTATCCCAGAGCACCACACTCAGATTTAGTTACTAGACTACCGTCTGATGGAGAAATATAAGGGAAGATGACAACAATAGAAATGGATTCAGCCTTTTCTTTGTGTGACTCTATACAAAACTCCCTCCAATTTCAGCTTCTAGCATACCAGTCAAAGCACTACTAAGCCAGGGCTGAGGCTTAACCCTTCATTAGCAGCACCAGAAACGTGTCTGTCCCTCCTTCTATTACTCTTTCGGTATAAATCCCTCACAAAATTCACACTAAAATGATTGCATACTGGGTAGAGTTGCCAGATTTAGCAAATAAAAACACAGGCTGCTCAGTTAAATTTGAATTTCGCATTGTGTATCTGCAACTCAAATTTAACTGGGTGTCTTATATTTAATCTGGCAACCCTAATCCTAGGAAACTGCTGGTCAGTTTGAAGAAAGGGGGTTAACTTCTTAGCTCATGGTTCAGCTTCACCCTCCCCCACCCAGATGCTAAAGAGGCTCAGGAACACCTGACCCCTCCACCTCCTGCCTCCACCTGCAGCCCGCCAGGCTTGTTGGAGCTCTATTGAACCAAAGTAGAAAGGCTGTGATTTGAAGAGCAGTAAAAAAGCAGCAGCAGCTGAACTGCTATCCTCCAGCTTTTCTCATTTCTATGAAAAGTTTGATTCTGGTTCCATGCCCTGTGATTAAGCAAAACAAGAGGAAGACAAATAAAAATTCTGTACAGCTGTTTCACACTGACAGACCTGACCTTCCCAGTTGAGGGTTCTTTGTGCTGGGAAATTGTTACCTAGCAACCAGGCCTTGCAGCTGCCAGACTCCAAACACTGAAAGCACGACTTATAGAAAAGACGCCAGGAGAAGAAGGGTGGATTGGGGACTGCATCAATCTGGGCTTTGTCTTGGGGTCTAATATTATATTCCAGTAGGAAAAGATAGGCAGGAATTGAAGCCCCTTCCTGTTGCTATTCAATTGCCAAATCAGGCTGCTTGGGCTCAGCTTCCTGTCACCTCCACCTGCTCTAGCAGTCACCCCAGGGTGTGAAAATGGTAGGGCTGAGGGAGGATTGGGAATGAAGATGCTTCCCAGAGATGTCAAATACTCTGGGTGGTTCACAGGGCTTTTATTCTTTGACAGTGGAGCATATGTTCAATCTTCAATACACATCTTCAATAATTGGACATTTCTCTCTTCCTCCTCCTCCCCCCCACTCTTCTTCCTCCTCTGTCTCTCTTTTAAAAAATACAGACAGAGGGACCCACCATCTGTATTTTTTAGAACTCCCCAGGTGTTTAGAAATTCCCAATACTGCAGAAGGTGAAGGATTAGCTCAGAGGATTTCAAATATTAGCACTTACGTGAATCACCTGGCCAGCTTCTTAAAATGCAGAGTCCTGAGTCCCACCTTCTAGCAAATCTGACTTAATAGGTTTGGGGTGGGGTCCAGGAAATCTGCATTATTAACAAGCACCCCACATGGATGGGGTCTATGCACAACACTGCATAATACTACTTTATGGTGTCTTTTGACATAAAGGGATTTTTAGTATACTCACAGTTGTACAACTATTACCTCATCAATTTTAGAACATTCTCATCACCCCCAAAAGAAACCCCATACCTATTAACCATCACTCCCCATTTCTCCCCAAACCTCCAACCCTAGGCAACCACTAATCTATTTTCTGTCACTATGGATTTGCCTATTCTGGACATTACATATAAATGGAATCATACGGTTTTGTGCTTGGCTTCCTTCACTTACCATAATGTTTTCATGGTTCACCCATGTTATAGTGTGTATCAGCATTTCATTTCTCTTTACAATTAAATAATAGTCCATTGCATGGATATAGCACATTTTGTTTATCTGTTTGTCCATTGACGGGCATTTGGGTTGTTTCCATCTTCTGGCTATTATGAGTAATGCTGCTACGAACATTTGTGTACAAGTTTTTCTGTGGACATATATTTTCATTTACCTGGAGTATACACCTAGGAGTAGAATTGCTGGGTCATATAATAACTCTATTTCTATGTTTCCAAAGCAGAGGAACCATTTTAAATTCCCATGAGCAGTTTGTGAGGGTTCTAATTCCTCCATATCCTTGCCAACACATGTTATTATCTGTCTTTTTAATTATTGCCATCCTAATGGATGTGAAGTGGTAGCTCATTGTGGTTTTAATTTGCATGTCCCTGATGGCTAATGATGTTTTTCATCTTTTCATAGGTTTATTGGTCATTAGTATATCTTCTTTGGAAAAATGTCTATTCAAATCCTTTGCACATTTTTAATCAGACTATTTATCTTTTTTACTATTGATTTGTAAGATTTCTTTATATATTCTATACACAAGTCCCTAATCAAATATATGATTTGCAAATATTTTTCCCATTCTATGAGTTGTCTTTCCACTTTCTTTCTTTTTTTTGTGAGGAAGATTGGCCCTGAGCTAACATCTGCCAATCCTCCTCTTTTTTGCTGAGGAAGACTGGCCCTGGGCTAACATCCATGCCCATCTTCCTCCACTTTATATGGGACGCCGCCACAGCATGGCTTGACAAGTGGTGCACCGGTCTGTGCCCGGGATCCGAACCGGCAAACTCCGGGCTGCCGCAGCGGAGCGCGCACACTTAACTGCTTGCCCCACTGGGCCGGCCCCTCCACTCTCTTGATGGTATCATTTGTAGCACAAAAGGTTATAATTTTGATGAAGTCCAATTTGTTTATTTTTTCTTTGGTTGCTTGTACTTTTGGTGTCATATCTAAGAAACCATTGCCTAATCTAAATTCAGGGTTTACATAGATGCCTTCTTCTAAAAGTTTTATATTTTTTGCTCTAACATTTAGGTTTTCGATCCATTTTGAGTTACTTTTTGTATATGTTGTGAGGTAGGGGTCTTAATTTTTGTATTTATTTATTTTTGCATGTGGATATCCAATTGTCCCAGCATCATTTGTTGAAAAGACCATTCTTTCCTTATTGAATTGTCTTGGCCTCTTTTTGAAAACAATTGATTGTAAATGTGAGGGTTTATTTATGGACTCTCAATTCTATTGCATTGATCTATATGTCTGTTTTTATGCCAGTACCACATTGTTTTGTTTACTATAACCTCGTGATAAGTTTTGAAATTGGGAAGTGTGAATTTTTCCACTTTGCTCTTCTATTTAAAGATTGTTTTGACTACTCTGGATCCCTTGAATTTCCAAATGAATTTTAGTATTAGCTTATCAATTTCTGAAAGAAGCCAGCTAGTACTTTGATAGGGATTTTATTGAATCTGTAGATCAATTTGGGGATTATTGTCATCTTAACAATATCATGGATTCTCTTTCTCTTTTGAACTGGTTTATAACATCTGCTTGGGTCCCTCATTAATTATGAGTTAAATAAAATCTTTAATACATGTTCATTTTTTTATCTGTACAAGTGTCCTGACTTTACCCTTTTTTGAAAATTATCTTTCAACACCTTTGATTTAGTTGGAGCAAGCATATTTCGCCCATTTCATGGATGTGGAAACTGACACCCTGAGAGTTTAAGTGACTGGCTTATAGCTTGAACACAACCTAATGATAGGATAGAGCTGTGACCAAAACTCAGGTATTCTAACTCCCAGTCAAAGACGTTTTCACCAGACCATACTTTCTTTCTTTGTTTATTAAAATTTTTTAAATGGAATAAATGTTGTTGAAAGAATTCTGTTAGGTTTCTGCTTGGAGCATAATTCCTTTTTTCGTCTTTCTCCTTGTCCAAACCCTTTATTAATAATAAGAAATTTTTACTGTGCCTATTTGATGTCATTATGTTTTCAGCTATATATTTAGTATAACTGAATTTATCAGGTTTGAGATATTTGTGTAGCATTTGTTTCCTGGATCAAAAGATATCTGGAGAATCCAAAGTGTAGTTCAAAGGATTGCACAGGACATAATGTTGAATGAAAGTACCAGTGAAATACAGTCCCATGACAAGGGAAACCCAAAGGAAAATATATATAATGGGGAAACTTGAAACAGAATTTTGGGTGGTACAGAATTATCTGGGTGTAGTGGTATGCGTGTAAGATTTTTATGGGAGGGGGTGGGGTAGCTGGCATGGAAGAATGCAGAATTGTGCTCAAGACCCAAGCAGGCAGCTATTTGTTCTTCCTATTACGTGAAGAAGATAAGTCTGTCCAGAACCTATTTCAAAAACATCCTCTTTAGAAATCAAGCATATTTTATCCTTCAATTTTGGCTGTTCAAGCAAAATATTTTATTCTCTAGCATTTACTTGCAAATAGGAAATGTCTGTATTGGGATGTAAGTCCCAGTAACTGTGGTTGGCCAAAGTTGAAACTCCTCAACACCCACTTACTCTGAAAATTAGGCTATGTGTCAAAAAACCAAATTCAACAGAGGAGAGGAGCCTCCAGTTTCAGCTTGTATTAAAAGATATGTTTTTATTTATAATCCTTCTAAAGGGCTTTTGATGATGCAAGAATATTATTCTGGTTTCCTAACGTAGCTATCTAATGCAAGGCATTTATTCTTGAAATATACATGTAATCCAACTGCCTGCCAGCAGTTGATAAGGCTTCTGATATATAGAAATTCAGAACAGAGGAGTTGAACTATGTCTCTCTGACAGTTGATTCATGCTTTAACTCAAGCAGATGAGTAAAAGCTGGACAGATTTAAGATTTTTAAAGGCTTCAGCTTGTTTCACATGTGTGCTTGCAGTAACCTAATTAGCATGTAGTGAATATCTGAAATGACTTTTACTGGATTAGTCAGCATGGTATGGAGGAAAGAGCACTGACCTAGGAGTCAAGAGATCCGGATTCTAGTTGTGACTCGGCTATTAATCAGTTCTGTGACTTTGGGTGAGTCCTTTCACTTCAGGAATATCAGAATCTGCATCTGTCAAATGGAGATAATCAAATCCACCTAGGCTATCTCATAGGGTTGTTGTGACAATTAAAACAGATAATAGGGCCAGCCCCGTGGCTTAGCGGTTAAGTGTGCGCGCTCCGCTGCTGGCAGCCCGGGTTCGGATCCCAGGCGCGCACCGATGCACCGCTTCTCCGGCCATGCTGAGGCCACGTCCCACAAACAGCAACTAGAAGGATGTGCAGCTATGACATACAACTATCTACTGGGGCTTTGGGGGAAAAATAAATAAATAAAATTTTAAAAAATCAGATAATAGAAGTGAAAGGACTTTTAAAAGCACGAAGCAAGACAAGTGTAAAATATTTTTATTACTACTCAATTCACTTCTTCAGCTTTTACCAGTGGAATGTCTGCTAAAGCTTAGATATTACAGAGAACTACTATGAATGCAAGATATAAGAAAAAGGGGCAGGATTTGATCAGAACTATAACTAATATTTGCAACATACCTTATAGTTCACAGAGCACTTTTGCATACACTATCTCATCTAAGATCCACAATAACCTTGTTCATTAGGCAAGGTAACAGTAAATTCTTCAAGGCCAGAGAATGTATTTTACTCATCTTAATATATTCCCAAACCTAATGAAATGCCTAGCAAAATAAATATTTGTTGAATTAATTTATATTATTTCTATCCCCATTTTATAGATGAGAAAACTAAGGTCCAGGGAGAATAGGGACAGAGCTGAGATTTGAACTCATTTTTCAAATCCACTGCACAGCTCTCCTCTACCTTATTACTAGTATTATTGATAGCAGTGGTTCTCAGACTTTGGCAAGCAACAGAATCACCCACAAGGTTTCTTGGAACCCAGATTGCTGGGCCCCACCCCAGATTTAGGATTCAGTAGACCCAGAGTGGGAACTGAGAATTTGTATTTCTAACAAGTTCCCAGGTGATGCTGATACTGCTGGCCCAGGGACTTCACGTTGAGAAGCACTACCTTATAGCCTTGTTTGGTCTTCTAACCAGCAGTATCCGCACCACTTGGGAATTTATTAGAAATGCAAAAACTTAATACATAAATTAAAGTTTGAGAAGCACTAGAGGACAACGAGGCCAGTGGTTCCCTGATCTGGCTGCTCACAAGAATCATTTGGGGGAGCTTTGAAATATATAAATTGTCAGGCCCCTCTCGGGAGATTCTGGTTCCCAGGTGATTCTGATGCACAGCCACTTCTGGGAAACATTGCTCTAGACTAATGATATCCCACCATATTTTTATCACAACTGCTCCACCTTCCCCACCCCGATCACCACATCCTATCCTCCCAGCAATCTCCCTGGGTGGTAAATGAGCCCAGCAGAGAAGCATTTTACTGGGGTTCTGCAAGGCCTTCAGCAGCAAGTAGTTGCTCAGATAAGTGGCCCAAGCACTGATTTTGTAAAAACAATATTCTAAATACCAAGGTAGCCTGGGAGATAAAAGGAGTGCAAAACAAGATCTGTTGGGGGAGCTAGACCTAGCACACACTCTTACATATTAAAATAATTACAAAACAATAAATGGTCAACTCTCTGGCATTCTCAGTATGACTGATATTGAAACAAGGTATATGAATTGGAGTAGTCCAGAAATCTTCACAAAAAGAGGTGGACAGTGGGCCTGCATAAAAAAAAAATTTTCTTACATTTGTATCACTTTTTTCCCTAGGAAATCATTCAACAAATAGTCTCTCAGACAAAGGATAAATGTAACTCAACAACAGGAACTAAACAGGGGACCTAGAAAATGCACTTAACACCCAACTTCACACTCTTGTATAGAAGAATGAATTACAGAGAATGGATCTGATTAAATAGAATTAAATAGAATAGGGTAGGAATGGGGAAATGTACCTTGAATGGAAATTACCCTGAATTTTCATCTTTTGCAAAGTGAAGCATCTTCAAGCTCAATGTGAGTGGAAGTCTCTCAAGCCAGGAGCAAGTGAAGTCCCTTGTAAGCAAAAATGCATGATACCACGCTAAAATTTCCAAGCCTCATTCCTCTGCCTCCAGTCATGACCAGGCCTCAAACAGATGATGTAGACTAGAAATATGCTAGAACTCGGCTAAATAGCACTCCCTACTATAGGTACATGTCCTCCTCCATTTACAATATGCTTATGTTTCTTCTTGAAAAAAAATGTGAATTTTCAGGGCAATGGATACCATCCTTATTTACCAAGAATTGAATCCAATAATCCATATTCTAGCTTTTGGAATGGAACATTTACTCATTTGCTAACTCAGGGAGACCTGGAGAATAAAAAAGAATATGGGTTTCATCAATTTTTCTTCTAGTGTAATTTAATGATGGACGGGATGTTTTGCCTAGTTGCCAATTAATATTTTCTGGTTCTATTGGTATGATAAACTCTTACAAATGAATAATGTTTTATGTTATTCAGAACACTTTCACAGATATTTTGATATCTAAGGCCCCTTTTAGCTCTGAAGTTTTATGATCTAATATTATCTTTCTAATGGCCCTATGAGGGAGGTTGAACAAGGTTTCTTAACCTGCTCTAGGTCTCAGTTTATTCATCTATAAAATGAGAGTGTTGGACTAGAACAATGGTTTTCAACCTTGGCTGAACATTAATTTGCTTGGGGAGATTTTAAAAATATTGATACCGATGCCTAGGCCCACTTTCAAAGATTCTGATGATATTGGTGTGGGGCCAAGCCTGAGCACTGAGCCTTCTACAAGTTCTCCAAGTATTTCTAATGTGCAGCCAGGACTGAAACCCACTGGACTGGATGAGGTCTTCCATCTCTGACATTCTGAGTCTAGATGTCATTTGCATTTTTTTTTTTTTGGTGAGGAGATCAGCCCTGTGCTAACATCCGCCAATCCTCCTCTTTTTTTTTTTTTTTTTTTTTGCTGAGGAAGACGGCCCTGGGCTAACATCTGTGCCCATCTTCCTCCACTTTATATGGGACGCCGCCACAGCATGGCTTGCCAAGCAGTGCGTCGGTGCGCGCCCGGGATCCGAACCAGCGAACCCCGGGCCGCCGCAGCGGAGCGTGCGCACTTAACCGCTTGCGCCACCGGGCCAGCCCGTCATTTGCATTTTATGGATGAGGAAACTGAGGCACTGAGAGGTTAAATGACTGCTAATGGTTAAAAAAATGTCAGTTCTAAGGTGGGAGATAGAACCTATGTGTTTTTACTTCAAAGCCTAGACATCTGTTTCAGGCTGCCTATAGTTTACCTGATGTCCAAACCTGTATGGTCCTTAATCCTGATTTTGCCCTGTGTACCTTTATGTATAGAAATCCAGCATTTCAGAAATATCACCCTTAGGCTATTGGCTTCATCTGTTGAGTTTACTATACTCTCTCCTCCATTAGAAGGCCTTCCCAAATTAGCTTCCACCTGGCCCTGATCTAAGCATGCGTGCATTCTTTTAGCACTTACTACTCACTAAGTCAACTTCCACTCACTCATTCATTCAACATGTATATTAAGCATATACCATGTTCTAGGCACTGTTCTAGGTCCTGAAGATACATCTATGAACAAGACAATGCCTCTGCCCCCAACAGCTGTTTGTATGTTACTCTACAAGATTTAAGACTTTATTCTAGGTATGGAGCATGTCTTCCTGACTAGATTGTAAGCACCTCAAGATTAGATACTCTGTTTTCTGGTACTTTATATATATATAGAGTACCCCAAAGTGCCTTGTACCTTACTCTACAGATAACAGATATCTCTTATTTAATGATTATAGAAGACTGTCACAGTTATCCTTAACAGAATCTACTATTAAGAAAACCACTAATAAATTGGAAAGATTGGGCATTTTGTTTATTCTGTATGTTATAGATAATTAAAATTTACTGATGTCTGGGATTCTTGCCAGTGTGGAGTCATTTCTAGACAACAATAGTAAGCAGCTTAAGCTTGCCTATTTGGGATCTTCCAGATTTGATTTATGTAATCATAGAACTTTAAGCATAGAAAAGACTCAAGTACATAGAATGTTTGCTTTATGGGATGAGTTTTAGGGTAATCTCTTCTACAAAAGTAGAAACGGAGATCCAGTAAGAGGCAGTGGTTTACTCTAGATTACCCAGCTCTTTAGTGGCAGAGCAAGTGTCTCCAGGTCCCTTGCCCAAGGCTCTTTGCCATTATTCCTTCCTCTATTGCAGGAGTCGGCAAACGCTTTCTATAAAGAGCTATGCTTTCAGACTCCAGATTGAAACATCAAGTCTTGGCTAAATCTCCTGCCTGCCAGCCTGGCCTGCATATTTCAGATTTGCCAGGCCGCACAATCACCTGGGCCAATTCCTTAAAAGAAATCTCTTTGTATATACACATCCTATTGGTTTTGTTTCTCTGAAGAACCCTGGCTAACACAGGCCGTACAATACATATGTTGGGCTTTGTAATCCCAAATGGTCTCTGCTGCATATTTTTCTTCCTTTTTTTAAACCTATAGTTTGCTGACCCCTGATCTATTGTATTGCGAGTAATGGAAAATCAAGTTTTCCTTTGTATTCCAAAGGGAAGTTTCCTAGAGACTGTAAACTCTGATCAACCTTAGTTCTTTCTAATTATATTTCACTCTTATTAGTCTTGCTTTGTATCCCCATTAGCTCTACCTTTTGTGTGAAGATTTCCAGGGTCTGTATCTTTGCATTTATGCTCTATGTGTTACATACACAAACTCAGCTACCCCACATCATTCTGTTCTACTTCAGGCTAGGACTTGACAAGGGCAAGGGTAGTATGGAGCAGATGCTGTCACCCTTGAAAACCACATTCAGCTGTGGGAATGGAAATATATTGATTTAAACAGATTTTTTGCTTTACAAGAAGGGAGGGAGAGAGATTCCTCAATTTGACCTCAAGGAGTCTTGGCAAGGTCCCTGTGGAGTAGCCAAACTCCATACCACTCAGTGAATTGAACCAGAGCCAGGAATGTTGAGCTGGGGGGGGGGGGCTGGGAATTTTTTAGTCTGCTCAGTAATGGCTATTTTCTCTGGAGTCTGAGTCCTAGCCCTACTTCCAGTCAGAGAAAACTCTGAAAGCAAGGGTGGCTATGTAAAGTAAATCCCATGAGAGGGTCCCCTCTAAATTCTCACCTTCTACATTACATCAGTTCAGCCACAATTACAGCCATCACCAGCTTCCAGGTGGGGTTTATGGATAAGCCTTTAGTCAACAAACTGTTCAGCAGCCAATGTAACAGCAGCGGTAGCATTCAGAAACCCCATTTCAGGGTAGGGTGGCTGTTGCTAAGGAAGATTATGGTTGGGGTTGAGATTGAGGTGTCTATATTAACTACCACTAAAAATAGACATGGATTAAAACCAATTCCAACCTTTCATCTGGATGAGCTGCAGTAATCCATCTCATTGCTAATCAACTTTCACATCCCCTTCACTCAGCTGCCTTCTGCAAGGCTGCAGGCTAAATGACAGAAACAGTTCCAGCCTGGAGATGAATAATGCCATTCATCAATCCCAGAAGTCTCTCCTTGAAGATGCTGAGGAGGCAGATCCCTATTCCCACCTCTGAGCCCAACAAGCCAGAGAAAATGCTGACTATGCCAGCGTTTTGTCATGCTTTGTACAGTGGGTAAAATATGTTAGAACTAAACTAGGAGAAGGGTACTACTTGTGACTTCTCAATTAGTAGTTGTGAGGTCTAAGAAGCCACTGCTCTCTTGGACTGAATCCTCAGTCACAGCATTCTTATTCACTGCTCAGCCCACGTGAGCTCACAATACCAGCCCAGGAAACACATAGCCCAGTATATCCAGGGCTGGTTACCCATTAGGTACAGTAGGCATAGTGCCAAGGGCCCACCATAATTTTATGGGCCCATGAAAATGATTTAATTTTTTTAAATCAGAAAAAAGTGAACGTTTAGCTTGAAGAAAATGTTAATATATAATATTAATACATTCTTCTTTATACAAACACAGTGGTAATTATTTTTTTTAGTGGAGGAAGGGGTCCACAAAAGCAAAAGTGCCTCGGGCCCGCAAAGGTGACAATGCATCCATAAATATATAAACTATGCTTGAAGCTCCAAAATCTAAAGGGTAGGATGGCTCACTAGAGAACCCACACTTTTAATCAGGAGAGTCCCTGGGAAAGCACAAACATCAATTCCCAGCAGACGACAAGTCAAACACTTGAAACTTCAAGCAAGGCAAGGCTCCATCCTCTTTGCAAACAGCAAGAGGAAGTTCACCTATCAACTGCCATATTAAATAAACTGTGGAGGCAAAGACTGCCAGAGGGAAGCTTTTTATCAAGGCTGCAATGTCTCTGGTGAGTAAGACCAGAAATGTCCTGACATATAAATATTTATATACGACTTCATCAGATGAGACAGCCAATACAGGGGCACAGGCATGCATATGCAGACACAAAGAGACTTCAGGAGGTACTGGTCTCTGGCCCAAAACCTCTTTTAAGGGATATTATCATGCTGGGCGAGTCATTCAGACCCCTAGGGTCTGCCAAATTGTTGCCAGCTGGTGAAGCATAGACTTGGTGCAATAGAAAGTGTGCAGTCTACATAAATGGCAAGCAGTACTTATGGCAGTTAAGTCTAATTAGTAAAGCTGTCTCTGATTCTTCCAGGGAGACTCTGCAGCATGGAGGAGTGGAAGGGGTGCTGGTTTATACAGGACTAAATCTATCGTGAAAGTTCTAAACCTGGCAATGGAATTGATGTTGCTGCCTCTTTACCACCATGGTTAGAGAAGCCAAACTTTAATGCCTATGAGAAAAGGATTCTCCTAATTTCTTACAACTCTGGGGAATCGAAATATCTTCTAGACAAATCTCCCATTTTGATCCATTTTTCCTTTTCCTTCTGGAGTCTAAAGCAGAGACCAATGCTCTCAAGCCCTATTCTGACCATGGATAAATAGGTGTTACCTTTGTGGTGATTATTGATACTCTATCTACAGAGACCCTCTTGCGCCAGTTTATCACCCCTGTCAAAATGCAATGGTGCCTGCTTTCTTTCCATTTAATTATTCCTTTGGGCCTTGAAGCTTTTTTTCTTTTCAAGATTCTCTAATTAAAATGCAAATAAATACCTGAGGTGGAGGCCAATGATTCCCAAAGTGCATTCTACCACATGGTCATTGTATTTTTTTAAAGATTTGGCGTTCAAGCAAGTTTGGGAAAAGCTGGACTAAACAAAATCAAGCAGGTTTCCTTGCAGAGGGTTCACTGGAGTCTTTTTTCAAGAGGAGAATATACTATGCAATGTTACTAAACTTATTTTACCAAAGAACATTTGATCAGACTAGTATTACATATAACACAATTTGGGAAATGTGCTCTAAACTGATAGGAGCTAACATTATCATGAGGATTGATTTGTTGGAGCCTTACCAACTGAATCCATGAGCTGAGATCAAGGTCCTGAGAAAATCAGATCCAAAAAACATCTGACTTATCTGGGGATAGGGCTTTAAGTTATAAGGTAGGACAGAACACAGTTCGACAAAGGGCTAGCTCGGCATATTAAAATGCATACATGATATAAACTATATCAGAAGGGCATTTTAGCAACCATGTATAACACAAGAGACTACAGAGAGTAAAGCTTTAGGCAAATGGGACACTGGACAGGCAAGTTGTGATCGATCTGGAGTACAGGGAGCTGCCAAGAAACATCAAATGCCACAGCCTGACCCAGTCATCACTCCATCTGCCTAATTGCATCTGAGGGCCTTCCTGAGCCAGCCCCTGCCCTCCAATTTACTGGAGAATTTTGCCTCCTGTTCCCAGAAATAATGACTATTTGAATCACCTGGATTAGATTGATTTACTAGCCTAAATCTTCATCTGAAACAGATGTTGTCTGCCACATTTGACACAGCTGCACACTTCTGCATCAAAAGAATTCTCCTAGCCTCTCTGGACACATCTTCATCTAGTTCTCCATGGTTCTAACAATTCCTGGGCTCCTCCTCTTACCACCCTTTTTTTTTTTTTTAAAAGATTTTATTTATTTATTTTTTCCCCCCAAAGCCCCAGTAGATAGTTGTATGTCACAGCTGCACATCCTTCTAGTTGCTGCATGCGGGACGCGGCCTCAGCATAGCCGGAGAAGTGATGCGTCGGTGCGCGCCCGGGATCCGAACCCGGGCCGCCAGCAGCGGAGCGCGAGCACTCAACCTCTAAGCCAAGGGGCCGGCCCTCTTACCACCTCTTTAATGCAAATATCCCCCATGCTCTTTTCCTGGAGCAACTTTTCACATGAACCCTTGGTGAGCTCCTTGACCTGTCTGATTTTAACTACCCCTGTTTGAAGATTACTCCCAAATCTGTATCTCCAGCCCAGAACTCTCTCCTGAGTTCCAAACCCATATATACCACATATATACCACTCCTCCTGGAGACTTCACTTAGATGTAGCAAGGCACCCCAAGGTCAATATATCTAAGCTCTGCTTCTTGCCGTGAATTTCTCTACCTCAGTGAATGGCCCTACCAATCACCCATATACCTCAGCCATAAACCTGAGTCACCTGAATCCTCTCCCTCCCTCATCCGTGGTAGGTAAAATTCTAAGAATGACCCTTGCCCTAGTATAATCTCCTCCCCTTGAGTGTGGCAGGAACCTGTGAATATGGTATGTCATTCCTATGATTGTGTTATATTATATGGCAAAAGTAGACTTTTCAGATGTAATTAAGGTTAATAATCAGTTGACTTTGGGTTAATCAAAGTGGAGATTATCCAGGGGGGAGCAATCTAATCACATGAGCCCTTTAAAAGCAGAGTTTACTCTGACTGGTGGCAAAAGGGGGTTAGAGAGATTCTAAGCATAAAACAGTTTTGATGTACCGTGTTGGCGTGAAGATGGAGAGAGCCATGTGAAAAGGATGTGGGTAGCCTCTAGAAGCCGAATAATGGTTCCTAGCTGACAATAAGCAAGGAAAGGGTGACCGCAGACCTACAGGTCCAAGGAACTGAAATCTGCCAAAAACCTGAATGAGCCTAGAACTGCATTCATCCCCTAGAGCCTCTAGATAAGAGCCTAGCCTGTCTGACACCTTGACTTCAGCCTTGTGAGACCCTAAGCAGAGAACCCAGTCAAGTCTGCTTTAACTCTGACCTACAGAACAGTGAGATAATAAATGGATGTTCTAAGCTGCTACACATGTGGTAATTTATTACACAGCAGTAGAAAACTAATACACCCTCAAATTCAATTAATCACTAGGCTCTCCAGTTGCTACCCCCCAAATATTTCTTGAATCTGTTTTCTCATTTTCTATGCCCACTATCACTTCCCAGGTTAGGTCCTTCTATTCTCCTTCCTGTACTACCACACAGCCTCCTACCTGGTCTCACCACTGGTTTTGTCTTCCTCAAATCCAAAACAACCGAGTGACCTACCTCACCTGCAAATCTGATCATGTTGTTCCTCTGCTTAACATCTTTCAGTGGCTTCTATCCCTACAGGATAATATCTAAGCTCCTTAACATAGTTTACAAGGTTGTTCCTGGATCTTGACCTTGCCTTCATCTCAGCTTCATCTTCTGCCATGTCTGCCTTGCAGCTTATCCTATAATGCAGGGTTTCTCAATCTTAGCATTACTGACATTTTGGGTCAGATAATTCTTCGTTGTGGAGAGCAGTTCTGTGCATGGTAAGATGTTTAGCAGCATCCCTGGCCTCTACCAACTAGATGTCAGTGGCATCTCACCCCCTTTCATGACAACCAAAAATGTCTCTAGACGTTGCCAAATCCCCCCTGGGGGGAGAAATTGCCCTGGTTGAAGACCACTGGGCTAGCAATACAGAACTGCTGTGGCTCCGTACACCCAAGCTCTTTTTTCTCAGGAGTTAATATCACAAGACCTGGACAGGGTAGAGTCTGTGGTATCAAAAATAAAAGTATTCTAAATCTAGGAAAAATAGATGGACTGAGATTCTGGAAATCCCTTTTGGTATACCTTTTTAAAATTAAGGAACTTTGGTGGTTTGGGGGGAGTCTGTGACTCTTTGTACTAGAAGTCCCTTATGTTTAGGAAGCATCTTTGATTCTGGAGAGTTAGAAGGGCCAGGATAGGACTAAGATAAAAAGAAGAAAAAAATGTCTTCTTTGTATCTGCTCTAGCTTTAAGAAAAGTTATTAAAGGGACTTGCATGTTTCCTTCTATATTGTTTAGTCAAGAACTCTGGGCCAAATCTCTACACAGAAAAAAAGAGTGTGAATTTGTTTGTTTGGAGCATCCCTTGGGGTACATGTTTTAGGAACATGAGTTTGGTGGTCAGGGGACAGGAGAAAGCCCAACACCCAACAATTCTATTACTAGGTAAATACTCAGGATAAATAAAAATATATGTTCACACAAAAACTTATACACAAATGTTTATAGCAGCATTATTAATAATAGCCAAAAGGTAGAAACAACTTAAGTGTCTGTCAACTAATTTAATGGATAAATAAAGTGTAGTATATCCATACAATAGAATATTATTAATCCATAAAAAGGAATGAAGTCCAAATACATACTACAACATGGATGAGCCTTAAAAACATGATGCTATGTGAAAGAAGCCAGTCATGAAAGACTACATATCATATGATTCATTTATATGAAACGTCCAGAAAAGGCAAATCTATACATACAGAAAGTAGATTAGTGGTTGCTTACAGCTAGGTGGAGTGGGGCGTAGGGAGGTGGTAGCTAAAAGTTATGGGATTTCTTTTCGAGGTGATGAAAATGTTTTAAAATTGACTGTAATGATGGTTACACATATGTATCATGATATTAAAAATTGTTGAATTGTACACTTTGAATGGGTGAAGTATATGGTATGTGAACTATATCTCAATTAAGCTATTACCAAAAAAAGTAATCTGAGCAATTCTGGGCATCTCCCTTCTCCCTGCCCCAGTCCTGCTTAGCACCACTCTGAAGGGACAGGACATGGGACAAGCAAGTTTGGATGCGTCTGGGATGAGAACTTCAGGAGTCTAGAGCATGGGGGTCACTGCCAAGGAACAATAGTTCCTTTTAACTTCTCTTATCAAGTCCTCTTTTTTTTCCTACTTAATAAGGCTTAGCCAACTCCACTGCTGTAGCCTTGGAGTGAGTTACTGTTACAGAGCATCTATATAGGAGAAACTTCTGTGCATTAGTTCACACCCACAGTTCTTGGAAGTTCTAGAAAACTTCAGAGCATTTGGCTGCTAACTTTCAATGCCAAGGTACCCCCTGGATATGAGGATATGGGCCACTGCTATTTCCAAGTGTCAGATTAAATTCAAAATTTAAAAAACCTGTTTTATCTTTTCAACAAATAGTGCTGGAAAAAATTGGATATACATTTGCTCCCCCCCTCAAAAAAGAACCTTGACCCTTACCTCACACCACACACAAAAATGAACTCAAAATGGATCAGATACGTAAATGTAAGAGATAAAACTATAAAATTTCTGCAAGAAAACACGGGAGAAAGTTTGGGGGACCGTAGTTTAGGTAAAGAGTTCTTAGATATGATACCAATGCATAATGCTTAAAAGAAAAATTAACAAGTTAGACTTCATCAAAATGAAAAAATTTTGCTCTTGAAAAGTTAAGAGAGCCATTAAGGAGATGAAAAGATATGTTACAGACTAAGAGAAAATATTTGCAAATCACATATGTGACAAAGGACTTCTATCCAGAATATATAAAAAACTCTTATAACTCAATAATAATAAGACAACTCAATTTAAGAAATGGGCAAAGGATCTAAATAGACCTTTTTCCAAAGAAGATATACAAATGTCCAATAAACATGTGAAAATATATTAGATATCATTAGTTATTAGGGAAATGCAAATCAGAACCACAAGCAGATACCACTTCACACCCACTAGAATGATCTTAACAAAAAGATAGACATTAACACGTGTTGGTGAAGATGTAGAGAAACTGGAATTCTCATACATTGCTGGTAGGGGTGTAAAATGGTGTAGCCACTTTTAGAAAACAATTTGGCAGTTTCTTCAAATTTTAAACATACACATACTATACAACCCAGCAATACCATTCCTAGATATTTACTCTAGATAAAGTAAGGCATATGTCCACATAAAAATCTGTGCATGAATGTTCATAGCAGCATTATTCCTAATAGCCTAAAAGTGGAAACAACTCAATTGCACATCAATTGATGAATGAATAAGTAAAATGTGATATATTTGTACAATGGAATGTTATTCATCATAAAAAGGAATGAAGTACTGCTATGCCACAACACAATGAACCTTGAAAACATGCTAAGTAAAGAAGCCAGCCACAATGGATCACATATTGTATGATTCCATTCGTATTGAATGTCCAGAATGGGAAAATCTATAGAAACAAAGTAAGTAAGTGATTGCCTGGGGTTGGGAGGATTAGGAGATTGGAACATAATGTCTAAAGAGTATGGAGTGTTTTTTTGTGTGTGTGGTGATGAAAATGTTCTAAAATTGATTGTGGTGATGGATGCACAACCCAGTGAATATACTAAAAGCCACTGGATTGTATACTTTTGTATACAATGTATGGTATGGGGATTATATCTCAATAAAGCCATTTTAACAACTGTATTAGGAGACAATGCTTTTTCTGCCACTTTAAGGAATGATAATAATGAAAAAGATGAACATAGAGAACTAAGAACAAGAGGCTAGTTACTTCAATGGTTGGTAATGGAAAAGTCTGCATCCCTGGATCAATCCCCACTTGATGATCCTCTTTGGTTTACTCAAGAAATAGCTCTGATGCTAGCCTCCCTCACTGGTAAAGATCCTTCCCAGCACCAAAAATAGCACCACTATTGTGGAGACGCCTTACTAATGGTACTGTCAAATGCTTGCCACAATTTTAGCAGGCTAGCGTTTCTCTTGCTTTGTTTTGTGATTCCTCTACTCCTCATATCATCCACGTTGGAAAGAAAAGGAGGCCAAACCAAAATTGCAAGTTTAAAAATATTCTCTGGTCATGTCATCACAGGCAGCAAGAAAGATCTGAATATAAGAACTGTGCAAATACCATTTAGGGACCATCCTAGAAAACAATGTATCCACCAAGGTAAGTACTACATCATGTTGGAGATTCTAGGAGAATAGCAAGGTGGAGGCCATTGAGAAGAGTAGTGGCTTGGTGAAAAATATCTAGACAGAAGCAACACTGTGACGTGAATACTCTGTTATCATGGAGCTAGAAGTACTCTTAAAGGTCGTGTATTTATCTCAAAAACTAAGGCCCAGAGAAGAGGTGATTGGCTCTATATCACATAGCTAATGGAGAACAGTGTGAAGACTAGAACTCAGGTCTCTGAATCCCAGTCTAGGGCTCTTCCCATATGCTGAATGTCAGATATTGACAGACTGGTCAGTGTAGGAGACTGGAATACTATGCCAAAGCTTTTGATTGAAATAGCCAAGCCCCACCTCTATCACTGCTCAGAGCCAGGAGCATCTCATCAACAATAAAACTCTAAGAGGATAAATTACTGAAGAAATAACCAATCACGAGGTTACACTTGGTCTTTTCTTTCCAGAAGGACAGTATATTTGATGTTTGGCCACCTCCAGCCCTCTTTTTTTATTTTTATTTTTTGTGAGGAAGATTAGCCCTGAGCTAATATCCAATGCCAATCCTCCTCTTTTTGCTGAGGAAGATTGGCCCTGGGCTAACGTCCATGCCCATCTTCCTCTACTTTATATGGGATGCTGCCACAGCACGGCTTGACACGTGGTGTGTCAGTCATGCCCAGGATCTGAACCAGTGAACTCCGGGCCACCGAAGCAGAGTGTGCAGACTTAACCGCTACGCCACCAGGCCAGCCCCAAAAGCCCTCTTTTACAGCATAAAATCTAGCTCAGTGTAAAGCATCTTGAAGTATATACTATATATGGCAAGAGAGTTTGCAAACTGTCTCCTTTCACAGAGTCCAGCATGGCTTCCCATCTTTGCTCTTTTCTACTTCATGCTGAAGCCAGTCCTCTCAAAACCTGTCTCCAGGAATTGATTCTGTGGAAGGTTGAGGAGGGGGAACTTTTGGCAATACAAACATCACCTTCCAGCCTTGATTTTCTTAAGTGAAGGTTAATGATAAATGACCTCCCTCTTGGCTCATAATTTATGGCCACGTGGCCTTACCTATTGAGCCCAACGTTGACTGACAGGGTCATGACACTAGGAGGAGAGAGAGGTTGGCTCTAGGAAAGCTGGAGGCCAGGGAGTACAAGTAAGATCAGATGTGGCCAGAGCGGGCAGAGATGATGGGGGGAGAGAAAAACAGCTACTCAGGCAAAGTAAAGACATCCACCTTGGGAAATGCACTCAACATTTCCAATGTTAAATCCAACTTGTCTTTATGTGCTTCTTGCAATTGCCTATGTGCTTGCAGCACCCAGTTATTTAGTAAAACAAGATGAAAGGGGCAAGTCTTTCCTGTAATACTTAGTAGCGATTCAAACATCCTTTGTGCTCTTACTTTCTTATTCCACCATCTTATGGTTTAAAGCATTTCTTAAAACTCCTGTTCTAGCTTCTAAGGCTATGGGTAATCTTGGAATCAGCTTAAACCTCTTTTCTGTTATTCTGAGACCTAGAATTCCTGGTCTAAGTAGTAGTACTAGAAACACATAGACAGATACACAAAATAAATCCATCCAATTGAAAATTAGTCTAACAAAGCTAACACAAATATTAAAGGCCATACTTATCCCTTAGATATGTATCTTGAGGCAATAGTGAATCTTTGACTACACAGACCCTGAATGTGGACAAAACTAAGACTGGAGATGCCAATAAGTGTCGCATGAAAATGGATGGTGTGAGGACCAGCTGCACCCTGTGTAAGATGCCAAAAAGCTAGAAGTCTATTATTAAAGCTCTGCATCTCTAACAGAAGCACCATGCTCTGTGCTTTACAGAAATGAATTTGAGGCTATGACATGTATCTATTGAGCCACTATCACCAAGTGAATCAGAAATTTGGGTTCCAGTTTTAATGCATCCATGACCCTTTTGCATAAAGGTCAATGTGTAGCTTAATTATAGAAATTAATAGTTGGATAATTTTGTCAGCACAACACAGGCACTCCAGCTGCCAAGAAATCATAAGAACAACCTCACTTGAGAGTGAACTAATATGCATCATCATACAACCCTTCACCATGTTTTCCTTGACCTCCTAGAAATCTATTACAGCCTGTCGGAGTAGCCAGGACCTACCAACTATTCCTTATTCCATTAGCAATTTCTTATTGAGGTGAGGAATAAATTGGGACCCCTTCCTAGTGATGGTTAGCTTCCCTGTCTATACTGACTACAAACATCTCAGAGGCAAGAGGTCAGGAAATCAGTCTTCTATACTGGCAAAATGTAGGCCCTGAAGAATCAAGGGCTCCAAAAGCACATCCAAACAAAATAAAGAGAAAGAGATGAGAGTCACGTCTGCAGACTGGTTGTCAATCAGCATAAGCCAATTAGTCAAATGGTATACACAAGAACAGAAGCAACAATAAATCTGGTATAATCAACTGGTCTGTTTTAACTGATCATTATTTAAACAAAGGGGGAGAAAACCACTTTATTTGGTCTACGTGGAATCCAGTTAGAGCAAGACTGAAAGCAAGTGATGGGTTTGACTTCATGATTAAAACATTCCATAACAAATAGCCTTGACCAAACTTTGTTCTTTCTTCCTGGTACCACATTTAGCCAAAGACGGGCATGGAATCTCATCTAAGCAAATCCAAGCCATTGCAACACATGTGCCTTCAGCCTGCAAAGAGGAAGATCATATTCCCAAGTAGTAAGAATACCCACCAGTAATCTAAGTGATTGACAGGTGTTAACATTAGAGCTGTCATCACTAGAATTGGGAAATGGGCTGGGCTACAAAATTTTGAGTTTGGCACCAACTTGCAGTAAGCTCAGCACCTATTTTATAATTAGTAGGTTTGCCCCTGCACCCCCAAATTTTGTTATTCAATGTCCTTGCTGTAACCACACAACGTCTGATTTGTAGGTTACCCCATGCATACCAATCTTACCAGGGAGGTAAGATTGGGAAATCCTGGGTCTAAATTAAATGAGTTTCCTTTCTGCAGGACTTCTCAAAACATTTAATGTGCCAAAGAGCACTGTGAATCTCTAAGAAAGGCATATAATTTGCAGCGTTTCACAACATTATTTGCCCACAGAACACTTTTATGAAGAGCTTCTGGGGGTGCAGAGATGGGGACAGTTCTTAGAATATACTTTGGGAGTTATTGCTTTAAACGTCTGCCCTCAATGACTTCCAAGTAATTAATGAATAGAAGTTACCTGGGGGCTATATGAACTACTTTGGAAGCCCCCATCTCTTCTCTAGACCTCAGGATAGTGTCGTGGGCACTGAAAGTAGAGGGCTTCTCAGAACATCTCAGAACATCTACCTGGGGCCATGTGAGAACCTCTTCATATTAGTTCATTCAATCAACAAACATTTATAGAGCATCTACAATGTGTCAGGAGCTGAGCACTAAAAAAAAAGGTTAAGGTTGCTTTACTTTGTAGAGTGGAATAGTGGAGACAGAGAAGTTTTCCTAGACAACATGACATTTGAATCAGACCTTAAAAAATGACCCCCAGGGGTCAGAGTAGGCAGAGGGAGACATTTTAAAGAGAAGGAACAATATATACAGATGCACTGATGCCTAACAAGGCATTTTTCTGCTCCCTTGAGCACTGCTCCCTGATGTTTCTGTACACACACCATATCATACACTGGCATTTCATAATGTGTTCCTCAAAGAAATAGGGAGCTGATGCTTGAAGGAGTTGGAGAAGGCTATCACTCTGTGTGGCCTGCTGTAGGATGAAAATCCATCCATCACTGGACTGGAGCTCGCTTACCTAGGAGGTGGAGGTGTCCTTTTATTTATTATTAGGAGCAATCACAGAATGCCAAAATATGGTATATCTCCACAAAATGTTGGGAATTCATGCTAAGAGTGATGGAGGTAAAGTAGAGGGAAGAGAGCTAACATTTATTAATATATATGCAAATTGTCTGGCAAGTGACATTTTATCTCCTTTGATGATGATTTGTATGCATACAGGTTGACGTCATGTGTTTTAATTAATAGAATGCCTTCATATCCATTATTTCCTTTGATCCTCATGAGAACCCTGTGAGCAGGGGTAGGGCAGGTGTGACCAGCCCCTTTGTACAGAGGAGAAGTGTGAAGCTCAGGATAGTTAAGTGATTAGCCCAAGGTCACATAGTAAGTGGCAATATCAAGACTAAAAACCAGATCTTCTGACCCGTAGTCTTATATCCTTAATTTGCATTTGTCCTGTTTTACTTCAAGAGGCTGAAGGTATAGGGAAGCAAACTTATGCCCAATATAAGAAAAATCTTGCTAAAACTCACAGCCATTGAACAGTGGAATAGGCTGTTTTATGAAATGATCCTAGAGGCTATCCCTGCCTTAGGTGGGAGATTACAAGTCATGGCTTCTAAAGTCACTCTCAACTCTAAGATCCAATGATTCTAAAATTCCTAGGTCCTACTTCTCTGAGACGAGTTCTCCAGCTACTAAGCCTGTTCCTGGGCAGCTCCTGTTTATTATATATTTGGTACTCAGAAAATAGATATTCTTAGAGAGATGCTTGGGAGTTGGTGCTTTTCCCAACATTACAGGTAACCCGTTGCTTTGGTACAACAAACACAAATCACATACAGTCAATGCCTCCAAGTGTCTCAGATCACCAAATGACGCGAACACAGATAGAAGCCACAAATTTATCAAAATTGCCACATAAATGAGTTTGAGTTTTCCCAGAAACTTAAAATCTTATAGCACACAGTATATATCAGAAATAATGGGAGGAGGCACAGTTCTACATCTGAATGCTCATCAGTCATTCTTAGTACAGTGAATCTGCTTTTTTAGAATCTATATAGTTGTTCAAACACCAAAGGTATTTTAAGAGGCAGAAATTATGGACTGATAATAATCCACACTTGTCTTCTCTGATGGGAGACCAGGACTCTCTTGAGAGCCAATAGAACCAGCTACTGTTCCAATTCTCCTGGAAAATTTTTTGTCGTGTATTTACAGCTCCCTATGTTCAAGAGAATGGTGCATCTGTCTGATGGAGACGCCCGGCTGCATTCTTTCTCAGATATTAATATAGGTGGCACTTTAGTAGCATAACCAATGACATGAAGAACCTGATTTGGAGGGGAACAGATGGCAGCATCTTTCTTGGGCTAATTTTAGGATTCTGAAATAGTCCCTTTCTCACACAAACAATCAGTGGAACCAAATTAAGACAGCTATGTCACGTGGAAAAGGAAGAGAGAAAAAATGTGATCTAGTGTGAAGCAGACAAAAAACCAGCGACTTCAGTGCTTCCCCCATATCTCACTCCTTTCACAGAATATATGGGTCACTTCAACCTCTTTTCATCAGAATGGATGCTGAATATCAACGTGAGGGTATCTAAGAAGAAATGAGTGGAGAAATTTCATTTCCAGCCACATGCATTGAACAATCAAGGTTGCATCGTGTAATAACTAAATTCATATTCACAAGAATGTGTAGGACCTAGGTTCTAACACATCTTTTCTTAGCAGATAAGGAAGCTAAGTGGCCATTCTACTTGTAAGTCAGAAGCAGATTGAATGTCAAAGCCTCAGGTTGCTGGTCCATTGCTTTGTCTGCTGAAAAGATCTTTCTTCCAAATGAGATATAAAATATCAAGCAGGGATGATGAGAGGTGGAGAAATAGTCTCCCAATCAGAAAGGATGCCTAAGATATAAGATGGTCATCCAAGGATTTAGAACAAATGAGAAGAAGAATACCTTGAAAAAAAAAAGTACCTACCTGTTTTCCATCCAGAGTGTAGAGTTTTTTGACAACTCCGGTCTCTAGTTTGATGGCTTCAGTGATATCAGTGAGGACTTGCTCAAAAGAGTGGGCTGTCTTCTTGTTCAGAAGCACGCGCACAGCCTTCCGAGGCTTCACCCCACTGCGGATGATGGTCACCAGCTTGGGGCGCACAAAGTCCTTGTTCTCCCTGGCCTGGGCACTGTTGCTGCTAGCCAGGGACTGGGGGGCTTTCATATTGGCAGACGTCTTCACATTGACAGACCAGTTGGGATTGACATTCTTGGTGTACTCCACCTTTTTAAAGAAGTTGTCTGAGGAACAAACATAGCTTTCCCCTAAGGGAAAAAAGAGTGGTGATTAGTTTAATAGCAGATATAGGGACTATTCTAACCAAACTAATACACTCTGACCTAGGATTTGGACTTTCAAGGAAATGGTGATAATAATCAAACTTAGGTATAATTTCTAAGTGGGCTTTCTAACAACTTGGCTCATTCAAATTCAAGAGCAAGTAATCAGAAAAACATTATTCATTATAATGGGTACCTAGTTGAAAAAGCCTATAAAGCTAAGGGTCCTAAGGACAATGAACACACCCAAGTACAATCAAACAAGCAGGATTCTCAAGCTTGATATGGTTTTATTGGAATTGAAATGTTTATATTAATTTCTAGGATGTTTGTTAACATCTATGGCACTAATGAGTATTTTTAACATGTCTCTATTTCTTAATGTTCCTGTCCTGTTTCTGGACTCATAGCTCCACTCCATCGTTACATTATTTCAAAGTTAGTACATTTGTATTTCAAGTTAAAGTGACCCAAGTAACCTTGCATATTGAGCATACAGTACAATCTTGCCAAGAAGCCAGACTGTCCTTTGTACAGAGAATATGGTTAAGCAGTGGAATATTGAAATGTGAAATGTGTGTGTGTGTGTGTGTGTGTGTGTGTGTGTGTGGATGTATATATGTGTGTATAATTGTCTCCTCTACTGCTCCCCCCCCACACCCAGGTGGAGAAAGTGTCTGAATAACAACTTGTACACACACACACAACACAACATTCCTTGCTCCTGCTTGAGAAATCCTCTCCCTTGTTTCCACTATCCGCCCCTCGTCTTTCCATCTTCCCAAATGCTGCATACTCGATCTGTGTATTCAGGGCTGTCTTCACCAGTGCTCACCCTTGGCTGCCGCAAGTAATGAAGTGGAGATGTGAGAATACATTATACAGCCTGATTTATGGATTGGAGGGATCTGGTGTAATTTTCACATTTACCTTGGGCTAGAGGAAATGACTAATACAGCAGAAGAAATGCAGGGGCCAGAGACAAAAGGAGGGGATTAGACATCTGGGACTAGAAGCTGGAGAAAAGAGGAAGAGAGGTAGGCTCAGCCTGGGGGAGAGAGTATCGGAAAAGGCTGAATTTGTTGAGTAAAACACATTAGCCTCAAGGTATACAGAAGTTCATCCAGAGGTTGAGCTGCAGAAAACCATTGTGATTTAATCAGGCTTAACTCATCAGTAATAACTCTAAATAAATAAATCGACCCTATCCAGTGCAAAGAAAGCATTAAATATGATTATAGTCTCATGTCTCTTCTTCCTTTGGTCTCAGCAGGAGAACTGTGCAAAGACATTCAGAAACACCGGGCCGATAATTCACTCCCTTTGCAAATATTGATTACTTTGCTGTAGCACCAAATCCTTTAAGTCACGTTAATTAATAAATTTCTCAGTGCTGAGAGAAGGTTCAGTCAGAATCTCTAGGGCTCTTTTGAGGACATTTATGTGTGTGTGTGGAGGGGGAGGGTAAGTGGCTTCCACCGGATGCAAAATGGCTTCCGACACTGCTCTGAGTCCCAGAAGCTGCTAGTGTTCTATCTTGACAGGGGGACCAAGGGATGGTTTGTAGGTGACCACGGGCACCCTCCCCCACTTGGTGCACATACACACACACACACACACACACACACACACACACACACAAAAGATGGGGTGTCAAAGACCCCAGCCAAAAGAAACCCTAATTTCTCTGGTTTCCTTGCTGGCTAATCCAACCCAACCCAAGTGATTAGAGGTTGGGGTCTTTCATTTGTGACTTAGAAGGATGAAGGGGCCCTTTCAAGTCCCCCATATATTCACAGTCAATATACTCCACACCCTAGAAATGGCCTCTTGCCTTAGCACTCCACCCGATTCACGGGCACCTTCCAAGATGTCACTGCTTTTGAGTCAGATGTTTTCCATAACTTGTCATGTACTTTAAAACTCTGTCAGACAACTGGTGGTGTGGAAATGTGTGAGGCTATATATTTACGATTTCACTCATCCACTCATCCTTCAGAGAGTCAGCTGTGTAGCCCTATTAGGACTCTGGACTTTTTTTGCTCCCATCTCTTAAACCTCTTAAGCCTCTGAACTATGAGTATGATTAGCCACCCCCAGATGAAAATGAACATGATGGCAGACAGCTATAGTATCATATGGCACCCAAAAACTTTCCAGAGGACCCAGCCCTCAGTCAAATCTATGTTGAGCATCTTCCAACAGTACGTTTTAGTCTCTCCACTCTTTCTCCTTTTGGCCCCAATATGGAGTAATGGAAAAAGAGCAGCTGATGTGATGTCAGTCAAAATGGGGTCCTCAATATTTCCTAGTTCCATGCCCTTGGGCAAATTACTTAACCTCCTTTGGCTTCAGTTACCTGTTTGCAAAGTGGGGATGATAATAACAATACATACCTCACAAAGTTGTTGTGAGGCACAAATCAGATGATGGATATAAAGTGCTGAGCCCAGAGCCTGGTACATAGAAAGTACTTGATACATTCCAGCTATCATCATTATTAAGGCCCTAATCTGAAGGAATAAAGAGAGAACAAGAAAGAAAGAACTAAGGGAAAGGAGGAAGAAAGGGTTGAGAGGAAGAAAATGAAAAGAGGAGGAATAGAAGCTGAAGGAAAGAAAAGAGAAAGAAGCAAGGGCAGCCATCTTGGAACAGAGCTATAATCATTATATAACATCAGCACTGCCCTAGTCTCATGCCTCAAAGATAAGATTTCCTGATAGTTGAGAGGAGGCCTCCAGTTGCTGCAAATGTCAAATGTAGAAGCTCTGTGTCTAACACTCTGTGTCTAACAAGTGGGGGACGGTGCCTGTGCTCACCTACAAACCATCCCTTGGTCCCCCTGTCAAGATAGAACACCAGCAGCTTCTGGGACTCAGAGCAGTGTCGGAAGCCATTTTGCATCCGGTGGAAGCCACTTACCCTCCCCCTCCACACACACACACAAATGTCCTCAAAGGAGCCCTAGAGATTCTGACTGAACCTTCTCTCAGCATTGAGAAATTTATTAATTAACGTGACTTAAAACCAGTGCTGCCACTGTTGAGGCACACTGAGGGCAGGATATATTTTTTAAGACTTTTTTTTTTTTTAGAGACGTTTTAGGTTTACAGAAAAATGAAGGGAAAGGTACAGAGATTTCCCATATACTTCCTACCCACAAATGTGTAACGTCCCCCATTATCAGCATCCCCCACCAGAGGGCAGGATATTTTTGGTGGTTAAGAGCAGTGACTAGGGGGAGTCAGACAGATCTGAATCTGAATTCCAACCAGGCATTTACGAGCTGTGTGACCTTGGGCAACTCACTTAATCTCTAAGTTTCAGCTTTTCCATCTATAAATTGAAGGTATCACACTAGCGACATCTGAGTCCCGTCCAGTCCTAAAGGTCTATAAGAAGGAATTTTCTTTTCTTTTCCATTCCAAACAGGCATTAGGAGACAAAGCTGTTATGGTAATTAAATGTTAAAGAAATAGGTGCCTACCACTGAGGACTCTCCACTTCTACTACTGGAATGACATCAAATGTGCTGCTTCTTTAGACCAAGGCTTCCCTGTTCTGATTTTGCAAACATCTGCAATGTCTGCTGCCAGAGCTCAGTGCTTCCTTCATGTCCAGCTGCCTGGCACTTGGAGCTGGATGAGGTGTGCTGCATCTTTACACAGCTGGGTTCCCATCCTGCCACAGCTTCCAGGGGCTATTTCCCACCCACTGGAAGCCTAGAAGGAAAGCTGGCTTCAGAGAGCCAAGCAAGGTGACAATTTGCTGGAACAGACAACCTGCTTCAGGGTGAGGAGGTAACGAAATGAAGTCATGGAAGCACAGCTGAAAGGGCAGGAAGGGAACAAGCTCTGGGCTCAAGATGATCTAATGTCTATCATCTCCCTTCATGTTCAAGAGGGCTCCATTTTCAAAAACGTTAAATGTATTTATATTTTCTTAGTGCAAAAAAGAACTTCTGCCTGGGCTTTCTCCTCTTTTCTGGGGCTTCCTCACTCAAGACAGAAAATATTAAATGGTACTTTATTGTAGTATAGTGCCTATTAATGATGAATCCCTCCCACGTATCTTAAAATCCTCCTCTTTGGCAATGTGCTTGCTTTAGTAGTCAGAGGATAAATTAGTGAGAAAGTCATTTCATCTCATTGGAACAAATGAGCTATGGCAAAGGAACTGGATCATAGCTAGTGCCACCATACAGCTCAGATTTTCCAACAAGACTGTCACAATTGTAAATATTCTGTCCTATGGTCTGTATAATAATGCTCAAAATGAATACCCCTAAGATTGATCTGGGTACTCACACAAGGAAGTGGGCAAAGATTTAGACAAGATATGAGAGGAAGGAGAAAGATTCTACAATGAAAGACTAAGAAAGACAAAAGGATAAATCACTGGTAGGTTTCATTCATTGACCAACTGGGAATACGGCTAATAAGGGCCACGTCTTACATGGCTTCACTAAGACCCTTGGTGTACCCAAGGAGCTGTGGGAAAGTTGACATCAATAACCTGACTTTGGTCCAAAATTCTTCCCTTGCTACTTCCAGTGTGTGGCAGTAGACAATAGACTAGAGACCTTAGACAAAGGAGTGCTACAAGGCCAGAGTGGTTATTAAATGATAGCTTTTCATTTCATTTCATTTTAGGCTAAATATTTACTAATGTGGCCATTTGGAAACATAGTACGTTCTATGCTCCATTATTCCTTTAAGATCTACAAAGCAAAAAATGAAAACAAGGATTCCTACATTCCTAGGAATTCCTACCACTGTAGTTAGCCAAAGGGGACCATCAAGATCACCTAATCCAGTACTTCCCAAGTCTAAGTGGTCATAAGAATCACCTGGGGAGATTTGTAAAATCATAGATTCTGGAGCCCTAGCCCTAGGGATTCTGATTCAATAGATCTGGGGTATAGCCTCGGAATTTATATTTTTATAAAGCTCTGAAAGGCAGCCAGGTTTGGGAACCACTGGCCATTCCAACCCCTCATTAGCATCATCATTATTACTATTATTATTATTTTCACATCATTGACGATAACAGTACCTTGTAACTGTAGTTTTACATTGTTGATGTTTTCATATCTATTATCTAATTTTATCCTCATAGCTACCGTACTAGATAAAGAAGGCCAGTGTTACTAATCTCATTTTACAGATAAGAATATTACAATAGATACACAAATGTGGTATATCCATTCAATGGAATATTATTCCTCAACAAAAAGGAATGAAGTGTTGATACATGGTACAACATGGATAAACCTTGAAAACATTTTTCTAAGTGAAAGAAGCCAGTCACAAAAGAGCACACAGTGTATGATTCATTTTATATAAAATGTCCAGAATAGGCAAATCTTTTAAGACATAAAGTAGATTAGTTGTTGCCTAGGGCTGGAGAGAATGGGGAAAATGGGCAGTGGCAGCTAATTGGTACAGGGTTTCTTTCGGGGATGATGAAAATGGTCTAACATTAGATTACGGTGATGGTTGCACCACTTGGTAAATTTTCAAAAAATTATCAAATTGTACACTTAAATGGGTGAATATTGTAATATGCAAATTATACCTTAATAAAGTTTTTTATAAAAGGAGAACATTAGTCACAGTGATGATAAGGATAAACCTATGGTCATATAGCTAACAAGCTATAAACTAGGACAACTCAAACAGTAATAGCTACCCTTTATTGAGTGCTACTGTGTGCTAGGCAAAATACCAAACACTGCATATCCATTGTCTTATTTAATCCTCAAAGCAGTTGTTCCCACTTTACAGATGAAAAACTGAGGCTCAGGGAGTCTAAATTGTTTCCCCAAGGTCACACAAGCTAGCAGGTGCAGATCTTGGATTTGAACCAAATCTAGTTGTAAAGACTTCTTTTCCCGTTATAATCTTCTGCCTCTAACATTAGAACACAGTGCCCGTGAGTCTTCACCCAGGGATCTTTCCAAACTTTTTTCAATTTGAAGTCTCATGGGAAGCAACGTGTATAAATTTTTAAATATTTCATTCAACCTCTCCCCAAAGTGAACAAAGTGAGGGATTTCTGTCCTGCATTCCTAGATGAGTAGTTCCAGAGGACAAAATACCAGAGAAAAAAACTCTTATTCTTTATCTTTCTCATCCCAGTGCCCTTTCCCATCTGGCTCTGTGGTAGTGGGAAAATTGGTCACATTTTTCGATACTATCTCAGAGATACCCCAGAATTTCCTTGACTGAATGGGCAGTATTCAGGAGTGGGAAGGCATTGAGGGCTGCTGCAGCTTGTGGTTGTAGACGACATATGAATAAATGCAACTGAGCCATATTCACACTCTACATGGTCTGGGAGTTCACCAGAAGTATTACCACTGCACCCAGGAGTGGTAGGTGAAAGTAGTCCAGTCTAGCAGGACTCAAAAGGATCAAGAGAAAAGAAAGCTGCAGTCTTCAAAATTACATTTATTACCTATATTGAACTGAGATTATCATAACACACGCACTCCCAATACACACACACACACACACAAATTGAGGGGTAAAGTCAGTATCCAGGGCTTGTCCTTGAGAAAGACATGTTAAAAAATAGATCTGGGGGAAAAAATCTGTGCTTGACTCCTCTCTTATATCAGACACAAGAACATTCTAATCCTTGCTCTGAATATAATGTCACTTGGTTTAGAATTCTGCTGTAGTGTCTGTCATGGTCTTTAGAATACCAAAGCTAGTGGAAATGAGGACATATTAGGTAACTCAGGGTGCTTTGATTGTGAAAATTATTACAGAGAAACCCCTCAAATTTGACTGAGATGTGGATTTTACAGTGACAAAAGACACACCCCCTATTGATTACTCTGTTGGACAGCTCCCTCAACCTAGATTTAAGCCCTTCAAATTTCCCCAACTCTCCTTTCTTTTAAGATATGCGCTAGGATGGTCAATCCTTCAATGTTCAGAAAAAGCCTAAGATTAAGCTCTGCCTGACCATCCAGCACATGATCAAATAATCTAAGCCTCCTTAGCATTGTTTTTCAAGGTCGGCTGTGTAGAAAAACCTTGGACTTGAACCCTGAGATCCAGATCTGGTAGCTGTACGGACACTGTCTTTTATAAGTAACTGGCCCCAAATCATTTGACTTGATTTGGGAAAAAAGCAGCTACTTGCGAGAACGTGGTCTTATACAAGGGAAGCTCTCATGCTCCTTTGTCTAGGAACACAAGAAACCTAGAAGCAGTGAGGCAGAGGCGGGGCACTCCCACACCAAGTCATTTAATGTGCTGTTTCTCCTTCCTTGTCGGCTGTTCCATAATTCAGTTTCCCTAGAGATCTGCCTGCTCTAAACTCACCTTTGCCCTGGGAATGGAAGGAGTGAGGAGGGAGGGCTGGAGAGTGGGGGAGAGGATGGGGGGAAACATTTTCATTATCACCACTCCTTGAGGCTGTCTTTTAAAGCATCATGTCAGGTTAAACTGATCACATATGTTATACCAATCCAAAAGTGGGGGTAGGGAGGCACCCTCAGTATAATTGATTTGATAAAGTAAAATATTAAGAACATGTCCCAAGATCTATTTTCTAAATAACCACAAAAAAAACACTTCATGGCTGAGCAAGTTTTGGTAAGAGCTGGGATTTTTCCCAATTTTCGGGTGGGTACACAGGTTGTCAGGATTTTTGGCAATCTAGTTATAAAATTCAATTGCAAAACCAAAATCTAGAGAGGATTTAAAGGGATTTAGGTACAGCTAGTCAGTTCCTATTCTAATAGGAATAGTCTTTATTAAAATACCAGACATACCTACAGCTTTCTTTGGTATTTCTCTCAATGACCTCAGCCTTAGGGACACACCCTGAAGTGGGCTTTTTAGAAGCAACAGCTGAGCAGTGACCACTTACCTAAAAGTATAATCCTTTGTGAATATGTCCAGGAAGTCCTGCTTTTAGGGTGCATATTTCCATGAGTTGCAATTCACAAATAGTCTCTCAGCCGTTCAAAGGATATTTGGATATAATATTTTCTCTCTGTTAACCCAACTTAACTTCCTTCCTCAGTTTACGCCCATAATGATTTCATGGTCTGCCTCGATAGTGCTACTTAATTATGAACAAGGTCTAGAGTAAATGACACAATTCAGATTTTCCTTTGTAAACCCTGACAGATAAGCACAATGCATTATCACCACCATCTTACACTTCACTCCAGCAGAGACTGAAGGCCATGAAGGGTAATGGCTACTGGCTCTGTCGATACATAGAGAATCAGAAGTCTAAGCATCAACCTGGTGTTTTGACAAATGTATTTTCTAATTTCTGTCAATGAAATCCAAGAAATGTAACCAGAACCAATGTTGCCACCTCCCACCAAGGGCCACCACCCACTCTTTGAATTACCTTCCTCCAGTTCATCCATGCTTCCGATTTTCCTGGCTCCATCAATGGTGTAAATGTAACGCACTCCCTGAGGCAGGTTGATGTTGTCAGACAGAGATCGAGTCAGGTCAGCCAGCAAGGCGTCGAAGCTGCGAAAACGGTCAGAGGACACAGCGTACACAATCCCCTTGAAGTAGCGGTCCCCATTGCGGTAGAAACGTACCTTCTTGGCTTTCTTCTCGTTGCTCAGTGCCTGCAAGGTTCTGGTTCGGTAGAAGCTACAATGGGCGCTGTGAGTGGGGCTAGGGAGCCCATTCATCCGTGAGCCTCGCATGTTCCTGGATGTCTTATCTCTTTCGTCAAAATGTCCAAAATCAAGTTCCATATTTTGGTGGAACCTCAGAGACCTGAGTGTTGTAGAAAGGGGCGGGGGAGAGTGAAAAGAGGCAAAGAAAAAGGAGTGAGGAGGAAAAAAAACGAAAGGAATTCAAATATTAGCTAGATCCAGATCTGCAATCTGCTGCTTGTGAAAAGAACTGGTTGAAAAAAGCCCGTGACCCATCTGCTGCTTGCCCCTGACCTGCAGGAATATTGATCTTAATAGAGAAGAAGGAGGGGCTAGGGGGGTGCTATTGGTTGTGGGGGTTGGGGGTGAGTGATAGGGAAGGAGGCACTTTTGGCACTGTTCCAAACAGAGGAGCAGGAGGAATTTTGAAATAGCTTAAAATCTTGGGACTTACTGACAGTGGCTCCTATCAAATTGTGACTTCGGGCTAAATACATTAAAACTGGCATCTGTTTCCTCGCACATGCCCACATGGCTAACAGTTGTAAATGAATCCATAGCCTGACAAAATTCTCCTTGAAGAGAACAGAAGGAGCTAGCCAACGTTAGCATCTCCAGTTTAGGAAGCAATCTTTGCCTCTCAGTAAAATGACTATGAAGGCGAGTGTTTTAATTTTATTCCAAATCCTTTTTTCTACTCTAATGTGTGTGTCCCCTCCCCCCAGAATAAACTAGGATTCTCCTTTAAAGGGACAGCCTCCAGGGAATAGCCAGCATCTTTGTGCTATTCACCAAACCCTTTCCCCCACCAAGCTGGTGCAGCTATCCAACATTCATAAGCAATAAGCTGAAAAAAAGGATTAGAAAAATCCGTTAGTTAACAAGTTGTTAGCTCTGCTTTCCCCCGTTACCATTTGGTCACAAAATCATTTTCTTTTCTTTCCTTTTTTTTTTTTAGGCACTCGATTCCTCCCCACTGATGCAGCCGCACCTCTTAATGGAATAATTTAATTGTCGAAAGATTCCTAAATGAGTTCCTGAACAGCATATGGGACCTTTAGAAGCAAGCACACCTTTCATTGTTCTGCACTTCTACCCTGACTGAGGGGGCATTTTGCCCTCACGGCAGGCAATTCACCCCAAACTTCTGTATTGCCCAGGTGCATTGGCTGAAGCAAAAGATGGTCATCTGTCAGATTTGCTTTCCCCCCTTCTGCTGAGCCAAAAAAAAAAGAAAAAAAATCAAAACATGAAACCAAATGCAACAGAAGCTCCAAATGCTAGCAAAGGTAGTGACAGCCTAGGAACCAAACTATTAACATGCATCTCACAGATGGGGATAAAAGGACTCACAAAGAAAGCAGGGCTCAGCTGCTACACATTGCCACATTGAGATATTTGCAAGGGACCAGGAGGACAAAGGAGGACTGGTGCCTAGTCGCTTTGCCAGGCTTGGTCCCCCTTTTCTTCCAATGTCACCATGACCTGTGCTGAGCTCAGCGTTGTCTCTGTCAGACAACCTGCAGTGGTGAGAGACCCCACCTCCTCAAGACAAGTAGGAAGCATTTCCCCAGGCATGCCAGTAAAGCTCGGCTTTGCTTTAGGATCAGGGGTGGTGTTATTCTAAATCAACATCACGGTAAAAACAAAGCAACACCAAACTCACTTTTCCAAAGGAAAATCCCAGGAAGAGGCTTAGGAAAAAATCCGATAGAATAAGGCAAAGGGGGAAAAAAAAAAAAAAAAGGAGAAGCAGAGAAAGAGAGAGAGCGTGCACTTTGCCTTGTGCTTTTCCCGTTTGACATCTGTTACATTCTGCCTGAAAATCACTTGAAAGCCCCACTCACCGGTTTTCTGCTGGTTGGGTGGAGATGCTGAGAGAAAGAAAACCAATCTCTCTATGCCTTTGTTGTCTGAGCTCCAAGCAAGAAATTCCTGCCAGGGTGGATAGATGCCTTCTAGGTCCTAGTGCCTTGTCTAGTTCTCCCCTATAACTCAGGTTTAGTGAATCCCCCAACCTCCTATGATTAATTACACTCTTTTTTTTTTTTTTCAACTCACAGGCTGCGTTAACAGCTAGAAAGGTTTCATTTATAACCAACAGGAAATTGCAGGGTAGCAAAAAGATTGCACAGGCAAGTTCAGAATGCTCTACTGAGCAATGTGCTAGCCTTTTCTTTTAGGGAATTGGCAATTTCACTTGGCCAAACAAAACCTTGGCCTAATCTGCCTGGGGGCCAGACTCAGACAGTCAAACCAGTCTTCTTAGAAATTCTAGCTCTCTTCCTTTCACCTTCTTGAAAGAAAACAATCAAATCTGCAAATTCTTTAAGGCATTTTAATTCATGCATCCAACTGGATGTTTTTGAAATGAAATCAGTGGAGTAGACTAAGAGGGAGTAGGAAACTGACGAGATAAGGGAAAAGAGTTCCAGAATTTCATGGAAGGTGGAGCTGCAAAAGAATCCTAAAGACCTTTTAGCTTGGTATAATAACTTGGTTAATGGGATATGCAACGTTTCAAAACCAACCCAGAGACCTTTCTAGGTGAAGTAAGTCTGATGGCTACAAGATAAATATTAATGGCTCTCTCCTCAAACTACCTATTTGTTACCAATTTGCTTCTTTATATCCAATAGGTTATAATAAGAGCAAGGAAGCATCCAAATTGAATTCATTAAATCAAACCGAACTATAAGACAAAAGAAGAGAAAAGTGAGAGACTAGAGTAGAGGTGCGCTCCCACCCTCACAACTGAGGCTACAGCCATTAAAATGTAGCAATCTTAAACTATCATGGTTCCATTTTTCGCTAATAGCATGCTCAGTAATTACCTCGTATCTGATTCCTAGTACAATTAACCCTCTTTTTTATATATAGCTGTTGATGATTTATAGTTAAACACTTTTCTGTGCATGTGTTTTACTGTAAGCTGCCTCAAAGTGGAAGGTGTTGGCTCAGCAAAGCCTAAGCTATCTATGATAGTTGAGTGGTCAGCCTCAAGTGTGAAACCTGCTCAGTCAAGTCCTCTGAACACCTTGTTGCTGCTCTCCTAGTTTCTAAATAAGTAGCTCAGGGGACTACATGCTTCTGCCCTGTTCTCTTCCATTTGTTTCTGCCTCATATTGTGGCCAGCTCTTGAAAAATCAGGGTTTTTTAGATCAGAGGCAGAGAAATATCAATGAACAGGAGCAGGGAAATATCAAGGAAATTCCAACCAATGGTTGCAACTTCCTTGTCCTGTAAGGCCAATGTCTTAAAATCTTTTTCTTGTACATCATAAGCATTCCGTAAATATACAGTAATTGATTTTGCCTCAGAACTCAAAATCATTTTATTTCCAGTGAGGATATAGAATAGATGGGATTTTAAAACTTAAACATGAAGGATTTGGAATAGATTTTAGAGGAAATTTCCTCATGACATAGGCTTTGCAACACTACTGTGGAAGCTACAAAATGTCTTAAGGAGACAGTCGAGTTAGATGACTTTGTTTGCATTATACACACCAGACAGCAAAGAGGTGAACAGGATCAATGTTTCCCAGTGTGAGGTTTGTGCATGTTAATAGGTGTTCTTTAAAAACAGGGGAAAAAAAAGGTTCTGTGGTCAAAAATGTTTGAAAAGTGATGAGCTAAACAAAATTAGTTTTCTTTATCATAAAACTTTTCAGGGCCTTTAATATACTTAAAATATGGCATGAGTCTCCAAGAAGACAATTAGTATAAAGGGCTTCCCAGTTTTTTTTTTAAGCTCAAGACCTTTATTTTCCCAGAGCCTCTCGTAGACTAATGTTCTGTGAAAAAATCTTTTACAAAAACTGACCTAGTTCATCTCACAAACATATTTCTTCTCAAAGAACTCTCAACTACTCACCAAGACTTTTTCTCTCACTTCCTCAGAGAAGGATCACTGTCAGAAGAGAAGGTCTCAGGCAGAAGTCCAGGGAGAAAGTCCATCTTTATGTATGGAAGTCAACTTTGAAGATCAAGGGAGAGTGAAAGTTGAGGTGAAGAGATTGAAGGAAAAGTACAGCAACTCCATTGTGGGAAATGTAGCAGTAAGACCTTTTAGTAATTACCCTGTGCCCAGTTCCCCAGGCAAGATGCAGAGTAGGAGACATAAGTCACTGCCCCTGAGGGACTTGAAGATTCATTGAGGAGACAGGACAAGAATATGTATCTTTCAAAAATCATGAAGGAGAAGGGCTTAAATCTTTTTTTATATGCTGTGGTCTGAGTTAATCAAACTCAGCTTAAAGATCAGGGTTAGGAAACAAAGCTATCCATCATACACACACAAATACATAAAATCATTAGTTTACATTACCTATCAAAAACACAGAGACTAGGATCAGGGGTGGGGTGGGGTAAGCAAACTGGAAGTGAGGTTGGAAATATATTGTTTATGGAGACCACAAAACTATAAACCACATAGGAATAAGTCCAACAAATATATGTAAGACCTTTATTGAGAAAATCATAAAACTATTGAAAAACATAACAGAAGCTGTGAATAAATGTAGAGCCAGACCATGCTCATGGATGGCAAAATGCAATATTGTGAGGGTATCAATCTTCCCCAAAGGAATCTATATATATGAAGAAATTCCAATAAAAACCCTAACAGGAATTTTTGTGAAATTCACAAATATTGTTTTTTGTGAAATATCTGTTATTGTGAGAATTAAATGAGTAAATTAGTGCTTAGAACAAACCCTGGCACACAGTACGTATGCTATAAGTATTAGCTTTTATTATCCCCCAAATATTCACATGCCTACTCCCCTGCTTCTTTCAAGTCTTTGCCCAAATATCAACGTCTCAACAAGAGCAACCCAGACCACTCTATTTACGGTTACAGCCTTCCCTCCCAACCCAGCACTTCCAATTTCCTTTACCCTGCTCTATTTTTTCTATATACTTATCATCTTCCAACATACTACATAATATACCTCTTTATTATGTTTATTATATATCGCCCCAAAGTAGAATATAAGCTCCGCAAAGGCAGGAATATTCTAACAGCTTTAATGAAATATAATTCACAATACCAATAGTAATATTTTTGTTTTTAATACTGTATTCAGAGTGTCCAGAACAATGTCTAGCACATAGTAGGTTTGAGTATTTATTTAATTGGGTAGAGTAAGGAAAGCATGGATTATTCAATAGATGGTATTGGGACAACTAACTTGCAAATGGAAAAAAATTAAATTAGATTCCCACGTCACACCATCTATAAAAATAAACTCCAGATGTTTTAAAGACCTGAATATAAAGAACAGAGCTTTAAAATAATTAGAATGAAATGTAGGCGATTCTCTTTAAATCCCTGTGGTAAAGAAGACTTTCTTAACCAAGATGTAAAAAGCAGAAATATCATATGAAAATATCGATAAATTTGTATGAAAATTTAAAGTTTCTGAAGGCAACAGATAGCATTAAAACATTAAAAGATAAGTAAGAGACTGAGAAAAGATATTAGAATCTCATATAACTGACAAAGGATCAATGTCCTGATATGTATGATATACACATACATATATATAGATCATACATACAAAGTTATATCAATAAGAAAAAGGCAAAATTCCAATAGAAAAAAATAAGCAAAGGATATGTCCAGGTTGTTCATAGAAGAGGAAACCCTAATGGTCAATAAACATATGAAAATATGCTCAACCTCACATATAACTATGAAAATCCAAATTAAAACAGAAATTATGTATTTCACAACCATTAGATTGATAGAAAATTTTAAAGTATGACATACCAAGTATAGGCAAAGACAAAAAAAACAGCTGAAATGCTCGTATACTGTTGGAGGAAACGCAAATTGTTACAATTTCGGAGAGTAGTTTTTGGTAGTAGTTAGTATAATTGAAAATGTATATCAACATATGACCCAGAAATTCCATTTCTAGATATATCCATCCTAGGAAGCTCTCACACATGCATTCAAGAAGACAGTTACAAGGATATTCATAAAAGCATTATTTGAAATGTTGAAAAATGAAAACAACCCAAATGCCCATCATTGGCATACTAATTTTATTAGCGGTTATTCATACACGGAATGGTAAATACAGTAAAATAGAATAAATGAGTGCTAAGTGTAAGTGGTGGTGCCCAGGTTTCTATGCAGCTACAAGTTTTCATTTCTCTGGAAATGAAATGCCTGGGAGTGCCATTGCTGAGTCATATGATAATTGTATGTTTAGTTTTATAAAAAACTGCCAAATTTTTCCAGAGTAGCTTAATATTTTACATTCCCACCAGCAATGTATGAGAGATCCAGTTTCTCTGCATCCTTACCAGGATTTGGTATTTTTATTTTATCCGTTCTAATAGGTGTGTAATGATATCCGCTTGTGGTTTTAATTTGCATTTCCCTAATGTGTAATGGTGTTGAACATCTTTTCGTGTGTTTATTTGCTAACTGTATATCTTCTTCAGTGAGATCACTCTTTGTACCTTTTGCCCATTTCTTAATGGGATTGTTTGTTTTTCTTAATGTTGAGTTTTGAGAGTTCATTGTATATTCTAGATATGAGTCCTTTATGAGACATGTAGTTTGCAAATATGTTCACTCAGTCTGTAGCTTGTCTTTTCATCCTCTTAAAATGCTCTTTCATAGAGCAAAAGATGTTAATTTATTCATTTTTTTCTTTTACGGATTGTGCTTTTGGTGTCATGTCTAAGAACTCTTCAGGAAGCCTAGGTTCTAAAGTTTTCTCCTACGTTATATTCTAAAAGTTTCATAGATGTATATCTTACATTTAAATCTACAATCTATTTTGAGTTAATTTTTGTATAAGGTACGAGGTTTAGATTATAGTTCGTATTTTTTGTCTATGGATATGTAACTGCTCCAGTACAGTTTGTTGAAAAGATTATCTTTCCTACATTGAGTTGCTTTTTTAACTTTTTCAAAAGTCAATTGGATATATTTATGTGAGTCTACTTCTGTGTTCTCTATTCTAGCCCATGGATTTATGTGTCTATCCCTCCTCCAATATCAAACAATCTTGATTACTGTAGCTATAAAAAAAGTCTTGAAATCAGGGAGACTGATTCTGCCCATTTTATTCTTCTTTTTCAAAATCATTTTGGCTATTCTAGGTCCTTTGCCTTTCCATACAAATTTTATAATAATCTTGTCTGTATCTATAAAAAAATTTGCTGAGACTTTTTATAAGAATTGTGTTAAACCTATATACCAGTTTTAGGAGAATTGACATGTTTACTGTATTGAGTCTTTCAATCCATGTACATGGTATGTCTCTCCATTTATTTAAATCTTTTTTTGATTTTTTTCCTCAGTGTTTTGTAATTTTCAGCATACACATCCTGTACATGTTTTATTGGACTTACACCTAAATATTTCTTTTTTTAAAAGATTGTAAATGGTATTGTACTTAAAATTTTGCTTTCCACATATTCGTTTTTAGTATATAGAAATGCAATGGATTTTTGTATGTTGATCTTATATTTTGCAACCATACTGAATTCACTTATTAGTTACAGAAAATTTTTGTAATTATCTTGGGATTTTTCTATGTAGATCATCATGGCATCTGCAAATAGAGGCAGCTTTATTTATTAATTTCCAATCAGAATGCCTTTTATTTCCATCTTTTGCCTTATTGCACTGGCCAAAACTTCTAGTTCTATATTCAATAGCAGTGGTGGGAATGAATATCGTTGACTTGCTCCTGATCTTAGCTGGAAAGCATTTAGCCTTTCACCATTAAGTGTGATATTAACTGTAAGGTGTTTTTGTTTTGTAGATGTTCTGTATTAAGTTGAGCAAGTTCCTCTCTATTGCTAGAGTTTTCTGAGGGTTTGTTTTTTTTTTTTTAAATCATGAATAGGTGTTGAATTTTGTCAAATGCTTTTTCTGCATCGGTTGATGATCTGATCATGTGATTTTTCTTCTGTAGTTATTAATATGATTGATTACATAGATTGATTTTCAAAATCTGTACAACTTAGCATGTCTGATTTATTCCTAAATGATTTTTTTAAATTTGAAACTAATAGGAATTAAGATAATTTTCTGTATTTCTTAAAAATAGTAATTAAAAAAATTACACAAACAAGTAAAAACCTAAGCAGAGTGTTAGCAATCAGGTAATCAGGAAAATATTTGGCAGAGGAACATATAGCATACATAGGCAAAAAAAAAGAAACAAGTTAGAAAGTGCAGTAGCACTCAACTCTGGCTTCACAATAGAATCAATTGGGAAGCCTTTGCAAAATACCCTTGACTATGATTTAATTAATCTGGTGTGGTTCCCAAGCATTAGCATTGTTTAAAGCTACCTTGGTGAGTCTAATGTGAAGCCAAGGTTGAGAATCACTGGCATAGTGAAAAGAACCTAATAAGGTAGACTTTGGAGTCAGAGCTGAGTTGAGATCCCAGTTCCACAACTTATGAGTTGCATGACCTTGAGCAAGTTAGTGGAGTTTATTTATAAAATGGATATAATATAAGGAATGTTTTGAGGAATAAATGAAACATCATATGTAAAGTTCCTAGTAGTATGCATGGTATGTATAAAAATACATTTACCAGACTCCAAGAGTATAGAAGTATCACATACAACTTATAGGAAGTATCCACAGAGGGAGGGCCCATACCCCTTTTTGCCCTTTTCTCTTTCTTACTGACTAAAATGTAAATGACATGATTTGTGTTCAAGCAGCCATCTTTTATCAGGAAGTGGAAGCCAGGTATTGAGAATGGCAGAACAAGAAGATAGAATGGAGTCTGGTCATCATAGAACAACCATGTGAGCCCTGGGAAACATCCTTACAAACCTTGTTTATATAATAGAGAAATAAGCTTATACCTTCCTTGAGCCACTGCTATTTATATTTTCTTCACTTGCCCTATTCTACCTGATACAACAGAAAAATGATTCAAGACATGGTCTTGCTTGAAATCACTCTTGGTGGGCCAAAAACTGAGAGGAATCCTTGAAAGATGGGAAGTAGGTGGGTTCTGATTAAAGAAGGAAATCACAGCCCAGGACATGCATGGGAGAGCATGGTAGAGTATTCTTATAGATGGTAAAAGTACCCCAGAAGTTCTCCAAGTCAAAGGTAAAAACTAGGATGATGGAGTGGTCTTAGAGGCAACTACTCATTATCACAGAAAGAAAATCCAGAAGATTCAACTTCTCTCTATCCCTCTTCCCAACCTGGACCAGCAAGCAGTAACGGTGGGATCTGCCTTCAAGCGAAAGCAATAATATGGGAGCCTAAGGCAGTGAGATAGTCTAGTATCTTGAGTGATGGGCAATGGCCAAGTAGACAAGAATATTAAGAGAAATAGAGAGGCACACAGATTCATCAAGGTGCCCTTCTTATGGCGTGTTCTCCATCTCACCCACTCTGATTGAAAACAGCAGCTACATTTATTCCCTCTATTCTCAAAAACAGGCTGCATAAACAGAGGGAGCAGACAGTCTATAAAAAATCTCAAATATAGAGAGAAGCATAGAATAAGAGAATCACCAAACATTTAAACAAAGCAAATATCATGAAATGGAGACAATAAATTTAACAAATAGAAAGACTTCCATCAGAGAAATAGAGTAAATAGAGTCCTCAGAACACGAATATAAAATGATGATAACAATCTCAGAATGATAAGAAAATATATCACATCCATGAAAGAACAATTGTGAAATAATAACAGGTAAATATGAAAAAATAAAAGATTAAAAAAATAAATAACATAGGTGAAATTAAAACGTCAATAGATAGTTTGAATGAAGACTTGTGTTGGATACAAACAGAGATTAAATCAGTGAGCTGGAAAATTGGGTTGAGGCATTCTCCCAGAGCATAGGATAAAGGATAGAAGGATGGAAAGTAGGAAAGAAAAGATGAGAGACATGTAGGATAGACCAATAAAGCAATTTCCACATTTGCCTAATAGGAGTTCCACTGAGTAAAAGTGGAGAGAATAAATGGGAATCAATATTTGAAGAATAAATAGAAACACACACACACACACACACACACACACACACATACACTCCCAGAATTGAAGTCATGAGTCCTCAGATTGAAAGGGCCCTCTACGTGCCAAGGAGGATAATGTATAAAAACAGGAACAATAATAAAAAAAAAAAAACTCTAAATCTAGATACACCACAGTGAAATTTTAGAACATCAAGGATAACATGAAAATACTAAAACCTTTCAGAGAAAATAAAGACCACCTACAATGGAACAAGAATAAGTTTGACATCAGCCTTCCCATTAGCAACATCAGATGCAGGAAAGCAATGGAGCAATATTTCCAAACTGTTGAGTGAAAATAATGTTGAAGCTCAGATTTAATACCAAGCCAAACTATTATATAAGTGGGAGGGAGAAATAAAGGCGTTTTGGACATATAAGAACCCAGAAAGCTTACCACCCAGAGAAACTCTCAGAAAGAATTATTAGAGAATATCTTTCAGCAAAAAGAAAAATAATTTGTGAAAAGTAATACTGTTAAGGAAATAATACTTAATCATTTATGTATTATTTATATAATTAAAAATTAATTTTAAAAATATGAGTCGTAACCTGTTTCTCATCCGGGAGAAAGTTTGGCAAGTGTAAGGTCAGTGACAGGTGTTACCCATAAATTTTGCTCAAACCAAGCTAAGCGTTGTGTTCTCATTCTACATCGCCAAAGGGAATGTGAATGCTTATGTAGTTTTTGCAGAAGTTTAGAAGAGCATGAGGGATGCCTGTGGTCGCTGGCTTAGTTTAAGTCTCAGAAAACAACTTATAGAAAGTACCTGCCCATCTATAGCCAGTCCCAGGGATCATATCATTATAAAATATCCTTATATGGGGCAAAGTGAAAGAAGGCAGAAAATTGACCTACACAATAGTGTACTCGAGATTTCATTTCACAGAATATTTCCTGAGCTTCTGCTATGTGTCAGGCTCTGTGCTAGGCACTGAGGAGTGCAACGATGAAAAGACAAACAAAAAGGAAGTGAACGATCCTGCTTTTTGAAGAGTTGGCACACCTGATTGAGTCTTTCAGAAAAGAGGGAGGCTTCTGGATGAAGCTATTAAGTCAAGGACATGGGTGAGAGACAGACCTAAATTGGTGTTTTAGGAAGTTCAATGCAGTAGAAGGTACAGGAGGACTTTCAACCCTGAAAATCTGAAAGCAGGGAAACCAACTAGAAGCTAATGCAATAATTACAGGCATTTAGTGAAAGTGGCCTTATGGAAGTTGGGAGGGATAAACATGGGAAATTTGAATAAGGTTTCTGTAATCAAATCCTATAGATTCTATCTTTTGTTGAATATTTAAAATATAGTTCTTCCTTAAAAAGCCATGTAACATAATGTAAAGAGTGTAGACTTTAACTCCATGACCCCAAGCAAGTTACTTAATCTCACTGAGCTTTAATTTACTCAGTTATAAAATGTGGACAATAATAGGGCCAACTTGGTAGGAAGTTTATAAGAATTAAATGAAATAATGCATACAAAGTTCTGGGCTTATAGTTGGTGATATTAAATAATAACTATGATTCACAAAGCTGTGCTTAAAAATTACTCTACAGCTCCATTATTGAATTTTTGTGTGTATGTCACCTATTCCAGTTACTATGGCTACATAACTAACTACCCCCAAAATTAGAGGCACAAACCAGCAATTTATTATTCTCAAGGATTTTGTGGGTCAGGAATTTGGATGAGGCAGAGTGGAGATGGCTTATCTCTGCCCCATAATGTCTGGGGACTCAGCTGGAATACTCAAAGGCTAGCGGCTGGCAACATCTCTAGGCTAGTTCATTCACATGTCTGGTAGTTAAGGCTGTCAGCTGGGGGCCTCAGTTTCCCTCCACATTGAGCCTCTCTATGTGGTCTGTCTATTTGGGCTAGTTTGAGTTGTCTCACAGCATGATGGCTGACTTCCCCAGATTAAGTGTATCAAAGAAGCTGTATCTTTATTATGACCTAGCTTTGGAAGTAATATAACATCACTTCTACTGTATATAATTGATTGGAGCAGTCATAAGCCCCCACCTAGATTTGAGGGGAGGAAACATAGAGCCCATCCTTCAGTGGGAGGAATATTGAAGTTGCTTTTTTTTTTTTTTTTTGCTGAGGAAAACTTGCCCTGAGCTAACATCCATGCCAATCCTCCTCTATTTTGTATGTGGGTCACTGCCACAGCACGGCTGATGAGTAGTGTAGGTCTTCACCCAGGATCAAAACCTGCAAACCCACCTGCCAAAGCTGAGTGTGAGAACTTAACCACTATGCCATGGGGCCATCCCCATGACTTAAAAAGTCACATTCTAAGAAGAACATGTGAGGTGAGAGATATTGTTGCAGCTATGTAGGAAAATACAATCTTTCATATAATTCAAACTTCTAAGTTCAAAGGGCAAAAGTCAGATCAGATCCCAAAGCTTCCTCTGCCTATAGAATGATGCAATTGCTACTCTTAGTATCAGTTAGCACTCTTTAAAATTCTTTAGCCTTCAAAAATGAGGATTGCATTTCCCTCTTCCCAGAGGGTTGGATAGGAGCTCAATTTATTTTCATTAGAAATGACTGTATGTCCAACAACAGAATGACCTACCTCATGAGATAATGACCTCTCTACAATCTGTTTTGTGTCAGGTATTTTATATTCATTGTTGTATTAACCATCACCACAACTTTTAGTGGCTATTATTGTGCCCATTTTACAAATTAAGATTTAAAAAGGCTAAGGTAACAGCAGAGTCAAGATTCAGGTACAGGTCAGACTCCAAAGTCTAACTTTTCCCCATTACAATCATTGCCTCTCCACTGGAAATATTTGAATAGACTATAGAGAACATCAGTTAGAGATGTTAGAGAGGAAATTCCTACAACAAGTAGAAGATTGGATCAGAACGTCTAAGATTTCTTACAACTCTAAGATCCTAAGTTTGTCTTCTAAATTTATATATATACTCTTTACCAATACAAAATGATTTCTATCCTACTGGATCTCATATGATACAATATCACAGTCTATTAGTCCTGCATTGAAAGTTCACCTGTTCAAACAGAGACACTTTATATAGTGATTAAGCTCTTGAGCTTTGGAGTCAGACAGACCTTGGTTTGATTCCTGGCTTTGCCACTTACTACCTACGTATTTGGATAAGACAGGATGAATTTAGCTGCTGGTAACAGAATGACCAATGAAAAGTGGCTTAAACTGCAAATCTGGACATAGGACAATTTCAGGGCTCCTAATTTGGTGGCTCACCAGGGATCCAGTGCCTTTCATTTATTTTGTCTGCCCTCCCAAATTTGTCAGCAATGTTTGCTCATGAGTCACAAGGTTACAGATGTTCTAGGCATCATACGTAGAACCATCCATTTTAAGTAACAGGGAAGATATTTCTTCCCATGAATGTCTTTTTATTCTCAATGAAAATTTTTCCTAGAAGCCCCTCAGCAGACTTCCCGTCAGGTCCCATTGGCCAGGATTAGTCCCATTTCCATGCAGAAACCAATTACAAGGGGAATGAGACCACTGATTGGCTAAAATTAATCATGATTCACTTTCTCTGAATGGGAAAGAGTTCAGTCACTCCCCCCAGAAAAAATCATGGCTACCCAGAGGAAGGCGAAAAAATTTGGGTTCTATTAGTGAGGAAGAAGTGGAAGGGACCAACAAGGTTTGCTACAGTACTTAACTTTTCCGAGCCTCATAGCAGGGTCCTCAGAGTACATTTTTCCTCGAAGAACTGTTGTGAATATTAAATGAGATAACTCTTGTTAAGTGCTTAGTAAATGTCAGCTATTAATGTTGTGGTTGATGTTGTTATTTGCTTTTAATTTGGTATCTCATCAATAGTTGGTCCTTTCCATATCTCCCTTCTGTCTCCAACAGCTTGACATCAATGCCTCATTACATGGCCAGAAGATGGCTACAGCAATTCTAGGCATCACATGCAGATAACGTCTCTGATCCTCAGTTTCCCTGTCTGTAAAATAGAGATATTCATATTTACCTCAAAGATTTGTTGTGAGGATTAAATGAGATCATTCATATAAGAGCTCAATAAAGTTAGCTATTATTGCTGTTATTACTGACATCAATACCCTCTCGACAGTGCATGGCATAATGTTAAGCTCAAAGTAAGCACTCTACAAATGATAGCTATTGATGTAAACAAACATTTGCATGTCCGGTCTACGCAAGAAAGGGCTGGGAAATCTTCGTGACCTTAGGTTATGCAAAATCTTCTTACATACAACATCAAAAGCAGAAACGACAAAAGAAAAAATAAATACTTCTGTCTTCATAAAAAGTAAAAACATTAGTGCTTCAAATGAGATCATCATGAAAGTGAAAAGACAACCTACAGAATAGAAGAAAATGCTGGCAAATCATATAGTTGACAAGGTACTTGTATGTAGGATAGATAAAGAACTCTTGAAGCTCAAAAATAAGCAAAAAAAACAGTAAAAAATGAGCAAAGGATATGATAAACATTTTCCAAGTAAGATAAACAAATGTCCAATAAGCACATGAAAAGATGCTTAACATCATTAGTCATTAGGGAAATACAAATCAAAACCAAAATGAGATACTACTTCACATCCATTAGGAAGGAAGAATCATGAAGACAGATAATGAAAAATATTGGCAAAAATGTGGAGAAATTGAAACCCTCATGCACTGGCAATGGAAATGTAAAATGGTGCAGCCACCCTGGAAAACAGCCTGGCAATTCCTCAAATGATTAAACGTCTATGTCACTATATGATCCAGCAATTCCACTCCTAGGTATATACCCAAGAGAAATGAAAGTTTACATGCACAGAAAAACTTGTACACAAATGTTTATAGCAGCATTATTCACAATAGCCAAAAGGTGGAAATAACGTAAATGCCAATCAACAGATGAATGGATAAACAAAATGTGTTATATCCATACAATGAAATATGATGCAGCCATAAAAAGAAATTAAGTACTGATACATGTTACAATATGGATGGACCACGAAAATATGCTAAGTGAAGGAAGGCAGACAGGAAAGGCCATATGTTGTATGTGTCCATTTATATAAAATATCCAGTATGGGCAAACTCATAGAGACAGAAAATAGATCAATGGTTGCCAGGGGCTGGAGGCAGGGGGGAAATGGGAAGTGACTTCTAATGGGTATGGCGTTTATTTGTGTAGTGACGAAAATGTTCTAAAATGGATTGTGATGGTGATTGCACAGCTCTGTGAATATACTAATATTGAATTTTACACTTAAATGGGTCAATTTTATGGTATATGAATTATATCTCAATAAAGCTGTTTTAAAAGAAAGAATGGGCCAGGCTTTGTTAGAAATACAAAAATGAATAAAACAGTTCTTTCCCTACGGCACTCACTCTTTATAAGGAGGGCTAAGCAGTGTACAAAAAGAGCATTCCTGGCTCCATATTATGTCCCCACCCTTGTTTTTCTTTCATTCCACTTTTAATTTCTGATATCTGTTTGTATTTGATTTATTCTTACAAATCACTTCAAATTCTTTATGGAACAAGGTGGAGTATTAAGTAAACAAATGACTTTAAATAGCGATGATACAGGGTAGAAAGTGTTCATTGCCATAAAACAGGCACTGCCAAAGTGCTATGGGAGGAAGTAAAGAGCATGTCTGGAAATGGAAAAACAAGAGCACCTCATTTCCCAGAGCACCTTAGTGCCCCTTCTCTCCTAATCAGCCACGGGTGAAAGAAGTCAAAGGACATATAAATGAATCCCAGAGAGACATGAGCACAGCCGATCAGTGAATATATGTTCAAATGTGATGAACTTCGAGACCATGGGTTGTGTTAAGGACTCCGTTCTCAGTTGGTTTGGGCTCTGCTAGGCTGTATCCTGCACTGCAGCTAACCCAATGGTAACATGAGTAAAGTGATGCAAGCCTCTTAAGCTGGAGTGGGCCTGCAACTTGCACCTGACCAGCACTGAGCATACAGAAACATGAAATTCTTGGACCATTAAGCAGGCCTACTGAAGAAAAGCCAGATACTGGGTGGTGAGTTTCCAGCACAGCAGCTTCAGGCTGAGCTCAGCTGTTGGTGCAGCAGGCACTGGGCTCTCTACTCAGAAACTGTCAGAAGCATTATAATTAAACCTCCCCACCTCCCCCTGACCAGGGCTGACAGCTGTGAGAGCAGAGCTGCTAGGAGAGGCACATATATTCTTGAATCAATTCTGATCCAGGAAGGGGGTGGGAATCATTCCACCTCCACAATTTCCACAACAAAGGGCACTTCTATTCCTGGGATACCCGTGAGTCAGAGATGCCTAAGGCATCTTGGATGAAAGAAGTATTTCTCCACATTTGGAAAAAGATATGGCAGTTTCTTATCAAGATATATATATATATCTATCTTATGATCCAGTAATTCAACTACTAGGTATTTATCCAAGATAAATGAAAACATATATCCAGAAAATGACTTGTACGTGATTGTTCACAGCCGCTTTATTCATAATAGCCCAAACTAGAAACAGCCGAGGTGTTCATCAGTAGAAGAATGGAATAACAAACTGAGCTATTCATACAATGGAATACTACTTAGCAATAAAGAGGAAGGAACTACTGATACATGCAAGATGGATGAATCTCAAAAACATCATGTTAAGAAATCTTACACCAAAGAGTACATTTTGTATGGTTCTATTTATATCAGGCAAAATCTATGGTGGAAAAAATTCAGAACACTGATTACTTTGGGGGGAACTGGGGCAGGGAATAACTGGAAGGGGCACAAGGGAACTTTCTGGGGTGATGATTATGTTGTATCACTTCGTAAGAGTTTAGTTTCCACAGGTGCATGCATTTATCAAAACTCAGTGAATGCACATCAAAAAGAAAAACTGAATGGAAAATAAAATGAGAAATAGGAGCCATATTGGGGGTAAAGGTAGACGTAGCGCATTATCAGATTTCATTTTTTTAAACGTCAGTCTGAAACAGCTGATTAAAAAATGGCAAAAATCTTGACCAGATATTTTACTAAAAAGGATATGCAAATGGAAAATAAGCACGGGAAAAAATGTTTTGCATCATGTTCCATTAGGGAAATGCAAATTAAAGCCCCAATGAGATATCACTGCACACTTATTAGAATGGCTAAAATAAAAAATAATGATAATCCCAAGTGCTGGTGAAGATTGCAAGCGACTGGAACTCTCATATATTACTAGTGGGAATACAAAACTATACAACCACTCTAGAAAACAGTTTGGTAGTTTCTTATAAAGTTAAACGTACACTTACCATGTGACTGGATAATCCCACTTGTAGGTATTTACCTTAGAGAAATGAGAACTTCTGTTTACAAAAAAACCTGTATATGCAGAAAGAATGGCTTGATTCTGCTTTATGATGTCTGGGGCCTTAGCTGGAAAGCCTTGAATGACTTGGGATGACTCAGATGGCTGAGAATCTAGCAGCTTCTTCATTCACATGTCTGGAACGTGAGCTGGGATAACTCAAAGACTGCTTAGTGGAGACTATAGTTGACGATAGCACCTACAAATGTCCTCTTCATGAGAGTGTCTAGAGAGTGAGTGTTCCAAGAGAATCAGGTGGAAGCTGTATGGCTTTCTCTGACCTAGTCTCAGAAGTCACACAGTGTCATTTCTACCACATTTTATTAATTAATACAAGTCACTACGGCTATCCCAGATTTAAGGGGAGAAGAATTAGACTCTACGTCTTGATGGAGGAGTGGCAAGGTCACACTGCAAAAGAGCATGTGGGATAGGAGATAGGTTGCCTCTATCTTTGGAAAATATAATCTGCAATAGTGATCAAAGAAATTAACCTATGTATTAATCTAAATAGCCATTGATTATAAAATCCAATAACAACAATAATAAACAATTTGGGATGTTAAAAATAAGAAGGACTATCTCATTTACATCAATGGATAGATCATCCAGACAGAAAATCAATACAGAAACACTGGCCTTAAACAACATGTTAGACCAGATGGACTTAGCAGATATATACAGAACATTACATCAAAAAGCAACAGAATACACTCTTCCCAAGTGCACATGGAACATTCTCCAGGATAGATCATATCCTGCAGGCCACAAAACAAGTCTTAACAAATTTAAGAAGACTGAAATCATATCAAGCATCTTTTCTGACCACCATGTTATAAAACTAGAAATCAATTACAAGAAGAAAACTAGAAAATTCACAAATATGTGGAAATTAAACAACGTACTACTAAACAACAAATGAGTCAAAGAAGAAATCAAAAGTGAAATAAAAAAATACCTTGAGACAAAAATAGAAATGCAAAATACCAAAATTTGTGAGATGCAGCAAAAGCAGTTGTAAAAGGGAAGTTCATAGTGATAAATGCCTACTTTAATAAAAAAGAAAAATCTGAAATAAACTATTAACCTTACATCTCAAGGAACTAGGAAAAGAAGAAAAAATGAAAGCCAAAGCTAATGGACGGAAGGAAATAACAAAGATCAGAGCAGAAATAAATAAAATAGAGACTAAAAAGACAATAGAAAAGATCAATGAAACCATTCTTTGAACCAATGAAGCTGGTTCTTTGAAAAAACAAACAAAATTGACAAAACTTTAGCTAGACTCACCAAGAAAAAAAGAGAAAGGATTCAAATAAAATCAGAAAAGAAAGAGAAGACATTACAACTGATACCAGAGAAATACACAGGATCATAAGAGACTACTACAGAAAATTATATGCCAACGAATTGAACAACCTAAAAGAAATGGATAAATTCCTAGAAAAATACAACCTTCCGAGACTAAATCAGAAAGAAATAAGGATGAATGGATGAAGATGTGATATATACACACAATGGAATACTACTCAGCTATAAGAAACAATGAAATCCAGCCATTTGTGACAACATGGATGGACATTGAGGGTATTATGCAAAGTGAAATAAGTCAGAGGGAGAAGGCAAAATACCATATGATCTCACTCATAAGTAGAAGATAAAAACAACAACACACAAACATATAGAGACAGAGATTGGATTGGAGGAGAGTGAGAGGGATGATTAGGCATATGTGTGTGGTGATGTATTGTAACTAGTATTTGGGTGGTGAACATGATGTAATCTATGCAGAAATAAAAGTATAATGATGTACACCTGAAATTTATACAATGTTATAGCCAATGTTACCACAATAAAAAATAAAATAAGATAAATAAAACAAAAAAAAGAGAAAGAAATAGAAAATCTGAACAAACTGATGACTAGATTGAATCATTAATTAAAAACCTCCCAACAAAGAAAAGTCCAGGATCAGATGGCTTCATTGGTGAATTCTACCAAACATTCAAAGAATAGTTAATACCAATCCTTCTCAAACTCTTCGAAAATATAGAAGAGGAGGGAACACTTCCAAACTCATTTTACAAGGCCAGCATTAACCTAATACCAAAACCAGACAAGGACACCACAAGAAAAGAAAAGTACAGGCCAATATTCCTCATGAACAAACCCTCAACAAAACATTAGCAAACTGAATTCAACAATACATTAAAAGGATCATATACCATGATCAAGTGAGATTTATTTTGGAGTTGCAAGGATGGTTCAACATCTGAAAATCAATCAATGTGATACATCACATTAACAAAATGAAGGATAAAACTCATATGATCATCTCAATAGATGCAGAAAAAGCATTTAACAAAATTCAACATCGGTTTTTGATAAACACTCTTACCAAAGTGGGTATAGAGGCAACATATTCTCAACATAGTAAAGGCTATCTATGACAAACCCACAGCTAACATCATACTCAACAGTGAAAAGCTGAAAGCTTTTCCTCTAAGATCAAGAACAAGACAAGTATGCTCACTCTCACCACTTCTATTCAATATAGTATTGGAAGTCTTAGCCAGAGCAGTCAGGCAAGAAAAAGAATAAAAGTCATCCATATTGGAAAGGAAGAAGTAAAACTGTCACTATTTGCAGATGACATGATATTATGTATAGAAAATCCTGAAGACTCCATCAAAAAACTGTTAGAACTAATAAATTAATTCAGTAAATCTGCAGGATACAAAATCAATATACAGAAACCTGTTGTGTTTCTATACACTAATAATGAACTATCAGAAACAGAAATTAAGAAAACTGTCTTATTTACAATTACATCAAAAAGAATAAAATACCTAGGAACAAATCTAACCAAGGAGGTGAAAGACTTGTACACTGAAAACTATAAGACATTCTTGAAAGAAATTGAAGAAGACACAAATGGAAAGATATTCCATGCTCATGGATTGGAAGAATTCATATTGTTAAAATGTCCATACTACACAAAGCAATATACAGATTCAATGTAATCCCTATCAAAATTTGAATGGCATTTTTCACAGAAATAGAACAGTCTTAAAATTTGCATGGAACCCCAAAAGACCACAAATAGCCAAAGCAATCTTGAGAAAGAAGAACAAAGCTGGAGGCATCATGCTCCCTGATTTCAAACTATATTACAAAGCTATAGTAATCAATACAATATAATATTGGCACAAAAACAGACACAGATAAATGGGACAGAATAGAGAGCCTAGAAATATACCCATACATATATAGTCAATTAATTCATGATAAAGGAGGCAAAAATATATACAATGGAGAAAGGACAGTCTCTTCAACAAATGGTGTTGGGAAAACTGGACAGCCACATGCAAAAGAATGAAATTGGACGGCTATCTTACACCACACACAAAAATTAACTCAAAATATATTAAAGACTTGAAGGTAAGACCTGAAACCATAAAAGTCCTAGAAGAAAACATAGGTGGTAAACTCCTTGACATTGGTTTTGGCAATAATTTTTTGGATTTGACACCAAAAGCAAAGGCAATAAAAGCAAAAATAAAAAAGTTGGACTACATCAAACTAAAAAGCTTCTGCATAGCAAAGGAAACCTTAACAAAATGAAAAGACAACCTACTGAATGGGAGAAAATATTTTCAAATCATATATCTGATAAGGGTTAACATTCAAAGTATATAAAGAGCTCATACAAGTCAATAGCAAAAAAAAAAACCTGATTAAAAAATAGGCAGAGGACCTGAATAGACATTTTTCCAAAGAAGACATACAGAAGTCCAAAAGGTACAAGAAAAGATGATCAACATCACTAATCATCAGGGAAATGCAAAGCAAAATGAAAATGAGATATCACCTCACACCTATTAGAATGGCTATTATCAAAAAGACAAGAAATAACAACTGTTGGCGACAATGTGAAGAAAAGAGAACCTTTGTGCTCTGTTGGTGGGAATGTAAATTGGTGCAGCCACTATGGAAAACAGTACGGAGGTTCCTCAAAAAATAAAAAATAGAACTATCACATCATTCAGCAATTCTACTTCTGGGTACTCATCTGAAGAAAATGAAAACACTAACTCCAAAAGATATCTGCACCCCCATGTTCATTGCAGCATTATTTATAGTAGCCAAGATATGGAAAATACCTAACGTCCATTGACGGATGAATTGCTAAAGAAAATGTGGTGTATATATATATATATATATATAACAATGAAATATTATTCAGCCTTAAAAAAGAATGAAATCTTGGGGCTGGCCCGGTGGCGCAGCGGTTAAGTGTGCGAACTCAGGTTTGGTGGCCCAGGGTTCGCAGGCTCGGATCCGGGTCACGCACCGATGCACCGCTTTTCAAGCCAGGCTGTGGTGGCGTTCCATATAAAGTAGAGGAAGATAGGCACAGATGTTAGCCCAGGGCCGATCTTCCTCAGCAAAAAAGAGGAGGCTTGGCATCAGATATTAGCTCAGGGCTGGTCTTCCTCACACACACACACACACAAGAATGAAATCTTGCCATTTGTGACAACATGGATGGACTTTGAGGGCGTTATGCTAAGTGAAATAAGTCAGAAAGAGAAAAACAAATACTACATGATCTCACTTCTATGTGGAATCTAAAAAACAACAACAACAAAAACCAAGTTCACAGATACAGAGAGAACAGATAGGTAGTTGCCAGAGGCAGGGGGCGGGAGTGGGAGAAATGGGTGAAGGTGGTCAAAAGGTACAAACTTGCAGTTATAAAATAAATAAGTCATAGGGATCTAATGTACAGCATGGCATCTATAGTTAATAATACTGTACTGCATGTTTGAAAGTTGCTAAAAGAGTAAACCTTAAAATTTCTCATCACAATAAAAAAAATTTTGTAACTATGTATGATGATGGATGTTAACTAGACTTATTGTGGTGATCATTTTGCAATACATACAAATATCAAATCATTAAGCCGTACACCTGCAATTAATATAATGTTATATGTCAAAAATACCTCAATAAAAAATAAATTAAAAAAAAAGAAGGAAATAAAATACCGAGTAACAACACATGAAAAAAACCCTGTGCATGAATGTTTATAGCAGCTCTATTCATAATCGCCAAAAACTGGAAACAACACAAATGTTCTTCCATAAGTGATGGCTAAATGAACTGTGGTACATCTCTACAATGGAACGTTGCTCAGCAATACAAAGAAATGAACTACTGATACATGCAACAACTTGGGTGAATCTCAAAGGTATGTTAAAAGATAATTTTCAATGTTCTAGAATTAGTGATGATTGCTGCACTTTGTGAATATACTAAAAAAATACAAAAAACCCCACTGAATTGTACACTTTAAGAGGATGAATTTTATGGCATGTGAACCTTATTTCGATTTAAAAATGTGAAAAAACATAATTTTCAGAAAAAGTTAAAATCATGGCTCTTGTACGGGTATAAAAATGAACATGTTAAAGATTTATTTTACTTATATGAAGAACACAGGCAGATGTCATAACCAGTTCAAAGGAAAAGTGAACAAGCGCAAATTTATATGAAGGAATTGAATTGCAAATAGAGGCAAAACTGGTTTTTCCACAGAAAGGGGGGAAGCCAATCAAAACTCTTCTGGATAAGACAGAGTTTGTGCACCTATCAGGTACCTACAATTTACAAAATAATTTTGCTCTTTGCAAAATTGCTCAAAGACAATGAACAGGCCTGAATCAGACAGCCCGGAAGAGTATGATATAGATAATGCATAGTTTTCCATTAAAGTACAAAGTTTTTTTCTACAAAGTGTCAAAATTCATAACTGTACACTTCACAAGTCAATTTCACTTTACGCTAATTTTTAAAATTAAAAATTTATGATTATTACACAGTGATTTTGTGATAATAGGTGATCAGAATGGAAATGGAACACTCAATAGGAGCCTTTTGCAGTTGTCCACACTAGACACAGTGGAAACTAGTGTTAGGGTAGAGCCTGTGGACAATGAGTAAAACCAACTGATTCGAGATTTTGAAGGTTAAATCACACGTTGAAAGCAATTTTTGAACGCAATCAGGCCTGCTCCAACACAGCAATATATGAGTTCAGAGGAAGTGCAGCCAGAGACACGGATATCCCTTTGTTCTTGGCTGAGGCGAGGCTAGGGCCCGATGCCATCTCCCAGGACCGACTACTAAGCTAAGGTCCAATTCATCAGGCCACCATGTGGGAGACAACCATGTTTCCCAGCCCCATTCCTGCAACTGAAATACCCTAGGGTACTTCCTTAAATGAGACACATTTATTAACACAAAAAAGCAATGACAGAAGATTTATTCGTAATAGCAGAAACCTGGAAACAGGGCAGCTGTCCATCAATACTAGTCAGCAATAAAATGATGCAAACTACTGATACATAAAAACTGAATGACTCTCAAATGTGTTATGCTGAGTGAAAGAAGCCTTCTGTAAAGAGTACATACTATATGATTCCGTTACATGAAATTCTAGGAAAGGCAAAATTACGCTAAGGCGCAAACATATCAGAACACTGGTTATCTCTAAAGGGTGTTGGGGGTGAGTAATGACTGGGAAGGAACATAAGGGAAATTTCTGATAGTCATATTCCGTATCTTGATAGAAGTTTGGATTATACACTTGTATGTATATGTCAATACTCAGCCAATGTACTGAAGATTTGTACATTTTGTTGTATGTAAATTTTACTTCAAAAGAAAAAAAGAATCTTACAGAATTATTGAACTCTAGCTAAGATGCATACTGAAGCGTTTAGGAGGAAGTGTACCGAAGACTGCAACTTACCCTGAAATGCCTCAGGCAATAATACAACTGATTGATGAATGCATAGATAGGATGGCTAAATGGAAAATATGTTATAAAGCAAGTTCAATAAAATGTAAATTGTAGAATCTAGGTGGTGGTTATACAGGTGTTCATTGAAAAATTCTTTCAACTTTCCTGTATCTTTGAAAGTTTCATAATAAAATGCTCGAAAAAGTTTAACTGTAATCTTCCCCTCTAAAAAAAAAAACCAACAAAGAAGATACTTCATGAATCCCAGCCAGCAGCTCTCATTTAAAACTGAAACGCACCAAATGCTTTCAGCATTAGGTTAAGAGCAAGGTGAAACAAGAAATTAATCAAGGGCAAACCTTGGTGTCTTTCAAATGATTTTCAGGGCTTTGATTTATTGTTTAGGAGGAGGGAAGGCACTCATTCCTCAGAAGACAAGAATCAGCATTTTTAGAAGAGAAAAAGGAGCCAGGTGCCTATTTCTGATTGGTGTGTAAAGCTGTGTGGGCGAGTGCAAAAAAGAACAGAAAGAACAAGCACAACCATCTCCCAGGAGCCCTTCTCTCGTTTCCTAGTTTATGTACCGTGTATTTTATCAGGGATTTAGCAAAGGCCCTTGTGCTCCCTGTCTGAATCCTCCAAATCTTATCCCTGTCCTTTTCCCTAGATTGAAATCTGAAATCCGCTCAAAGATCCTAGCCTTAAGGTAAGGCTTTGATCCCTGCTAGGTGCGGGAAAGACTCTACAGTGTAAATGCAAGATGTAAATGCAGATAGGGATGGGATGGGAGTATAGGGATGGGATGGGAGTCTGGTGGGGAGTCTGCTTAAGTAACCCGGGTGTCCCGTGAGGAGAGGGAGAAGAAGAGGGAGGAAGGGAGGACCACTTTGATAATTCCCACGCATCTGCATAAATAACACAAATAAATATACAAAAAATGCAGTTCATATTAGACTAACTCAAAAATCTTTAAAAGCCCAAAAGAAAAAGAAAAGCCAGCAATAATCTGATCACCCAGAGATAGTATATTTTCATCCAGAATTTTTTCTGTGTATTCTTTTTTAAATTACATTTTTATTTTGAGATAATTGTAGATTCACATGCAGTAGTAAGAAATAATACTGAGAGTTCCCGTGTAATCATTACTCAGATTTCTCCAATGGTAACATCTTGCAAAACTATAGTGCAATATCACAACCAGGATATTGACATTGATACAGTCAAGATACAGAACAGTTCTATCACTGCAAGAATCCCTCACAGTGCTCATTTATAACCTCATCCACTTCCTTCTTACATCCACCCACTTAAGTTCTCGCAATCATTAATCTGTCCTCCATTTCTATAATTTTGTCATTGCAAGAATGTTATATAAATGGAGCATACAGTATGTAACCTTTGGGATTGGCTTTTTTTCACTCAGTATAATTCTCTGGTGATTCATCCAGGTTGTTGTGTGTATCAATAATTTTGGAATCTAAAGTGAGTCTCTTGCAGATAGTGTACAGCTGGATTGTGTTTTTTTACCCATTCTGATAATTTTACCCTTTAATTTTAGAGTTTAATCCCTTTACATTTAAATTAATTACTGATAAGGAAAGGCTTACTTCTGCCATTTTACGTCTTAAACTTTCCTGTTCCTCATTGCCTCCTTTACTGCCTTTCTCGTGATTCATTCATTTTTTTTCTAGTGTATTGTTTTGATTTGTTTCTTGTTTGTTTTTGTGTATATTTTAAAGTTGTTTCCTTAGTGATTACCTAGGGGATTACAATTACCATCTTAACTTTCTAACAGTCAATTTTGAATTAATAACAATTTAGTTTCAATAGTATAAAAAACCACTCCTTTACAGCTCCATGATCCCTTTATGTTGTTATTGTCACAACTTATATCTTTACACACTGTGTGCCATTAATATAGATTTATAATTATTGTTTTATTTACTTACCTTTTAAATCATACAGAGAAAAAAATAGGAGATTCAAACAAAAAAAGTGCAATACTATTGCTTTTATATTTACCTATGTAGCTGCCTTTACCTGTGAATAATTTCCTTAATTTATGATGTATAATTCTTTTTATATATTGCTGAATTCTATTTCTTAATATTTTAAAGGATTTTTACATGCATATTCATGAAGGATATTGGTCTATAGTTTCTTTCTTTCTTTCTTTTTTCTTTATCTTCGTCTTCTTTTGATATCAGGGAAATTCTAGCTTCATAAAATAAATTTGAAAGCACTCCCTCTTTTATTTTCTGGAAGAGATTGTGTAGAATTGTGTTAATTTTTCTTTAAACATTTATTAGAATCCTCCAGTAAAACCATCTGGGCTTGGAGATTGCTTTTTGGATTTTTTAAATTACTAATTCAATTTTTTACTATTTATAGGACTATTCAAATTATTGATTTTGTATTACGTGAATTGTGGTACTTGATGTTTTTCAAGGAAGTAGTCCATTTAGTGTAAGTGGCCAAATTCATGTGTGTAGAGTTATTTGTAGTATTCCTTTATAATCCTTTTGATGTCTGCAGAGTCTGTAGTGATATCCTCTGTTTCATTCCTGATATTGGTAGTTTGTGTGTTTTCTCTTTTTTGTCAGTCTTGCTAGACATTTGTCAACTTTATTGACCTTTTCAAAGAACAAGCTCTTTGTTTCCTTGATTTTTTTCTACTGTTTTCTGTTTTCAATTCCATTGACTTCTCCTCTTATCTTTTTTATTTCCTTCCTTCTGCCTACTTTGGGTTTATTTTGTTCATCTTTTTGGTTATTGATGTAGGAGCTTAGATTATTGATTTGAGACCATTCTTCTTTTCTAACATATGCATTTAGTGCTATACATTTCCCTCTCAGCACTACTTTAGCTATATTCTACGAATTTTGATATGTTCTGTTTTCATATTTACTCATTTCTATGTATTTTTTTATTTCTCTTCATCCCACTGATTATTTAGAATTATATTGTTTAGTTTCCAAGTGTTTGTTGATTTTTCTATTATCTTTCTGTTATTAATTTCTAGTTTGATTCCTTTGTGGTGAACACACTGTACGAATTACACTCTTTTAAATATGTTGAGGTTTATTTTATGGCTTAGGATATGATCCATTTTGGCATATGTTCTGTGGGCACATGAAACAAATGTGTATTCTGCTATTGTTGAATACACATTCTGTAAGTGATTGTATAAATATTGATTGGCTCCTGTTGGTTGGTGGTGTTTTTGAGTTCTTCTATGTGTTTGCTGGTTTTCTGTCTAGTTGTTCTATCAGTTGTTAAGAGAGTTGTTGAAATCTCTGACTATAATTCTGGATTTGTCTATTGTTCATTTTAGTTCCATCAGTTTTTGCTTCAGGAATTTTGTGGTTCTGTTGGTTGGTATATACACATTTAGAATTACTATGCCTTCTTGTGGCATAATCCTTTTACTACTGTATAATTTCCCTTTATCTCTCTGGTAATTCTCTTTGCTATGAAGTCTACTTTATCTGATGCTTTGCTTTGATTAACGTTTGCATGATGTATCTTTATCCATCTTCTTACTTTCAATCTGCCTATACTGTTATGTTTGAATTGAGTTTCTTGCACGCAGCATATAGCTGGGTAATTTAAAAAAAAAACCCTCTGCCAAAACCTGTCTTTTAATTAGTTTATTTAGGCCATTTGCACTTAATGTAATTATTGGCATGTTAAGGCTTAAGTCTGTCATTTTATTTCTTTATTGTTGTTTTCTGTTTGTTTTCTTCACTTTTTGTTTCTCTGTTTTCTTGTTCCTGCCTTCCTATGGGCTACTTGAACATTTCTTAGAATTCCATTTTGATTTATCTGTAGTATTTTTGAGTGTATTTCTTTATATAGCTTTTTTATTGGTTCCTCTAGATACTATGTTATATATACATAACTTATCACAGTCTATTGGTGTCATTATTTTAGCAGTTCATGTAAAGTATAGAAAACTTACCTCCCTTTCTTCTCTATAGTCTCTCCAATTTATAATATAATTGTCCTGAATATTTCCTTTACATACATTTGGAAGCACATCAGAAAGTGTTACAATTTTTGCCTCAACCATCAAACATAATATAGAAAACTCTAGGGCCGGCCCCGTGGCTTAGCGGTTAAGTGCGCGCACTCCGCTGCTGGCGGCCCGGGTTCGGATCCTGGGCGCACACCGACGCACCGCTTCTCCGGCCATGCTGAGGCCGCGTCCCACATACAGCAACTAGAAGGATGTGCAGCTATGACAGACAACTATCTACTGGGGCTTTGGGGGAAAAATAAATAAATAAAAAATAAAATAAATAAATAAATAAATAAAAATAAAAATATAGAAAACTCTAGAGGAGAAGGAAAGCTTAGTGTATTTATCCACATTTTTCCTTATCATTTTCTTTCTTTCTTCCTCATATTCCTTTCTCAGAAAACTTCCTTTAGCCATTTTTTTAAGGTAGGTCTGCTGGTGACTTTCTCTTTGTTTTCCTTATGTGAGAAAGTTTTTATTTCTCCTTCATTACTAAAGGATAGTTTTGCTATATATATATAGGATTCTGGGCTGACAGTATTTCTCTTTCAGTTCCTAAAAAATATTGTGCCACTTCATTTTGGCTTCCAGTATGTCTGATGAGAAATCTGATGTCATTCTAATTGTTTTTCCCCTGTAGGTAAAGCATCATTTTCTCTGACTGTTTTCATGGATTTTTCTTTGTCTTTAGTTTAATTATGTTGTATCTTGGCACAGATTACTTTGGGTTTATCCTGTTTGGGGCTCACTTCTTGAATCAATAGGTTTATGTTTCTTGCTAAATTTAGGAAGTGAAGTTTTCAATCATTTTTCAAAGCGCTTTTTCAGCTTTGCTCTCTTTCTCCTTTCCTTCTAGGACTCTGATGACACAAATGTAAGATCTTTTGCTATAGTCCCACATGTCCCTGAAGCTCTTTTTTTCAGTCTATTTTCTCTTCATTGTTCAGATGGTAATTTATACTGTGCTATTTCCCACTTCACTGAATCTTTCTTCTATCTGCTCCATTCTGCTGTTGAGCCTATCCACTGTAGGTTTTTATTTCAGTTACTGTATTTTTCAATTCCAAAATATCCATTTGGTTCTTCTTTACATCTTCTATTTATTGATGAGACTTTCTGTTTCTTTGCTGAGGCTTCCCTTTTTTTAAATTATTTGATTCAAGAGTGCTCATTATTATGTTTTAGAGCAATTTTATAATGGTTACTTTAATTTCTTTTCAAATAATCCTAACATCTCTATCATCTCAGTGTTGGCTTCTATCGATTGTCTTTTTTCATGCCGTTTGACATCTTTCTGGTTCTCGTTATGATGAGCAATTTTCAATTGAAACCTGGACATTTTCATATTATGTTCTGAGTCTCTGGATCTTATTTAAACCTTCTGCTTTAGTTGACTTTATTTGACACCATTTCAGTGGAGGAAGGAGGAAGTGCCACATCATTAGTGGAAATAGAAGCCCAAGTTCCCCACTTGGTCTATGTTGACATCTGAGTAGGGGAAGAGCTCCTCATTTTTACTATGTGGAGGTGGGAGTTCTGGTTCTCCATGCAGCTTCAGTTGACTTATTGTTAGGCATGGTTTCACTACTCTCCACTAGGCATCCTCTGAAACCACCACAGTAGAGAATGTGAGGGACATCTTGCTACTGCTGCGTAGGTTTGGAAGTCCAGGCCCCCTAGGTGGTCTCCCTGACATCATAGCGGAAGGAGGGCTCATTACTGCCTGGTGGGGATGAAAGTTTCAGCTGGCTACTTTGACCTATTCTGGAGGAAATGTTCATTACAGCTTCACCAGAGTGGAAGTCTATACTCCCCACTTGGCCGTTGCTAGTGTGGTTGGGGGTGAGGTTATGTTTTTTTTAGTGGTGTTTGACTGGAGTAGAACAATTATTTTATGAGTGTTTTCTATCTTGCTAAGCTGTCCCTTTCCTCATCCTTTGCCTAGAGAAAGCAGGCTTTTTCCCCCTATACCCATTGATGTTTCTGTGTTGCTGGCTTCTTCAGCTTCAAGTCTGGGAAATATGAAATAAAAAGAAAACTCAGGGAATTCATCAATGTGTCATTCTTTGGGTCCTGAGGTCCCTAGCCAGTCTGCCTTCTTTTTTCCACCTTTCAGAATTTTTGCATGTTTGTTTTATATATAACGTTCAGGGTTTTTAACAGTACTTATTGGGAGGAATAGGAAAAAGTACGTCTACTCCATCTTCCTGGACCTGATTTGTGTTTACATTGCCCTAGTCTCTTTCAGTCCTCCAATGAGACAGCCAATGTTACTTCACACAAGGGCCATAGGACTGAAGGAGTAAGAGGATATAAATCAAGAGTATCCTTGATTAGACAGAACTAATCCATTCTTATTGCCACTGCCCCCAAATTGATCAAGCTCTGTGGGAATGGGACATAGAATGGAATTTTTTAGAAGGGACAGGGAAGAATCAAGATGGATACAAAGACAGGAAAAGAGCAATGACAGTTAAGTGGTAATGCCAAGGGTAGCCCCCTTTGATAAGGAGAACTGACTTTTTCTTAGCCTTTTTACAAAGTGCAGTGCAGACAAGTCCCCTGATTGGCACTGTCCCTTCTACCTGGATTGCTGCTCCTAAGCCTCTAATTATAAGCTATTCTGAAACTTACACTGGTCCAGAGCAAGCGGATACAGAAAGATTGTGAGCAAGGGCCTATGGCAAATCCAGTGCTAGTCCAAGGTTTCATTGATCCAGATGCTGCCTGAGTTGTCAGGGAAGGGTATCCCACAGAAGATTACACCTAAGCTAAATCTTGCAAGATGAATTGAAGTTTTCTAGATAAAAGGGTGAAGGGAGGCAGGTCCACACTGGCTGCATAAGAATCCTCTAAGAACCTTGCTGTTTAAGTCTGCTTGAGTTGCCATAACAAAATGCCATAGACTGGGTGACTTAAACAACAGAAATTTGTTTTCTCACAATTATGGAGACTAGTGGTCCAAGATCAACATGATAAGTTTCTGGTGAGAACTCTCTTCCTGGTTTGCAAGATGGGTGCCTTCCTGCTGTGCGCTCACATGACCTTTCCTGGAGTGCATGCACGCAGAAAGAGAGCTATCTCTCTAGTCCTCTTATTACAAGGCCACCAATCCTATTGGATTAGTGCCCCACCCTTATGATTTTATGACCTCTATTAACCTTAATTTCCTCCAAAAATCTGTATCTCCAACTACAGTCACATTGGGGGTTAGGCCTTTAACGTATGAATTTTGAAGTGACATAATTTAGTCCATAGCACTTGCTAAAAACGAGAATTGTTGAGCCAGCTGAACTCCCTAGAGATTCTGACTTGGTAGGTCTGGGGTAGACCCCATAAATCTGTGTTTTGAACAAAGACACCATCTGATTTTAATGGAAAGTTAGGACTAGGGAGATGGTGGAAGACATCAGTGACATAAATGAATAGAGGGTGCTACAACAGGATGGCATGAGCTTTAAAGATATTGACAATTAATACAGTGTTTTGATCACCATTTCCAGTGTGTGTGTATGGGGTGGGGTGATTTCTCCTCACACCACCAAGCAATTCTCAGACAACAGCAAGGTGTCCTACAATTCAACTCAATTCCGACACTACCTACCCAGAGATAGCATCAGATTTCATAGGTTAAGGGTTCAGTCTTACAAGACTGCCCTCTTCTACTTCAGACGCCAGTTGCAAGTCCAGGTTGTCACCTGTGCTTCTGACCAATCAGCTGTAGATTAGAGGTTCCAATGACCTCCTCCTTAGGTTTGATTAATTTCCTAGAGTGGCTCACAGAACTCAAAGAAACATTGTACTTATTGGATCACCAGTTTATTATAAAAGGATATAAATCAGCAACAGCCAGATGAACGAGATGCATAGAGCAAGGTACAGGGAAAGGGCGCATAGCTTCTGTGTCCTTTCCAGGAGCACCACTCTCCCCAAATCTCCACATGTTCACCAACCCAGAAGCTCTCTGAACCCTGTCCTTTTGGGTTTTTATGGAGAATTCATTACATAGGTATGACTGATTAAACCATTGATCATTGGTGATTGATTCAACCTCCAGCCTCTCTCCCTTCCTTGGAGATCAGGGGGATGGGACTGAAAGTTCCAACTCTCTAATCACAAAGTTTGTTCTCCTGGCAACCAGCCCCCATCTTTAAGTTGGGTCCACAAGTCACCTCATTAACATAACAAAGGCACATTTATGGGTTTTCATTACTTAGGAAATTCCAAAGTTTCTAGGAGCTCTGTGCCAGAATGGGGATGAAGACAAAATATATATTTATTATAAATCACAATATCACAACAAGGTAGTTGAGAAGTCAAAGCTGATACATGATATAATGTGTGCCCATTACATGAATGTCATTAAGTATTAGCTTGTTTGGTACAAGCACTAGTGGTAGCAGGAGGAAGGGAGGATTGAGTGAACAAACACAAGGAGGTGGGAATGAGCATGGTGTTATTCCTGGGGACAGAGGCCCATCTGCCTGACAGAAGATCTTTACATAGGAGGAGGGAGAGATGGAGCTGGTGGATTAGGATGGGGCCAGATATAGATATAGAAGACCTGCAAAATCAGAGGGAAGTATTTGTACTCGATGTGGTAAGCTGATGGATCAGCACTTGTTGAAAGGACCACATGAAAGAAAACCAAACTGCAGCCATATTGGGTTTCTGCTCTCACTCCTCTAATAAGCTGGTTGGCAGCTGCAACTCCCCATGCACGGTGGGTGGAATATGGGAAGGCAGAGAGCCATCTCCATGTGAGGGACCATTCCTAGAGAAGTGGAGGGATAGGAATCTGGAACAAGAATAATTGATGACAACCTAATAGCTCCAGGATTAAGGGATCAGATATAGAAAAATAATCTTTCTAGAGGAAAAGGATAGAGATGCAAGGATATAAGAAATAATAAGATAAGATCTATTTTATATATAATGATCCACCTAGAACCAGGAACTTTTGGAGAGCTATCAATGTCTGATTTCATATCTCGTGTTCCCCAAAATGCTTAGCACACAGCCACATGCACTGATGATATTCAACAAATTTGAGCAGAAAGAAAATAATTTATTTTTCGGCCGGCCCAGTGGCTTAGCGGTTAAGTGCGTGCGCTCCGACGCTGGCGGCCTGGGTTCGGATCCTGGGTGCGCACCGACGCACCGCTTCTCCGGCCATGCTGAGGCCGCGTCCCACATACAGCAACTAGAAGGATGTGTGGCTATGACATACAACTATCTACTGGGGCTTTGGGGGGAAAATAAATAAATAAATAAAATCTTTGAAAAAAAAAAGAAAAGAATTTATTTTTATTTAGCTTGCTGGTTCATATAATCTTAAAGCTCTTAGAGTAGAATTGACTGAATAAAATAAGAAACCATCATGAAATCAGTTACTGAGCATTAACTATGTGCAAAGCATTGCTATTGAGCTAGTCAAAAAAAAAAATCTTTCTTCAGGAGTGCTGCAAGACCTTAACTAAAATAGCTCTTAAATGTTTAATACTCTATACCTCTAGGGTAGGCTACATACCTTCACTTTCCTAGAAAGACTAGTAACAGCTATGATTTCAATTTTCAAGGGCAGATACAATCAAAAGAGGCAGTGTTGCATTATAGTTAAGAGCACAGACTCTTGTCTCAGGCTGCCTGTGTTTAAATCTTTGCTGTGTCAATTACTTATCGTTTGACTGTGGTCAAGTTACTTACCTTCTCTATATCTTGTTTTACTCAATTATAAAATGTAATACTAATAGTACCTACCACCCAGGATGTTGTGAGAAATTCACAAATTAATGTAGGTAAAATGTTTCATTAATTCCTGGTACATTGTAAGCTTTTGGTAAATATTAGATATCATTAATATTATTACTCAGCCTCTCTTAAACATCTTATTTTATTGATGTTGGTTATTTATACCAGCTAGTTGCACATAGCCCCTAGACAACAGTCTTATTGACTATAAATATATTGTTTTTATAGCTTTATGATAATTACTACTGTCCCTCTTGCTCAGCTGAGAGAAACACAGCGAAATTGCCACTTGCAGGCTTTGGGGTCAGATTGCCTTGGTTCCAATCTAAGTTCTGCTTTATACTAACAGTGTGATCAAGGAAAAGTTAATTCAGCTCACCGAGGCTTGGATTTTCTCACCTGTGACTCAGGGATAATATTATATACCTCACAGGGTTGTTGTGAGGCTTAACCATGATAATGGTGTAAAGTGGCACTGTGACTGGCACAAAGTGATCAACAATAGATAAGTGGCACACACTGTAACTCTTGGGAGGGACAGAAGTGGGAGACAGAAACTCCCTCCTCTCACTCAGAGTGAGAGCTCCAGTGCAGATCAAGAATAAAATGGAGTTCTGGAGTCCACAGAGCCACACAATTAGACCACCCTGCTAGCGTGGAGTATAGGAAATATAAATAGAACTGGCCTAAGGCAAATAAACTCTTGCTTTCTTTTGGCTCTCTTGGAGCTCTTCTTTTCTGCATAGTTTGTTCTTTTTGTTCTTGATCTGGAGGGCTGGTGCAGTAAGACACCATTCCTCAGCTCTTGGAAATTTGAGCAGGACCAAGGTGCAGCCCAGGTGAAAGGAGACAGCGAGGGGCTAGCTTAGCCCATCTAGGTCTCATAAAAAAAAAAAAAAGAGGGATAGTGAGAGAGAGGGGGAAAGGAAGAACACTGTTTCCTACGTCCTCGTCCTCACTCACTTCTCCCTTTTAGGCCAAGTTCTATGATCCAGTGAAGAAAGATATGGTGTGGGCTGTGGAGAGAAGGACCAAAGAGCATCCTCAGCATCTTGCTGAGCTTGCCCTCTTGTGTGAGTCCCACGCTGGACAGGAAAAAGGAGTCCTTGTCAGCATACATGGTCCAATCCAGGATTGAATAAAGAGTGTTCCCTTAGAGGTATTTATCTCCTGGGTACTGTAGAGGTTTTTAAAAATGGCTGCAAATTTATTGAAACTCCTCCCATAGAGATGTGAAGTTTACGTTCCCTCTCTTTGAACTGTTGGTCTTGTGACTGCTTCAATGAATACAATATGGCAGAAGCAACACTGTATTACTTCTGACGTTGTCATAAAAAGCCATGCAGCTTCCACTTGGTTCTTTTAGGACAATTCCTCTGAGGGAAGCAAGTCGCCCGGTAAAAATTTCTGTAACTCTGAGACTGCCATGCTTGAGAAGTCACATGTAGGCGCTCCAGGCAACAATCTCAGCTGATCCAGTCTTCCAGCTATTCCCACCAAGGCACTAGACATTAAATTGAAGCCATTTTGGATCCTCCAGACTATCCCATTCATCACCTAAGTACCTCAAGTGACCTCAGTTGACACCACAAGGAGCAAAATAATCTCCCAGCCAATCTCTGCCTGAATTCCTGAACCACAGAGTCCATGATCATAATAAAATTGTTGTTGTGCCACTTAGCTCTGGATAGTTTATTATGCAGCAATTGTCACTGGAACTGGTACTTAGTTAGGGTCTGCAGATGGTTAGTTGAGATTTGAGGGACCCAAGATATCCCACCCAAATCTCTCTCTTCCTGTGGAACATGACCCTGGCTTTGTGCTTTTCTTCTACCTCATTTTAGCTCATTTTCAAAAATAAGGCCATGGTCAAACACTATGTGGTGACAGGGCCGACTTGACCTGATCCAAGAGATAGAAGAGCAGAAAGGAAAAAATAAACACTGGGGGTAAAATTAGTGCTTCTTAGGTGATTTTGTGAGGAGGAAGTGCTAGGTGGACTGGGATCAGCTTCTGAAGTTGTCCTAGCTCTCCTTATCCTGAGAATTTACCTCTGTCTTCTCCAGCTCCAGGGGAACAGCCACAGATATTGGTTCTTTCCTACCATCAGCACGGCTGCCCTCTCTTGTCGCTTCATGTGGACTCATACTGAAAAACTAGGAATGGTAGTAACCATGACTATCCCATATCAGAATTTTTAGAAGGGGCAGTGAGGTTGGGGCAAACTGAAAAGAGGAGTTGGAAATGGCCAAGGAAGCCAATGTCTTACCACCTGAGTTTTCAATCATAAACTTTGCTAATCTGAAGGAAGTTGAGGTGTTTACAAGGAAGCATCCAATGTCAGGTGTCCACTGTTAATTAGAATCCTAGAATTTGGGGGCATAAAGACCCTCAGGTCTTCTAATTTAATTCTCTCATTGTACCGATGAGAAAACTGAAGCTCAGACAGAGGAAGTGAATCGGATAAATTTATTAAATGAGTAAGCGGTAGAAGCAGGAAGAGAAACCTGGTTTTCTAAGTCCTAATCCAGAGTTATTCTCACCATACTCTACATCAATGCCTCACAAACTTTAATGTTCACACAAATCACTTGGGGATCTTGTTTAACTTGAGATATGCCATGGGGGCCTGACATTCTGCATTCGTAACAAGCTCTCAGTTGATGCCAATGCTTCTGGTCCTTAAACCACACCTTGAATAGCAAGGCTATTGGGCATAATTAGGGGGAGAAGCCAACAAATCCTTTTCTTGAAGTGTAAGTGTCCTGGCCAGTGTTCTATCTTTTGTGTCTTTTACCCCATGAGTAGACTATTTTTCATTTGCCGCACCCTTGTAATTCCCCTTCCTTTTGACCTTTCTGTCACTTGCTTTGGCATTAGCACCAGGAGATGATGAAGTAAATATGCACAAGAGAAATGATAAGAAGAAATGTGATGGCGTGGCTAAGCCAATTTTGCTTCTCCTTAGTGGCTTTTTGCAAAAGATTTGTTGAAGGTGGAGGTAGAAACTGGTTTCAAAACAAATTTGGGGGTTATTTCTGGATTTCCTGTCCCCTGTATTCATGGAAAATCCAGAGCATGCAGTATGAATATATAACAGTGTGCCCAGTTTTCTTGTGTGGTTTGTGGAAACTAGTCACATTGCTTTACAGCCACATCACATATATTTAAAGGCTATAGCTATGCAATGGGGTTTCAGTCCAAATGATTCAGAAAATTCCTTCAATCCTTTACTTTGTCAGTAGAGTTCTGGTTGATACTTAAAGAAGTGGATGAAGAACAGGAAAACTTATGACTTCTATTTATGCTAGCCAGGACCTTCAACTTAAGCAAGATTATTTTCCTTCCCAATTTTCGAAAATGTAAGCTCACATTGAAGCTGGTTCTATGCCTTTCCAGCTCTGTGACCCCTGTGACCTTAGATAGTTCACTTCCCTCTCTGGAACTGAGTTCCTTCATTGGTAAAATGAGGGACTGGACTATTTTTAAAGTTCTTATATTCTAATTACCATCTCCAGGCTTGGATAGTGGTCACTGATGAGCAAGCCAATGACTAAGGCCATGAAAATATCTGCTTCAAACTTGTCCTCCAGGTTCTCTTACTTTCTAATGTAGAAAAGAGACACACATATTAGAAAGATTTTCAGCCACAAGGATTGAAACAATGCTTTCTCTGGTTATCCCTTAGTTACCCAGTAAAATAAACAAACCAGATCCTTTCTCTCAGCCATCAAGAGTTCTGGTAACCCGAGGCTTCCCTCTGATAAGCTTTTCTGCTTGTATCCTTTATGCTTGCTGGAGACAAGAAGCGGGACTAGGGGTAGGACTGGGAGAAGCTGGAGTCTGGACTCAGTGAGACACAGAGCAGGCTGACAATCAGCTTGTTAGGTGTCAGAAATGACCTTGGGTCATATATGAAACATGAGTGATGCCAGGGAATGTTTAGCTGTTCTTTCAAAGGAGAATTGGATTTAAATTCATTAGTCACCATTTTAGAAAGAGAAGAAGAGAGGGAAATGTCAAGCTAGGGCTGACTCCCTTACCTTGTAACTTAGACCTTCAAAAATCCCCTTGGTGAATGGATTAAAGACTTGAATGTAAGACCTGAAACTGTGAAACTTCTAGAAGAAAACACAGGCAGTACGCTCTTCGACATCGGTCTCAGCAGCATCTTTTCAAACACCATGTCTGACCGGGCAACAGAAACAATAGAAAAAATAAACAAATGGGACTACATCAAACTAAAAAGCTTCTGCACAGCAAAGGAAACCATCAACAAAACGAAAAGACAACCTAACAATTGGGAGAAGATATTTGCAAACCATACATCTGATAAGGGCTTAATCTCCAAAATATATAAAGAACTCATGCATCTCAACAACAAAAAAAACTACCAACCCAATTAAAAAATGGGCAAAAGACCTGAACAGACATTTCTCCAAAGAAGATATACAGATGGCCAACAGACACATGAAAAGATGTTCAAAATCACTATCAGGGAAATGCAAATCAAAACTACAATGAAATATCACCTCACGCCCATCAGAATGGCTATAATTAACAAGACAGGAAACAACATGTGTTGGAGAGGATGTGGAGAGAAGGGAACTCTCATACACTGCTGGTGGGAGTGCAAACTGGTGCAGCCACTATGGAAAACAGTATGGAGATTCCTCAAAAAATCAAGGATAGAACTACCATATGATCCAGCTATTCCACTGTTGGGTATTTATCCAAAGAACTTGAAAACACCAATTTGTAAAGGTACATGCACCCCTCTGTTCATTGCAGCGTTATTCACAATAGCCAAGACTTGGAAGCAACCTAAGTGCCCATCAAGGGACAAATGGATAAAGAAGATGTGGTATATATACACAATGGAATACTAAACAGCCATAAGAAACTATGAAATCCAGCCATTTGTGACAACATGAATGGACATTGAGGGTATAATGCAAAGTGAAATAAGTCAGAGGGAGAAGGTCAAATACCGTATGATTTCCTTCATTACATGGTAGATAATAACAACAATAAACAAACACATAGGGACAGAGATTAGATTGGTGGTTACCAGAGGGGAAGGGGGGAGGGAGGAGGGTGAAAGGGATAATTCGGTACATGTGTGTGGTGAGGGGTTGTAATTAGTATTTGGGTGGTGAACATGATGTAATCTATGCAGAAATAGAAGTATAATGATGTACACCTGAAATTTTTACAATGTTATAAACCAATGTTACTGCAATAAACAAAAAATTTTAAAAAAAATCCCCTTGGTGAAGCAGTACTGTGCCTTCCTTGTGCATGAAGTCACTCAATCTTTTAAGTGACTGCATGCAGTCACTACTGACATTTGGAGCTGGATAATTCTTTGTTGTAGGAGGCTGTCCTGTGCATTGTAGGATGTTTAGCAGCATCCCTGGCCTCCACCCATTAGATTCCAGCAGCACCTTCCTCCCAATTGTGACAGCCAAAAATGTCTCTAGACATGGCCAAATATTCCCTGAGGGGTAAATTACCTCTTCCCTTGTTCCAATCTATCTGACCCCCATATAAGGAGCCTGCCTTTCAATTAGAGATTATCAAAAAATTTTGCTATACGGACAGCTAATTTTCGACAAAGGTGCTAAGGACGTGCAATGGAGAAAGGAAAGTCTCTTCAATAAATGGTGTTGGGAAAACTGGACATCCACATGCAAAAGAATGAAAGTGGACCATGTGCTATCGCCATTCACAAAAATTAACTCAAAATGGATCAAAGACCTGAAGGTGAGACCTGAAACTATAAAACTCATAGAAGAAAATATAGGCAACACACTATTTGACATTGGGTTTAAAGGAATCTTTTCGGATGACATGCCTACCCAGACTAGGGAAACTAAAGAAAAAATAAACAAGTGGGACTTTATCAGACTAAAGAGCTTTTATAAGACAAATGAAATCAGAATCAAGATGAACAAACAACCAACCAGCTGGGAGAGAATATTTGCAAAACATACATCTGACAAGAGGTTGATCTCCATAATATATAAAGAACTCACACAATTGAACAACAAAAAAACAAACAACCCGATCAAAAAATGGGCAGAGGAAATGAACAGACACTTCTCCAAGGAAGATATACAGATGGCCAATAGGCACATGAAAAGATGCTCAACATCACTAATCATCAGGGAAATGCAAATCAAAACAACACTAAGATACCACCTCACGCCCGTTAGAATGGCTATAATCACCAAGACAAAAAACAACAAATGTTGGAGAGGATGTGGAGAAACAGGAACCCTCATACACAGCTGGTGGGAATGCAAATTGGTGCAGCCTCTATGGAAAACGGTATGGAGATTCCTCAAAGAATTAAAAATAGAGATGCCCTATGATCCAGCCATCCCACTACTGGGAATCTATCCAACGCACCTGAAATCAACAATCCAAAGAGGCTTATGCACCCCTATGTTCATTGCAGCATTATTCACCATAGCCAAGAAGTGGAAGCAACCTAAGTGTCCCTCGACTGACGATTGGATTAAGAAAATGTGGTATATATATACAATGGAATACTACTCAGCCATAAAAAAAGACAAAATCGTCCCATTTGCAACAACATGGATGGGCCTGGAGCGTATTATGTTAAGTGAAATAAGCCAGAAAGAGAAAGACAAACACTGTATGATCTCACTCATATGTGGAATATAAACCAACACATGGACAGAGAAAACTGGACTGTGGTTACCCGGGAAGGGGGGGTGGGGGGTGGGCACAAGGGGTGAAGGGAGTCATATATGGGGTGATGGACAAACAAAAATGTACAACCCAAAATTTCACAATGTTAGAAACCATTAAAATATCAATAAAAATCAAAAAAAAAAAAAAAATTTTGCTATGCGTACCTTGGAGCCTGCTGATAGTCTTCCTTCTCTGCTTGCAGATATCCTCATCCATCAAGGAGCCTTTCCAAAGGTACAGGTTACAAGGACAGAGATCTTTCATCTTAGGTTGACACTTTCATCTGCCACATCTCACTCTCTCCTGCAAATCCTCTGGAACAGTGACAAACGAATCACAACACAGAGCTGAAGTCTGTTCTGTTCAAGAAAGGCATTGCATTTGATTTTGAGTTTTTGGTTTTGAGAGGCATTGGTGGCTCCTGTGGTTCAAATAGAAATAAGAGACAAGGAAGGAAGGAAGGGAGGGAGGGAGCTAAAAGAAAGAAAGAAAGAGAGGGAGAGAGGGAAAAAAGACAGACAGAGTAGCTGGTGTATCCTTCACATCTAAGGAAGTAGAAATCTAAGCCAGCTCAGGCAGAATTGGCCATGTAATGTTTTTAAATGTCCATATATGCAAATTTCACACTGCAGCCTGCCAATACTGCCATTTCTAGTCATGAATTTTATATTCCATTTGAGAAGGTCTGTTTTCTGGAGTTATAAAAGGAAGGGCACTTCCTCTTGATAAACTTCTTATCCCAAAGCATGGTAGGAAGGAAATAGAGCTGAAAATAGGAGTTTTTAAGTGAGGCAGAGCAAGCTGATAGTCCAGAAATTTGGGTTTTCAGCCTAGGTCTTCTTCTAACCAGCAGTGTGATCTTGGGCAAGTGATTCTTCTACGGCCTTATTTCTTTAATTTGGAAAATTAGATAAGGTCAGAGTGTAAAATCTCTAAGTTCTCTTCTAAGACAATACACCAAATATTTGGTGCTCAAAATGTGCTGAAGAGCGCCTTGGAATTTGATTTCCAAGCAACCGACGATGCCATCTTGTGGCCAAAACAAGGTTTTCTTTTTTTCTAAAGATGAATTTCTCCTTCAGATAAGGCATCAATGGTGATTTGCATTCATTTAGTACATTATCTATCTATCTATCTATCTATCTATCTATCTATCTATCTATCTATCTACCTACCTACCTACCTACCTATCTACCTATCCATCTATCCATCCATCCATCCATCCATCCATCCATCCATCCATCCATCCATCTTATTTTTTATTTTTATTGAAGTATAACATTATTCATAAGAGGATAAATTTTCACAAACTGAGCACATCTAGCACCCAGATCATGAAACAGAACATTACCAGATCCAAGAAGCCCCCTTGTGCCTATTTCCAGTCACTTCCCCCACCCCACAGACACAATGAATTTCACAAACGTAATGGTGAGCTAAAGGAGCCAGATGCAAAAGTTACTACCTGCCCTCCCTCCAAGGGTTACCACTGTCCTGATTACTAATAGCATAAATTAGTCTTGCTTGATTTTGTACTTTATATAAATTGAATTATGCACTATGTACTCTTTTGCATCTGGCTCCTTTTGCTCAACACTATGCTTGTGAAATTCATCCATATTGTCACATACTTAGCTATAGATCATTCTCATTGCTATGGAGTATTCCTCAGGAGCCTTTTAAAAATTATTCTGTAATTAAATGATTTTTTTGTATAAAAGTAATGTTACATCAATAAAAAAGTAATGTTAGGTGCAAGGTAGAAAAGTAAAAAAAAAAAAAAAAGAGTTTCTCATAACCATCTGCCCAAAAGCAGCCATCATTAATATTTTGGTGTGTTTCATTTTAGTATTGTTTCTATACATATTTTCAACATACTTAATATAGTTGTATGTAGAATTGTATATATAAATTTTGTTACCTTAATACTATAATGTAAACACTTTGCTGTGTTATTAAAAGTCTTCATGGATGTCATTTTCAATAAATAGCATTCCCTTACTGTTAGATGTGTGGGGTATTCAGCTTTTTGTTTTGTTTTGTTTTATATTAACAAATACAATGAACATCCTTGACCACAAAATCTTTTCTGTTCTTCAGGGGGTTTCCTTGTAATAGAATATCAGATGTAGAATTATTGAGTCAAAGCCTTTAGAAACAGGAGACAGCTCCAGTTTGTGCCTAGAATGCAGTGATGAGGGAAGGAACCAGCACATTCTGAGCGCCTAGTAGGACACGTACCAGACATTGTGTTAGTTGCTTTGCCAACGTTCTCTCATTTAATTCTCGTAAAAACACTAAGAGGTTCATATAATCTGCTTTTTGAAGAGAGAAAGATCAAGGCTCAGAGAGGTTAAATAACTTGTCTAAAGGCACACAAGGAGTAAAGCGGCAAAGCTAAGATTTGGACCCATGTCTGTCTGGCTACAAAGCTTGCCATCTTTCAACTTTACCACATTGCCCCCCAGAGTGCAATTTCAATAGTGCAACTGAAATGCACCCTTTTCTCCAATTATCTTCTCCACAGGCCTGTCATAGTTCCTAATAAACTGTACATGTTATCTAGGCAGGGGCAAATTACACTTTTCTCAGGCTTTCAGTATCAGAGTGGCTTTCATCTTCTAGTAGGCCTAAGAGATAGCGATTAGGCCCCCAGAGAGTGTGAGCAATGTTTCTCACCTATGTTCACACTTCTTGAATTTCCTCTACAGTGAAATGGGAGTTTCCTTTTTAATTTTTTTTCCTTTCTATTAATGCATCTGAGCGCTCTCTCTTCTCTGCCCCACCCCTCTGACTTTTCTTCAACTTGAATGTTGTCATAGCCAGCTGTTACACTACTGAAGTCCTTCTGTCTCTCCTTTCCGCAAAAGCTAAAGCTCCGTTGCTGGCTTTTTGGATGCCCTTCTTATTTATTCCTAGTTACTTTCTAGTTTCCCTATTCCTCCCTCCACCTGCCAAGCCCATCTTCCTGATTTTTTCCCCATGTCTCCTCCTTATCACTGCTGCTGTTACTACCACTACTACTACTACCATCACCACCACCAATAGAATCTTAGTTGATCTTCCAGGTTACTTGCAGTCACTTTGGGAAGCAGAGGGTAGAGTCTTGACAGAATAAGAAGGGAAAGAAGACAAAGATCTGTGTTTGGGGCCACGAGCAACCAAGGCCTCAGCTCAACCCATTTGCTGCATGTTAGGTAAGTGTCAGGCAGCTGGAGAGTAGCATGAGCACTCTAAATGTCTACCATGAAGACAAATGCCAGCCTTTTGCCCTCTAGCTTAGGGCCAAGGACTGAAGGAGATGTCAATATGTCCTGCCTTGTTCTTTACCCAACAGGTAGAGCCTTTCTCACACAGCTGTACTTCCCTCTCCTCCAACTGGACACCAAACTAAAACTCCCTGCAACACCCTCACCCTGATGCTACAGTCTATATCAGGTTTGGAGGACTGATGGACACAAGGCTGATGTGCAACAAAATCTTATTAGTTTCAAAAATGGTGCAGGAACAATTGAATAGCCATACGTAGAAATAAATAATAAGCCTTATCTCATACCATGCGCAAAAATTAACTCAAAGTTAATCATAGACCTAAAGGTAGGAGCTAAAACTGTAAAAGTCTTAGAAGGAAACACAGGAGTAAATCTTCATTATCTTGAGTTAGGCAACATTTTTATAGATATGATGACAAAAGCATAAGTGACAAAAGAAAAAGTAGAAAAATTGGACTTCATCAAAATTTAAAACTTTTGTGTGCCAACAAATTAGATAACGTAAATAAAATGGACAAATTCCTAGAAACACACAGATTACCAAAACTGACTCAAGAATAAATGGAAAATCCGAACAGACTGATAACAATTGGAAAGATTGAATCAGTAATAAAAAAAAAATCTCTCAAATCTCAACAAAGAAAAGTCCAGGACCAGATGGCTTCACTGGTGAATTCTACCAAGCACCTAAAGAATGAACACCAACCTTCTCAAACTCTTCCACAAAATAGAAGAGGAGGGAGCATTTCCTAACTCATTCTATGAGGACAGTTTTCCCCCAATACTAAAGCTACACAAAGGCATCACAAGAAAAGAACACTACAGACAAATATCCCATATGAATATAGATTCAAACATTCTCAACAAAATACTAGCAAACTGAGTCCGTCAACATATTAAAAGGACCAGAGCAAGGAGGATTTATCCCAGGAATGCAAGAGTGGTTTAGCATAAGAAAATTAATCAATGTAATACATCACTTTAACAGAATGGAGGAATAGAGTCACATGAAGATTGCACTTAAGGAGGAAAAAGTAATTGATGGAATCCAACCACCATTTCTTGATAAAAAACATTCAGCAAAATAAGAATAGAACAGAACTTCCTTAGCATGATAATGGGCATTTATGAAAGCCCACAGCTAATATCATAATCATGAAAGACTGAAAATATTCCTCTAAGCTCAGGAATAAGACAAGGACGCCTGCTTTCACTACTGCTGTTCAAAATGTTGAATAGACTAGAAGTTCTAGTCAGATCAATTAGGCAAGAAAAGAAATAAAAGGCATCCAAATTGTAAAGGGAAAAGTAAAACTACTTCTATTTACAGATGACATGATCATATATATATTTATATAAATATAAATACATATAAATATATATGTCAAAAGAATCCATAATAAAAGTACTAGAATTTATAAACATATTCACCAAAGTTACAGGGTACAAAAACAACAAACAAAAAATCAGTTGTGTTTCTACGCATTCACAATGAAAAATCTGAAAAAGAAGTTAAGAAAACACTTCTATATATAAAGTCCTCTAAAAAATGAAATACTTAGTAATAAATTTAACCAAGGAGGTAGAAGACTTGCACAGTGAAAACTACAAAATGTTGCTTGAAGAAATTAAAGAAGACCTAACAAAATGGAAAGACATCCCATGTTCATGGCTTGGGAGACTTAATGTTGTTAAGATGGTACTACTACCCAAAGTAACCTACAGATTCAATGTAATCTCTATCAAAATTCCAATGGCTTTTTTTGTAGAAATGGTAAAGCAAATTCTCGAATTAACATGGAATTGCTAGGGGCCCCGAATAGCCAAAATAATCTTGAAAAAAAAATGAAGTTGGAGGACTCACACTTCCTGATTTATTCAGCCACTTTTACAGGAATTAAGTACTGATACATGTTATAATATGAAGAACCTCAAAAACATTATAGTATGTGAAAGAAACCAGACATAAAAGGTCACATGTTGCACGATTCCATTTATACGAAATATTCAGAATAGGTAAATAAATAGAGACAGAACATAGATTGATGGTTGCCAGGGGCTACGGGGAAAGAGGAATGGGAGAAACTGCTTAATGGGTATAGAGTTTCCTTTTCATAATTTTATTTATTTATTTATTTATTTTCCCCCAAAGCCCCAGTAGATAGTTGTATGTCATAGTTGCACATCCTTCTAGTTGCTGTATGTGGAACGCGGCCTCAGCACGACTGGAGAAGCGGTGCGTTGGTGCGCGCCCGGGAGCTAAGCCACGGGGCCGGCCCTAGAGTTTCCTCTTCAGATGATAAAAATGTTTTGGAACTGGATGGAGGTGGTGGTTGTACAACATTTTAAGTGCACTAAATGTTACTGAATTGCTCGCTTTAAAATGGCTAATTTTGTGTTATGTGACTTTCACCTCAATAACAACCAATCAAAAATTTTGTGCTTCAAAAGATACCATCAGGGCCGGCCCCGTGGCTTAGCGGTTAGGTGCACCCGCTCCACTGCTGGCGGCCCAGGTTCGGATCCCGGGCGCGCACCAACGCACCGCTTGTCCGGCCATGCTGAGGCCACGTCCCACATGCAGCAACTAGAAGGATGTGCAACTATGACATACAACTATCTACTGGGTCTTTGGGGGAAAAAATAAAAATAAATAAATAAAATTTAAAAAAAAGATACCATCAAAAAAGTGAAAAGACAGCCCACAATATTGGAGAAAATATTTGCAAATCATGTATCTGATAAGGGACTTGGATCCAGAGTAACTAACTTTTACAGCTCAACAATTAAAAGATAACCCAATTAAAAACCTAATGGGCAAAGGATTTCAAAAGATGTTTTTCCAAAGAAGATATAGAAATGGCCAAGAAGGACATGAAAAGATGTTCAACATCACCACTAGTTATTAGAAAAATGCAAATCAAAACTACAATGAGATACCACTTTACACCACTAGGATAGCTATAGTTTTTTAAAAAAATGGAAAATAACAAGTGTTGGCAAGAATGCAGAGAAATTTGAACACTCATACATTGCTGGTAGAAATGTAAAATGGTGTAGCCTTTTTGGAAAACAGTTTGGCAGTTCCTCAAAAAGTTAAACATAGAATTACCATGGATCCAACAATTCTACTCCTAGGTATATACTCAAGAGAAATGAAAATATATGTTCACAAAAAACAGGTGTACATGAATGTTCATAGCAGCATTATTCATAATAGCCAAAAAGTGAAAACAACCCAAATGTTTATTAACTGATAAATGGATAAACAAAATGTGGTATATCCCTAAATGGAATATTATTCACCTTTTAAGAGACAGTTCAAATCTGTAAAACCTTTTTTGATTCTTCCCCCTCTGACTCTAGGGAATCACTGAACACTCACTCCTCCATGCACCCACAGTACCCTATACATGTGTCTATAATGCTTTGCTATACTTCCTGATGAGAAGTGAACCCATCTACCACCACAAAGTTTGTTGTGCACATCACATGACTTCACTATTCCACTGTCTTCATCAACATTACTATTCCAGAAAATTCTTGCCTAGAAAGATGAAAGTCACAAATAAACTTTATTATACATTCCAGGAACTTACTGAGAGAACCATCAACTCCTCAACAGAGTACATCAACCAATAATTTACACCCAAAGACTCTTTGAACCCTCTCCTCAAAATCCTCACCTGCTAGGTCCACCAGTTTTAAACTGTTGTTTCATGATCCTTACCCAGTCATAACCAAGTCCCCCTCCCCATTGAAAGGCCCACCCTAAATAAGACTTCAGAACCTTATAAATAACCTGACTTTACCCTCACCACTTACAGATGCTACTAAGTCTCTGTTGAGCTAGTGCTCCCCCTTATTGTGCAGAGAATAAACTCAGCTTTGTGTCATCAACACGTCATTTTGGTGATATTTTGGAGGAACCAGAATTCCACATTTGTTTACATATTTATCTCTCTCTACTAGATTTTGAGTCCTTGAGAGCACAAACTATGTCTCCTTCTCTTTTAATTCTCCATATCTAGCATACTGCCTGAAATATTGTAAGGATTTAAGCAAGAATTTTACTGAATGTATGAATGAAGGGTAAGCAAACCCGGAGATTGCTAAAACACTTAGGAGGCTGTTAAAATAACATAGGCTAAAAAAGATGAAGGCTTAATGAAGACAATCCAAATAGAGAAGAGAGTGAAATAGATTTAGAAGGTAGAATTAATGAGACCACATAACATATTTTATGCAGTGGATAAAGGAGAGGACAGAATTAAAACTTATTTTGAGGTTTCTGTCTCGGGTGACTGGGTAGATGCCATCAATAACTCTTTTAATGTTGATTATGATTTTAGGAGGAAGAACAAGGTGATAAAGTCTGTTTGGACATTTAAGTCAAACTCAATAGTATTTTTTTTACTTCTATATTGCCATTCTGACTAAAGGGCACTGAAGTTGGAGTCTAGAAGCCTGGGTTCTGGTCCTGGTTTGACTGATTTTAGGCACCTCACTATTATCTCTGTGCTTTGCTCTCATCTTCAAAATGAGACCAAGTGATCTCCAGGTATCCTTTCCACTCTAATAGTCTTGGATAGAATGATGATACAGATCAATTCTCTTGTATGGTCTGAAGTAAAGATAAACAAGGGAACAGCAGAGGGCATCATTATATAAGAAGTGGACTCCATAAAAAAAGCAGTCTGAAGAATGGATCAGCATTTTCAGGCTGTAATGGATCTTTAAAAATAACCTTCTACTTGTATAATATTTTATAAAACTAACAAAACGAATTTACGTATGGGTTTTTAAATATATGGTTTGTCCTCACCATAATCATGTGATCTGCACAGGAAACAGATTATCCTATTTTATGGATGAGGAATCAAGGTCTGAGCGGCTAGCAAGTTTTCCAGGCCCACAAAGCTAGTAAAAAGCAATGAGAGGACTACAGCCAGATCTTTCAACTCATCTGTTCCAATTCACTGGCTTGAAAGTTGACTCAAAGACCATAAAGAAGCTTGGACCAGAAAGAGGCTTGGAATGGTTTAGTTAAAACTAAAGATGTCAAGGTCCTCTTTTCTGTATGGTGAATAATTTGTATACTGTATAGAGATGTACAAAAAATATGGCTTCCTTATTTACTGTAACTGGTCTAATCTTGTTCAGGAGCTCCCCACCCCAGTGGGATGTAGGTGGTATAGGGGAAAGTTTACAGATCTTCCTAGAAATTGGAATATGGATAGCCAATTCTCAGTGCCATCCCTCTCTGCTTGCCTCTGCTGGTCTTTGCTGCAGGATGGCTGGTCTGGTCTGGTTTCTAGACTGGCATATATACTGCATGCAAGTGGTTCCATTTGCCATTTTGACATGAAATAGCATCCACTGCTGCTGCCTGCTGATTGCACCATTGCCTCTAGACATTGGAGTCCCCACTCTCAGTGGCCTTGTTCAACTTCAGGCCTCTGTTGGTCCAGTGATCCTAGGAGTATTTCCATGACCCTGAAGGAAGTAAATTATATTAAAAATTTAAAAGTTAATACCTTAGAGACAGGCACCTCCACACTCTAAGGATTCCTGGTATAAGGGGGAACGTTTATCGATCCTGACTGACTCTATTCATAGAAGACTCGCCCTAAACTGTTCGGGGAAAATTGAGAACAAGAGAGTGCTCCAGAGGGATAAGTTTGGGAGGGTCGGGGTGGAGGGGGTCCAGATGGGGACGCGTGTGTGTAACCTGATAATTGCTTCGCGCCATAGCAATTCGCGCCATAAAATGTAACTGTTTAAATGTTTTAAATTAGCCAATCATGTAAGACCGCGCCAACCTTTTCCCTCTTTATGCTTCCGAATCCTATAAAAGAGCTTGCCCCTTAAGGTTCGGGGTCGACCCCTCTGTCTCCTGCGAGAGATACGTGTCGACCCGGAGCTCCGCTTAATAAAACCTCGTGCATTTGCATCAAGCTCGGTCTCCTGTGTCTGTGGGTCCGCGCCTTCCCGAGACTGGAGTTGGATTTCCTTTTTGGAATCCTACAACCCTTCACTGAGGCACATCATAGGTGCATCACTTTGGGTCTTTCAAGAAGCAGATGCCAAGGTGGGTTTAGATGTGTAAGGCATTTATTAGGGGAAATGCCTGTGAAGGATAAAGGGGAGGGAGCAGGAGTAAGCAGGGAGAGTCTTCAGACTCCAATGCAGGTCTGACCTCTGTGGAAGGAGATGGAGAAAGGAGGCTTGTGTAGAAAGACTCTCAGATTGCAGCACAGATCTAAGAAAGTTTTGGCCAGGTTGATGGGGAATCTCCAAGCCAAAGTTACTCATTAGAGGAGTACTGCATTCCTCAGGAATGGGACAGCTCTTGTACACCTGTCATGCTCAATCATTGGCTAGGAGAAGCCTGGGAGGAGTGTGTCTTCGGTGCTAATGCGGTGTTGTATCCAGAGGGGTATAAGCTGGGGCTGTCAATTATGCTTCCTGCAAGAGGTTCTCTTGAAGATCTGAGAAGAGCATTTCCATAGCTGCCACTATAAGGGAAACAAACAAAAACACACAGACAACTAAGTGTAGGACATAATGTCAGGTAGTGATAAGTGCCAGAAAGAAAATATAAATCCGAGTAAGGCCATAAGAAGTGACTTTTGCTTGGAAGGGGCAGGGGAGCTCCTATTTTAGATAACATGGTCACAGAAGGCCTTTCTGAGACGGTGACATTTGAGCAGAAGCCTAATTAAGCAAGGAAGCAAACCACGTGAAAGTTTGAGAAAGCATTCCAGGTGGAGGGAGTAGTAGTGAAAAAGCCCTGAGGCAGGAATGAGTTCAGTGGTTTGGAGGAACAAAAAGAAAACCAATATGTCTAGAGCAGAGTAAGTAAGGGAGGATGTGGTGGGAGATACAGTCAGATGTAAACAGGGGTCTTGTAGGCCATGGTAAGCAGTTTGGATTTTATTCTGTGGTGGTAAGTCATTAAAGGATTTCAGGCAGGGGAGTGACATGATCCATGTTTTTTAATCATCACTCTGCTTTGTAGAGAATTAACTGAGGGTCATATGAGTGGATGCCCAGTTGGAAGGGGAGTTAGGTAGACCAGTTAGGAGGCTATTACAGTAGACCTGGCAAGAAGAGATGACTTGACTGAGATGGGAGTGGTGGAAATGAAAGGAGGTAGTTAGATTTGTGATATGTTTTAAAGATAAATCTGTCAGAACTTGCTGATGGATCCGATGAGGAGTAACAGGTAAAGAGAGGAGCCAGTGATGATTCCCAGGTTTGGGGCTTAAAAACAGTTGGTGAGATCAGTAAGAAAGGGGGTAGGGTTTTTTGAGTAGTGAGGTGGGAATCAAAGGTCTGTGCTATGTCTCTGTGAATATACTAAAAACCATCGAATAGTACACTTTAAATGAGTGACTTGTATAGTACGTAAATTATATTTGAATAAAGCTGTTACCAAAAAAACAAAAGTCTGTGTTAGACCTGTTAGGCGCCTCTTAGCCATCCAATGAACAGTTAGATACGTGGATCTAAAATTCAGAGGAAATGTTGGAGCTGGAGATATAAATTGGAGTCATCAGCATGTTGATGGCATTTGTTTTGCTATCTATTTCTGTGTCTAAGGACACTCCAAAACTTAGTAGCTTAAAGCAACAATGAATTATATTTCTCATGATTCTGTGGGTTTCTCATGAGTCATGTGGCTGCAATCATCTGGGAGCTCAGCTGCCACTGGTACGTCCATTTCTGGGATGTTTTCTGGGGCACCTTAGTTCTCCTCCATGTGACCTCTCTCTTGCCACATGGTCCCTTATCATTTACTCATGTAGCATAAACTTCATACTTGGGAGCTGGCTTCCAAGAAAGCAAAAGCAGAAGCTGCTAGGCCTCTTAAGGACTAGGCTCAAAATTGTCACATTCCAATTTTACCTCTTCTATAGGTCAAAACAAGTTACAAGACCTGCCCAGATTCAAGGAGGAGAAATAGACTCCACCTCCTCATAGGAGAAACAACGTGCACATACAATGATGGGAGGAATTGCCGGACATCTTTGTAGATAATGCACCACAATATTTAGTCATGAGATTGGAATAAATGACTAAGGGAGTGAGTATAGATAGACGTAAGTCTGAGGATTAAGGTCTGGGACACTCCAGTGATGAAGAGGAACCTGCAAAAGAGACTGAAAAATAGTAATCTCTAAGGTGTAGGAAAATCAGGAGATAGACCTAGGTTCAAATTCTGGTGTTACCTTGAATACCTACTAGACTCTGGGTAAGTTTCTTAACCTTGTTAAGCCTTAATTTTCTCATCCATAAAATAAGGATAATAATAGTATCTACTTTTCTATTCCTTTTATTTATCACGAGGCAGAGAAAGAATGAATAAATAAATGAAAAAAATAAAATTGTTCTTTGGATCAAACGCAAGGAAGCCATTGGTGAGTTTGGAATGTGGCATATTGGGAGCAGAAGAGAAAATGGCTGTGGGATGAATTGGAGCTTCTTTCAGGAAGCTTATCTGTAAAGAAAAGAAAAGGTAGGGGCTACGGTGGAACAGAGTGTCAACTTTGAAGTTTTTTTAAAAGATAGTAGAAAAGAAGGAAATCCTGTCCTTTGTGATGACCTAGATGGAACTTGAAGGCATTATGCTAAGTGAAATGTCAGACAGAGAAAGACGATACTGTATGATCTCACCTCCATGTGGAATCTAAGAAACGAAGCTCATAGATATAGAGAACAGATTGGTGGTTGCCAGAGGTAGGGGGTGAAAGGTTGGGCAAAATGGGCAAAGGTGGTCCAATGTTACAAACTTCCAGTTATTAAGTAAATAAGTCCTCGGGATGTAATGTACAACATGGTGAATACAGTTTATAATACTGTACTGTATGTTCGAAAGTTGCTAGGAGAGTAGATCTTAAAAATTCTCATCACAAGAAAAAAATTGTAACTATGTGTGGTGATGGATGTTAACTAGACATTGTGGTGATCGTTTCACAATATATGCAAATATCGAATCATTATATTGTACATCTGAAACTAACATAATGTTATACGTCAATTACACCTCAACTTAAAAAAAGATAGTAGATATTTGAACATGTTTAAAATGCGGATGAGAAGGAGCTAGTAGAGGCGGAGTGGCTGAAAATACAAGAGAGAGAACGGATAAGAGAGGGGACATGGTCCTCAGAGTAGAAAAAGGATGGAATCCATGTACAAGTGGGATGATTACGTTTGGGCGGGAGGCAGGACTCCTCTTCTGCCAAATCAGGATGCAAAGAGACAAAGGAGGAGTGCTGATACAGATAAACTTGTAAGCAGTATCTGTTTTCTTAGTGACTCAGAAAAGAGATGGTCTGTAATGGAGAGAGGCTGGCGATGAGGCAGAGACTAACAGACTAACAAAGGTTGAAAGGGTGTGGAGAACAAAAGAGACTGCTGAGGAGGCAGGACAGATCAAAGGGTTCCATGTTGAGGATTCAGGTGAATATGTAAATCGTGTGGCACCAGCGGGCATGCTGGTGTGGCTATCTCCAGCAGAGCTCTGCAGTCCCGGGGAAGAAGCAGAGATGGCGGCTGTGGTGGCATGATCCAGGGTTGGGTTTTATAGGGCAGACACCCTGCTAATTTTAATGCTGCTATTTAGAAAGACTGACAATGAAGTTAGGTAGGAGATCTGTGCCGAGCTTAAATTCTTATTCTTGGTAACAAGCAGTGACCTAGAAATGACCAGAAACTGAGGAAGAGGAAACTGAAAATTTCTGAGCACCTACCGTTTACCAGGGCCACAGGATACATATGTGCATTTTCTCATTTAAACCTCCCAATCACCATGAAAGGTAGATAGAACTATCCTTGTTTTACAGATAAAAATCATCAAGGCTCAGGGAGGCTAAGGAACTTGCCTGAGCCTGGTTTTCTTATTGTGCTTCTTCGGGAATGGGAAGGCAGACTGAATATTGATGGGGCAAAGTGCGCATTGGGGCGTGATTAGTTTTATGACATTATTTTGAGTCTCCACACATACTGCGTGTTTGGCATTCCTCTGGGAAATAATAGAGAGGTGGCCAATTAGCAGGCCTCTGTCTGCCTGGATGAGGAGAATGTGCTTTTTTATAATTCCTTCTTTTAAGATACCAGTATTGCTGCTTGGAGACTCCATCTAGCCTTGCTCTCTTTTTCATTATATTTTCTTGCAGGAGATGGTCTCTTCTTTTTGCCAGCCCTAGCCCAGAGCCTGTCTTTTTAAATCTTATTCAGTGGCTCCTTCAGTTCCCTTTTTGGAATAATCTCTCCTAAATTTCCCTTTGACTAGGGTCAGGATATCATTCCTTATTATTATATCTTTATTTCTGATAACGACATCACTGGTTCCTTTCCTTGCCAGCTTCCTGATGTAGGGGAAAAGGGAGAATCCCCCTCTGCCCTTTCCCTTAAGGTTCTTATGGCTGGCCAAATAATCAACAAAACAGGTTAGCAGGAGAAAATAATACCAAGTTTAATAACGTATACAGGGAAGAAACTCAGAAATGAGCAGCTCGTCCTTCTGTCTAAGCTGCTTGCTTAAGTATCTAGCCAAAGGAGAGGAAGGTGTTGGGGGTGGGTAGTGGTCTGGGATTTCAGAGGGGAAGAGGACAATTCACATGGAGATAGAAATGCAAATGTTTGTCTGACAACTCTTTTCAGGGCCATCTATAGAGAATATGGCCAGGGAGAGAAAAAGTTTTTGATAAGAGGGGCTTGGTGCCTTTCCTATTGTAACATCTATTTTACATTATCATTACAGCCATCATGATAATAACTCCTTCCTGAAACAGATCTTTTGTTTTAAATTCTTTAGGCAGTTTGGGAGTGGAAACTCAAATGTTCTTCCTGAGTTTTCTGAGACTTTATTGTCTTCAGTTCGAAATAATCTGCATACCAGAGTGGTGCTTCCTGGGGTAACTTGCCCTGAGCACCATCACTGACTTAATTACAAAGGGAATCTCTCACATTTTAGAGCTAGAGAAACCAAGACACAGTGTCAGCCATGACCAGGTCTCAGTTGTGCATGATCAAGCAACTGAAAAATCCTGAGTTAACTTCTTGCTGGAGCATTCCTTCCTCTTTAGTACAGGAGTGAGAGTCAGGATAGGTTACCACCTGTATTGGCCTGCAGTAATCAATTAGAATGAACAGTAGCTTAGCCTTGGAGTAGGGTTCCCGAAGCCCCTTGCTGAGCCAGGCCTTAACCCTTTAGTTTCTGGATCTTGGAGAGTATTGTGCAGGGCAGGAGAGGATGGGCCAGCCAGGGGGGTGAGTAGGGGTTGTAGAGCAGTAGCTACTTACCCAACAATATGAAAGGATTTCACAACTGGAAAAGTCTCACTGGGACAGACCTGCCTTAGTGGCTATAAATGCTATCTAGGTGTGTTTATGGTCATAAATGCTGCCTGGGGGTGTTTATGGTCAGAAGCCAAGCAGGTAAATACTTTTCTTCTAAAAACTCAAAGGCATGAATGATTTTTAGACTGTTCATTGTTCCATTATATCCATTCTCCCCTTATTCCAAAGTAAAAGGATTATTAGTTGGGCATATGGCCACTAAGCTTAAGAGTACATTCCCCAGGCTTGCTTGCAGCTAGTTGTGATCATGTGATTAAGCTATTGACAATTGGATGGAGCTAGAAGATACATGAAGAACCTCCTGTTCAAATTCTTAAAGGGAGACAGCATCTCCTCCTTCGACTTCCTTCATCCTGCTATTTGGTTCTTAGAAATTGTAGAGAGCCATTTTGAGCCACATGGAAAAGGGAAATACCCTAGGATTGGTGAGTCACAGGATGGGAGTCTGTATCCCTGGACAACCTCATGCAGCAGAGTTGCCATGTAGCCATGCAACCTGGACTGCTCACCTCTAGACTATAATGTGAAAAAGAAATAAACTTCTATTTGTTTAAGCCATTGTCAATTTGGGTCTCTGTTACAAACAGTCAAAATGATATCCAAAATATGAGGGTTTTGTGGGATTCTCTCTTTGCTATTCTTTTGATTCACCTGAACCATATATATGTATATATATTCCTTTCTAACTACTGAGGTGAGGAAAAGTGATGCTTGAAAGGCACAGGTGCTGAGATCTGATATTGAGTTAAGGTCCATTGTACCCTCCTATTGAGTGATGATAAGAGGACCAATTCCTTTTCCACTCAATGTCATTTCTGAGATGTACATTAGACACGTTTAGAGGTTGTGCTGATCATTTAGATGACCCCATGTACATCTTTTGGATTAAGAAACTGATGTTAATATACCACTCTGGAAGTAGAATGGAAGAGACTTTGACCTTACTTTCTATAGTCTGTAGTTCAAGCAGGGACAGATTCATATTCCCCTTGAGCCTTGATGTTCCCATGAGAAGAAGGTAATACAACACAACACATAGAGAAGTGGGAAAGGAAGGGGCCACCTGTTCAGCCAGCCAGGTCAGGTTAGCCCTGGGGATCATTGGGGTGAGAAATAGCACAATTGGAATGGAATGTCCATTTGACCAAATTGGGCAGTAGGATTAGTGATTCTCTACATTAAACAGTAACCTGAAGCCTGTTAGACTTAATACTTACTTTGCTGCAGAGAAGCTGCTTGCTCCCTAAAATAATTTATCTTAAGTCACAATTAGCAGAACTGAAAAAAAATGAGATGACAAAATACCATAGAGTAAGATCTGTGTTCTCCAGTTGTAGAATTTAAACAGTTCCAGAGCTGTTGATCAAGAGTTTATTGTAAGGTTCCAGTGAGGAATTATGATTTCGTCAGCAAAGTCTAGATTATCATAGGGCAAGAACTTGGCCCCCAAGTAGCTACAACAAACATTTTCCAATTCTCTTAGCATTTACTGAGCATTTGTATATGTGTGACCTCATATAATGCTCACAACAACCCTGTGAGATAAATACTATCATCCCCATCTCATGGAAAATGAAATTGAGGCTTGGAGTGGTTAAACAACCTCAAAATTACCTCCAGCTAGTATTGGGAGAGAGCTAAGACTTGAACCCAAGCCTGTCTTCCTCCAAAGCACAAGGTGAAAGTTAAGCTCTGTATCTAAAGTTAATTTGTGAAGGACATGAGATGGGGCAGATCTACCTGCACAGGCTGGGTCATCACTTGAGCCCTGAAGCTTGGAGTCAAGAAGTTCATTGGAGACCTGTTTTCACAGAAATACCCAATTTCTTATGATTCTTGAGATCTGAGTGGCAGATGTCAAGGACAATATTTTAGCTTTAGTGGGCCTGCTGACCTACCATGAAAAGTCCAAAAATCCAGCAGCCTGGGGAGATTGAGGAGAAACCAAGTGCCGGAAGAATCCACAACTTAGACCATTACCTAGCCTAGAAAGTGTCGGGGGAAGAGAGAGAATCTCCCTCTGCCCTTTCCCTTAAGGTTCTTCTGGCTGGCCAAATAATCAACAAGACAGGTTAGCAGGAGAAAATAATACCAAGTTTAATAACATGTATACATGGGAGAAAGCAGGGACACTGTGTTTTTCCACACAATAGCAGAAATTCTCGTCTTAAATATCTTTTTCAGCCAATGACAAAGGAGGATTTTGGGGGTGGGGGGAGTCAGTTATAGGAGATTACCACTAAAACATAGTAAACAAGAGTAAGGTTATTATGCAGCCCAAGGCCTCACCTTTTACATTGATAAGTCACTAGAAATGAGCTCATCCCCCTCTCTTCTCCAAACAGAGAGGGAGATACCTTTACAAATGGAGATTTCCCTTATAAATGTAAATGACTGTCTGGCAACTCCTCGCAGGGTCATCCAGAGAATGTGGCCAGAGAGAAAGAACTTCTGATAAGAGGGGCTTGTTGGTGCCTTTCCTATTGTAACGTTTACCCTACGTTATCTTTATGGCAGTCATGATAAATCTGTTCTAGGAAGGAGCCACCATGTCAAATTCTTTAGGCAGTTAGTGGGGGAGGTCAAATGTCCCTAGAGAAAACAACCAAGGTAAAGAGATAGATTTCAGGGTGGCCAAATCTTGATCTCCCACAGTCCCGCCTTTGAAACTACAAGTTTCACAGTCCTTTTGAAACTTAAAGAAGTTTCATAGTCCAGAAGCTGAGTTGGTAGATTGTTTCATCTCACTGAACCCATTTCTTAGTCCTGATAATAGATCAGTTTAATTAAGTTCCTTTTGGAAGGTGGTGATGCAGGTGGGCTCTCAAGGTTACGCCTATATTGTGGAAGCAAGCAATCAAGTATTTAATAGAAGCATTTCCATATAAACAAAAGAAAAACAAGGTTAATGGTTGGAGCAAGTTGTAAAGCAGTTTTTGAGTTCAGAGGACAGCCAGTGAAGAAGAATTTTAGATGTCAGCGTCAAAGCATCTTTTGCAGTTTAAAATGTCTCAGATGGTGTCGTCAGGTCATCTCAAGTTTATATCAAGTCCATCAGCTTTAGTTTGTAAGGCTTCAGGAAAAAGGGCAGGTTTAGTTTTCAGTGATTTTAAATGAAAATGATGGAAAAAATTAAAAACATTAGTTTGGAGATCTGTAGCCAGATATTTCAGGAGACTAGAAGAAATCAGGATCCAGTCCAGTCAACAGATATAAAACAAAAAACTCAAAAGACAACAAAACTAGGATCTAATATCCACAAATGTATACTATAGTTTTTATTTAAATAATTTTTCTCTCTAAAATCACTCTCATTTTTATTAAGATAGCCAAATTAAAACTAACTAGTTTGCAAAATAAGTCTAGTTCCAATAGAGTTGGCCCAATTATTTACATAAGTACAGCAAGAATAGCAATTGATCACATAGGCTCTTTTAAATCTGTTTTGCTGGAACTTTTTATAAGGAATTTCAGATTGAACTTCAAAGGCCTCTTGAGGCTAGGAAAGCCAAGCCAAGGATTTTGTCATCAGACTTCGCCTGTAATACCTACAGATTTGGGTGAATTCCTCTCTTCCGAGGTTCCCCCAAAATATTTCGAGGTTCCTTGTACCTGCCAGATAAGTGACATTCTTTACTTATCCTGGTAAGTGCTGCTTGGAACATAAGGTACCAGGCCAATAGTTCCACGTGGCTTTATTCCATAAAGTCCAATCTTTATTCTTCAAAAGCTGTATGGTTATATCACAAATATGATGTTCCAGTCACAACCTTGGTAATATAACCAGTGTTTCCAATTGTGTCCTGTTATAAGGAGAACAGATTTTTATTGAACTTATGCAAATAACTATATTGCCATAAAAATAACAATACTCACTTACTAAGAGTTTCTAAATTCGAGGGATCAGATAGAGAGAAAAAGATAAATATTTCCATTGTACTTACAAAAATATCATTTACCAAATTGTTATAAGTCATAGCTAGCTCAGGAGAAAAGAGAAAAAGTTTTCCTTAAATCTGAAAAAACAAAACATTAAAAATTCAGCAATATTTCAAATGAAAAATCATAAAAATTATAATCATCCTTATCAGTTCATTCAGTCCTGTGTAATCCATTCTTGATCCCAATCTTTTTGTTAGCAGCTTCATGAAGTTATCAGTCGCTCCATCAGATTTCTGTAATTTTTTTACCCAGTTCAGTTTTATGATCAGAAAGTTTGTCAGAAAGTTTGTCACTGTGTTCCAGTGTAAATGTCAGAGTCCTTTCCACGAATTTTTCTGAAGTTGAAACATTTTGCAAAAGCATTAGAGCAAAGAAATAAGTCTGTAAACAACAAGACCTCAAAATGGCAATTGACAAAGAAATTTGGTTAATTTTGTGACATATAACACTTTAAAATAATAATAACCAGAATTATGACTGATAATCAGGACAGATCAGCATTTCAGTAATGTCATGCAATTTTAAAACACCTATATTAATAACATTTGCCCACATAATATCACCTAAGCAGGCTTATCATCACTTGTCTGACAATGCTTTTCATGTAATTTAACATACTGAATCAGCCTAATAAGTTTAGTATCTTTCTCCTTATAGGAAGAGAGCAAATTTCTTTGAGAAGTTCCAGGGCCCTTTGAAAATTCCCAAAGAAAAAAAGTAAAAATAAAGACTTCATTTAAGATATGAATTTTGGGGAGCTTGTCAAAAATATAAAAAGTCAAAGCAAACAGAGCATTAACAGTCCAAAAAGCCTTAATAGAGAGACCTCAGTCTTTTGAACACAGGAAATTATTTTAACAGGTTTTTTTTTTTTTTTTTTGGTAGACTTACTCAAAGGTAAAGAAAAATCTTTATAACCTCTTTATCAAGTTTAAGCAAATTATCTTTTTATGAGAAATTTCAATTTTGCACCAGCTTACTTCTGCTATTAAAACTCATTTACTTAATTAAATTCATTTCAATCTTAGCCAACTTGACCATGCAAAAACTCCTTTTCCAGAATTCCTCTTCCACAAACCTTTTCTAACTTTCTTTTTACATTCAGAATTTGTCCCATGTCTTTCTTTTCCCTTCTAGTACTTGAGGACAAATTTATCTTTCTTAATCAACCAAACAAAATATTTCCATTCTTTGTTCCTTCTTTATATATCTTACTTTCCTTGTACAGACATATTTTTCTTAATTTTTCTTAATTTTTAATCACATATATTAATTAGAAATTTTAACCTTTAGAAACCTCAATTTGTAAGTAAAAACTAAACAATTATAAACTTTCTTTTACATTAGTACCTTATGGCTTGGAAAATTTATAAACACTTCATAACTTCTAGAAACATGTTACTTTATAGTATAATCTTTTAATAAAACACATGTTTACCAATAGACCCAAAACACCTTTTAGTTTTCCTGTAATGAAAAGCCAAAAGTAGACAAATGTACATTTAGCAATCAATGTCTAATATCTTATCTCATTTGGAAATGATGATACTCAGAGAATTTTTTATCATAAATTTTAGCAAAACTCTAAAAGTCACCAAAAAGAGTTTGGAAGCTGTAAGCACCATAACACATAATTATTGTTTAAAGTTCATCCAACATTTATCTTTTTCACAACTATTTAGTTACTTCTTTCTAATAATTATTTAGATTGCCTACAACACTTCATAAGACTTCAGATAAAATTAGCCATCATTTAAATTACTATTTTTGTTAACCAGTTCTGTAATAGAAATAACATCAGTTTTTTCCTACAAAATTTTATGTCAATTTCATCACCTCTTGTACCTTTAAACATAGTTATCATTAAGACTTTTATCAATAGGTCTTGGTCTTCTAATTTTGGACAAGGGAAGCATTCCCAGTCAGACATTTTAAAACATACTCAGGCAAAGTTGATGTAACCTCTTTATATAAAATTAGCTCAAACATTCCAACCTTTATAATCTTATAAACACTTACAATTTTACATGTTCTCAACTCTATTGTAACCTGAGTCAAGGTCTTAAGGCTATTCAAAATATTTTCCTTCCTTTTTCTGGCCTTTTCTAGGTACCAAATAAGCAATTATGTGAGAGCTCTCAAAACATTTATTTTTCCCCCAATTTAGAAGTTTTTCCAATTCAAAGGATCTGTCGTCTGGCCATTGACGAGTAGGATCTTCATTTGTATATTTATTCCAATAGTGACTCGAACCAATAAGCCTTTTTAAGGAAAGACCCGGAGGTAACTTTCCACGCTTAGAATAAATCTTTACCATGGACGCAAGAGGCGTCCCTGGTGAGGGCACAGATGATGTAGCCCCCATGATCCACAGAATTCACTCCCAAAGATATTCAGAGAAAGTAAAGACCTTCGTTGCACAGGCGGTAAGGATGGTGTAGTGAAAACGGTGTCTCCGGTCTCCCACAATAGTGTGGGACTCCTCCAGTCACAGACCCGCTAATCTGTGACACTGGGCAGGCGATACTGGAATGGGATTTTTCCAGCACTAACAAGCAACGAAGGTAAAGACGACAAAAGCCCTTATGGACTGGGCCTTTTATGACAAACTCCCCTGAGAGCTTGGCACAGCCGGACAAAGAGACAGTTCGGAACCCCAGTCTACTCGACTGGCCACCAAGGTGCACCCCGGTAAATGCACCTTCCGTATGGTGGAGACCAAGGAGAATATTCTCACTGGTCACAAAGCCAAGTTTTCTCAGGACACAGAACAAGACAGAAGGAAAAAACCTCATCCGGTTTTTTTTTTTTTTTTTTTGCACAATGACAGCTTTAGCCACGCCTTAGGTCTCTTGGAGCCAGAATAATACCTAGAGGGGGAGGTGTCGCGGGGTTGGGGACTGTGTGCTTTACAGAGTACCTCGTCGTTGCACAGACATTTTCTTGCAGTTGGCGGGGGACCTGTGTCATCTACCCCTTTCCGTGACCCAACTTATCCTGACACGGGAGTCTTCTGAAAGTGGCGAGCGCCCTAATGGCTCTTAACTGCTCGACCCACGCCCACCAAATTTGCGGCCTTTTTGGCTTCCAAGATGCCCTCGGCAATGGCCTTCACTTCATGTGTATAATAACCCACAGCAAAGTTTGTAGACGCCGGTCTGGTGAGACCCGCAAACTCACCAGTCTGTGGGGCCGGCCCGGACAGCAGGCTTATAGGGCCTATGCCTGCGTCCTACCCTATGGTATTTCCTTCTTATGACAAAAGACACAGACAAAAGAGAAAAACAGAGACTACCACTGGGAGGAAAAGGGATCAAGATCATAACCAAGAGTACTCTACCAAATTTAAACCAAGAGCCACTAAAAGCCCAAGAAACTAGTTTACCAAATATTTTCTCCTGCCAATCTAAATTTAGAAAGAGAAAAAATTCTCACCATTTCCTTCCGCTGGACTCCACAGATAGAGATTCCGGGAGGCTGATGTGGTAAGAAGTCTTACCTTTTTGCCGGCTTTCGTCAGGCGTTCCCGTATCTCATCATCTGCAGTAGTCCAGGGAGAAGGCAGGTCTTCCAGCCAGAGAAGGCAACTTGCCAGCCAGTGTGGATCCTGCCGACTACGCCAAAACTGTGGGGGGAAGAGGGAGAATCTCCCTCTGCCCTTTCCCTTAAGGTTCTTCTGGCTGGCCAAATAATCAACAAGACAGGTTAGCAGGAGAAAATAATACCAAGTTTAATAACATGTATACATGGGAGAAAGCAGGGACACTGCGTTTCTCAACACAATAGCAGAAATTCTCGTCTTAAATATCTTTTTCAGCCAATGACAAAGGAGGATTTTGGGGGTGGGGGGAGTCAGTTATAGGAGATTACCACTAAAGCACAGTAAACAAGAGTAAGGTTATTATGCAGCCCAAGGCCTCACCTTCTACATTGATAAGTCACTAGAAATGAGCTCATGCCCCTCTGTTCTCCAAACAGAGAGGGAGATACCTTTACAAATGGAGATTTCCCTTATAAATGTAAATGATTGTCTGTCAACTCTTCGCAGGATCATCCAGAGAATGTGGCCAGAGAGACAGAACTTCTGATAAGAGGGGCTTGTTGGTGCCTTTCCTATTGTAACATTGACCCTATGTTATCTTTACAGCCATCATGATAGATCTGTTCCAGGAAGGAGCTACCATGTCAAATTCTTTAGGCAGTTAGTGGGGGAGGTCAAATGTCCCTAGAGAAAACAACCAAGGTAAAGAGATAGATTTCAGGGTGGCCAACTCTTGATCTCCCACAAAAGAAAAATGATTTTATCTCCCATTGTGTGGAGGTAATCATGAGGAAACAGATAACTGATTAATGGAAAATTTTTTTCTAGGAAACAGCTTTACTTCTAGGCATAAGAATTGCTTCTATGTTTTCCAGGAAGTGTTCTTCTCCCTTCAGAGTAATCTGCAGGGTCTTTAATGATCTTTTCAACACTGCTCTGTAACTCCCCACATTCTCATCTGAGAGTAAAGACAGGAAACCCAGTTTTAACGTGAACTCTAGGCATCAGGAGAGGAAGGGAAACAAGTCTGTGTGTTTTGTTTTTTTGGTTTGTTTTAAGGCAAGAACTTCTGCCCGTCTAAGATGGAATCAGGACCTACAGATTGTATGCTTCATTAGTGATTTGGGGACTTTGGGTCCAAGGTGAGTGGACTAGGCTTCTTTCCTCTGGGACCTGATGAGAAAGATCTGTTGTTTGGGTACTTAGCTCAGCCTAGTGACTTAACAACAAATAATAGGGAAGGAAAAGGTCCCTGAGGGAGGCAAAACAGAGTTTTGCAAAAGAGTCTGAGTTTATAAGACAAGCCTCTGGGGCAACAATCAACTCCTATACATATTCGCCCTCAAACACACATGCTAAGCCAGAGTCGGATGAGAAATACACAGCCCCTGCAGGTCAGTACCACAGAATTGTTAAACCAGGGAGGAAATTATAAACACCAATAATCAAACTAAACCACAAAATCTCATTCATTCATTAATCAACCATTTGAGTCTGATTCCCGTTGTTCCGTAACCATAATGTACATTAGATTTTCTTTTCCTAGTCAGTTCCCTGTCATGCAATGACTGTGTCGGGGGAAGAGGGAGAATCTCCCTCTGCCCTTTTCCTTAAGGTTCTTATGGCTGGCCAAATAGTCAACAAGACAGGTTAGCAGGAGAAAATAATACCAAGTTTAATAACATGTATACATGGGAGAAACTCAGAAATGAGCAACTCGTCCCTCTGTCTAAGCTGCTTGCTTACGTACTGCAGCTAAAGGCGAGGAATGTGTTGGGGTGGGTAGTGGCCTGGGACTTCAGAGAGCAGGAAGACAATTCTTTTCAGGGTCATCTATAGATAATGTGGTCAGGGAGAGACAAAGTTTTTTGATAAAAGAGGCTTGGTGCCTTTCCTGTTGTAACTTCTATCATACATTATCTTTACAGCCATCATGATAGAAGATCTGTTCCAGGAAGGAGCCACCATGTCAAATTCTTTAGGCAGTTAGTGGGGGAGGTCAAATGTCCCTCAGAGAAAACAATCAAGGTAAAGAGATATATTTCAGGGTGGCCAAATCTTGATCTCCCACAGTCCCGCCTTTGAAACTACAAGTTTCACAGTCCTTTTGAAACTTAAAGAATTTTCATAGCCCAGAAGCTGAGTTGGTAGATTGTTTCATCTCACTGAACACATTACTTAGTCCTGATAATAGATCAGTTCAATTAAGTTCCTTTTGGAAGGTGGTGATGCAGGTGGGCTCTCAAGGTTACGCCTATATTGTGGAAGCAAGCAATCAAGTATTTAATAGAAGCATTTCTATGGAAACAAAAGAAAAACAAGGTTAATGGTTGGAGCAAATTGGAAACGTGTTTCTGAGATAAGAGGACAGCCAGTTAAGAAGATTTTTAGATGTCAGCGTCAAAGTATCTTTTGCAGTTTAAAATGTCTCTGATGATGTCATCGGGTAATCTCTTAAGTTTGTATCAAGTCCATCAGCTTCAGTTTGCAAGGCTTCAGGAAAAAGGGCAGTTTCAGTTCTCAGTGATTTCAAATGAAAATGATGGAAAAAAATCAAAAACGTTAGTTTGGACATCTGTAGCCAGATATTTCAGGAGACTGGAAGAAATCAGGATCCAGTCTAGTCAACAGATATAAAACAAAAACCTCAAAAGACAATTAACAAAACTAGGATCTAATATCCGCAAATGTATACTAGTTTTTACTGAAATATAATTTTTCTCTCTAAAATCACCCTCATTTTTATTAAGATAGCAAAATTAAAACTAGTTTGGAAAATAAGTCTAGTTCCAATAGAGTTGGCCCAATTATTTACATAAGTACAGCAAGAATAGCAATTGATCACGTAGGCTCTTTTAAATCTGCTTTGCTGGAACTTTTTATAAGGAATCTCAGATTGAACTTCAAAGGCCTCTCGAGGCCAGGAAAGCCAAGCCAAGGATTTTGTCATCAGACTTCGCTAGCAATACCTACAGATTTGGGTGAATTCCTCTCCTTCGAGGTTCCCCCCAAATATTTCGAGGTTCCTCGTACCTGCCAGATAAGTGACATTCTTTACTTATCCTGGTAAGTGCTGCTTGGAACATAAGGTACCAGGCCAATATTTCCACGTGGCTTTATTCCATAAAGTCCAATCTTCATTCCTCAAAAGCTGTATGGTTATATCACAAATATGATGTTCCAGTCACAACCTTGGTAATATAACCAGTGTTTCCAATTGTGTCCTGTTATAAGGAGAACAGATTCTTATTGAACTTATGCAAATAACTATATTGCCATGAAAACAACAATACTCACTCACTAAGAGTTTCCAAATTTGAGGGATCAGATAGAGAGAAAAAGATAAATATTTCAATTTTACTTACAAAAATATCATTTACTAAATTGCTGTAAGTCATAGCTATCTCGGGAGAAAAGAGAAAAAGTTTTCCTTAAATCTGAAAAAACAAAACATTAAAAATTCAGCAATACTTTAAATGAAAAATCATAAAAATTATAATCATCCTTATCAGTTCATTCAGTCCTGTGTAATCCATTCTTGATCCCAATCTTTTTGTTAGCAGCTTCATGAAGTCAGTTTCTCCATCAGATTTCTGTAATTTCTTACCAAGTTCAGTTTTATGATCAGAAAGTTTGTCAGAAACCTGTATTCCAGTGTAAATATCAGAGTCCTTTCCATGAATTTTTCTGAAGTTGAAATATATTTTGCAAAAGCATTAGAGCAAAGAAATAAGTCTGTAAACAGCAAGACCTCAAAATGGCAATTGACAAAGAAATTTGGTTAATTTTGTGACATACAACACTTTAAAATAATAATAACCAGAATTATGACTGATAACCAGGACAGATCAGAATTTCAGTAATGTTATACAATTTTAAAACACCTATGTCAATAACATTTGCCCACATAATAGCACCTAAGCAGACTTATCATCACTTGTCTGACAATGCTTCTCACGTAGTTTAACATACTGAATAAGCCTAATAAGTTTAGTATCTTCCTCCCTATAGGAAGAGAGTAAATTTCTTTGAGAAGTTTCAGGGCCCTTTGAAAATTCTCAAAGAAAAAAAGTTAAAAAAAGACTTTATTTAAGATATGAATTTTTGGGGAGCTTGTCAAAAATATAAAAAGTCAAAGCAAACAGAGCATTAACAGTCCAAAAAGCCCTAATAGAGAGACCTCAGTCTTTTGAACGTAGGAAATTATTTTAACAGGTTTTTTTTAGGTAGACTTACTCATAGGTAAAGAAAAATCTTTTATAACCTCTTTATCAAGTTCAAGAAAATTATCCTTTTAAGAGAAATAACACCAAATTATAATTTTGTACCAGCTTATTTCTGATATTAAAACTCATTTACTTGATTAAATTCATTTCAATCTTAGCCAACTTGACTATGCATAAAACTCTTCTTCCAGAATTCCTCTTTCACAAACCTATAACTTCCTTTTTACATTCAGAATTTGTCCCATGTCTTTCTTTTCCCTCCTAGTACTTGAGGACAAATTTATCTTTCTTAACCAAACAAAATATTTCCATTCTTTGTACCTTTATACATCTTACTTTCCTTGTACACAGACATATTTTTCTTAATTTTTTTAGTAGCTTCAATCACATATATTAATTAGAAATTTTAACCTTTAGAAACCTCAATTTGTAAGTAAAAACTAAGTAAACAATTATAAACTTTCTTTTACATTAGTATCTTGTGGCTTGGAAAATTTATGAACACTTCATCATTTCTGGAAACATGTTACTTCATAGAACAATCTTTTAATAAAACACGTGTTTACCAATAGACCCAAAACACCTTTTAGTTTTCCTGTAATGAAAAGCCAAAAGTAGACAAATGTACATTTAGCAATCAATGTCTAATATCTTATCTTATTTGGAAATGATGATACTCAGAGAATTTTTATCATAAAATTTAGCAAAACTCTAAAGTTTTAAGTCACCAAAAAGAGTTTGGAAGCTGTAAGCACCATAACACATAATTATTGTTTAAAGTTCATCCAACATTCATCTTTTTCACAACTATTTAGTTACTTATTCCCAATAATTATTTAGATTGCCTACAACACTTCATAAGACTTCAGATAAAATTAGCCATCATTTAAATTACTATTTTTGTTAACCAGTTCTGTAATAGAAATAACATCAGTTTTTTTCTACAAAATTTTATGCAATTTTCATCACTTCTTATACCTTTAAACATAGTTATCATTAAGACTTTTATCAATAGGTCTTGGTCTTCTAATTTTGGACAAGGGAAGCATTCTCAGTCAGACATTTTAAAACATACTCAGGCAAAGTTGATGTAACCTCTTTATATAAAATTAGCTCAAACATTCCCACCTTTATAATCTCATCAACACTTACACTTTTACGTGTTCTCAATTCAATTGTAACCTGAGTCAAGGTCTTAAGGCTAGTCAAATTTTTTCCTTCCTTTTTCTGGCCTTTTCTTAGGTACCAATTAAACAATTATGTGAGAGCTCTCAAAACATTTTTTTTTCCCCAATTTAGAAACTTTCCAATTCAAAGGATCCATCATCTGGCCATTGACAAGTAGGATCTTCATTTGTATATTTATTCCAATAGTGACTCGAACCAATAAGCCTTTTTAAGGAAAGACCCGGAGGTAACTTTCCACGCTTAGAATAAATCTTTACCATGGACGCAAGAGGCGTCCCTGGTGAGGGCACAGATGATGTAGCCCCCATGATCCACAGAATTCACTCCCAAAGATTCAGAGCAAGTAAAGAGCTTCGTTGCACAGGCGGTAAGGATGGTGTAGTGAAAACGGTGTCTCCGGTCTCCCACAATAGTGTGGGACGCCTCCAGTCACAGACCCGCTAATCTGTGACACCGGGCAGGTGATACTGGAATGGGATTTTTCCAGCACTAACAAGCAACGAAGGTAAAGACGACAAAAGCCCTTATGGACTGGGCCCTTTATGACAAACTCCCCTGAGAGCTTGGCACAGCCGGACAAAGAGACAGTTCGGAACCCCAGTCTACTCGACTGGCCACCAAGGTGCACTCCGGTAAATACACCTTCCATATGGTGGAGACCAAGGAGAATATTCTCACTGGCCACAAAGCCAAGTTCTCAGGACACAGAACAAGACAGAGACTAGTCTGGGAGGAAAAGGGATCAAGATCAAAAACCAAGAGTACTCTACCAAATTTAAAACAAGAGTCACTAAAAGCACAAGAAACTAGTTTTCCAAATATTTTCTCCTGCCAATCTAAATTTAGAAAGAGAAAAAATTCTCACCATTTCTTTCCGCTGGACTCCGCAGATAGAGATTCCGGGAGGCTGACGTGGTAAGAAGTCTTACCTTTTTGCCGGCTTTCGTCAGGCGTTCCCGTATCTCATCATCTGCAGTAGTCCAGGGAGAAGGCAGGTCTTCCAGCCAGAGAAGGCAACTTGCCAGCCAGTGTGGCTCCTGGCGACTACGCCAAAACTGTCAGGGGAGAGGGAGAATCTCCCTCTGCTCTTTCCCTTAAGGTTCTTCTGGCTGGCCAAATAATCAACAAGACAGGTTAGCAGGAGAAAATAATACCAAGTTTAATAACATGTATACATGGGAGAAACTCAGAAATGAGTAACTCAGCCCTCTGTCTAAGCTGCTTGCTTAAGTATTGCAGCTAAAGGCGAGGAACGTGTTGGGGATGGGTAGTGGCCTGGGACTTCAGAGGGCAGGAGGACAATTCTTTTCAGGGTCATCTATAGATAATGTGGTCAGGGAGAGACAAAGTTTTTTGATAAAAGAGGCTTGGTGCCTTTCCTATTGTAACCTCTATCCAACATTATCTTTACAGCCATCATGATAGAAGATCTGTTCCAGGAAGGAGCCACCATGTCAAATTCTTTAGGCAGTTAGTGGGGGAGGTCAAATGTCCCTCAGAGAAAACAATCAAGGTAAAGAGATATATTTCAGGGTGGCCAAGTCTTGATCTCCCACAACTGCCTATTATCAACCTCCCTAAACATGGTTGCTGGGTAGTTAGAATTCACAGAAAGAGAGTTGGCTGCAATTGGCTATTTTATTGTTGGTTGACCAGGTGTATCAATTAAGGTGCTCTTGGCTGTAAACAACAGAAAACCTTTGCCCCCTTTTTAATCAGGTGGTTTGGTTTTTTATTGTTGAGGTATACTTGATGACATTTTGAAACTGCTGAATCAACCAACCCTGAGCCTGCTCTGACTTAAACAATAAGGTATTGTATCAGTTTCCTATTGCTGCTGTAACAAATTACCACAAATTTAGAGGCTTAAAACAACACAAATTTATTATCTTACTATTCTGGAGGTCAGAAGTCTGAAATGGGTCTTGCAGAAGTGAAGTCAAGGTTTTAGCAGGGCTGCATTCCTTCTGGAGGATCAAGGGGAAAATTCATTCCTTGCCTTTTTTCAGCTTCTGGAGGCTTCCCACATTCCTTGTCTCAGGGCCCGATGTCACTCTGACCTTTGCTTTCATTGTCACATCTCCTTCTCTGACTCTGACCCTGCTGCCTCCCTAACATAAGGACTCTCGTGATTACATTGGGTTTACCTGGATAATCCATGATAATCTTCCCATCTCAAGGTCCTTAATTTAATCATATCTTCAAAGTCCCTTATGCCATGTAAGGGAACATATTCACAGATTTCAGGGATTGGGACATAGACATCTTTGATGGGCCGTTATTCTGTCTACCACAGGTAGTTTACTAGATTATATAACTGGGAGTACAAAGTCAGGGCAGACTTCAGGGTTGGTTGATTCAGCAGTTTAAAAGTGTCAAGTACAACTCAATAAAAAAACAAACCACGTGATTTAAAAAGGGGCAAAAGAGTTGAATAGACATTTATCCAAAGGAGATATATGAATGGCCAATAAGCACATGAAAAAAATGCTCAACATCACTAGTTATTAGGGAAATGTAAATCAAAACCACAGTGAGATACCACTTCACATCCATTTGGGTGGCTATTATTAAAACAACAACAACAAAAAATCCCAGAAAGTAACCAGTGTTGGCGAGGATGTGGAGAAAATGGGACCTTCATACCTTGCTGGTAGGAATGTAAAATGGTGCAGTTGCTATGGGAAACAGTATGGTGATTCCTCAAAAGAATTAAACATAGAATTACCATATGATCTAGCAATTCCACTTCTGGGTATACCCCCAAGGAATTGAAAGCAGGGACTCGAACAGATATTTGTACACCTGTGTTCATAGCAACATTATTTACAATAGCCAAAAGCTAGAGACAACCCCAGTGTCCATAGATGGAAGAATGGATAAACAAAACGTGATACCTATATGCAATGGAATATTATTCAGCATTAAAAAGGGAGGAAATTTTTACACATGCTACAACATGGATGAACCTTGAAGACATTATGCTAAGTGAAATAAGCCAGTCACAAACGGACAAATATTTATGATTCCTCTTATAGGAGGTTCCTAGAGGATTCAAATTCATAGAGACAGAAAGTAGAATGGTGGTTGCCAGGGGCTGGGGGGAGAGAAAATGGGGGAGTTAGAGTTTAATAGGTACAGAGTTTCAACAATTAAGGAAGATGAAAAAGTTCTGGAGATGGATGGTGGTGATGTTTGCACAACAATCTGAATGTACTTAATGCCACTGAACTGTACACTTAAAAATGGCTAAGATGGGGGCCGGCCTGGCAGCGTAGCAGTTAAGTGCGCACACTCCACTTCGGTGGCCCAGGGTTCGCAGGTTCAGATCCCAGGCGCACACCGACACACTGCTTGTCAAGCCATGCTGTGGTGGTGTCCCATATACAGTGGAGGAATATGGGCACAGATGTTAGCCCAGGGCCAATCTTCCTTGGCAAAAAGAGAAGGATTGGCATTGGATGTTAGCTCAGGGCTAATCTTCCTCACAGAAAAAATGGTTAAGATGATAAATTTTATGTTCTGTGTATTTTACTACAATTTTTTAAAATGTCACCAAAGACCCAGATTCTTTCCATCACTGTAGTCTGTTATCCAGAGATCAACTGTGTCGGGGAAGAGGGAGAATCCCCCTCCACCCTTTCCCTTAAGGTCCTTATGGCTGGCCAAATAATTAAAAAGACAGGTTAGCAGGAGAAAATAATACCAAGTTTAATAACATGTATACGTGGGAGAAACCAGGGAAACTGAGCTTCTCAACACAATAGTGGAGATTCTCATCTTAAATACCATCTTCAGCTAAAGACAAAGGAGGATGTCAGGGGTGGGGGAGTTTGGGATTTCAGAGGGGAAGAAGACAATTCACGTGGAGAGGGAAATGTAAATGTTTGTCAGACAATTATTTGCAGGGCCACCTATAGAAAATGTGGCTGGAGAGACAGAAATCACAGTAATGAAGAGATGTAGATTTAAGTCCTCTCCTTCCGTACTGATAAGAGGTTTCACAGATAAGGTCATCTCCCCCTCTTCCCACTACACAGAGGGAGATACCTTTACAAATGTAAATATTTGGTAAACAGAACTTTGAAAAGAATGGGCTTAGCGAGGACCCTGCCAGTCTGTCCATACCCAGAGTTAAATTCCTTTAGGCAGTTAGTGAGGGAGGTCAAATGTCCATCAGAGAAAATAATGAAGGTAAAGAGACATATTTCAGGGTGGCCAAATTTTGATCTCCCACAGCTGCTATCTAAGGCTAGCTTCTCCTCACAGTCATAAGAAAGTTGTCAGCAGCATTCTGAGCCACATGTTTTCTTGCTCACAACCAGGAGAAGAGCCTATCTCTTAAAAGCAAGGAAAATTTTTCCCAAAAGACTCCAGCTTTACTTTACTTGAATTTCAGGCAGGTTGAATGTCTGGATCATAACTGGCAAAAGGGATGGGTTTATCCTCAGACTAATCAGGCTTACCCCTTGAGCTGAGATCAATTTCCCAACTTGCCTTACTGCAATTCAATGGAAGAGGGATGGAATGAGTCCTGAGGAGTCAACTGCAATGGTCACTATGACCACTTTACAACTTTTGTGGCAACCTCAACTCAAGTGCACAGACTCGGGTACAAAACCTCTGTGAAAAATTCAAGCCATCCTTCCAAATCCTTCCCAGTTGTCCCCTCTCAGTGCCAGCAATACTCCCCTGCATCTCAGTTCTTATGCCTCCCCATATCTTATTCTACAGCAACAGAAGAGGTTACATCTATGAGGGACAGGGGAGTAGATGGAGAAGGCATCAGAAAAGAGGGCATATTTACATTTCTATCAATATCACCTGGGAAGTGCCTTGAAAATAGAGATTCCTGGATCCACCCAAAGAAGTGCTGAATCAGAACCTTAAATAAAAATTAAATTAAAATTGTTATTCTGTTTCATGAATTTGCATTTTAAGAGTAGCCCTAGGTAATTCTGATGCTGATCCATGAAATAGGCTTGGAAAAGCACTGGTCCTGTCTTTGCTAAGAACTGTCCTAGGTGCTATGGGTAGAATAACCAAGATGACATGGGTCATACTCTGGAGGAGTTCACAGTCTATTTGGGAGAACAGATACTTAGATAATTATGACAAGACCTGATAGGTGCTATAGTAGAGATATGAATAGAATTCTATGGGGCTGATACTGTCTAAAGGAATCAGGAAAAGATTCACTGAATATTTGGCTATAGTGAGATCCCATTACAGGGGTGCATCTACATTGAAAAGAGACAGACAGACAGAGAGAGAGAGAGAAACTTAACACTTTCAATAATTCAGGCTACCTGGAAGACTCAGTGAGTCCCACAGTTAGGTAATCATGAGAAGGCAGAAGTGCATTTGTGATTCCCTCATGGGATCTCAGTTTCCTGCTTCTCACAGCTTTCACATTTTACTGCACTGCTCTGAATGTGATTCTAGTGTTTAATGACACATATTTTTCACATACATATTTATGTACAAGGTTGTATAAACAAAACCACGTATCATGCACTTTGAGATGTTTTAGTACATTTTCAAGGATAGTTTTGACTATATGTAGTTAAACCTTATATTGCTGCCTTTAAACTGAATCCCACATCCCCATCCCTACCCCATCCTGGCACCTTAAAAAACTATTCTAGAGGAGGAGTGGCAGTTATCCAGGTGAAAAAGTAGGAAGAGAGATTGCAGGCAGAGGGACCAAAATTGTCAGATAATGGAGCTACTAAAGAGCATGACACATTTGGTGAAGAGCCAGCCAGAAGTTCGGCAGGGCTCTCAGAGTGTATGAAGTAAAGTAGCTGGAGATGCGATCAGGCAGGTCAGATGGGGTCAGATGATTAAAGACAAAGCTAAGAAATCTGACCTTTACATGAAAGAAGATGTAAGTCATTGAAGGAGTTTAAATAAGTGAATGACAAGATTAGATATGCATTCTAGAGAGATTGTTTATTGGCCAGATGGTGATTACTCTGAAGCAGCTGAGACAGGGCCTCTCAGAGGTCCAGAAAGGCTCAGTTCAGTTCCATTTTACTAAGGCTTTGGGTATTATAAAGACAACAGAAATAACAGAAGTCACAAAAAGTGTGGACTATTCTAAATGATTATGTTTAACAAATTAACACTTTTCATACACATACAAACCGGGTTGCTATTTCTATTATCTCATTTGGAGATGTTGTAAATCTCAGTTGGAAGCTTAGGCCATGCCCCACCCCCAACCTGGTTTTATTTCCAGACTTCATTACATTCCAAAACCTCGAACAAGCAATTTAATCCCTCTGAGCCACAGTTTTCTGACTTTGGGAATAATTACTTTGTAAGGACTGGGTGAGAGAACATGTGTACAGTGTCTGGCATACATGGGTGCTCAGCAAGTGCTAATATTTCTTCATAATCTTTTAATATAATGAGCCTCTGCCCATGTGCACTCCTACAGGAGCACCCATGCATATAAACGCGTGCACTCAGATTCTGATCTGTTGCCCTGGGGCCAAGGTTGGAAGGGAAGAGCTCCATCAGACACTCCCGGTTGCCTCTCCCTGCTTCTGTGTTGAACTCCCATCACTGAAGAGAGAGTATAGCCTCTATCTCAGGTATCTACCCATTAGAGACCCCTGCCTGCACGTTCACCTCTGTATGGCTGAGTTATTCCATCACCCTATTTTTTCTCCCAAGAGTGTTTGCACAGCAATCTTTAGCTCTGCTTGTAGAATGAAAGAATACTCTTTTCCATATTAAAGAGATTTCAGGTCTCCATTAATCTTTACCATAAATCCCTCAGAAGTAAGGAGGACTTTCTCACTGCTCATGAGGTTACACCTAGGAGGGTTCTTATCCTCAACTGCTTTTGGGGTACTTGTCCTTGTTCCCTGCTCAAAGATCACCAATCCCTTTGGGCTCAGTGTTTTTGTCTGGGGCACAGAGACCTGTAACTCACAGTAACAATTCCCTAGCTGAACAACAGCAATAACTCACAGTGCTACAACAGGCTTGCTGGGTTCCTGTTAACTTTGCAGAGTCAAGTTATTGAGTTGGCACGAGAGCCAGTGTTTAGAAGCTCTGCTTTATAACCAGGGTGATTTCAGAACACAGCATCAGCTAAATGGGTCCCTGGGCCTGAGCCAACCTCCCAGGGCTCCAGTTCCAAGACTCACTGTTTGCAGGATCTTGTCACTTAGAAATCCTTGGGGATGGTATATTTTAAGAGCTAGTAAAGGACTAATCTGAAAAGAAACTTTGGTGGTTTATTCATTGCACTATGTGAAAAAAATCTCCATTTATCATCATTACATGCCGATAATAGATAATACTTGATCGTACCCTGATTATATCTAAATCTCTTACCAATGGACATGGCAGAAGACAGGGATGAAAATATAAATAGCTCCCAGCTCCCATTCACTTCTAACTGCCCATTCTCTTGTTCAAAAGGTATTACCATCATTCTTTATATCCTGCTCAAACATGAATCATACGACTTGGTGGCTGAAAAAGATTGCATGAGGTCATTTCGTCTATCCCCCTACCTTTAAATAAATCTAGACTTAAAACCACTCAACGCAGCTGAGTATCTAATCATTTCTTTGTAACTCACATCAGGGTTTAACAGTTTATACTACCAATAGTGTTTGCACTATCTCTATCCTAAATCCTTCCAGCTGCAATTTAATCTTCTGTTCTTTAGTCTTCCTGTCTAATATCTTCCAGTTGCTAACTGGTCATATTCCATCCCTGTGGGTTTTCTTCCCCACAGTTCTTGTTCTTTTGCACATCCCTAACAAGGTCTATGTGCCAGCCCTTAAATTGACCCTGTTAATCCTCATAAAAGTTTCTCTAAATCATCCTTGTCTCTCATGGATTGAGTCAATATGACCAACAACAAAAAAGAAAAAAATTCAGAAAGATGAGAAAAGGGGTGTCTAAAGGGAGCTTTTTCTCATTTCTATTATTTATATCACTGATGTTTTAAATAATATGTAGTGCTATTTTTATAGAATACACGTAATACATATCCACAGTAGAAAACTTAAAAAAAAATTAGAAGAATAAAAAGAAGAGAAAAAAAATCTCCTGTAATCTGACCACCTAGCCCCAAGGGTTAGGATTTCGTCTGTGTGTGTATGCATGTGTGTGTTTGAGTAGATGTGTGTGTTTCCTCAAATTGGGATCATACTATATTTGTTGTTTTGTATCTCCTTTTTTCAGGTTATATTTCATGGGCGTTTTTCATATCCACTCTTCCAAAATATGACATTAAAGGCATTTAATGGCAAAATATGCCATTAAAAGGCAGCATAATACTTTTTTTCTTTCTTTTTTTTTTTGCTGGGGAAGATTCGCTCTGAGCTAACATCTGCTGCAATCTTCCTCTTTTTGTATGTGAGCCACCGCCACAGCATGACCACTGACAGACAAGGGGAGTGGTTCCGTGCCCAGGAACTGGACCCGGGCTGCTGAAGTGGAGCATGCCGAACCTTAACCACTAGGCCATTGGGGCTGGCCTGGCGGTATAATTCTTCACCTTATGAATGTACCTTGGCTTATTTAATCATTCCCCTACCACTGGACATTTAAATGGTTTATAATTTCTCACCATTTATAAATAATGCTATATCAATATCTTTGTACATAAATCTTTGTTCACATTCCTGATCTTTTCAAAAAGCAACACTGTATATGTGCGTGTGTGTAAATATATTTGATTTCCTGACTCCTATAATCTGTCATTCAGACTTTCAGAACAGATCTCTCGATATTGCTCTATCAGATTCATATGTAGGCTCTGAATAACAAATGAATAATCCACAGCTTTCAATTCTTAAATAGCAGCCCCCCCAACTGTAAAATAAAGCTCCAATTCTTTAGCAGACCTTCTAAGCCCCATATTTTGCCACTCATGCCTGGAACTGTATACTTTAGTAACTCAGACTGCTTCTAGTTACTTGCCCCCTTCATGGTGCTTAATACCTTTGATTGCATTATTCCCTCTGCCTAGAAAGCTTCTCCCATCTTTTTTTCCCTCCCTGATCCTAAGCATTCCTTCAAGGTTCAGCTCATGTGTCATCTCCTTCAGGCAATCTTCCTTGAATCTTGTGCTAAGTGCATCCCTAATGTGCACCCATGGCACCTCATATTATATTGAAATCTGTTTGTTTCTGCTTCTGCCACTAAACCGTAAGCATCCCAAAGACAGGGCCATGTCTAATTCATCCCCCAATGTGTAGTAGAGTATGTAACATATGATAGGTGCACTGTTGAACAGAACTGAGTACCTTTTAGTACCCATATCTGTGCTTGATGCTGGTAATTCAGGAAGAATTATTGAATGAGGTATCGAAATCATAATTTCATAGAGGAGACTGGTTACAGAATATGTAGTTACAGAATAACTATAATTCAGTGCTACAAATTACTCTGGGTTGATGGAAGAAGAAGCAATCAAGTTTGTTTGGAGCTGGGCAGTGGTCTGGTCCATAGGTTTCTTGTTTACTGCCTCTAAAGCACAGGAATCTCAGAGTCCCAGTGATCCTTGATCAGTCGGTATCTGTCTTAAATACCATATCACTTTGATTTTAGTGTAATTTCTACTGTTGTCCTTGAAATTTTCATACCTATAGTCAACCCAATCTGGCACTATTTTGCCTCCCCGGAAACGTATTTTGGAATGTGGAACTAGCAGAAGAAAATGGAAAACTTGGAAAACTAGACACGAGTATCTCTAGACAGAAGGAATCATTTTAATGTCTCTGAGAAATACTCTACATCCTGTATTTCTCATCTGACTCACCTCCATCAGAAGGAGAATGGGTACTCTACAAGAGGTAAGGCCCTGGTTCAGTCGCATAGGGACTGAGGCTTCTTCCTCCTTTAGCGTTAGTGTGATCCCCGTTGCTAGTTAATTGTCAATTCGCTCCTCAGGTGGCACAAAATGCTAATGTTCAAGAGGAAAGGCATGGAGAGAATGAAGGCGATTTCCAGTTGGCTAACTGACAAGGCAGGACTGTAAAAAACTGTGGGTTGCCAGTAAAAGGACATTACAAAGGCATTCCAAACATCAGGGTACAGAGGGGTCCTGAAAGGGTACTAAATGCCCAGTATGTCCCCAGGCCTGCAGAATGGCAACTAAACCAAAGCAGCCCTCTACCAAACTGACTTTTCCTAGGAGAATGCAGTAGCTAGAAGCCCAGGGTAAGAGAGGTAATTATTGACCTACAGGCTTTCTTCTAGATGGGAGCCTAGGGGTATGACTGAAGCAGCTAACACCTGTTATAAAGTGAATTGGCATGATCCCTTCAAGAGCTGTGGATGATCAGAGCCCTTAATCAAGGGCAGATGGACCAGCAGCCAACCAGCTGAGTGAGCTGATACTGGAACCTCCACATGGAGAACAAATTTTTTCCTATATGCTTTAAGCACCATCTAGTTTTCTAGAATGGCTGAATCCAGTGGATCAGGATTATAACTATGATTTTAACACAGGCAGCCCCCAACTTAAAAATAAAATGTGTTCAAAAGGTTAAATGGTTTGGAACTCAAAGCACATTCTTTTCTGTAGAATTAATATTGTACATTAATTCTCAGGTTCACATCCAGCCCATAAAAAAAAAAAAAACAAACTATTAATCCTCCAGTGTAGCTGAATTATAATACTATAGTGGTAGTTGGACTCCTATATTCTTATTATATATTAGTTTCTGGGGGCCATGTAATATAGAAATAAAGAGGATAAGGAGAAGAAAGAGGAAGAGAATTCCACAACCACTGCTCCTTTCTTGGGAATAGTCCTCGCCTGCTTGAGACAAATTTTCAAACATGCAAAATTGTTTCTGAAAAACATCCACATTCCTTTCGGCATCTTTCCCAGGCAGAGCTCTAGCGCCTTTTAGGATACCCTAAACTTGACAGCTCCCTAAACTGCGCTAGCATCTCCAGTTCCCCTATGGCTTCCAAATCGCCTATTCTCCCTCACTCTCCATCAAATTGCCATTTCCTCACAGAAGTCCAAAACCTAGCTTATCCACCCCTATGCCAAACCTCTTCTGCTTCCTGTCTTTCGAGGCTCTGTCAATAGCAATCAAGTTCCTATTCAAAAACCCAGAGTCCTCTTTGATGCCCTTTTCCCTTGCTCCATGCAGCTCATCAGTCAAACGTCTTGTTGATTCCACTTCTGGAAGGTCTTTGGATATCACCATCCTTGGTTGGGATCTCATCAGTGTAAGAGATCCTTTGATAGCTGCGGTTTTGGAATCAGTATGCGTAGCTTCCTGCAGCTTCCTGCTTTCGTTATCTAGCTCCTCACTCCTCCCTTTTGCCAACGGATGAAACTTTCTAAAGCATAGCTTTAATCACCTCTTTTATTCCTCCCCCCAAATCTACCAGTGGTTCTCCTAACACAACCAAGATGAGGTAGATATCCTTATTCCCATTTTGAAAATTAGAAAAAATTATTTACTGAAGGTCACTGGCCTGCTCAGTGATGCAGCCAAGATTTGAACTCAGGTTTATGTCCAAAGACCATGGTCTATTCACTCCACACCACATCCTGGTGTAGCCCAAATACCTTAGGTTGGCGATCGATGTCCTGCATGATCTGGCTCCATTTTATTTTCCCATCCTCTCTCACACCACTTCTCTTTATATCTACTCTACTCCCACCTGCCCAGACTGCTTGCTGCTTCCAAAATCTGCCCTGGATTCTACTGCCTTTGTCTATGCTTTTTGCTGGGTGGCAAGTCCTTTCCTTGTCAAGGCCTAACTCTAATGCTACTTCTTCCAGAAAGCCTTCCCTTCTACCACCCTCATTCACCTACAAATACACTCGAACACTAGCTGAAAGTTTTCTCCCTTTTCTGAATTACCACAACACTAATTGTAGCCTGGATTACACTTATTTGAGTGGGGGTTATCTTCCCAACTACTACTTTAAATATTTGGGAACAGGTACCCAAACTTCCTACCCTCGGTCCTAGCAAGAGAAAGTGTCCATGGTAGGGATTCAGTTCACGTTTAAGGAATGAATCATTAGTAGAAATTAAGATTGCAAGGTAAAACAAGGCTGAATGTCATGATGAGGAGTTTCTATTCGATGAGAAAGCCCCCAGAGGATTTTTTTGTGTGTGTGAGGAAGATCAGCCCTGAGCTAACATCCATGCTAATCTTATTCTTTTTGCTGAGGAAGACCGCCCTGAGCTAACATCTATTGTCAATCCTCCTCCTTTTTTTCCCCAAAGCCCCAGTAGATAGTTGTATGTCACAGTTGCACGTCCTTCTAGTTGCTGTATGTGGGACGCGGCCTCAGCACGGCCGGAGAAGCGGTGGGTCAGTGTGCGCCCGGGATCCGAACCCGGGCCACCAGTAGCGGAGCGGGCGCACTTAACCACTAAGACACAGGGCCGGCCCCCCCAGAGGATTTTGATCAGAGGAAGGCCATCACAAAAGTTGTGTTTTTAGAATAACTAATGAAGATTCAAAATACAGGTTAGAGGAGAGCTGTGCTGGATGAAAGTCTCAGCTCTGTTACGCATTAGCTCTGTGACTTTGGGCAAGTCAGTTTCTTAATAACAACTTCATCGAGATATAATATACATACCACAAAAACCATCCTTTTAAAGTGTAAAATTCAATGTTTTAAAATATATTCACTGTGTCATGCAAACATCACCACTATCTAATGCCAGAATATTTTCATTATTCTGAAGAGAAATCCCATTAGCTGTTACTCCCCATCTTCCCCCAAACCTGCCAGCCCTTGGCAACCACTAATCTCCTTTCTGTCTCTATGGATTTGCCTGTTCTGGACATTTCATATAAAGGGAATCATACAATACACGTTCTTTTGTGACAGGCTTCTTTCACTTAGCATAATGTTTTCAAGGTTTGTCCATGTTGTAGCATCTATCAGAACTTCATTCCTTTTTATTGCTAAAAAATATTCCATTGTATGGATATACTCATTTTGTTTATCCTCTCATCAGTGGATGGACATTTGAGTTTTTCCCCTTTTTTGACTAGTATGAATAATGCTGCTATGAACATTCATGTACAAGTATTTTTGTGAACATGTGTTTTCAATTCTCTTGGGGAAATACCTAGGAGTGGAGTTGCTGGGTCATTATGGTACTTCTGTTTAACTTTTTCAGGAACTAACAGACTATTTTCCAAAGTTACTGTACCATTTTACATTCCCACCAGCAATGTGGGAAGGTTCGAATTTCTCCAAGCCCTCACCAACACTTGTTATTTTCTGTTTTTGTTTTTCTTTTTATTTATACTTATTGTAGTGGGTGTGAAATGATATCTCATGGTTTTGACTTGCATTTCCCTAATGACTAATGTTCTTGAGCATCTTTTCATGTGCATATTGGCTATTTGTGTAACTTCTTTGGTGAAATGTCTATTCAAACTCTTTGCCCATTGTCAAATTAGGTTTTCTGTCTTTTTATTATTGAATTGTAATTGTTCTTTATATATTCTGGATACAAGTCCCATATCAGGTATATGATTTGCAAATACTCTCTCCCATTCCATGAGTTGTCTTTTCACTTTCTTTATGGTGTCCTTTGAAGCACAAATGTTTTTAATTTTGGTAAAATCCAATTTCTTTATTTTTCCTTTGGTTCCTTATGCTTTTGGTGTCATAACTAAGAAATTTCTAATCCAAGTTTACAAAGGTTTGCATTTCTGTTTTCTTCTAAAAGTTTTATAGTTTCAGCCTTTACATCTGAGTCTATGAACCATTCTGAGTTAATTTTTATATGGTGAAAGATAGGGGTCCAACATCATTCTTTTGAATGTGGATATCCAGTTGTCCCAGACCATTTGTTGAAGACTATTCTTTCCCCATAGAATTATCTTGGCACCCTTGACAAAAATAAATTAGCCATGAATGTAAGGTTTTTTTCCCTAGATTCTCAATTGTGTTCCATCGATCTATGTGTCTATATATATATTCTATGCCAGACCACACTGTCTTGATTACTGTTACTTTGTAGTAAGCTTTGAAATCAAGAAGTGTGAGTCCTCCAACTTTCTTCTTCTTTTTCAAGGCTATTTTGGCTATTCTGGTTTCCTTGCATTTCCATATGAATTTTATGGTCAGCTTGTCAACTTCTGTCAAAAAAAAAATGGCAGCTAGGATTTTGATAGGGATTATGTTAAATCTGTAGATAAATTTGGGGAGTATTGTCATCTTAACCATATTAAGTCTTCCAATCCGTGAATGTGGGATGCTGAGGCAAGTCCTTTAACCTCCCTTAGCCTTATCTGCTTTATTTCTCAAATGGGAATAATAATAGCTATTCTATCTATCTCACAGGGTTGTTGTGAAGATTGAATGAGAAGATTCTTCTTAAAGGGATTATTTCTGACAGCATTATAGGAATCAGTATAGCCTCTTGAGGTGATAACTCTGAGGAGCACTAAAAACATCAGTTCATGTTCATCTTAAAATCAGTTTAATTTCTTTACAGCCATATTTTCTATTTTTAAAGTGCCCATTGTGTGATTGGTGTCATAGTAGTCTCCAAGGCATAGTGATAAAAAGTGCAGGCTCTAGAGCTAGACTACCTTCTTTCAATTCCTAGCTCTACTACCCCATATGACCTTAGACAAGTTACTTGCCTCTCTGTCACTCAGTCTTCTCATTTGTGAAATAGGGATAATAATAGTACCTGCTTCATAGGGTTCTTGTAAAGATTGAATGAATTAATTTATATAAAGTGCTTGGAAAGGTACCTGGCACATAGCATGCAATAAATGTCAACCATCATTACAGCATCATATAGAAGTACTTTAGGGCCTTATACCCAGAGGCATTTATAATCAAGTACTTATGACATTGTCTCCAGACCCTTGGTTTGCATGATGTAAGTCAAGCATTTGCTTGGAGCTGGAGTGAGTACCCTCTATAAACTAGACTGGAATGGAAATTCTCACATAATAAGCTGGAGTCTACGATTTCCCTGGGTGGATATATGAATAAATAATTGCTTTTAAAATGCATTCAACATTATGCAATGTAAAGCCCTTCTTAGTTAGCTAAACAGAAAAAAATGTAGATTGCTTAGGATAACAGTTTCATGGGAAACCAGTACAATGACATTGCATCATTTTTTTTTCCTTAGGGGGTCTCTCTGCCCCTAGGTTTAGCTTATTTGAAACAGCTAGGGGAGAGGGTCAGAGCTGTATATGCACATCCATGCTGTGCCTGTCTCCAGTCCCCTCAGACAGTGTCTGATCCCTAATGGCATCTGGTTCTAGGGAGGTTGCATTGGGTTGATTGCTGGTAAAGCACTCTGCCTCCTGTCAGTCTTCTCGAAGCTTGAGCTCAGGGAAATCATTACTGAAACTGCTGCAGTCAGAAGCAGGCTAGGAATCAGGGATCCAATCCCATAATGACAGCCTGCAAAGGAAATAGAGCACTTTCTCTAAGAACCAGAAGATCAAGGGGATTGCAGGGGCCCTCGACGGGCCATCCATATCCTAGTTCATTCTTTAACCTCTAGGAACGCCTATAGGGAAACCATTTAGGACAAACTGATGTGTACCCCCTACCCCTGTACTCTCTGCTATTTAGTCCATTTCTTAAGTCAGGAAAGATGGACTTTAGAACACTTGAGCATTTAAATAAAGCCTTAGATAGGGAAGCTTCCTTCTTCAAATCCCTGCTTCCCCAGCATGGAAAACCTAAGAAACAAAAGGGCAGGGGAGAAAAAGCCAAATAGCAACAGATCCCTTGTGCTGGCCAAGTGTTGCTTAGCAGAGCAACCTGGGTATTGGATGTGGGCAGCCATGTGGAAGGAGTACAGTGAGTAAGTCAAAGGCGAGGAAAACTAGCAGGATCCTTGTAGTCCAACCTTAGAGGAAGGCTCTGATGCTCTCATGAATATTTGAGACATTCTGATGAAATGATTTCCTCTGTTTGCTGCTGACAATAATTAGAAATAATTAATGGAGCCAAAGGCTGGTAAGTATTGGTGAGAGCTTAATGTGACTCTGAAAAGAATTGCATTAGTTTTTTTTAAACCCAGGATTGTGCTCTCAACCTCCTAGTGCTCCTCTCCCAAATTCTGTCCTCTAATTAGCTCCTGTTTCATTCTTCTCCACCAAAAACTTCTTCCACTCCCCAGGTTTACAAATTAGGCTTCCATTATCCCTGCTCATCGTTAAAATTCACGGTCTTTATAATGCAGATCCAACTAAATATAAGGTGGAAAGCAATCTGATTGAACTAATTCAAGCTAAGGTAGGGATGATTGAAAACTCTTGAATGGCCTCAGGACTCTGCATTTTAAAAGAAGATCAGGTTCATCCAAATTAATTTCTGATCCTGGAAAAGTTTGAAACTAAGTGATTTGATGAATTTTTTTGGAGAGAAGATTTAGGGAGAGAAAGGAGCTTCTTGGTGGCCTTACGGATCACACACTACTTTGCCCACAGTGCTTTGGCTACATTTTAATTGTAAAGTCATCCCTGACAGGGAATATGGTCACAAGCTGAAAAAGCCTACCCACTCATAGGCACAAGGCCTTGAAGCCTAATTTTTTTAATAATTTTATTTATTTATTTTTCCCCCAAAGCCCCAGTAGATAGTTGTATGTCATAGTTGTACATCCTTCTAGTTGCTGTATGTGGGACACAGCCTCAGCATGGCCGGACAAGCGGTGCGTCGGTGCGCGCCCGGGACCCGAACCTGGGCCGCCAGTAGCGGAGCGCACGCACTTAACCGCTAAGCCACAGGGCCGGCCCTAGATTTTAAATAAAAGTGGGAATCAGAGCTTTGGAAGTTGGTTATTAAGTCTTTGTAAAACTTCCCAGTTGGCGTCTCCCTGGAGCAAGCCTCCTCTCTGTGTTACACCTACAGAGCAGTTTGACCAAGACTAATGATTGCCTGGTCTTGGAGTTCCCTGCTGAGAGGGCAATAGGTAAGAGATGAATGAGATGATAAGCATCAAGATGGAGTTTAAAATTTGAGATGCTCTAACCTAATGGGGAAAGAGAGAGAGCCCCTTGGTACACGTCAGCCTCAGACAACTGGGTAGATGGTGTCTTTCTTGGCCTCTCAATTTGACAGTTGGTGCAATTCAGCATTGAGTCGGCACACACAATTGTAAGATGGGCACGCATTGTTCCACAAGCGAATTCACTGCAGACAACAAGCGACTAATTCTGCAGTGAGGTTCCACCTGGCTGGCCTGTGACTAATTTGCAGATATACACGCTCTTTACTCTAAGCTTTTTCCCTTGAGGTTTTCATTCCATCACCAGCACCACCCTCCTCCCTCCACACAAAGACATACTGTGCAGTTTGCAGGGGTGGTAACTATACCTACTGTTAAGTGTCATGATCACTCTGAATGACAGAACAACCAAACAAGACCCAAGAGAAAGGGAGCTTTAATGAGCTGAAAGATTGCAAAACCTCCAAAGCAGGCTGCCTGAAAACATTGACAAGGTCTTTAACGCTGATGGATTTAGCTGCTTAATATCTTTAACAGAAGCAGTGTTTATTAATAATTGCTCTTTTCACCTCTTCATTGACACCTGCACTGCTCTTTAACCTGCCCAAAAATACCTACCCAAGTGGTTCTTGATCATGATTGTGAATCAAGATTACTAAAGGAATGTTTTTTAAAAATCTAGATGACCCAGTCCCACCCCAGAGCTACTGAATAGGAGTCCCTAGAAATGGGGCACACGTATTCACATTAAAAAAAAAAGAGATTTCTGGTGATTTTTGAGGCATAGCCAAGGTTGCAGAACATTGCTTTAGCCTCACCGGGACTAATTGTATCTTTACAACAACTCTGTGAGGTATGTATTATTTCCCCCATTTTACAGATGAGAAAACTGAGGCTCATAAAAGTTCAATGATTGGCCAAGGTCACACAGCTAGAAATGTGCTAAGATAAGATTCAAAGCCAGGCCCATGGCTCCAAAGGACATTCTCTTTCCACTCCATTACACTAATGAGCTATGTATAATTTTTCTCAGTACTATGATATAGACCTCTTTTAAACCAGATGTCGACCTTATTTATAGTACCAAGATGCTCTAGTAATTTCCATTCATCTCTTGGTTTTTAATTCCATAATATCAATGTTTGTCTACTCTTTTAAATCTAACCATAATTTTTTCTGAACAGAAAAGACAGAAACTGAGCAATTCTATATCCTCCTTATAGTTATTAACATTATACTATTACATTATCGATCTCAACCCACACATATACCCTTCTTCTTTGGTGGTGCGGGAAGGTTGTTGTTCCTAACAGTTTCCAAATTCCTTAAATAATTCTGGGTGTTGGCTTTCCTGGCTCTGTGATTGCAGGGTCATTCCATTCATTTATGTTTGTGTTTGCACCAGTGTCCCTTCATTCATCTTTTGTCAATGTATATTATAAATATTTGCACATATATGGATTATATGTACATGTATGTATAGTTACTTCAATGTTATAAATCATAAAATACTTTTTTCTGGAAGGAATTTTAGAGATATTATTTGTTCCAATAGTTTTCAATTTTTTTCTAACCACAAAACTCTTTCTCCAAGCAAACTGTATTCAGAATCCCAATACATAAAACAAACATCAGGAGAAACTGGTAGAGCAAGAAAGGAAAAGACTTGCCTGCTCTATCTCTTTGGACTTTGAAGAAGCTGCAAAGCACAATTTGAAAAACACAATTCTAGTCAACTTCCTCAATTTTTGATGAGGAAATTAAAGTCCAGAGAGGTAAATCAACTTGCCTAAGGTCACACAGCATGTAGTAAATCAAGATCTAAAGTTCAAATTTCCTAATTTGAAGTCCATTGCTCTTTCTAACACACTTGATATGATAAAAATGGAAACTAGCACCATATCCAGAAAGTTCTGGAGAAAACTTCAATTATAGGGAGAATAATAATATTAACAGTTAATATATCTTGAGCACTTACTATGTGCCAAGCACTTTTACTGCTTTACTTCTGGCTATACTCTCACTGTTTTAGAGTGCCTTCACTTGAATTAAAGTACTGTACCTGCTTCATTCATATGTCTCTGAGAGTCTTTTGAACACATCCACCATCTTTTCCTCTTCACTCCCACTAATAGTGCCTTAATTTAGGCTCACATTATCTCTCTTTGTTTTTTTAAATACCAGCTTTATTGAGATATAATTCACATACTGTAAAATTCACCCATTTAAACAGTACATAATACAATGATTTCTAGTATATCCATAGAGTTGTACAACCATCTCCATAATTAATTTTAGAATATTTTCATCACTTCAAAAAGAAACACCACACCCATTAGCAGTCACTCCCCATTCTCCCCTCCCTGAAGTCCTGGCTACCACTAATCTACTTTTTTGTCTCTATGAATTTATGTATTCTGGACCCTTCACATAAATGGAATCATATAATATGTGGTCTTTTATGACTGACTTCTTTCACTTAGCACAATTTTTTCAAGGCTCATCTATGTTGTAGCATGAATTAGTGCTTCATTCCTTTTTATGACTGAATAGGATTCTATTGTATGGATAGACCACATTTTGTTTATCCATTCATCAGTTGATGGGCTCCTTATTATCTTGTTTGAACCACTGAAATAGCATTCTGACTAGTGTTCTTACCTTCATTATTCCCTCCACTCTTCCCACTGCCATCAGAAATATTTTGTAAAAGTACCTATATGCCATTAGTACCTCAGTGGTTCCCTACTCTAAACAGGAAATCACAAACTTAATTGCCTCTAGAGGCAAGATAGGTCACTCAAGTGTGAAGCTGTGAGATGCAAGACAATTTTGAGCAGTGTGTTCAGTGGTCAATTGGAGAGCGCAAGCCCTGCTTCAAGGCATTCACATTTGAATTAAAATAAGACAAACATTGTGCTCATATAACAAATAATGAGGCTGCTTTTCTCCATGCCTAGTCTACAGGAGAAAAGCCAAACCACTTAGCAAGGCTCTTGATCATTATCTGATCCCAGTCTTGCCCCCTGGTTCCTCTCCTGCTTCTTTTCCTCCTCCTTCCTCCCATTCCCTCCTATTCCGTGCTCCAGCCACATAATGTTATTAGAAGGCCCAAATTAACCCTTTGTACTTTCAGGCCTTTGTGCCTTTTTGTTGCCTCTGCCTAGAATGTCCTTCTTCTACTTCTCTTTCTAGAGAGTTAATTCTCCATCCTTCAAGATCCTGCTTGAATGTCACCTATGCCACCACCCTTTGTAGTATATCTCTATTATTATACCTACCAAGTTGTAATGGAACATCTTACATTCAGGTCTATCTCGCCTATCATACTGTGAGCTCCTCCAAGGCAGGGATGTTGTTCTAGTCAATGTTGTATTTTTAGAAACCTATCAAAATACCAGTGAAACTCTTGTGGTAGGTTGTTGGTTTTCTTGTCCCCCAGAGCATGCGTTTCCTGCTACAAAGTCCTCCAGCTAGTTATTGTCTGGGTATAGATACTCCTCTCTGTCCAATAGTCCACAAAAAGGAGGCTCCTACTACCATATTTGGCCAAGAAGGGGGTGGGGATACTACCTTCCCTGCTTTTCCCTGGAGCTATTATTCACTGGACCCCAGGGAAGGTTTACACAGTTCTTGGCCCAAAGCTATCTGAAGTTGGTGTGTTGGGGTCTAAAATTGGACATTGTGATCCTGGCCTAGCTACTTCAGTGTCTCATATCACACTAGGCATGGGAAGTGGAGTAGGGTGGTCCCAACTAGATGATCCCTGGGACTTTGGAGAGTTTTGCATATGGACTTATTATTTAACTCTTCCCTGTTCTCTCCCTTCCCACAGTCCTCAAGTCTTTACCTCTTCTTTGTCCCAGCCTCCTCCACCCCACTTACCCCTTCTCTCAGTCATTTCTCCCAACAGCAACAATCCAGCCTCAAAACCCATCAACTCTCCCTCTCACTTGCAAATTTTGCAGCCTCAGAGGATCCACTAAATATCAATATATTTTCTTCTAAGTTCCTGCTGGTCTGCAGAGGTCAGGGTAGGCTGTCCCAGAGGTGAGATTTGGTCACAAGTGGGATAGAGTACACCGATGATTTTCTACTCAAGTCTGTGGGCTTGTTCAAGCCCCAAAATGTCTGTGATTAAACAGACCCTTCTCTGGTTATGAGAAATTCACTTTCCTCCTTAACATAACTAGCACTCTATTTCTTGTAAAATAATATCCCTGCCTTGTTATACTAATAAAACATGTGCCATCTCCCAGCCCAGAGTCTTTCGTTCTTTTCTGTTTCTTTTTTCATTTTTTGCAGAAGCAGTGGGAAGGGGAGGACGGGAAAATAGTTAAACTTAGCTTGTTATATATTTTATTTTTCCAAAGCAAAGGTCTCAACAAGGATAATTTCTATTACTGAAATACAGTTCCACACACTTTTATTGAATGGCTTTTGTGTCAGGCAGTATCCTGATTGTGATTTGCTTCAATGAACTAGTATTATAAAATTTCTCCAGAACTGGCCAAATCAAGGGGCTTGAGATTTGATGCCAAAACCCAGGATTTGCTCCAATGAACAAGTTTTTATACAAGGTCAATTACATTTGACACAGCCAAAATGTTTGGTGATTTTGGTAGCAATCTAGAAGTACTGCTCCCAGTGCTCTCTGTACCAGTGTTCATCCAATCAACTAGTGTCGGGGGAAGAGAGAGAATCTCCCTCTGCCCTTTCCCTTAAGGTTCTTCTGGCTGGCCAAATAATCAACAAGACAGGTTAGCAGGAGAAAATAATACCAAGTTTAATAACATGTATACATGGGAGAAAGCAGGGACACTGCGTTTCTCAACACAATAGCAGAAATTCTCGTCTTAAATATCATTTTCAGCCAATGACAAAGGAGGATTTTGGGGGTGGGGGGAGTCAGTTACAGGAGATTACCACTAAAGCACAGTAAACAAGAGTAAGGTTTATTATGTAGCTCAAGGCCTCACCTTTCACATTGATAAGTCACTGGAAATGAGCTCATCCCCCTCTCTTCTCCAAACAGAGAGGGAGATACCTTTACAAATGGAGATTTCCCTTATAAATGTAAATGATTGTCTGGCAACTCTTCCCAGGGCCATCCAGAGAATGTGGCCAGAGAGACAGAACTTCTGATAAGAGGGGCTTGTTTGTGCCTTTCCTATTGTAACATTTACCCTACGTTATCTTTACAGCCATCATGATAGATCTGTTCCAGGAAGGAGCTACCATGTCAAATTCTTTAGGCAGTTAGTGGGGGAGGTCAAATGTCCCTAGAGAAAACAACCAAGGTAAAGAGATAGATTTCAGGGTGGCCAAATCTTGATCTCCCACACCAGCATGGATTGATCACTTACTATGTTCCAGGCACTGTATTAATCATCATGGCTACCACGATGAAAAAGATGTCCATGTCTCATGGAGGAGGCAAATATATATATACTACTAAATGCATTACAGTGTTTTGAATGATGTAATCAACATACGAACAAAGTGATTTAGTGCAGAGGTTTGCAAACTGCCCACCACCTGTTTTTGTGAATAAAGTTTTATTGGCACACAGACACACCCATTCATTTACTTATTGTCTATGGCTACTTTTGTGCTACAGTGGCAGAGTTGTTGCAATAGAGACCATGGCCTGCAAAGCCAAAAATATTAATATCTGGCCCTTTACAGAAAAAGTTCGCCGACTCCTGCCCTAGAGAAACTAAGTCTCTTTGGGGTATCCTGAAGAAGCATCAAAGGGATGTCCTTTAAGCTTGAACTTTTAGAATTAGTTTTACGTTTTCAGGTGGACAAGAGAGGAAAGGAGATTATAGGCAAAAGATCATAGGCAGAAGTTGAGCCGAGATATGGAAGTATAAAAAAAGCAAGGCCTTTACTAAAACCCATTGAATTATACACTTTAAATGGGTGAATTGTATAGTATGTCAATTATATGTGAATAAAGTTGTTTTTTAAAAATTACCTTCTTGGGCACCGGCTCAATGTGTCTCAATGGAGCACTCCATTGAGTGGGACAATTCTATGTTGTACATTTCAAGATGTTTAACCTCTCTGGTTCTCATCCATAAATGCCAGTAGAGTCCTCCAGGCTCTATGAAAACCAAAATCACTACTACACATTTCCAAACATCCCCTTAGGAGGCAGTAACAGGCTCACTGAGAGCCAGTGATAGCCCAATGTGGCTGAGTACGGGGCATATGGAAGAAGCGGCAGGAAGTGGCAGGCTAGGAAGTTTAGATGTTATCCAGTAGTCAGTCCTCCTCCACGTTGATAGTTCATGGACTAAGATCTCTCCTCTTGGGAAAAGCTGCTCCCTCCCTCTAAAGGAAGCCTTTCTGCAATATTCCAAGGTCAACCTAAGGTGAAAAGCCCAGAAAAAGTAGATGGCTTCCATAATTCTATCCCTCGCCATTACCCATCCTGCAAAATGGTGACCAACCTACCGAGCCATGGTCAATTGAAGTGAACAAACCTGCTAGAACCATATAGACACAGCTGAAATATGCAGCTCTGTATTGAACAAACTAGGTCATTAAGCACGCATTACCAGCTAGGAACCTGCCCTTTAAAAGTGCTATTAACGTGCTGATAAGACATTTTAAACATTCAATAAATAAAAAGCACCTTAAGAATGGTGTGAATGTATTTATATGTTCCAAAGCCCCACAAAGTGAGCACAATTTATTTTCGTCATTGCTTTTAATCCTTGCAACTCCTACCTTTTCCACATTTATTCAACACTCATTTGAGAGCAGGCACGAAGAGGCATTCTCAGGAGGGCGTGGTTAACAGTATTCAAATAATAACATTTCAACATGCTAGGGGTATTGGGAGGTAGAAACAAAGATCTCTCTTTTCCTCAACTCTCAAGGTCAGCCAACTCTAAGCAGCATAATGTTTCCGGGGCCTCAATGAGAAAGGAACATGTAGATTTTGAACAAAATGTCAGCCACACTGTTACATTGGTTAGGTTGTATGTCTGAGAGCACTCAAGGACAAAGTTCATTTTCCCAGAATATTGGTGATGGAGGATTAGTGAGGTTTTTAGCTGCTTCAATTTTAAAGACCCTTTCTTGAATATGTTGCAGATTAGACTCCAATCAGACTAACTTCTCTTTGTGCCTCCATCTCGTTCACAAATTAAAACAACATTTTATGGGGTCCAGTTTACTCAAAATTGTTGTAATTATTGCTTCATTGATTGCAAACCGGGAACCACCCACTTCTCTTAAATACAGACAGCTGGGCCATCTGTGCCCTATGAATCATGTAAACAGAGAAGACTTGAGAGAAGGATTTAAACACTTTCCAACCTGGTTCTGCCTTATTTCAAAAATGCAATCAACTGTCCAGAGACTTAACAGATGCAATGCTTAAGATATGACCTGCCAACTTGGTCCTCTTGTGTAACATAGAAAGTTCTGGTTAGAAAATGAGGTCAAAGCCTCCAACCTAGGCACATTTGTTTGTCCTGTTCATTTAATTAAGGTTTTTTTTATTATATAGCAAATACATAACACAAAATAAAAGTTCAAGCAGTACAGAATGGTACAAAATGAAAAGTAAAATACTCCCTCCCTGCTCCTTGCTCCCAGACCAATCCCTTCAGACCTTTGACTTTTCTGTGTTGAGTATTTTGATGTTAATTCCTTTACTTCAGTTCTTGGTTTATCAACTTTAGTCTGTATCTATTGAGGCTACCCACTAAGAAAGATGATGAAGTTGGCTCCCTTGTCTTCTCTCTTGACACTGCCAAGACCCTACCTCATTAATCCTACCTCTCCGTTCTGTCTTGAAATTTTTGTTATAGTCTTCAGTTTTAGCTTTTATATGAGTGAACTTTAAAATTCAAATGATACACATAAGCCTTGATTTCTTGATCCATCCACTTGGTTTTTATTTTATTATATTTTAATGCAGTCAAATTTAATATTTTCCTTTTTATGGTTTGTGCCTTTTGTCTTGTTCAAGAAATCCTTCCTTGTCACAAGGTCACAAAAATATTCTCTTGTATTTTATTCTAAAGTTTCGTCTTCTACACATAAGCCCCTAAACCATATGGAATTGATTGTTGTATATAGTGTGAAGTAGAGATCCAATTTTAGTTTTTTAATAATCATTTGTTTCAGCCCCATTTATTAAACAGTCCTAGCTTGCCCAAGTGTTTTGCAATGCTGCTTCTGTTATACATCAAGTGTTATACAACACTTTCAATATAAGTGCTGGTCTGTATCTGAGATCTCTATGCTATCCCATTGGTCAATTTGAATTTAACTGCAGGCCTTGGAGTCACCATGCTCTCTGGGACTTGGTTTCCCCATCTTTAAACTGGGGATAACAATATTTTGCCTTAACTACCTCAGAAAGTTGTTGGGAAATCAAATGGAATAATGCATGTGAAGACACTATGACAATCGGAAAGTGTTATTCAAATTATGGAATCAAAACATGCTGGAATCCCTGATAGTTAATGATTTTGAACATCTTTTCATGTGTCTGTTGGCCATCTGTATATCTTCTTTGGAGAAATGTCTGTTCAGGTCCTTTGCCCATTTTTTAATTGGGTTGGTAGTTTTTTTTGTTGGAATCAAAGTGACTTTAGTTATCACTTAGTTAAACTCTTTCTCTTTATGGAAAAGGAAATGGGGTTTGGAGCAGACGTGTGATCTGCCCATATAGAAGATATCATTATTGTGCTCCTAGACTATGTTTCCTGAATCCTCAGCATAAAGCAAATGGCATTGTATCTGATTCTACTAAAATACCAAGTCAAGGACTTAATCTGCTAGGACTTTCTATTGGACACCGTCCATGTTTTCCCCAAAATGTGACGTAATCTTTGAAGTTTGACATATTACTTCCGTAGAAGCCTGTGCCTCATGGCCAATTTCAAGGTTGAATGGTGCAAATGCGATTTGGCATAGGCCACGTCAGACTTAGCAGCAGAGATTGATATACATCACGGCCACTTAACAAATGGCATCTATCCAGTTGATGCCTGTCACACAGCTATTATGTGTTAAAATATAAGGCACAGTTAGGTGATTTATATTGCTGCTTTATGTAAAACAAGAACATCTATTTATAGAAACTGGCCCATCTGCAAATTGGCAAACACACCTGAACAAGAAGACAAAAGTTTGATTTAAACATTAAATGGCAATAAAGATAATTAAAAACTTTCATTTTCATTGAGTTAGAGAAAAAAAATGTCTCAGTCAAAGACTGAACTTGGGCAGATAGTCTACAAACAGAATAACTATTAGCATATGATAAAGTGGGGTTATAAAAGCATTATTTCTCATTTTTATTGTGAAATATATTATTCACACAAAAGAGATTAAACATTCCTACAGTTTAAAGATTAATAATAAAAAATAAAACAACCACTCCTGTATCTACCACTCAGGTTAAAATATAGTACATTACCAATACCTTAGAAGCCCTTGGTGTACCGTCTACAGGACCTCCTCACCCCCAAGGGTGACCACAGTCCTGGATCTTATGTTAATCATTTCCTTGCTTTTGTTTATAATTTTGCCACCTATGTCTTAAAAATGCATTGCTTAATTTTGCCTTGATTTGAAACTTACATTAAATGGAATCATACTGTTTGTATTCTTCTGTTATTTTTTCCCTTCATCTGAGCCTTAGATACGTTTTAGCTTACACAAATTCAACTATAAGATAGGAAAAGGAAAGAAAAAAGAAGGAAATAGCAGAAAGAGTAAGTTGTCAAATAAAATACAAATTTGTAGTATAATTATTGTTTATCTAATATTCAAATTTAACTGGGCTTCCTATTTTGCTAGAGGCAAAACTGGCTTGTTGGAAAATATGTTGGTCTCTAACATGGCACCTTCCCAGGCTATTTTTGAAGGTAATTTTGATTATACACAATTGCATCAGCAAGTGCATTCAGTCACTAATAACAGAGACGCGACTACAGCATTTTAGAAACAAGAAATTATCCCCTCATATGAAGGTAGTCTAGAGATAGGCAGTGCAGGGATGATATAATAGCCTCACATCTCATCAGGGACTCAGGCTTCTATCTTTCTGCTCCACCATCCTTAGTGCTGCCTTCCATCCTTAAGATCACTTCATGGTCTGAAATGGCTACTAGAGCCCCAGCCATCAAGTTCACATTCCAGGCAGGAAATAGGAGAGGTAGAGGGCAATATGGGGATTCACCAACAGTCTGTCCAATCTTAACTAGCTTTCCTGCAAGTCCCTCCTAATAAGGTTCACTTAGATCTTGTTAACCATCCCTAGCTGAAATGGAAGCTGAGACATGTAATGTTTAATGAGCACATTACTATCCAGGAAAAATCTCTGTCACTACAGAGGAAGGGGAAAGTGGATATTGGGTAGGCGATTAGTAGTCTCTGCCACAGTGATTTTTGCCTTATCTTCTGAATTAAGAACCCAACCCCTGAGTAAGATAGGACTCCACTGTGACTATTTTCAGGGGAAATTGTCTAAACTCTCATTCATTGCTTTTTTGATCATAAAGAATCAGTGTAATTATATTAGTATGTTTGAAAAACAATGTATAAATCTGTCTATAAATTTGACATATGTTTTAATCCATACTACACTGCTATAAATAAGTAGCCCCTTCATTTAAATACTCACTTCATAAGCAACATGCTTTATAATACTTAGGTATTAATGGTTGGTGCTAATGAATGCAGTCAATCCTCCTAAAGGAATACTTTAGCTTTATTAACAAATCTAACATCAATTTTTATAGAAGAAGCTGTATTTAAAGGATCTTGCAAATAACCCATGTACAAGGAGAATCATCATGTTTCCTAAACTCTTTGGAGGGTGATCAGAGATACACTATTGAGCCATGCTTCTGGTCTGACACAGGTGGGCATTGGATGATACACCTATCCCCTTTAATGCATCAGCAAACCATCATATTTAGTTTGTGTGTTTCCAGAATCCTTGTTTCCCCCTTGGGCCATCATTTGATCCTTTTACCTTCACCTGGAAGGCATGGGAAGATGCAGTGTAAACAAAAGACAGACAAATGCATTTTTCTTTTAAGTTACAGAAAGAATCAGGTAAGGAAAAAGTTTGAAATAATGAGGTAAAATTCAATTTTAGAGCTATTTATATATTCAATTTACTAATGATTTTCTGCATAATCAAGAGTTTATTCTATGGCAAAACTGTACTGTGCTTCATAGGATGCCTGCTGGCTGCCTAATCCTCAACTCTTCCAAGTCTAAGAGCCAGTCCTGGAAACAGAAGGTGTCTTAGACAGCTCAGGCTGGTACAACAAAATACAACTTCTCATTGTATCCTCACATGGTAGAGAGCAGAGACAAGGAAGGAAGCTCTCCCGTGTTTCTTCTTATAAGGGTATTCACTAATCCCGTTCATGAGGGCTCCACCCTCACGACCAAACTACCTCCCAAAAGCCCCACCTCCTAATACCATCACATTGGGGCTTAGGATTTAAATATGTGAATTTGAGGGAAACACAAACATCCAGTCCATAACAGAAGGGCTGCCAACTGGTCCATCACATTCTCCCCCATTAGCCTCCAAAGCAAAGTCCAGGAATATAGTGGTGAGTGTCACTGCATTTCAGTGCTTGGCTCCCACTTCCAGACTCAGACTCACCAGCCTCCACAGGTGGCACTATGTGCTCGGACTATACAGCTGAATAACTCACTATTGTCAAAAGGAAAAAAACAAAAAATGACATTTACTTCCACATATTTGTGCTTTTGATCATGGGATCCCCTCAGCCGGGAATATCCTTCCTTGCATCTTCTTTATCAAATCTCAACTCATTTTTCAAGGCCCAAGTCAAGGAGTAACTCTTCTGTGAAGCCATCCCTCACCTCCTCAGGCAGAACTAACTTAACCTTCCTCCATACTTTCAAGTCACTTTTCTCAGCACCAATAACTCTGCCTAGGATGTACTTCATTCCACTTTGTATTAAGCATATTGACTTGTTTGTCTCTTCCAGTAGATTGTGAGCCGCTTGTGGTCTGGGAGCCGATGTCAGTTCATCTTTGTTCATGACATGGAACCTCTCAGTACCCATGACTCTTGGTTCAAAGTGGTCTTCATTCCATGATATTATTTGAGCAAAAGGTAAACAATCATTTTTTTTTATTCACCACTGATGAGGCATAAATTGAAATGGAGTCATAAAGTCCTCCCTAGACATAATCCACTATGAGGCAGTATTATATTTAACAAAAGACAATCTTGTGTTCCATCCAGAGGAGTGTTTGTACTGCAAACACAGAAAGCTCTCCTTAATATGCACCCCAAAAGTCCAACATGCAGAGTATTATGGAAAGTCTTCAGTGTACTCTTCAGAAAACATGAGCCAACAACCACTAAAATCTCTGTCTATGTCTATTACCTATTCCTCGACATCTGTTCTTACTGTCTCCAGGGATAAATTTTTTTTTAATGTATGAAGCATAACTTTCCTCATCTTATCAGCCAGCTTCACAATTAATTGGTGTCTAGCCTCAATACCAGAGGTCAAAGTAGATGAATAGCCACATATTTCCAACACGCAGATGTTGGGAGGAGCACTATTCTGATCTGGCTCTTACTCTAGTCTAGTAGGACTCAAGGGAGAAATAATATACCCAGTCATCCACTGGGTTTCCTTCTGTCATTATTGCAATCATATCCATACAAATACCAAACCTATAATGTCAGCACTTTGAGTCAGTTTAGTCTACCATCCGGGCCCAGTTGGGACCTTCGGAACACACATTTCAAAATGAATATCAGGGTATTCACCACTGTAGTCCTTTTGGCTGGATAGGGCAAGAGATTGGCCAAGGAGGTGCGATAATAAGAAAAATGCTCAGCAGTCTTTCTGCTTCTTCAGCCAGGCTACCAGACAAACCTCTGAATCCCCAAAGTTATTCTTACTCAGTGACACTGCGTTCTGAGAACAAAAACTCTTTTAAATGTGGTAGAGTGAAAAGATCAGGGGATTTGAAATTAGATAAGTCTGGGCTTAAATCCTGGCTCCATAGGATTGGTATAATGCATAACTGAGATGATGTAGGGCTCAGCACACAGAAAGCACTCATTTAACAGTGTCTGCAATCCATGATTGTGAGTTGTCAACAACAGCTGGAGGGTGACAAACAGTCCCTTCCATTGGGCATTTGGTATGTGCACAATATTTTTGTATGTATTAATAGCTCGTGTTTTTCTCACAATAACTATGGAATACTAAATAGGACCTGTCAGGTTGACTTTCCAGTGGTGTGATTCCCTCCCAAAAGCCCCACAGTCTTCACTCATCCTCAATCCTCAAGGACAACTAAACTTTTATGCAGCATTAAAAAAAGGGCCTGAAAGCAGGTTTTGATCAAGAAAAAGAAAAAACAAACATGATGAAGATACTGGGCCTTAGAAGATGGCTAACACCAAAGGATAGGGATGGGTAAAGCCAGAGGAAGGAAAGCCCTGAACATAAGCTTTGTCTATATCGAGATTCCTGGATAAAAATAATAATACTTAATTATTGAATACTAACTATGTGCCACACACTATTCTAAGCCCTTTACATGAAACATTACATGTAATACTTGCAATAACCCTCCAGGTCATTACAATTACGATCCCCCCCATTTTGCAGGTGAAAATACTGAGGCCCAGAGAGGTGAAGTAATTTACAAGGTTATTTATTGGCAGAGCCAAGATTTGGAGGTAGGCTAGCTAGATCTTGAGCCTGTGATTTTAAGCATCATGTATGATAGCAGCTGACATTTGGCAAATGGTGGTGGCAAAATATGTGAGATATAGTTCTAAGCACTTCACATGAATTATCTCATAATAATCTTCCAACAACCCTTGGGAGCCAATGCTATTGTCAACCCCATTTGACAGATTAAGAAACTGTGGTTCAGAGAGTTGTTGTTTGCCCAAGGTCACATAGCAAATAAGTGAAAATAAGCCAAGATTCCCACCCAAGCACTTCGGTTCTGTGGCCTGCACTCTTAACAAATACCTTATACTGCCTCTCCAGGTAGAACAGGTATTATTAACCACATCTAACAGATGAGAAACTGGTGTCCAGTGGCTGAAGACTCATAGCCACTCAGCAGAAACAGGTCTTAAATCCAGGGTCCCTGAATCTTTGCTTTTACTAGGCTACCTGACCACGTCCCATAGAGACTATCTTATGGCTTGAGATTTAGTTTGCAAGGCCTGTCACAGTTCTGCCTCTGTCAAATAGGTAGCTCAAGCTTCTCAGGCTTTGGTTATTCCACAACAGTTTGGTGAATTAGTTGGTGCTCTTTTCTGTTATTCTAAAGGTGAGAATTCCTAAAGAGTTTATCTAAGAAAATTATGAAGAGTAAATAGCCCTAGAATGTTCCTTCCTAACCCTCTCCCTCTCCCTCTTCAGGTTTTACAGGAAATACACTGGCAATTATCACAGAAAAACCAATCATTCAGCCAGCACTACCTAACAAATCGCCTTGAAACTATTTTAGAAGTGACAGATGAGTGCAAGGTCCAGGAAGGCACATGTTCTTGCTTCCTTAATTGCTGCCTGACTAAAAGCATGAGGCAAACAATATTGAGAATCTTATCTCTGAAATGCACTACCTCAGATGGCAGAAGAAGCTGTCTTCGTACCTATTAAATAGGCCTACTGAAACCTTGTTTGCTCAATATTCATTAAGAGATGCTAATATAACCCAGCTTCTGTGAATGAGCCAAGAAGACATCTGTGGATTACCAGGACAAGTATTTCATATTTTTATATCCCTTTTAATAACTTAAGTAGCTCGAGGTACTTTTATAAACACTAGAATTTAGCTTTCTAATACCTCTAGGATATAAGAAACGGGTGAATGTTTAGTCCTTCCTATTTGAATTAAAAAAATTGAGACACAAAGATACTAAACAAGACAAGTCTCCAGATTTTTAATTCACTGCTAAATCCTTAAACTAGAGTTTTACATAGGAAGACTCATTCTAGGGAAAAATATGAGAGTGAAATTTGTTTTTTGGGTCCTTCTGAATTTTCCTTTATCCATCCACCAATCTTCATGCCCTTTCTCTGATTCTTTCTTCCCCTGCTCAAATGGCCTAATGCTGAAAGACTTTTATTATGGCTTCTAATATGGACCAAAGCCATACTCTATGACTTGCTCTCCACATTTACCACTCAAGAAATTACCTGGGTCCCATTCTAATACAACCTCCTACAAAGAGTCGTGAATAAAAGCAATCAGATGACCAGACAATCCCAGATCTAGGAAAGTATGTGACAGAAACAAAAGTAGCAGAAGATAAAAACAGATGTAGGAAGATGTCGGAGTGGGGTGACCAACTGTCCCAGTTTTCCCAGGATTAAAGGTTTTCCTGGGATGTGGGACTTTCGGGGCTAAAACCAGGAAAGTCCCAGGTAAACTGAAACAAGTTGGTGACCCAAGGAGTACTCTTTATAGTAAGCAAACAACTGAAAAAAACCCTAAATGTTCATCAATAGGGTAATGGTTGAGTTAATTATGGGATGTTATTTTGTAGAATACTACCAAGCTATTGTCGGGGGAAGAGGGAGAATCACCCTCTGCCCTTTCCCTTAAGGTTCTTCTGGCTGGCCAAATAATCAACAAGACAGGTTAGCAGGAGAAAATAATACCAAGTTTAATAACATGTATACATGGGAGAAAGCAGGGACACTGCGTTTCTCGTTTTTCAACACAATAGCAGAAATTCTCGTCTTAAATATCATTTTCAGCCAATGACAAAGGAAGATTTTTGGGGTGGGGGGAATCAGTTACAGGAGATTACCACTAAAGCACAGTAAACAAGAGTAAGGTTTATTATGTAGCTCAAGGCCTCACCTTCCACATTGATAAGTCACTAGAAATGAGCTCATCCCCCTCTCTTCTCCAAACAGAGAGGGAGATACATTTACAAATGTAGATTTCCCTTATAAATGTAAATGATTGTCTGGCAACTCTTTGCAGGGTCATCCAGAGAATGTGGCCAGAGAGACAGAACTTCTGATAAGAGGGGCTTGTTGGTGCCCCTCTTTTATTGTAACATTTACCCTACGTTATCTTTACAGCCATCATGATAGATCTGTTCCAGGAAGGAGCCACTATGTCAAATTCTTTAGGCAGTTAGTGGGGGAGGTCAAATGTCCCTAGAGAAAACAACCAAGGTAAAGAGATAGATTTCAGGGTGGTAAAATCTTGATCTCCCACACTATTTAAAAAAATGAGATAAATCTCTACGTATTGAATAGAAAAGATTATTACAAGGAATTATTAAATGAAAACTCAAAGTATAAAATAATATGACTAGTATGATACTATTTTTGTGAAAGTTTAAAAAAAGACAACTAAAGTAGAAAAGTGACATGACCAGATTTGCATAATAGACCCAATCCTAAAATGAAAATACGTTGTCATTTAAAAAATCCAGGGGCCAGCCCGGTGGCGCAGCGGGTAAGTGCGCGCACTCCCTTTTGGTGGCCCATGGTTCACAGGTTCGGATCCCGGGCGCGCATCATTGCACCACTTGTGAAGCCATGCTGCAGCGGAGTCCCATATAAAGTAGAGGAAGATGGGCACAGATGTTAGCCCAGAGCCAATCTTCCTCAGCAAAAAGAGTAGGATTGGCGACAGATGTTAGCTCAGGGCTAATCTTCCTCAAGAAAAAAAAAAGAAAAAGAAAAAAAATCCAGATAACACAGGGATGATCCATACATTTGGAGAGATCAGCAGGGTAGTTATTAATAGTCATTATTACCTCAGGCCTAGGAATTTTGAAAACTGTATCCTAAATACATGAAAAAATAGAGCAATCTGGAGTAATTTAGAATTACAGTCATATTATACCAGAAAACATGAGGGTTCAAAGAGAAATGAATAGAAAAAAAAGAATAATAGGATGAAAGCAAACAGGCATTATTTTCAATTTCTTTTAAAGTGGCCTAAAAAGAAAAGCCAAATGCAATTTCTGGTGATGGAAATGGAGAGAAAGAGTAAAAACATGTAAGATAATGTCTAGCCAGTAAATATAAATTTAAAATAAATAACAATGTAGAGCTGTTTGAATTTGATGGTGGTATAGATCTTTGATATGAACAAGTTCGCTATATGATATATATGAAAATAAATAAAAGTGATTAGAAAACTGTTTCAGCGAGTAGACTACAGTCACTGCAAAAATTGTGTTTTGTGACTGAAATATATTATAGAGGTATTCAAGACTTTGGGGAGGGCCGGCCCCGTGGCTTAGCGGTTGAATGAGTGCGCTCCGCTGCTGGCAGCCCGGGTTCGGATCCCGGGTGCGCACCGACGCACCGCTTCTCTGGCCATGCTGAGGCCACGTCCCACGTACAGCAACTGGAGGGATGTGGAACTATGACATGCAACTATCTACCGGGGCTTTGGGGAAAAAGAAAAAAAAAAAAGACTTTGGGTAGTGGTCAATGTCTCAGGACATATTTCCCTTGAATGTCAAAGGTCATCAATATACAAAAAGAAAGAAGAGTAGAAATTAACTACACCAAATGGGTAATGATGGTTCTTACTGATTAATAGGATGTGGGAGATCAAGATTTTGCCACCCTGAAATCTATCTCTTTACCTTGGTTGTTTTCTCTAGGGACATTTGACCTCCCCCATTAACTGCCTAAAGAATTTGACATGGTAGTTCCTTCCTGGAACAGATCTATCATGATGGCTGTAAAGATAACGTAGGGTAAATGTTACAACAGGAAAGGCACCAACAAGCCCCTCTTATCAGAAGTTCTGTCTCTCTGGCCACATTCTCTGGATGACCCTGCGAAGAGTTGCCAGACAATCATTTACATTTATAAGGGAAATCTCCATTTGTAAAGGTATCTCCCTCTCTGTTTTGAGAAGAGAGGGGGATGAGCTCATTTCTAGTGACTTATCAATGTGGAAGGTGAGGCCTTGAGCTGCATAATAACCTTACTCTTGTTTACTGTGCTTTAGTGGTAATCTCCTGTAACTGACTCCCCTCACCCCCAAAATCCTCCTTTGTCATTGGCTGAAAATGATATTTAAGATGAGAATTTCTGCTATTGTGTTGAGAAACGCAGTGTCCCTGCTTTCTCCCATGTATACATGTTATTAAACTTGGTATTATTTTCTCCTGCTAACCTGTCTTGTTGATTATTTGTCCAGCCAGAAGAACCTTAAGGGAAAGGGCAGAGGGAGATTCTCCCTCTCCCCCGACAGTTTTGGCGTAGTCGGCAGGATCCACACTGGCTGGCAAGTTGCCTTCTCTGGCTGGAAGACCTGCCTTCTCCCTGGACTACTGCAGATGATGAGATACGGGAACGCCTGACGAAAGCCGGCAAAAGGTAAGACTTCTTACCATGTCAGCCTCCCGGAATCTCTATCTGCGGAGTCCGGGAGAAGGAAATGGTGAGAATTTTTTCTCTTTCTAAATTTAGATTGGCAGGAGAAAATATTTGGGAAACTAGTTTCTTGGGCTTTTAGTGACTCTTGGTTTAAATTTGGTAGAGTACTCTTGGTTTTGATCTTGATCCCTTTTCCTCCCAGAGTAGTCTCTGTCTTGAACTTGGCTTTGTGGCCAGTGAGAATATTCTCCTTGGTCTCCACCATACGGAAGGTGCATTTACCGGGGTGCACCTTGGTGGCCAGTCGAGTAGACTGGGGTTCCGAACTGTCTCTTTGTCCAGCTGTGCCAAGCTCTCAGGGGAGTTTGTCATAAAGGGCCCAGTCCATAAGGGCTTTTGTCGTCTTTACCTTCGTTGCTTGTTAGTGCTGGAAAAATCCCATTCCAGTATCGCCTGCCCGGTGTCACAAATTAGTGGGTCTGTGACTGGAGGCGTCCCACACTATTGTGGGAGACCGGAGACACCATCCTTACCGCCTGTGCAACGAAGGTCTTTACTTTCTCTGAATATCTTTGGGAGTGAATTCTGTGGATCATGGGGGCTACATCATCTGTGCCCTCACCAGGGACGCCTCTTGCGTCCATGGTAGATTTATTCTAAGCGTGGAAAGTTACCTCCGGGTCTTTTCTTAAAAAGCCTTATTGGTTCGAGTCACTATTGGAATAAATATACAAATGAAGATCCTACTTGTCAATGGCCAGACGACGGATCCTTTGAATTGGGAAAACTTCTAAATTGGGGGAAAAAAAATTTTTTTGAGAGCTCTCACATAATTATTTATTTGGTACCTAAGAAAAGGCCAGAAAAAGGAAGGAAAAAATTTGACTAGCCTTAAGACCTTGACTCAGGTTACAATTGAATTGAGAACATGTAAAAGTGTAAGTGTTAATAAGATTATAAAGGTTGGCATGTTTGAGCTAATTTTATATAGAGGTTACATCAACTTTGCCTGAGTATGTTTTAAAATGTCTGACTGGGAATGCTTCCCTTGTCCAAAATTAGAAGACCAAGACCTATTGATAAAAATGTTAATGATAACTATGTTTAAAGGTATAAGAGGTGATGAAATTTACATAAAATTTTGTAGAAAAAAACTGATGTTATTTCTATTACAGAACTGGTTAACAAAAATAGTAATTTAAATGATGGCTAATTTTATCTAATGTCTTATGAAGTCTTATAGGCAATCTAAATAATTACTGGGAACAAGTAAATAGTTGTGAAAAAGATAAATGTTGGATGAACTTTAAACAATAATTATGTGTTATGGTGCTTACAGCTTCCAAACTCTTTTTGGTGACTTTTAGAGTTTTGATAAAATTTATGATAAAAAATTCTCTGAGTATCATCATTTCCAAATAAGATAAGATATTAGACATTGATTGCTAAATGTACGTTTGTCTACTTTTGGCTTTTCATTACAGGAAAACTAAAAGGTGTTTTGGGTCTATTGGTAAACATGTGTTTTATTAAAAGATTGTACTATAAAGAAACATGTTTCTAGAAGTTATGAAGTGTTTATAAATTTTCCAAGCCACAAGATACTAATGTAAAAGAAAGTTTATAATTGTTTAGTTTTTACTTACAAATTAAGGTTTCTAAGGGTTAAAATTTCTAATTAATATATGTGATTGAAGCTACTAAATATTAAGAAAAGTATGTCTGTGTACAAGGAAAGTAAGATGTATAAAGAAGGTGCAAAGAATGGAAATATTTTGTTTGGTTGATTAAGAAAGATAAATTTGTCCTCAAGTACTAGAAGGGAAAAAAAAGACATGGGACAAATTCTGAATGTAAAAAGAAAGTTATAGAAGGTTTGTGGAAGAGGAATTCTGGAAAAGGAGTTTTTGTATGGTTAAGTTGGCTAAGATTGAAATGAATTTAATTAAGTAAATGAGTTTTAATAGCAGAAGTAAGCTGGTGCAAAATTGAAATTTCTCGTAAAAAGATAATTTGCTTAAACTTGATAAAGAGGTTATAAAAGATTTTTCTTTACCTTTGAGAATGTCTACCAAAAAAAAAAAAAAAACCTGTTAAAATAATTTCCTGTGTTCAAAAGACTGAGGTCTCTCTATTAAGGCTTTTTGGACTGTTAATGCTATGTTTGCTTTGACTTTTTATATTTTTGACAAGCTGCCCAAAATTCACATCTTAAAATAAGTCTTTTTTTCTTTGAGAATTTTCAAAGGGCCCTGGAACTTCTCAAAGAAATTTGCTCTCTTCCTATAAGGGGAAAGATACTAAACTTATTAGGCTTATTCAGTATGTTAAATTACATAGAAAACATTGTCAGACAAGTGATGATAAGCCTGCTTAGGTTGTATTATGTGGGTAAATGTTATTGATATAGGTGTTTTAAAATTGTATAACATTACTAAAATTCTGATCTGTCCTGGTTATCAACCATAATTCTGGTTATTATTATTTTAAAGTGTTGTATGTCACAAAATTAACCAAATTTCTTTGTCAATTGCCATTTTGAAGTCTTGTTGTTTACAGACTTATTTCTTTGCACTAATGCTTTTGCAAAACATGTTTCATCTTCAGAGAAGTTCATGGAAAGGACTTTAACACTTACTCTAGAATACAAGTTTCTGACAAACTTTCTGATCATAAAACTGAACTTGGTAAGAAATTACAGAAATCTGATTGAGAAACTGACTTCATGAAGCTGCTAACAAAAAGATTGGGATCAAGAATGGATTACACAGGACTGAATGAACTGATAAGGATGATTATAATTTTTATGATTTTTCATTTAAAGTATTGCTGAATTTTTAATGTTTTGTTTTTTCAGATTTAAGGAAAACTTTTTCTCTTTTCTCCCGAGATAGCTATGACTTACAGCAATTTAGTAAATGATATTTTTGTAAGTAAAATTGAAATATTTATCTTTTTCTCTCTATCTGATCCCTCAAATTTGGAAACTCTTAGTGAGTGAGTATTGTTGTTTTCATGGCAATATAGTTATTTGCATAAGTTCAATAAGAATCTGTTCTCCTTATAACAGGACACAATTGGAAACACTGGTTCTATTACCAAGGTTGTGACTGGAACACCATATTTGCGATATAACCGTACAGCTTTTGAGCAATGAAGATTCGACTTTATGGAATAAAGCCACGTGGAACTATTGGCCTGGTACCTTATGTTCCAAGCAGCACTTAGCAGGATAAGTAAAGAATGTCACTTATCTGGCAGGTACAGGGAACCTCAAAATACTTTGGGGGAACCTCGGAAGAGAGGAATTCACCCAAATCTGTAGGTATTGCAGGCAACGTCTGATGACAAAATCCTTGGCTTGGCTTTCCTGGCCTCGAGAGGGCTTTGAAGTTCAATCTGAGATTCCTTATAAAAAGTTCCAGCAAAGCAGATTTAAAAGAGCCTATGTGATCAATTGCTATTCTTGCTGTACTTATGTAAACAATTGGGCCAACTCTATTGGAACTAGACTTATTTTGCAAACTAGTTAGTTTTAATTTGGCTATCTTTGATAAAAATGAGGGTGATTTTAGAGAGAAAAATTATGTTTCAGTAAAAACTATAGTATACATTTGCGGATATTAGATCCTAGTTTTGTTAATTGTCTTTTGAGGTTTTTGTTTTATATCTGTTGACTGGACTGGATCCTGATTTCTTCTAGTCTCGTGAAATATCTGGCTACAGATGTCCAAACTAACGTTTTTGATTTTTTCCATCATTTTCATTTGAAATCACTGAAAACTGAACCTGCCCTTTTTCCTGAAGCCTTACAAACTGAAGCTGATGGACTTGATACAAACTTAAGAGATTACTTGATGACATCATCAGAGACATTTTAAACTGCAAAAGATGCTTTGACGCTGACATCTAAAATTCTTCTTCACTGGCTGTCCTCTGAACTCAAAAACTGCTTTACAACTTGCTCCAACCATTAACCTTGTTTTTCTTTCGTTTACACAGAAATGCTTCTTATTAAATACTTGATTGCTTGCTTCCACAATATAGGTTTAACCTTGAGAGCCCACCTGCATCACCACCTTCTAAAATGAACTTAATTGAACTGATCTATTATCAGGACTAAGAAATGTGTTCAGTGACATGAAACAATCTACCAACTCAGCTTCTGGACTATGAAACTTCTTTAAGTTTCAAAAGGATTGTGAAACTTATAGTTTCAAAGGCAGGACTGTGGGAGATCAAGATTTGGCCACCCTGAAATCTATCTCTTTACCTTGGTTGTTTTCTCTAGGGACATTTGACCTCCCCCACTAACTGCCTAAAGAATTTGACATGGTAGCTCCTTCCTGGAACAGATCTATCTTGATGGCTGTAAAGATAACGTAGGGTAAATGTTACAATAGGAAAGGCACCAACAAGCCCCTCTTATCAGAAGTTCTGTCTCTTGGCCACATTCTCTGGATGACCCTGCGAAGAGTTGCCAGACAATCATTTACATTTATAAGGGAAATCTCCATTTGTAAAGGTATCTCCCTCTCTGTTTGGAGAAGAGAGGGGCATGAGCTCATTTCTAGTGACTTATCAATGTGGAAGGTGAGGCCTTGAGCTGCATAATAACCTTACTCTTGTTTACTGTGCTTTAGTGGTAATCTCCTGTAACTGACTCCCCCCACCCCAAAAATCTTCCTTTGTCATTGGCTGAAAATGATATTTAAGACGAGAATTTCTGCTATTGTGTTGAGAAACGCAGTGTCCCTGCTTTCTCCCATGTATACATGTTATTAAACTTGGTATTATTTTCTCCTGCTAACCTGTCTTGTTGATTATTTGGCCAGCCAGAAGAACCTTAAGGGAAAGGGCAGAGGGAGATTCTCCCTCTCCCCCGACAAGGAATACAGAATATTTTAACTTTTTCATAATATTCTTATGTTTTCCAAGTTTATCTACAAATGAGGTATAGTCCTTTTATAATCAGAAATAAAAACCATTGATTATTAGCTCCTATCCATCACTGGAGGGAGCACGTGGAAAAGGATTGTGCCAATATAACGTTGGTGGGAATGTAAATTGGTGACCCCTTTTAGGAAGGCAATTAGCTGTATCAATAAAATTTTTAAGCTTTAATATCTTCAATCCAACAATTCCACTTTTCTGTGCAGAGAAATGTATACATAAAGACAATCATTGCAGTGTTGTTATAATAGCAAAACTGAACAAGCCCGTGTTCATCAATAGGATATGGGTTAAATAATTTAAGCTACACACATACTAAGGAATAAAGGGAAGACATTTAAAAGAACAAGGTAAATATGTAACTAATAACATGAAAGACTGTCCATAGTATGTGATTGAATGAAAACAAGTTGCAGAACAATGTGTGTGTAATCCTATTCCTTATATGTATACACACACATACACACACATATTTGCAAATTTTGTCTAGAGATATAGAAACTAAACTGTTCACAGCAATTATTTTTGTAAAGGTGATGGGGAAGAGTGGAGAGGACTTTCACTTTATATATTTACATATTACTTAAGGTTTTCCTTTTTCATCATAAGCATGTATTATCTTGTAAAAAAGGTTTTTAACCCAAAGTAAGCAATCTGATAGTAGCCTGGATAAATACAACAAAATACTTAGGTATTAAATACTTTAGGTAGTAAAAACGAACTACATCCATACAAATCAACATAAGTGAATCTACCAAACATAATAAAAAAAAAAAGCTTCAGAAAAATATACACAGCGTGAACCTATGTACGGAAAATGCAAAACATGCACAAAATCTAAACAACATTGTTTAGAGATACATAAAGAAGAGCAAGGGATGACAAACACAAAACTCAGAATCGTGGTTAATTCTGGAGAGGAGGAAAGAGCACCCAAGGTACTTCAAAGATCTTGGTTATATTCTATTTTTTAGGCTGGATAGTGGGTAGATGGATGCTCATTTTATCACTATTACTTAAACAATATGCATACGTAATATATACTCTTTTACATATATGACAGATTTTATACATATAAATTACAGTATAGATTTCATAATTAAAAATTTAAACAAAAGAAAAAAAACATTGATGTTATCCTGAAAAAAATCATTACACACACACATGCAATCAGATAAACTCATTCACATACAAGTGTTACAAGCTGAATGGCACCCTAAAATCTGACCTGAGGGGCAGATGCAATTTAGTGGAGGTTCTCTAGAGATGCAAAATCCTACCACCAAGGAATGAATGAATGACTGAAGGGCATTTTAGATTTGGGGAAGTAGAAAGAGGAGGGGAATAGTTTTGGATGAATTGGGGGCAAGGAGTATTTCTGGTGTTCCCACATTACATCACAACACATGGGGATCAGCTAACATCTTATCCCAAAGGATTTAGGGAGTCAGTGACTATACCATAAAATTTATCTTCAGGGGTAGTACCAGGAAACCACTCAAAAGTCTGATGTACTGACTTTATACATGATGTATATACATTTACATGTATATACATTATGTACAGCCATGTCTATAAAGGGCTTCCAGGATGACCAGTAAAATCTAATAACTTGGCTAAATTTTTCATTGAATTGAACCTAAATACTTGAATTGATAGCCCTATAACAACATAGTTTTTGACATATACATTCTTCGTGGAACATTATGCTGTGAGTTCCTATTAATTAAATTTAATCTCAAGAACACTAATCACCCCCCCACCTTCACTCTCCCCTACCCAAGAAGACAAAATGGTAAATTAAAAAAAAGTTTTAATTTGCTCAGACATCCTGATTTTGTTGAAATGACTTTAAATCCTTTGTTTCTTAATTGATACTTTTCCCCTAGTAATTAAAGTATGGCAATAAATAAGGAAGAAGCCTTTTATATTACTTGATAATGATGGGGTCAGGCTCTCAGTCTTATATTCATCAGCCTGAGATGGGAAGCAGCAGCACGATGGGGGAAACCCATCTGTCTTTATTAAGACTTGGCACGGAAGGAGCACAGAATAGCAAAGAGCTCATTTAGTAAATGGCAGTTCCCATTCTGCAAAGCGACGGAAAATTTACTGCACTGTCAGCAAGAAAAAAAAATAATCCACTCAGAGAAAGTTGTTCTATTAGGGAGATTTAAAGAGAAAGAGCTTTTTAGTGAGGATAAAAATTTCTACCTAATAATACATACTAAGTAGAAAAAATATCTTCTCCAAGCCATTGCTCATGTTGCCTTTCCCTCCCCTAAGGCCCTTCTGTTCTAGACCTATTCTTATCTTTTCCATCATTTAAGGCCAGAAACGAAACAAGCCCCAGCTCTGCCTGAAGGCTTCCCTAATTCCAATCCAAACTGATTTAACCTTCCTGCTGCTATATTTTCTAGTGGGCATAATTTAGCATTCTAACAATTTAGCATTTTACTATGTATTTTCATTCTCTAATTCTCTCATGTACTAGTTTGCTTTGCCCAACTAGATTTCCAGTTCCTTATGGACAGAGACTGTCTTAAACACTCTTGAAGCTCCCTTTAGCACCTGGCAGGGTGCTAGGCACATAATAAGCATTCACCAAATGATCGTTATTTGATTTTTTTTCTAATCTAAATCCCATCATCCACAATGACCGTCTTCATTGGACAAAAACCTGAAAAAAAACAAATAGCTTAATATCTTAAATAATTAAAAAGTATTTATCAAAGTAATACATACACAGATTTAAAACATAATAGAATACAGGAGGGCTTACAATGCAAAGCAACAAACTTCTGCTCCACCATGCCATATCCCGTATTTATGCTCTCCAGGACAGCTCCTTTTACTTGTTTAGCTGTTTCTTCTTGTAGTTACCTCCTCCAACCTCTATATAAAATGCTTATACCACTTGCTCTCATATCATTCCCTCTTCCCTCTCTCCCATTCATCTACTATCGTTATGTAATTATTTTGATTCCTCTATTGGTTGCCTTAAATTTTACATATTATGGTTGTAGTACTTTTATTACATGTTCCTTCAGCATTCTTCCTTTTACAAACCAATTTTTTTCATCTGTATGTTTCTTTTGCATTCTTTCTATAATCGTAATTAAGTCTTCTGCACTTTTCTGTAGGTTAACCTGAAAGTTAAAATCAGTCACCAGTGTTTACATTGTTGTGACTATGTACATAGCATTCACTTCAGGGCCAGGAATTAGATTATATTTCCTAACTTGTTCAGCTTTTTCATCTTTTCTTGGAGTTTCTAATAGCTTTTTCCCCACTTTGTACTATTTGCTTATATCATATCTCAGTTTGTTTGTTGGTTTTTTTTCAGTCTCCAACATAACTGATGAATGGAAACTTTTTTCTGGAAACTTCCCTCCCGGAAGCCTCCAACCAGGCTCCACTGCAGGCCAGTTTCTCTCTAGATTTACTTCACAGCTACCATCCTAGAACTTCACTGCTTCCCAGGGTTGGATCCACTCTTTTCAAGAATTCATGTCTTTCTCTTTCTTGGTTTATTTCTTCTTTTTTGCTTGACTAAATCCTCAACTTCCTTTAAAAGTATTTGATGTTGATTAATTTCAGAAGTCATCTCGTATCTGAAGATGCTTTTGTTCTATTCTCACACTTGAATGATAGTTTAACTGGTTATAGCATGCTGCCTTGAAGAAATTAATTTTCCTTCAGAACTTTGAAGGCATTGCTCCAATGTTGTCTCCCCTGTGAGATTGCTGATAAGAAGTCCAATGTCAATATCATGCTCATTTCTTTGTAGGTTACTTGTTTTTCTCTCTGGAAGCTTTGATGATATTTCTATACTTTGTATTCTGAAACTTCACAAGAATATACTCTGAAAAACTCTCTGGTGGGCCGGCCCCGTGGCTTAGCGGTTAAGTGCGCGTGCTCTGCTACTGGCGGCCTGGGTTCAGATCCCGGGCGCGCACAGATGCACTGCTTGTCCGGCCATGCTGAGGCCATGTCCCACATACAGCAACTAGAAGGACGTGCAACTATGACGTACAACTATCTACTGGGGCTTTGGGGAAAAAAAAAAGGAGGAGGATTGGCAATAGATGTTAGCTCAGAGCCGGTCTTCCTCAGCAAAAAGAGGAGGATTAGCATGGATGTTAGCTCAGGGCTGATCTTCCTCAAAAAAAAAAAACTCTCTGGTATTGTTTCTTTGATAATTCTTTCCACTTTGTTCTCTCTCTCTTTCTTTTTTTTTGTGAGGAAGATCAGCCCTGAGCTAACATCTGCCAATCCTCCTCTTTTTTTTTTTTTTGCTAAGGAAGACTGGCCCTGGGCTAACATCCACGCCCATCTTCCTCCACTTTATATGAGATGCCTGCCACAGCATGGCCTGACAAGTGGTGCGTCGGTGTGCACCTGGGATCCGAACTGGTGAACCCCGGGCCGCCACAGCGGAGCACACGTGCACTTAACCACTTGCGCCACCGGGCCGGCCCCTCTACTTTGTTCTCTTGAATTTTATTATTTAAATATTGGATCTCTCAAATTTACCCTCTATGTATCATATTTTTTTCTCTCATTTTCCTTCTTTTAGTCTTTTTCTGCTACGTTCTTTATTTCCTCAACTCGATCTTCCAACTCTTCCTTTGAATTTTATCTCAGCAATCATGTTTTTTATTTCAAAAGATCTTTCTTGTCATCTTATTATTGATTTTCAAATATCCTATTTCTGTTACATAAATGTAAAGTTTTCTTGAATCTCTCTAAGTATACTAATTAGAATGTTTTGCCTCTCTTCTCTTTTTTCTCTCTCAAGGGTCCTGTATTATTTTTTTTCCCTATTTGTTTATCATTCTCTTTCATGTTGAAAGTTTTCCTCAAATATCTGGTGAGCATTGATTTTTTTGTTCACATGGTAGAATGAGGCAATAAAAAAGTGATTGGGCGCTTCATATTCATGAGTAGGGAGCTAGCCATTTTGTTGGGGAGTTTCCTAAATGCAAAATGGGGAGGGATTTTCCTTTGGACCTCTCAATCTCTTCAAGGAATAACACTCCAATTTTTTGGAGCTCATGGAGGATACATCTGACTACAAGGCACTCTGTCCACCAGATTGGGGAGGGTAATGGGGGAATTAAATCTATAAAAAGTGACTTAATTCATTTTCCCCCTTCTGCCTTATATCTCACTCATTCTCTTGTTCAAACCTAGCATTTATGCAGGGAAGGGTGACTTTCTCGTGCACTGTATCACCCCTCTGCAAGTATTCTAAATTGAGGCTTCTTCTATACTGTTTCATCAGTTATTACTCCTGCATCTGCTTTCCAGCTTTCTTCCAACTTTCATCCACTAATGGCCCCTTTCCCATTATCTTCTTCATCACGAATTTATATCTTTTTATTCCTCTGCTATCTTGGGATGTAGAGGCAATATGTGCATGTAATCTGTCTCCTGTCTTTAACTTATTGAAAAACATAAACTTGTTTTGATTACAGTTTGAGCTCTCGCTTTGCTATTCATTCCATTTATTCAGGAAGTACAGCACTAAAGAGCATCATACTTATTGCTGCGATAGCATCCAACTGACTTAGTAATAAAAGCCCATTTTACAGGGTACTGAAACATCAGAACAGTGAACTTCCATATACTCCCTTCTTAAGCAGAATTTCCTTTTTATTTTCCAGCTTTGTTAAGATATAATTGATATATAACATGTAAGTTTAAGGTGTACAAAGTGATGAATTGATACACATATACATATATTGCAAAATGATTACCACTATAAGATTAGTTAACACATCCATCACTTTACATAGTTACTACCTCACATAGTTACTTTTATGTTTTTGTGGTGAGAACTTTCAAGATCTACTCTTTTAGCAACTTTCAAGTATACAGACACAGTATTGTTAACTATAGTCACCATGCTGTACATTAGATCCCCAGGATTTACTCATCTTATAACTGCAAGTGTGCCCCTTTGACTATCCTTTCACTCACTTCTCTAACCGCACACCCCCCTCCCCACACTAGCAACCACCAATCTACTCTATTTTTATGAGTTCAGTTTTTTAAGATTCTACACATAAACGATATACAGCATTTTGTCTTTCTCTGTCTGACTTATTTCACTTAGCATAATGCTCTCAAGGTTCATCCATGTTGTCACATGTGGCAGGATTTCTTTCTTTTCATGGCTGAATAATATTCTATATATATATCCATTCATCCCTCAACAGACACCTAGGTACCTAGGTTGTTTTCATGTCTTATTGTAAATAATGCTGCAAGGAACGTAGAGGTGCAAATCAAGATACTAATTTCTTTTCCTTTGGGTATATACGCAGAAGTGGGATTGCTGGATCATATGGTAGTTCTATTTTTAATTTTTTGAGGAAACTCCATACTGTTTTCCATAGTGGCTGCACCAATGTACATGCCCACCAACGGTGCACAAGGGTTCCCTTTTCTCCACATCCTCATAAACACTTGTTATCTCTTGTGTTTTTGGTAATAGTCATTCTAACAGGTGTGAGATGATATCTCATTATGGTTTTGATTTGTATTTCTCTGATGATGAGTGATGTTGAGCACCTTTTCATGTACCTGTTGGCCATCTGTGTATCTTCTTTGGAAAAATGTCTATTCAAGTCTTTTGCTCATTTTTTAATCTAATTATTTGTTTTTGTGCTACTGAGTTGTATAAGTTCCTTATACATTTTGGATATTAACCCCTTATCAGATATACGGTTTGAAAATATTTTCTCTAATTCCAAAGGTTGTCTTTACATTTTGTTGATTCTTTCTTTTGCTGTGCAGAAGCTTTTTAGTTTGATGTAGTCCGAATTGTTTATTTTTGCTTTTGTTGCTTGTGCTTTTGGTGTCATACCCAAAAAGTCATTGCCAATATCAAAGTCAAAGAGATTTTCTCTATGTTTTCTTTTAGGAGTTTTATGGTTTCATTTCTTACATTTAAGTGTTTAATCCATTTTGAGTTAATTTTTGTGAGTGGTATATGATAAAGGTCCAGTTTCATTCTTTTGCATGGGAATATCCAGTTTTCCCAACATCATTTACTGAAGAGACTATATTTTCTCCATTGAGTATTAATGGCTCCCTTGTTACATATTAGTTGACTATATATGCATGGGTTTATTTCTGGGCTCTTGATTCTGCTTCATTGGTCTATGTGTCTGTTTTTATGCCAGTACCATACTGTTTTGATTGCTATAGCTTTGTAATATAGTTTGAAATCACGAAGTGTGATGCCTCCAGCTTTGTTCTTCTTTCTAAGGCTGCTTTGGCTTTTGGGGGTCTTCTGTGGTTTCACATGAATTTTAGGATTGTTTTTGCTATTTCTGTAAAAAATAAGCAGAATTTCTATGCATAGACCAAGGGTGTTTGATATACTTTTTAATACCATCAGTTCATTAGGTACCTACCTGTCTGTTCCCCCAAGGCAGTGATTCTTGACCTGGGGAGCTTGTCAAAAATACATATTCTCAGGTCTCAGGCCTGCAGAAGGTCTGGGATAGGGCCAAGATTCTATATTTTGAAAGGGCTTCCTGGGTGATAAAGCACAGCCCTGGTTAAGAACACTGGCCACTGGAAGGCCACCAACAGCAAGGCTGGGCCATTCCCATTCTCTTTTCCTCCCCATTTCAACCCCTATTTTTGCTGACTCCAAAAATACATTGCAGGCTTTAAGGTGAGAATTGTCAAAGAGTAGTTGCTGCATGGCTAACCTAGCTTTCCAAACCATGCTACCTCAATAAAAATCCACCAAGCAATCAATAAAAAAGTGACAGATTTAATCTGTGCTGAGTAAGTTCACTTGTCCAAGGTCATCAATGTGAGTGATGAAAACAGGAACAGTACTTGGACCAGTCACCATATGTGGTCCAAGCCAGAGGGTACTATCCATTCTAAATGTCTAAATCTATAATGAGAAGGTAAGAAAATTACATTATTGCAGTGCTAGGGCTTAGCTACCAGGAAAAAAAAAAAACTCTTCCTGTAATGATGAAAATAAGCAAAGTCCAGGGGCCGGCCCGGTGGCGCAAGCGGTTAAGTGCGCGCGCTCCGCTGCGGCGGCCCGGGGTTCGCTGGTTCGGATCCCGGGCGCGCACCGACGCACTGCTTGGTGAGCCATGCTGTGGCGGCGTCCCATATAAAGTGGAGGAAGATGGGCACCGATGTTAGCCCAGGGCCGTCTTCCTCAGCAAAAAAAAAAAAAAAAAAGAGGAGGATTGGCGGATGTTAGCTCAGGGCTGATCTCCTCACAAAAAAAAAAAAATAAATAAGCAAAGTCTGAATTTGAGCAACGTGTGGTAGGTTTTATTGGGTGGAAGGGTTATTTTTAAAAGAGAGAACTAGAGTTCTGGTCAAGATGACCCAACATTATTGATTCACTGTCTTATTTTTAAGGTGTGCAAGCCCCTTTACAACTTTTACATTTTCAGCCCCAGGGGAATCAGAAGTGAGCCAGAGAGAGCTGCTGATTTGCAAATACTAAGAAGTAGATCCTAGATGTAGCTTCAGTGCCAGGGCAGGAGTATGATACAGTGGCTAAGAGCGTGGGTTTAGAGTCAGACGCACCTGGGTTAAGAGTTTAGACTTCATCACTTACTAGTTGTGTGACCTTTAGCAAACTACTTAACCTCTGTTAGATTCAGTTCCCTCTTCTGTAGTTTGTAAAGTGAACCAAGCTCTGTCAAACTTTAATGCCTGTGTACAGGCAGCTCTCTCTGCCTTGAATACTACTCACCACCTTTAACCCTGACTAATTCTACTCATCCTTCAGGTCTCAAATCAACATTGTTGCTTCCTGGAAGCCCTGATTCCCCAATCAGAGTTGGGTAATGCTCTTCTATGTCTCTTCCCCAAGTGCCCTAAACACGTCATCAATCATAATAAATGTATGGTAATTGGTGTTTTTTAAAAAAAATATTTCTTCAACACATTAGGAGCCAGCAAACTAGGACCCATGGGCTAAATCCGACCCATAACCTCTTCTTTGTATAGCCCTCAAGAATGATTTTGGCATTTTTACAGAGTTGGTTAAAAAAAGAATATGCAACAGAGATCTTCAGTGTCCCACAAAGCCTAAAATATTTACTCTCTGCTGATCCCTGCCATAGACCATAAGCAATCTGAAGCATTTCACTGTATGTCCTACTCCTAGCACATTGCCTGGCACATAATAGGCACTCAGATTTTTGTTGAACGAAGGAATGAATTAATGAGTACAGCTGGTATTTTTTAAAGTATAATGTGTGATAGAATCAAAACACAACTTTATTTTGTTTCCCAGAGTACAAATAAAATGTACTCTGCTGGAGTAAATTTTCCCTGACCCTGGATGGAAACTTGGACAGATCACATGACTTTTCCCTTTATTTCTTTGAGAATAAACGGTCCTAAGATCACTCAAAGTCACAAAACACAGTCTTGATTCAGTAATCAGGACATATTTGGTCCAAGATATTAATCAAATTCTTTAGGCTTTACTCAGAGATAAGATCACCCCTCTTACCCCATGTTAAGGCCTGTAGGTGATGGCAACCTGCCTTTGGAGAAAGAAGAGGTGATAGGTTTTCTTCTTTCTCTCCTCACTTAGCAGCTCCTATTTGGAGCCTCACCAGGCTGGGAGCAAGAACAGGGAGGAGAGGTAAAGGGATCGGTCATTTCTTCCTTGGTAGAAAAAATGCCTTCCCACTCTCTGGGTCTCTGGCTCTTCTTTGGGCTTTTTAAAGGCCCCCATCACTGAGGCCTCCTCTCCTGCAATTTGGGAGACCTTGGTTGATGCATTTCTATTCAGGTTGGTAGTTTACAACTCCTTTCTCAGGCCCTAGAAATCCAACAATTATCTCCAGCTTTTTTTGCTGGGGTATCTCCACTCCTCTAGGTGGCTCTATTGGACTGGGTCCAGGGTGACACCACCTTGGCTCTCTCTCTTGCATGGCCCCCATTTGGTTCCCAGGAAACACTCAAACATTCCTTGTTCTGACAAATTCTGGGAATGCCAGCCAATCCCAACACAGTCAACCCTGTCTTCCTGCCAAGGGCCACGTTAGCTTTCTTGGAATGGAGTACCAGCTCCAATCCTCTGCCTCTACTGCAGGGAATAAATGTCAAGCTCTCTGAGTGGTCTGATGAAACACCCCCTCAGTAGGGTTGAAGTGAAGGAGGTGGAAAGTGGAGTGGAGTCTTAGCCTGGCAACAGATCTCTGCAAAGAAATGTTTTCACAAATTTTCCTTCCCACTCTCCTCCACAATCTGACTTTTTTTTTTCTTGGAACTTGTTCTGGAGCATTTCCTTTGTAAATTTTGTATATGATGACCCGGCTTTGGAATTTCCCATGTATTGTAGGGCATCTATTATGTCTTCCTGGAAACTTGAATTTTAATATCATCTTATCTAAGGCTTACTTTTTTCTAATTAGGTGAGAAAAGTTAGACTACTCCTGGTGAAATCTCGTTATAAAAGTAGCCTCATTTTCTTCTGACATAAAAAAATTTGAGAGGACAACATTAACATTTATTGAGCATCTACCACATAGTGCATGCTCTAGAGATGTTTTCTCATGTAATCCTCATGAAGATAGTTTTTCCTCTTTTACAGATGAGAAAACTAAGTCTCAAAGAAATTAATTGACCTTCTCAAGGTAACCCAGAAAATATAGAAAAAAGCTGAGGCTGAAACCCAGGACTATCTGAATTCAAAATCCATGTTCTTTTTGTTACACCATAATCTTCAAACTTTTCCACCAAAATACCCCAAACGGCAGAAAAGAGTGAACATGTATCCTTGGGGAAGTCTGGATAGCCCAGAGGCCCCACCACAAGTGCAAAATTTCTCTGAAGTCTAGTGTTTAATTGCAAAAATGCATACAAAATTTGCATTTTATTCTACAATATATGTTTGTCATATAAACTATGTTGAAAATTATGACTCAAATTACTTATGTTCTCCCTATCTGAATTTTCAAGTAAAATTGATTATGTAGAAAAATTCACTGCTTATCCTGTAGCTTCATGAATCTTAAACATAATACTCCAGTTTGAGAAACCTCAACATATTCCACAAGGTATTAGACTATGCTGGTAAGGTATTAAGGATTTCAAGGAGAGCCTCAACCCATTGTAACCACCAGAATGAGGGAAATGAAAAGATAGAAGATGCAAGCCTTGTTAAGAAGAATTTGGAGATAAAGGGGAAAGCACTTCAATAATTTCTTAAAGATTGGCATAACTGTTATTATTACAGTATATACTATTAACATTATTAATTTCATAATAAAAATTGTTGATGACCGTGAGTTGTTGGATGAACAATGCACTAATGATGTTATAATATTGGAGAAGTGATGTGAGGACATTCACCTGTTTTTAACCTGCAGGCCATGGAGCATGGAAATTCTATGCCCATTTCGGAAGGAGGGGAAGGTCCATAGCTTTCATTAGGTTCTCAAAGGAATCCAAGATCCACAAAAGCTTAAGAACCACTGATACAGAGAAAAGAGCAGAGACTTCAGGATCACACTGGCTTGTTTTCAAATATTGGCTCCAAGCTTACTAAAACTACATGATATACTTCCTCTCTGAGCCTCAGTTTCCTTATTTGTAAAACGAAGATAATACCCAAGTTACAGAGTTGTTGTGAGGATTAAATGAAATGCTCTACATTGAATGCTTGACTCAGAGTAGGCACTAGAGAAGTGTTCATCTCCTTTCTTCTGCCACAATATGTAAAACACACGGCATTTAAACAACAGTTGGATGAATCATTTATAATGGAGCATACACCCTGGGTAGATATGCCTTCTTCATAGAGATTCTACCTAAAACTTAGACCCCCAGCCAAAACCTCGGACCTAGATTCCAAGATTGATATTAAATTTCCAAAAAAATTCAAAATAAAAGTATTCAGTCGGTGCCTAAAAAAAAAAGTTTCCCAAACCTAGAAACATACGTATGTATACATTCTGTTTTTAAAGATGGAATTATTTCAATACCACTACATCCTGGCATGTTTGGTTTCAATTCTAATCATATACTGCCATAGAACCTAGGATGAAAAACCTCTTGAATTGAGCAAGAGATCTGATCCTCTTAAATGACATATGAAGAAGCTTTTACAAAGACAGGGAGCCTTCACAAATCCTACAGATTCATGAAGAAGCCTCGAAGGGGTTAAAGTGGAAGGCTTAGACAAACTTTGCTTCTCAGCTTCTCTCTTATCTCCTCCCTCTCGGGCTCCCCACGGCTAAGGCAGAGCAGAGCTGAATCACTACCTTTCCCTGCATACTCTGAACTGTTGCCTGCGAAAGAGAACTGTGGACTTAACTATTCAGGCTGCTTCTATTCAAGTGTTTCAGACGGTATCATACACATCCAAACAGACACTTGTCTCAGCTCTTTGGAGTTTATAAGGAGCAGGCATCTGAAACCGCACTTGGAAGCTGTAAGCGGCAGCTGGCATTTTAAGTAACTAATAGAAGGTGCTTTTCTGTTTTGCACTGGAAAGGTCTGACTCTTTAGGAAGAAGAAAGAGAAAGCATACTTTGCATGAACATAGTCCTGCTTCTCTGGCAAAACAATTCTGTCATTCTGTTTTCCAGATATTCCAGAGATGTTCCTGAACAAGTTGCCTGTTGGTGCAAGCCTCAAAAGGGATACTTAAATGGCCCACCCCATTCATCCCGTGAGCCAGGGAAGGTAAGAGAGATTTGGAAATATTATAGTGTTATTCATGGTGAAAGGAGCGGCATTATTTTTTTTATCGGCAGATGTGACAAATAGGCACCATCTGCCGCAGAAGATACAGCAACTCCCACTTGAGAAAGCTTATTACTTAATGGCTCCAGCCACTGAAGAAGCGCTTGCTGCTGGAATTGTTCTTTTTCATAGGCGGATATGGAACTAGATACTCTAACAGCTCTTACCTCCTTTAGTTTGCTCTCGCCTACACTGGGCAGAAAAATACAAACAGAATGTGTTAACTCCTGAAGACTGTTGCAACTGATAGTTTTGACTTTCTCTTCTGAATTGTTCTACTGATCATTTTTCTTAGTTATTTGGTGGGATTTCAGCTCTGGAATTATAGGCAGGTGTCATGCAGAAAAATGTAAAATTACCAGTAAATTGTTTTCAGAGCTTTATCATGTTAGAGAAAAAGCAAAAGTAACTACTAGGAGCTCCTTAAGAACCCAACAGGGATCAGGTTACGTTTATCTCTATCTCCCCAGCACTTAGCAGTGTCTGATACTTGGTTGGGGCTCAAAGGTTTGGTGAATAAATGTCAATCTGATTTTGGAGATCCACACAGAACTTTGTTGCTCTTATTAGAAACAAGTTTCACCCAAGTAATCCCTCTCAGGGTTGATGGATGGAGAAAGCTCCACATTTCCTTCTCATTTTAAGGAGCAAAATTCATGATCTGGGTGTGTATGTTATTTTGCTTCTGTGAGGTTATGTATACTATGCTGATGTCAAACATTACCAAAGACTTGGCATTTTAATGTTCATACCAAAAACACAAGAAGTTTTTTTTATTACCAAGAGTTTTATTTACCAAGTTAGTGACAAAACATGCAATCAAAAAACCAAAGGTGCAGTCACATCGCTTGTGGGTTTTTTGATTTATATTAAAAGTGAAGTAAACCAGATATTCAGGCTAATGTTAGACATTGGCCAATTATTAAGTTAATCTCTTTCCCTTTGTGGTTCCCTGAAACTTCCCTCCCCCTTTCCTTTCTTCCTTCCTTCCCAATCTTCTCTTACTTCCCTATCTTCATCTCTACCTCTTAATCACTCATTTCCTCCCACCTCTTATCTACTTCCCACATCCCTCATCATCTTCTCACATTTCCTTGCTTCTGTCCTCCCTTCTTCCCTCTATCTCACTTCCTTTCTTTTCCTAATTCCTTACCCTTTTTCCTATCCCTCACTCTCCTCCTTATCCTTCAACAGCTTTCAATCACTTTTACAAAGACTAGAAACTGATTTTTATGTTATGAGCTTTCCGGAAAGGACTGCAGGATACTAAAATTTTATAAGGGTCTTTCCACAAAAATGAGATCCTTCAGAATTAATAAAATTGCAATTTCTTTTGAAATTGCATGGTTATTTTTCTTTCCAAATGGTGCAGAGCTTTTAATGGAGCAATCACATTATCTGTGCAACTCATTAATTAGTTAGCAAAGAGAGCCATGGCAATCCTGTTTGGAAAGCATTTATGGGAAGTCATCACAGATACAGGACCAGGCTAACAACGAGGATTCCCCAATACCTAACTTTTCTTTTACTCATTTCCAAGTCCTTAATGGGTTTACGGAATTAAATCGATAGACCTGTCTGAATTGGCCAGGGTATTTGGTGTCCTGAAGACTACAGAGGTTTTAAGAAATATGTAATTAGTTAGTTTTCTAAACCCTCAAATGAAATGTTTAAAGAAATTCACAACTGTACATGAGATCATTGTTTTTTACAGCTTCTCCAAGCTTCATAAAATTCTGATAAATATTTAATAAATATTCAGACCTAAGGAAGATTCAGGGTCAATTGTGTAGGAGGCAGAAAATATATATTGTCAATTGTTACTGAAAAGTACCTATAGACATAACTGAACTTTCTAAAATTTAAGGCTGTAAACCCATCCCATGTAGTTTTCCTTTAAAATCATGTAACTAAAATAGTAATTCAAGAGCAAAGTTTCTAACAAAGTGATTATTCCTTAATTCCAGATTACAATTGGGGATTTAGTCTCCTTGGCACAATAAGAGAGAGGGGAGTGGGAGAGGGGAATACAAAGAAATGGGAGTTTCAGGCTCTTCCTCAACCTGTATTAGCAATCAGAACAGAGATAAGACTGCTTCTCTTCAAATTGTTAGTGCTAAGTGCATTTCTTCAGTCATATCCATGCGTTTATTCAAGAATTACTGAGCAGCTACTGTGAACACGGTCATATAAGGGATAGAATATTGAAAAAGATCCTCAAGGAGTTTATGTTACAACTTGGGGGAAAACACTTCAAATAGATATTTACAATATTAGGTGAATGTAACTTCTGTAAGAGAGACACAAAACCTGTGGGAATCAGTATTTGGATGGGAAATCAAGGTCAGTTTTTTGAGCTGCACCATGAAGAATGGTAGCATTTCCCCACACAGAGATGTGTGAAGATGGAAGGAACTGGTCAAGCAAAAACATGGAGGCAGGAAAGTAGGTAACAGTGAGCATTACAGCTTGACTGGAAAGGAGAGTAGTGGAAGGAATTAAGGTCAGCAAGGACCAGGACATTGACAGCCTTGAACGCCAAGCTAAAGAGAATGGAGTAAAGTCCAAAGGCAATAAGGATCCTCAAAGGCAACATGTAGGCTTCCAAAACTTTATTCCCTTTTCATTCTAATAGAATAGTTATAAATAAATCATATAGTAACAGAATGTATAGTAAAAAGAGCAAGTTTAAGATGCCGTATAGCTTGACGCTTTTTTATTAAGTTCAAAACAAATAAAACTAAACAATATACTGTGTAGGCATAGGTGTGTGTGTGCGTGTGTGTGTGTGTGTGTGTGTGTAAATAAAAAGCAAGGTAATGATTAACAAAATTTAGAGTGTTGATTATTTCTGGGGAGGAGTAGATAGTAGGATGAGATGGGGAGGAGCATAGATAGAGTTTAGATGTCATGTAAATTATTATTCTCAATCCTAAAGTCGGTAAGTGTTCACTCACAGGTGTTTGTCCATGGGTGTTATTAAGTAAACAAATAAAATAGACCCTGGATGCACTTATGATGACAATGTAACATAAACCAAGGAGTATGACTTATTCAAATCTGTGTATTTGAGGTCCATGGGAGACTAAAAAGATACCATAATACTACAGTGGCTTCTCCTACTTGGTTTGCACTAGCAGTGAGTATTTATTTTCCTTCCACTTCTCTTCTGGAGGGCAGGTGAAAAAGTAACACCTCTGTGTGGGCTGCCCCAGACTGTCAGAGTCCTGAATCTGAAGTACTCTGTTCTATTTGTAGAGTGGTGCTTCTCAGCCCTGGCTGCGTTTCAAAATCACCTGTGGAACTTTAAGCACTAAAGATGTTCATGCCCCACACGGACCTACTGAATCAGAACCTCTGAAGGAAGGACACAGGTATATATATTTTCAAAAAGCTTAATAAGTGATCCTGAGGGCAGCAGGGTCTGTAAACCATTCCTTGCAGTGTGTGCTTAGAAACTCTAAATGGGTAGCATGTCACGAATGTAGATTTCAGGGTCTTATTCCCAGAGATTCTGATCTAGGAAGTGAGGGAAAGGGCCTAGAAATCTGCATTTGTAATAAGCATCTTCCAGGTGATTCTGATGAAGGGACTTCCTCGGACCACATTGAGAAACATTGACCCAAAAGTTTCAAAACACTAGGGCCTTAGGGTGATTACTCAGTGTATCCGCTTCCTAGGGCTGCCACAAACAAAGAACTACAAACTGGATGGCTTAAAACAATAGAAATTTAGTGTCTTAGGTCTCCAGGCTAGAAGTATGAAAACAAGGCATCAGCAGGGCCATGCTCCTGCAATCTGTAGGGTAAAATCCTTCCTTGGCTCTTCTAGCTTCTGGTATTTGCTGACAATCATTGGCATTCCTTGGTTGGTAGATACATCACTCCAATTTCTGCCTTTGTCTTCTCCCTGTGTCTCTGTCTTCTCTTCTTATAAGGACACCAGTTATATTGAATTAGGGCCAACCTAATGACCTCATTTTATCTTGATTACATCTGCAAAGACCCTATTTCCAAACAAGGTCACATTCACAGGTACTGGGTGTTAGGACTTCAACATATTTTTTTGAGGGACACAATTCAACTCATAACACTGTTTTAAATAGTTTTTTAAAGTAGGGCCCTCAAACAACCAATAAGACAGATTAGCTATGTTCTTTAGCTGAGATATCTAGATAGAAAGACCAATAGTTAACTCTCAAAGTTCAGTGTGCATAGAATAACCCGAAAAGCTTGTGCGTAGAATGCATATTCATGGGCCTTGACCCAAGATATTAGAATTCATTAGGGCTTGGGAAGGGCCTAGGAATCTACATTTTAAATGATGTTGGGGTCCATGCATCACACTCCTGAGAAAAACTGGATTTGACAGAAAAAGCAAGATCAAGAACCAAGTGGTTTGGGGAGGAGTAGCTCCCAAGAACAGATCCTGAAATCTGCATTTGTAACAAGCTACTCAGCTGAACCATTGCCTTTGGAATATGTTGTTTCTAGGGAACTAAAGGATACCTACTGTGATTTTCTTTTCCTCTTGTTAGTGAATCAGAAATCAAAATTGATGTACCTTTAAGTATTGCAAAAATGTTTCCTAGACCATTGCTCCAAAGATAGTGGAAAGATACCCTTTCTCTTTGCTCTTGTTTCTTGTAAACCAGGTGGCTCTGCATGGGTGGCAGGGGCAGTAGGCAGGCAGACTAATAATCATGTAGATTACAGAAAGTATAGTAACGTAGGCTAGTGAATATAAACTTTAAGCTGAAGTGCTCCCAGTCTGGGGGCAAAATTCAAGATTATAGGAAGAGTAATGTGACTGTCGGATCTATTTCTATTAACTCTTTTTGGGTATGTTAACAAGCGACAGAACTAGGCTACATTGTCAGCTCTCTGCTACTATTGCACATAGAAGTTTGATGGGTGATAGTGGTTTATATTGTATATTTTGGTCACACATATTCAAAATTCATGTTTGAAATGACAAGCTAAATCATTTTGGAAGACTTCCACAGTAAGTAGTTGACCCTATTTACACACTGGAATGTTTTTGCTTATAAAGACAAAGGTTCTATCTTTACCAATAACGAAAGATGCAATTATTTGCTCAGAAAAGACACACTCAAGTCTTCCTGATCTACAAATACCGAGAGAAAAGTGTATTCTCACCCCACAGACCTAAGTGAGAGAGAGAACACAAAAACAAAATTGGGGGAAGCCTGCATTTCTGAAAATTCCACGATTTGTTAAAATGACCCATGGCACTGGGGCCTGGAATTTGAAAAATGAATCCTTAGATTTAGGTCTTCTTTATTTCAGGGCTAGGCTTTCCTGGTCAAGCTAGAGCAGTAGTTCTCAGTCCTGGCTGCACGTTCGAGTCACTTGGGGAGCTTTTAAAAAAGACCAGTGCTTGGGTCCCGGCCCAGACCAATAAAATCTGACTCTCTCGAGTGGGGACCAGGTGCCTACTGTGGAGATTGTGATTCAGAAAGTCTAGGTTGGGGCCCCGGGTCTGTATTTTAATAAGTACCTCAGGTAAATCTTATGACCAGTTAGTTTGGGAAACACTGTCCTAATCTAGCCTAGTTATTAGCTGCTGTTCAGTGATCTGAGTTTTTGTTTAAACTTTTAATAGCTATTTTTACCACAGAGAAAAAAAAAAGCATTCAAATGATGAAAGCTCAGGGTATAATTTTAAAACTAATTTACCCCAGCAAACCATTTTGCAATATATCAGTTAATTTTTATTTCAAAAGAAATTGCCATCTGTTTCCTTGGATACATGAATCTTTTATTTTTGTTTTCGATTTTCAGGAAAATAAATCTGTTGAAGAATCTTAAGAGTAAATCTTCTGAGCCTCGACCTACTGCCGTTAGCATCTCTGAGACCTCCTCCATCTGAGAATTACCAGGTCTGACAACACTTTCCCTCCAGCCTACAGTGAGGGACATCAATAAAGCAGTAGAAAACTCACATCCTCTAGACTTACAGCCCTCAAGCTATGGCAGCTGGGCAGGAACCTTACAAGCTCCATCCTTAGGGAAGATTTAGAAAGACAAGAAGGGTGAAAATTCAGATATGGTGAGCCTGAAATATACAGAAGCATTTAGAAAGTCTCCTCACAGAAGAACCCAATTAAATCCACGTAATTAGTGTACACATTTAGATGAGCTGTAGGTAAAATGGAGCCCTTTCTTCCTCTACCAAAGCAGAGTAAAAGTCTGATTTAATATTCTGAAAGATCTTGTCCCAATACCAGTATTATAAAGCAGTTTCACCATATTTGTTTTCATCAGTATAAGAGTAGGACTGTGGAAAATAAAAGACTTATTTATATATATATATATTTTTAAAAAATGATCAAGAAGTTCTGATAAAACCTATTTGGGAGGGGGGTGCTGTGCTGGAGGACAGAGAGGGTGTGGCAATTGCCAAATTAGAACATCACCATTTTTCTTGCTGTACGCTACTGACTTGGCTCTGGTTGTGATTGTTTTGTATGAGATTGTTAGAACACCTCAATATTCAAAATTCAGAGACAGTCTAAGTGACTGTGGAATGCCTCAAGGGCAATAGAAATCAAATAGAAACAGGTAGCAACTCAAGCCTTAAGTGATGACGGAGGTGCATTTCAAATACCATGGAAATCTCACTGGGCGGGCCCATTACCCCACCCTGGCAACAGAGGTTGACACCACTTCAGATAAGTATTCCAACCTGTACATGTATGTGGGCTTATTCCTGAGCCTCCTGGCTATTCTCCTCATTCTGCTCTTCACAATGCTCCTTCGGCTCAAACATGTCATCTCGCCCATCACCTCTGAGAGCACAGACAGTGTTCCTCAATTCACAGATGTAGAGATGCAGAGTCGAATCCCTACTCCTTAAAGCCAGGATGAAGATGAGCATTAGTGGATCTCAGTAAACCCTTGTACTTTGATGTCCAGGAAAGCTTACTTTGTTGTACATAGCTTCCCATGTAGGGAATCAATAAGTTGTTCATTTAACAACAAGTTGTTCATGTTTTCTTTGTGTTATTCTTTATTTTGACTCTGCTTGTGTGATATCTAAGAGGTTTAAGACTCATTCTTTGCCAGGACTATAGGAAACGGCAGCTGGTTGGGAGGGCAGGTTTCCATAGTAACCAAAGAGATCCTGGGCCTTGAGCAAACCTCAGACCACAGAAATTCATATGTGGCTGTTGTAAAAAACACAGGATCCCTGCAAGCTCCAAGAACAAGGAAAATTTGCCTTTGAAAGGGCTGATTGTTCAAAGACAGTACCCCAAGAAAATGACAAGCTTTAATTTGGCACTTGGACCCTAAAGAATCACCTCTGCTTACATGAAGCTAAATCATGTCAGAGGTTAATGGAAGGGACTACGAACCCTTTCCCAAGGGAGCAGTGATTTTTTTTTCTCATCTAAGGCTATTAGGTTTGTCCCAAATGAAAGAAGAGATTAAAGAAACTGTTTCAGTTTAAAGAGCAAGTTTGCAGAAAGAAGTTTCTAGTCAACAAACTCATCCAGAGAGGGAAAATGTGTGTTTTATATTTGTGTTTTTACTATTACTGGACTGTTAAAAACTCAGATAATCGCAGATGTATTACAAAAATCTGGCATGATGAGCTTCCCCCAAACCAAGGGAAAATAAAGTCAAAATATGCTCATGACAATGAACCTTACATTATACGTTCAGCTTCCTTGCCTTTTTCTCCCTCTCCATCATGCTCCAGGATTGAGTTGCACACTCATATGAGCTTTGTTTAAAGGTGGCCTCGGCAAAGAAGACTCAACTATACTTTAAAGCAGAAATGAACTAATCTTAGTATTCTGTCGTTAAATGATTGTGGCTTTGGACAGAACACTCAAGCTTCCAGGGGCCAGGTTTTTCTTTCTGAAAAATGATCAGAGAGCTATTTAGTCATCACTAGACTCCTTTTATATCTGAGTGTAAGGAAAACAAAGAGAGATAAAGGAGGAAAGGACTAAACAACACCCTCCAACAAATCCTTATTGAGATCAATGTCCTCAAATGTCACATTTGTCTTTCCCAGAAAATGCTCCTCCCTTCCTGATCCCTGCCAAAAGATGAAGTGTTTCACTTATTACCTATAAGAGAAATATATTTTGAAAAATTCCATTCTCATACATAGCCCTAATATGCCAGTAGTGGAGAAAGAATTTGATTTTTTTTAAATTAATGTTCCAAAAGGGGAACCAAAGGAGACAAGTACTGTTTACAAATTAGAAATTAGAAAGCTGGTCATATTCTTGCCACCAAAGAACTAATACACCTGTGTTAAATTCTACCTGCTTACAAAAAAACCAGGTCTCTCTTGCACCTAAAAAGTGGTCATCAAATGTCAGAGGGTGATCCCTTGGGAACTGCAGTGGTGGTGAGACAGAAATGGAATGGATCTTAGGTTAACGCCGCTTCCACCAGACATGCAGCTCTCTCTAGTCTATTACCAATTTAGATTGGCCCCTTTACTCTGATCTAAATCTAGCTTGGTGGTAAAATTCCCAAGTGCTTTCTACTTTTATACACAGTCATTTGCCAATACTCCCCTCTCCAAGGGGCTGCAAAGTGTGAAATCCCCACATGCAGAGCTAAATTTAGCAGCAAGGCTGACTCTGGCACATCTATTATAATAGCGTACTGTTTAAGAGATGGCAGCTTCATTCTGCACCATTCAGAAGAGATCAGCAGGTAGGCTAAGACTCGGAGAGGGCATACACTTCCCTTTTGGCATTATATTTTCCAAAATGCAAAGTGACTCTTATTATATTTGGTGGTTTAAGTTGTGTCTTTATTCAACACCCAGGCTCCATGTACTCTTTAAAATTTTAGTTCTTGGCAGCCATACGTGGACTTCATCAAAGACAGGCAGTATACCCCAGAGTCTTAAGCCCTCACTCCAGGCTCTCCCTTTTGAGCTCACAGTATTTGAATGCGCTTTACAGTTAAGAAGTCAGTGGCTGGATAAATGAAGAAACTGACTACACTTTCAACAGCAGTGAATAGCAAGATACCCAATGCCTTGTCGCTGAATCTGATGAAGAGACAGACTGCAAATCTGTTCCCTGCCCACCTGACCTCCCCAACCCAAATTTCAGGAGTTTAAAACTGCTCTTTAATCACTGACTTGGATGAAGATTCCTAATTTATGATTAGGTTACTCACCTGGAAAACAACTACCCTCTTTCATCACAACTACCCCATGGGATCCGGATCTTCACTGAGCACTAACCAAAGCACACAGCACAGATCACACTAAAATAGTAGCATAACTGCTCACAATTTCCAGTGATAATATAAATGGAGATGCATTTAAGCAGATGTATCATTATGGTGACTCACATGGTATTTAATCTTTAGGAAAATAAACTGAATGTTTTCATCATAGCAAACTTATTGTAAAGAAAATAATTTTTTCATTTATATTAAATTATATTATATCCCCCAATGTATTAATTAATGTATATTACTGCTCAAAGGGGCAGCTAGAGCAATCAATGGGCATGATTTGAATTTATCCATCTATCCAAAATGCTGACTAGGCAATTCTCTCCCCCACCGCCGCTCTCCAAAAAATTGCACGTTAGCTTAAATTCTAAAAGTATATAAACAGGTAGGTTATTTACATATAGATGTACCCTGTTTTAAGGTGAAAGAATGATTCTTCACTTTTTATTACACTGAACCATAAGAAATTGCCATTTCTATAGGTCAAAAATGCTCAAACATCAACAATTTCATATAATTCAATCTAATAAAAGACTCATCATATGAATTATTTAAATAGTAAACTCCCCTAATACATTTAAAATTAATTCCATTTCTAAAAATGTACTTTGCATATACTTCAGAATCCTGGGTTGTATAAAACGAAGTGTATTGTTAAAAGTTTATGTATTATGTATTAGGCAGTTAAATATTAAGGTTAAACAAGTAAAGATGGGTTCATCCAGCCTAAGCTTTCCATCCATGCCAAATCTGAAGCTTTGGACTCATAACTGAGTTTGACTGCTGCAGACCCTACTTTACTTACTAAGTAGGTAAAAGGGGTCCATTTAATGCAATCAAATTGTTATATTTAATAATACATTTTATTCACCTGCCTTTGTACAAAAGGAACATTTTTTTTTAACAAAATGAAGAATTGTGTGGAAGAAAAAATCGGGTTTCTTTTGTTTGAAATCATTAATATTTGATATAGATTCATACTGTATAAAAACAGAAATATAACATTTGAATTGATATTCAGCATGTCATTTTTGATTCCTAGAAAATAAATTCTGTTTGGTTTGCTGATAACAAATATCTATTGTCTGAATAATGTAAAGAGCATTAGTCTCTTTATCCCAATATAAATTGTAACAACTGCAAATTTGTGGATTTATAATTTTGAGGTGTTGTTATTTTTTCTTATTCCTCAACCTCCCAGTTTTTATTTTCTCTCTACTTGCAAACTTATTGGTGCATTTGTTTGTTTCTTTAGTAGTAGGATGTGAAAAATGGATAATGAATATCAGCTGTCAATGAAGGTGACCTGAGGTGAGAGTGAGATAAGGCATCTAAAGTGCCAATATCTTTCAACATTCCCCCCCTTGCAGGGTATTTTTTTAAATATATCTTCCATTTTGTGCTTTCTTCATTTGATCCTCACAGCAACTCTGTGAGTAATGAGTGGAGGTATTATGGTCTGTTTTACAAAAGAGGACATGAGCACAGAGAGATTAGTGAGACATTCATAGTTACACAGAGGTCGAGTCAAGATTACACTACCAGTCTTTGGATTCCTAGTTTAGTACTCATCCCATCATGCTCTGCTTTCTGAGCACTGAATAGATATCTCAAAGCTAGCCATTCTATAACACTCCAAGTTCTGCAAACAATGATTGAGCTCTATAGATGATTAATTCCCTGTGCCCAAATTCAAAACAAATAAGCAGAATTCTGCCATCTCTTTAATTTTATAGCCACAGCAACACATATTAACAGACTGTTGGAAAGTTTACACCAAGGGAGATCATGCAGCTTTAATTTACATGGATGAAGGGAAACAGGTAGCAATATGGATGGATTATCACCCACAATGCAAATCCCAATCCTCTGGTCATTTGACTTAATGTTCACAGTCAATGCCAGTTCTTCATATGCATGATTGTCTTTCCCCTCCCTCCTAGAAATGAGAACACCTCCCCTTAGGTAAAAATAGTGTTTTTATTTAAAATTGTATGGTACTCTAAGTGTACACAGCAATTGCACTTGTGATCTATAATAAATGAAATGACATTAAAAGAGAGAGAATTACTAGCTAGAGAAGCTTCCTCTAGCCACAAAGAATGAATTATTATACTTGTAGAAAAAGGAGACAAAAATATGGAACATATGTAGAGTAGAAAAAAGAAATGCACATATTAAATATAGGTGAGAAGATTTTGAAGAATAACTTGAGCAATTCCAGGCATTCCAATTCATTTTCACATCAAGTATTTATTGATTAAATCATACATAAACATGGGGGAGAATAAGAAAGATTTACAGCATACTGGGCTAGGCTCTGTGGGGATCTAAAGTTTGCAATCAGAAAGTTTGCAATGTGGCAAAGATGATAAGTACCAAAATTCATTAATTCATTCATGTATTCATTCAACATTTATTCAGCACCTACTGTGTGTGCTAGCATTGAAAACAAGACACAATCTGTGCCCTGAAGCTTATAGCCTACTGGGATGGATGACACCAATCAGATAATTACAAGAATACTGTGTTATAAAGGAGAAGTATAGGGTGCTTGGGTACATATAAAGTGAAGGGGATGCTGCCTAGCCTGGCCTAGAGTGTCAGGGAAGTCTTTACTAAGGAGATGATATCTAAGCTAAAATCTAATGCATGAGTAAAAGAAGAGAATAAGGCAAACATTCCATAGAGAGGATAGCATGTGCAAAGATTCTGAGGTCAAAAAAACTTGGCCCACTTGAAGAAGCACAGTGATTGAAGAGAAGTCTCCAGAAGGCTGGAAATGTTGACAGGGACAAGAACATGCAGGGCCTTGTGGACAATCTTATGAGTTTTTAACTTTATTTTAAGCATAAAGAAGAAGAGAACTCTGGCAGCAGTGTGGAGGACCAGTTGAAGAGGGGCAAGAGTGGATGCAGGGAGACCAGTTGAGAGGCTATGGCAGTGGTTCAGGAGAAATGTGCTAATACCTTAGATTTACCACCATCAAGTGGTAGTGGGTAGGGATAAAATGAAGTGGATAGCTTTGAGACAGATTTAGAAGATAAAATCAGCATTACTTGGTGATGAATTGGATAACTGGAGTAAGTAAGAAGGAAGAGTCTGGAATGACTTACTGGTCTGGTTTGAACAAGAGCCTGATGGCTCTATTCACTGAGATAGAGAACATTGGAAGAAAACCAGATCAAGGGGGAGATAAATTCAGTTTTGGACATGTTTAGCTTGATGTGCCTTTGAGACATTCAAGAGCAGTTGAATATATGGATCTGGAGCTCACAAGAGAGGTTAGGAAAGGAGATGTAAATTTCAGAGGGGTTAATGGATGAGACTGCACAGGGAGGGGTTGTAGAGTAGACTGAAGAAAGAATGACAATAATGTAACAAGGAATATGCCCAAATACTCTCCTCCCCTGTTTTTGGAATGGTTAGTCACTTGTTAAGCAAATTGAGAAAGAAGATTAGGTTTAAGGGTCCTCAAACAAAGGCAGATTGCTCAGAGATACTTGGGAGCAGGAGAAAAAGAAGAGTCAGAGCCAAAGTCCTTTGGGGAGAGGGGAGATTCCAACCTGGGGAGACCAAATACAAACTTTAAGTACAAAGATTAGGGGCAGGATCATAAATTAGAGGGAAACAGAACCAATAATTAGAAGCCAGAAACCAATGGAGCAGTGTAGGTACAGGTCAGCAATAGTACAAAGAGGGTCCTGAGAGTTTGCAGTGAACAGGGGTGGGTTGTCCAACACAGGTATGTGATTATGGTCCGGTAGGAAAGAGATGGCATTCTCAAAAACGGTGAGTAAAGAAATTTTAAAGAAGGAATTATTTATAAAGGGTGGGTAGGATTAAGGGGCCAACAAGAGATGGCAAAGCACCCAGGGACTAGCAGCAGCAGGAAGCTACTACCACTCCTAGGCTTGAAGGGGGAAGAGGAGTGAGCTGTGACTGGAATCTGGCATGTCCTGTAGCCATGAGAAAGAAACTAACAATCGATGGCCTTAGGCAAAGAAGCAAAGCCAGAGGGGGCTGGAGGTTTAAATACCCCCAACACTTCCTCCTCCAGCTTCCATTCTGCTGGTACAGATTGAATATAGCTGGAAGCCAGAGGGCAAGAAGCCCAGGTGATGCAGTTTGTAGAGGTCAGCCTCCTAGAGCACAGAGCAGGGTGGATAAACTGCTCTGGATCTGGAAGGGAAGACATAATATCCAGCACAAAAGTAAATAGGCATGTTGGCATGGCTTAAAGATTTGACTTGAGGTTTACTGAATATGACTTTACTATATAAGAGATAAAACATACTGCAGATTTTCAAAGGAAATGTATCATTCAGAGTCGAATCAGAAAAAACAAAATCACTTTAGCTATTTCAAATAAATGGAATTTAATATAAGGAATTGGTAATGCCTGTGATAGAAGACAAATGTGATAGTGAAGCAACCTAGAGATTAGCAGAAGCAGAAAGCTACCACTAATCCTAGGGCTTGAGAAACAATGGGAAGAAGTGATATTACCAGAGCCTAGAAGCTGGGACCCTCTTTGGGGCCTAGAATTATGGAGAGGCCTGCCTGGCAAGAGATGAAACCACAGAAGTAGCTACCTGGTAGAATCTGGGGCCTTAACAGAAAGGGCTCTCTGGCAGGAACAACCACCACAGAGGAGAAAGATTTTGAGCCATTTTTGGTAAAGCATGCTATGATTGATTAATAACGTCTTTCATGGTGGAAAGGGTAATGGAGGCATGCATGCCATATATCTTTCATCATGGACAAAGGTATTTTCCTTATGTCATGTCTGTGTAGCATGGAGATATAAAATGTTAGTGTAAGAGCTAGCTGGGGGCAGATTTTCTCTTAGTAAGAAAACTTTTTATCTGGCAAAACACTATTAACAGGCCATTTTAATTGTGGAAAGATAACCCTCAGAGTATAGCTGGTTTGGGCTAGAAGCAAGAAAAAGATGGATAAACTGTGATATAAGAAATGAACAGGCCGGCTCCGTGGCTTAGCGGTTAAGTGCGCGCGCTCTGATGCTGGCGGCCCGGGGTTCAGATCCCGGGCGCGCCCCAAGGCACCACTTCTCCGTCCAACCCGGGGCCGAGTCCCACGTACAGCAACTAGAAGGATGTGAACCTATGACATACAACTATCTACTGGGGCTTTGGGGGGAAAAAATGAATAAATAAAATCTTTAAAAAAAAAAAAAAGAAATGAACATATATTTGAAGGGTTGGTGGGCATGAACTAGAGATGAGAGGTAAAGAATACAGAGTAGACAGGGGACCTAGCAACATGGCAGGGGCTGGAGGCCAAACTAAAGAGATAACCAGTGAAGATTCTTCCCTCAGAAGAACTTTGAAGAACAGCAATGGTTAATGTTCAATTTTAAGACTTTTGCTGTGATGCCCTAAAACGTAACCCTTCTCCATACCCCCAAACCTTCATTCAAGTCTGCAGCCCATGTTGCCTGGAGATATCAGTACTTTGGTAAGTGAAGGAACTGTGATGGTGTCTTGCATGGTGGTCTGGTGCAGAAAACAGACTACATACACAGAAGGCAAAACAGAGCAAAAATGGTGAATTTGGTAAAACCAGGAACTTGGATCCAAAGGTAAATAAAAGAAATATAAGACTTTCCTTTACCCCAAACCTTAGATACTAAAACTCATTAGATGCCTGGAGACAGGCTAATTACACATCTAAATCAAACTGTTACCGCACAAAGGGCATGATCTGCTTGCCGTGAGACAAAAGCCAATCGTCAAGAGGCAAGATGATGGCAGAGAAAGGGCATTTTATTACTGCTTGCTAGTAAGAGGGAAGATGGCCGATAATTCCAAAAGAACCATCTTAAGGGGGCACAAAATCTTACAGCAGTTATATAGGCCAGTGGATTACAGTGAAGGGGGTTAGGAATGTTGACCCTCGGGTGTTACAGACTGGGAGTCGCTACACCAGATCTTTCAGTTTTCATTGATGATGGCTATCAGCATAGACTCTCTGTTCAGGGGTCATCACATTCCTAAGGAACTCAAAAGAACAAAGTTATCATCTTATTGCAGCTAGGAGGTACATGTACAAGCAGGGGTCATAAAATCTACAGAGCAGTTAGGTCTCCTGGAGGGTGCATATCCAGCTGGGTTAGTTAGTCAGAGGTCATTCAAAGTTACAATAGGGTTTCTTTTCTACAATATGGATTCCCTTATGTCAACCTTGTCTTCAGCCAGTATCAAAACACCTCAAAATTGATCATTTTACACTACCATAATATCCAATACTTGTTCACCAATCTAATACATTTTTAGGTGATGCTGAAATCTGCTAGCTAATTCTAACATGATTTATACTCTAGAGTTCTGACATGTAGGTAGAGAATGTTCTGGAGAATAAGAGACATTGATTTCAAACTTTGAAGAATTTCTACATTGAAGTGATAGAGACTTAATCTGTATAGTTTGAAAGGGCAGAATTATGACCAACAAATAGAATTTAAAATAGGGTTTCTAGGCAAAGAATTTTAGCTCATTGTGTTTCTAGCAACAGAGATTCCCCAAAATAGAGCAGGTTTTCTTGTAGAGTAGAATACTGTTGAAACAGTTCAAGCAGAAACTGATGGCCATACCTATCAGAAATAATGATAATGATAATGATAATAATCACTAGCATATTTTGAAGACTTATGTGTTAAGCTCTATGCTTAATAGTCTACATGCATTCTTATTTAAACTTAACAAAATCCTACAAAGTAGGTATTATTATTATCCCCATTTTACCTACAAGAATATTGAGGCTTAGAAATGTTAAATAACTTGCCCAGGTCACACAGCTAATAATTGACATATAACTGGGATTCTAACCCATTGCCAACTGACTCCAGAACCCATATGCTACCATTATGGTATACTGCCTACCTACCTAATGCTATAGAAGTGATTCATATATTGGCTAGGAAGACAACCTGGGGGATTTCTAACTCTAAGATTCTATATCTGTGTGTGTATAATTATGTATATACAATATATGATCTGTGTGTATATGTATGTGTACATATGTTTATATAATATATATGTATATAATATATATATGCATGTATATATATATATATACATATATATATTTCCATACATAGAACACTAGGAAAAGAAACTCTTTAATCTACGGAAAAGATGAGTAAAAGATGGCCCTCTCAACAGAAAAAAAATCAACATAAATTGAAATCAATACAAACTGAGAAGTGGTTTCTAAAATTTTGGTTGACAAGAAATGGGAAGTGACCAAGTCTTATGAAGCTGACGAAGGTAGAGCTAGATAGCCTGGAAACTATGACTGGAATGTAATGAATCATGAACTACCTCAACTGTAATGTAACTGGACCATCTGTGATGCTGAATCAGAAAAAGAGATCTACATGGTATCTGAAAAAAAGGGAGACAAAAAATTGGTCATTGTTTATGAAGCAACAGCATTATTAAAAAAATATTAAATATTTTAAACCTACAGAAAAGTGCAAAGAAATATTAGGAAAGATAAACCATTTTACCTGTAAACCCATTACCAAGCTTTGGCAAGTCTTAACATTTTGCCTTATATTAGCTTCAGATTTTTTTAAGAGAAATAAACATTGTAGGCAGGTTTGAGACCCTGTGCACTTCTCCCTGATCCTATTCCTCTGCCCTAGAGTTAACTACTGAGAACCAAAACCATCTACCCCTACTCTCAGTTTAGACACTGAGGACTGAAATTACCTACCCTCCCCCACATATGCCTTATTCTCTACCTTAATGTGACTACTCTTCCAGGAGACTCTGTCCAAGCAAATGGCTTAATTGTCCGTTATAGGAACTTCCCAAAGACTTATCAACTTTTCAATGGAAAGTGTCAACAGGCAGTTTGTGCCCTAAGACTCTTTGAATACCTCTCCTCGAAATCCTCTCATTTTTGTTTCCACCAATCCTGGACTGTTATATCATAATCCTTGCCCAATCTTAATCAATTCCCCATATTATAAGACTTACTTTTTTTTTTTGTGAGGAAGATCAGCCCTGTGCTAACATCTGCCAATCCTCCTCTTTTTTTTCTTTTTCTTTTTTTTTTTTTTTGCTGAGGAAGACTGGCCCTGGGCTAACATCCGTGCCCATCTTTCTCCACTTTATATGGGACGCCGCCACAGCATGGCTTGCCAAGCCGTTCATTGGTGCGCGCCTGGGATCCGAACCTGCGAACCCCAGGCCGCCACAATGGAGCGTGTGCACTTAACCGCTTGTGCCACCGGGCCGGCCCCTATAAGACTTAGTTTTAGCCAAACTTCCAATTCTCAATAAATTCTGACCTTGCCTTTCTCCCTCTGAGATACTACTAAACCATTGAGGAGGTGGTAGTCTCCCTTACCTCTGTAAGTAAGTAAACTCCTCAAGTTGTGTTGATGATATTTGAGGAGCCAGCATTCAACAATGCTATTCTCAACTTGGTATTCATCATTACAATGTATGATTTAATTTGTTTTACTACATATGTATGTATCCATAATTATATGTAATATTGCTTTGCAATGCATGCTTTTGAACTTAATATAAATATATCACAATGTATATATCCTTCTCCAACTTCTTATGATGATGATGCTTATTAGATTTGTGATATTTATCATTAATTTTCACTGTTATATTCCAGTGTATAAATATACTGTAATAGCTTTATCCACTTTCCTGGATAAATGTTTTGTCTGATATTGATTGAGCTATACCAGCTTTCTTTTGGTTAGTATTTGCCAAGTATATATTTTTCCATCCTTTTATTTAAAGTACGTGTGTTCTTATTTTAGGTATATATCTTATAAGTACAATATTAGCTGGATTTTCTTTCTTTGTTTTTTTTTTTGGTGAGGAAGACTGGCCCTGAGCTAACATCCATTGCCAATCTTCCTCCATTTTGCTGAAGAAGATTAGCCCTGAGCTAACATCTGTGCCCATCTTCCTCTATTTTATGTGTGGGATGCTGCCACAGCATGTCTTGATGAGAAGTGTGTAGGTCCATGCCTGGGATTCGAACCTGTGAACTCCAGGCCGCTGAAGTGGAGTGCGTGAACTTAACCACTACACCACTGGGCCACCCCCGGATTTAGCTTTCTTATTGTATTTAAAATCTGTGTGTTTTAATTGGTGTGTTCAGCCCATTTACATTTACTGGGATTACCAATATATTTGGACTTATTACTATCATCTAATTTTGTTATTTCTCTTGGTTTTTGTTTGCTTTTCTTTCTCCTTTTCTACCCTTGATTCAGTTGCTTAAATTTTTTTATTCTTTCTACTGATCTGGAAATTAGGTATTCTATTTATTTTCTTTTAGTGATTAACCTTAAAATATTAAGATATTTTATGACAATGTAAAGGATAAAGTTTACCAGCATGTCTAGTCTCCTCTTTCATAACACAAGGACTGAACAGTAGAATTCTTTATGTGCAATTTCTTTCTTCTCATCTTCTATATTACTCTTTTTGAGCATTTTATTTCCATTTTGTTTTAGTTTTTATTAAAATAATGCATGAACAAATCTTAAAATTCTCAAAATATTATACTGAATAAAAATCTCTTAAAGGCTACATATTGTACGATTATATTTATATTACTTTCTAGAACTGTGCTGTGTAATATGGTAGTTACTGGCTACATGTGGCTACTGAGCACTTGATATATGATTAGCCCAAAGTGAGATGTACTAAGTATAAATTGTACACTGGATTTCAAAGACATAGTATGAAAAAAAGAATGTAAAATATCTCATTCATAATTTTTATACTGATTACATGTTAAAAATGGTAATATTTTGGATACGTTGGATTAAATAAAATACATTATTTAAATTAGTCACCTATTTCTTTTTACTTCCTGTAACATGGCTAATAGAAAATTTAAAATTACACATTACACATGTGGCTTTATTTTTGATTCACATTATATTTCTATTTGACAATGCTATTCTAGAAAAAGCAAAAGTTATCTATGGTGAAAAAATCTAAATAGTAGTTAACTTTGGAGAGATGGGAGTGGGGATCAACTGGGAAAGTCAGGAATAAACTTCCCATGGTAATAAGTATGTTTTATGTCTTGAAGGACGTTAGCATTATGCAGGTTATTATTTTTCAAAATTCAAAATATTAAGCTCTAATTAATGATATGCATGCTGAAGTGTTTAGGGTTAATTATATTGATATTTTCAATTTATTTTGAAATGCATCAAAAATTAAGATGGTTTGATGGATGGATAAAGGGATAAATAAATAGACAGTTGTATAATAAGGCAGATATTGTAAACTGTTAATTATAGAATCTAGGGGTGGGTATACAGTTGCACACTGTACAATGCTTTCAATTATTTTGTATGTTTGAAAATGTCCATTATGAAATGATGAATAAAATTATACATGTAGACAATTTTTAAAGTTAAATACATGAAATAATGGTTTTTAAGACACTGGCCATCAGGCAACGAAGAACACTAGTTTGCAGATGTGAGAGACAAATGAGGTGACCCCCTATGATATCCCCAGCTTTAAGAGATTTTCCAGGCCACAGCATAAGGAGGAGGTATTGAGGCAAGGGCCAGTGGACTCTCTCTGTTGAGGATATATAGCTGAGAGTCTGGGGAGGCCAATGTAACTAGAGTTAATAGGACAGAAATAAAACCCCAGAGAATTGCAGAGGTCTCCCCTCAAGTATTCAGCAGAGTATATGTCAGTGCACACGTGTGAAAAATCTACCTGAGGCCAGGGAAACAACAACATGAAAGGATTAGATTAGAGGGAACAGTGCCTGACACAGAAGGCCAGAAATAGTGCCTATTCCCACCAGTCAGACTAGAAAAACTCATAATTCACAGGACATTGGGTAGGGTCCTCAGAAAGGTCTGGCCTCAGTGGTGGGAAAAATTAGCCCTAGACTAAGCTCTGCTTTGCACTCACCCAAACCATAAAAATAAGACCTGAGGGGCCGGCCCCGTGGCGTAGTGGTTAAGTTTGTGTGCTCTGCTTTGGCAGCCCGGGGTTCACAGGTTTGGATCCTGGGTGCAGACCTATGCACTGCTCATCAAGGCATGCTGTGGCAGGCGTCCCACATATAAAAGTAGAGGAAGATGGGCATGGATGTTAGCCCTGGGCCAATATTCCTCAGCAAAAAGAGGAGGATTGGCAACAGATATTAGCTCAGGGCTAATCTTCCTCACCAAAAAAAAAAAAAAAAAAGACCTGAAAAGATCAAACTCTTTCCAAGTAACTTAACTGTATCCAAGAACAAAGCTCATAAAGATTTACAGGAATACAAGTATTTACAACACTTAACAAGGTAAAATTCACAATGTTTGGCATCCAATCAAAGATTACCAAGTATGTAGAGAAACAGACATATATGACCTATAATGAAGAAAAAAAAATCAATCAAAACTGATGCAGAACTGACAGAGATATTAGAATTAGCAGACAAGGACATTAAAACAGTTATTATAACTGTATTCCATATGGTAAATAAGTTAAGTAGACGTATGAAAAAGACCCAAATTGAACTTCTAGAGATGAAAACTACAATTTCTGAGAAGAAAAATTCACTGGATGCGCTTAAAGGCAGACTAACCATTACAGAAGAGATAAGTGAACTTGAATACATAGCAGTAGAAACTATACAAAATGAAACATATAGAGAAAAAAGAATACCAAAAAAAGAAAGCATTAGTTAACTGTGTGACAACTATGATTGGCCTCATATATGGGCAATTGGAATCTTTGAGGGGGTTGGGGGACAGAAAAAACAATTGAAGAAATAATGGCTGAAACTTTCCAATGTTAATGAAAAATATAAACTCACAGATCAAAAAGCTCAATGAACCCCAAGCACAAGAAGTATGAAGAAAACTATAGTAAGACACATCAAAATCAAATTGCTCAAAACCAAGGATAAAGAAAAATCTTAAAAGCAGATAGATCTGTTACATATAGAGAAATGAAAATAATAACATCAGATTTCTTGTCCAAAATAATGCTATAGAAAATAGAGTGGACATCTTTAAAGTACCAAAAGGAAAAAAAGCCTGTAAACCTAGAATTCTATACCTGGCAATATATATTTCTAAAACAAAATAAAGTCATCTTCAGACATACAAAAATGGAAAAAAATCATCACCAACAGACTGGTACTACAAGAAATATTAAAGGACATCCTTCAAGCAGAAGGAAAATGATACTAGATGGAAATATTGATTTAAACAAAGAGCAAGAAAAAGAGCACCAGAAGTGTAAAGGACTTTTCCTCTTATTCCAATCTCTTTAAAAAACTGTTTAAACAAAAATAATAACAATGCATTGTGGGATTTAGAACATATATAAAAGTAAAAAATATGACAACAATAGCATAAAGGCTAAGAGGGGAGAAATGGAAATATAATTGTAAGGTTCTTATACTATACATGATGTGGTATAATATCACTTAAAGGTATACTGAGGTATATTGTAACAAGTTAAATGCACATACAACAAACCTTAAAACAACCACTAACATAACAGAACAGTGTTATAGCTAATAAGCCAACAAATGAGATGAAATGGGATTATAAAAAATACTTCATTAATCCAAAAGAAGGTAGAAAACGAGGAAAAAGTGAACAAAAAAAACCACATGGGACAAATAGAACTAAATAGCAAGATGATAGACTCAAACCTAACCATATTAAAATCATATAGATGCAAATGGTCGAAATATCCAAATTAAAAGGCAGAAAGTATCATACGGCATAAAAAACTAAGACCCAAATATATGCTGCCTGAAGGAAACACATTTTAAATATAAAGACACTAATAGGTTACAAGTAAAAGGATAGAAAAAGATATAGCATGCTAACAGTAATCAAAAAAAGCTGGAGTATCTATATTAATATCAAAGTGAATTTCAGACCAAAATATTACCAGGGACAAAGTAATTCATTTCATAATGATAATGGGGTCAATTAATCAAGAAGACATAACAATTCTAAATGTGTATGCACCAAGTAGCAGGGCTTCAAAATGCATGAAGCAAAAATTGAGAGAACTGCAAGGAAAAATAGACAAAGCCACAATTATAATCTACTAATCTCTATACCCCTCTCTAAATAATGAATAAAACAAGTGGGTGGAAAATTAGCAAAGATAAAGTAGACTTGAACACCACTATCAACCAGTTTGATCTGATTGACATTTATGGAACACATCACACAACAATGTCAGACTGTACTTTCTTCCCAAGTGCTCAGGGAATATTTACTAAGATAGACCATATTCTGGGCCATAAAACAAGTCTTAATAAGTTTAGAAAGATTCAAGTCATGCAAAGTTTGTCCTTCAACCACAATGAAATTAAATTAGAAATCAATAAAAAAATGATCTTTGGAAATTCCCATAATATTTGCAAATGAAATAATACTTCTAAATAATGTATATATCAAACAAGAAATCAAAAGGAAAGTTAGAAAATAATTTTAACTAAACGAAAATTTAAACACAACATATCAAAAATTGTAGGATGCTACTAACCCTGTACTTAGGGGAAAATTTATAACACAAGATGTCTCTATTAAAAAAGAAAAATGGTCTCAAAGTAACATCATCTTTCACCTTAAGAAACTAGAAAAAGAATAAATTAAAGTAAGCAGAAGAAAGGAAATAATGAAGATCAAAGCAGAAATCTATATAATAGAAAACAGAAAAACAACAGAGAAAAACCAATGAAACCAAAAGCTGTTTTTTTGAGAAGATGAATAAAATTGGTAAACCACTAGCCAGATTAATCAGGACAAAAAGAGAGAAGATGCAAATTATAAATATCTAGAATGAGAGAAGTGATATCGTGACAGATTTTACAGATATTAAAAGAATAATAAGGGAATAACTTGAATAACTTCCCATAAATTTGATGAATTAAGTAAAATGGACAAATTCTCTGAAAGGCACAAGTTACTAAAGCTCACTCAAGACAAAACAGATAACCTGAATAGTGATATATATATATAAATTGAAATTATAATTAAAAACCCTCTCACAAAGAAAACCCAGGCCCATATGTCTTTACTGGTGAATTCTACCACACCTTTAAAAAGTAAATAATAACACTCTTACACTAAGTCTTCCAAAAAATTTAAGAGGAGAGAATACTTCCCAACTCATGCTACAATGTCATCATTACCCTGATACCAAAACCACACAAAGACTTTACAAGAGAAGAAAACTATAGGCTAATACCTTCATGAACATACATGCAAAATTCATAACAAATTTTTAGTAAATTGAATCAGCCTATATATAAAAAATACAATACATTATGACCAAGTGGGTTTTATCCCAGGAATGCAAGGTTAGATTAACATTCAAAACCCAATCAATGTAATTTATCATATTAACAAACTAAAAAGGGAAAAACTATGATCATTTCAATAGACACAGAAAAAGCATTTGACAAAATCCAGCAGCATTTCAAGATATAAGCACTCATCAGACTAAGAATAGAAGGGAACTTCCTCAACCTGATAAAGGTCATTTACAAAAAACCTACTGCTGGAGCCAGCCCGGTGGCATAGTGGATAAATTTGCACGCTCCGCTTTGGCGGCCTGTCGTTCGTGGGTTTGGATCCCAGGCGTAGACCTACACACCACTCATCAAACCATGCTCTGGAGGCATCCCACATACAAAATAGAGTAAGATTGACACAGATATTAGCTCAGGGCCAATCTTCCTCAAGCAAAAAGAGGAAGATTGGCAACGATGTTAGCTCAGGGTCAATCTTCCTCACCAAAAATACAGAAAACAAATCTACTGCTTACCCTACATTTAACGGTGAAAGACTGAATGCTTCACTCCTAAAATCAGGAACAATGCAGGAATGTCTTCTCTGCCACTTCTATTCAACATTCTAATCGGTGCAGTCAGGCAAGAAAAAATAAATACATAAAAGACATCCAGATTGGAGAAGAAGAAGTAAAACGATCTTTATTTTCAGACAACATAATTGTCTATGTGGAAAATCCAATAGAATCTACAAAAAAAAGCTACTAGGACTGATAAGTGAGTTTAGCAAAATGGAAGGATACAAGATTAATATAGATCAGTTTTATTTATATATACTAGCAACAAACTATTTGAAATTAATATTTAAAAACAATACCATTTGTAATAGCATCAAAAAATATGAGATTCTTAGGGCTAAATATAACCAATGATGTGAAAGACATATACACTGATAATTGTGAAACTTTGCTGAAAGAAGTTATAGAAGACCTAAATAAATAGAGAGAGATTCCTTGTCCATAGTTTGGAGAATTCAATATTGTTAAGATGTGACCACTTTTCAAAATTGATTTATAAATTCAACACAATTCCAATCAAAATCCCAGCAGGCTTTTCTTAGGAATTCATATGAAAATACAAAAGACCTAGAATAGTCAAAAGAAATCTGAAAAAGAACAAAGTTAGTGGATAATGTCTCGTTACAAGACTTATCATAAAACTACAGTATTTAAGACAGTGTGTTATTGGCATAAATGTGGACAAACAGATCGATGGAACAGAATAGAGAGATAGACATAAACCAAGACATATATGGATAACTGATTTTTGACAAACATGCAAAGTCAAAGCAGTGAATAAAGAAAAGCCTTTTTGCCAAATGATGCTGAAACAATGCAATGTCCATAAAGCAAAAAAATGACCTTTGATATATGCCTTGCACAAAATACAAAAATTAACTCAAAATGGATCTTGTACCTAAATGTAAAATCTAAAACTTCTAAAATAAAATATAGGCAAAGATTTCTTAGACTTGACAACAAAAACACAATCCATAAGAGAAGAAAATGATAAATGGGATTTCATCTAAATTAAGAAAACTTTGGCTCTTCAAAGGACAATGATAAGAGAATGAAAAACAAGCCACAGACTGGTAGAAAATCTTTGCAAAGCATGTAACTGACAAATTCAGTATATATAAAGAACTCTCAAAACTCAACAATAAGGAAACAACTCAATTTGAAAAAAATGAGGAAATATTTGAAAAGATATTTCACCAAAGATGTACGAGTGGCAAATAAGCACATGAAAAGTTGCTCAACATCATTAGGAAAACGCAAATTAAAACCACAATGAGGGCTGGCCCTGTGGCGTAGCAGTTAAGTGTGTGTGCTCCACTTGGGAGGCCCACGGTTTGCGGGTTCAGATCCCAGGTGCACACCAATGCACCGCTTGGCAAGCCATGCTGTGGCGGCGTCCCATATAAAGTGGAGGAAGATGGGCACGGATGTTAGCCCAGGGCCAGTCTTCCTCAGCAAAAAGAGGAGGATTGGCAACGGATGTTAGCTCAGGGCTAATCTTCCTCACAAAAAAGAAAAAAAAAACCACGAGACACCACTACACACTTATTAGAATACCCAAAATTAAAAAGACTGACCATACGTTAGCAAGCATTGGAGTGACCAGAACTCTCATACTGCTGGTAGGAATGTAAAATGGGATAGATGCTTTGCAAAATAGTTTGGTAGTTTATTATAAAGTTAAACATACAACTACCATATACAATACAGCCATTTCGCTCCTAGGTATTTACCCAATACTAAAGAAAAATATGTCCATACAATGACTTGTACAAGAGCCTGATTTGTAATATACAAAAACTGGAAACAACCTAAAGTCCATCAACAGGGGAAAGGATAAATAAATTGTGGTATATCCATACAATGGAATATTATTCAGTCAAAAAAGGGCTGGATTGGCGCCAGCCTGGTGGTACAGTGGTTAAATTATCACTCTGCTTCCGTGGCCTGGGGTTCGGATCCTGCGCAGACTTATACACCACCCCTTAAGACATGCTGTTGCAGCATCCCAAATACAAAATAGAGGAGGATTGGCAATGGATGTGAGCTCAGAGCCAATCTTCCTCACACACACACAAAAAAAAGGACTGGATTATTGATACATGCAACATGGATGAATCTCAAAATAGTTATGCTGAGTGAAAGAAACCAGACCAAAAAGAGCAAATACTCATGATTTCACTTACATAAAACTCTAGAAAAATGCAAATCTACAGTGACAGAAAACAGAAGAGTGTTTGCTTGGTGAAGGACAGGAGGGAAGGCCCAAGGAAACTTTTTGGGGTGATGGATATGTTCACTATTTTGATTTTGGGGATAATTTCATGAGTGTACATATATGTGAATATGTATATATATTTGAATATATATGTCAAAACTCACCAAATTATGCACTTTAAATATATGCAGCTCTAAAAATGTTGAAGTTTTTCTCAAATGTCTGGTGATCCTTGGCTGAATGTTCATATTTAAGAATGAGACACTGAAAAGCTAAGGGAAAGCTCTGTGTGTATGGAGATTGTTTGTTTACTTGTAGATGTCACTATAAGAGGATCAGACATTAGTCCAAAATGTGCAGCATGAGGTATAAAACTTTCCATCACCTGGTCTTGCTTGCTTTGCTCAATCCTCATCCCCCACTAGTTTCTCTTGCACAATACGCTCCAGATCACATTCTGCTCCCTCCACATAGAAAGCCCCTTCCACCTCTGCATCCTTGATGTACTGCCATTTACCCTTCAAAACAGCTTAATTTACTTCCATTATCCAGGTCTATCACTTTCCTTGATTCTCCCCCTCCAAAACATAATTACTATTTCCTCTGTGTGACCTCAGTGGTTATAATTGCATATATTCTTGCATTTAATCGCTGCATTGCAATTCATTCATTTGCATACATGTGAGTTCCTTGAAGGAAGACGTTCATCTTTATTTCCTCAATGACTAGCACAGAACCTGGCACATAGTAGATGTTCACTAATACTGGATTACTGACTGCATGGCTAAATATCATATTCTAACTCTCATATTGCATTTCCTCTGGTGCCTATAGCTGAATTAGCATAGCTAATTCCATGACCTGGCCCACCTACTCTATTCCAACTGGATGCAATTAATCCTGGTTACCTCCAACTGGGTCTTGAAATATATGAAAGACCTACACATACTGTGAACATTTTAGTTGTCATTACTGGCAGAGAGCGTAGGCTAGTTTAACATTGGGAGGTTGCTTTTAGTAAAAGGTTGTTCACTTAGACAGCCTAAATATGATACTAACATTGTTCTTTACGTATTCATTTACTTACCAAACCTTTTCCTCACTGTTCTCCACACATCGAATTCTGAAAATTTTTTCTGATTTAGTAGAGTCTAAATTAGTGGGATTTTACTTTACATGAGGAAAAGAGATAATCACAATAATTTTGGAATAAAACAAATGCTTCCTTCTAGCATACGCTCCTAGTACCACTTTACAATCTTTTTCATATGCTAGTAGGAATTTAGGTTTGAATGTCTCCATTTATTTTTAATCAGAGTTTTTCATTTTGCTTGATCATTTCTTAAACAGTATATACGCTATTGCTATCATAAGTTATTATGGAGAGAGTGGTGATCACAAACTCAGTATTGTAGCACAATTTTGAAGGTAAAAAAGATGAAAATGTAGATAAAGAAAAACTCTTGCTTCCATTCAAATACATATGATAATTAGGGAAAGAACCATATGAAAATTTTAAAAAGCAGAATTTAAATATGCTGATGACCATTTCTTCAGAATTTAATGGAAGGAAACTGTTTTTCATGACAGCTATGCTCATTTATATTGGATTCATGTATAGAATCAATCAAAATATGGTAGTTACACAGTAATGACTAATGTGATAATGATGAGATTCTGAAACAGGGGCAATTGAATATGCATCACTTGCTTTTCATATGTAAATTCCATTACTAACAGAGCATTACTGTTACCTTGTATTTCTATACCACACTGTAGTTAATAGGAGTATCATGATAGAATAAGAGAAAAAAGGTTCCTATGTTGTGTTCGCACATTTACAAGAAGCAAAAAAATCCAGATTTAAGTCACAGCAGAAGATCTTCCTTACTTGGGCACTTATCAAATTGTTTAGGGTGAGAATGCAACTAACAAATTTGTATCTAATCTACAATTCTCTGGTGGGTATTGATCTGTCTCCTTTTCTCGAGCGAAATAAAGTATTTTTTTTAAACTCTGGATTCAAATGAACGTAAATATCTGTATTCTTTCAGACCTAGTTATAGCATCTAGCCTCTTTCCCTAGAATGACTACATCAATGAGCAGGTCAATTTATCCCCTGAATAAAAATGTAGATTTGCTAAGGGTTCTGCATTTCTTTTACTTAAGTATCAAGAGGGAGGGAAAGAAATAGAATAGAGGCATCTCAGAAACTCTGCCTGGTGGCCTAGCATCAAAAACTTTTTTTTTTCAATTTATTTAGCAGAATCAATCAGAAATATGCACTTAAGTCTGTCCTGGGTATATAATCCTCTAATAAGCACAACGGAAGTCACCATCCTTACCATCAAATAGCATATGTCATCTGGCTAGGTAGACATGATTTAATGAAGGAGCATAAAGTATTCACAAAGGTTTTCTTTATCTTAGTAATGGTACTACCATTTGCTCAGGTCAAAAACACTGGAGGGGCCAGCCCGGTGGGGTAGCGGTTAAGTTCGAGCATTCCACTTTGGCGGCCGGGGGTTCGCCGGTTCAGATCCTGGGCGTGGACCTACTCACCACCCATCAAGCCAGCTGAGGTGGTGTCCCACGTAGAAGATCTACAACTCTACAACCATGATATAAAACTATGTGCTGGGGCTTTGGGGAGAAAAAAGAAAAAGAGGAAGATTGGTAACAGATGTTAGCGTAGGGCCAACCTTCCTCAAAAAAAAAAAAAATTGGGGATATTCTTTTTTTTTTTTTTTTTTGTGAGGAAGATCAGCCCTGTGCTAACATCTGCCAATCCTCCTCTTTTTGCTGAGGAAGACTGGCCCTGAGCTAACATCCGTGCCCATCTTCCTCCACTTCATATGGGACGCCACCACAGCATGGCTTGCCAAGCGGTGCAGTGGTGCCTGCCTGGGACCCGATCCGGCGAACCCCTGGGCCACGGTAGCGAAGCGTGTGCACTTAACCACTTGCGCCACTGGGCCGGCCCGGAGATATTCTTGATTGCTCTTTCTCACCCCACATTCAACCCATCAACAAATCCCATTGGCTCTACTTTCCAAACATGTCCTGAATCTACCACTTCTCACTACCTCCAAAAGTACTATCCTGTTCAGACCACTATCATCTGTAGGGGGGGAAAAATTTATCCTCTGTCCTCTTAGAGTGTCTGGCTGGGCCTAAGAATTAAACTGACATAAGACAGATTAACAGGAGAAAAGCATACAAGTTTTAATTTTTTTTTTACTTGTACACGGGAGTCCTCATAAGAAAAATGAAGACCCAAAGAAGCAGTTCGAGTTTAACACTTATGTACTGAGTTGGACAAAAAGTAGTAAATTGTGAAAACATGACAAGGCAAAGGGGCTTGGACTAGGGTACTTCATTGGGTGGAGAAGTGACTAGGAAGATAAAAGCTAAACAAGGTTTGTTTATACAGATTTCTCTCAGCCTCAACTTCCTGTCCTTGGAGATAAGAATGTCTCTTTCCTTCTGGTATAGGGAGGACATCATTCACAAGGGAATTTCATCTCCTGTTTTTAAAAGAAAAGGACTGTCAGAGCGTCTTTTTGCATCTGCTGTTTTTCAAGTGCCTTTAACTCAAAATAGTCAATATGCTAAAGTAACCTATTTTGGGGAGCATGTTCTGAACTCCTTCATATCTCCCACCTAAACTATGGCAATAGTCTTCTTGGTAGCCTCTCTGCTTCTACTCTTGTCTCTCTATAGTCTCTATAATCCATATAACAGCCAAAGTAACCTTTTACAACTATAAATCAGCTCACTTCACTCCCCTGTTGAGAATACTCCAAAGGGTTCCTATTACAATGGAGTAAAATCAAACTCTTTACCACAGATTTCAAGGCCCTACCAGGCCTATTCTCTACCAGTCTCTCTAACCTCATCTCCTAACACTTTCTGCTACTACCCCTCACTCTAGCCACACTTGCTTTCCTGGTGTTCTTCAAACGTGTCACATTTGAGAGACAGAATATGCAAATAGACAATGGCCAGACCATATATAAAAATAGAACTCTGACCCACAATCTACAGAAACCAGCCCAAGAAACCAACTTTACTTTTTACAAGTCAGATTTGTAGGAAGTCAGATTACTATCTCTAACAACTATTCCAACAAGCCAAACAATACTCCATGTAACAATCAGCCCAAAACAGCCAGGGCTTGATTAATAACGGACAGCTTCCCTAATTTTTGTCCTGGCTTCCAACTTAGGACCAACCAAAGAAAGCCAAATATGCACCTCTAACCAACAACATAGGATACCCTACTTCTAGTTAGCCTGCCTACAGCTTCCCCATGCCAACAGCCTCCAATCAGGGCATACCTGAAGCCGTCCCTTTTTCCCACGATGAAGCTTCCCTACTCCTTGCCCACCTTTGAGTCTCTGTCAAACACAAGTAATGGTGGCTGACTCCGTTGCTATAACAAGCCCTGAATAAATACCCTTTGCTTGTTTTGATTTGGGTGATCTCATTTATTTCCACATGTTCATTTGTGCCTCAAGTTCTTGACACTTTCTGTTCCTTCTGCCTGCAACACCATTCTGCTTTGCATGGCTAGCTCACTTAATGAACTCAAGTCTCTGTTCAAAAAAGATTTCCTCAGAGAGGCCTCCCCTGGTCACCCTATCTAAAATACTCTTCTCATAACAACTGGTTCTAATCATTGATATTAAAAAAATATTTATTGACTAGAAATATTTCACAGGCAGCTCCACCCTTGCACAAAAAGGGGTATAAGAACCAGGTAAGCCCAGCAGTCTAATACCTTCAAAGGAATACCTATGACAATGCTGAAATTTGTCTGAGCCCTGTGCTCCTGGAAGGTAGTGTATGGGAGGAAAAATATATTTTTCCTTCAACCCTTCTAGGTTCTTAGCTGGGTCTCTGTAACAAAAGACAGATTAACAAGAGAAAAGCATACACATTTATTTAAGTTTTACATGACACAGGAGCCTTCATAAGAAAATGAAGACTCGAAAGGGTTAAACCTGAGTGTTTTTATAATAGGTCTGATGAAGAGTGGAAAGTTGTGGAAAAATGTGATAGGACAAGACGGTATGAGCTAAAGGTAGTAAACTGGGGGAAATTTCGCACGGCCTGTTCAATCAGATTCCCTGCATCTTCAGAGATAAGGATGCACCTTTCCTTTGGGTACAGGGTGGGCACCTCTCACGTGAGGGTCTTATGACCTGTTCAGGGAGAGGTCAGAGAGTCCTTCCTGCACCTACCATTTCTCAAATTCCTTCAGCTTAAAATATCCTATATGTCAAGGCACCATATTTTGGGGTAGTGTGTTCTGAACCCCATCATTAGCAATAGTTAAGAATTCCTCCCACTCCTTTATATTCTGGCTAACCTCAAAGGACCACTCTTTTTTCATATATTCCCAGATAAGACCCATCTATATCCTTTATTATGACTCCCATATGCCTCATGGATAACTCCCTTGTTTACCTGGCTCTGTAAAACCTCAGGCTCCCTTCTTTTTCTTTGAGATGTTCCTCATTAATGAACATTCTCCCTATTGCGATAGCCTGAATAAAATAATCTCTTTAATTGTCTGCTGCATTTTGTCTTTCACACCTTACATCTGGAACTCCTTTCCTTTCTGTACCCCGCTTCCCACGACATACACTAATAAGAAAGGATTTTGTTCCATGACTCAAATAGATTAGCTAAGCCTACTCGCAGAACATTTGCTTTGGAGTGAAACTTTCATGCAAGATGCTTGTTAAAGTGCTCAAAAAGATGGAACAGCAACTTTTCCAAGCTTCTTGTAATAGGTTGTAAGACTTTCTTCTGCCTGCTTACTAATAAATGTATGTATGGGGTAATTCAATTTAAGACCTCCATTCATTGTAACATACCATGCAGTAGCAAAGTTGTGCATGTGAAAACCTATAGTCTTCAACTTATATATATTCAAACCTAACACTTGTGAAGGCCAAATTGGCTAAGTCAGATTACAAAAAAGATATGATAATAAATGGAAATTAATTGTTAAATATCCACTATAATTAATTTGATGTATAAATATCTTTTAATCCCTTTCCTATTTTCTTTTTACTGTCTTCTTTATATGAAAACTGAGACCATCTACACCCACATAGCTTACTGTCTTCATTAACATGACTTTACTTTTCCACTGCCTCTATCAGCATAATTTTACTATTCTAGGAAACTCTTTCCCAGAAAGATAAAAGTTTTAAATAAACTTATTGTACATTCCAGGAACTTCCTGTAAGAACCATCAGGAAAGTCCTTAATGTTCATTGGTGGACTTCTGGGTCCACAAATCTTAAACTATTGTATCATGATCCTTACTCAATCATAAGAAAGCCTCTTCCCCAATTAAAGGCCTGCCTTAAACCATACTTCAAAATCTCATAAAAATCCCAACTTCACCCTCTCTACTTATAAATGATATTAAGTCTCTGTTGAGGTGGTGCTCCCCCTTACCGTGGAGAGAATAAGCTCAGCTTTGTTTCATCAAGTTGTTTTGATGATATTTGAGAAGCCAGTATTTACAATAAGAACTTGCACAGAATCATTTACAAGCTCAATTGCCTTACTTTGGTATTTCTCACAAGGTCTTTGGTTCTGCAACCAGGAATTGTCCTTCCAAAGGTGCTTTTGGTAACAAACTGCACAGCTGGGGACTATGATTTCACATTATAGTTAGCTTTTCACACGTATCTCTCACAAACACATCTCTAGTCATTTACTTGTAGACACAAATCCATGGGGACCAGTTTGAAGCCTATGTCAATAGTCCAGGTGAGAGATGGTGAGGACTCTGACTAAAGTGGTTGCTATAAGAATGAGGAGAGCCTGAATTTAAGAAACATTAAGGTAAAATCAATAGCATTTTGTGATTAACTAGATTTAAGAGTGACAGGGAAAAACCAAGAATTGCACTGAGGTTTCAAATTTTCAAGAATGGCAGAATTGGGCCAGCCCCGTGGCTTAGCGGTTAGGTGCGCGCGCTCCGCTGCTGGCGGCCCGGGTTCGGATCCCGGGCGGGCACCGACGCATCGCTTCTCCGGCCATGCTGAGGCCGCGTCCCACATACAGCAACCAGAATGGATGTGCAGCTACAACATACAGCTGTCTATCGGGGCTTTGGGGGAAAAGTAAATAAATAAAATCTTTAAAAAAAAAAAAAAAGAATGGCAGAATTATGTGTCATTCAAAATATCAAGAAGATTTCCATTTTAATTCAGATATTTATTGAGCACCTACTATGTGTAGGGCACATGTAAGGAAGAAGAATGGGGGAGATTATATTAAATGGCAGGTTCCCGGAGAACATTCAAGTGGATACAATTAATGAGTAGCTGATAATATGGGTCTGAAATTCAAGGAAGAAGTTGATATGGGACAAAGAGATGTGAGAATCATCAGTACGGAGTTTATTACTGAAGCTATGTGAGAATATATAAAATGAGAGAAAAATAAATAAATAAAAATGGCTGGAGAGACAGGAGAACTAGGAAAAAAAGCGATGTCACAAAAGCTGAAGTAGAGCACTTTAAAAAAGGAGAAATTGGTTAACAAGGACAAATGTTGCAGAGAGGTCAAGTAGGGATTGCATTTGGAAAATCAGGACATCTTTGATGCTTTTAGCAAAAATAGTTTAGTGGAGTGGTGGAGGGAAGAATAAATTATGTAGTCCTCATAATTAACCTATTTCAAGGGAAGCCAATAGATTTTAAGTATTTTATGTTACTGGCTTGTAAGTTTCACTTTGAAAGATTAAGGGCATTTTGACTGGAACCACTCAAGAAGGCTCTCTTTAATGGAATGGATGGTGTTTGAAAATGTATTTTTTCAACTTTGCATTAACCAGAATCTTGGCTGTAGAATGCATGCAATAAATTATCGTTAAATTAAAGATAACACTCATTCATTTTCATCTCTGTCTCACACACACACACACGCCTCTCTCTTATATTTATATATATGCACACTTTTTATTTTTAATAAAATATATTTTATATTTTAATATAATAATTTTTATTTTAAAATAATTATAGATTCATAGGAGGTTGCAAAAGAAATGTATAGGGAAGTTTCATGTATTCTTTGCCCAGCATCCTCCAATGTGAACATCTTATACCAATATAATACATGATCAAAACCAAGAAATTGACTTTGGTACAATCCATAGAACTTAATCAAATTTCAGCAGTTATGTATGCACTAATTTGTGTAAGTATGTGTTGGGGAGGGGGTTATGTAGAATATTATCACATGTGTAGCTTTGTGTAACCACCACCACAACCCAGATATTCAACTGTATCATCACCATAAGACTCTCTCATGTTACCCATTTATAGCCACACTTGTCCCTCTCCTCCCCAGCCCTAACACTTGGCAACCATTGATCAGTTCTCTACCTTTATAATTATGCTATTTCATGAATGGTACATAAATGGAATCATGCACTGTCTTTTTGAGACTGGCTTTTTACACTCAGCACAATTTCCTCAAGGTTCATCCAAATTGTTGTGTGCTTCAATAGCCCATTCTTTTTTATTGCTGAGTAACATTCTATGGTACGTGTATATTGCATTTTAACTATTTGCCCTTTGAAGGACATCTGGGCTGTTCTGAGTTTTTTACTATTATGAATAAAGCTATTACGAACATTCATGTAAAGGTTTTTGTATGAACATAAGTCTTCATTTCTCTGGGATAAATGCCCAGGAGTTTAATTACTAGATTGTAAGTTGTATGTTTAGTTTTGTAAGAAACTGCCGAACTGTTTTCCAGAATGGCTGTACCATTTTACCTTTCCACTGGCAATGTATGTGAGATCCAATTTCTTTGCATCCTCACCAGCATTTGGTATTATCACTATTTTTTTTATTTAGTCATTCTGATTGGTGTGTAGTGATATCTCACTGTAGTTCTAATTTGCATTGTCTGGTGGCTAATGTTAAACATCTTTTCATGTGATTATTTGCCACTTGTATATCTTCTTCAGTGAAATGTCTCTTCACATATTTTGCCCATTTTTTAACTGTTGTTTTGAAAGTTCTTTATATATTCTGGATACTAGCTCTTTGTCAGATATGTGGTTTGTAAATATTTTCTCCCACTCTACAGTTTATCTTTTCATCCCTCATAAAAGGGTCGTTTGCAGAGCAAAAGTTTTTAATTTTGATGGCCGATTTATCAGTTTTTTTCTTTTTATGAATCATGCTTTTGGTGTCCAGTCTAAGAATTCTGCCTAGTACTAGTCCCCAAAGATTTTCTACCATGTTTTTTCTAAAAGTTTTATAGTTTTACATTTAAATCTGTAATCTATTTTGACTTAATTTTTGTATACAGTGTGAAATTTAGGTGAAGGATCGTTTTTTTGCCTATAGATGTCCAATTGCTTCAGCACCATTTGTTAAAAAGGCTATCCTTCCTGTATTGAATTGATTTTGCTCCTTTGTCAAAAATTAATTGAGTATACCCGTGTGGATCTATTTCTGGGTTCTTATTCTGTTCCATTGATCTATGTGGCTATCCTTCTGCCAGCACCATACTGTATTGATTATTGCCAATATATTGTCAGACTTAACACTGGGGCAAGGGATTCCTCCCACTAATATATGTATTTTTACTTTACTGTTTTATAGTAATAGCTCTGTGGTATGAGTTACTATTTGTCTCTAACATGGGTTATCAATTTGCAAAGAATTAGAATACAGTAAAGTACATTTTAAACTATAACTACATGAGAAATAATTTAATATTCACCCTTGATGGACTGATATAATGAAAAGAGCATTGGACTAGGAGTCAGGATATCTGGGTTTCATATCTAGCTTTGACACTGATAAGCTATATTACTTTAAGCATGTCTCTCTTTCTTAACCTCTCAGAGTCTAAGTTTCCTTATCTGTAAAATGTGTAGGAAGTAGATAGTTCCCATGGTCTTTTCTAGAAAGATGAAAAATTCTCAAGTTGATTTAATCTATGTAAATTGTGTACATGGCTACCACACTGCACAACTCCAGGAGGTACCATTCACACTATATCCTGTGTCAAGGTTTGGAAAACTATAACCTGAGGGCCAAATCCAGACTACAGCCTGTTTTTGTAAATAAAGTTTTATTGGAACACTGCTATGCTCATTCATTTACATATCGCCTGTGGATGCTCTCCCTATGAAAATGGCAGAGTTCATTAGTTGCAACAGAGATCCTATATTCAGGAAAGCCAAAAAGATTTTTTTTTTTTAAAGCTAAATTAAAGATTTCATTTATTCATTTTTTCCCCCCAAAGCCCCAGTAGATAGTTGTATGTCATAGGTTCACATCCTTCTAGTTGCTGTACGTGGGACTCGGCCTCGGGTTTGTCGGAGAAGTGGTGCCCTGGGGCGCGCCCGGGATCCGAACCCGGGCCGCCAGCATCAGAGCGCACGCACTTAACCGCTAAGCCACGGAGCCGGCCCAAAAAGATTTACTTTACAAAAAAAATCACCAACTCTTGGTCTATGTGAATGCTGCTTCCTGGAGTTGTGCAACTATGGTTGACTTAATTATTTAAATATTTGCAAATGAGGGAGAAAGCACTGATTTAACAAGAATTAAACTGTTTTTTTGTTTTACTAATTTATCATTATAGTTAGAAAATATTCAGGGTAACAAAAATAACATTCCTAATTTTAGAGCCATCATTATCATATTAATATATGGAAACTTAGCCCTTTCAAATGGTAGAAGTTTAGCCTAGAAGAAATAGAACTTGATATGTTAATTTAGAAATATTCTTTTCATTCAAGTACTTTTTAGTTCAAAAAATATTTGAGCACCAATGACCATTATGAGATATAATGTGTGCTGTGAGGTAAGAAATGAGTAAGACAAGATTCTTGCCTTCAAGAAACTTACAACCTAGTTGAGGGGAAGGAGAATAAACCAGAGAAAAAACCAACATAATTAAGACATATTGTGATAAGATATATAAAAGGGGATGAAAAGGGTTATGGGAACATCAGGGGTATGTTTTCTTTCATTTCTTAGCTTCAGTGGCTTGCTTGTGTGATGACATTGTAAGGGAGGAAAAAGTTTTCCCTGACCCTCCTAGGGTCCCTGGCTGGGTCTGAAAATTAAACTGACAAAGACAGATTGACAGGAGAAAAGCACACAAATTTTATTAAATTTTTACATGTTACATAGGAACCTTCACAAGAGAATGAAGACCTGAACAAGTGACTAGGGCAGGAAGGTCTGTTTATACCTTTTAGACAAAGAAACAATAAATTTGTGAAGAATTGACAAAACAAAGCGGTTTGGGCTTGGGTAGTTAATGGGGAAGAAGAAACTAGGAAGATAAGGATTAGTTTAACAAGTTTGTTTATACAGATTTCTCTGGTGCTGTCTCTGGGCTGATAAGAGTCTGTCTCCAGTATAAGGAAAAATTATTTTCTGTCTTTAGGTAGAAAAAGGGGAGCTTTTGCTGCATTTATTTCTTCTTAATTGCCTTCAGCTCAAAATAATTTTTATGTCAAAGAGGCATATTTTGGGGTGACATATTCTAGTTTCTTTCAACATTCATCATTCCCTGAGTGTTGTCACTTAACTTGCACTAGAATGGCTCATTTAAGGTATGCTTTGTATGAGTTAATAGAAAATCAAAAGTAGTATCCATTCTTGGCACTTCTGAATTCCAGAGATTTTAGTTACACTACACTAGAATGTCTGACCTGAATAGATAAAGATGTGGTATATGTATACAATACTATTCAGCCTTGAGAAAGAAGGAAATCCTGCCATTTGTGACACCATGGATGGACCTTGAGGGCATTATGCTAAGTGAGATAAGTCAGACAGAGAAAGACAAATACCATATGATTTCATTTATATGTGGAATCTAAAAAAAAAAAACTCATAGAAAAAGAGATCAGATTTGTGGTTGCCAGAGGCGGTGGAGGGGGTGTGATACTGGGTGAAGGTGATCAAAAGGTATAAACGTCAAATTATAAGATAAATAAGTACTTGAAATGTAATGTACAACATGTTGACTATAGTTAACACTGTTGTATGGTACATTCGAAAGTTATTAAGAGAGTAAATCCTAAAAGTTCTCATTACAATGAAAAACAAAATATATATATTCAGCAGAGGTACTTGCGGGAAGGATTTGCTCCTTCCCCCAAACATTTCTGCTAGTTTTTCTACTTCAGTTAATAACCTCATTATTCTTCTAATCACAGGGGCTCAAAACTTTGGGGTTATATTTAATTCTTTGAGGCAGTATAGTTGAAGGGTTAGAATTTTGTAGCTGGACTATCTAGGTTTAAATCCCAACTCTCTGACCTTAGGCAGGGTGCTTATCCTCTCAGTACTTCATCTGTAAAATATCTTACTCATAGGATTGCTGTGAAGATACATGAGTTAATATACACAAATGACTTAGAACACACCAGACACATAGTACGCTCGAAATACATGATTGTTGTTATAAATATCCTTCCTCTTTTCTTTGCTCCCTACATGTTTTTAGTTGTTGAGCCATGCAGATTCTTCTTTTACCATGCCTCTCCAATCCATCCTCTCTATTCTCACAACTACCATGCTAATCACTTTTCATCTGGAGTATTATTTCCCCCATTCAATTCATCCCACACTTCCTCGTCAGATTAATCTTCCTAAAATGAAGCTTCAATGATATAAAACTGCCCTTCTCCCCATATATACAACAGTGATTTCCACACTGTAGACTATGGACCCCTGGGACCCTATGAGGTAATTGCATGGATTCTGGAACCCATATGCACATAAATATTTCCTCAATCAACCAAATCTACTAAAAATACAAGATGCGATTACATTCCAGAGGCAGGATTCTGTCAGCCTATAGCCTGCATCAAGCAACTAGAAATCCTCCAAACCAAAGGCTGGACTCTGGACATAATTTAGGTTTGAATCCTGGCATAGTGTAAGTGCCTGACAATTAGCTTTTTTGATTGTAATGTAAGCACCTTACATTAAGTTTTTGATGCCGAGGCATCTACCTCAAAGTTACCCATCTCGAATAAATGTTGGAAGCTGGTTTTTATTGGAGAAATTTGTGTCCTAATTAGCATAATGAATGGTAGAAATCAGTTCTCATTGCTGAAATTAAAAGTATTCAGGATATGTGGATTGACTAACATATTTCGAATACACCCTTCATACACTGCCAGCTATACAACCAGATAAAGAGCCAGGCCACCTCACCCATGAAGTTCCCTTTTTAGAGAGCTCTGGTTGACTTAGATAACTGACCGTTTGACTGACTACTTCTTTTTCCCTTCCCATGCTTTAATTCCCATTCTCATGTTTTAAATTCACCAACAAAGGTGAACCCACGAAACCCTAGGCACCCCACCCTTGACCCCAATAAAAGCAGAATCCTAGGCTCATGCTTGCTCTCTCTACCTGCAACCTTGCTATGTGGCCCTAGGCATGCCTTGTATCGTCCAGAACCTGTATGTAATAAACCTTGTCTTTTCAAAGTTCTCTGATGGTTGTTGCTACGCGTGTATTGCAATCCTAAGAACCCCAAGGGCCGGTCCAGCCATAACATTGGCTCTGGTCAGGGAAATGTCTATGGAGGCTCGCCACAGGTAGTAAAGGCCCAGGTGAGTGCTCCAGGCATTTCTAGCCTATAACATCACTATCCATAGGCTGAGATCGACCCCAAAACACCTGATATTCCTAATGATAAAGGCCATAGGTCTCACTAGATTTTTTTACACTACTCATATAAGAACGAAGTGTGTATTCAAAATATATCAGCCAATCCACATATCTTGACTACCTTTAATTTCAACAATGAGAACTCTTTTCTAACATTCATTATGCTAATTAACAAGACACAAATTTCACCAATAAAAACCAGCTTCCAACATTCATGGTGCTAATTAGTAAAGCACCTGGTATTGCTATAGATAAAGGAAGCACTTGTAGTAGTCACTTTAGGGGTAGTTGCCTCCTAATTAAAATGATAGTTGGTTTCTCTGGAATGTGAACTAACTGGAATGCTAGTTGCACCTGGGTCATAACTTCAACTAATCCAGACACACAATATCACACTGTCTATGCTAAAGTGTTTTTAGTTACAAATAATATAACACTTCTGCTCTGATTTCTGCTTGTAATTATCCTTTCATTCTTCCTAGGTCATCTAAGATAAGCCTTTCAACAAAGCTCTCTCCAGTGAGCTTCAATAGCACTTAGAACTTCTCTTATGATATTCACCTTATACTCGTATAGTCCCTTACCTCACGCTGATCCTCAGAAGCAGTAGAGCCATAGCAGTTAAAAGCATGAGCTCTGGAGTCAAGCTACCAGAATTTGAATCCTCACTTCACCTGTGACCTTGGCAAATCCTACAAGATACTTAACTCCTCTGTGCAATTTCCTCATTTGTAAAATGGGGATGTTGCAAACTAATTGTAATATGCATTTGCTGTATTGACTGAGAATATTCAATTCTGCCATAGAAAACAAGGAAATAAATGGGAGAGATGAAATTCACACATATGTCAAGTAGAGACAAGTAGGTTAGTAACCCATGAGACATTTTAGACATAGAGTATGCGTGTGCAGAACATAAATCAGAAGGGTTAGAAAAACTAAGGCACAAAATATTCATGTGGCACAGGAGGCACCTAATATTTGTGATACACTAAATATATGAGGCACTCAGTATTCATGAGGGCCTAAATCAGCCACCCATGAGTGATACCTATTCTGGGCCCAGGTATCCTCTGGCCAGGAAATAAAAAGTAAAAATCCCTTCAGCTCTGGACAGGCACACTTGCCCCTACAACGCTCCAATAGAGTACATGTGTATAATTGGCTTCAGGCTTCTTTCATCCACAAAGTCCCTTTGCTCAAATCTCATCTCTAGTTCTCCTAACCACACCATCAGTGGGAAAGGCTGATGTGGACAAGAGAAACAGGACCTATAAACACTGCATAACCTAGGTGTGGTTCAGCTTGCTGGCATCCTATCCTAAGTGTGTTAATATACTCCATTTCTCTCCCCTAACTTCTTACTAAATATTAAATTGATTTAATAAGTCACATGATTTGAGTGATCTGAGACTTATCTGAGTTTCTAGGAGCCCAAGCACTCATTATTCCACCATGCAGTATTTTTATTAACAGCCTCATTGAGATATAATTCATAAAGCATACAATTCACCCATTTAAAGTGTACAATTCAGGGGCTGGTCTGGTGGCATAATGGTTAGGTTCATGCTCTCCACTTCTGCGGCCTGGGGATTGCAGGTCCGGATCCAGGGCACAGACCTGCGCGCTGCTTATCAAGCCATGCTGTGGCAGGCGTCCCAAGCATAAAAGTAGAGGAAGATGGGCATGGATGCTAGCCCAGGGCCAATCTTCCTCAGCAAAAGTAGGAGGATTGGCAACAGATGTTAGCCCAGAGCTAATCTTCCTCATCAAAAATAAAAAATAAAAAAAATAAAAAATAAAGTGTACAATTCAATGTTTATTGATATATTAAGTTTTTAAAAATTGTGGTAAAATATGTATAACATAAAATTTGCCATTTTGACCATTTTAATTGTATAATTCAGTGGCATTAATTACATTCGCATGTTATGCAACCATCCCTATCTATTTCCAAAACTTTTTAATCACCCCAAAAAGAAACTCTATAACCATTAAGAAATAACTCCCCATTCCCCTGCCCCCAGCCACTATAACTTCTAATCTACTTTCCATTTCTATGAATTTGCCTAATCTAGATATTTCATATCAGAGCAATCACACAACATTTGTCCTTTTGTGTCTGACTTCTTTCACTTAGCATAATGTTTTTAGGGTTCATACATGTTGTAGCATGTATCAGCACTTCATTCCTTTTTATGGCTGAATAATACTCCATTGTATGGATATACCATATTTTGTTTATTCATTTGTCTGTTGAATGGACACTTGGGTTGTTTCCACCTTCAGGCTGTTGCAAATAATGCTGTAATGAACACTGGCATACAAATATCTGAGTCTCTGCTTTCAGTTCTTTTGGGTACATATCTAGGAGTGGAATTGCTGGGTTATATGGTAATTTTATGTTTAGCTTTTTGAGGAACCACCAAACGATTTTCCATAGCGCTTGCACCATTTTACATTCCTACCAGCAATGTACTAGTATTCCATTTTCTCCACATTCTTGCCAACACTTGTTATTTTAACTTTTTTTTTAATTATAGGCATCCTGGAAGGTGTAAAGTGGTATTTTACTGTGGTTTTGATTTGCATTTCCCTAATGCCCATCTTAGTTTTGCCTAAACATGCCCCCTAGAGCAGATTTGGAAAACACTTTCTGTAAAGGGACAGATAGTAAATATTTCAGGATTTGCAGGGTATATAGTCTCTTTTCACAACTATTCAACTCTGCTGTTGTAGCATGAAAACAGCCACAGGCAATATGCCACAGGCCATGGTTTCCAGACCCCTTATCTAGAGCTACAGAGTCATTGTGGCTGAATTTGCTCCACATGCAAAAACATGAATACAATGGGATCACGTTCTTCTGTTTATTCAAAAATATTCAACAATATTTATGGAGTACCCACTATACGCCTGCATGTTCTAGGTGTTGGCTATACAGTAGTAAATAAGATGCTGTTCTTGCTCTCAAGGAGCACTTTAGGAAGTTCTGAGATACTTTTACTGAGAAGGCTTTTTATTATTTTTCTGATGCAATTGAACAGTTAGCTCTGCTATAGAGATATTATGGTTTCATTACAACAGGGAACAAAACAAAATACCCCACAATTAAAGGTCTAAATTCTCTTGAGGAAAGTCTTTGACTTGATCCATTTGCTCATTTATTTTTCTTTTTCTAAAACCACACTAATTATTTAAGGGAGCAAGATATATTATAAGCCCATACAATTTCCTTGACTACTTTTACACATAAATTTTAAGTTCTATGTGTTAAAAATCACAAGTGTTTTAGGATGTGAAGTTGACAATCTTTTAAAAAGTTTTCCATGTTTAGTCCTTTCTGTTCTGCCTTTCACACTCAATGATATCACTGAGGTGAATAAGAACTGACTGTACAAAAGGAAATTAAAGGGGTGAAAAGGGCAAAGATCAAGTCAAATATGAATAGAGATAATCATGTTTTAAATCATAATTAATTTAACATGTACAGTCCACAAAAAGATGCAGCAATAGAACCTTCCTGGATAAAATCAAGAGAATCCAGGGATTAGACATGACATTTAATAGAATTATTATTATAAGCATATCTTATTATTAAGAAGAATGAAATTCATGTTTTGTCTGAGTTTCTGAAGACATACTGAGCAATTAGAATAATGTTTAAATAAATAAATCATCAGAAGCCTTCTACCCAGGTTAATCCCCTTACTTAAACAAGAGCTTAATAGAAAAGATTAGTCTTTACAGAGCTATCAGTATTTGAAAACTAAATTCAATTTGACAAATGAAAGAGATGAAATTCAAGGCACAGCATAGGACAAGGGTCTAGCAATCAGGAGGTCTATTTGTGCCCCTGATCCCCTGAGTAAGCCTGTGAAAAGTACTTTAAATCTTCAGTTCTAGATTGATGGATGAATAGAGATATGGATAGATGGAGGAATATGTGATAAAGCAAGTAAAATAAAATGTTAATTATAGAATATGAGTGGTATTATAGAATAGAATTATAGAATATGAGAATATGGATGTTCACTGTAAAATTCTTTCGCCTTTTCTGTATGTTGGAATATTTTCATAAAATATTGGAAATAAGAAAAATCTTCAGTTCTGTGTAATTAGTAACAACAGCATCATAGTCCCACTTTGACCATAAAAGATATTTTTTGTGTGTGTGTGTTTTACCTGACATGCTAACCAACTTGCAGTACCTGAACTACATTTTCCACATGTTCCAACATTTTATCTTTATTTTAGCACATTGGACTGGAAGGGATAGTGAAAATGGTATTCCTACACCATCTTCGTTACATGCACTCCCCTGGAGTTAGGAGAGCAGCCACAAAAACAACCAGAAGAGAGTGCGCTTTAAGCTCCATGTCACCAACCTTTATGAAAATGATTCCAGGGTTATAGCTGTCAGTCCATCAAACCAGAGCAATGACAGAATTCACCATCTGTGTGGATGATAGATGGGCCATATTTCTTGGGAGGGAGAGGATAATGGAGAAAGAAAAGTTTTCTTAGACAAAAACTTATTCCTTAGTATTTAGTTGACAACTTATCTAATTCTATGTTCGTACCATCAAGGGAGTCTTGTCTCAAAAGGGTAACTCTGTCTTATGGACTATTACCAGTTCCTGATCACTAAAGGGATTAATATTCAGGGCCCTACTTGGAAGCAGGCTGGCTAGAGACACAGAAAAATTTTTAGGAGGGTTAGGTGGAGGAGGCAAACCATGAGATGCAGCCAGGTATGAAAGCTCTGTGAGGTAGAGATTTGGGGGCTGTTTCTGTTCACTGCTATATCCCCAGGTCCTAGAACAGAGCCTAGCACATAGTAGGTACTCAATAAATGCTGAATGAAGGAATTCTACCCAACTGACAAGACTGTAAAACCCTTTAGGGCATGGGCCATGACTTGTCTCTGATCATATTAAAAAGAACCAAGCAGTCTAGCCCCAAACTAAATCATCATAGGTTAAAATTAGAATCGAGTGGGATGCAGTATTTCTTATCAAACATGTGCTATGATCTCTCTCTCTCTATCTCTCTCTCAGCTTCCAAATTGTTCATTTAGTAACTTTAACAGATTAACACTTTATACTAGAAGAGGTGTGCATTTTGAAAAAGGAGGAAAGAAGGGGAACTCATACTTTCAGATATTTAGAGGACTAATATTTCATATTTGTAATTTGAAGCCATGTAGGCAGCCTCATGTACACTCCAATTGACTACTTTCTGCAAAAAATTGCCAAGCTTTATGTTGCTATGACTTTTGGATGACTGGCAGAGCTCATATGAATCAGGAAGTATCAGTGATTGCTATTTCTGAAAAAGAAAACTGATAAATTTTCACTGACTGAGGTAGAGCTTGTAATTCATCATTTATTTATTCAATCATTCAACAGATATTTAATGAATGGCTATGATGCGTCAGGCACTGAGCTAGGCCCTAAGGATACAAAAATAATGAGCCTTGATCCATCTCCTAAAGAAGTTCACAACCCAGTAAGAGAGAGATAAGGATATCAACCATCACAGTGCAGTGTGATAGAAAAGTACCCTGAAAAAAGAATGGAGGAATGATGAACTTGGCCATTTTTCTGGTTTAATTGATTAACAACTATAACCAATAGTGGAATCATTTTCATATGGGAACAGTTTTGCAAAACTATGAACCAACTACAGCATTTCTTTCAAAAAAAGAAGATAAATTTTATGTTACTAATTGGTTAGTTTTTTAGTGCACATAATTTTTAAAACCAAAAATGAATTATTATTATAGAGGCAGTACAAGCTTAAATAAACAGCATGATTTTTAAACAACTTTCTTGAGATATAATTCATATTCCATAAAGTTTACCTTTTAACATGTATAATTCAGTGTTTTTTAGTGTATTCACAGGATTGTGCAACTATCACCACTAACTCCAGAATATTTTCATCCCCCCTAAAAAAATCCCATACTCATTAGCAGCCACTCCCCATTTCTCACCAAGACCTCTCTCCCACCCCTAAGCAACTACTAATCAACTTTCTGTCCTGTGGATTTGCCCATTCAGGACATTTCGTATTAATGGAATGATACATATGGTCTTTCATGTCTGGCTTCTTTCACTTAGCACAATGTTTTCAAGGTTCATCCGCGGCCTAGAATGTATCAGTACTTCATTATTTTTTTTAAATTTTTTATTGATGTCATAATAGTTTCTAACATTGTGAGATTCCACTTGTACATTATTATTTGTCAGTCACCATATAAATGTGCCCCTTCACCCCTTGTGCCCACCCCCCAACTCCCTTCCCCCTGGTAACCACCAAACTGTTCTCTCTGTCCATGTGTTAATTTATATTCCACATACAGTGTTTGTCTTTCTCTGTCTGGCTTATTTCACTTAACATAATACCCTCCAGGTCCATCCATGTTGTTGCAAATGGGACAATTTTGTGTTTTTTTTGAGGCTGAGTAGCATTCCATTGTATATATATATATCACATCTTCTTTATCCAATCATCTGTTGATGGACACTTGGGTTGCTTCCACGTCTTGGCTATAGTGAATAATGCTGCAATGAACAGAGGGGTGCATAAGCCTCTTTGGATGGTTGATTTCAGGATCTTTGGATAAATACAGTAGTGGGAAAGCTGGATCACAAGGTATTCGCATTTTTAATTTTTTGAGGAATCTCTATACTGTTTTCCATAGAGGCTGCACCAGTTTGCACTCCCACCAGCGGTGAATTAGGGTTCCCTTTTCTCCACATCCTCCCCAACATTTGTTATTTTTTGTCTTGGTGATTATAGCCATTTTCACGGTTGTAAGGTGATATCTTAGTGTAGTTTTGATTTGCATTTCCCTGATGATTAATGATGTTGAACATTTTTTCATATGCCTATTCGCAATCTGTATATCTTCCTTGGAAAAATGTCTGTTCATATCCTCTGCCCATTTTTTTGATCAGGTTATTTGTTTTTTGTTGTTCAGATGTGTGAGTTCTTTATATATTACGGAGATTAACCCATTGGCGGATATATGGTTTTCAAACATTTTCTCCCAGCTAGTGGGTTGTCTTTTCATTTTGATCCTGGTTTTGTTTGCCTTGCAGAAGCTCTTTAGTCTGATGAAGTCTCATTTGTTTATTTTTCCTTTTGTTTCCTTTGTCCGAGTAGACATGGAATTCCAGAAGATCCTTTTATGACCAATGACAAATAGTATATTGCCTATATTTTATTCCAGGAGTTTTATAGTTTCAGGTCTCACCTTCAGGTCTTTGATCCATTTTGAGTTAATTTTTGTGTAAGGCGAAAGAAGATGGTCTACTTTCACTCTTTTGCAAGTGGCTGTCCAGTTTTCCCAGCACCATTTATTGAAGAGACTTTCCTTTCTTGATTGTATGTTCTTTGCTCCTTTGTTCAAGATTAGATGCCCGTAGATGTAAGGTTTTATTTCTGGGGTTTTAATTCTGTTCCATCGATCTGTAGGTCTGTTTTTGTACAATACCATGCCGTTGTGATTACTATCACTTTGTAGTATGTTTTGAAGTCAGGGATTGTGATGCCTCCAGCTTTGTTCTTTTTTCTCAGGATTGCTTTAGCTATTTGGGGTCTTTTGTTGCCCCATATGAATTTTAGGATTCTTTGTTCTATTTCCGTGAAGAATGTCATTGGGATTCTGATTGGGATTGCATTGAATCTGTAGATTGCTTTAGGTAGTATGGACATTTTAACTATGTTTATTCTTCCAATCCATGTGCATGGGATATCTTTCCATTTTTTTATGTCATCATTGATTTCTTTCAATAACGTCTTATAGTTTTCATTGTATAGGCCTTTCACCTCCTTGGTTAAATTTATTCCAAGATATTTTATTCTTTTTGTTGCGATTGTAAATGAGATTGTATTCTTGAGTTCCCTTTCTGTTAGTTTGTCATTAGAGTATAGAAATGCAACTGATTTTTGTAAGTTGATTTTGTACCCTGCAACTTTGCTGTAGTTGTTGATTATTTCTAATAGTTTTCTGATGGATTCTTTAGGGTTTTCTATATATAAAATCATGTTGTCTGCAAACAGCAAGAGTTTCACTTCTTCATTGCCTATTTGGCTTCCTTTTATTCCTTTTTCTTGCCTAATTGCTCTGGCCAGAACTTCCAGCACTATGTTGAATAACAGTGGAGAGAGTGGGCACCCTTGTCTTGTTCCTGTTCTCAGAGGGATGGCTTTCAGTTTTTCCCCATTGTGTATGATGTTGGCTGTGGGTTTGTCATATAGGGCCTTTATCATGTTGAGGTACTTTCCTTCTATACCCATTTTGTTGAGTTTTTTAAATCATAAATCGATGTTGGATCTTGTCAAATGCTTTCTCTGCATCTATTGAGATGATCATGTGGTTTTTATTCCTCATTTTGTTAATGTCGTGTATCACATTGATTGATTTGCAGATGTTGAAACATCCCTGTCTCCCTGGTATAAATCCCACTTGATCATGGTGTATGATCTTTCTAATGTATTGCTGTATTTGGTTTGCCAATATTTTGTTGAGGATTTTTGCATCTATGTTCATCAGCGATATTGGCCTGTAATTTTCCTTCTTTGCATTCTCCTTGTCTGCCTTTGGTATCAGGGTGATGTTGGCCTTGTAGAATGTGATAGGAAGTGTTCCATCTTCCTCTATTTTTTGGAATGGTTTGAGAAGGATAGGTATTAAATCTTCTTTGAATGTTTGGTAAAATTCTCCAGAGAAGCCATCTGGTCCTAGACTTTTGTTTTCTGGGAGGTTTTTTTTTTTTTTTTTTTTTGAGGAAGATCAGCCCTGAGCTAACATCCATGCCAATCCTCCTCTTTTTGCTGAGGAAGACCGGCCCTGAGCTAATATCTATTGCCAATCCTCCTCCTTTTTTTCCCTTTTTCTCCCCAAAGCCCCAGTAGATAGTTGTATGTCATGGTGGCACATCCTTCTAGTTGCTGTATGTGGGATGCTGCCTCAGCATGGCCAGACAAGTGGTGCGTCAGTGTGCACCTGGGATCCGAACACGGGCCGCCACTAGCAGAGTGCACACACTTAACTGCTAAGCCATGGGGCCGGCCCCCTGGGAGGTTTTTGATTACAGTTTCAATCTCTTTACTTGTGATTGGTCTATTCAGATTCTCTATTTCTTCTTGATTCAGTTTTGGGATGTTGTATGAGTCTAAGAATTTATCCATTTCTTCTAGATTGTTCAATTTGTCGGAATATAGTTTTTCATAGTAGTCTCTTATAATCCTTTGTATTTCTCTGGTATCCATTGTGATTTCTCCTCTTTCATTCCTAATTTTATTTATTTGAGTCTTCTCTCTTTTTTTCTTGGTGAGTCTGGCTAAAAGTTTGTCAATTTTGTTTACCTTCTCAAAGAACCAGCTTTTTGTTTCATTGATCCTTTCTACTGTTTTTTTGGTTTCAATTTTGTTTATTTCTGCTTAATTTTTATTATTTCCCTCCTTCTGCTGACTTTGGGCTTTGTTTGTTCTTCTTTTTCTAAATTTGTTAGGTGTAGTTTAAGATTGCTTATTTGAGATTTTTCTTGTTTATTAAGGTGAGCCTGTATTGCTATGAATTTCCCTCTCAGGACTGCTTTTGCTGCATCCCATATGAGTTGGTATGGTGTATTCTCATTATCATTTGTTGCCAGACATTCTTTGATTTCTACTTTAATTTCTTCAATGATCCATTGGTTGTTCAGTAGCATGTTGTTTAGTCTCCACATCTTTGTCACTTTCCCAGCTTTTTTCTTGTAGTCGATTTCTACTTTCATAGCATTATGGTCAGAAAAGATGCTTGTTATTATTTCAATCTTCTTAAATTTATAGAGGTTTTCCTTGTTTCCCAACATATGGTCTATCCTTGAGAATGTTCCATGTGTGCTTGACAAGAATGTGTAATCTATTCTTTTTGGATGGAGTGCTCTATATATGTCTATTAAGTCCATCTGGTCTAGTTTTTCATTAGTACTTCATTATTTTTAATGGCTAAATAATATTTCACTGTATGGATATACCACAATTTGTTTATCCATTCATCAGTTGATGGACATTTGGGTTGTTTCCAACTTTTGGCTATTATAAATAAGGCTTCCATGAACATTTTTGTGCAAATTTTTGTGTGGACATATGTTTTCAGTTCCCTTGGCTGTATACTAAGGATTAGAATTGCCAAGTCATATGGTAACTCTATATTTAACTTTTTGAGGAGTTTCCATACAATTTTCCACAGTGGCTTCACCATTTTACATTCCACCACCAGTAATTTCTTGACATCCTCAAAACTTTTTTTTAATTGAGGTATAATTGACATATAATGTTATATTAGTTTTAGTTGTACAGCATAATGATTGAATATTTGTATACATTGCAAGATGATCATCACTATAAATCTAGTCAACATCTGTTACCATACATAGTTACAAATTTTTTTTTTCTTGTGATGATAACTTTTAAAATCTACTCTCTTAGCAACTTTCAAATATGCAATACAGTATTATTCACTATAGTCACCATGCAGTACATTACATCCCCATGACATTTATTTTATTAACTAGAAGTTTGTTTACCTTTTGACCCCCTTCATCCATATCTATGAGCTTGGTTTTTGTTTTTAGATTTCACATATAAGTGATATCATATGGTATTTGTCTTTCTCTGTCTGACTTAATTCCCTTAGCATAATGTCCTCAAGGTCCATCCATGTTGACACAAATGGCAGGATTCCCTTCTTTTTTATGGCTGAGTAATACTCCTTTGTATACATATACCGCATTTTCTCTATCCGTTCATCCATTGATGGACACTTAGATTGTTTCCATATCTTGGCTATTGTAAATAATGCTGCAATGAACAGGGGAGTGCATATATGTTTTCGAGTTAGTGTTTTCATTTCTTCAGATAAATACCCAGAATTGGAATTGTTGGAACATATGGTAGTTCTATTTTTTAATTTTTGAGGAACCTCCATACTGTTTTCCACAGTGGCTGCACCAAATTACATTCTCATTATGGTTTTGATTTGTATTTACCTAATGACTGACAATGTGAGCATCTTTCCTTGTGGTTATTGGTCATTTGTATGTCTTCTTTGGAGAAATGTTTATTCAGATCCATTGCCCATTTTTTTAACTGGGTTATTTTTCTTATTATTGAGTTGTAAGAGTTCTTTATATATTCTAAATACAAGTCCCTTATCATACATGATTTGAAAACGTTTTCTCCCATTCTGTGGATTGTCTTTTCACATTCTTGATGGCATCATTTGTAGCACAAATGTTTTTAATTTTGATGTAGTCTAGTTTATCTATTTTTTCTTTTGCCACCTGTGCTTTTTTGCTGTCATATGTAAGAAACCATTGCCTAACAAAAGGTAACAACACTTTTTTTTTTTTTGCAGGCAAGATTCGCCCTGAGCTAACATCTGTTGCCAATCTTCCTTTTCCCCCCCATAGCCCCAGTGTGTGGTTGTATATCCTAGTTGTAAGTTGTTCTAGTTCTTCTGTGTGAGCCACCACCACAGCATGGCAACTGACAGATGGGTGGTGTGGTTCTATGACCGGGAAGCGAACGTGGGCCACTGAAGTAGTGAGTGCTGAACTTTAACCACTAGGCCATCAGGGATGGCTCAACAACAGTTTTTTAACAACAAGTCAAATGTAACCAAGTACTCAAAACAGTGGTACCTTCACAACTACCCATTGTTGCTGGCTGCCTCACTATCATTAAATCATGTTTACTTAACACTTTTATTCTTTTCAAAGAACTTTTAATTTTACCTGGAAACTCAACCTAGTACTTAATTTAACAAAATATCACAGGGCTAATATGTGTCAGGCACTCTGTTTGGTCTCTAGGATTCAAGGATGATTAGAACAGCATCCTTGAGAAAGACACTAAATACTTATCTACAATATATTATGCATAATATTATAAAAGAAGCAATATACAGGATGTTATCAGAACAATGATGAAGTAATTCTACTTGGGGTGGTTTGGAGAGTCAGGGAAGTTGTCCTAAAAGAGTTCAGCCAGTCAATCAACAAATATTTACTGAGCATCTATTTTGTGGCAGATATTGTGCTAGGTTCCAGGAGTGTAATAGTGAACAAATCTGATGTGGTTGTAGCTTTCAGGGAGCTGATGTTCTAGAGCAGGTGTGGCTTATGAACTAAGATGATTTTTACATTTTTAAATGGTTGAAGCACAAACAAAGGAGAACATACAACAAAAAACAGATATGGCCCACAAGTCCTAAAATATTTACTATCTAATCCTTTACAGAAAAGTTTGCTGTTCCTTAGTCTAGAGCAGTTCTCAACTTTGGCTACATATCAAAATCCCTTGGGAAGCTTTAAAAAATTACAGATGCCGGGGTCCCAAGTTGAATTTCTGACTTAACTGGTCTGTTGTATGGCTGGAGCTCCACGATTTTTAAAAGCTCCCCAGTTGATCCTAATGTGCAGGCAATGTTGAGAATCACTATTCTAGAACAATGCTGTCAAATAGATCTTTCTGCAATGATCAAGATGTTCTATATCTATACTGTTCAACATGGTAGCCACTAGTCATATGTGGCTATTGAGCACTTGAAATTTGGCTACTGTGACTGAGGAATTGATTTTTAAATTTTATCTAATATTAATCAGTTTAAATTTAAATAGCCACAAATGGCTAGTGACTACTGTATTGTACATGGCAACTCTAGAGGGAAGGCTGACATGAAACAAAAGATTGAGTAATAGAAACATTAGATAACATTTACTGAGAGGTTATATGGGCTAGGTACTGCTCTAAGTGCTTTACATGTAACAACTTTTTTAATCCTCACAACAACCCCATACTATTATCATCTCCATTTTCCAAATGAAGAAATTAAGAAATAGAGAGGTTAATTCACCCAAGTTCACACAGTTACTAAATAGCAGAGCTAAGATTAGAACTCAAGCCATTTGACTCCAAAACCCATGCTTTTAATAATTTCATAAAACTAATAATTAGTTAAATAATAACTACACAAAGTGTAACTGTCATAGCTGGAGGGTAGCATGTCTAAGACCTACAGTGAACCCTGTTACATTTATCCCACTGGCCTCAACATAATAAAGAGGAAACTGAATAGAGGTAGCTTTTTCAAATTACTTATATTTATTATGGAATTATCCAACATAACAAAAGATTTTCCAGTATAATTTCTAATCTAAATCAATCTTCCTATTAATATGTACCACAATCAGGCATATTCCTTTGGGGTAGAGGTAGAAGGCCAAAGTACCTTAACCTTTGCGGGGTGCCTGCAATGGTCCATTAGTTGCTTTGTAGGTATGGAGGTATGGATGTGCTCTCCTTCTCCAGGGGTTACTTAGGTCATCATTGTGGATGGGCTCTGGTACAACGCTCTTTTCAAAGAAAGCTCAAGGGCTTCCAGCCAGAGACACAACATTCAAGCCTTAGAAGAATGGAGGGCCTCCATGTAGTCCTTCAGCAAGAACAAGTGCCATCAAGCTATGCACCCTCAGGGTTCTTATACTTAGGAAACCTTAATATATTTCTCTTAGGTATGCTGACTGAGTGCACAACTAGCTCTGTTATTCCCAACCTTCTGGTATATGTTTTACATATATATGAATCAGGCAACCTTCTTATGTTGATCCTAAGTGTTCCACTGGCTGTAGGTTTTGCAATAGGTAAATTAGGAAACCCTAATATTGATCCTGATTTTATATAGTGACTCTTGCTGGAATATAGGCAGCTGTTATGTGTTGGTACTGATAAGATGTTGTGAGCATATCTGGGATTTATAATTGTGTTCTCTTTCTCTATCCCCCCTGCCCCCCCCAATAATTACCAAGGAAGTATAGGGTTCAGAGAATTAGGTAGTTGATATATAAGAAATAAAGAATGTGATAGTTCTAGCACACGTAAGGTTTCAGATTGAGAATCATTCCTATTATAGTTAGAAAAACAAAACTGGAATAAACCACAGTCCAAAAGATATGTGAAGACCACGGTAAGAATAAGAGTGATTTAGAGATATTCAATTCCAGCCGCAGTGATATAAAGAGCAAGAATAAGCCTTTGGGAATTTCAGCATAATTAATGGGGAGCTCTATTCAGAGCACCTTGGATAACTGTGCCTCTGGGGGCCAATTCTTATACAATGCTTTAGTCTGGGTACAAATTTTGCTGCTGCCTTTTGCTCAGAATAAGTGGAAGTAGTAGGTAGCTGCCACACCTAGAAGATAAACTACTGGCACACCCAATCTAGCAGCATGTTATGTTTCTTTCCCACAATTATGAGAGGCAGGTTTTACTTTACAAAAACAACATCTACAGACAAGCTAATAAGGAATCTCAGAAACAAAGACAAGCACACAAGCAAGAAACACCAATTAATATTTGAATAACAGACACCATGTAAGAAATTTACCAAAATCAATAAATAGAAAAACTAACATCTGAAGAAATGGAGTAAATATAGCAAATGAAAAAAGACTTTAAAATAAGTATAAGTAGTGTTCTCAGAAGGATAAGAGAAGTTATCAAACCCATAAGCAAGGAAAATGTTGATATAAAACAAAACCAATGGTAGGTCCTGGAAACTACATAAATAAAAGGTAACAAAAATAAAGAATGCAATGAATATGTGTAATAGCATCATAGAACAGAAGAAGAGAAAAAAATTGTGTGTTATCAAATCAAAAGATTCTCACAGGATAGTGCTAAAGGACAAAGAAATAGAACTTTTGAGAATACAATAATAGACATAGATATTAGATCTAGAAGTTCAACATCCATGTGGCAGAAATTCCAAAAGGAAAGAACAGAAAAAATAGGAGGAAGTTAATAAATCAATAATAGAAGATAATTTCCCAGAAATGATAAAAAAATACTAGTCTCAGATGGAAAGTGACCATTAAGTGCTAAACAAGGTAAATAAAAGATGACTCATAAATAAGTTCATTGTGGTAAAATTTCTTAACACCAAGGATTAAAAAAAGGATAAAGAAACCCCAAAATCTTCCATAAAGAAGATATGAAATAAAAGAAACAGCAAGAAGCAACAAAACCATTAAAATTTGTAGTTAAGTCTAAATAATTGTAGATACAAAGTCAAAATATTTTTTTTATAATTATTTGGAACTAAAATCCCAGGAGATCTCAACTTGAGAGACAACAGAAAAGAAACTGTAAAATTGCTGAGGCCTAATACAAGAAAAGATATAGATTCTAATAGAATCTAGATTTTTATTTAAAAAATATATATATAAATGTGTGTGTTAAGGGTACCAACCAGATGCATAGAAAGAGCATTTTCACCTTTGAAACTAGAAGAAGAAAAATAAAAGAACAAATTAAATCATCAATCCAGCCAAAAGAAAGAAAAGAAAAAGAAAACAAGAAAAATGACAAATAGAAAACATAAAATAAGAAGCAGTACAGTCATACACCACATAATGATGTTTTGGTCAATGACGGACTGCATATAAGATGGTGATCCCATAAGATTAGTACCATATAGCCTAGGCGTGTAGTAGGCTATATCATCTAGGTTTGTGTCAGTACATTCTATGATGTTTGCACAATGATGAAATTGCCTAATGATGCATTTCTCAGAACAAATCCTCATCATTAAGTGATGCATGACTGTACTAAGTACAAATGTACTAGTAACTACAATAAATATCAATAGGTTAAATTATTAAGAGAAGATTCTGAGAATAAAAATAAATAATTTGAATATTACAAACTGTTCCAAACATAGTTAAATAATTCTGATATAGCATTCACCCAGATTTACCAAATGTTAACATTTAACCACTTTCATTTTCTGTCTCTTATTCTTCCTTGAAATATTTCCAAGTAAGTTGCAGACAGGATGCTCTTAACACAATCTTACAAAGGAGCACCTTATTGGGACAAATGGTGAAATTTGAAGAAGGTCTGCATATGAGATAATAATGTTGTATCAATGTTAATTTCCTTATTTTGATAATTGTACCGTGTACAATTAATATGTAAGAGCATCCTGTCTGCAACTTATCTTTCTCATGATTTTTTTGAGAACTTCTTTACTTTCTGGCATCACAAGATGTTCCAGAATCATCTTGTACTTTCTCTGTCCTAGCACTGGAATCAGTCAGTTCTCCAAGGAGCTCTTGTTCCTTTATTGAAGAATGGTTTTTAGAAACCAACATCTGGGTACTGGGTGTGCTCATTGGTACTAGAATATCACTTGCTTCTATGACCTCTCAGTAGACAAAACTAGGATATATATATGTGTATATACACACACAAACACACATCTGTATTTCTATATCTTTCTATCAATCTATCTTCCAAAAAGCATGAATTCACACTGATACCTCTAATTCCAATCCAACACCATAGTGTTTGTCCTAGGCTTCCTCCTTTCCTTATTTGTAGTTCCCTTCTCCAACAGTGAAAAACCTGGCTCTTATTATCAACAATATATTTGCTCAATCCCAGAATACATATAAATTAGTTGTAGAATTGCGAACCTATACTGAGAAAACCAAACCTACCAACAAGAGTACAATATTTGTTTCCAAATCTATCTTTATCCTTAGGTTATATTATAGCAACCTCACTGTATCACGGGGAAGCTCCCGTTCAAGGTTAGGTTCAGGTGTTGAAACTCATGATGGTAGTCTTTTGGTATGAAAAAAACAAAACTATATTATTCAAAAAGGTGAGGAAGTCCCAAGGCAGAAGGCAGGGAGGATGGCTCTCTAAAAGAAAGTCCAGAAGTGAGAGAGAATGAATAGCAGTGCACAGAAATTTTATAAAGAGAGAGTCCCACTGGCACAAGATTTAAAAGAAGCTCTTGTCCAATGCAAGATTTTAAAGAGGTAGCCAAAGGATACATGACCTTGTGGGATGTGTGGGGGAAAGGGGCAAACCTTATCAGAATGCTCCAGGAGGTGACAGACATAGGCAAGAAATGAAAATTAGAGGGTGCTGGCTCTAAATCATATATCATTGGGAGTCCAAGTTTCTTTCCTGTGGTCTTCATAAGGTATATAGTCAAAATACTGTGTTTCAGTTACTTATGTTAAGTCTCAGACTTCCTATCTCCTACACACACACACACACACACACACACACACACACTTTGGTGTGGTTGTTATTCACCTAAAATAAAGTTAGGTTCATTTACTTCTGTTTGTATTCCATTTATCTTGCCTTGCTCCACCCTTGTTGATTTTATTAGTTTTTAAGTATCTGAAATATTAGCATGGTTCTAAAAGTCAGAACTATACAAAAATGTGTATTCATTCATTTATTTATTTTTTTTTGTGAGGAAGATCAGCCCTGAGCTAACATCCATGCCAATCCTCCTCATTTTTTGCTGAGGAAGACTGGCCCTGAGCTAACATCTGTGCCCATCTTCCTCCACTTTATGTGGGACGCCGTCACAGAATGGCCTGACAAGCAGGGCGTCAGTGTGCGCCTGGGATCCGAACCCAGGCTGCCAGCAGTGGAGCACACGCACTTAACCATTAGGCCAGGGGACCGGCCCCAAAAATGTGTATTCAGAGAAGTATTACTCTTCCATATTTCTTCTACTCTTTTTCCATATCTCCTCCTTTCTACCTTATTCCCACCCAACCCCTGTAGGTAACCAATCTCATTACTTTCTAGTTTATCTTTTCATGTTTCTTTTTGTACAAATGAGCTGATACATGTATATTTTTTATTTCTCCATTTTTCTTATGTGAAAGGTAACATACTATTTTTCACTTTGCTTCTTTTTACTTAATATATGCTGGAAATCACTCCATATCAGTTCATAAAATTCTTTCCTCATTCTTTTGTGCATCTGCATAGTATTCCATTGTGTCATATACCACATTTTATTCAAGCACTCACCTGTGTGATGATTTAGATTGTTTCCAGTATTTTGAAATTACAATTCTGTAATAAAAAACATTGTGTATATATATTGTTATATTGTTGTAGGTCCATTTCTGGATAAATTCCTAGGGATAGGATTGCTTTGTTAAAAGACAAATGAGCATGTAGTTTTTTTAGATATTTCCAAATCTCCCTCCAAGAGGATTGCACTACTTTGCATTCCCACCAGCAGTGTATGAGAGTGACTGTTTCCCCACAGGTTTGCTAATAGAATGTGTTGTCATACTTTTCATTTACATCACCAGATTGAAAATTTTAATCCATCTATACACCTATGTTTTGTTTACAAGAGACCCACTGAAATAAGATAAAAATTTAAAATTTAAAATAAAGAAATGGAAAAAGATATACTAGGTAAATGCTAAGAAAATAGAGAAGATGTATCAATATCAACATATAAAATAGAATTCAAGGTGAAGAAATTTAATGGGACAAAGAGGGATATATCATGGTGGTTTTATCCACCAAGAAGATGATAGTTGATCCTTTAGGCATATAACAAGGGAGCTTTGAAATATATAAGCAAAATCTAATAGAAATATAATAAGAAATTTACAAAATCACTATCATAATAGGAGACTTTAGCATACTTCTCTTAATGATCAAAAAATCAAATAGAAAAAAATGAGAAGTTGTCTTAATTTGGGTTACCCAGAAAGCAGACTTTTAAACAAGGACTGGGTATGGGTAGTTTATTTGGGAATTATCTCAAGAATCACCTCCCAAAGAGATAAGGTACAACTGTTGCAGACAACTGGTGCTCAATCCTGCTAGGAACTCTCTGAGCAACTGTATAGAACAGGCTTCAGAATTGTCTTACCACGGAACAGAGAAGTTGGGGCATTTATCCATTGACTTGCCCTCCTTTGGTTGAGAATTGTCCTCATTCCTGGGGCTTTAACTCCCCATACTTTAGGTTGTACCTGTAACACAGTTTAGCAGCCTTCTGTAGCTTCTAAGAAAGCAAAAGCAGAGAAATGCTGACATGCTTGGTTCAAGACACTGGCAATGATACATTGAACTTCCACCATGCTGAGCTGAAACAAGGTGGATTCACAGGGATCTAGCATGGTATATCATAAGCACCTGCCATAGTAGGATTACTGAAGATTTGAATAATACAAGTAATCTCACATGGTGTGTGGTTGGCTCATTGTTGGTAAGGTAGAATGAAGCTGTGTCTGATGAACCTTGTATGCCAGACTTAAAAAGCAAACTCTATCATTTTGCAATAGGGAGCCATTTCAGGTTTTAAGCCAGAGAATGGCACAGTCAGACTGTGTTTTCAGTATATAACTCCTGTAAAGTTGAGGATAATTTGGAGGAGGGTAAGAATGGGGGTAGGCTGACCATCTATTGCAATTGTCCAGAAGACTGAGAAGAATAGGATTTGACCTAGGACAATGAGAATGGAACAAGGAAGAAAGATTTGTGAGACCATTAAGAGCATAAAAGACAAGATTTGGGGGGCTGGCCCGGTGGCGCAAGCGGTTAAGTGCGCGTGCTCTGCTGCAGCGGCCCAGGGTTCACCGGTTCGGATCCCGGGCGTGCACCGACACACTGCTTGTCAAGCCATGCTGTGGCGGCGTCCCATATAAAGTAGAGGAAGATGGACATGGATATTGGCCCAGGGCCAGTCTTCCTCAGCAAAAAAAGAGGAGGATTGGCAGATGTTAGCTCAGGGCCCATCTTCCTCACCAAAAAAAAAAAAAAAGACAAGATTTGGGAAGCAGAGTTGGGAGAAGAGATGGTGGAGGTAATCAGTTGAACTTGGAACATGTCAAGTTTGTCTTTACAGCATCCTAATGACGTAAATAGGAGAGACATTATGACATGATGGATAAGAAAACTGTGGTCCCTGTATGAGGTTGTGACTTGTTCAAAATTACAGAGCTATTTAGTTGCAGACTGTAGACTAGGACCCAGGTTTCCTAACAGATTTCTAGTCTTGTGTTCTCTCATTCTAGCACTATGCCAAAACAAGCAATTGACACACGTTATGAATGGTATTAACTGCTCTTCTCACTATTTGTAAAGAATATTTTACCCATTGCAACACACGACTGCATCATTAAAAACTGTTTTTTAAAAAAAGCTGAATATAAAAAATCTTATATCCTATTATACTCTAAAAATCAAAAAAGGTGCTGAAAATTCTCATAGGAAACGACGATTCTAACAGCAATCTTGAAATGGAGAGTGTTCATTGTGACTGTAATATAACAAGACCGTTTTAACAAATCAGAATGTATACATCTGAGTATTCTCCTAAGAGAAAAAAGAACATTTATTCCATGGATGCCACTATCACTTGCAAACCTTTTACTCATTTTTGAAATTGCTTTTACGCCAGTGTATGAGTCACAGAAGGAAAATTAAAAAGAAAATTTATAGTCATACCTCATATACAACTGATGGGAAATTTTTAATCAGTATGCAGCTACTACATACAGTTATAAAAGCTACACATATGGGAACCGATTCAATGAAAATGATTAAAGGGCACAATTAATTCTGAGTGAATTAGCAAGCACCTAGTTGGAGTCGATGATAAATTGTGTTACAAGTGGTTAGTATTGAACCTAGCTGAGTAATGTGCTTAAAGTAAAACTTCATGGTATGATGGTGGGTGGAAAGGGCATCTGAGGCATAAAAACCCTGCAGGCTGACCTTATGTGAGATGAAAAATCCTGAAAGTTACCTATAAAGAAAGGAGGCTAGGAATTATACCTCTATTTTGCTGAACTTTCACAGATAGTATCACACCAGAGATCAGAGAACAATGAATGGAGTTTTGTACTTAATCATCCTTAGATTGTGATCTTAATGTTCTCATTGTGATGCCATTTGCCTTACCATCCACAGGGTTCAAAGCATTTTTGAGCTATAAATGAGTTACCGCTCTGGGTCTCCTTTGGCCACGATGAAAATATTTTGGAACTATATAGAGGGGATGGTTGCACAACATTGCGTATGCCAAATGTCACTGAATCGTACACTTTAAAATGGCTAATTTTATGTTATGTGAATTTTACCTGAACCTAAAAAAAAGAGCTACCACTTCCTGAACAATTATGTTTCAGGCACTTTGGCCTTAACATATGGCATCTCACCCTCCCAACAACCCTGCAAGATAGACATTATTATCTCTATTTTTAGGATGAGAAATCTGAGGTTCAGTGAGGTTAAGTGTTTTGCCCAAGGTAGTTTAGTATAAAAGTTGTGGTTCAAACTAAGTCTATCTGATTCCAATGCCCAGGTTTAAACATTAATAGAAGTCCATAAAGGGAGTGGTCAGTCACTTAGATGTAAATCCTTGAAGCAATTTAGCTAAATATGAAAAGAGGAATATACCTGTTGAAACTTTCTTTACCCCGTGTCATGGAAAAGTGAACTAATATGAGGACTCTTCATGAGGAGGATATACTTACTGGAACTGGATTATAAAGAAGAAACTTATTTATAAGGACAAGGTAAGAGTCCATTTATTAGTCTAGACTATTAGGTCAGAAAGGGACTGGTAGGAAGGCTGACTTTATGCTGAGTGACTGAGGTGTGAGTCCAGGGTTCTTTACATTTCCCCCTGCCTGACAGCCAGACGGCTCCTAGAGACTGGGGCAAGGCTGAGCCTGCAAGTCTGGGTCAAGTGACAGAAGCTGTAGGAACTGAAATGGAACTGATCCTTATACCTAGAAGCTCACCTCTAGGAATTGCTTTTCTCTAAGTGGCCAGTTCCTAAATTTCTCCTAGGGCAGAGAATCCACACAGAATCCAACACTTTACTTCTTTCCTGCTTTGTCTCCCCTGGGTATTTACAGTGTCTGGTGGAACAAGACTATATAACATGTGCTTCCTGTAGCTTCTGTCATCTGACATATATAATCTAAAAATATTCAATAAAACTTTGAATTCAAGGAATTATCACTTCTCCATGTTTCAATTCTGAATATAACATTTTCTTAAATAAATAGTACAGACATAAAGAATAGGTTGTATTCCTAAATCTCCTGAAAGGCAACATGGTAGAGCAGAAAGTACATAAGGCTTGAGACAGATCTGGATTCAAAATCAGCCTCTATTTACCAGCTGTGTAACTTTGAGCAAGTTACCTATCTTCTCTGAGCCCCAGTTTCTTCCTCTGTAAAATGTAGATGCTATCTGCTTCAGGGTTACTGTTAGTTTTATATGATATTATGTATTATTATACATACAACAGTGCCTAATATATAAGCGCTCAATAAATGTTAGTTTCCCTTCCCTTCTCTCTTATAACAATAGTCTTAGAAAACGTCTGATTTTATACCAAGAACTCAACAAGAAAATATAGAGAAAATGGGGTAGGAGAAGATAATGCTTCTAACTGAGAAAGAGAAAAGCAGGCCCTGACATCCAGGAGCTGACCTGGCATTCACAACTAAATCTTGGTATTCTCCTATTGAGCATAAGGAATCTTACAGATAAAGAACATCAAACAAGGCCACTCTGTGACTATAGTGTATCAACGCAAAAAAAAAGACCTCTGTGTACTCATGTTAAAACATAGACAAAATATGAATGTTGTCCAAGCCACAAAAATGACTAAACATCCCCCTAGCCTAGCTAATATTAGTGACTGCTGCTTCTGTACCAATTATAGCTTTATCCTTGGGCTAGTCTTCCCTTCTTCTAGGTAAGATTTATTAAGATACCCAATCATGAAATTACTCCTACTTCCTGACAGCATCCATAGCCAGAAAAAAGACTGCTTCCTTAAAACCTTCCCAGAATCATCTAACACCAACACAAATCCTAAACGCTAAGTCCTTTCTAAAGTCTCTTAATGAGGTGCCCCATGAACCTCCATGGTGTGCATTCTCCCTCCCTGCAACAAGCAATAAACCCAACTTGTTCAATTATAGGTGTGTTCCCAGTGGCCTTTGGGTGGAGGGCCATTGACAGAACTGATTATGCAGTATCAACTCCAAGGTCTGAATAAACCAAAAACACTTCCATTTTGGTCTTTTAATATAAATTCCTTTTCTCTTCCCTCAGCACACACTTTTTAAAATTACTTATTGCAGTTAATTGAAATATTATTTAAGATATAGCAGGTAATTTAATCAGTACAGAAGATACTCAAATCTTCCTTGAGCTCTGCTGTAGCTTCCTGATTCTTTGCTTACATAACAAATTGATGTCTGGGTTAGCTATTGAGAAGGGAACATGATGGGTATCTCTGTATCTTAACAATTAAGTTTAAAGCCATAACTACTGTTTTCTCTATTTCAAGAGTAGCTTCTGATTAATTCTCTTTTCCACTCTATATGTAATACACAAACTCCCTTTTTCATACTAGTCAAGAAATCTTTTGTGAATATTTTATGTAAATGCCATTGTTTGCTAGTATAGAACTGTTATGATATCTACTACCTACTGAGACTTGGAGAAAATTACACAATCAATATAGATCTTTGCATACATGGAGAAGGGATAAAAGTGAATAAAATGAAAGAAATACTAAGGACAATGTGGGAAATAAAAACTAGAAGCCTGATAAGATCCCTGTAAGTTTTAGAGTTAGTAGTGCCTTTAGGCTCACAGAATGAAGAGAATTAGGGAAAACAGGCCATTTCACCTGAACTGGGATAAAAGAACAGAGGGCCACAGCAAGACAGGTGAAAAAACTAATGTTTATTGAGAATCTACCATGTCCCAGGCTCCATGCTAGATACTTCATATAACTTAATTCCATTTAGTTCTTACAACAACACCTTGAAATAGGTTATGATTCCCATTTTGCAGATGAAGAAACTGAGGTTCAGAGAAGTTAAGGTCACACAGCTGATTAAGTGACAGTGGTCAAATCTTGGTGGCGCCTCTCTCTCCCCAGGTTAATTTCCTAATATAATGTCACTCCTGGAAATTACAGTCCTTAGACTCAAGAAACTCATAATCTAATGAGGGAAGATGACAAAATCAGCAAAGGGCTAACTAAAATGACTGAGTTCAAACATGGCTAGTAGCACCACCACAGTATTTGTAGGAAGAGAATCCCGACTTTGAATCAGGTAGAAAAATACTTGGGCTAGGAAGGGCTACATTCTGAGACTAAGCTGAAAATATAAAATTACGGAAATTTTTAAATAAAATATCTCCTGTGCACACTTGTTTGCTAACTCATCAGTTTTTCTTCCTGCTTTTTCTTTTCACTAGTTCAAAACTAAGTATAATACTTCTTGTTACATATTGCCATTACATAATGAATTTATAATATCACCGGGAAATAGTTCTTCCTATTTCCCTATAATACTGACACTGATTTCCCCATTTCAAAATTGTTTACATAGACAGATATATGAGTATTTTAAAGTTGTATGCATTTGCATATATACATTTTCATATGCTGATGTTGTCTTTATTTCATTAAACTCTCTGCCACTTTGTTCCGTTTTTTAGCAGCTTAGTTGGAATATAATTCACATATTATACATTTTAGCCATTTAAAGTGTACAATTCAATGTTTTTGGTATATTTAGAGGGTTGTGCAACCATCACTGCAATCTAATTTTGAACATGTTTGTCCTCCCAAAAAGAAAGCCTGTACCCATTAGCAGTCACTCTCCATTTCCCCCAACCCCTCACCCCAGCCCTAGGCAATCACTAATCTACTTTCTGTCTCTGTGGATTTGCCTGTTCTGGACATTGTATATGGAATAATACAATATGTGGTCCTTTGTGACTGGCTTCTTACACTTAGCATAATGTTTTCAAGGTCTGTCCATGTTTTATTATGTATCAGTGCTTCATTCCTTTTTATCGCCAAATAATATTGCATTTTCCCCTACCTTTTGCTTTGCTAACAGAGCCCTGAATTTCATCAAGTATAAGACAGGCTCGTACTCCAAGGTAGGTCACATCACAGACAGTCAATCTGAATTAACATAAGCTAGGATTTTTCAAAATCAGGTTGTGACCCATTAGTGAGTCATAAAATCGATTTAGTAGGTCACAATCAACATGTTTTTTTTTGTGGTAAAAGACACATAACATAAAATTTACCATTTTAACCATTTTTAAGTAAACAGTACATTAGTGTTAACTATATGCACATGGCTGTGCAACAGCTTTCTAGAACTTTTTCATCTTACAAAACTAAAACTCTATACCTATTAAACAAAAAGTCCCCATTTTCCTCCTGCCCGCAAGCCCCTGGCAACCACCATTCTGCCTTCTGTTTCTATGAACTTGGCTACTTAAGATATCTTATATCAGTGGAGTCATGCAGTATTTGTTTTTTTGTAACTGGTTTGTTTCACTTAGCATAATGTCCTCATGGTTCATCCATGTTGTGTATATGATAGGATTGCCTTCTTTTTTAAGGCTGAATAATATTCCATTGTATGTGTACACCACATTTTCTTTATCCATTCATCCTTTGATGGACATTTAGGCTGCTTCCATTTCTTGGCTTATTGTGAATAATGCAATGAACATGGGTGTACAAATATCTCTTTGAGATCCTGTTCTCAATTCTTTTGGATATATACTCAGAAGTTATATTCCTGGATTATATGGTAATCCTATTTTTAGTTTTTGAGGAACCTCTATAACATTTTCCACAGTTATTACATCTTTTTACATTCCCACCAACAACGCAGATGGGTTCCAATTTCTTCACATCCTCATCAACACTTGCTATTTTCTGGTCTTTTTTTTTTTTATAATGGCCATCCTAACAAGCATGAAGTGATATCTCATTGTGGTTTTGATTTGTATTTCCCTGATTATTACTTAAGTTGTACATCTTTTCATATTCTTGCTGGCCATTTGCATATCTTCTTTGGAGAAATGTCTATTCAAATCCTTTGCCCATTTTCAAAATTGAGTTATTTGGGGTTTTTTGTTGTTGTTGAGTTGTAGGAGTTCTTTATATATTCTAGATATTAACCCTTTATCAGACACATAGTTTGCAAGTATTTTCTCCCATTCGTAGTTTGTCTTTTCACTCTGTTGATTGTGTCCTTTGCTGTGCAGAAGTTTTTCAGTTGGATGTAGTCCCATTTGTCCATTTTTGCTTTTGCTGCCTGTGTTTTTGATGTCATATCCAAGAAATTATTGCCAAATCCAATGTCATGAAGCTTTTCCACTATGTTTTATTATAAGGGTTTTATAGTTTTAGTTCTTGCATTTAGGTCTTTCCTCCATTTTGAGTTAATTTTTGTAAATGGATTAAGGTAAGGATCCAACTTCATGCTTTTTTTTTTTTTTTTTTAAAGATTTTATTTATTTATTTTTTCCCCCCAAAGCCCCAGCAGATAGTTGTGTGCCACAGCTGCACATCCTTCCAGTTGCTGCATGTGGGACGTGGCCCCAGCATGGCCGGAGAAGCAGCGCGTCGGTGCGAGCCCGGGATCCGAACCCGGGTCGCCAGCAGCGGAGCGCACTCACTCAACCACCAAGCCACGGGGCCGGCCCCCAACTTCATGCTTTTGCATGTAGATATCCAGTTTTCCAAGCACCATTTGTTGAAAAGACTATCCTTTTCCCATTGTGTATTCTTGGTGTACTTGTCAAAGTTCATTTGGGCATATATGTGAGGGTCTATTTCTGGGCACTCTATTCTGTTCCATTGGTCAATATGTCTGTCTTTATGTCAGTACCATATTGTTTTGATTACTGTAGCTTTGCAATATGTTTTGAAATCAGAAAGTGTGAGGCTTCCAGCTTTGTTCTTCTTTCTCAAGATTATTTTGGCTATTGGGGTCCTTTGAGATTCCTTATGAATTTTAGGATGATTTATTTATATTTCTGCAAAAAAAAACATGGAATTGATAGGGTTGGCATTGAATCTGTAGATTACTTTGGGCAGTATTGATATTTTAACAATATAAAGTCTTCTAATCCATGAACTCAGGATGTCTTTCCATTTATTTGTGTCATCTTTAATTTCTTTCAGCAATGTTTTGTAGTTTTAAGTGTACAAATCTTTTGGCTCCTTGGTTAAGCTTATTCCTAAGTATTTTATTCTTTTTGCTACTATTGTAAATGGGATTGTTTTCTTAATTTCCTTTTCGGACTGTTCATTGTTAGCATATAGAAATGTAACTGATTCTTGAGTGTTGATTTTGTGTCCTGCAACCTTACTGAATTTGTTTATTATAGTTTGTGTGTGTGTGTGTTTGTGTGTGTGTGTGTGTGTGTGTGTGTGTGGAGTCTTTAGGGTTTTCTACATATAAGATGATGTAGCCTGTGAACAGAAATAATTTTACTTCTTCCTTTCTTATTTGGATGCCTTTTCTTTCTTTTTCTTGCCTAATTGCTCTGGCTAGGATTTCTAGTACTTTTTTCAATAGAAGGGGCAAGAGTGGGCATCTTTGCCTTGTTCCCGATCTTAGATGAAAATCTTTCAGTTTTTCACCATTGAATATGATGTTAGCTGTGGGCTTTGCATAAATGAACTTTAATAAAGGGCAAAAAAACACATTAAAGTAGTTTTCTTCTATTCCTGGTTTGTTGAGTTTTTATCATGAAAGAGTTTTGAATTTTGTCAAATGCTTTTTCTGCATCATTTGAGATTAACATGTGATTTTTATCTTTTGTTCTGTTAATGTAGTATATTACCTTGATTGATTTTGCATATGTTGAACCATCCTTGTGTCACAGGGATAAATCCCACCTGGTCATGAAGTATAATCCTTTTAATGTGACTTTGAATTTGTTTTGCTAGTATTTTGCTGAGGATTTTTGTATCAATATTCATTAGAGATATTGATCTATAGTTTTCTTGTTTGTAGGATTTTTTGTCTGCCTTTGGTATCAGGGTAATGCTGGTCTCAAAAAATGAGTTTGTAAGTGTCCCTTCCTCTTTAATTTTTTGGAAGAGTTACCATCAGCATTTTTTAATTAAAGAAAAAGAATATTATAAATAATATCAAAGTATGTTACATGCATTAAAGGTAAGAATTATTTTGTGAAGTTTTATATGTGTGTGTATGCATGTGCATGTTGATGCCTGTGTGTGTGTGTTATGTAATAATGTGTAGATTATTTTCTTACTGCGGGTTGTGGTTTCAAAAGTTTAAAATTCACTGGTATAAGCCAATCATGGTAATGTCATTCCCCTTGCTGGAGCTTGGTCTAGGCATATGTTAGTGATGCAGTTCTGGACAATGAGACATGAAGAGAAGCCTGTTGGCTGAAGAAGTTATCTATTTTCTGTTTATGGATACGAAAGGACATAAGAAACAGAAACATTCTTTTTCTCTCTTGCAGCCTTTAGGTATTTTTGGTGAATGGGTGATATTTGGGGCTGCTGCATGCATTTTGTGACTATGTGGGAAGTAACTAACTTACTAAGGATAGCAGGTTGAAAAAACACAATGACCCTGGGTCCTAATAACATTACTGAGTCTCAAGCAACCACTTCTGAAACTGCCCTACCTTCCAAATTTCCTGTTATGTAAGATGAAATAAATTTGTTTCCTTATTGTTTAGACACTTTTAATTAGATCTTTGTAACTTCTGTTTAATGTTGCATAAAGTACATCAAGGATAAAGATATTTTATTCTTCTTTATAGTCCCTACACCCCCTTGTACATATTTCGTGGTCAGGAAAATTTAACAATCTGACAACCTTATTGTGATCACAAGAGCAGGGTGACAAAGTAGGGTGTCTCTGGAATTTCATTACATCTGTTGCAATGTTGTCAACTAAAAATCGTATTGACCTGCTTATTTTTAGGTAAAATAGGTCTGTATTACAAAGATTAGATTTTTGTCTGTGCAGAAAGCTAAAACTGAGTCAAAAAAATTAATTGAGGATGTACCATGTGCTAAGCATCATTGAGCCAGACCTGGTGGTATAGTGGTTAAGATTCGGTGCTCTCACGACCACGGCCGGGATTATTTCCTGATCAGGGAAACACACCACCCATCTATCAGTTGTCATACTGTGGTGGCTGCATGTTGCTGTGATACTGAAAGCTATGCCACCAGTATTTCAAATACTAGCAGGGTCACTCACAGTGGACAGGTTTCGGCACAGCTTCCAGACTAAGGCAGACTAGGAAGAAGGACCTGACCAGCCACTTCCGAAAAAATTTGACCATTATAACCCTATGAATAGTGGTGGAGCATTGTCTTATATAGCATGGGAAGGTGAGAGGATGGTGCAAAAAGACTGTGCAGATTCCACTCTGCTGTACATGGGGTTGCTAGGAGCAGAATTAACTAACTACTAATTAACTCAACTAACAACAACAAAAGCATCATTAAATGCAATTATAAAATACCTATGACAGCCTTTATGCTAAAAGTAATTTTAATCTCTTTGGCAAAACCAAATGGACTAGATTTTTACTAGTAGGTGCCGAATAATTATTTGTTGAATTAATTAAATGAATATAATAAAGCTATTTAACACATGAGTCATATAATGGTAGGAGTAATGCCACAAAGTGGTACGTGATCAACTGCCAAATGAACAGTACAGATAAGTGTGTGCCCTTTCCACTCTTTCCTGTTTCTGTCTTTGCATTTATACATATATTTTTAAGAAGGTAACTATTATTTATTTATTTATTTATTTATTTATTTATTTATTTATTTATTTATTTATTTATGTCAGGAAGATCAGCCCTGAGCTAACATCCATGCTAATCCTCCTGTTTTTTGCTGAGGAAGACCGGCTCTGAGCTAACATCTATTGCCAATCCTCCTCCTTTTTTTTTCCCCCCGAAGCCCCAGTAGATAGTTGTATGTCATAGTTGCACATCCTTCTAGTTGCTGTATGTGGGATGCAGCCTCAGCATGGCCAGAGAAGTGGTGCGTCGGTGTGTGCCTGGGATCCGAAACCGGGCCGCCAGTAGCGGAGCATGTACACTTAACCACTAAGCCACGGGGCCGGCCCTGCATTTATATTTTTATCTAAGTTACATTATAAGAGTTTTTTTTTCAATATGTATATTTATTGACTTGCTATTATGCACTTAGCAGATTAAAAAACAGGCAAGGTCTTTAAGCTGACAGTTATATAAATAATTAACCTATTATAACCCTTCATTTTACAAAGAAAGAAATTAAGTCCCAGGGGGATTTAACAATTTCTCCAGGGGAATGCTGGTCCATTAATATTTAAATAATAGTGGAAATGGCTATGAGACAGACTATAAGGGCATCCCCCTCCTTTAAAAACAACATTTTTTACATTACCAAAAAGATAATAGCAATAATTAATGCTAAAATTCTATAATTCTGTCAGCAGTGCCAATTAACAAACTATAACTATAGAACATTTAGACAATTACTGATCAATAGAATAGACACAAAGTTCAATCTTGTTCAGTTTAAGAGACAATGCATACTGAGTTCCTTCAGTCAGTGCCCCGATCCTAGTTTGCTCTTTGTCTAGGGTTTCTTTTTCTCCCCAGGGATTCTGTAATCTTGCTCTCTCTCTTTGCACTAAGCTACATCTGAACTACATTTTATCACAGTCTGAATCTTTTCGAGACTTTAGACCATTATTTTATCAAATGGTCTTCTTTCTTTTTTTTATCATAGATTCCTTCTGACTGAACTGTTCTCTTAGAAGTGTGGTTAAGAGCATGTACTCTGGGGCTAGCCCTGCTAGTGGTTAAAGTTTGGTGCTCTCACTGCTTCTGCAGCTGGGGTTCATTTCCTGGTGTTGGAACCACACCACCTGTCTTTCAGTTGCCATGCTGTGGCGGTAGCTCACATAGAAGAAATAGAAGGACTTACAACTAGGATATACAACCATGGACTGGGGGGCTTTGGGGAGGAAAAAAAGAGGAATATTGGCAACAGATATTAGCTCAGGGTGAATCCTTCCCTGCCAAAAAAAAAAAAAAAAAAAAGCATGTACTCTGGAACCAGACTGCCTGACTTCATAATCCCAGCTCCACCAGTTATTAGCCATATGACTCTGGTTAAGAGTCTTAACCTCTTTGTCACTCAGTTTCTTAATCTGTAAAATAGAGATATTAATTGTTGTGAGTATTAAGTAAAATGATATTTGTTCTATATAAGTATTTGCTGCTATTATTTTCAGTATTATTATTATTAATCATAGTCAACTCTCTATTAAGATAAATACAAAGTTATTTGGGTAAAAAATGTGTACTTAGAGGTCGACAGATAGTAACTTTAAGGATATCCAGAGGGGAACATGGGAGTCTTTTTCTAATTCCATTTTATTTCCCCTTTGTTTCCAATTGCAGCTGGCCAAGTGTCAGGTGGCTGAAGAACAAGTACTCACTACCGACTTCTCATTAAGCTGCCTTGAACCACAAGTGAAGTCACCTTATTCTTCATTTTGAAAGACTTTACCTATAAGGCATCTGAAATGGTATTGTCTATGGAATAATCACCATTGGTTGGTGTTGCAATAAGCCATTTTTACTTTTTAAAATCTTGAGAAGCTCACAAAAACATAGAAAGGAAAGCCACTTGAAATTTGTGAAAGGTAGTTTAAAGCTTCTTCAGAGTTTGCCCAGAGCATCCTGCATTAGATCATGAGCTGTGCAGAGAATTTCAAGTATTGATCTACCATACCCATAGGAGCCTCCTGAAAATGATAGACATTCCAAAAGACTATATCAGCAAGAATACAATTCTTCAAGAAAAGAATGCATCTTTGGTTTATTATAACACAACTTCCTGGCGCTATGCAATTCATTGCAGTTGCTATTTGCTCAGAATTTCCAGGTGAATCCTGTAGAATGGAGGTGACTTCTGCCCTTGCCTTAGCTCAGCTATTTCCTGCTTTCTTGAAAGAGTCTTTCTCATTTGTAGTCTCAATGTTTTCCCCTTCACTGCTAAATGGATCAAGTGGCACCTTCATCTACCTGCTAAGCAAACTATTAATGAAGAAGAGTATATGGCCCACATCTCTGAAAACAGCATAGGAGATTATTAGGGAGGCAGTGTAACATGCACTTATGAGCAGATACTCTCTGGAATCTAACACATTTGGACTTGTAGTCCAGCTGTGCTACTTACTAGCTAAGTGATCTTGGGCAAATGACGTACCATCTCTGAACCTTAGTTTCTTCATTTGCAAAATGGGAATAATTACAGTACCTATCTCATAAGGCTATTATAAAAATTCAGTGAGATAATTTATGCTAAGTTCTCTTAGGAGTGCCTGGCACATGGTGGCCCCATATAGTGGTAGTAGTAAACCTATTCCTATATGATAAGGTCATGGAGCTACAAAAAAACAAAGTGTAGGTAATCCATTCTGCCATGATACTCATTTTCAATGAAATACTATTTGGTTATAGTCTGCTCCTTTTAAACTCACCCCTGTTGGTAGGAACAACCAAAACATTCAGAAAACGGGCCTGAAACTACATTCCCACTTCTTCGAGGTGTGTTCCTGAATTACCCTATCCTCCACAAACACCAAGCTCCATCCCAGCTTGTTCCATTATCTGATGCTCACCTTGATCTTCGCAGCATCTTACTAACTCTAGTTCCTATCATTTCTTTAGTGCCTTGGTGTTACTGCTTCTTTAGCATCTGGCCCACTTTGTCTCCTGGACCCATGCTCTCCTCTTCTCTCCTGCTTCAAGTTGCTCAGAATTATTACCCAGATTTAATCTTTCTGGCTAGGCCTCAGGATCCTCTCTCATTAACTGCCTGCCACAGTCAGTCCTGGTAAGTGAAGCCGACCACTCTTGGGACCTGCCCTTTTGCATGGCTCTGGTCTCAGAGGATTCAACACTAGAAAATTACCATTTTACGGGGAGTATACTATCACCTACCACTGTTTCTTACCACTCTGTTATTCATCTGTTCTGCACATAAACTCTCTCTCCCATATGCAGCCTCTTTATTATCTACAAAGCCCTTTGTATAAAGAGAAAAATCATTTCACAGACATGGACTCATATACAATGGAAAGCATAAAGGTGTGCACCTACGTGTGAATTTGTGTATGTATATACTAGCCACATGGAAGAGGGGCAACTACTTGGTCAGAAATCTGGGTGTCCTTAGGAAAGAAGAAGCGGGAAATGGATGCTGAGTAGGCAACCAATTAAAATCCATGACAGCAAGTGAACATGGATAACTTATGAAACAAATCTCATTCATAATAGAAAACATATATTTTCATATGAGTATATGACTATACATGATGCCAGTTAAATATAATGTATTGTCTTGGGGGTGTAAAGTGCTCAATTTTGAGGTATAAAAATGCAGGATACAGGTTGTCAACCTGGTAAGATTTCAGTCTACAGCTATAAAGTTTCCTCCAAGGTTTAGCCCAGTGGGCAGAGCAGGAAAGGAGATGAATTCAAGTGCAGTCCTTCAAAATTATCCTGGAAAGAGGAAATATAATGTAAGGGTTTCAGTATAGTAAGTAAAGATTACTCTCAGTGAACATTCATCTCAAGCAAACAATAGGCATTCAATAAAAATCATATTGGGGCTGGCCTGGAGGCACAGTAGTTAAGTTCACATGTTCCACTTCTGCAGCCTGGGGTTCATGTGTTCGGATCTTGGGCATGGACCTACACACCGCTCATCAAGCCACACTGTGGTGGCGTCCCACATACAAAGTAGAGGAAGACAGGCACAGATGTTAGCTCAGGGACAATCTTTCTCACCAAAGAAAAAAAAATTCATATTGAATTGATTCAAATAATATAAGTTGCAACAGATAGATCTGAACTTCTGCCTCACTAAGTAAATAGGAAACATATATTACTAGGTTTAGTAAGTAAATAGAGAACACAGCTACTTACATCTTATCTAGTGTACGAATTAGGAATTTACATTTGGCTGGTAGTTACAGAAACTGGAAAACAGTGACTCAAACAAATTGGAGGTTTATTTTTTCTCATGTAGAAGTCCAGAGGTGGGCAGTCTAGGAATTGTATGGCTTTACCACTATCCTTAGGGTATGGCTTTGTGTCAGCTTGCCTACTCCTTTTAAGGAGCATCTTTAGAAGTTATAACCAACAACTTCTCCTTCATATATTTGACCAGAAGTGTGAAATATAGTCATGCCTATCTGCCAGGGAGGTTGGGAAATGCTTGCCAAAAACTGGGGCAAATCTGTTAGTAAAAAACGAAAGGGAAAATGGATATTGGGTAAGAAACTTGTATTCTCTGCTCTAGTCCACCTCTATGACTACCAAACATCTATGCACATCCTTCCCATTTATGGACTACACTCGTCCATCTCCCAAGAGAGGTAATAATTTCATATAATCACTAGATCCAGTAAAAAATTTAGGATTTCTGGGTGATGTGAAGTCCTCTCCATCAGGTTTGGATGTGGCAGAAGATACTAAAGTAAAAATTCCCATTCAGAAAAAGGAGAATGTAAAACTCTGAATCCTAACAATCATCAAGTCATTCTGAACAGGAATAGTGAAGTTTCCTTGCCTTGGCAGTAGGCCCTTGAGTGGCCCATCTGGCAGCCTTCAAAATCTTTGGAATCATCTGGGAGGATTTCCCTTGTCCATTGCCCTCTGTTTTCCCTGATTCTTCTTTCTCATAGTTCTTCCTTATTCATCATCCTCCTGGTTACATCTGAGTTGAGCTTTGTCAAGGATGTCCTTTCTGGAAGCCTATACATAGCTTTGGGCTGCTTTCTTATTGCTGGTGCAGGTTCAGGACCCTGGAGATTGTTAGGGGGTTTAACAGTCACAGACTGTTCCAGTCAGGCATTGGACATTTTTTGGCAATATATTCCCTGAAAATTTAGCAGATTTCCAGCATATTTATTTCTGATCAATCCATGCGTGAGTAACCTCAGCCAAGGACATTTTCTAGACCAGTTCTCCTCAAAATTCCAGATTGTGACAAGATAAGGTGATTGCACCAGAATGTAAATTAACACTGCTTTTTTAAAATAATTTTATTTCTTTATTTATTTTCTTCCCCCAAAGCCCCAGTAGATAGTTGTATGTCATAGCTGCACATCCTTCTAGTTGCTGTATGTGGGACGCGGCCTCAGCATGGCTGGAGAAGCGGTGCGTCGGTGCATGCCCGGGATCCGAACCCAGGCCACCAGCAGCGGAGCGCACGCACTTAACCGCTAAGCCACAGGGCCGGCCCAACACTGCTTCCTTCATTGACGAAGTTTTGACATTAAAAACTGAGATGAACTAAACGGTGATCTTAGTGTCAAAGTTGATTTACATTCTAGTTCAATCTCCTTATCTCCTCTCAGACCAGTACCGAAAATTCATGAACTGACAGCTAGTCTGTGGACCACACTTTGAGTACCACTGGCCCAGACAAACTTTCTAAGCCTGAGAATTTTGGGCTTTTAGTTGCTTATCTTTACACTCTATCCATTCTCATCTTCTCCTTTAACTTAATGGCTACCACCTTCAGGACATTTGAAACAATAAGCTTTGTCGAGGAGAAAACACTATTAATTTGATCAGAGAATTTGTTCAGCAGAGCATCAATCTTATTTCCTGCTAAGGCTGCAGCTTTGTTCTCACCACTGTTAATGGCTTTCTTTGGAGTACAGAAGCCTTTAGCTTTTTCAACCCTGCAAGGCTCCAAATTAAAAGAATCTCAGTAAACTTAAATTGCAAGCCAAAGACTAAAAGCACCTCTCTTAGTACATTTATCTTTCCTTCCATTTCTGCAGCCTGAGTTTATCACTTTCTTATGGAACTTTTCTAAAAGCCAGAAGAAGGAGCCAAAACATGCCAACTTCTGAAATTTCCTACCATTTTTCTTAATGCTACAGCTTTGGTTGACACTTGGTTTATACTCCAAGGAACAGCAGGCAAAAGTTTGACCACAGTCACAAGCTTTCCAGACTGAAGTAGGTGTATCTTTAATACTTATTTCCCCATTGTCTCAATTCAGCCAGTACCACATTTTAGATTCTGTTACTTGCAACACCATTCTGATACCAATTACTGTATAGGTAAGGATTCTTAGAACTGGACAAAAGATTCCATTCTAGCTAGTTTAATAATTCATTCAGCTTAGTTTAATAAGGGATATTAGATGATGCTCAGAATCATTGGGAGACCTGAAGGAACAAACTGTAGAGTACATTTCTAGAAACAACTCCCTAAACCTAACTATAAAACCGGCTTATTAAGCAAGCCGTTATTGACATAGGCCTCAGAACTATACTGTTTCTGCCATAATTTTGAGACAGCTGCCTCCATGGTTATCTTAGAAGAATGAAATTCCTTTGCCAGTGTATTTGCTAGTAGTTCAGTCTCCTACATGTGGCCACTACCACACACTGCTCCTTTCCTTCTTCCAGGTCTCATTACACGTAGAACCCTAGCTCCAAGGATGAGAAATAAAGATTTCAGCAGGAAGTGGGGTGGGGTGGGTGTTGAGTGAGCCAATCTACAGTATCTATCATAACTGATCTTTTCCTTCCCTCCCTTCTCAAAGGAAGGGGTGTTTCTACTTCTTTTCAAAGTAAGTCTCTTACATTTTTGATCTCACTTCTTGAATTTTTCAGGACTTGGCTCCATCAACTGTTGCTCAATTTATTTTCAATCTCCCCTCCACTGTCTGCTTTCTCTCTATCCCAAATCTTTCCTCACCTATACCTTCCTATCAAGGCTCTTGCTTTCTCTTTCTCCTTTACCTCAACATCACATTTATAGAATAGATAATCTATATTAACTCTTCAGCCCATAGCAATCTGAACATGTCTGTGCAGCCAAATTTTTCTCGAAAATCTGAATGAAGAGAAAGCTTTGATTTTGCCTTAGTTAGAATGCAGATAAAAATAGGAATTTGCTTGATTTATTGATACTATGATAACAGTATAGACTTGATGTTTATATTTAAGAATAAAGTAAGATTTCTCCATAAACTTTATGCTGAAAGGATACAAAGTATAACTGGGGAAATATGCAAGGAATCGTTTCCTTGTGTCTTGGCGCCAGTTTTCCGGTCTTTAAGAACAAACTTTTCAGTGAATACATTTGTATACAAAAAGTACATCACAGATTAAAGTGTACTGATAAATTCATAAGTATGTGGTCAAATCAACTATCTTCGAACCTCATATTTTCTGGATTTTAAACATGACTAATTTATTTATGTAACCCTTAAATATATAGGAAAACACAAACCCAAATTTGAGACCACTTACCCCCACCATTCCAAAGTACCATATTTCAGGGCTCCCAGAGACAAACTGCTCATAAATATTTCCTGCCTAAGAAATTATAAAGCCTCCCTTGTAAGCTATTGAATACTGCAAGGGCTGTGTGATTGGTTGCTTCTGCAATATAATCACTACTAGTACAGTACAATAATTGATAGGACGGTCAATCCCGAACTCTGTAACCTAGATAATTAGCCTGAAGTAGAATCATGACTAAAATGCTAAACTTTATATTGAGAATGTTAGAATCAGAAAAGAAAAAAGTCAAAAGGTAAGCATCTATATTAAGCGCTACTAATCTGATATTCATATATTGAGTAAAACATATTTTCTTGAATTATCCACTTGTTGTCACAATTGTTTTCTTTGCTAGTAGGAAATCTAGCTAAGGAATAGCTTCCTTTCACCTCAAGAGAAAGTTATAACCCTCCCACATCAAGAGAGCTTACTTAAAATGACCAAATGGAAAAATAGATTGGTATATGTCAAAATAACTTCATAAATGGGGGGGGCTGCATTGACATCATGTACATGTATTCTGAAAAGAACCCTAATTTTAGGCTTTCAAGATTAGGAATGTTTTGCTCAATTTAACTGCATTAATATTATCATTGACACATGGAATATTCCAGGTTAAAATTCTTTAAGGCCTATGGTTCTATATTTAAAGTTCCCTGATTTATTGATTCTTCTATATATTCAGCTATTCCAAGGAAGAGGCAAAAATCACTTTGGCTTGTGATCAATAGACCATCTTAAAATAAGATTTTTATTACTGCTGATGCCAATAAGGATGGTGAAGATAATCACACCTTTTTTTTCTTTTTGCTCAATGAGGTTTTTTAAAACAGCTTTACTGAAGAAAAATGACATAAAGTAAACTGTAAACTATAAAGTATACAATTTGGTTAAGTGTTGACTTATGCATACACATGGGAAACCATCCCAACAACCAGGATGGTGAACATATCCATCACCCCCAAAGTTGTATTTTGCCCCTTGGTAAACCCCTGTCTCCCATCCCTCTCCACTCTCCCTTTCCTCAAGCAACCACTGATGTGTTTTCTGTCAATATAGATTAGTTTGTATTTTCTTAAGATTTGTATCAATGGAATCATGAGTATGTGCTCTTTTGGGGCTGGCTTCTTTTAATTGGCAAAATTATTTTGAGATTGATCCATGTCGTATCAATTTTTATGTATTTATTTTTTATTTATTTTTTTTGTGAGGAAGATCAGCCCTGAGCTCACATCCATGCCAATCCTCCTCTTTTTGCTGAGGAAGACTGGCCCTGAGCTAACATCCGTGCCAATCTTCCTCCACTTTATGTGGGACACTGCCACAGCATGGCTTGACAAGCAGTGCATCAGTGCGTGCCTGGGATCCGAACCCAGGCAGCCAGCAGGGGAGTGCACGCACTTAACCGCTAAGCCACAGGGCCGGCCCCTGTTTTTATTTTTTTTATTAATGAGTAGTATACCATAGTATGGACATATACCAATTTGTTTATCCATTCACCTGTTGATGGATATCTGGGTTGTTTCCACTTTTTGGCCACTCCACATAAAGTTGCTATAAGCATTCATGTACAAATTTTTGAAAGGACATATGCTTTCTTTTCTCTTGGGTAAATACCTAGAGAAGGAATGGCTAAATCATATGGTAGCTGCACATTTATCTTTTTAAGAAACTGCCAACCTCATTTCCAAAGTGGTTGTACCATTTTACTTTCCCACCAGCAGGGTTATGAGAACTCCAATTCCTTCATATCCTTGCCAATATATGTCATTTTAATAGGTCTGTAGTGGTATTTCATTGGGGTTTAATTTGCAATACCCTTAATGACTAATGAGGTTGACCAATTTCTCATGTTATTTTTTGTGATCCATGTATCTTCTTTGGTGAAATATCTGCTCAAATATTTTGCTTTTTTTATTGGGTTGTTTGTTTACTATTAAGTTTTGAGCATTCTTTATGACCTGGATACAAGTCTTTTATGAGAAATATGCTTTGCAAATATCTTCTCCAAGTTTGTAGCTTGCCTTTTCAGTCACCTAACAGTGTCTCTTGAAGAGCAAAAGTTTTTATTTTCCATGAAGTCTTTTATCGATTTTTTTATGGCCTGTGTTTACGGTGTTGTATCTAAGAGATTGTTCCCTAAGCAAAGGTCACAGAGATTTTCTCCTATGTTTCTTTCTAAAAGCTTTATAGTTTTAGGTTTACATTTAGTTCTGTGATCCATTTTGAGTTAAATTTTGTGTATGGTGTGAGCTTTAGATTGAAGTTCTTTTCTTTTCTTTTTTTTTTTTTTTTGCATATAGACAACCTCTTGTTCCAGCATCATTTATTTAAAAAATAAAATACTTTCTCCACTGAATTGCCTTTGCACTTTTGTTGAAAATCTGTTGTCCATATATCTGGGTTTATTTTTAGACTCTCTATTCTGTTCCACTGATCTGTTTGTCTATCTTGATGCCAATACCACATTGTGTTAATTACTGTAGCTTTATAATAAGACTTGAAATCAGGCAGTGTGAGGCCCCAACTTTATTCTTTTTTTAGTTTTGGCTATTGTAGGTCCTTTGCCTTTCTAGAGGCATTTTAGAATCAATCTGGCAATTTCTTCAGAAAAACAAGCTGGGATTATAATTGAGATTGTGTTGACTCTATAGATCAATTTGGGGAGAATTGATCTCAACAATATTGAGTCTTCCAACCCATGCACAGGGTGTATTAATTAAAGGTCTTTTAAAATTTATTTCAGCAATGTTTTTTAGTATTCAGTCTTGCATATCTTTTTCAGCTTTACCCCTAACTATCCTTAAGCGTTTTTGATCCCTAAGTGCTATTACAAATGGCATTGCCTTTTAAATTTCAATTCTTTTTTTTTTTTTCTTTTTTTTGGTCCAGTTTTATTGAGATATAATTGACATACATCACTGTATAAGTTTAAGATGTGTAGCATAATAGTTTGACTTAAATATATTGTAAAATGATTACCTTAATAAGTTTAGTTGGCATCCATCACCTCATATAGATACAAGAAGAAAAAGAAAAAAAAGAAAAAAAATTGTTTTCTTTGTGATGAAAATTTTTAGGATTAACTTTAACTTTCATATATACATATCATATAGGTAGTATCTTTTTTTTTTAATTAATTTATTTTTTTCAGGTGTACATCATTGTACTTCTATTTCTGCATAGACTACATCATGTTCACCACCAAAATACTAATTACAACCCATCACCACACACATGTACCGAATTATCCCTTTCACCCTCCTCCCTCCCCCCTTCCCCTCTGGTAACCACCAATCCAATCTCTGTCCCTATGTGTTTGTTTATTGTTGTTATTATCTACTACTTAATGAAGGAAATCATATGGTATTTGACCTTCTCCCTCTGACTTATTTCACTTTGCATTATACCCTCAATGTCCATCCGTGCCCATCTTCCTCCACCTTACATGGGATGCCGCCACAGCATGGCTTGCCAAGCAGTGCTTCGGTGACCGCCTGGGATCCGAACCGGCGAACCCCAGGCTGCTGTAGCAGAGTGCGTGCACTTAACTGCTTGTGCCACCGGGCCGGCCCCTAAATTTCAATTCTTGATTGTTCACTGCTAATATATAAAAACACAATTGATTTTTGTATATTGATCTTGTAATCTGCAACCCGATAAACTCATGCATTAGTCCTAGTATCTTTTTTGTGGATTCCATCAGATTTTCTACATAGACTGTCATGTTGTCTACAAAGACAGTTTTACTTTTCCCTTTCCAATATGGACGTCATTTACGTATGTATATATGTATGTATGTCTTCATTTTTGCCTAGTTGCACTGGCCAAAACCTCTAGTACAATGTTGAAAAGAAGTGATGACAGTGGACACCCTTGTCTTATTCTTGATTTTAGGGGGAAGTCATTCAGTCTTTTAACATTAAATATAATGCTACCTATGAGTTTTTCATAGTTGCTCTTTACCTGGTTGAGAAAGTTTCAATTCCTGTTTTGCTGAGAGTTTTAATGAGGATTGATGCTGAATTGTGTCAAATGGCTTTTATGCATCTATTGAGATCATAATATGTTTGTATGGGTATTAATTTGTTAGTATGATGAGTTACATTGATTGCTTTTGAATGTTAAATCAACTCTGTATTCCTGGGATAAGCCCAACTTTGTTGTGATGTATTATCTTTTTTTTTTTTAATTTTTTAAATTCATTTATTTTTTTCCCCCAAAGCCCCAGTAGATAGTTGTATGTCATGATGCACATCCTTCTAGTTGCTGTATGTGGGACGCGGCCTCAGCATGGCCGGAGAAGCGGTGCGTTGGTGCGCGCCTGGGATCCGAACCCGGGCCGCCAGCAGCAGAGCACGGGCACTCAACCGCTAAGCCATGGGGCCGGCCCATGTATTATCTTTTTTATATATTGTTGGATTCAATTTGCTAAAGTTTTGTTTAAAATTTTTGCCTCTAGCTTTGTGAGGGATATTGGTCAGTAGTTTTTTTTTTGGTAATGTCTTTGTCTGGTTTTGGGACCAGAGTAATGCTGGTCTTGTAGAATGAGTTGGTAAGAGGTCCCTCTCCTCCATTTTTTGGAAGAGTTTTTGTAGAATTCATGTTATTTCTTCCTTACATGTTTGATAGAATTCACCAGAAATAACATTTTTTATATAAAAAATTTTTAAATAAATATAAGAAACAAAAAGCCTTTTTGTGATTTGATTAATGTTTAAATATAGCTATAACTTTTCTAAAATTTGTCCTTCAGGGTCATTAGTTTTCACTGTTTTCAATTAGAATGAAATTCCTACCCACCCATACACATTTTTAATAGCTGTATTGAGATATAATACATATCATATAGTATAAAATTTAACCATTTAAATTATACTTTTCAATATTTTTTAATATATTCACAGAGTGTGCGATCATCACCACAATCTAATTTTAGAACATTTTTATCCCCTCCAGAAAAAATCCTGTATGCATTAGCAGTCACTCCTTATTTACCCCTCCCCAGTTTCTGGCAACCACTAACCTACTTTCTGTCTCTACGGATTTGCCCATCTGGACATTTCATATAAATGAATAAATGTAATTATATACATGGTCTTTTTTGGCTGGCTTCTTTCACTTAGCATATTTTTAAGGTTCATCCATGTTGTAGCATGTTATCAGTAATTCATTCCTTTTTATTGCCTAATAATATTCTATCGTAAGGACCATATACATTTGAAGGAACACATTTTCAACTTATATTAGATATACCAATATTATAGAAAAAGCTAAATTTTCAGTAAAAAGAAATCAGCAGTTTCCAGTCAAGATAGTGGATTCATAAGGATACCAGGAGCCTAATCACATTAACAATGGCGAATAAAATCTATTCTTTTTTTAATTAAAAAGTATAACAGAGATTATAGTGGTGGTTATAGAACTCTGTGAATATACTAAAGGCCATTGAATTGTAAGTTTAAATGGGTGAATTTTATGGTATATGAATTATATCTCAATAAAGCTGTTTTTTTTTTTTTAAGATATAACAGATAAAAGTCGGTTCACCAGGAAGGGAAAGAGATAGCAATGAGCAAGAAGCTGAAGCCACAGGCTTGTGCGAGTTGCTCTTAGGTACTCAACTGTACATAGTGTACCGTACAGTTCATTGCTTATTACTTCTATAGGGACTATATTAACCATGTTTGACGTAGAGAGAGTCATAAGAATTAGGACTATAAAATATCCTTAAATAATAAGAAAACAAACTTGTTTATCTACTCATCCTATCTTTTCTATACTCAGTAAATTTTATCTTAGCATCCACTATGTACCAGGCACTATTCTAGGAACTAGGGATCAATGGTGGGCAAGGATGATCATGGTATGTGAAAAATGTGCATAGAAACAAAATTAATATGAAATCCTCCAAAACGTTAACGTTGTGCCTTTCTGTGGTTTCCAAATTTTCTAAAATGAACATGTACTCCTTCTGTCATAAAAAAAACAAAAAGGAATAACATACATATTTTTTCTGGAGATTATTATCTTTATTTGCTTGGAGGAGTATCAATCGTTATTCAAAACATGCAGTTATCCTAACCAAGACCTCAATTTATTCTTGTGGGTTTTTTTTCTTGTTTGTTTGCTTCCTTGTTTACTTATTTATCTATATCCATTTATTTATTTGTGGAGGGGGCAATTCTTAGAGGAAAGGGGAAGTGTATTAGTTTTCTATTGTTGTGTACCAAAATACCACAAACTTAGCAGCTTAAGAAAAACATCCATTTATTTCCATGGGTCAGGAGTTTGGGCACAGATTAGCCGGTTTCTTTCATCGTCATCTCACTAGGCTGAAATTAAGGTGTTGGCCAGGGCTGAGGTCTCACCTGAGGCTGTAGGCTCTCTTCCAGGATCACGCAGTGTTGGAAAACTTCATTTCCCTGCAACTGTTCAACTCATGGTGGCTGTCTTCAAGGCCAAGAGGATCATGTTGGCTGTTGCTCCTTATCTTCTTTAAGGGCTAACCTGATTAGGTCAGGCCTACCCAGAATAATCTCCATTTTGATTAACTCAAAAGCAACATCTGCAAAATCCCTTCGCCACCACATTCATAGAGCCCTCCCACAATCAAGGGGAGTTTATTATACAGGGTATGTACGCCAGATGCTGGGAATCTTGGGGGCCATCTTAGAAGTCCACCTACCACAGAAGGGTTCTTCTTTAAAGGATTATAAGAAGATCTCCTAGTTATCCTTCAATTCACTCACAAGCAGAACTGGAGCATGTTCTGTAAATTAAGCACACACACAAAATTAACAATAAAACTATGAATTACAATCGCAATATATAAGAACTGTGTCTGAAGAAGGGAAACCTTACATTACCTTAATGAAATTAACTATTTCTTGTATATATAGAATCTATTGTCAGGAAAAATTATGAAAGAACAAAATGGACAAAAAAGTAATAGTGAGTGTCCTGTCGAGTTTACCCATCAGAGTTATCTCCACCTTTCATCGTCTTTGAATTATTTTACAATTCTAAGTTGTAGATAACTGAAAGCACTGCCAAGGATTTTTCCATATGCAAATTAATTGTCTAGTAGAGAGACAACTGATTTTCCTCTTCCTCTGTGGAAAAAGCCAGTTGTGAATCTATACTGTATTTGTAAATTCATTTCATAAGCTATTTTTCTTCTCTTTGAATTCACCTTAAACCAATCTTTCATTAATTAATAAATAAAATCTTTGACACATTCATTTTATATTTGTATGATAGTCATGATTTCATTTTATTTATTTATTTTTGTGTGTGTGTGTGTGTGAGGAAGATCGGCCCTGAGCTAACATCCGATGCCAATCCTCCTCTTTTTGCTGAGGGAGATTGGCCCTGGGCTAACATCCATGCCTGTCTTCCTCCACTTTATGTGGGACGCCGCCACAGCATGGCTTGACAAGCGGTGCGTCGGTGAGTGCGGGATCTGAAAAAAATTATCTTTTGAGGCCAGCCCGGTGGCACAAGCAGTTAAGTTCGTGTGCTCCGCTGCGGCGGCCCGGGGTTCGCCGGTTCTAATCCCAGGTGCACACCGACGCACCACTTGTCAAGTCATGCTGTGGCGGTGTCCCACGTAAAGTGGAGGAAGACGGGCACGGATGTTAGCCCAGGGCCAGTCTTCCTCAGCAAAAAGAGGAGGATTGGCATCGGATGTTAGCTCAGGGCCGATCTTCCTCACACACACAAAAAAATTATCTTTTAACACTCTATCTTTTAAATTCCAAAGAATTAAAAAAATGCTTGTAGGTACAATCTGTGCAATGATAATATTTGGCCATAGCATAGAATTTTTGTGCATGTCATGAGCCAATTTTTCCAATGCTGATTATCTGTTTAGTGACAAGTATTTTGCTACTTTCTTGCTTAATACATTTAAAAACTGCCTGCTCCTGTTTTTAATTTTTAAATCATGTATACTTGAAATGAAGTCACGTCTGTGACTGCATTAAAGCCTCTTAGGCAGGCTTTCAAGAAATCAGAGTATCTGGTCCCCTAACTAAGATTCTATACCCTTACTTCCAAACATCAGGGTAATGGGAAGAAAATGTTAATTCTCCTTCATAGTTTTTTATTTAAAATGTGCTTCAGTTCACTTACCCAGTCTCTATGAGAAGTCTTTTCTGATTCCATAAAAGTGAGGTGTGAGGAGTCTGGCTATTTAAATACAAGCACGTTATTTTTTTTCTTCAGGCTGAAAGCTGAATTTCCAAAAGAAATTAATCAAATGCAGCATTTTGAAAATTGGACCTATTATGCTAAGCTGATGTATCCTCACAGAGGAAAAGAGCAAAGCACTTGAAACTAATAGAATTGGCTGAATGCAGGGATTTTTAAAAGGCCCTTGCCCATTTCCTGGCTGACCTTTCTCATAGCATATGTAGCAGTCAATTAGAGTGGCATCTGAGTAATTCAGACTCACACACTCTTGACAATCATAATGTTTTCATAATTTTTATTATGATTTTATTTAGCTTTAAATGTGCAGAACATGCACTCACAAAATTTAATATTATTTTTTGAAAATTGATTGGAGTAGTAGAAAGTAACTATGTTCCTTAGCAACAATAACATTGCCTAACTTATGAACACTTACATTAGCCAGCAGAATCAGACAAAGCAGCCTTGAGAAAATTTAAGCTAAGAGAAACGCCATATTGTTGAACATTACCTTATTAGGACTAAGAAAACAAAAATTCACCCAATCATCCCTTTATCCTAGGTAGTTGTTATATGGGGCTTTTTGTTTTATTTCTTCATTTGTACCTTTCAATCTGAAAATAGGAACTTAATTATCTCTTAGATTTTATCAATTTTCAAAGAAATCTAACAATGCTTTGAAAACCCTCACTTACCCAGTCATCAACATAAATTATTAGGATGCATATATCTTTAGTTTATCATTGTTAGGGGAAAGTGCCTGATGAAGCCTTAGATTATATTCACAAAGCTGGTTTGGTGTCCTGTGGATAGAGATGCTTATGTGTATAGATATCAAATCATGGCCATGTCTCCTGAATGAAGTAATGTTAGGGACTGAGGTCACAAAAATAATCACACCATGATTTCTGCCCTGGAGAAGTTTAGTCCAGCAGGGAACACAGACATATAACAAATTAATTACCATACAAAACATATAATGCCAATGTTTACAAAGTGCTATGGAAAAACAAAGAAAGGAGTGATGACGATGAAACAAAAAAAAGGATAATGAAAGTGAAAGAAGAGGGTCACAGGAGGTGACTTTTGAGGATGGTCAAAGAATTACCAAGTAGAGAAGAGGGAAGGGGAACTTCCATCAGAGGGAACAACTTTAGTAAAATGTATGTACAATGACTTTTACATTACAAAAAAATGTACATTTTCTTTCATTGGCATTACAAAAAAATACATATTTTCTTTGGCCCCTTGAGATGAAGTGATGAATTTGGTTTCCCACTTCAGTAGGTCCATAAGCGAGATGCTTTTATGTCTTGAATATAGAATTAAATAGGTATGTATTCCAAATCAGGACTAGCCATAGCTACTTTAGTATTTCAAAAAGATGTTAATGTTAATATAGCAAGTGTTGATTTTTAAAAATTTTTTATTCCCAAGATAACAACCATATTACAAATTTCCCCAGTATTTCAAAAGGGCATCAAATGATTAAAAAAAGATGACTTTATTTTCTGAATTGTCTAGATATATTTGGTTTAGGTATTTTGGGTTTTTAGGACAGCACTTCTAAAGTGTAGCATGCTTCAATTTCATATGTGGGGTGCTTGTTACAAACCCCTAGACTCCTTCTTAGTGAATGAGAATATATGGAGCTGGGAAGTGGGATGCAGGAATTTGCACTTTCTACAAATTCCTCAGGTTATGCTTAGATATTACTGCTTTAGAGAATTTAGCCTAAAGGTACAGCTAAAATATACGCGTTTTCTAGAACACCACAGAACTGAGAAACAACCACCAATTAATTGCCTAAGGAAATTTGTAGACAAGTTTGCCTATAGACATAACTACAGGTATGAGAAAGACTAAAAGAAAAAGTTCAAACTTGTTTTAATTTCTTTCTTAATAAGAGAATTTACAAAACACATATTTCCTCAAAATGATTATTAAAATTTTAAGAGAAAGGAAGGTTCATACAATAGTAAGTAACAGCATGTTGCAGTTTGCAGGTGCAGGGGAGAGAAAACTTTTCCTCTACCTTCTTGGGTTCAGTATCTGGGGATGTGTGAATTAAACTGACAAAAGATAAATTAGCAAGAGAAAAAAATAGAAATTATTTACACGTGCAATGTGCATATACGAGGGAGTGCTGAGTGATCAGTAACACAAAGGGGTAGTTAGAATTTGTTACTAAGTTAGGTATACTCGAAGGGGTAGTTATATACCTAACTTAGTAAGGGAAAGGGGGAGAGGAAAAGGCTTCTCTGGGAAGAACAAATAGGTTTCTTTAGGAAAGACAAATGAGTTTCTAGAAGAACAAATAGGAGATAAGGAAGTTTGTGATAATTGTGTTTATGTAGCTGCGAGTGGTCTTTCTGTCTTCTTCATGGCCATGAAGCTCCCCAGAGAGGAGATTTATGGTAGATTTACTCTTGGTTTCTCTCCTTGGTGTAGGAGTCTCCCCCAAGAGGGAATTTATGGCAGTCTTCATTTCTCAGCAGTTTCTGCTTTTAGTCAGATACGGAAGTTCTGAGAAGGCCTCTTTCTGCACCTGTTGAATCTCCAATGTCTTTAGCTTAGAATAATCTTTACATCAACTATGGGGTTTCGAGCAGGTCCCTATACAGAACAAGAAGCCATTTTGGAATGAAGTGTAAGTTTTAAAAGTCAGAGCAGGTATTTTTGCTCTAAAACAATTAGGCAAACCGAGCAAGGGTGTATGCAAATAATTGGGTAAGGCATGTTGGGTATCAGATACTAGTGAGAACTGATACCAACGTAATTTCCTGTCCCCCTGTTAAATAATATTGACTCCAGGCATGCTTTCCTGTCCTTAAACTGGGACCAGGCATAAAAATTTAGCTTCTCAGTGCAGGAGTTACCTAATCTTAGAAGATAAGCCAACCAAAACAGCTTGATCATGAAGATTCACTTCAAGATCCTCATCCTTGCTGTGCTCACCAATCCCAAGCTATTTTGGGATTGCATAAACTCTGCCCAATCTATAGCAGATTCCTGTCTTCAAAATCACCTTAAAATCACCCATTCCAGACTCTAAAACCCTAAAACTTCCTGTAGACACACCTCCTTAATTTCTCCATTTCGAGAGAGTACTTAGATTTTCATGGTGGTTTTCTCTCATACCGCAGTAAGTCTAATAAACAGCATTGCTTGATCAACAGCTTGTTCTGTAAAAATTGTGAAACACCAAAAAAAAAAAAAGGCAAAAAATTAGTAGGTGTCCTTTCAATGGAATGCTAGATGTTATCTAGCAGACCTTTAGGGATTATCTGATTCTCCATTAAGATCTATGCTTTTCACTCTCTTTGGGCTATTGTACAATTCTGAATATTGTAGAAAACTGATAATAATGCTAATTATTTTTATCCATAGAGATGCAAATGATGTTTTTCTGGTTGGTGATGCAATTGATGGAAGAAGAGATGATTCTACACATTACATTTTATTTCCCTGTGAGTATTGATCATTTTTGCGCGTAGTAGGAAATTCATTTGATTACCTATCTATATATGTGCCTGTTCTTTGGATTCTCCTTTGAACCAGTATTAACATCTTACTTGTTCAATCATTATTGAGTTTAATAAAACCTGTGATGTGTGTTTACTTTATATTTGTATAAATCATGATCCTACCTTTTTGAAATTATCCTTTAACACTGATGATCTTTTGGGGAGTCAAGAGTCAACCCTAGGATGGAACAAGAAAAAGAAGTGAGACTTGGTTAGAAATCTAGGTGAGTGATATGCCGGAACTAAAGGGTAAAGCAGAAAGAACAGATTTGAGATTTGGTACCTAGGATCATGATAAGTGAAGCAGCCTGTATTAGTCAGGGTTCTTCAGGCAAACACAGACAAGGAGATTTATTTGGCTTCCATGATTGTGGGGCCTGAAGTCTGAAATTTGTAGGGCAGGAAGGCTGGAAATGAAGGTAGCAGTTGATGTTGCAGTCTTGAGTCCGAAATCTGCAGGGCAGGCCAGCAGGCGGGAAACTCAGGCAGAGTCTCTTCTATGTTGCAGTCTTAAGGCAGAATGGTTTCTTCCTTGAAAAACCTCGGTTTTTCTCTTAAGATCTTCAGCTGATTAAATGAGGCTCACTCACATTACGCAGGGTAATCGGCTTTACTCAAAATCTATTGATTGTAAATGTTAATCATATCAAAAAAAATACCTTCAGAGCAACATCCAGACTGATGTTTGACCAAAAGTTTTTCATATACTTAGAGTTGAGGCAAGAATCGGTCTCTGTACAATGTCTAGAGCAGTGCTTCTCAAGCTTTAATGCACAAAAGAATTACTTTTTTTTTTTATAATTTTATTTATTATTTGTCCCCCCCAAAGCCCCAGTAGATAGTTGTATGTCATAGCTGCACATCGTTCTAGTTGCTGTATGTGGGACGTGGCCTCAGCATGGCCGGAGAAGCGGTGCGTCGGTGCACGCCCGGGATCCGGGCCCGGGCCGCCAGCAGCGGAGCGTGCGCCCTTAACCGCTAAGCCACGGGGCTGGCCCGTGGAATTACTTTTGGACCATGTTAAATGCAGATTCTGATTCAGTAGGCCTGAGTAAGCCCTAACTAGCTCCAAGATGATGCTAATGTTGCTGGTCCTTGGACCACACTTTGAGTAGCAAGGGTCTAAACCACCACTGCGCAATAGAAATATTATCCAAGCCACAAACGTGAGCCACATGTGTAAGTTAAAATTTTCTAGTGGCTATATTAAAAATGTAAAAAGAAATAGGTGAATGAATTTTAATAACTTACTTAAGCCAAAATATCAAAAATATTATCATTATAACATGTAATTAATATAAAAATAGTTAACAAGATATTTTACATTTCTTCTTTCAAACTAAGTTTTTGAAACTAGTGTGTATTTTACACTTACAGCACATCTCAATTCATACTCGCCATATTTCATGTATTCAATAGTCACATTTAGCTATTGGCTATCACAGTGGACAGTGCAGGACTAACCCTTCCATGTAGGAGCCATAAAGGAGCGTCTAGACAAGTATTTGAGACATTTCCTTTCCTCATCTTCTCATTTCTTTTTTTAGATAAGTCTTTATTAAATGAGATTAGTATTCAGGATCCAAGTGCATTTGAGCACAGACATTAACAAAATCCAAGCATGAGGCTGAACTATGCAGATCAACAGCAGCCTTTGATTCTGTTTCTCTCTCTAAGAAGTAGAGAAACATCTACATTCAGCAAAACACATATAGTAAGAGACGTGAAACTTTTGCATCAGTCCCTGGTGGTTGACTGTACAGATGACATTCGCCCAATCCTCTCTTGGTTCTGCCAGCTGAGACTATGGTCAATGCAAGGATTCTGGACCATGATGCTGGCATCTCAGAAAAGCTTATCAAGAGAGCTGGCCAAAGAAGACGTCCAAAGGCAACTCTAATCCCACTCCAGTGCCCCAACACTCTTCTGTACCCCAGTACTGATGCCTTTCAATATTAAATCCCATAGCTGAAAGAAAGATCTCATTTGCTGGGAAGAGGAAATGGATCATGAAATGCTTCACTGAGGGGTTGTACTAGAACTGGCACTTTATGGTTTAGCAAAAATTTTGCAGGAAAAGTTGGAGTGAAATAATATTCCAGAAATAGGAAAAAATATGGACAAAGATATATATAAGCCAAGCCTACAGGGAAAGAGGAAGAACTTGAGTTTGAATCTTTGCTCTAACACTTAACAAACACTACTGTGATTTCCATCCCACTTACCTATCAATGTGAAATCCCTGCCTTATTCCTTTAGTTTCTTGCTCTCCTGTTAGATAACCCTATCCCCACAGCACACGCTCAGTTAGTTAGTTGTTTATTTTCTGTCTCTGGGTAGGAAAATTCCCTTAAGTTATTTCAATTCCTTTCCCAACCACTACTTATTGTACACGTGAAGTTATCCATTGAGCAGCCATTTTATCTCACTCCCTGGTATACAAAAAAAAGACAACTAGATTTGAACTCACAAGAATTATGTTCACTCCTATCTTTTTTTCTGTCGCCTTAATTAAACCTCTTTGAATCATTTTCTTTTTATATTTTTATATTTATTTCTATTTATATAATAGTGATAAACTCTTCCTCATAATTTTGTTAGCATTAAATAGAATATGTAATCTAGAATGACTAGCAATTAGTAGATCCTCAATAAATAATTTTGTCACCCTTTAAAAAACGTGTGAGAAAAATTAGCAACTTTTGGAAAGCAGGTCCTAAACAAATGGATCTTAGACCTTTCTGAGATTGAGAGTATCTAAGGATTAAAAGTATATTTCAATGTTAGTGAAACGTTTTACCTTCTGGAAATATTGCTTATATGCATCTATACAGTTAGAACTCCAGGTCATAATTGTAAATAATAAAAATTAAAATATATTACATGAATCTAAAAATAGTCATAAGAGTAAATGAAATTGTATGTTACTGAATTTAAGTCTTGTAATAAGGTGGGATTGGTATGACATAGAATTGCAAAGCCAACTCTAAGAACTTGTTCAGGGTCAAAATGCCAGTGATGTACATATGAATATCAGTATCTCAGTTTATGTACCCAAATGGAAGTTGGAGTATAACCCGGGTCAAGGAGATAACGTTGGGTCTTGTAACTCCAGGAAGACTCAAAAACTAAAAGGACAGAAGCTAATAAAGTGCCATCTAAACTCTGGTCAGGATACAGGTGGTTGAATGTAATTCTCCTGGATAGCAGTTGCTTTCCCTGTGGGTAAAAATCTGATGCCCGACATGCATACACTTACAATGATTATTTCTCTGCATAAGTGGAATTGGCAGTTCTCTGTTCAAAGCAATTCATTAATTTCACAATACTTTCCTCAAATGAAATTAAGTTTTTAATGAAACAATATACTAGTGTATAGAATTTGCATATAGTTATGTCCTTTACAATTTTGCTAGGATTTATAGGAACTTGAAGTAGGTGTTTATAAAATGGATCTTCCACAGGCTTTCAGTAATGTTATATAAATATACCTCAACTCATTCAGCAGTTTGCAATGTACTATTCATGGCAATGAGAATCGTTCAGTGTGAAAACACCGTATCTGGAATGGACCCAAAGGAAAATTAGTAATAGAGATACATACTTTGAGAAGAATGCTACAATACTATCTTGACCTTGAGCTATGCAATTTTAATTTTGATGAGGACAATTACTAAAAATGATATGTGTGAGTTTGGTATAGGGGCCAGAGTCATGTAAAGTCTCTTAATATTTGGAATAAACACTAGAAAAATCATAAGCAAGAAGTTTGATCACGGGTTTACTATCCCTTGGGTCACATTCATTACCCTTGGCCAAAACAGAATAGGTTAAGAGGGTATCCTTGGTTAAGAAAATCCTCATTTGGGAAAATAGGCTCAACAGAGAATGAAATGAAGGTCGACTGAGGTCCAAATTAGTATTTTTTGGTGATTGTTAAGTTGTTGTTTTTCCTCCTTCAATAATTTACTGTTGGGCTCAGTCATTAAGGGGAGGGATTACATTTTACACACCTGAAATTCTGGCAACCAATACAATGTTATTTTTGGGACCATTGAGAAGGGCCTTTAGACCAGAGCTTTCCAAAGTGGATGTGTACAAGATGATCCATGGGGCACAGGAAGGAAAACAAAAACCTCCACTTAGATTTTTAATTTATTTAATTTATTTTATTTTTACATAGCTTTATTGAGATATAGTTTACATACCATGAAATTTACCTGTTTAACGTGTGGAATTCAATAGTTTTTAGTATATTCAGATTTGTGCAACCATCACCAGAATCCTATTTTCAAACATTTTCAGTACTTCAAAAAGAAACCCCCCCCAAGAGTGACGTCAGCATCATGGCGGAGTGAGCTTTCCCGTGAATTCTTCCCCCACAAGATACAACAAAAGTAACAGCCACGGACCAACAACGGAATCCCAGACAGTGAAAAGCTGGAGCGGAGGGATCCACACTGCCGCACATCTGAGAGCGGAGCGTGCTGGGCCCACGGAGGAAGTGGGGAGAGGTAAGGAGAACTCCGCTCCCTCCCCATCAGATCAGCGATCCGGTCCGCGCGGCTCCCAGAGAGGGGGGAGGGGCGGCCCTCGGCGGGAAACTGTAGCTCTTCGGGCTCTCTCAGCCAGTGGGAAACTCCCGCACAGAGGGCTCAGAGGAGCCACAGGGCTACCATCAACATCTGAGCAACCCAGAGAGCGGATAAAGAGGGGCAAACGAGAAGCCTCCCACGTCAGGGACCCAGAGGGCAAAAGAGAGAGCTCCCCCCTCCCCGCAACCCGGAGTCTGCAGCTCGACCAGATCTAGCGGTCCGAGGCAGACCTGAATAAACTGGACTGGACCCGTGGATCGCAGTGGGGAAAAGAAACAAAACAAAACAAAACAAAACTGCGGATCGCAGCAGAAAAACTGGGGCAGAGCACAGGGGGCTTAGACTACACAGCCCTTTACCACCACACAGTGGCGGCAGGTGGAAATTGCAATCAGAGACTTCCAGGATGAGGAAAATCAAAACCAACACAGGAACCACAATGCAAAAATATATGAAATCACCAGACCAGAAACAAAATGACAAGCACCCAGAAATCAACTCCGAAGACACAGAAATCCATAAACTAAATGACAGAGATTTCAAAATAGCTATCATAAAAACACTCAACGAAATACGAGACAACACAGACAAACAATTAAATGAGATTAGGAGTTTCTTCACAAAAGAGATTGAAATCATAAAGAAAAACCTATCAGGGCTGATGGAGATGAAGAACACAATGGAGGAGATAAAGGAGAATCTGGAATCTTTAAAGAACAGAGCTGACAATATGGAGGAAAGAATTAGTACTTTAGAGGATAGGAATACAGATATACTCCAGATGGAAGAAGAGAGAGAACTAAGACTAAAAAGAAATGAAGAAAGACTCCGAGAAATATCGGACTCTATTAGAAAATGTAACATAAGAATTATAGGTATCCCTGAGGGAGAGGAGAGGGAAAGAGGAACAGAGAGCCTATTCAAGGAAATAATAGCTGAAAATTTCCCAAATCTGAGGAAGGAGCAGGAAATACCAGTAAGCGAAGCCAACAGGACTCCTATATATATTAACAGACAAAGGCCTTCACCACGACACCTAGTGGTAAGGCTAGCCAGGGTCAACGACAAAGAAACAATATTAAGGGCAGCTAGACAAAAACAAAAAATAACGTACAAAGGAACTCCCATCAGGCTCTCAGCGGATTTCTCAACAGAAACTTTTCAGGCTAGAAGAGACTGGAATGATATATTCAAAATACTAAAAGACAAAAACTTTCAGCCAAGAATACTCTATCCAGCAAAAATATCCTTCAAATATGATGGAGAAATAGTAACTCTCCCAGATAAACAAAAGCTAAGGGAGTTCATGGCCACGAGACCGCCACTACAAGAAATACTCAAGAAGGCCCTCAGGCCTGAAAACAAGAAGAGAAAGGGAACACAAAGCTTGGAGTAAGGAGAAAAGTAGGTAGACAAAATCAGAGAAATAGTAGATCTTTACCGGAATAGGTTAGCAACCACTTAAATACTAAACTCAAAGATCAAAGGAAGAAATTCACCAAAAATAAATTTAACCTCATCACTGTAAACACACAGCCACAACACAAGATAGAATAAGGTATAACAAGAGCAACTTAGAAGGGGAAGAGGAAAGTGACTGAATTGACTTAGTATAAGGAAATAGGAGGCTATCAGATAATGGACTATCTCATACAGAAGATTTTTCGCCCAAACCTCAAGGTAACCACTAAACAAACATTCAAATTAAAACCACATATGATAAACAAAGAGAAAACTAGAAGAATCATAAGACAGAACAACCAAACTGAATTGGCAGTCCAAAACAAATGGGACAAGAAACAAAGGAAATGCAAAAGAACCAGAAAATAAGTGACAAAACAGCAACATTCAACCCTCATATTTCAATAATTACCCTAAATGTAAATGGATTGAACTCTCCAATCAAAAGATACAGAGTGGCAGGATGGATTAAAAAGCAAGACCCAACAATATGCTGCCTTCAGGAAACACATCTTAGCACTCAAGACAAGCACAGGCTCAGAGTGAAAGGATGGAAGACAATACTCCAAGCTAATGGCAAACAAAAGAAAGCAGGTGTTGCCATACTCATATCAGACAAAGTAGACTTCAAGATAAAACAGGTTAAGAAAGACAAAGAAGGGAAATATATAATGATAAAAGGGACACTCCATCAAGAAGACATATCACTTATAAATATATATGCACCCAACATAGGAGCACCAATGTACATAAAACAACTATTAACAAACCTAAAAGGAGAAATCAACAACAACACAATAATAGTAGGGGATCTTAACACCCCACTTACAGCAATGGATAGATCATCCAGACAAAAAGTTAATAAAGAAATATTAGACTTAAATGAAAAACTGGACGAGATGGACCTAGTAGACATATACAGAGCACTCCACCCAAAAACAGCTGACTACACATTCTTCTCAAGCGCGCATGGAACATTCTCTAGGATAGACCATATGTTGGGAAACAAAGCAAGCCTCAATAAATTTAAGAAGATTGAAATCATAACAAGTATCTTTTCAGACCATAAGGCTATGAAACTGGAAATGAACCAGGAAAAAAAAACTGGGAAAGTGACAAAAATGTGGAGATTAAACAACATGCTACTGAACAACCAATGGATCATTGATGAAATTAAAGGAGAAATCAAAAACTATCTGGAAACAAACGAAAATGATAACATGCCATATCAAACCATATGGGACGCAGCAAAAGCGGTCCTGAGAGGGAAACTCATAGCGATACAAGCCCACCTTAACAAACAAGAAAAAGCCCTAATAGGCAACCTTAAATTACACCTAACAGAACTAGAAAAAGAAGAACAAACAAAGCCCAAAGCCAGCAGAAGGAGAGAAATAATAAAAATCAGAGCAGAAATAAATGATATTGAGACCAAAAAAACAGTAGAAAGGATTAATGAAACAAAGAGTTGGTTCTTCGAGAAGATAAACAAAATAGACAAACCCTTAGCCAGGCTAACTAAGAAAAAAAGAGAAAAGGCTCAAGTAAATAAAATTAGAAATGAAAGAGGAGAAATTACAACGGATACCATGGAAATACAGAGGATTATAAGAGAATACTATGAGAAATTATATGCCAACAAATTGGACAATCTAGAAGAAATGGATAAATTCTTAGACTTATACAACCTCCCAAAATTGAACCAAGAAGAAATGGAGAATCTGAATAGACCAATCACAAGTAAAGAGATTGAAATAGTAATCAAAAACCTCCCAAAAAATAAAAGTCCAGGACCAGATGGCTTCTCCAGTGAATTTTACCAAACATTCAAAGAAGATTTAATACCCATCCTCCTCAAACTATTCCAAAAAATAGAGGAAGATGGAACACTTCCTGAATCATTCTATGAGGCCAACATCACCCTGATACCAAAACCAGACAAAGACAATACAAAGAAAGAAAATTACAGGCCAATATCGCTGATGAACATTGATGCAAAAATCCTCAACAAAATATTGGCAAACCGAATACAACAATATATTAAAAAGATCATACACCATGATCAAGTGGGATTTATACCAGAGACACAGGGATGGTTCAACATCCGCAAATCAATCAATGTGATACATCACATCAACAAAACAAAGAATAAAAACCACATGATCGTCTCAATAGACGCAGAGAAGGCATTTGACAAGATACAACATCCATTTATGATAAAAACTCTCAATAAAATGGGAATAGAAGGAAAGTACCTCAACATAATAAAGGCCATATATGACAAACCCACAGCTAACATCATACTCAACGGGGAAAGACTGAAAGCCATTCCTCTGAGAACAGGAACGAGGCAGGGCTGCCCACTCTCACCACTCCTGTTCAACATAGTACTGGAGGTTTTGGCCAGAGCAATTAGGCAAGAAAAAGGAATAAAAGGAATCCAAATAGGTAACGAAGAAGTGAAACTCTCACTATTTGCAGATGACATGATTGTATATATAGAAAACCCTAAAGAATCTGTTGGAAAACTGTTAGAAACAATCAACAACTACAGCAAAGTTGCAGGGTACAAAATCAATCTACAAAAATCAGTTGCATTTCTATATGCTAATAATGAACTAACAGAAAGAGAGCTCAAAAAGATAATACCATTTACAATTGCATCAAAAAGAATAAAATACCTAGGAATAAATCTTACCAAGGAGGTGAAGGACCTATACAATGAGAACTACAAGACATTATTGAGGGAAATCTACGATGACATAAAGAAATGGAAAGATATCCCATGCACGTGGATTGGAAGAATAAACATAGTTAAAATGTCTATATTACCTAAAGCAATCTACAGATTCAATGCAATCCCAATCAGAATCCCAATGACATTCTTCACAGAAATAGAAAAAAGAATACTAAAATTTATATGGGGCAACAAAAGACCCCGAATAGCTAAAGAAATCCTAAAGAAAAAGAACAAAGCAGGAGGCATCACAATTCCTGACTTCAAAACATACTACAAAGCAATAGTAATCAAAACAGAATGGTACTGGTACAAAAACAGACACACAGATCAATGGAACAGAATTGAAAGCCCAGAAATAAAACCACACATATACGGACAGCTAATTTTCGACAAAGGTGCTAAGGACATGCAATGGAGAAAGGAAAGTCTCTTCAATAAATGGTGTTGGGAAAACTGGACAGCCACATGCAAAAGAATGAAAGTGGACCATGTGCTATCGCCATTCACAAAAATTAACTCAAAATGGATCAAAGACCTGAAGGTGAGACCTGAAACTATAAAACTCATAGAAGAAAATATAGGCAACACACTATTTGACATTGGGTTTAAAGGAATCTTTTCGGATGACATGCCTACCCAGACTAGGGAAACTAAAGAAAAAATAAACAAGTGGGACTTTATCAGACTAAAGAGCTTTTACAAGACAAATGAAACCAGAATCAAGATGAACAAACAACCAACCAGCTGGGAGAGAATATTTGCAAAACATACATCTGACAAGGGGTTGATCTCCATAATATATAAAGAACTCACACAATTGAACAACAAAAAAACAAACAACCCGATCAAAAAATGGGCAGAGGAAATGAACAGACACTTCTCCAAGGAAGATATACAGATGGCCAATAGGCACATGAAAAGATGCTCAACATCACTAATCATCAGGGAAATGCAAATCAAAACAACACTAAGATACCACCTCACGCCCGTTAGAATGGCTATAATCACCAAGACAAAAAACAACAAATGTTGGAGAGGATGTGGAGAAACAGGAACCCTCATACACAGCTGGTGGGAATGCAAATTGGTGCAGCCTCTATGGAAAACGGTATGGAGATTCCTCAAAGAATTAAAAATAGAGATGCCCTATGATCCAGCCATCCCACTACTGGGAATCTATCCAACGCACCTGAAATCAACAATCCAAAGAGGCTTATGCACCCCTATGTTCATTGCAGCATTATTCACCATAGCCAAGAAGTGGAAGCAACCTAAGTGTCCCTCGACTGACGATTGGATTAAGAAAATGTGGTATATATATACAATGGAATACTACTCAGCCATAAAAAAAGACAAAATCGTCCCATTTGCAACAACATGGATGGGCCTGGAGCGTATTATGTTAAGTGAAATAAGCCAGAAAGAGAAAGACAAACACTGTATGATCTCACTCATATGTGGAATATAAACCAACACATGGACAGAGAAAACTGGACTGTGGTTACCCGGGAAGTGGGGGTGGGGGGTGGGCACAAGGGGTGAAGGGAGTCATATATGGGGTGATGGACAAACAAAAATGTACAACCCAAAATTTCACAATGTTAGAAACCATTAAAATATCAATAAAAAAAAAAAAAAAGAAACCCCATACCCATTAGCAGTCACCCCCATTCTCTTTTCACCTCATCTCCAGGCAACCACTAATCTAGTATCTGTCTCTAGATTTTCCTATACTGGACGTTTTATATAAATGGAATCACATAATAAGGGTTTTTTAATGATGGGCTCTTTCACTGAGCACACAGTTTCCAAAGTTCATCCATGTTGTAGAAGGTATCAGTACTTCACTGCTTTTAAAGCCAAAAAATAGCCCATTGTATGGATACACCAGATTCTATTTATCCATTCATCTGCAGATGAAAATTTGGGTTGTTTCCACTTTTTGGCTAGTTTGAATAATGCTGCTATGAACATTCATATAGAAGTTCTTGTGTGGAAATACGTTCAATTCTCTTGGATATATACCTAAGGAGTGAAATTGTGGATCATATGGTAACTCTGTTTAACATTTTGAGGAACTGCCAGACTGTTTTCCATAGAAGCACCATCATTTTACATTTCTACAAGCAATTTATGAGGGTTCCATTTTCTCCACATTCTTGTTAACACTTATTTTTTGTTTATTTGATTATAGTTACCTAGTGAGTGTGCAGTGGTATCACACTGTGGTCTTGATTTGCATTTCCCTGATGACTAACACTGTTGAGCACATTTTCATGTATTTATAGGCTGTTTGTCTGTCTTCTTTGGAGGAATGTCTATTCAAATTCCTTGTCCATTTTTAAATTGGGTTATTTGTCGTTTTATTGTTAAGTTGTAAGAGTTCTTTACATATTCTGGATACCAGTTCCCGTATTCATATTTATTTTTATCTTGTTTTACAATTTCTAATTTTTGAATGTTTTATAATGAACGTAATAGTACGATAATAAGTGTATATTAATTATAACTAAATTTGGGGGAGTGTACTTGAAGTATTTTTACTGTTAGGGGACTCCAATTAAAAGTCTATAGAGCACTGCTTTAGACCAAAATTTTTTTTCTCTTTCCTGTTTGCAAGAAGGGGAAGCTGAGTGTGCTAAAGACAAACTTTAGCTCTTACGTCTTTTAGTCACAGTCCTATTGAACTATGCCTGGTAAATACAAAGCATTTTAGGTTATGCTAGATAATTAACACTTACAGCTTAGGAAACCCTAAATATGAGAGATGAGAAAGGGTAACAAATGTAAGTGCTACCACATAGTAACTGGTCCAGTAAATATCAGCCAAGGTAAACATCATCTTCATTTTGATTCTACAGATCAAGAGATGAAGAGCCATGTTAAGTAACATGGACAAGGTCATACCGCTCATGAATGGTAAAGCTGGAATTTGAATTAAAGTCTAACTCCAAAGTTTTCTATGTGACACTGCCTATCAGTCAAATTACAGCTGAGATTTCTGCAATAAGTGGGAAATTGGACTAAATGACTTCCCTTCCAATTCTGAGATATTATGATGACATTTTGATGTAAAGAAGCATTCAAGTCTGTGTCAGTGGTGATTTTCATAGCTGATAACATCTAGGGGCAAGAACCATTTTTTTTTATTTAAATCTTTTTTTTTCTGTGAGGAAGATCAGTCCTGAGCTAACATCTGATGCCAATCCTCCTCTTTTTTGCTGAGGAAGATTGGCCCTGGGTTAACATCCGTGCCCATCTTCCTCTACTTTATATGGGACGCCACCACAGCATGGCTTGACAAGCGGTGTGTTGGTGTACGCCCGGGATCCGAACCTGCAAACCCCAGGCCGCCGAAGCGGAGCACGTGCACCTAACCGCTGTGCCACCGGGCCGGCCCCGAGAACCATTTTGTTTTACTGCCTGTGAATAATATCCAGTACAGTGACATGTCAAACATTAACTCAAAAACAAGAGATATATGACAATTATTATTTTTGCAGTTTTTAATCATTTATGTAATAATAAATTTTATTTATACTTATCATATTTAGAATGTGACTTTGTATTTGCAGTACAAATTGTATTTATACTTATTCAAAGTAGATTCCATAAAATAAATATGTCATACTTTCATTCTGATGAAGAACTCATACTCCATGACTAAATGAATGAGATGAATGGATTACAGCATGAAGATGAATTCATTTCAGCAAACTAATTTTTACAAATCACTACACAAATAGTTAAGCTATTGTGATTAGCATGAACGAAATTGATTAATGTCTGGTTAAATCACAACATGTAAGCCTAGCTAACAGTCTAGGGGCATAGATTATATCACCACCCCAATTATATCACGAACAATAATTTCATTTCATACAGACAGCAAACTAAAGGAGAGTAAGAGTGCATTATTCTTCATGAAATAGAGAAAGTTCATTTAATTTTACCCAATAGCAGAAAACATATTTAAAAATACTCTAAATTTAGTGAAGAAAAATCAAGATTATATAAAGTCAAATGAGTTATTTTATATACTCAATGCTTTTACTTGCTCCCAATGTAGTTATCTTTCCCTTAACCACTATCATTTTTTCTTTTTGAGGAAGATTGGCCCTGAGCTAACATCTGTTGCCAATCTTCCTCTTTTTCTTTTTTCTCCCTAAAGCCCCAGTACATAGTAGGATATCCTAGTTGTAGGTCCTTCTAGTTCTTCTATGCGGGATGCCGCCTCAGCATTGCTTGATAAGCGGTGAGTAGATCCGCGTCCAGGATCTGAATCGGCAAACCGGGGCTGCCGAAGTGGAGCGTGTGAACTTAACCGACACACCACTGGGCCAGCCCCAACAGCCATCATTTTAATGCACTGACTGTTGTATGCCTTCTTTGGCAAAAGTATTGAGAAACGCATAACTGTTGTTCTAAAATATATAAGATTTCTGTTGGGAATTACTTTTTTATAGATGAAGTTTTTTTTTTTTTCCATTGAGGGATTTATACTATAATCAGAAAAATGATGGTCTAAACCCCAGTGGAAAGATTGTACTTTAACCGGTATTCATTTGTGTTAGTCAAGCCCATTGAGAAAACTAGGAGCCACTTTTTTTTTTGTGAGGAAGATCAGCCTTGAGCTAACATCCATGCCAATCCTCCTCTTTTTGCTGAGGAAGACTGGCCCTGGGTTAACATCTGTGCCCACCTTCCTCCACTTTATATGGGACGCCGCCACAGCATGGCCTGACAAGCGGTGCGTTGGTGCGCGCCTGGGATGCGAACCCGGGCCGCCAGCAGGAGAGCATGCACACTTAACCGATATGCCACGGGGCCGGCCCCTAGGAAGCCACTTTTTATGGAAGTTAAAAGTATCGTAGGGCCGGCCCCGTGGCTTAGCGGTTAAGTGTGTGCACTCCGCTACTGGCGGCCCGGGTTCGGATCCTGGGCGCACACCGACGCACCGCTTCTCCGGCCATGCTGAGGCCGCGTCCCACATACAGCAACTAGAAGGATGTGCAACTGTGACATACAACTATCTACTGGGGCTTTGGGGGGTAAAAAAAAAAGTGTCGTTAACTGTGAAATCAACTGAATCATATTCTCACTTAAATATCTGAAATGACTGGCCCATTTAATTGCTTTTTTAAAAAGAGCTACTCATCTGACATTAAGTGAACAATTCTTTAGGACAAGAAATTTTAAAACCCTTCAGATGAAAATATAAGCTCCGGTAAAGTTGGAGAGGCAGTGGAATATTTTAAGAATACTTAGAGTTACTTTGTCTTAGAAAATCATATATTTTACAAATATCTCAAGATGAAATAGTATGTTTCATATTTTGAGGGTTTCTTAGCAGAAAGATTTAGCCTAATGTCAGATAAGCGAGGGTCAAGGCCTGCTAATGGCAATGAGATTATACTTGATCTTCTCATTTATAAGATAAAAATAATAGCATATGCTGCCTAGTCATCTCCTAACCTTCTACGATAGGATAAAATCATATTTCAAATTAATTCAGATGACATTTATTGAGTACAATTTGCATGGTAACCTGGAATGTTTAGGGCAGTCAAGGTAACATTCAGTCTGCTTGTCTACATAAACCATCCAAATGTCCCGGAAAACCCAAAATTTCATCATCCAAACTATATCTTCTAGACTACATGTTACACATGAAAATAACCAAAAACTTTTGTCACAACATATTTATTACATAAACATATGGTTTTCAACAATTTTGACACTGTCAATACTGGATAGACTTTTATTGACCAAGTGTGTTAATTTCTAGTAAGAACAAGTGCTAGTAAAATGCAAGTTATTTATCTTGGGTCTAGGGACATTCTAAATAATTGAGTAACTGGCAAATACTATTCATATCATAGAGATGAAGAAACTTTGGTACATTATACATAACTTATTGGGTCCTAAGAAATAATAAATTCAGCAGAAGAATTTATAATATTTTCCATTTGTATAATTTTCCATAGAACTTCATTCACCTCTCCGCCACCTATCCCTGCAGTCCTCCCTAAGCAATCCCAACCTCCAGGCTTCCCTGAGCTTTCACATTCACATTTTAGTCTTGATTCAATTCATTTCACCAAAGATTTATTGAATATCAATTGTTTGCAAGGCACTGTGATACGTCCAGATACAAAGATGAAGGAGATGTTCTCAATAAGCCTAAATCGAGTAAAGAAAAGATCATAATACCACAGTATATTATAAGAGAGATACAAATAAATATCTGAACACAAAAGAGGGAGAGAGCATTTCCACCACAGCAGAATCAGAGCAGCATTAGAAAAATTATCTGAAACTTAGAAATAATGCCACAAGACTGGGGCCACATATTTTCAATGTCATGTGAAAGTAAAGGCCACCCAGGATTGTCTAGGGCAATGATTAGGAAATGTTTTCTGTAAAAGTCGATAGCAAATATTTCTGGCTTTGTGGGCCATATGGTCTCACAAATACTCAACTTTGTCATTGTAGCATGAAAGCAGCCATACCCCATATGTAAATAAATGAGAGTGGCCAGATTTGGCCCACAGGCTGTAATTCGCCAACCCCTGGTCTAGGGCACCTAGGATAATAACTCATTCAGCCCACTGCTTACTATTTATTAAAGATACCTGATTTAGTGAAGCTGCATATTAACTTGTAGATTTTTGTCATGTCTAAGTGCAAATGAACTTCTTTCTGGAGACAGATAATTCCAAAGTTTTATGGCCCTGTTGGACATTACTCAGTTTGTATCTAACTCAGCAATCTTATCTGCTTATCAATACTGTTTTAAAATGGTCTTTTACCCAGTCATGACATCTTAATGGTTCCTTCATTAATTAATGAGTTAAATAAAATCTTTGACATGTGTTCATTTTATATTTGCCTGAATGTTATGATTTTACTTGTCTGAAAATTATACTTTGACAATTTTGGAGGTTCCATGCAGATTCCCAATTGACTCACCTGATGGAGACAAGTAAACTGCCTTATGGCAGACATGCACCTCATAGTCTGTTTAAGCCCAAGTATATTTTTCTTGGCTGTCAGGGTGAATCTCAAACAGCAAAAGAACTTGAACTTTGCTTATTCTGTTTCTATAGGATTTATTTTCTCCTCCCTAGTGATTTTTGTGTTTTTGTTCTTGTTTGCACATGACAAAAGAATTATTCCCCTTTGGTGGTAGTAATGATTGGGAATTTGTTTTTATTGTCTGACCATTTGGTGATTGCTACTGAATGGATGGTGGAGAGCTATTCTCTGTTGGGAGAGAAACAGAGACTCTGGCTTATTTAGGCTTTTTCTTTGTCTATTTGTGAACTCAAGTCAATTAAGAACTTTGTGCCCATTGTGAAAGAGACCTATGAGTTTTGTGTTTATGTCTTTACTCTTGACCTGTGATAAAAGTGGTAGAACTGAAGCTATAAGCGTTCCAAATATCTGTGTTTCTGTAAATCAGAAAGGCCTTTCTCTCTCATATGAATATGAGAGAGAAATATTACTCTTCCTACCTATGAAGAGTATTAATAAATTAGATTATAATGTCTCTTTAAGGAAGTCGATTGTAACATTTATATATAAATAAGCACTTATATAACTCTAATATTCCAATAAATGACAGAAAATTTTAAAATGAACTTCTAATATTTTAAATGTGCTATATATTTGTAAAATCCTTACAGAAATGGCTAGCTCAGAAACATTTTAAGAATTCACGTTTACATAATTAAGAATGTTTGGACAATTTAGATTGGTTTGATAATTTAGGTTTAAGAAAGAGAAACAAACAGCTCTAGGTCTATTTCTCAAATGTACATTAAGTATAATAAAGTTTATGTTTTATTTTTATAAAATTTTGTCTTTTATGAAAAGACTACTTAATGTGAATTTCTTAAACTTATTTTGGTTTACTAATCAAACAAGCTAATATAACTCCTACATAATTTTTAAGATTGTGAAAAATGTAAATTTGTCTTCTACTAAATTTCATCATTATTTTGATAAAGTTTTTATATCCACTGCAATTACGTTTTGTAGCTTGAACATAATTTTTGAGATCCTTAGGTAAATTAAACACTTGGAGTAATATCAAATTAAACTAGTTAATTAATAATCTTTGATTGATAGATAATTTCTAAGTGAAACGGAATACTTAAAAGATGATTACTATGCATAACTTCAAACTAACATACATTTGCGTATCTTTTTATATGCTATAGGGTGGCTACGTCTTTGGTCATGTTAATGGACATGTTCATTTTTGACACTTTAAGGTGTAAAAAAGATATGTGAGGCTGTAGAAAGTTGTGTACTAATAAGCTTTGCTTTCTGCTTAATTCTAGTGCACAGCAGTTTTCAATTACTTACCTCCCAGATTTTTCTGTGAAATAAAAGTTAGTTACTTTGGTTAAAAGTTATAATTAGGGGCCGGCCCCATGGCATAGTGTTTAAGTTTGGCATCCTCCAATTCAGTGGCCTGGGTTCACGGGTTTGGATCCCGGGCGCAGACCTACACCACTCATCAGCCATGTTGTGGCAGCAACCCACATACAAAATAGAGGAAGACTGGCACAGATGTTATCTCAGGGCTAATCTTCTTCAAGCAAAAAAAAAAAAAAGAGGAAGACTGGCAATGGATGTTAGCTCAGGGCAAATCTTCCTCAGCAAAAAAAAATGTTAAAATTAATATAAATATACTAGGAACAACAGTAACAGAAAAATAAACCTGGGTATATAAGGTAATGCTTGTGTTTTTGCTTATCAAGGTAAAGGAGACTAGTTTATCTCTTTAAAGCATCTGATTATTTTAGAATATAAGAGAGAACAGGAAAAGACAAAGCCTTAACAATTACACAAAGTTGTAGAAGATTTTCATAAAGGGAATTTTCTTTTGCCTTGGTTTATCACACTGAATCGGAAAAGAAGCAATAAAATGTGTTAAAATTTTGCCAAAGTTTAGCTCAGTTTTCATGGGTTTGTTATAAGAAAAAAAAGAGCTTGTGAAATTTTCCTGTCAATATTATATCAATGCAAAACTAGAATTTGATTTTCTTTCTATTAAAATGGTAAATTGCAGAGAGATAGACACATAGACCAATGGAATAGAATGTAGAATCCAGAAATAGACCCCCATAAATATGCCCAATAATTTTTGACAAAGGAGCAAAATCAATTTAATGGAGGAAGAATAGCCTTTTCAATAAATGGTGCTGGAGAAATTGAATATCCATTAACAAAAAAATGAGCTTTGACCTAAACTTTATACCAAAATTAACTGAAAATGGATAATGGGCTCAAATGTAAAATGTAAAACTACAAAACTTATAGAAAAGGACATGGAAAAAAATCTTTGGACCTAGGTAGGACTAGGCAAAGTTCTTAGACTTGACACAAGTAACACAATTGATAAAATGAAAAATTGATAAATTAGACCTCATCCAAATGAAGAACTTTTGCTCTGTGAGATTTTGTCAAGATGATGAAAAGACAAATTCATGTCTGGGGGAAAATATTTGCAATTACATATCTGATATGTATACAGGCCTTGCATCTAATGCGTATAAAGAACTCTTAAAATTCAAAATTACAAAAAAATAAACAATCCAGTTAGAAAATGGACAAATAACATGCACAGATATTTCACCCAAGAGGATATACAGGTGGCAAATAAACACATGAAAAGATGTTCAACATCATTAGCCACTAGAGAAATGCAAATTAAAACTATAATGATATATCACTACACATCTACCAGAATGACTAAAATATAAAATAGTAATAATACCAAATGCTGGTGAAGATGTAGAGAAACTGGATCACTCATACATTGCTGGTAGGAATGTAAAATGGTATAGCCACTCTGGAAAATAATTGGCAGTTCCTTGCAAATTTAAAAATGGACTTAACAGGGGCTGGCCCAGTGGCATAGTGGTTAAGTTCACGCACTCCACTTTGGCGGCCCGGGGTTTGTGGGTTCAGATTCCGGGCGTGGACCTACACACCGCTTATCAAGCCATAATTTGGTGGCATCTCACGTACAAAATACAGGAAGACTGGCATGGATGTTAGCTCAGGGACAATCTTCTTCAAGCAAAAAGAGGAAGATTGGCAACAGATGTTAGCTTAGGGCCAATCTTCCTCACCAAAACAAACAAAAAACAAAAAAAAGCCAAAAAAAAAAGGACTTAACACATGAGCAATTGTACTCTCATTATTTACCCAGAGAAATGAAGATTTATTTTCATACAGGAACTTGTACATGAATGTTTATAACAGTTTTATTCCTAATAGTCTAAAATAAAACTACCCAATGCCCTTCACGGGTGAATGCCTAAATTGTGGTACATCCATACCATGGAATACTACTCAGCAGTAAAAAAGGATGAATTACTGATACATGTAACAATTTGGATGGATCTCAAGGGCATTATCCTGAGTGAAAAAAAGCCAATCTTAGAAGCTCACATACTGCATGATTCTATTTATGTAACATTCCTGAAATAACCTAATTATACAGATGGAGAAGAGATTCATGGTTGCTAAGAATTAGGGATGGAAGGGGAGGAGAGTGGTGTGACGTAAATGAGTAACATGAAGGAGTCTTGTGATGTTACAGTTGAGTATCTTGATTGTAGTGGTGGTTACGCAAGGCTACACATGAGATAAAATTGCATAGAGCTACACACACACACACACACATACACACGAGTGCATGTGTAACTGCTGAAAACTGAATAAGCTCTGTGGATTGTACCAATATCAATTTTTTGGTTTTGATATTGTACTACAGTTGTGTAATTTGTTAACACTGGGAAAAGCTGAGGGGAGAGTACATAGAACTTCCCTGTATATTTCTTTGCAACCTCCTGTGACTCTATAATTATTTCAAAGTAAAAAATTTTAAAAGATGATAAATTGGTCTTCAAACTCTTATCAAGGAGTAATAAGAGGTTATATTTACATTGTGTGTAATTTGTCTGACAGCAGAGTTTTCACATATTACAAGAATAATTTTGTCTACATTTTCTTGCCTTTTTTCATGTCCTTGATTTAAAAAAAAAAACGCACCCAAAAGTACAAACAAAGAACACAGGTGGAAAAATGAAGTCTTCTCATAATCATGTTACCTTCTATGTTTATTTTAAAACTTTTTGATTAAATTGATAGGCAAGTGTTGTTTTTCAGGTACTCATGTAAATATTTCAGAAACTGTACAATTTATGTAAAGGTACTAGAGACTTGTTACTGCCTTTGCTGTTAAATATGTTCTTACACTCAGGGGAAACATTGATCAAACTCTTATGAAATAGTTCTGTACTGTGTGCCAATAGAGAATTTTACTCTCCTCCATTCTAATATTATTGGTGCCTCTAATAAATTAACCACAGCCTCACAGTCTCATTATCAAACAGATTTCTGCTTCCTGACGCGTGCCTGAAGTCTCTGCTATAAGGTACTGGCTGGAATTTGTGTCTACAACAAAGTAGGGCCGTTGCAGAGGTTCACGGATAAAACTATATGAGGTACTCTGAACAACTGCTACTTTAAGAATAGACTTTTGGTTACAGGCTTCTGAGCTGACATTGTTTAGATAGGTTTTAGACTGAATGAATGGAGTGAGTCAGTTTCCAGAGCTCTTTATAGTCCAGAAATAGATGTATTTCATGAAGGCAGACTGCTCATCCAAGACACAATGAACACAAGTGGAACTAGAAATAATTACATAGGCATGAATGAACTGATAAGGGAATCTTATTACAGTTATTTCCTTGGAATATGGGGGGTATTATTTTTTTCAGGTTTATTGAGTTATCATTTACATACCATAATATTGACCTATTGTAAGTGTACAACTCAATGATTTCTAGTCCATTTATGGAATTGTGCAACTATCACCAAATCTAGTTTTTGAATATTCTCCTCACACCTAAAAATGCTCTCGGGCCCCTTTGCAGTCAATTTCCACCCACTGCCAAGGCCAGGCAACCACTGGTCTGCTTTCTGACTCTATAAATGGCATTTTCTGGACATTTTATATAAATGGAATCATGCAATATGGGGCCTTTTATGTCTGGATTCTTTCATTCAGCATGTTTTTGAGGTTCATCCATGTTGTAGCATGTATCATTATTTCACTCTTTCATAGCTGAATAGTACTCCATTGTTATGAATATACCACATTTTGTTTATCCATTCACCAACAATGCACATTTGAATTGTTTCCAGTTTGGGGGTATTATGAATAATGCTGCTATGAATATTTGCAAACAAGTCTGTGTGTGACATATATTTTCATTTGTTTTGGATAGATTCCTAAGAGTGGAATTTCTGGGTCATATGGTAAGTTTATGTTCAACTTTTTATGAAACTGTCTGTTTTCCAAGGAGACCGTACCATTTTACTTTCCCACAAGCAATATATGAAGATTCTTTTTCCACATCCTTACTAACACTGTTATTGTTTGTCTCTTTGGATGTACCCATTTTAGTGGGTGTGAAGTGGTATCTCACTGTGGTTTTAATTTGCATCTCCATGATGATTAATTACGTTGAACAATTTTTCATGTGCTCTTTGGCTATTTGTATGGCTTCTTTGGAGAAATGACTATTCAGATCTTTTGCCCATTTTTTATTTGTAGTTTCATTGTTGAGTTCTAAGAGTTCTTTATATATTCTAGACTAAGTCCCTTAACAGTTAATGATCTGCAAATATTTTCTCCCATTCTGTGGGTTGTCTTTTCACATTCTTGATAGTATCCTTTGAAACACAAAAGTTTTTAATTTTGATGAAGTCCAATTTATTTACTTTTTTGTCATTGTTGCTGGTACTTTTGGTATCATATCCAAGAAAGTTTGGTTTAACCAAATGTTATAAATATTTTCTTCTAGAATGTTTATAGTTTTAGTTTTTACATTTAAGTCTATGATCTATTTAGGCTTATTTTTTGTTTATAATGTAAGGTAAGGGTCTGAATTAATTTTTTGGCATAATATGGATATTTAATTGAACCACTGTTGCAAGGACTATCCTCTTCCCATTGAATTGTCTTGAAGCCTTGGTGAAAAATCATTTGATCATACACATACGGGTTTATTTCTGAACTCTCAATTCTATTCCATTGATCTACATCCCTATCCTTACGCCAATACCACAGCGTCTCAATTACTATAGCTTTATTACAAACTTTGAAATAAGGTAATGTAAATCCTTCAACTTTGTTATCATTTTTCAAATTTATGTTGACTATTCTAGGACCTTTGCATTTCCACATAAATTTTAGGATTACCTTGTCAATTTGGGAAAATTTACAATCTTAACAATAATGAAGTTTCCAATCCATTAACATAGAATGTCTCTCCCATTTATTTAGATCTTTTAAAATTTATCTTAGCAGTGTTTTGTAGTTTTCGGCATACAAATTTTGTACTTCAGTTAAATTTGTTCCTAAGTATTTTATTATTTTTGACATTATTAGGAATGTTTTCCTAATAGTTTTCTTAATTGCCTTTTTGATTGTTCCTTGCTAGTGTATATAAATACAATTAATTTTTGTATATGGATCTTGTGTCTTGTGACCTTGCTAAATTCATTTAATTTCAGTAGTTGTGTGTGTGTGTGTGTATTCCTTAGGATTTTCTAAATATAAGATCATGTCATCTGCATATTAAGACAGTTTTTACTCCTTCCTTTCTAATCTGAAAGGCTTTAAAATAATTTTGCTGTTGTTGTTGCACTGGCTATAATCTCCAGTACAATGTTGTAAAGAAGTGATGACAGTGGACCTCCTTGTCTTGTTTCTGATCTTAGAGGAAAAGTATTCAGTCTTTCATGATTACATACGACATTAGCTAAAGGTTTTTCACAAATGCTCTTTATCAGGTTAGGAAAATTTCTTTCTAATCATAATATCTTGAGTGTTTTTATCACGACAGAGTGTTGAATTTTGTCAAATGCTTTTTCTGTGTCTATTGAGATGATTATGTGTTTTTTGTCATTTATTCTACTAAATATATCCCACAGTATTTAATCGTTTTTAATGTTATGCCAACTTGCATTTCTGGAACAAATTCCACTTTATCAGGTTTTATAATCCTTTTTATAAGTTGCTGAATTCAGTGTGCTCATACTTTTTAAGATTTCTTGCATGTGTGTTTATGAGGGATATCAGTCTGTAGTTTTCTCTTTTTCTGATGTCTCTATATATGTCTTTGGTATCAGAGTAATATTGGCCTCATAGAAGTTGGGAAGCATTCCCTCCTTCTCTGCTTTTGAAAGAGTTTGTACAGAATTGGTGTGATTTTTTTTTCTTCAAATATTTGATCAAATTTACCACAGAAGCCACATGGGCCTGGGCTTTTTTCTTTTCTTTTCTTTTCGGCGAGGAAGATTGGCCCTGAGCTAACATCTGTTGCAAATCCTCCTCTTTTTGCTTGAGGAAGATTGTCCCTAAGCTAACATCTGTGCCAATGTTCCTCTATTTTTTTTTTTCTGTATGTGGGATGCCATCACAGCATGGCTTGATGAGCAGGGTGTAGGTCCGTGCCCAGGATCCGAACCCACGAACCCCAGGCCGCCAAAGCAGAGTGTGCAATCTTAACCACTATGCCACTGGGCCAGCCCCCGGGCTCTTTCGTGTGTGTTTGTGGGATGACTTAGATTGCTGAATCAATTTACTTACTTTTTTGTCTATTTACATGTATTATAATTTTTTGGTGAATATCGGACAGTTTAGATAATATACTGTAACAACTAAATTCTGATTTTGCCTCCTGAAGGTTATTCTTGCTTGTTTACGAACTTGCCTGAACTAAGTTTATGATCTCTGTCTCTACTACAATGTGTGGCTGCTGATGTCTCTGCTCCAGATTTTTTTCTCTTGCTTTTATTTTTAAAGACAAGCTTTCTAGGGGTTGGTCCTGTGCCTGCATAGCTTATTGTTTAGCTAAAGATTACTCCAAGGTTTTGCTCAAACATCTCCAGCCAGTATGCATCCATTATCTGCTGATAGATCTGTGTATGGACTGAGGAACACATTCAAACTTCAAACTGCTTTCAAGTCTGCTCCAACTTTACTTTCTGCTGGTTTCTCTTGCTTCTCCTCTGTGCATTCACATAGGCACCGTAGGCCAGGGATGTGTGGGCATGTGCACAGGATATATGGATTGCTTATCAAGTCCACTATGGCTGCTTCACTTCCTGGAATTCTCTGTTACATCCCCTCTTAGTCTGCTTATCCATTGCCTGCCCCAAATAGTCCTACAACCTCAGGCTAGCAACCCTTCTTATTTATTTGCCACTTAGATCACTACCTTAACCAACAATGCTCTAAATCAAGTGAGTTCCTTGCAGCAGCACGAGCAGTAATGCTGCTGGTTTTTATTTTACAGCCTGCCTTACCTTGGTTGAACTCCTGTGCCAACAGAGCTGGGGCAGGGGGTGGTGGTGGTTGTGAGTGGGAAGCTGGAGTAACCCCAGTGTATTATTTAGGATTCTTCAGAGAAACAGAACCAATAGGCTATACCTATATATATAGATATACAGAAAGAGATTTATTATGAGGGATTGACTCACACAATTATGAATGCTGAGAAGTCCCACGATCTGGTCTGCAAGCTGGAGGTCCAGGAAAGCAAACGGTGAAGTTCTAGTCCAAACTTGAAGGCCTGAGAACCAGGGGAACAAATGGTGTAAGTTCCAGTCTGAGTCTGAAGGACCAAGAACCAGGAATGCCAATGTCCGAGGGCAGGAGAAGATGGATATCCCAGCTCAAGCTGAGCAAATTTGCCCTTCCTCTGCCTTTTTGGCCCTCAATGGATTAGATGATGTCCAACTGCCTTGGTGTGGGCGATCTTCTTTACTCAGTCTACTGATTCAAATGTTAATCCCTTACAGAAACACCCTCAAAGACACACTCAGACATAATGTTTTACCAGCTATCTGGGCATCCTTTAACCCAGTCAAGTTGACACACAAAATTCACCATCACATCCAGGCAAGAACACCATAGACTTGCTCTGTTCCTACCTAAAGTTCAGAAGTTCTCAGTTTGTTGTATTCTTGGGTCAATATCCATAGTGTTGAAATGGCTGTTTTTGACAATTTGTTCAGCTTTTTAGTTGCTACGCACATAGGCATAACTTCCCCAAACTCAGGAATTTGTTCACGCAAATATAGGAGGATCTCCTCCATCAAGGTCAAAGAAGCTCTTCTAACTGAGGGAGATGTTAGTCCTTGGCCACCATCAATGCAAGAAACAACTGCAATACTGACCTGGAGATTTTTCTCCTATTTTACAATACAGCCTTTGACCCAAACATATGAAGAAGGGAACTAATATTTAATAGAAGATGGACTTCAGTTTTGATATACGCTTTACTGATGTGATCTGAACTTGGAGCCATGCGAGCAAATCTAGATGGCAAAACAAGAGAAAAGAAGGTCATAGGATGAAAAAGAGAAATTAGGAAAGAAAGGGATAGAGCAGAATATGAATGGAGTCTAATGATCTTTCTGAAGGGCTCTTTATACCTAGATTAATTTTTCAATTAGTTTGTATATCCTTCAAAAGCAAGAACAGTATTTTATGTGTTGTAAAATACTTTGATGTAATGTCAGTACTGCATATGTGTTAAATTAAAATAATGGTCACTAGCTCCAATAGTCTGGGTAGTACTGAAGGTTAGATCTGTTAGTATTACATGGCAATGAAGCCAAAATTCCAACTCTTGATGTAATGTGAGTGTGTCCCCCCAAATCTAGAGGATGGGGCACTAAGACACTGACACTCACAAAATTTCAGACACATAAGAGTCAGATTTTCTGATCTTCATTTATGTAAACAATATCTAAAAACACATATGTTAGGAACCAAAGATAGGTGAGCTGCCAAAATGCAGAGTATTTGTCATGTAATGAGGAATAGCAAGCATCTAGGTACAGCTATACCATTTTTAAAATACCCAGGAGACTTAAATCTACTAAAAATCATTGAATTGTACACTTGAAATGGGTGAATTATATGACATGTAAAATATGCCTCAATAAAGTTACTAAAAATACCCAGGAGACTGAGAAAAAAAAGCATATTTTTCAAATATGGATTTTGAAAAATATACAGATGCAAAATAAAGTCAATTACAGTCATAAGAAAAAGGCAATCTGTTAGGTATTATAGATATTTAATTCAAACAGATGCCTTACACAGCTGTACTTTAAAGTAGGTGAAACGTGTTGCTTTAGAAATGGATTTATTAATGAAATGTGAGATGCAATTAGAACTCTATTCAGGAATAAAAATTTCAACAAATCTATTTTTTTTTCTTTTTCTGGAACGTTTACCATCATGCATATTTTCAGAAATTTGCAGTTCATGGAACCAACCCATCAATGACTTTTACCTTGACCACAGATTTATTTGTATGGAAAAACACAACAGTATTTGCTAAGTATATGCAAGATCTTCCACCTAATTAGTACCTCAGGGCAGGTTGTTTATAAACAGAAAACAATAAGGGACATGTTAAATATCCCCAGCAGTACTCTCTGCATACTGTCAGGTTTAGAAATAAGGAAGACAGTTTACATTTTAAGCAATAAACCAGTTAGCTACCAGATTGCCATTAAGTACAAGGAATCCAACTAGAATAACTTGTGATTCATGAAGACATAATACTGTCTGCAGCTTAATACACTGGAGAAATGAATATGGTTCCTTTTAGCTTCAAATTAGAAATATGCTTACAGGGCAACGTAGAAATAGATACTATTATTTTTGTTTTCAATATTAATAAAAAAAAAGAATGTTACTAAAAATATTTCACACAACGCTAAATACGTCCCAAATCTGCACATCCCCCACCTTCCAACAATCACTGCCTAGTGACTACCTAGTATCCATTTACTGGGATCACTATAGAAATTAGCCATTAATCAGGGAGCATCTGGCTCAAGGGACCCGTAATGGGTTGCAGAGGATTGCACATCATGTTTCACATGCAGATGAGGTTGCCATCCGGTGGACTTTCTCTAACTAAAAGCTAACAACATTGATAGGTATAAGCAGAGCAATCCTCTTCTAGGTGGGCAAATGTTGTAACTTTTAGAAGACATATCATTTCTTTTAACATTTATTAAGTGTCCATTTTGTGATCTGCACTGAATGGGTACTTGTCTTTTGTAACTCAAGTATGAGGAAAAAATATCAGAAAAGCAAGTATACTAAAGCTTTGGATTTAAAAGGTAATAAATGTGGAATGGAAAAAGATATTCCATGCAAATGGTAACCAAAAGAGAGCAGGAATGGCTATACTTACATCAGATAAAATAGACTCACTCAAAGTCAGTCACAAGAGACAAGAAGGTCACCATATAGTGATAAAGGGATCAGTTCAGAAATAGAAAGTGATACAATAATAGTAGGTGACTTCAATATGCAGATTTCAACATTGGATAGATCACCCAGACAGAAAATTAATAAGCAAACAGCAGACCTGAATAACACTATAGACCAAATGGACCTAACAGACATATACAGAACATTCCATCCAACAGCACCAGAATACACATTCTTCTCAAGCACACATGGAACATTCTCTAGGACAGATCATATGTTGGGCCATAAAGCAAGCCTTAACAAATTTAAGAAGAAAGAAATCATATCAAGTATATGACCACAAAGGTATAAAATTACAAATCAGTAACAGGAGGAAAACTGAATAATTCACAAATATGTGGAAATTAAACAATATACTCCTGAACAATCAATGGGTCAAAGAAGAGAATCAGAAAGTATCTTGAGTCAAATGAAAACAAAAACACAACATACCAAAACTTATGGGATGCAGCAAAAGAAGTTCTAAGAGGGAAGTTTATAGTGATAAATGCCTACATTAAGAAAAAAGAAAGACCTCTGGGCCGGCCCTGTGGCTTAGCGGTTAAGTGCGCACGCTCTGCTGCTGGCGGCCCGGGTTCGGATACCGGGCGCGCACCGACACACCACTTCTCCCGCCATGCTGAGGCCGCGTCCCACATACAGCAACTAGAAGGATGTGCAGCTATGACATACAACTATCTACCGGGGCTTTGGGGTAAAAATAAAAATAAATAAGAAAAAAGAAAGACCTCAAATAAACAACCTAACTTTACACCTCAAGGAATTAGAGAAAGAACAAACTGAGCCCAAAGTTAGCAGAAGGAAGGAAATAATAAAGATTAGAGCAGGAATAAATAAAACAGAGACTAGAAAGACAATATGAAAAAAATCAACAAAACTAAGAGTTGGTTTCTTGAAAAGATAAAATTTACAAACTTTTAGCCAGACTAACCAAGAAAAGAGAGAGGACTCAAAAGGTAATAAATGTGACTTTTTTTAATTTAGAAAGTTCTTGCTAAACAAAATTTTGTTACATTAATATTAAAAATGGCTAGAAGTAAGACCTATGACATCACATGGGATCTGTTTTAAATGTTAAAGTGACTTCTGTGTCATGTATATCTTTATCTAACAGCCTTACCATGGGGATTCAGGGTCAGATAAATGCAAGAAGTATAAATGGTTCCATTTATAACCTACTTTAATTAAAAATGACTGTTGATTCAGATATCACGACCCATTTTTTCTAGTTTTTCTCTTCTCTCCTTTTCCCTAATGAACCCTCCAAAAGCGATCACCCATATATTGAAACATGACATCTATCCCTTAAAAGGCATGACAGTCGATGAAAACAATGTGCTATAAAACCATATTACTTGTTCCATTTTTACACATAAGCCAGTTAACTGAACTCTGCCTCATGATCATTAGCCAGCCATCTCACAATTATGTATTACTTGCTGACCATAAAAGAGAGCAGGTAAAAAAGAACATGGGCTTTAGAGTTGGATCTGGATTAAAATCCTATCTCTGCTGTTTTTAAGTTATTTCTCCTTCATAAATTAGTTTTCTGAGACTTATTCCTCAGCTGTAAGAAAAAGAAATGAAGGAAATGATACTATAGGGATGGTATTGGGTTGTTGGGGGGATAAAAGCACCTACCAAATAGTAGATTTTTAACACACCTTAGTTAAATATGAGAGGTTTTTTTAGAAAAGTATGTACTTTGCTGCCTTTAAATAGTTGCTCTACACATTTTTGTCTTTTTCCTGGAGCCCTATCTACTTTTCTACTCAGAAGGTTTCAATTAACACTCCCATGTTTGCATCAAATAACCTACATCGAAGCTAATTTAAAAATAAATGAGCAAGCAAATACATACATTCATATATACATAAAATATTAATACAAAATTAATACAAATATTAATACAAATGTAGTGACTACTCCTGGAGATATGACATTACAACTGCAAAAGTGATGTTATGTGAACAGATATTTGTGACTTGTGATAAAATTTCCTTAACAGTAAGATGATTGCAACTAGTTCTGTATGTAGAAGTGAGGACAATGAGCTCTGGAAAGCAGATGACAAGAATAGATTCTAGCAATGACGCAGATACTAATGTTGAAACTGCATGTGAAGAATTAGTTATTTCATGAAATATGAGGGGAAAAAAGTAATACAGCTAAATTAATATATTTATATAATATAGCTCTAGTTATTTTACTAAATTTAAATTTTAAATGCCATAACAAGATATTTGACTCATTCATCCATATCTCTAGAAGTTTTTATAGTCCAGTTGACAAGAGAAAATTTTTTAGTATCTTCTTATTGAGGTCTCCTTATATTTGAAGATATATAACACACGCTGATGACTACAAAATGTGTATCTCTAGCTTAATTCCTTCTCTTGAGCTCCAGACTCAGGTATCTAAATATCTCCTAGACATCTCCATTAGCATGTTCCACAAGAGAGACAGCATTAGCCAAATGGTTAAGAGTGCAGACTAGGGCTTAAACAGACTGGGTTCAACTCCTGACTCCATCATTTACCAGCTGTGTAACTTTGGCCAAGTTACTTACTTTCTCTGAGCCTCAGTTTCCTCATCTGTAAAACAGGGATGAAAATAGTAGTGACCTCATAGGATTATTGTGAAAATTAATGAAATACATACCTAATGCACTTGGCTGAATGGAATCTACTAAACAATCAATACATTATATATGCCATTAAAAGAAACACATACACATATGTCTCTTGGAAGCCAGTAATTTTTTTCCCTAGTGTGCTATAGCTGGCAGCTCTTTTTCTAGACTTGTTGTACCTGAACTGGTTTTAATGATGTTTTGCAGCTGTTGTCCAAGTTTAGCATGTATGAATAGCATACAAAGAAACATATATATTTGGAAATTTAGCTACATGATTCATTCTATTTATATTGCAAGTTGGCAAAATGGAAAATTAAAAATATTTTGTCATCCACGTGGCACTTGTCACATAATACTATATGGAGTATAGTAGTTATTTTGCATGTCTTACCTTCAACACTAGACTATGAGCTTACTGACAAAACGAATAGCATCTTAGACATTTTCATATCCTTTCTTCCATAATGCCTATCACAATGCCTTGCACAGAGTAGGTACTCAGTAGCTATCAATTACGTAAAGAAGAAAGAAATCTACCTTGTTCTTTTACAATAAAAAAGTAAATGCAAATTTTTCAATCTTAAATAATCTGCAGGCTCAAATATATTTCACTAGTCTTTGAGAGAATTAATTACTTAAATTCTCATATTCTCTCTAGATTATTTCCTTTAAACCCAGACCAATTTTACACATGTTCCAGATCTATGCATTCTTGGTAATTTGTTTGACTGAATGTGTATTAAATCATCACAGATTGTTATTATCTAGAAATTTTGTAAAAGTTTGATCACTTGGAAACATTAGCTATATTGTTTTTAAAGATTTTATTTATTTATTTTTTTCCCCTTAAAGCCCCAGTAGATAGTTGTATGTCATAGCTGCACATGCTTCTAGTTGCTGTATGTGGGACGCGGCCTCAGCATAGCCAGAGAAGCGGTGCGTCGGAGCGCGCCCAGGATCCGAACCCGGGCCGCTAGCAGCGGAGCCCGCGCACTTAACCGCTAAGCCACGGGGCCGGCCCTATATTGTTTTTAAAAACAGGTTTAAAAGTTATAGCAATGCCTTGGCAGGTTTCTCTTTCTTCTCTCTTTCCTTTTATTCCATCTTTTCTCTTACAAAATATTTGATGGTATATTTTGCAAAACAGTGAACTATTTAAATCAAAACTCCTGGTTGAAATTCCAAATCATTAACCTTCAAATTCAAGTACCTAAGATGAACTATTTAATATTTACATACTGAAAGAACAGCAAAAAGCAGGGATAAGGTACAAAATGATGCTACGAACATAAATAAGTCTAGAGCAGTACTTGAGAAGTGGAGAGATGGGAGAGGAAAAGGAAATGAGAACATTATGAATCTTTGGTAGCATTCTTCACCCTCTCCTCCTCCTAAGCCATCTGTCCCCTAATCCATTCATTTAAACAAATGAATGTTTAAATTCATTATTCAAAGAATCACTAACCATTTATTATGAAATAATTCATGAAAAGTGTTTAGCACAGTTACCAGAACATAGTAAACACTTAGTAAAGGTTAATAAATGTTAGTGATTATTATTATTGTGTGCAAGCCCACTTCTTTGCCCTTACCTTGACCTCTTTTCCCAAATTTACATATAGGCAAGTTGTGTGGTCAGGGTTGGCACAGAGGAGGACTATGCACACTCTTTTCATAATACTAAAAAAAAGGTCTGGCTGAATAATTTTTTAAAAAATGATGTCTTGAATTCACTCATTTCCTGAAATCTACAACATTAAACTCCCTGCTCCATCCCCCCACTCAGGAGCTGTTCCAACTAGTCGCTAAATGGCACGCTTCTTAAGGGTCCTTAATGAGAGCAATTAATGTCTAAAGGCAATTTTTCATAAAAATGCATTCTGTATCCAAAAAACACTAGAAAGCTCATATATCTTATGTTTATGTATCAATTTAAATTATCTACAAGTTTAAATATTTGAGAGTTGATATAATTCAGTTTTCTGAAGCAACAGACCTTTTACTTTTTCACAGTGCAATGAATAGTCATACATATGGCTTACATATTATATCATTGTTTATTTCAGGTTTCTCTGAAACAGATTTTTACTTTGTTGTTGCAAAGTAGGCTTCTTAATTTCCCACCCTTAATGTTATTAGCTTTGGACTGTATTATTTCTCAACATAGAGTGTGCTATAAGACTTCCAGTTAAACAAGGCAGATTAGACACGTGCATTTATCTCTGTGGCCTCATGAAGCTCCACTAAAATGACAGTAAAGGAATTTTTTTTAAAAAGGTACAAATGGAGACAGACAAAGAACAGGAGAGAAGACAACAGCAGACAAGTGAAATTGACAAAATTTTGGAAGTTGGAAAGCAGTCGAAGAGATGCTAAGCTAACTTAACAAACTAAAGAAAGCTGAAACCTATGTCTGGTGGTGATAGGTTCAGTTCTTAAAGTTACTGGTGGGCCGGCCCCGTGGCTTAGCGGTTAAGTGCCCTGTGGCTTAGTGGTTAAGGGCGCGCGCTCCACTGCTAGCAGCCCGGGTTCGGATCCCGGGTGTGCACCGACGCACCGCTTCTCCGGCCACGCTGAGGCCGCGTCCCACATACAGCAACAAGAAGGATGTGCAGCTATGACATACAACTATCTACTGGGGCTTTGGGGGAAATAATAAATAAAATTAAATTAAAAAAAATAAGGTTACTGGTTATCTCTGAAGTACAGGATGAAGGGAGGGCTAAACAAAGGAAGATTGATTGAAAGTACATATTAGAAAAAATTAGATCCCAAAGCCCCTTATCCATTCCAGCAAAAGATTCAGTTTTTATTTTCTGGAGTAATTGAAACATCTTTCCAGAAAAGAAGCTCTAGTCTTGGAAATAAAAGGCATAGCTGAGGGCTGGATTGTGAACTTTAATGCAAATAGGGATTGAGTCTCTATATACTAAATATTAAGACACCCCCCACCCCACCCCTACTCAGTCACCTTTCTGCTGCTTGGTTTCTAAGATATTGTCAGCTGAGCAGGAGATTGGAGGATTCTGGAGAAGCTGACCAGCACTAGTGTAAAGTCCTATAGATAGACGCTGATATTTGAGGTTCTCCCATTGAAAAGACTGAATTTCTGCCCCGTTACTTCCCAGTGAAGCTCAACAATCCACAAGTCCCAACAATGGAGAAAGAACTTCTTTTTTGACCAAAACAACAACAACAACAGCAACAAGTCAAAGCAAAAAGAAACAAACAAAAAAAAACTATAATGAGAAGATACTACATTCAAGACACAAGAACAGTATGCCGTAAAAATGGAACTTTCAAGGAATGAGAAAGAGCTCTTAGAAATTCAAAATATTACAGTAGAAATCTTAAAAATCAATAGAAGAATAAAAGTTTTCCATTGAGGAGCTCTCCTAGAGAGTAGAACAAAAAGAAAAAGAAATGGGAAATAGAGAAAATTAAAGAATTCAGTACGGGACGGCCAAATTAGATCAACAGAAGTTCTGGAAAGAAGACAGAAAAAGCAGGAGGGAGGAAATTACTAAAGAAATAATATAAGGAAAATTCCTAGCACTGCAGGATGTGAGTATACAGATTGAAAAGGTCTACCAAGTATCTAGAACAATGAATGAGAAAAAGATTCTCAATAATGTTCAGTGAAATTTCAGAAGATGGAATAAAAAGATTTTAAAAGCTTCCAGAGAAAAAAAACAGACCATATACAAAGGATCACAAATAATATTAGGAACAAACTTCTAAACTGTACCCCTAGAATCAAGAAGACAAGTTTTTAGGGAAAAGCATTTCCAACTGTGGTAGGATGAATAATGCCTTCTCTCAAAGATGTCCTTGTCCTAATCCCTGGACCTGTGAATATATTAACTTACACGGCAAAAGGGATTTTGCAGGGATGATTAAGTTAAGGATCTTGAGATGGAGTGATTATCCTGGATTTTCTAGTTAGGCCCAATGTAACCAAAAGGGTTCTTATAACAGGAAGCCAGGAAGATCAAAGTAAGAAAAAAGATGTGAAAACTGAAGCAGAGGTTGGAGCAATATGCTTTGAAGATACAGGAAGAAGCCTTGAGCCAAGGAATGCAAATGACCTGCAGAAACTGGAAAAGGCAAGGAAAACAATTCTCCCCTAAAGCCTCTAGAAGGAACCAGCCTTGCCAACACCTTGACTTTAGCCCATTGAAACTGAATTCAGATTTCTGATCCAAAGAAAATAAATGTGTTGTTTTGGGCCACTAAGTTTGAAGCAATTTGTTACAGCAGCAATAGGAAACTAATACACCAATCTAGAATTCTATATCAGTTGAACTAACAATAAGATGAGAGATTAGAACAAGGTGTTTTCAGATATGCAAGATCTCAAAAAATTTGCCATCTTTCTCAGGAAGTTACTGGAGGATATTTGTCCACCACAATGAGGAAGTTAAAGCAAAAGTGAGGGAAACATAGGGTCCAGAAAATGGGATCCAACACAAGAGAAAGGCAAAAAGGATTTTCACAATAAGGGTGAGGGGATACCCCAGGAAGACACCTATGCAGAAAGACTAAACCAGTTCAGCTTGGAACAGAAGGACAAAAATCCCCTTCACAGACATCTTTAAATAAAAAAAAAAAAAAGAAAGAAAGTTATAAATAACCTGATGTATTTGAACATACAAAAAGGAGATGTATAGATTTCTTGGGAAGATCTGTTTGGGGATGAGTAAATGGTAGATTCATAAGAAAAATTCTAAGCAAATAAAAATTAAATATAATGTGGCAAACCCAAATTTTTATAGGAAAAGAAATGTAATAACATACTCAATACATGGTTAAACTCTGAATAATGTTTACAAAGTCATAGTAATATAATCACTGAATATTGATTTCACCAAAAATTTTGGGAGGAGGGGAAGTGTGAGTTTATGCGTACATAAGAGAGCCAAATTACCACCTTTCATCATAGAAAGTCAATAGATATTATCTAAAAAGCAGAAAAATAAGGAAATAGCAATATAGGCACATTATGTAGAAACATGGTAGTAAATATTATAGGGAACAGCTAAAATTGTTTAAAGTTATTGCCCTTCAGGAGTGAGAATCAAGAATGGAGAGGGATGGAGAGGGGACTGTTGTTTTTTACTGTACTTTTTTTTTTTAATTTTTTGTTTATTGCAGTAACATTGGTTTATAACATTGTAAAAATTTCAGGTGTACATCATTATACTTCTATTTCTGCATAGATTACATCATGTTCACCACCAAAATACTAATTACAACCCATCACCATACACATGTGCCGAATTATCCCTTTCACCCTCCTCCCTCCCCCCTTCCCCTCTGGTAACCACCAATCCAATCTCTGTCCCTATGTGTTTGTTTATTGTTGTTATTATCTACTACTTAATGAAGGAAATCATAGGGTATTTGACCTTCTCCCTCTGACTGTACTATTTTTTTTAAATCTATGTACATGGTATTAATTTAATAAAATTAAAATTTTAGTTTAAAAATGAGTTATTCCCATGAACCATATATTTTTGTGCTTAGCTTAATTCTTCTGAGATGTGTTATGTGCATGTTCTAATCCAGAAATCACAATTTTTAAAACAGATAAAAATCCTCTTATATACGTTGGCACGTTTGCCACTTACTTAATTCTTGAGGAACACAAATAAAAATCCTTACCATGACCTGTAGGGCTTGTTGAACTCTCTAATCTCATTGCATGCCACTGGTTCCTTTACTTATTATGCTCTACACACACTGTCCTTTTCCATTTCTCTGTTCAAATAAGCGAAGCATCCTTCCTGATGACCTGTCCACGATCTATTCACTTTGCTTGGAAGGCTATTCTTTCAGTCTTCTCCCGGTTGGCTCTTTATCTTTCATGCCTCAGCTTAAATGTCACTTCTGCAGAGAAGCGTTCTCTGACCATTGAATCTGAAGTAGGTCCGCAGGCCACCCCCACCCCGTTATTCTCTCTTGCATTGCTCTGTTTCTTTATTGTACTTTATCAAAATTTGTAAAAACATATTTGCATATATGTTTGTGTGTCTGCACTAGACTCTAAGCTGTCTGGTATACGTGTGTGTAGCAGAGGGACTTGCACATAGTAAGTGCTCAATGAATATTTTTGAATGAATTTGTTTTTAAGTAATATATCCTTGTCTCTGACATTTGTAAATAATGGCATGTTATAACTCTAGTTTTTGCTATATGTTAGCAAAAATTAGATAAAGAGGATTAAATAAAAACAAAATAATACAATTCAGATCTTTTTGAAAACTTGAGTTCTTGAAAAATATCCAAGTTTTAACTTTAACCTTTTGTCTCATCTAAGCACTAGCCCTCTGTTACACAATGGATGCTAAGCAACGTCTGGAATTATGTTTTACTCAGTATAGTCTCCTTTAATCAAACACTTTATCATGTTTAGTTAAGCAGATTATGATAATTTTATACAACGGGGGTTAATTAACAATATCACTGATCCACACAGAAGGCATATACTCGTATAATCAGGATCACATAAACGTCTGTTCCTTTTTCCAAGGAAAAATAAGATGCATAACTTAGTCTTGTAGTCACTATACTAAAATTAAACGCTTCATTTAGGTGACTTGTTCCATACTCAACTGGATTTTACTTAAAGAAAGCATTTCATAGTTTTTGTTCTTTGGCTTTGTAGCCTGGGAAAGAACGTGAAATGAAAATCACAAAGGTTCATTTTAATTATTTCAGTAATATCATAGCTTTAATATGAATTATAGTATAACTTTTTATAAGCAGCAATTTCATGTAAAGAATTTGTAAAAATTTTACAATTTAAGCCTGATAAAAAGCGATCAGACATGTAAGATGCCTACCACAGTGCTTGGCATATTAGGAGTGGTCAATAAAAGTTAGTTTTTTTCCTTGCCTCTGATAACACAAGTAGTGGTACAGCCAACTCTCATTCATTACAGTCCATTAGAACCACAACTTTATACTCACATAGTGTTTCGTTTTGTTTTTTGTGAGGAAGATCAGCCCTGAGCTAACATCCATGCTAATCCTCCTCTTTTTGCTGAGGAAGACCGGCTCTGAGCTAACATCTATTGCCAATCCTCCTCCTTTTTTTTTTTCCCCAAAGCCCCAGTAGATAGTTGTAGGTCATAGCTGCACATCCTTCTAGTTGCTGTATGTGGGACGCAGCCTCAGCATGGTCTGAGAAGCGGTGCGTCGGTGCCTGCCCGGGATCCGAACCCGGGCCGCCAGTAGCAGAGTGCACGCACTTAACCACTAAGCCCCAGGGCCGGCCCCTCGCATAGTGGTTTTTTTTAACCTAAGCCTAAGACTTTGATCTGATTTATTTGAACTCATTGTTTCTACTTCTCCATATCTTCTTTCATGTCTTTTTGAATCTTGATTTTATCAGCTTTCTTGCACATTCTTGGGTAAATGAAGTCCTTCATTTTACTCACTAGGATCTTGAAGAAACCAGGCAACCTAATCTGAATTTTTTAAACATTGCTGAACTAAAAATATTGATTAATAAACTGTAGGAGAGGAAAAAAATCTTTTTTGTCTCTACCCTTTTAGGTAATCCAACTGGGGCCTTGTAAATTAGACTGACAAAAGACAGACTAATGAGAAAAACAAACAGAAGTTTATTAATGTGTGTATCATGCACACATGAGAGTACTCAATGGTGAGTAACTAAAAGGGGTGGTTAAATCTTGAACTTATATAGCATCTTAACAAAAGAACAACAAATTTTTAGAGATGTGACAAGACAAAGGAAAAGGACTTTGAGTTTCTTCGGTGGCAAATTGTGGGAAGGTAAATATATGGGGGAATTAATGGACCGTAAGGGCTAGTTAGTAAAGTTTGTTATATAGATTCCTCTGATGGTGACTCCAGGCTGAAAACGGTCTAGAGTTGTCGGTGGTGGTTAACTTCTGTCCTTCTTGTTACAGAGGGAAGAAGGACACCTTTACAACTACTTGTAGGCCAGTAAGAAATGACAGAGAGTTTTTCATGTATCTGCTTCATCTTAATTGCTTTCAGCTCAAGATAATCCTTATGTCAAAGTGCCATATTTGGGGGTGGCATATTCTGCTACTCTTTAAAATTAAAACATTTTCTTTTTTTTTTGAGGAATATCAGCCCTGAGCTAACATCCATGCTAATCCTCCTCTTTTTGCTGAGGAAGACCGGCTCTGAGCTAACATCTATTGCCAATCCTCCTCCCTTTTTTTTTCCCCCAAAGCCCCCGTAGATAGTTGTATGTCATAGTTGCACATCCTTCTAGTTGCAGTATGTGGGACGCGGTCTCAGCATGGCCAGAGAAGCGGTGCGTCGATGCGCACCCGGGATCCGAACCCGGGCTGCCAGTAGCGGAGCGTGCGCACTTAACTGCTAAGCCACGGGGCCGGCCCTAAACCATTTTCTTTTTGGTTCCCCCAAAATTGACTCTATTATAGTATTATTTTAATCCAAGATTTGACCAGTGAAGCCAAGAAATAATTATTTTGGTGTCCCTAAAAGTAAGACAATTGCAATCAATAATATTTGGAGGGGGAGGAGGAAAAGAAGAGTCAAATTCCGGCAACTTTTCAAGAACACAATGGATCCACAAAGCAGAGATTAAAAACAAATGTTTTATACCATGCAACTTCTCAGCTTTGATAAAAGATATTTGCTATATGACAGATGACATGAGTGGAGCCACATTAAAATAGAGCTGGAGCAGCCATTGCAGAGAATTGCCTTGAACATCTTGTTTTCTTTATCTTCCAAACTGGACCAAACTGCCAACATTCCATGTCAGTAAGGACAAGAATATCCTGTTTGTAAGGACTGATGAGACTGGACCTTGCTGATGACCAAATTGCTAACCAATCAATGAAGTACAAGTCTAGCCTTTTGCCTGATGACTGAATCTCAAGCCAATCTATGAAGTACAAACCTAGCCTTACATCATCTAGCACCAATGAGCTCTTCTTTAATACAACTTATCTTATCTTCCTCCCTTTTTCCCATAAAAGTCCGGAGCCTCTCTCCTGTGATCGGGACACTATTTGGGTTTCTACCTGAATCTGTGCTCCCCGAATTACAATTCTTTGATCCCAAATAAAAGCTTTGCCTCTTAAATTGGTTTCTGTTTTTGTAGGTTCACAACTGTAATAATAAACAAAGGATATACAGAAACTTTTAATGATGAAAAATAAAGAAATAAATCTAAACAATAGTTATGTAGCTGAAGGATTCTACAATGTGCTTAAAAGATTAAGAAGAAACATGTCTGGTTTATCATCCTTTTAAAATTATATTGCTGTTATTGCTTTCTATTATAATGCAGATGTCATTACTGTAGGCTTATTATTAAAAGATAGGTCAGCAGAGTCCAAGAGAGTACTTGACAGACATCTGGAGAGTTGGGTTCAACCCTAAACTCTGCTATTATTATTAGCTCTGCTATTATAATCTTGGAAAAAATCACAATCTATTTGAACCTCTGTTTCTTGTACATAAAATGAAAAGAATGGATTCCATGGTTTCTTAATTCTAAAAGTCCACAAAACACTGATCAGCCTATGAACAAAAAATAATAATCTATTGTTGGGATAGAAAAGAAACGATGTTTTTTACTTATCTTTGTATTCCCCACAGGGCCTAGCACTGTACCTAATAATGTAACTCTTTTTAGTTTAATAAATATTTATTGAGTATCCTCTAGCTTCCAGTGACAGCACTAAATGCTGGGAATTTAGAGATGAATTAGACATGGTCTCTATCTTCTAGGATTTTACAGTCCAGAGGAAGAAACAGTATACAGGTAATTTAAACATCAAGAATTATGACAGAGGTAGGCAAAGAGTAGTATTTTCACATAATGAGCACACCTTACAAGGGTCAGAGAAAGGCTTCCTGGAGGAAATTTCACCTCTGTTGAATCTTAAAGGATTAGTTGCCCATGTTGATAGGGAGGCAGAAGAAACAGCAAGAGCAGAAACAAAAAAATATAAAAAGAATGAATAAATTAATATGGCATGCATTTATTACAATTTCCTACTGAATTATTTAAAAAATAAAATAGGGGCCAGCCTGGTGGCACATGCAGTGAAGTGTGCACGCTCTGCTGCGGCAGCCCAGGGTTCGCTGGTTTGGATCCCGGGCGCGCACCGACGCACTGCTTGGCAAGCCATGCTGTGGTGGCGTCCCATATAAAGTGGAGGAAGATGGGCATGGATGTTAGCCCAGGGCCAGTCTTCCTCAGCAAAAAAAGAGGAGGATTGGCAGATGTTAGCACAGGGCTGATCTCCTCACAAAAGAAAATAAATAAATAAATAAATAAACAAAAAATAAAATAGAGGGGCCGGCTCAGTGGGTAAGTTCGTGCGCTCTGTTTTGGTGGCCTGGGTTTGCCAGTTCAGATCCTGGGCGCAGACCTACACCGCTCATCAAGCTATGCTGTGGTGGCAACCCACATACAAAACAGAGGAAAACTGGCACAGATGTTAGCTCAGGGCCAATCTTCCTCAAGCAAAAAAAGAAGAAGATTGGCAACAGACGTTAGCTTAGGGTTAATCTTCCTCATCAAAAAGAAAATAATATAAATAAATAAATAAATAAATAAGTAAATAAATAAAATAGATCCTCAGTTACATAAATCAATATGAAACCACCCTTATCATAAGGGTATCTAATGCTATTTTATTTTCCATATTTCCTTTAGATTCTCAGCAACAGTTCTAGGTTTATTTTATCCGGACAAGTATATATGACATTTCTTCTAAAATGCATTTCAGAAAACCTGGGTTTCATACGTCAGAAAAAATTGTGAAAGATTTTGAAAAGGCAAAACAAAAAAAAGAAAAGAAAAAAGGATTACTGGGTATCTTATGGAAGGTTAGGCATTGTCTAGCACATCCTTCCTGGTTATCTGATTTTATAGTGGTCTGTACCTTTCATTGGATTAAAAAGAGCCCTGGAAATCTTGCCTCAGTTCAGTGGTATGGTCTGAAAGTTATCTAAGTAATGTCAGCTCAGAAGCCTGAACCCCAAAGTCTATTCTTTGAAGCGGCAATCATGTGAAGTACCTGGTACAGTCCTTTTCCGTGAGGCTCTGAGATTGCTCTTCTTTGTTGAAGACACAAATTCTGGCCTGTAGTTTATAGTAGAACCTTCACGTAACCTTTAGAGTAAAACAAGAACATTAAGAGATTTAATGGCTATGGTTTTTATTACCATTGCCAATTCTATCACAATAGAGATGAGTAAAATTCTGTATTGGAGTACAGTATATACAGTATATAACTTTTGATGAGGGTTACTCCTGAAGGTAAAACAATATTATGGACAGGGAAGACACTGACAAATCACCAGGGACTTCTCATAAGGCATATAATTTCTGAAATGTTTATATGTAGTATTTTACCAAAACAAACTTAATTTAGAGAAGGCTGAGTATCCCTGCTGATCTGACAACTCTTCCCATGCAACTTTACAACAGTAACACATTAAACAAACCTAATTATTTCCAATGTCTATTTTTATAAGGTGATACAGCAAATCTTTGTGACTGCAGAGGCCCTCTGAGAAATCTTAGTGGTTTTATATATAAAAGTTTTAGTTTTAGTTATAAAATATATCTTGAAAATTTTATTTGTTCTAAATTTAGGAACTGATTTGGGGAAGGCAAAATTAAGAGTTGTCAGAGGAGACTTGAGCACTTGATTAGACAGGATCGTGAGTGACTGAGAAACAATACTTCCTTACTTATTTAATCAAAGCACACATAAAGCATTTGAAAAGAAACATAGAAGGTAACACTACTGTAAGTGAAGAGCCTATGTTCCATAAGATTTTTTTCCCTTAAGTAATCAAGGACATAATAAAAGCAACTTAAATCATAGAAAATTATTCTTGTAAGACACAGAATCTCTGCTATCTAGGCAGATTACACATAAGGTAGAAAATAAACTCTCATACTGTCAGTAGAAGCATTAATTGTTAAATAAAGGAAGCAATACCATCTAAACTGAGGTAGTACTGTAAACATTTTAATATATTTCAGAGCTTCTTTTCAGACTCAAGTATTATAAACCAAGGCAAATAAAATTCACTTTCTAAGTTTTGTCCTTTTTTATACTCATATTCTTTCAGAGGACCTGTGAGGTCAAATGATTTTCATAATACTACTAAGATGTTATCTGTCTTTTTGACTCTCATACTCTCCTGAGTATACAGAGTAGTTTTCCAGAGGGCTGTGTGATGTGTAATAATGCAATGGACTAAATGCTGAAGCAGATACAAGGATCCAGCTTTCTTCTGTTAGCCCAGATAGTAATGAGATTTGCAAAAATGTGAAAGAATAGTATTCTTTTCACGAAAATTTTTGTTTTGAAAAATAGTTTTTTTTTTTTTTTATAAAAAATAGGTCATTTATGTTAACATGCAATGTGTTCATCATTGCTACTGTGGGGGATCAAAATTGGCCACCCCAAAATGTATTTCTTTGGCTTGATTATTTTTAGGAACAAAAGAAACTTTGACCTTCCCCCTAACTGCCTAAAAGAATTTAAGATAGAGGGCCTGTTCCAGGAAAGAGCTAATACCATAAGATAACACTGTCTACAGATGGCCCAACAAACACTTGTTTAATAATCATTTGCATTTCCATCTCCACGTAAATTGCCTTCCTTCCTTTTGAAGTCCCAAACCACTACTCCCAACATCCTCCTTTGTCTTTAGCTGAAGATGGTATTTAAGGTGGCAGGATTCAGCCATTTTGGCTGAGCTACTCAGTTTTCCTGGGTTTCTCCCATGCATACATGTTATTAAACTTTCTTTGATTTTTTTACCATTATTCCGTCTCATATCAATTTAATTCTTAGACCAGCCAGAAGGACCTAGAGGGTAGATGAGTTGTCTTCCTCCCCTACACTACTTTCGAATGAATCAATAAATATTTTAAAATGTTCTAATTTTTAGTCTCTAATATGGTAAATATCAATAGTTATAACCCACATAAACAAAAGCTCTTTGAGGTTCTCAATCATTTTTAAGAGTACATATAAAGGGGTCTGGAAACGAAAAGCTGGTTTAGGAAAAAACTATTCTTTTTCCTTGAAAAACAAAAGTACATATGCTGTTGTAATTCTCTGTCACTGTTACTCCTTGAAGAGACTCAATCACCCATATTACAATTTTTAACCAAAATGACTGACTTCCATTTTAAAGTGAAGAGTGCAGGGTGGATAACTGAGAACTGTCTGGCATATACAAGCATTTTAATAGACTAGCAGAGGTTAAGAATACACATGATGGGCCGGCCCCATGTGTATTGTGGTTAAGTGCGTGCGTTCCGCTACTGGCAGCCCGGGTTCGGATCCCAGGCGCGCACCAACACACCGCTTCTCAGGCCATGCTGAGGCCGTGTCCCACATACAGCAACTAGAGGGATGTGCAACTATGACATACAACTATCTACTGGGGCTTTGGGGGAGAAAAAAAAAAAAAGGAGGAGGATTGGCAATAGACGTTAGCTCAGAGCCGGTCTTCCTCAGCAAAAAGAGGAGGATTAGCATGGATGTTAGCTCAGGGCTGATCTTCCTTACACACACAAAAAAAGAATACACGTGACAAAACTTTTTATAGCCACACAAATCCTTTTTATAACTTCCTAGAATGGCAAAAATGAACACATTCATTACATAACTCCAAGATGTAGTTTCTCTATAGCATTTCAAAATAAGAAGCAAAAGTATATAAACTTAGAATTATGCTTAATTTAAACCAATGTTTGTACTTTACTTAGAAAGTATCTAGCTATGCAAGGATTATCCATTAATTAACTCAATTTAATGTCAGTCCATGATTTTAAGTTGCTTAAAGATCTTGGAAATTATCTTCAAGCTGGCATACTACAAACATAGTCGCTACTGAAATAAAGTTTGTCAGAATACTGATTTAACGTAGTTGAAAACAAATTTACATTTTTTATAATCATAAACATTTTTAAAAGTAATGTTAACTTATTTGGTCAGGAAGCCTGTATAAGTTTAGGAAAAACACACCCAAGTAAAATAAAATGCATGCTTGTATTATACTTAACACTTACAAAACAGAGAAAAGACTTAATTGCTAAAACTTTACATTAATTATGTAAACTTGGATTCTTAAAATGTTTCTGGATAAGTTTCTGCAAGATGTTTTATTCAAGTCTAGCACATTTAAAGTCCTAGAAGTTTGATTTTCTTATTTTCTGGGAATTTAAGACTATTCACTTTATATATGTCTTATTCTATGAGCTAATGAGAACAGTGCTCCTTTAATTTAATACCTTCCAGATTTAGGAAAAGATTTCACAGACATGACAAGAGGTAAAGGTCTTTCTGAAGTACAGAATATTTTAGAATATTTTTTGACTTTATATTTTATTAAATATTCACATCGTTTATTCTTTATTGCACAGAAAACATGATCATGCTTTTTATTATTTAACCATGATCTTTACACATTTATTGTTATTACAAAACTGCAGTTTCACTGAATCATTAATGTATGAAATTCAGTATCAAGATAGGAATAGCAGCATATCACTCCTCAAAAAGACAATTACCCCAGCTATAGGATTTAAAGGAACAGTCCAGTAGAAACAGGTCTAACAGGTTTTTTCAGTCTATGTTCTCGGGGTAATTCACCTCCCATCCTTTTCCTCTCTGAAAGAATTTCTTCTCATAGTTTCCCTTCTGTATACAACCAGGCAGGGCAAAGCATAAGTATGAACTAAAGTTTTTAAGATTTTAAGTAGGAAATATAGAAAACATTAGAACGAGATAGAATAGGCATTGATCTTAATAATGGTGGTAGGAGAAAAAACGGGAGTCTTCAGAAATCACCTCTCCTGTACTTGACTGCCTGAGGGTAATGTACTTGTGGTATTTACTCACGACAATGTATAATTTCACATTTTAAATGGTTCATTGGATGGATTCAATTTATATAGATATAGGCTTCAGGCTTTAACGCCTCTATTTTACACACAATACTTGCTAATGGAAGTAACTGTCTCGCTGAAGCTTCCAAGAGACCCTGTAGGGCTCTGGCTTCCTGAGAACCATAGTTGTAACAAGAGCCCAAGCTAATGAGCAATTTTTTTCCCCTCCCCAAAGCCCCAGTGCATGGCTGTACGTCCTAGTTGTACGTCATTCTAGCTCTTCTGTGTGAGCCGCTGCCACAGCATAGCACCCAACAGACGGGTGGTGTGGTTCCGACCAGGAAGCGAACCCCGGGCTGGTGTGGTTCCGACCAGGAAGCGAACCCCGGCCACCGAAGTGGTGAGCGCCGAACTTTAACCACTAGGCCATCACTAATGAGTGATTTTTTAAAAGGCACTTTTTCTTTCACATGCCCTTTCTTTCACAGCCCTCAACAGACTGAAGTAAAACCATCGCTCAATTGTATATTGGCAAAACATGGCAGCAAATAAAGAATCCCAAACTTCTGTATCATTAACAAGATTTGGGGTACCCAAGCAACGAAGCAAACACAAAGCTCAAGATAGGGTGTGAGGTTTCATAATTATTTTTTAATCCCCATCTTTTAAAAAAATAAATCTGTCAATTCCCCACCTCTTTATTGTGAGGGTCCCGTGAGGTCCTACACGCAAAGTGCTTACAACAGTGCTTGGCACACTGGCCGTTAGTCTTTGCCTCCCCCACCCTCCGCGGCCAGACAGACCGAGTTCCCACCGCCCCCTGGCGGCCACGGCTGACTTCCGCCTCCCCCACTGAGCGCAGCCGCTGCAGCCGCGTGGCCTCCACTACGTCACATCCGGCCCTTGCGAGTCAGCGTTACGGAACCCTCGCGATGAAGTGCGTGTTTGTAACGGTCGGGACCACCAGCTTTGACGACCTCATTGCGTGCGTATCGGCGCACGACACTCTGCAAGTGAGTGCGGGGGCGGGCGGGCGCGCGGTGGCTTGGCTCTCCGCGCTTTGCTCGCCGCTCGCCGCTCGCCACTCGCCGCCGGCCTCACCGCCAGCCTCGGTAACCCTGCCTGACCGCAGCGCTCGGAAAGAAACTTCCGAAGCTTTACCTCAGGTGCCGCCGCCCCTTTGCTGGCTCCTCCCCGCGCCTGGCTCGGCCCTCCTCCGCCTCCTCTTTTCGCTTCCCTGCGCTTTGCCGGGCCGCTCCTCCCTGTCTTTTCTCCGGCTCCTCCTTTCCCCCGCTTTTCCCCTCCGATTCTCCGCCTCTCCGCCTCTGTCTCGCCGTCCTCCGGCGTCGCCCCTCCCCCCAGCGGCTCCGCCTCTCAGGCTCGGGCCCGCCTCGCCGGCCGCTCCTCAGGCCCGCTCCGGGCCGCCGGGTCCACGGTGCCGGGCGCCTCAGCCAGTCCGGCTCAGCGCGCAGCCCCCTGCCCTGCTCCGCGGCGCCCGGAGCGCGTCCGCGCCTTTCCTCCCTCCTCAGGCGTCCTCGTGGCCGGCGGCCTCGTGGCGCGGCGTCTCCTGAGGGCTCGCGGTTCGCGCAGCGCCATCTTGAGGCGGAACGAAGCCGTTACTTGGTCTGCCCCGTAGTTTTCGACGCCTTTTTAGGAGTTTTTACCTGGTCTCGTATTTCTTGCAGGGCCAGTTCTTTCAGGACTCGGTGAGCTGGGTGGCTTAGATCCATTAGGGCCAGTGAGACACCTCGTAGGGGCCCGGGGCGCGGCGGGGTGGGGGAGGGGAGGGTCATTTTAGAAAACTAACTCAAATCGACCAGACTGTTTCGCAGCCCGTGCTCCGGTCTGAACACCGACTTTATGGTTTGTTGTGGTTATTCCTGTTTTTACAGTAACCTGTTTCAAAGGGCTGCTTTTTCTTTTTTCCCGTTTCAGATAATCAAGTGCCTTGGTTACAACCGACTTGTCCTACAGATAGGTAGAGGAAAGGTGGTACCTGAACCATTCAGTACTGAGTCATTTACTCTGGATGTTTACAGGTACAAGGATTCATTGAAAGAAGACCTTCAGAAAGCAGATCTTGTTATTAGTCACGCAGGTAAAGTGCCTTAGAATCTCGCGGTTTGGTTTTTGATAGACAATAAGAACAGAAACAACCTTTTTGAGGTAAAATAAAATCACTAGAGTAACTCACTGTAGCCCTTTAGAATATAATACTTACTTGAATATAGCAATTGAGAACATTAGCGGAGAGAATTTATTATTTTTGAGTGGAAGAAGGATGGGAAATTAATCACTGTAGCGCAACTTGACAGTAAGAAACCCTAAGGGGCAAAATAGTTTACCCCATGATATGTGTAAAGAGTTGTCAGTTGAAATTAGTATTTGGGCTTAGATCTGGAGGAATGTTCAGCCAGCTAAATAGTCATGGAGAAATTGGCTTTGAAAGATTTTTTACATTTCTATTAAATGTGAGTGTGAAATGAATGTAGTGAAAAATATTTAACTACCACATATTGTGTAAATCATTGCCTGCTCTTCAGAGAACCATCCTGGTCTAATTAGACTGCTGGTATCTTAAGAAGAACTGCTTTTGGGGAGCACTGCAATTGTAACTGCTGAGCATTGCAATTTTAGCTGCTGGATAAGTGAGGGAGGAAGGGGGGAAGTTTCTTGGTTATTAAAAAAGCCTAGTTTGAAGAGAGAAAAGTCGTTAAAAATAGACATTACTAACAGATTGGTGATTAGAAATGTATAGAATAATAGCTAACAGCTTTTGGTACTTTCTATATGTTTTGAGTATATAACTGGTTGAATCCTCCCAAACAATCTTATGAAGTAAGTACTATAGTATCTCCATTTTATGGATGAAGAAACTGAGACACAGAGGTTAAGTAACTTGTCTGGTGAGTAAGTGGTAGACAGGTAATAGTCTGGTGCTGGAGTCTGTGTTCTTAACTACTCCCCTAGCATCATCTACCCAAAAAGGCTTTGTCTACTTATCAGTCTCCTTGCTCCCATTTAAAATATCTAAATGATTTAGATTTCGAAGTTGAATTGACCCAAATATTGTATATATGCACATTTGTGGAGAATTATCCTTGACTGTGTTCGGGACGGTACCTCACAGGCAGACTTTTAAGGAGTGGTCAAAGTTTATCTTTATTAGTGTCTCGCTATTGAAGGCTTGCTTTTTCTACTTGTGTTGGAATAGAAGTGCAGTGCAGTTTCATGTACAGTATGTTGAACCTGAATCTTATTTGAATTGAAGGCCCATGCCCAGGACATATTACTAGAGGACAAGTGGCAAGCACTGAATCCTATGTCATAATATTGTTGGCGGTGATAAAGAATGCATTTTTCTTTCTTTTTTTTGCATATTATGCTATTTTATTTTATTTTTTTGTGCTTATTTCTTCACACGTATGACTTTATTTCATCCCAAAAACAAATCTTTAAGATATTTTCCCTCATTCACCCCACTTTTCTTTTTTTTTTTTTGTTTTGTTTTAAATTTTTTGTTTATTGCAGTAACATTGGTTTATAACATTGTATAAATTTCAGGTGTACATTATTATACTTCTATTTCTGCATAGATTACATCATGAAGAATGTATTTTTCAAGTCAGGTTTATAACACTTACTAGAAAGCAACTGATAACTATACTTTTGTCATTTTGAAGGTATAATTAAAATGCCTGGTTTGTAGTTCTGCCAACTAAGTTTTTCATCTTTTGAGTTCTAGCTATAAAACTTGGTGGAGCACCTTGACTTTTTTTTTTTAAATGTATTAACGAATTTGATCTATTTTTGTAGGTGCAGGAAGCTGTTTGGAGACTCTGGAAAAAAGAAAGCCACTTGTAGTGGTTGTAAATGAAAAGTTGATGAACAATCATCAGCTGGAATTGGCAAAGCAGCTACAGAAAGACGGGCATCTCTTCTCCTGTACCTGCAGGTATACTAGATACTGATTATTTGGCCTCTTGCCTTAATTCCTCCCTAGCTATTCTTACCCACCTGCCTAACCCCATCTGTCTCTTTGACCTCTTACCTTCTCCTACTTATCAAACATACTTTGATTTTCTCACCTGTAAAACCTTCTCATTTATTTATGTTCCACTTTGTGATCTCTGTGTAGTAGTGCTTTCTGTATCTATGCCTATTTCATTGCATGTGCATATCTGAATGTATGTGTGTGCGTGTGAATATGTGTTCATCTGGGTGCACAAGTCTCCAAGAATGTAATTTTTTAGTTCATTATTTAGATTTTCATTATTCAAGGAAGACATTTGCTTCCTTTTAATTAAGATTTTGCCTTCAGTAAACCCTCTGGAATTCCTAAATTAAATTTACTCATTCATTAATTCAACTACATCTAATAAGTGGCAGGCATTGTTTTAGGTGCTGTGGATACAGTGGTAAACATGAGATCAAGTCCCTGCTCTCATGGTGCTTATGTTCTAGTGGTGGGAGACAGTTATAAATAAGAAATTAAGATAATTTCACATGGTGAAATGTGTTGTGAAGAAAATAAGGCAGGGTGATGTGATAGCTGGGGTGAAGACTAATTAGAATGGTCAGGGAAGGCATGACTGGGTATATGACATGTGAGCTGAGACCTGAATGACAAGGAAGAGCCAGTCATGTGAAGCTCTAGAGACAGAGGAAGCAGCAGTTGCAAGGGCCCTAAGTTAGTAATGAGCTTGGAGTTTGGTGTGTTTGAGGAACAGAGGGAAGGTTAGTGTGGCAGGAGTATAGTGAGCAAGGGAGAATAGTATAAAGTGAAGCTGGGTGGGGATAGCTCATATAGGAGTTCTGATTTTGTTCTATGTTTAGTAAGAAGCCATTGGAGTATTTTAAGCAGAGGAATTACTTTATGGTAAGGAGTATTATTTTCTAGAAGTATATTAGAATTCAACAAGAACTGATCAACATCACAGTAGAAGGATGAAGAAAATTGCTGGTTTGTTTTCTGTTAATTCTTCTTGAGACACTAGAAGCTTGCCAAAGCGTCAGGTCAGTAATTCCCAATTGTTTGACTTTACAAGCTATCCTAATTTAATGTTTTAAAAAATAAAGACCTCATAGAAGTATTACAAAATACATATTTTTATGTTATAACAAATTGAAATTAATTTTAAAATAAGAAATAAACCTTAGAAGAAACTGGTTAGAACATAATAAGCTTTTCTTTTAACTTTACTGCATCTGTCTCTTAGGCACTCAGTAAATACTTGTTCATTCATTAAATATTTATTGAGCACCTACTATGTGCCAGGCATTATTCTAGGCACTTAGCATGTACGGCAGTGAACAAAACAGACAGATTCCTATTCTCATTGAGAGGAGACAGCTTCATTGGTTGTTTCAGGAGCAATTGTTGGTGTCCTATTCTCTGTAATGATGGAGGAGAAGGACTGTCAGGGTGGCTTTGTAATATAGAAACCATTCTTAAAAGTATTGTGAGTCAGGGGAGAAGCTAGATAATCCAAATTATGTGGGCTTCAGATAATGGACATATCTGTCCTTGGGTAGCTGAGATTTTTAGTGGTTAACATTTTTTAAAGAGGAATAAACTGTCATCTTCCTAATTGGTTAAAGCAAGTCAGTTTTTCCAGATACTTTTGATGCGTATTTTCATTCTAAATCTTAAATAAGCTTTGATTTTATGTCAGTATATTAAAAAAGGGAAAACATTGATTTCATAAACACATCCTGACTCTTGACTCAGACTGGAAAGAAAGCTGTACAAGTCTCCAATTTATTAATTTTTTACAGTTTTAGAATCCTTTTTTTCCTATATTAATTGCAAGAAAGTCACACACGAGTGCCACAAGAATCAATAATTTGTTGTATTTTCATTTTCAGCATATCATTTATTTGCACCAAATCTAGGCTGGGTGGTTGTATGTCTGTTCTAATTTAAGTGACTGGTTTAATTAAATTTCTGCAGTAATAGTTTTATGTTGTGATTTGGAACCTTATTTCCAACATGCATGGCGATTGTACGTTGCTTAATTATATATGGATTTGTGATGGTAAATTACTGGCAACAAAAGTTATTTCACAGTCTTCATGCATGGTCTAGTAGTCTCCCCAGCTTATTGTTCTTGTCTGGCACCTGTTACTTTTGGTTTCATTTATTCTGTTTTCATAAGTTAATTTTGCTTCAGTTTGTATGTGCCCAGTCCTGAGAAATGTTCCAAAGCCATGTGATCACATCTTTCATGAAATAACATTTCTGAAATATTTCAGTTGACATAGGAGATAATGTGTCTGTTAAATTGATATTGATAGGCAGTGCTTTGTATTGCTTTAATCTTAGTATGTATACCTGTAATATTAAAATACATTAAAGTTCACATGTACAGTTTGAGAAGCATCACAAATTCTTGGAAGTTAGATTCAGTCATCAAGTGGGCAGCAGATGAATTATGAAATTTTTCTCCCATGTTACCTAATATTTTTCTTCTTTTGTTTTAGCACGCTTCCTGGGCTGTTACAGTCAATGGACTTATCAACACTGAAATGTTTTCCTCCTGGCCAGCCAGAAAAATTTTCTGCATTTTTGGATAAAGTTGTTGGATTACAAAAATAAACACTAAACTCTCAACATTTTAAAAACACCCCCCTAAATGCAACCTATGGAATGTGGTTAAATCAAATTAAATATATAATATATATTTGCAGAATAACATAAGTTAATAAACTTACTATATCTGTAAAATGTATAGAAAATTTTATGATGTGAGTATAAGCCTTTGGGTCCAAATCCTAATTGCAATTTAGTAAATTCATTAGACTTTTCTTAATCGTTATATTTTAGTAAGAGAAATATATGGTGAGCATTCACAGGTTTTATCCTAGAATCCCAAGTGGATTTGGAATCATGAAAAAAATGAATTAAATTTGAAAACTTTGGCACAAACCTCAAATGTAGTTAGTTTGATGTTCCTTAGAATGAAAAAAAATGAAACTAACCAACTTGTAAAAAAATTTGAGAGCATCTTGAGCTTCATAATCCAAGGAACCAAATTTTTTAAAAAAGAAAAAATGATGGATTGTGTTCTGTGAAATAAAAAGCTCAATAATTACCTAAAAGATTAACTGTCAAGTCAGTTGATCTATAGTACTTGGAGAAACAAACTACTTTTGTCTTGAAGAATAGAATGGAGTGGATATGTTCACTTTTTTCCTTTAAGATACAAATAGAAAGTGACAAAATCTTGCCCAATGTCAAAGCTTTACTGGTTTGAGAAGAGGAAATCGAAAAGGCCTTATTTACCCATAGGGCTTGCTGTTATTTTTTAGGGACTCCCTCTCACAGTGGTGTTGAAACATTTACTGTAGCATCATAGGGGAATTGATAATTTATGTACTTATAAAGCTAGTTTTACAAATGATTAAATGATCTGATGTGTATATTGGCCTAAATATATGGTTTTAAAATTTCACATAACTTGAGATACATTATGAAATTCTGATTAAGGGTCTCAAGACCTATAAAATAAACTAGGTTATCTGTAAGTGTTCATAGTTTATTGGTAGAAAGTTCAGATATAGTTCATCCATAAACATAGAGCATTCACTATAATTATATTATCCCAAAATGTTGACGACTATACACATTTTACTTGGGATGCATTATATGTTTTTGTAGATTTATTTTCCTGATTGTGTTTTACTTAGGCTAATATTAAAATAAATTCTTACTAATAGTAGAAGGTGGTGGCTGAGAAGTACTCTGGGTAGCAGGAGGAAGCCAACTTGGATTAAAATTTTGCTGAGAATAATCTGAAAAGTGAGTAATCTACCTCTACATAGTTGAGAATTCACAGCACCATAATCATAATTATATATTAATGTTATACAAACATAGGAAAGGCCCTCTTCAAATCCATGGAGAGAATTTGACTTTTCTGGGCTCTCTTTTAAATGTGTTTCTCTAATTTGAGAAAAATTGTGGCTTAAAATTTATGTTGATCACTGAGTCTTTAGTTATTTTATGTCATGAAGGACTAACCATAGAGAATCAGGAACAAATGCAAGGGTCTACTGAAACATCAGACAACTAAAAAGCAACATGGGACCTCAAATCTGCTTTCTTTTTTCCCACAAAAATATATAACCCAGATTCATTTATCAGAGGCTTAAAGCACTGGTGTCAATTGTGTGTAGTGACATCTTTTGACTATACCTTGTGAAATTTTATATTAGTTGTGGGGTTTGAAAATCAAAGGATCTTAGAATGATTTTGATTTGGCAGGAATCCTCAACATCATCTGGTCCAATCCTGTTGTTTCTCAGATTAGGAAGAAGGCCAGAGGTTATGACTTGTCTGAAACAACAGCCTTTGGCAGAGCTGCCACTAGAAGCAGCTCCTTGACTCCCATCCTGTACTCTTTCTACTACCATAATGTATGTTGTAAGCTTTTTGTTTCTTTATGCTTGTTTGCCTAGTATTTGCTTTAGTTACTTTACTCCCTTCCAAGGAAAGTTGTTTTCATTTCAAGAAGTTGTTTAATTAGTTTATTTTAGTATGAATTTCATACTTCACTTAATTGGGTTTTCCTTTGGTATATGACAACCTTACCTTGGACTTAAAAACCTGTGATTCCTGAGCTTTTGGAATCTAGCAAAACGGCATGGGTGGCATTGATACTAGATTGAACGCATGAAGACTTTAAGACAAAGAATAGTAGATTTTTGGAGTTGGAAGAGAATTTTAAAAACGCCTACTGCAAACCACTCATTTTGCAGATGAGGAAAGAGGTTAAGGTAAATTAATTGCCAAGTTTACATCTTATTGGTCCTTATGAAAAAATTAATGGTAATCAAGATTCTATAAAATTTGTTTAGTTTCATTACATGACAGCTTCAGGTTCTTGAAATCAATGAGTAAGTGGAATGCAGTTTATTTAGCAGTTTTCTGTTAGAGATATTTAGATTTCCAGGGATAAGGAAGCAAAAGAAAGTTTAAAGAAATTCACATCATGGAAAGCTTCAGAGGTGGACAGGTAAATAGTAGAAAGTTGATGTTGGAGTAGATGAAAAGTGATGTGAGGTTATAGGATGACCTTGGGAAGTAAGGATTTTAGATGACTGTGCTTATAATTTGGGAGGAAAGAAAGTAAGAGCTGGAAAAATTTGGTTTTAGGTAAGCTGGTGCAACTGATTAACTTGCTATGGGGTTCTGGAACATTTAAAAGTAGTCATTATCTGAGCCAGCCCTGATGGTCTAGTGGTTAAAGTTCCGTGTGCTTACCGCTTCGGCAGCCCAGGTTCATTTCCCAGTCATGCAGCCACACCACCTGTCCTGTCAGTTGCCATGCTGTGGTGGCAGCTCACATAGAAGAACTAGAAGGACTTAGAACTAGGATATACAACCATGCACTGGTGCTTTGGGGAGAAACAAAAAAAAAAAGAAGATTGGCAACAGATGTTAGCTTAGTGCCAATCCTTCCCTGCAAAAAAAAAAAAAAAAAAGTCATCTGGAAGTACTATTGAGTGATTTTTAGACACTTGAAAGCACTATTTATGCTTTTCAAAGCAAATCATGTAGACAGGACAATATAAAAATGTGTACCACTATGATAGTTTGAGGAAGAGTTTTCCAAGACTGAAAATAATTCAGGAGTGACTAGCAGTAATGTAGATATTTTTCTTGGCCCTTTACTGTCATGTGTTGCTTAATGACGGGGATACACTCAGAAATGCCTCATTAGGCGATTTCATTGTTGGTATAGCCTACTACACACCTATGCTATGTGGTATTAATCTTATGGGACCACCATCATGTACGTGGTCCATTGTTGACTGAAATATCATTATGTGGGGAGTGATTGTAATTATGGTATGAGCACTTAATCCCTCTGATTTGTTCAAAATATAAAATTTTCAGAGATGACCAAAAATCTGCATACAGTCGGAGAAATGAGATGTATGGGCAGATTATTCGAAATTGATTTTGGGGAAAGATTTGGAATTGGGTGGTCCTGATAGCTATGTGGTAATCAATTTTCTGCTGTACAATTAGTACCATATTGTTATGGCAGAGTGGGAAATGAAAAGTAATTAGTTGATATCTGTTGTGCGCTTAGTATGTATCAGGTACCATTCAAAGCACTTTACACGTATGAACTCAATCTTGACAATAACCCTATGAAATAGTTAAGATTATTGTCTTAATTTTGCAAGTGAGAAAACAGAGCTCAAGCATAATGTGAAAAGGATCTTTATGCTACTTAAGTGTCCAAAAGATAGTCTGGAAGTTGTGATTGGAATGCTGAATTCCAGTACATTTCCGTCATTTATGGGGACAAGAGGACAGAATATTTGAAATAAGACTCTTGCAAGAAATTTAGATTGTATGGTAGCCCCATTTATATAACCTGTTTCAGTTTTTACATTGCTATTTAAAGCATACTGATTGCCACTCATAAAATCCATGTGGGGAAACTCCCAGTTTGTTTACCTGGTTGCAAGTTATTTACTGGCTCTTTTGTTTTCTCTAAATATTTGTGTTTTAGGTTCTGTTTTTGGTCCTCTTCTCTTTACATATTTTTTCTTGGTATTCTCATCACTCCCAGAGCTTCTATTATTGATTGCCATATCTATATCCCCCAACTCTTGATTTGAGCTTCTGAATGGTATTTCCAGTTGCCTGTTAGTCATTTCTGTCTGTCAATTCTCTAAGCACCTTAAACTCGGTGTGCCCCAAACTAAGATCATATTTCTCTCTTTCACTCTTCTGAGATCCTTACCTCTATTAATGGTGTTACCGGTTAGTCAGTTCCAGGATTTAACTCATTTCTCCAACCTTTAATATCTGATTGGTCACAGGTACTCTCAGCTTTACTTCCTAAATATCTCAAGCCTATTTATTTGTTTGTTCATTTAGTCTTTTAACATAAATGCATAAGAATCTACTTTTTGTGTCAGCAGAACTCAAGATATAATTCCTGCTCTGGAGGAACACTTACAGTCTAGTTGAGGAGGAGCTATAGGTCTTATTCATTCTTGAGTCCTCTGCCTGAAACACAGTAGGCTTTCCATAAATGGTAAATGCACTTCTGTAACTTAGTACTCTTTTTTCATTATCTTGATTAGAATTAGGTATTGGCTATAGGAAACACTGTCATCTTGCACACATTCATTTCATACTGTCTTTGACTTGACTCCAAAGTATCTAGTATGCCTCTTGTTCAGAAGAAAGATGTGACCATTAGATTGTATGGTGAAGTCTGTAGGATCAAGCATTTACAGTAATGACATCTAAAACATAGCAGGGCTGATACTATGGAATATCCTAATGGTATTTAAGGGCCTGTCAAATAATCGTTTTTATTGGAGATTTTTGGTAAAACATTAAAAATCAGAGGTTTATTAAAGGCATTAGCTGTAGTGTTTTCCAGTAAAAGATTACATGGAGAGAGGTTTAAGATAACTGCCGAACAACACTCAATTTAAGTCCTTGTTAAATGGTTAATTCCTTACATAAATATTCTAGCACAATCTTTAGATTTTTATAGTTCTTTTAATTCTTATAATTTTTGTAGGTGGCTAGACAAAAGGTGGGCAAATAAATCTAGCTGGCTTCAAACAGGTATGTGGAATATATGCTTCTTGACTTTGATATTGATTCTTGAAAAATATTTTGAGGGGCTTTTATATCGTTATATACCATCTGTTTTGGTATTTGACTTCTAGATCTTTATTGTCTTTATGAATTTTTACCACATCCTGGCCAAAGCTATTTATTTTGATTGACACACTATATTGATTTTATTTTGATGGCTACAGGCCTGCTCTCTAAGTCAATAGTTCTTAAGCTTCTTTGGGTCATGAAACTTCAGAATATTTAAAACTATTGCTTCTCTCCCTACTCAAACATATACACATTTTGCAGTGAATTTCAGGAAGTTTACAGGTACCTTAAGGCCCCAGGTTAAGAATCTCTAGACTGAGGCCAACATCAGTAACTTCTTTCCTTGGTCATTGTTCATTAATATTCTGGTGATAACTACTTGACTCCTTTATAATTAAACCCTCTGATTAAGTACATTTGAGTTTAGTAATTTCTAGTTTTTATGATACAACACAAATTACAAACTTTCCTCATAAAGTTTAAAACATACCAAGCAACACATTTTGAAACTAACCTTTAGTACTCTTATACTATTAACTCAGTATCTATAACCCATAATATGTATCACTGTTTCTAATTGATAAAAGGAACTAAATGGAATTTTTTCATCTGTAGTAATTATTTTAGGATATACTACGTTAGGGTATTTGGTGAAGCAATACAGTATTGTAATTTACTCATTTACTGTCAAGTGTGCTGAAGTATTTGTTTGCTGAACTGATAGTCACTGTTGGAATGATGCCTGTGAGAGGCCATATATTGCATCTTTTTTACTGTTCATTTCCCCTTTTGTACAGAACATATTGGTTGGTTGTCCACTACCAGTACGAAGTGGGTGGATAACGCACTTCCCAAAGTTAGGAGTGAACAACATTCCTAAATCCTCAACCTGAGTAATTTTCTGGATCTCAGTTTTCCCATTTATGAATTAGTAAAACTAACTTCCCTCATAGGTCATTTCTTAGACATAAAACCAATTGTGTAGCATGCTTGAAAATAAAAGATTTCATTGATATAATACAATTTCTCTTGGTTAGAGCTTTTGTTTTAAGAAGTAGGAATAGTTTTAGAGATATTTCTCTAGAATTTACAGTATGTAGTCCTAAATGATACAGAAAGCAAAGTCTTCATTGAATTTTGTATTTAAATTCATATTTAGTCTCTAGCAGGGGTTAGAGAATTAATTTAGAGGTTTAAGTGAGTGGGTCTTTCCAGTGCATCAAAACAAAAGAATGTTCTGGTCTTTATTCTCCGTTCCCTCAATTCCCTGTCTGTAGACTGATTAGACGCTGCAAGTATCTTAAATCAACAAAAAAAACTCTCAGTATTTCTGTACCAATGTAATATATTTTTAAGCAAAGTACTATTTCTCTTTTCTTCTAATCTATATTTGAATGCTTCAGGTGAAAGGGGAAGAGAAGGAAATGAAAGCAAGCGGCTCTTGGTAATGTTTCTTCTGTTTTGCATATCTGAAGAAGGATGACTGCTCTGGGAAGTCGGTTCTTTTACTTAGCTTTATTGTCTCCTTCCTAAAACTTGAGGAGGAGGTTGAATAGGGCCATGGGACCAAATTTTGTTTTAGAACCCTTGTGGTCCCTTCCTTCATAAATCTTGCTTTATTAGTTCTGGTTAAATGTCCACCGGGAAAACAAGTGACAGGTTCTAGTTCCAGGGTGCTGGTAAAAAATGTTTAAAAAAATTTACCATTTTATTTTTCAGTAATGAAAGACCTAAAAAAGAAGTTCTATCGAGTTGAGGAGCTCTTTCTCCAAGTTGGCCCCATGTTATTTGGTACTAAAAATAATTGAAATACATGATTTAGCATTGTTATTTTAATACTAATTGCCTTTTCTGCAGGTTCTGTCACAAGTTGTTACATACATGTGTTTCTCTTTATTTTTTCCAGTTTTATTTAGATATAATTGACCTATAACATTGTATAAGTTTAAGGTATACAGCATAATGATTTGATATATGTATATATTGCAAAATTATTACCACAATAAATTTAGTTAACATCCATCACCAACCATAGTTACAAATTTTATCTTTAAAATTTTAGGTCTCTTTATTTCATTTGGTAAGGTAAGACTTATCATCCATTTTTATGTGGGGCTGTCAACCCCGCACTTTGCCAGGATAATAGGTTAATCCCCCTACAAGCTGTTTTTGTGGTTAATGTTCATCACAAATTTGACCATCTGAAGGGAGGGCAAGTCTGTTATCCACCATTGAATCACAGAGAATCACAATTCCTTAGACTTGAAAGAGCTTAGAGATCATGCAACCCATCTTCCTTCATTTTACAGATGAGGAAACTGTGACCCAGGATGATTAAAGTGGCATAACCCAAGTTCATGATACTCTTTTCATGGTACCATATTGCCTCTCAGAAACTAAAAATAACTCAAAAGCATCATGTCCTATATACATTTATAACTATACCTTGTATGTCACAGATAATGTGTGCTTTAAAAAAAAAATCCAGGCATATATCTCATTTTATTGGTTGAAACATGGAGTATTATTTTAGAATTAAAACTACTAGTATTCATATGTTGTACTACAAAGAATTTTCCCATTTGATCAGTGAAAGAAAATAATTCTAGCAATTAAATCACATTTTCAAGTTAAATTACAATATAAAAAATAGTAATTATAAAATTAAAGCACATCAGTTTCATGACAGGTCAAATAAGATGTTAAGTTTTTAGAGTTATTTTCAGTTTCTTCAATTTGTTTTAATCTGGCCCCAGAGTACAAGTACCTGAAAAGTCTAAGGCAATTGTTTTTCATCCTATTATTTTCAGATGTCAAAGGGAGGAACTCCATCAGGTTGGGGAAAGCTCTTCTGGGGATCTATATTTGAACTTTGGCTTGATTTACAGTATAATTTAGGTGAAACTGTTCTGGTTCTTACCTTTTTTTTTTTTGGCAAAAGAATAATTTCTTAGTGAACTGCTTTGTCAGCAGCTAACAGTAGTCAATACGTAATTAAGCACTTACATGCTAAGCACTTGACCTGCAGTATCTTATGTAATTATTCCAACAACCTTAGATAACAGAATAATTTCTAGAGCAACATTTCTCAAACTTTGAAACAATTTAAAAGCAGTAGCTATAGTGCATTAAAAACCATTAGTAACTTGAATGCTAAAGTTACTGCTTAACTTTGACTTGGCCTTTCCCAAACTGTTTTTCTCCCATGGGAAAGGCCAGGTCAAAGTTAAGCAGGTAACCTTATCATTCCTTAGAGCCTTTAATATTGCTAATGGGCATTGTGAACCTCAAAGATAGGATTATAGTATGTATGCAGTGTTTCCTGAAATTTTGGCCTTGAAACATTTTAGGAACACTTATTAATAACTTGTGGAACACATTGTTCTAGAGCACTGGTTCCCAAAGTGTGGTCCTGGACCAGCAGTATCAGCATCATCTGAGAACTTGTTAGAAATGCAAATTCTCAAGACACACCCCAGACCTGCTGAATAAATATCTGGGCATGAGGCAATCTGTTTTATTAAGCCCTTCACTTGAGAACCACTGTTGTGGAGGTTTACAGGATTGGAGTAGTTTGCTGTGGAGGAATAGTCAGCTGGTTGGAATTTCAAGTGCAATAGATATTTCAAAGGACAGTATTAAATACTGTGAAATGGCTTTCTGTTATATACAGGATGAAGTCTAGTGTTGTCTCACGGGTCTTTTTTTAGAAAGTCCTATTGTGCTAATTTGGGGGACGTAACCTGTACTAAACCACCTCTGAGCCTTGGTTCGTATCTTTTCTTCTGTGGTATGTGATTCCTCTCTATAATAATTGTACAAGAATTGGGAGACTATATATAGTTCTAGTCCTAGTAGTATTACTGATTGGATGTGAAAACTTGGTTAAGTTTTGTAATTATTTAAAACCCGTTTTTACATCTACTTATTTATTTTCCCAATTTATTATGCTATTCTGTTTCGTGCTCACTTATTGAATAATTTTTGTTTCTTAAGAAAATGTAAATAATATAAAATATTAACTCGTTCTACAAGGCTTATAACAAGAAACAGTTCTGTGTCCCACTCTACATCTCTGATCCTGCTTCCTATAGGTGACCATATTACATTATTTTATATGTTTTATAAGTGATATGTTCAAACTTTTTTTTTAAATATAAATTTAAATATCTATAGATTTCCTGGTGTGGAAGAGGTGGGAGATGAAGCCGCCTCTTCCACAGTAGGAAGTCCATAGATGATATTTAAATTTAAAAAACAAAAACAAATTTAGTTTTATCAGTTCTTGTGAAATCTGTTTTCAGTGTTGACATTATTATGACTACTTAAGTACAATATTGTTCACATCTGAGCCATGTAGTAAGTGTTCATTGATAGATTTTCTTTTCTATAGAACTGTTATACTTCATTTTTGTTTATTTTTTTCATTTGCTCAGTTTTCTATAGAAATGTCCCCACACTCTACAACAGAGGTGTACGTTTTTCCTAGTATGTTTGATTAGGTTATAATTTTATTAATTTTTGAAATGTCTGTGCTGGAGTTCTCTATCCTTTTGCCTGAACCGGTCATTCTCTATCTAGTCCTTCTGAATATCCTCTTGGGATTTCTCCTTCATCCTTATCCTGGAAATTCCTTTTACTTCTCTCTTGTGTTGAATCTTCTGTTTCCAGGGCACTATGTGCCCCCTGCCCTTTTTGTGGTTTAACTTATTTATTTTGGTTTCACATATCCTCCAGTAGCTTTCTGAGAATGGATGGTGATTTTTTTTTAATCTTTCCTGTTTGAAAAGGCCATCTACTCTCCCATCTGATTGATAGCTTGTTGTAGAATTCGAGATTGGAAATAATTTCCCCTCAAATATTGAACTTCATTGTTAGAAAGCTTCTAGTGCTTCTGTTGAGAAGTTTATTGCTATTCATATGTGTGATCTTTAGTATATGATCTGTTTTTCCTCTCTGAAGTCTTTAGTCTTTTCGTTATCCCCTGACTTCAGAAATGATATTGTTATGTGCATTGCTGATCATCTTTTTTGCTTTCATTGTTCTGGCTACTTCATGGACCCTTTCAGTCTAAATATAGATTGAAATATAGATCTAAATATAGATCATATCCTGCAGTGCTAGAATTTTCCTTATATCATTATCATTACCATCATCATTTCTCCTCCTCCACTTTCTTCATCTCTTTTTGGGCCTCCTGTAGGTTAGATGTTGGCTTCCTGGATTGATCCTCTAATTTTCTTGTTTTTTCTCTCCAATCTTGTCTGTTCTGTGAGCTCTTAACTCTAAATTCTATTCCTTCTACTGGTTTTTGTTTTATTTATTTTAAAATTTAAATACAGCAAAATTAGCCTTTTTTCTTGTACAGTTCTGTAAGTTTTGACAAATGCATAATCATGTAACCACTACTACAGTCAAGATACAGAACACTTCCGTCACCCGCATACATCCCTTCCTGCCATCCCTTTGTGGTCAGCCCTTTCCTGCAGCCCTAACTACTGGCGGCAGCTGATCTGTTTTCCCTTCCCATAGTTTTTGCTTTTTCCAATATGTCATATAAATGCAATCATACAGTATGTAGCCTTTTGAATGTCTTTTGCTTAGCACCATACATTTGAGATTCATACATGTTCTTGTGTGTATCCATGCTTCATTATTTTTTATTGCTGAGGAGTATTCTGTTGTATGGATGTACCACAGTTTGTCCACTCACCAGTTGAAGGATGTTTGGATTATTTCCAGTTTTGGGAGAATCATGATTATGAATAAAGCTTCTATAAACATTCATGTACAGGTTTTTGTGTGAACTTAACATTTTCATTTCTCTTGGATAGATACCCAGAAGTGGGATTGCTGGGTCATATGGTAACTCTATGTTTAACTTAAGAAGAAACTGCTGAACTATTTTTCCAGAGTGGCTGTACTATTTTATATTCCCACCAGCAACATATGAGAGTTCCAGTTGCTCTGCATTGTTGTCAACACTTGGTATTATCAGCTTTTTAAAAAATTCTTTTTAATCATTCTAAGATGTATGTAGCGGTATCTCGTTAAATATGTACAAATGGCCAATAGGCACATAAAAAATGCTCAACATTATTAGCCATCAGGGAAATGCAAAACAAAACCACAATGAGATGCCACTTCATACTCACTAGGATGGCTATAATCAAGAGATAGGCAGTAAGTGTTGATAGGATGTAGAGAAATGGGAATCTTCATACACTACTGATGAGAAGGTAAAATGGTACAACTGCTGTGGAAAACTGACAGTTCCTCAAACGGTTAAATGTAGAGTTACCATATGATCCAACAACTCTACTTCTAGGTATTACCCAAGAGAATAGAAACATGTCCAAACCAAAACTTGCAGGTGAATATAACAGCATTAGTTATAGCCCCAAAGTGGAAATGACACAAATGTCCATCAACTGATGGATGGATAAATAAAATATAGTTTAACTATACAAAGGATTGAAATACTGATACATGCTACAACATGGGCAAACCTTGAAAACCTCATGCTAAGTGAAAGAAGCCAGTTACACAGGAGCATATATTGTATGATTCCATTTATTTCAAATGTCCAGAATAGGCAAATTACAGAACGTAGACTAGTGGTTGCCTGGAGTTAGTGTGGACAGGAGGATTAGAGGTCAATGGTTATGGGGTGTGGGTTTTCGTTTTGGGGTAATGAGAATGTTCTAAAATTGATTGTGGTGATGGATGCACAACTCTGTAAATATACTATAGACCACTGAAATGTACACTTTGAGTGGATTGTCTGATGTGAATTATAAAGCCATTAAATCACCAGTTTTAAGTGTACAGTTCAGTAATTTTTAGTGAATATATAGAATTGTGGAAACAACCACAAAACGGTGTTAGAACATTTCTGTCACACCAAAAAGATGCTTTGTGTCTGTTTGCAGTTAATACCTATTACCACCTCAACCTCAGGCAACCGCTAATCTGTCTATAGATTTGCCTTTTTGGTGTATTTCATTTAAGTGGAATCATATATCTTTTGCAACCATACCCCTTTTGCATCTGGCTTCTTGTACTTAGATTCTAGTTTTTCCACATCCTTGCTAACACTTGTTATTATCTGTATTATTTATTATAGCCCTCTTAGTAGGTGAGTGGTGATGTCTTGTTGTGGTATTGATTTGCATTTTCATAATGACTAACGATGATGAACATCTTTTTATGTGCTTAGTAGCCATTCCTATATCTTTGATGAAATGTGTAGTCAAATCTTTTGCCCATTTTTTTATTGTTTTCTTATTGTTGACTTTTGAGAGTTCTTTATATATTTTTGGTACAAAGTTTTTTCCTCAGGTGTGTGATATACAAATATTTTCTCCCAGTCTGTGGCTTGAATTTTCATTCTCCAAACAGTATCATTTGCAGAGCAAAAGTTTTTAATTTTGATGAAGTCCAGTTAATCAATTTTTTCTTTTATTATATCACATCTAAGAACTTTTTGCCTAACTCAAGGTCTTGAAGATTTTCTCCCATGCTTTCTTGTAAAAGTTTTGAAGTTTTCTACGTTTAGGTCTTGATTCATTTTGAGTTAATTATTGTACAAGATGTGAGGTATAGGTTGAGGATCATTTTTTTCTTTTGCATATGGATGTCAATTGTTCCAGCACCATTTGATGAAAATACTATCTTTTCTCTATTGAACTGCTCTTGCACTTTTGTCAAAAATCAATTGACCGTATTTGTGTGGGTCTTTTTCTGTGTGCTTTCTCTGTGTTACTTTCCCTTTCCTCTATCTCTTTTTGTCTTCCTGTCTCTAATTTTTCTTCTGTTTCCTGCTCTTTTTCCTATTTTCTGAATCTCTCTCCCCCCTTCCCCTTTCTCTATTTTCTTCCTCAAAATGAAGCCATATACTTCATTTTGAAGTATTAATTAGTCGATTAGTATTAATTGTATTTAATTAATAGTAATTAATTAGTATTAATTGACATTTTACATACCTTAATTTTAGTTTAAATAGCAATAAATATGAAGAATTTGTATTTTTCTCTATAAGTAAAAAATGCCAAAAATGAATTAACTTTTACATTATAACCCTTAATTTTTCCCAGTGGATTTGTAGCCTTAAAGAAAGATGGTGATTCCTCTTCCCGTTTGATTCCAAAAGGAATCATTTCTCCAGTGTTATGGTTTCTTTAAAAAAGAAATGAGTTAAGGTAATTTCACATTGGCATGCTAAAGGAAGTAAAGATTTTATTCTTTTTTTCTACCATGCTTTTATTTCATTCCTGAATTATAACATTGGTTTTTGGTGCTTTTCCTATAGGGAACGGTTATGATTAGTACTGCATCCACAGATACAAGAAAGACAGTTTTCAAAGCAGCTTAATTTTGCAAGTTTTCCAAAGCCAGCTTTTGATCTATTTATTTTTTTAACACTTAGAAAAAGTAAGAAAGGAATTGGATTTTGGCATTTAAATAAAAACGAGACAGTTGGCAGTGGAATCAGGTAATACAAGTGATCAGTCCTGTCTTTGAACCTTGCAAAGCACGGTCGTATTTTACTTTGGTTTTCTCAGAATCCAGAGTAGTTTTCCCAGAAAGGTGCCCTAATAACACATTGAAACATGCCTCTCATGTCCGATGCTTCTAATGCTGTGCCACAGCATTTTAAATGTAGTCTATTAGAACATTTGTGGGTAAGGTATTCCTTTCATGCTGCTTTAATTTAAATGTTCATTGTTTCCATTTTTTAAGAAACACACTTCTTGCATTTTCCATTTTTGTTAATGCTATACAATAGTTTGGAGACATTAGTCAGCAATTGTATCAGCGTTTCCTAGCATAGCTAATGGATTTAGTTTCTGTGATCCTAGCAGAGAGTTATTATCTAGGAGAGCTAAATGAGAAGATTACTTAAACCCCATACCTGAAATATCCAGATAAACTGCTTTGGCACTTTACTTTGCTTGAACTGTGACCTCTGCTCCTGTAGATCAAGTGAGCCCCCCCACCCCCCCCCCACACACTTTCTTTGCTATTTAAGATATTCCTAATAAAAAAGGTTACTAGTAAATTAGGTTCAGATATTTTCCCTCTCATTTCCATGAAACTATGAAAGGAGCAGGGAACTTGGGCAGAGACTGTAGTTGAAAGTTCAGGCATAGATCTTAAAGCAACGTAATGTGGGCCAGGCGGCATCATACACACCTGAGCCTTATTACAGTCCCTTTGCAGCCTCGTGCAGCAGTTGCCCTTAGTTAAGCTGCAGACTCGGCTTCCTTTTGGTCCCAAAGCTCAGCTGCTTGTACGTACTTCTCTCAACCTTGGGCTGATTGGGTTAATCCCAACCTTTCCCAGCAAGGTAGCTCTGCAAGTACCTTCACCCTTTCATATCTCCTTCTCAAGTCGAGTTCTCTATTCCTAGGAGCATCGGCTCTTCCTCTTCTTTTCACAGGGTCCCGACTTGTCCTGGGCAAGCCAGCCCTTGCTTCTTCTGCTCCTGAGAAGTGCCAAGATTTTGCAGCGCTGACTCCAACTGCCTTCTCATGCCTAGACTTTGGGCTCCTTTCCGGATACCTGCATAAGCAAGCCGTTGTCACTGCTACCCATTCCTCCCTGCACCCTGCTTTTTCCTTCTTGCCACACTTGTGTTCCTTTCTCTTTCTCCCCACTTTCACACCGCCCCTCCCCCTGCCGTGCACAATGCATAAAGGATGGAAAAAGTACTGCGGCCAGAAATCTCTGACTGAGGCATCAATGGATGAATATTTAGGCAGCTTAGGGCTGTTTCGAAAACTGACTGCCAAGGATGCCTCTTGCCTCTTTCGGGCTATTTCGGAGCAGGTAAAAGGAAAACGAATATATCTTCCCTATACTGAGTTTTCAGAGTTTGAGACATGGCACAGTGCTGTAGCTAGAAGACTTGTAGCCCACCAAAACAACAAAAAAATTGTCTTCCCTAGTAAAAACATCCAGGCCTGTCTGCTACTTACTAGCTTGGTGCATGCCTTTGCTGATTAGTCCAAATATATTGCTGTGCATTTGCTGTCTTCTGTTTTTTAAATGTCACTTTGAAATGTAAGAGAGAGAAGATAATGGGGTTAAAGAAAACTTTGAAATGTATCTTGATCCTTTATAAGCAGCCCCTGTTTCCTCTAAATGTTATGCCTAAGGAAAAATTTACAGGCTGTACCCATAAGTAGAAAAGGGGGGCGGAGGGCATGACAGAATCATCTTTTCCCAGTCTCACTAAAGATGACAAAAACAGGTTTTAGTAAGATCAGGACTTAATTTTTCAGTTTCCTCCATATGTTCTAAATAAGGAGGACTTAAGTGTCCAGCTCATAGTCTTAATTTAGAAGCTTCTATTTCAAATGACTGCTGACAGTAAGCTGGTCTTTCTCTTGTTTTTAGTTGTTTTGCAGCCAGGTCCATCATTTGGAAATCAGAAAGGCTTGTGTGTCATATATGAGAGAAAATCAACAAACTTTTGAATCTGTAAGTAGAATATATACCAAGGGGAGTTATCGGTAGAGTATGCAGCAGCGGGGAAATGAATTCTGAGCATCTACATATGAAAATTATATCATGCAATCTCCTCAATAGCAAATATTTAATTTTCAGCTGGCTTCCTTCCCCTTAGCTAGCATGCTTCTGGACCCCCTTCCAGAATTAGATTGTTTTGTACTCTGATTAAAAATTTAAAAAAACAGTTAATCTGTATCCTTCCTACTACTCTCTCATCCTGCACACACCAAAAAACCCCCCAAACCCTAAAAAGTTACCTTTAAACTGCTGTTTTGTGTTATCCACGCCACTGTTTTCTTGAACAGTTCCTCATAGTTCATGAACGGTTTGGCTATGTTAATGTTTTAAAATATGTACAAATGGGAATCCCCTGTGTTCTCTTTATTCTGTGCACAGTGGTCTTCAGCCAGTCAGCTTGAAGAATCTTGTAAAACTTAATTGTAAGGAAACAAATTAGTCCTCAACATCTATCTTTTCATGTGACAAACTGTGGTAATTGGAGCTCTGCCACTAACCACTGACTTTAAAACAACTTTTAGAAGACATCTTTGTGTACATTGAAGTATTTGAATTCTTGTTAACGAAACGAGGTTTTATCAAGGTCTGATTTGAAGTGTGCCCTTTCGTGTGGCTGTTTTTTTTTTTTTTTTTTTTAAATAACACTCCTAGCCCTTCCAGTACTATTTGTTTTCTTCTGACTGTATATTATGGATATTTGCCTGCTGTTTGAGGTTTACTCTTAATTTTCTCAACAGGTTTCAGTGAATTTTAAAACCATGTGAAAAGGCTTCTTGACTTTAAAACTTATTAACTTGACGTTAATTAGTCTTCACCACACCTGGGCAAAGGATTATTTGTGACATTACTTCAAATACAAGACCATGGTGTAAAGCAGTGCATCTCAAGTATTTTTGTGCATACAGATCACCTGGGGATCCTGTTAAATATGGATTCTGATTCATTAGGTCTGAGCTGGGGCCCAAGATTTCTGCATTATTAACTCTCAAATGATGCTTGCTGTTTTTTGTGGACCACATTTTGAGTAACAAAGATGTGTATAAAATTTTAAAACTTACGTGGATGAATCTCAGAATAATTATGCCAAGTGAAAGAAGCCAGGCCCCCCCAAAAGTACATACTGTATGATTTCCTTTATGTGATGCTGTAGAAAATGCAAACCAATTTATAGTGACAGAAAGCAGATCAGTGGTTGCTTGGGGGCCAGTGGGGTTCTAGAGGGCACAAAGAAACTTATGGGGGTGATGGATGTATTCACTATCACGATTGTCATAATGGTTTCATGGGTGCATACGTCTGTCAAAATTTATTTGATTGTGCCATTTAAATATGTTCAGTTTATCATATGTGAATTATACCTCAAAAAAGCTGTTTAAAAAAGGGCTTGAGAAAAATTAAAGGTTTTTTAAGTCTAGTGATATATGCATGGAACTAGACATATATTACCTTATATTCCCTGAGTTTAATTTTATTTTTATTGAGGTATATTTTACATAAATAAAATTCACCATCTTAAGTTTAGCATTTTTGGTTTTGGCAATAATATATAGTCATGTAACTGCCACTGCAATCAAGATACAAAACATTTCCATCACCCCAAAAAGTTCCCTGTTCCTGGGCTTTTTTGAAACTAATGAAATTCCCTTTAAATTTTCTCAGTTTAATTTTGTATATACACGTTTCCTGTCAAATTTGAACTCATAATTATTAGGCTTGCTTGATTTATGAAAATTTTCAAGTTACTTAAGTTGGCATTTCGAAAGAAACTCAAAGGCATACCATTTGATGAAATGCACTGGTATGTGGATAAGCCAGGACCAATTCCTAAGATACTTTTATAGTCCAGCTTTTCTCCACTCGTACCTTATATGTATGTGCAAATCTTCTTGAGGTGCTGTGCAAAGTAGTAATTTAATACCATAATTGTTGAGCTGAACAAAAACCCATTGGAGGATAATATTGCAGAATATGATCAGATTTAAGTAATGCTATGTATTTGGTTAAGTCAAGTTTGTTTTATTTTTGAAGTATGTGGAGGGATCTTTTGAGAAATACCTGGAACGGTTGGGAGATCCCAAGGTAAGATCAAATATGGGGGTTAAATCTTTTCAGAGTATTTGGAATAGTAACCTAAATATTCATTCAGCTGTGTCACTTTAGCTAGACTCGGCCTATTTTCTTCAGTAGCCAGCTGTGTTGAATCAAATAGTTCTTGTAAAAGTTTAGAGGCTGGCAATTGACCTATTGTTTTGTGCTGAATACTTAGAATTGTGTTAACAATTTTATCCATAGACTAGTGAAAGAGTATACACTGCTTGGGAAGAGGACAAGCCTAGGCCTTTTCACTTTAATGGGGGAGAGGGGTGGTAATGAATGTTACTAGGAGGTCATTAATATTTTTTTTATTAAACAATTCCCCTGATTTGTAGTTATTCTTCTTTTATATGGGAGTAAGATCCATAAACGTATTTAATTTAAAAAAATTTGTGACTAAATTAATTCCATAGTTCTGGACTTAAAACACATTTACTAAATACCCTGCTAACTTTGTATTCTTACACTAATTCCGTTTTTATTGTGCCTTTTAAATCTCCTATATTAACTGTCCTTGTTACTTAATGGCTAACTAAGAAGGTCTTTAGGTATTTTTTTATTTTTCAGAATAAGTTTATTTTAATGAACTTATTAACAATATCCCAACTTAGCAACAGTATCCCAAGCCTCAAAGCAAGTTACAGTGTGTTCGACAAATTCATCATCTAAAACAGTGCTAAGCATCTAAAAAGCAATTGTTGAAGTTGCAAAAACTTCTACCTCCTAGCAACAGAATGTTTTTAAAAACTTTATGCACTATTTATGTTTAGGAAAGTGCTGGCCAGCTGGAAATAAGAGCTCTTTCTCTAATTTATAAGTAAGTTGAATCTCCTGTTTTTAAAGAGTGTGTGTGTGTGTAAGGTTTCTATTAAAGTCCACTTTGGACTGGGAAAATATGAGATTTGATGTATTGATATGTAGAATGAAGAGGTCTAAGCAGTCAACTGGTATAATTTTTAGGTGGAGAACCTCTAGCATTAGTGTCCATTTGAATGGAAGAATAAAGGACTTTAAGAACTGCTGGTATTACTCCTGTAGAAAATCAGAATATTTGTCTTAGAATTATTGTGTATTTAACTCTGTGCCTCTTTTGCATGCATCCTCAGTGGGGCATCCCTCAGTATCACTTCCAAGAGGGTAGAAATTGGTTCTTGAGGACAAAAAGTATATTAGATATTACAGTAGTTTGCAGTCCTTCAAAGGGTCATAGTACATAAACAGATATACAGTATATCTGTGGTATTAAAATTTCATAAGGAAATTAAGAAAAGTCTAGAAAGGCTCTTGAGGAAGTCGATCCTGGGGGAACAATTAGAGAAACACTGCTCTGTTGCTTTGGAAGTTCTGTTTTGGTCTTGAAAACTGCAAATGTGGCATTTCTGAAAGCTGTAGGGTTTTGAAAAATAGGTAAATAATGTAGGTTAGAGGCTAGTGGGAGTCTTGTTCATGGGAAGAGTTGGATCTGTATAAGAATGCTTCACAATTCTTAGGATGATGAGATGGCATATTCCTTGGTAGAATCAGAACCCACTTGTGGGGACTTGCTCAAGTTAGTGTCTTGTAGTCTGCTCATTTCTGGCTAAATCCAGCAAGAAGTAGTATAGGAGGGGCATTGGGCTGGTGGCTAATCAGTTGTTGCTTTTCAGTCAGGGGCCGGCTTTTAAATTGGCCTGCTTCTGTTTTTGTATGGCTCCCGAGCTAAGAATGCCTTTTAAAAGTTTTTAAGTGGTTGAAAAATCAAAAGAATAATACTGTTTCACAACATGTGAAAATTATATGAAATTCAAATTTCAGTGTCCGTAAATAAAGTTTTATTGGAACACAGTCATGTGCATTTGTTTATGCATTGTCTGTGGCTGCTTTCATGCCACAAAGTCAAAGTTGAATAAACCATATGGTCTACAAAAGCTGAAACGTTTATCATCTGGTCTTTTACCAAGAAAAATTTACCAGCCCCGTTTTGAAGAAATGGGAGCCCCTCCAACTCATAAACATACATAAAATTGGTAACCTATCTTCTTTATTTCTCTTCCCCCTAAATTAAGATAACATTTTTTAAAATCCATAGGACTTTAGGGGCAGTTATCTGTCTACCTTGAATTAACATTATTTAGCCTCTTAAACATTTGGATTATTTTATATGAATAAGGTAGTCAGTTTAAAAGCACAAATACTTGTTCTTATAACTATCTCTTGCATATACTAAATTGTCTCTTCTCACCCACCTTTGTTTTCTACCTATGTAGTCGGGATTTCATTCTTTATCGCTGTCCTGGAAAGCCTCCAAGTTCTGTCACAGATAATGGCTATAAAGACAAGGTAAGAAGATGAGTGAATGTTTACTAAAAGAAATTGAATGATGCTGCTGGCTTACCAGGATATTAAGAAATCATCCTTTTTTTTTTTTTTACCTAATTAATGAAAAAAATAAGCACCGTCTAAATGCGACGCTTCTCTGCCACCAGCCTTTTCCTCTCCAGTCAGTCATCCTCAGTATTGTTAGCTACCCTTCTGAACAGACCTAATCTTGTCACTCCTCTGTAGTAGGAAAAAACACCCAAAACTCTAATTGACTCCTGATTGACTAGAAGATAAAGTTCAAACTCTGAAGCTAGGCATTCAGTGCCCTAAAGGGTCCCAAACCTCCTTTCCAGCTTCATTGTCCTCCAACCGTAGTATACTATGCTTCCGGATTGTCTGACTTGCATACTTTTTTCTTTTCCTTCATCTCAAACATCAAGTCCTTTGCAGCTTTCCCAACTCGGCTAGAGTTATTGCCTCCCTTTGTGTTCCCCTAGCAGCACCCAAGTAATTATAGTATTTATTACATTGTATTTGTTTTCATGTCTATTTCTGTCATTAGTCTGAAAGTTTCTTGAGGGCAGGGACAGTGTGTCCCCTTAACAACTGCCTAGCAAGGTGCTTGGAAAATAGTAGGAGGTTGTTTTGTTGGTTGAGAACTCGCAGCAGGTAAACAAATTGTTCTTTAGCATACAATTTTTCTTCCAAAAAGTTTTTAAGAAAAGCCTTTTATCCTGATTATTTGATTAGTGAATATAGACTACACAATATTTGAGTTTTGTAAGTCTTGTTTCACATCATGAAGCAAAATTCAGGCAACATTTTGATAATGGTAAGACAAGATTAGAGACTGGGAGAACTGTTAGGATGTCACAGTAATCTCGACAAAGACCTGAACTAGGCAAGTGGCATTAGGAATAGAGAAGACGGAGTAGGATGCAAGAGATAACTTAGAAGATAAGTATAAATTGGGGCGTGTTAATTGTTTTACCAGTGGTACCACCATCTAATTTGTTCAGCAGACATTAAGCCCCTGTAGTGTACTAGGCACTTTGCTGGGATTTGGGGATACCAAAATGAGTACAACAAAATCTTTGCCCTCCAAGGGCTTAAGGTGCTCTGAAGAAGACATGTAAATAATTACAGCGAAGTGATAAATTCTATAGTAGAAGTAGGTACAAAGAGCATAGAAGAAAAAGCCCTTCAGTCTGCTTGAGGAAGTTTAGAAAGGTTCATGGTGGTAGTGAAATTTAAGTGGAATATCAAAAAATGAGTCCTCCAGGTATGAAGGGCAGTCTATTTAGAGGTAACTGTATGCAAAGGCATGGAAGCAAGAGACCCTTTGGGACTCAAGTAGTTGAGTGGGAGGAGGGCAATGCTGAAAAGATAGGCTAGAGTTACATAATGAAGGGTGTAGTAGGCCATGCCAAGAATTTGGCTTTTCATTGGATAGAATAGTCAATTGAATCTTTTTTCCAATATTTTACTATGAAGATTTTCAAACTTAGAGAAAAGCTAAAAGAATTTTCCAGTGAGCATCCATATACCTACCACTTAGTCTACTGTTAGTATTTTAGTATCCTTGTTTTATCACATATCTATCCATCCCTCTATCCATTCAATTTATCTTAATTTTTGATATATTTCAAAGTGAATTTCAGACATCAGGTACAATTTCCCCTAAACACTCAAAGTTTTTTAAACAAAGGTGTGCTATAGTCAGAATTGTTTGAGGAAGAGGAGTGTGTTAGCTTTTGTATTTTAGCAGTTGTACACAGCATTGCCTGAGATGAGATTTAGACATTTAAATCTTTATCAGGACTCTTTAAACCTACAGTTCAGTTATTTTTTCCCTAACATTTTATCCTGAAAATTTTCATAGAAAAGTTAAAAGCCTAGTATAGTGAACACTCACATACCCACCACCTGGTTCCTACAATTATACAGCTCCATTTTCAAATGAGTATTGTACATCTTACAGAGATATTATTGAGCTAATTAAGGGTAAAACACCTCTTGGGAGCTATAAAAATACAAAAACGTAAGACTTTGAGTGTGTGCACCTCACATAGAGAATATCATATATATATATGTCTCATCCGTACATATATACAGAGCTGATACTTATTAGGAATTGGATATTTGCATGCACAGGATAGTGTGTATATGTTTGATTTGGGAATGTATAAAGTGAGTATGTATGTTTATATTGCAATTTAAGTATGGGAAAGCCAGGTGGCAACGGGGTACTTTTGTTGTGTGACACCTTGCTTTGCCTAAAACTTAGTTCCTTTATCTCAGTTCAGGTTCTTAAGATTTACATTTGAGTTCTTTGGGTTTTCAAAAATGACTTTGTTGAATCCAGTGAATGAGCCTTCCATAAAATATAGTTTAGAGCAAATTTTCAGAGAAATAAATGCCTAATGCTCACCTTGGTACGTTTCACTTTCTGTGTTGACGTAACTCTGCATTTTACTTAGTTATCCATGTCAAAGTGAATGCTACTGGGGCTAGCCATCATTACTCAGCCCATTTGATCTATTTAGAAAGAATAGAAATACTTACGTGAAAAACAAAATAAAACTTAAATATGGAAATGTAGAGTAAAAGGTCAAGTCTCCATTTGTGCTCTTCGATCTCATGCACTTCAACGTAACAACTATTAAGTTTGGGTGGGTATCCTTCTATATCATTCTCTTTGCATTTTTTTAAATGTAGATGGGCTCCTACTTAACATTCTGTTACTTGTTCTTTTCAAATCTCTGTCCTCATCAGTAATATAGATCTACCTCATTTTTTCACTAGTGTACTGTCATTGCATGCCACCCTCCCACCCCCAGCAAACACACCACCCACAAGTCTGTATGAGAGAGTTATTTTATATTGTGATACCACCAGGAACATAAAAGCCATCATGCTTAGTTTTGCCACTTCAATCAAAATGGAACTTCTTGCTACATGAATAGAGAAGTTGTATCGTCATCTGGTTTTTTTTTTTTTTCTTCTTCTTGCTTATTCATCATTTCTGGTTAGCTGGTTCCTTTACTCCTTAACAACTGCTTCTGGTTATTAACCTTTCTTAGCTGGAGTTCCCAGTTCTTCTAGTACAGAGTACAGAGGGCTTCTTTGCTCAAAATCTGCTCGCTTCTTTAGATTAATAAACTCTTAAAGGCAAAATACCCCTTAGGGGTGGGTGAAACTTCATAACTTAAACTTTAATGTGAGTTAACTTTAGCTTGATCCTTGCCCTCAATACTTTGAAATGGATTATACTGATGGAGTTGGAATTGAGATTTCAAAAAAAGCCTAGGGAAGAGTAATAGAGCTGGGATCAGAGAACTTGATTACTGGGAGAAGTTAGCTCATGGTAGTGTAGTAAGATAGAGAAAAGAGTGCTTAGGGTAATTTTCTGCCAAGGAAGCTTGGTGGCAACATCCTCCCATAGATCATAGAGAATTGTCTTTAGTACCTCAGGTTGCTGATAGCAGAGATGACGTCAAAGTTAATTAGACTTAATCACTAGGGATTATATCCCTTACATAAGACAGAAGTTTTTGAACAAAAATTCAAAAAGGTTTTGGAGCAGTTATGTAAACAGATTTCCTCACATAGAGCATTTTTACTGGAATAATTTGGTTAGTAAGCATGGCCTTTGAATTGTTGTTTGAAAAAACTAGAGATCGAAGGAATCAGCTAATAAATTAACCCATTTCATAGCCATCTCAGTGCCTTAATTCATTAAGGAAGTCTCTTTAGCAGTATTGCTCCTATATAGTGTATTGATATATTGCTATTCAGTACAATGGATAACATTTTGAATAAATTGAATGAAGTCCCTCACCCCATAGTCTGAGTTTAGGGTATTTGGGTATTTGACCTAATTTCTCCAGTCATTTTTAGAAGTTAAGCTGGATGTTTTGACTTCTCTTAGATTTTCTACTCACTCACTCAATTTGTACAAGTTCCTATCTTTTGCACATTTGTAAATCAGTGCTTGCTTGGTATTAACAGGAATGTGGTTAAGGCTCACAGTGTAGCATTAGTAATGATTTTAATCTTGGCATTTAAGTTGTCAAGAAAATCTCTTTATGAAGTACAGCTTGCATTTATCTATATTTAGATTTTAGAAACCACTTTTTCCCCAGTTTTATTGAGATATAATTGACACATTATGCTGAGTGAAATAAATCAGGCAGGCAAAGACAAATACTGTATGATATCACTTATGTGAAATCTAAAAATCACTTATTTAAAAAGAGCAGATTCATTTAGTTTATCAATTTCTGATTAGCAGCTTAATTTCAAATATTTCATAGTTGTAATATGTGTAACATTCGCTTAATTGTTTTGTGTGTTTTTCTTTTCTTCAGATTGTACTCTGCTATTCAAGTAATGGTCATTATGATTCAGTGTACTCAAAACAATTTCAGTCAAGTGCAGCTGTTTGTCAGGGTATGTGAAGGGTTTATAAATGTTTGGGTGTGTTTTCAGACGATTTGTTGCTAGTCTTTAAATTGAGGGACCCATGATAAATAGCTCTTTTAAAACCTTATTGGTACCTATTGAATTTGTACACTGGGTTATGGCTATTTTGACATTGTTATAAAAAAAACCTTATTTTGACAATTGGAGTTTTGGCCATTTTTTTCTTTAGCCGTATTGTATGAAATTCTCTATAAAGATGTGTTTGTTGTGGGTGAAAAAGAGTTGAAGACTGCAGTTGAATTGTTTCGAAGTGGTTCCAAGAAGAACAGAAACAATGCTGTGACTGGCAGTGAGGATGCCCATAGTGACTACAAGAGTTCAACTCAAGATAGGTAATAAAGGGAAAGGGGATGTCTGCTACAAGATTACCATGTTTCTGTGCATTATCATTTGAAAGTAGAAGGGACCTGGCAAGCTTATGACTTAGACTATGTACACACACGTATGTATTTACAGGGATAAACATTTTTTAATGGAGGAAGAGAAGTTTTACCAAAAAGATACGTTGTATTGTCAGATGCTCAGGCTTTGGGGGGTGGGGTTCAGCCCAAGTCAGAATCAGTTTTTTTATTGCTAGAAGAGACTTTAGAACTATCTAATCCTGTGATTCTCAAACTTAAGTTGTATACAGATTACTTAGGGTATTTGTTAGGCAGGTTCTTGGACCTGCCTTCACAAAATTTGAGGTCAGAGTGGGACCAGGAATCTGCATTTTTAATAAGTACACCCAAGTATTCTGATGTAAGTAGGCCATGGACCACACTTTGAGAAAAAAACTGATTCCAAACCAGCAGCATCATTTTGTAGGTGGTAAAAGGTTCAGAGTGGTTACTTGACACATACATTCAGCAGGTAGAAAAGAATCTCAGGCTAAGGGGAGTTTTAGGAGCTTTTGAATGTCTGCCTTTGTTACTCACTAGGAGTGGCCTCTGAGGAAGCAACAATTATTGAACAAATTTAGTAAAAACCTGTGTTTTAGATAATAAAGTAGAGGTTTTCTTATATTTCTTCCTGATTCCTAGTTCTGTCTGAAAATTCAGATAGGCTTGGTGCCAGTCAGGTGTCACCTTGTCTTTTTGTCTTGCAGTACTATTTCTTGGATGTTTAATACTTACAATTTTTTTTGGTAGAAAAGAGTTGTTTTTTTTTTTTTTAACTCTTACTTGAGAATGCAGGGAGTGGCAACCATGTATCGGTAAAAGTTGCTTCATTCTTCACTGATTGTCTTAAGGACTTTGGGCTTATGGAAACTATAGTAGTAGGAAGGCAAGGTGTATTAGTTATCTGTTGCTGCATAACAATATTAGCACAAACGTAGTAGCTTAAAACAACACACTTATCTCACAATTTATGTGCGTTAGGAATCTGGGCACTGCGTAGCTCGGTATTTTGCCTAGGATCTCACAAGACTGCATGAGGGTGTTGGCCAGGATTGAGTTCTCATCTGGAGCTTTGACTAGGGAAGGATCCACTTTCCCACTGACATGGTTCTTGGCAGCATTCAGTACCATGCAACTGTAGCACTGAGAACATCAGTTTTTTGCTGGCTGTCAGCCACAGGTACCCTCAGCTCTTTGCCACGTGGAGTTGGTGTACATGGCTGCTTCCTTCCAGATAGTCAGCAAGAGAGAGAGACCGGCAAGACAGGCACTACATTCTTATGTAATATAATGATATTCATCCTGTCTATTGGTTTGAAGCAAACTTGAGAGGGGAATCACACAAGGGCTTGAACACCAGGAGGCAGGGATTGTAGGGACCATCTTAAGAGTGTGTCACCTCAGGAGATATGAAATATAGGAGATAATCTGCTAAGTATATTGTAGCACATACTTATAAAAAGGAAGCATAAATGTAAATGTTGGAAAGAAAAAGTATTTGCCTCATTTTTAAAACTGAGCTACTTTACCACTAGGTGGTGGTATGGTCATTAGACTTAAGACTTTTCTTAGCTACTGTATTTATATAAAGCTCTTTGTTCTAAATCTTTTCAATTAGGACTGAAGAGTGGGGTGCCTGCTGCAATGTTGAGAATATACCAGAGGGGTACAATCAAGGAACAGAAGAAGCAAAGGTTTGAGATTTTCTAGGGCAAAGAATTTTCATAATCTTGGCTTTACAGCATCATAACTTAAACTAGTGAAGGTCAGATGGTCCGTTCTAGTTATATGGGGTGGGGGAGGAGTTGATGTTTCCTTTGTGGAAGTCTTAATCTGAAAATGTAAAATGGTTGTGCTTAATGTTCTTTAAATTTTTATTTTTATGGAATTGTAGACTTTTGCCAAAGCAAACTCGGAACTCTTGAGAAATTTCAGAAGCTGTTGTTTTCAAGTTAAAGTAATATTACAAGCCCAGTAGATACATTTAGTTTATAATCAATCTTCTGATACTAAGGTTTCTTTTTGTCATTAAAGAATATAATGCTTATCCCTATTATACTCAAAGAAAATAGGTAATAATCCTAGTTGGAGAAACAGGAGAAATTTTACCATCTGTATAGGCCTAAAATCAAGCAGACCTTCAGTTTGAGGCTAGCTAAATAGGGTAAATAGTATTACAACAATCTCTATTTATGCCTCACGTACTGGTAATTGGGGAACACTATTGAATGTGGTGAAGTTCTAGGAAAGCAGAAGAAAAAGGTAATTCCTTTGGAAATTGTAACATATTTTGACCAAAATGAGGTAAACTTTTCAGATTTTTCCAGGTGATTTTAGGGTACAGAAACACTTGCACCTCTCTGTGTATATCAAGATGACACTTGTTGAATAGCCCTGACTGAACCTTTCATCCTGCTCTGTGTTGCATTGATTTATATAAGATGTGTCCTGAGTTGTTGGCTGCTTTAGACAATATTTCCCTTCTGCCATCTAAAACCTTTTAGATTATTTGCATATTGCTTCTTTAATCTCCTGATTTTAAAAATACACAGTAAAACTTATTGTAGCATTTATTTCTTGTTTTAATAAAGAAGGAAAGGGAGGCATATGTACATAGTTTAAAAAAAGAAGGAAGAAAAGAACCTTAATTCTTCCTTCTTCATAGAAGGAAGACTTAAGCTAAGGATGGTGAGTTTGTAGCATGATTATTTTTGTTTTAGTCTCCAGAAAATCCATCAAAGATGCTCTTCCCCTATAAGGTGCTCAAAGCCCTGGATCCAGAAATCTATCGTAATGTAGAATTTGATGTTTGGTTGGACAGCAGAAAAGGTAATGAAATATCAACAGGATACTTTTGAATCCTGACAGATCCAGGAGAATAATTTTGCAAATTATTTCTAATAAGAGCCATTTTCTGCGTACTGTTATAAAAAGCAGCCTGGTACTTTTTAGCTTGCTCAATACATGATTTAAATCCAAAGGAGGAAAACAAATAGGTTTAGAAGTGGGGAGGGATCTTTTGGAGTCTGATGTTTATCTGGGACTTCAACTTTGCAAAGACTATGTGGAGATAGCCTTTAGATAGCTTGAAGAGTACCAGAAACTTGTAGTAACTGGAAATAAGCTCATCTTAAATTTAAAGTGTTAAGATGACCCTGATGGGTAAATGAGTAGGTCAGATGTCAGCCAGCTATGGCCTGTGGACAAAATCTGACCTGCCACGTTTTTTGTATGGTTCGTGAGCTAAGAATGGTCTTTATATTTTTAAATGGCAGAAAAAAATTTAAAAGAGTATATTGTGAACAGTATAATGAAATTATATGAAATTCAAATTTGTCCATAAATAAAGTTTTATGACAGTTCAGTAGTTGTAACAGAGTCTGTATATCCCACAAAGCTTAAAATATTTGCTGTCTGACTCTTGACAGAGAAAGTTTGCCAACCCTTGAAACAGATAATTATTTATCTCACTTTATAAGATAACTAAGTTGATTAAAGTAGGCCTTAAAGTTCTGTCTTTGAGGTAGCCTTTAATGTTTCATATTCAACTCCTTGAACCTCAGTGAATCTAGGTATAGTTAACAATCTAGAATGAAGTTAAGACCTTGTGGAACACAGTAAGTTCTTAAAAATAATAGGCTGCTTTGAAAAAGCTGCATAGTGTTACTTTTTTTTCTTTCTTTTTTAAATTTTTTTTGAGATATGTTAACTTTCAGATTGTACCTTATTCATATTTGACCAACTCTAAGATTACAACCTCCCAATTTCCACCTACTATTTGTGTTTTATAGCACAAAACTATCCTAGCAGGTCTCCTTAAGTTGACCACAGAAATAACCATCAAGAGTGATAGAATGACCGTTTAGGACTTTTTCCGCCCCAGATTTTAGCTTATAGTGGTAGCATTGTCAATGACGCTGTGGTAAAAATAAATTAGAAAATTAAATGATGTGAAATAGGAAAGGAAGCTGTTTAGTTGAGCTTGAATCTTAATTTTCTTTTAATAGAACTTCAAAAATCTGATTACATGGAGTATGCTGGGAGACAGTACTATTTGGGAGACAAGTGTCAGGTTAGTTCCTTCTTTAAAGAATCAGTAATTTGTCTTTCCAAGATTATGGTTTTAGTCATTAATGAGTTCAACAAAACTAATTTAAAAATGCTAGAATTTTAACATTTGTGTTATGTTTAATCACAAAAGTTTGTAATTAAAATTTAAGGCTCTTTCAGCATGTGCCGCTTCCATTGAACCAGACTGGCAGTGTCAATTATTAGCTGCTTTAATAAGTAGACACTGAACACCGTTTGGGGAGCAGAAGCCAGATCTGCCAGTAGACTTGAGACTAGATGTATTCTGACTGTCTTTTCCCTTTCAGGTTCGCTTGGAATCAGGTGGAAGATATTATAATGCTCATATTCAGGAAGTTGGAAATGAGAACAATTCAGTAACAGTCTTCATTGAAGAATTGGCAGAAAAGTAAGAATATAATAATTTGTTGAATTACTAAAATCTTTGGCTCCTAATGTCTTTTTAATATTTAATATTTTAATATAATTAAGGGTTTTTATATTAAATATATTTTATAATTTATATTACATTTGTAAATATAATATTTAATATTGATAATTACCAGAATACTAGTAACAGAACCAAAGTTATATCTGGTACCAGCCTAAGATGACTTATCTCAAATTGTAAAAGCATATGCTGAAGTATGAAATCTCAATATACCTTTACATGAAAGTTTCCAAATCCTAGGCACTAGCCAACTTATTAGAAATATTAAGTACCACAGAATTATGGTACAAAACTCTTCATACTAATTGGAAGGCTGGTTTGCTAACTAAGCTTCTGCCAATATCAAGATAAGCTAGTCCAGTCATTCTCAAACTTTAATATGCTCCAGAATTACCTGGCGAGTTTGTTAAAACACAGATTGGAACTCCATCCCCCAAATTTCTGATTCAGTAGGTCTGTGGTGAGGCCCAAGAATTTGAACTTCTAACAAGTTTCCAGCTGATACTAATGCTGTTCGTCCACTTTGAAAACCATTAGACTAGGTTATATTGTCCTAACAACCAAAAAATCTCAGAAGCTTAAAACAAAGTTCATTTATTACTCGTTTAGCATGTTTAGTGGATCAGCAAAGGGGACCCAGGCTGACAAAAGTTTTGTCTAGACACACGCTTCCATGATCAGGCAGGGAAAAAATGAGAACATGACAAACCATGTGCTGGTTCTTAAAGCATCTGCTCACATTTTATTGGCCAAAGTGGGTTACATAGCCGGGCCTGAAATCAATTGGGTGGGAAAAATATAATCCTCCTCCAAGGAGAGGCAACAAATACTTCTAAACTAGTCTACCACAATCTTTCCTCTGGAATGTGATATGTGCTACAAATGGCTGTGAAATTGTACAAACTACTCTTAGGTTTCCTAACCTAAAAAGAAAATCTCAACAGAGAAGCTAGTGTCAACAGATTTAAGTAGAATACATTTGAAGTTGAAGCAGGAGGGATAGGGAATGTGTATCGAATGAGAATTAAGTCTGTGTTGCAGTGGATTCATGTTGGCATCTTTAACTTTAAGGCATGTTGTTCCACTGGCTAACTTAAGACCAGTTACCCAAGTGACACCTGTTCCTGCCTGGAATGCTATGCCCAGTCGGAAAGGAAGAGGTTACCAGAAAGTTTCCGGGAGCTATGTCCCAGAAATGGGTTTGTATGCTGACAGTTTTTATTATTTTCCCCTTCTTGTCCTTAGCTACACTGTACTTTTTTTTTTTTTAAGGTATAATGTAAGTCTTGTTCTGGGGTAGAGTTTCTGAACTTCGTCACTACTGACATTTGGGATGGATAATACTTCATTGTGGAGAGCTGTCCTGTACATTGTAGGATGCTTAGCAGCATCCTTGACCTCTATCCACTAGAACCAATAGCAATCTCCCTCCGGTTGTGACAACCAAAACTATCTCCAGACATTGCCACATGTGCCCCAAGAGGAAGAGGGGCAAAATTATCACTGGTTGAGAACCACGGTTCTGTGGAACTTGGTGTGAACTTAAGCTGGAGTGGATTTTAGACTCTAAAACTTGAAAAGATTTCTCAAAGAACTAGGAAGACACCTCACAGAAGCAGCCAGAGATATTAACAGGCATAATTTCTTGGATAATAGTAACGAAGGTGGCTGGATGACTGACTCTTTGTTTTGATGACCAAAGCTGCCTATACTGAAGATAGTGCTGAGATGTCCATTGATACAGAAATTACCTGCTAGTTTTGCCCTTCTAAATGGAAGATGTAGTACATCCTTAAAAAATACAAAAATTCTCTCCTTGTATTCATTTGATTAGTTCCTAAGAAAAACATCTGAGAGTTTTAGGCATTTTGGGGAGTTATGGGGAGAAACTAGATCTTTTGCTTTGGTTATGAAGCTTATTTGCTGCTACATTTTTTGTCTGAAAGGTGTGTCAGAGATAGACATGAAGCAACGGAAGAAGATGTTCAAGAAAGTTAGAGGGAAAGAGGTTTATATGAGTATGGCTTACAGCAGGGGAGACCCCCTCCTCCCACCAAGGCTTCAGCACAGCATGCGTTATGGGCATGACCCTCCAATGCACTACTCACAGCCTGCTGGAAGTGTTACGTCTAATGAACATTTTCCTCCTCAACATTCATCTCAGAGACAAGGTCGGGGATATGGGATGCCCAGGTAAGGCTTAACTGACTTTCGAGGTAATGTACATCTCTGTTTAGATATTGGAAATAATTCCTGGACAGAATGACAGTAGAATTTAGAAATATCTTAATATTTATTAATATAATTATTATTATAATTATTTCTTTTATAATCTCTGCTTGAAGGGAGCATAGAGAATGAAAATGGATGTATACTTAAATTTTTGTCATATGAATTTTTTGGAAAATTTGTGTTCTTACAGTCTAAGGAAATATGGAGCAGTTGAAGATGTGGTAGAATGCCATCAAGATGAGTGCCATGTATATGGCACTATATCCATTAATAATGGATAGGCCTAATGCCAGTAGTGAGGAGAGCAAAGCTCTTTCTATTTGGATATTTTTAGAAAGATGTGTTAATTCTGTTTAACTACCAAGACTGACTACTCAAGCACTAGTGAGTAGAGTTCTGTTTTCCTTTCCTTTTATTCTTAGGGATTCATCCCGCTTTATAAACAGGCACAACATGGTGGGCCCTAAAGTTGGTTTTTACCCTGGCCCAGGTAAAAGGTGCTGCCAGAGTTATGATAACTTCTCCTATAGATCTCGGTAAGTGAATTTTAAGTGTTGAAAATCAGAGAAAATGGGTAATTCTGGCTTTATTGGTAAGCAATGAATATATGAACTAATTTTTAAAGACTGTCAACACTGAGATGCCTGAACTGTTATTTAGAAATTAGAAACAAGTTAATACCATGTTTTGTCATTTTTTTCCCTCTTTTCATTCTCCGATCTACTTAAGTTCCTTTAGACGGAGTCATCGCCAGATGCATTGTATGAATAAGGAGTGCCAGTATAGCTTTGCCCCAGAGAATGGACAGATGCCCAGGGGCTTGGAGGAAACCATTACTTTTTATGAAGTTGAAGAAGGGGATGAGACTGCTTATCCAACTTTACCTGTAAGTAGGTCAAAGCTTTACTCAAAAAGCTGTTTAGGGGCCACCCCGTTGCATAGTGTTTAAGTTCCGCACGGGCTCTGGTTCGGTGGCCTGGGTTCCCAGGTTCAGATCCCAGGTGTGGACCTACACCATTCGTCAGCCATGCTGTGGCAGTGACCCACATACAAAGTAGAGGAAGATTGGCACTGATGTTAGCTCAAGGCCAATCTTCCTCAGCAAAAACAAACAAAAACAAAAACAAAAAAACGAGAAAAAAGTGGTTTGCTTTTCTCTTTTATTTATTTATTTTTTAAGTAAAGGCAATGAGGATAAATTTTTGCTTTTTGTAGAAACGACCAAATAAAGCCCTTCCTGGAAAACATGAGTTTTCATCTTAGAGCTTTGCAGATGGGAGAAGAGAATTTTTTTTTTTTAGCTGTTCTTAGAGGAAGGGGTAAAGGTGGACAAATAATGTTGCCTATATAGTAAGGGCTAATATTTTCTATTTTCTTGATCATTATTTCCTCACTTATTTTTTTTTTTTTTGATGTTTTAATGGTTTCTAACATTGTGAAATTTTGGGTTGTACATTTTTGTTTGTCCGTCACCCCATATATGACTCCCTTCACCCCTTGTGCCCACCCCCCACCCCCACTGCCCGGCTAACCACAGTCCAGTTTTCTCTGTCCATGTGTTGGTTTATATTCCACATATGAGTGAGATCATACAGTGTTTGTCTTTCTCTTTCTGGCTTATTTCACTTAACATAATACACTCCAGGCCCATCCATGTTGTTGCAAATGGGACGATTTTGTCTTTTTTTATGGCTGAGTAGTATTCCATTGTATATATATATACCACATTTTCTTAATCCAATCGTCAGTCGAGGGACACTTAGGTTGCTTCCACTTCTTGGCTATGGTGAATAATGCTGCAATGAACATAGGGGTGATAAGCCTCTTTGGATTGTTGATTTCAGGTGCGTTGGATAGATTCCCAGTAGTGGGATGGCTGGATCATAGGGCATCTCTATTTTTAATTCTTTGAGGAATCTCCATACCGTCCTCACTTATTTTTTGATTCTCAAGTACATTTAAGATATTTATAGCTTTTTTCTGACTATATGTAGGGAGAACTGCATGTGTATATTTGTGTCTCTTTGGTACAGAATCATGGAGGGCCATCTACAATGGTTCCTGCTACTTCGAGATACTGTATTGCAAGGCGAGGACCTAGCTCAGGCAAACAGGCTTTGAATTCAGAGGAGGGCGATGGCCAGAGTGACAATGGTGAGTCAATTACAGTTAAATATTTTTTTAAAAGATGATTCTTGTGGCATTAGCACATCAGGGCTGTGAAGTAGACCTAAAGTTTGGTTTGGCGGTCTCACTTTGTTCTCATAGCTCATTTTGAAAGAGTTACCAGTTCTTGTCTCAGAGCTTGCTAAGGTTTTGAAGATGTCTTGGTATTTCTCAGAAATTTCTCAGACAGATTTCTGTTTTGGTAGGCCATTACATTGTTATAACTTATTTTCAGCTCTCTGCATAAGTCTTTAGTGAGTTTTGCTTTGGTGGAAAGCAAATCCATTTGCTTTCCATAGCAAGTGGACTTTACTATGGAAAACACCTATTCCTTATTAGTAAGGCACTATTCATAATTCTCACCATTTTGTGTAACTGCTTAGGCTTTTCATGTAACTTATTTTACAAGACTGATACGAAATACCTTTTTCACCTGAACAAGTCTACTTGATCTATAAACATTACTATTCATTGAATCCTATTGGCCATCCACTGTACTAAGTAATTATATTTATAATTTAATATACTTACTGTATCCCTCTGAAGAATGCGGTATTCCCATTTCATATGTGAGGAAATTGAGGTTCAAAGGGTAAATGACATGTCCAAAGTCATACCCTTGGTAAGTGGCAGAGATTTAGCTTTTTTTATAACAGCTTTATTGAGATATATTTACATACCATACATACAGTTCACTTAAAGTGTTTTTAGTCTAGTTTTTAGTATAGTCGCAGAGTTGCATAACCATCACCACAATCAATTTTAGAACATATTTTTCACCTCCAAAAGAAACCCTCTGCCAATTAGCAGCCACTTCTCATTTTCCCCCCAACTGCCCTCACAGCCCTAGGCAACCACCAGTTTGCTTAATGGATTTGCTTATTATTCTGGACGTTTCATATAAATTGGAATCGTGCAATATGTGGTCCTATGTGACTGGCAGAGATCAATTTTGAATTTGGGTTTGTCTGATTCTAAAGCCTCTATGTATATGCCCTTAGTTGTTATATTGCCTCTCACCACGGAGTGTGCTTGTTTTTACCACTTGACTGTAAAATGATATATGCCTACTGTCTGGAGGAATTGGGTGGATTAAGGAGGTGCGAGGCAGTCTGAATGACTTGACTTACCAGTCAATTTCCTTATTTTCTTGTGATGTTCTTTTTTCTGCTACTTATGTAGAAGAAAACAGATTTTCTAGGAACTTAATAAGGACAAAAAAATCGAGCACAAGAATAATCTGTGAAGACTTTGTATGTGCATGTGCTTAAGGATGCGTACTCTCTGCTCTTTTACTCGGGCATGGCCCTTTTGTTTTTTCCATTTAGCACAGTGGGTACTTTCACATGTACTGGTCATCTGTAGTGGCATATTTAAAGTACTCAAATCTCTGTTCTCACCTTAAATCCTGCTCTCTGGAGGGGTTTGCATGCATGTGTATTTGATAAGTGACCTGTTTAAGAATCAAATCCAATTTTGACTTGTGGGGTTTTATTTGGTGGAAAACTGTCCAGTTGAAGATTGACTTTGCATGGCAGTCTTAAAGCAAATTATTTCAGTCTGCTGAGCCATCCTCTGAAGACAAACCGATTTTAAATGTATTATTTACCTGAAACAGGCTGAAAAGCAGATGAGGCATGACATATCCCTTTAATATGCACCTAAGCAAACTATGGGTTATACTCAGATTACAGTCACCATTTGCTATGTCAAGCACCATGCTATGTTCTTTTCACCCCACTATGAGCTAGATACTGTTATCCCTGTTTCACAGTGAAGAAATTAAGACACAAAGATTAGATAACCTGCCTAAAGTGATGTAGTTAATCAGGATTCACATCTAGACAGACCTAACTCCAGAGCTGGTGTACTTAATCACCATATTCTACTGTCTTACTGGAAAAGTTAGACACAGCTGGGTTTTTCACCTCTGCCTGACATCTAAGAACTAAGGGAATTTTCAGAGGAGAAATTTGCACTGTTTACAGCCAATCTCTGGCTTCAATATCTGTTGACTAGTATGAAAGCTCAAATCACTTGTTTCAAGGATGTATACATTTTCGTTTTGAACGTATATCCATAAAAACTTGAGAAAAAAGCAGGTGCTGGCCATCTGGCTCTGCTGAGCTAAAAAGCCCTATATAAACACACTTCTTCTGTCTCTTTTTTCTAGGGGGATATCACGAAGAATATATTTATCCTCCAGGTCAGTGAGATCTAGATATAGTCAGACGTTTATCATTGTTTATAAAATTTCAAATTGTAAAATAATACTTATTTTTTACTTTACTTCGGCTATATCCTCTAGAACCAGATTATGAAACTTCAGGTGTTTATAGCACAACTGAATCTACAGCAAACTTGGTAGGTATTTAATAATAATGGCAAGCACTTATACCTCCTCTGTACTAGGTGCTGTTATAAGAGCTATACATATCCATGCATTTAAATGAGAACGATCCTATGGGTATCATAATTCCATTTTATTTTATTTTATTTATTGTTTTTAATAATTTTATTTATTTATTTTTCCCCCAAAGCCCCAGTAGATAGTTGTATGTCATAGCTGTACATCCTTCTAGTTGCTGTATGTGGGACGCGGCCTCAGCATGGCCGGAGAAGCAGTGCGTAGGTCCGCGCCCGGGATCCGAACCCCGGCCGCCAGCAGCAGAGCGTGCACACTTAAACTGCTAAGCCACGGGGCCGGCCTCATAATTCCATTTTATAGATGAAAAAATTGAGAACCAGAAATTAAGTAGCTCATCCAAGATCACACCCCTTTTCTGAAATTAATCTATTTAGAGCTATTCCTAATATGTGTTGATACAGGAGGAAATTCAAACATTGGCAGTGATTTGTTTAGAGGATTTTATTATGATTCTTCTATCAGTAAGAATGGGCCATAAATCTCAGTTACTTAATATAACAAAAGTTTGCTTCTTGGTTATGCTACATGTCCAGTGGAGGTCTACAGGAGGGCTCTGCTCAGGGACTCAGGCTAATGGAGGCTATGGAAGCTCCGTCCATGATTGCCAAGGCAGGAAACAATAGGTAGTGGAATGGTGAACTGTCTCTAACAGCTTCCACCTGGAGATAACACATGTCACTTTCTTTTCCATTTGGTTTTCATTGGCCAGAGCATGTTCCACTGAAGAATATAACTTCTCTGTGCCTGGAAGTCAAAAAGTTGGAAATATTTTAACAGCAGTAAGGACTACAGTATTCAACTCAGACTCCTTCCCACAGGCAAAATACTTGCTTCCACCTCAAGGGAGGTGACCCAAAAATCCCATTCAGTGTAATTAAACTCAGAGCCAAAGGTTTCTGGGAAATGTACTCTATATTGGGTACAGATGTGGCTCCTCTTGATCTGGAGGCCTGAAACCAAAGATATGAAGTTATTTACCTCCTGCACACCCAATTTACAATGGTGGAGCAGGGACTGAAAAATTGCAGTAAAAATTTCTCACTCAGAAAGGGGGAAAATGGGAGAAACACAGTTACTAGCCTATAACAATACTGGCATCATGATGGACTTTGTGAGGACCCCTAAGATATGTATGGGGACTGTTCCCTAGAGGGGCTCCCTGGTTCATTTTTTCTGGGGCTCTTGGTTACTCCAAGGCCCGCCTGCCCTTTGGCCATATTTGAGGTGGGAATTGGGGACTAATCCTCCTTGGCAGCTGAGGAGCTTTCTCAGCCTACTTCTTACTCGTAGAAAATTGGGAGCCCAAGGGTCGTGTTATCTCAGTTGGATAGTTTTAGTTTTGCTCATGGTTCCTTTGGCTGTGTAATTATTTTGTTATGCTGCTTCTCTGTACGATTCCTTTTTAGTTTCGTGTGCCAAGAGCCGGACTGACGATTCTTTTTTGTAGATATACTACTTAGATTTGCTGTAGTTCTTTTCTTTATTATCTCTCTCTCTGCTTGATTGCAAGTACCTTGAGCTTATCAGGCATTGATGGAAGAGCCATACCTTTGGACATTTTTCCATGAGCCATTTTGTCTAAGTACAAGGATTCACTGGGTGTTATATCCTTAGTTAGACACTTGCTTTGAGATATTTTAATGCAATCAGATTTTAACAATGATTTGATTCTTGCCTTGAGGCTCAATTTTAGCTGGTCTTTGTTGTTCAAAACATTTATTAATTTTATCTTTTATAGTTTGGGGTTGTAGCAGTGCCTCTTCAATCCTACAAGTCCCTGTATTCAAGGGCTCTCTATTCCCTTTCATTCCTGCCTGCAAACTACTCTTCTATACGCATCTATCATAAAATATCTTGCTGGACTCTGCCAACAGTAATCAAAACACAAAACTAACATTCTGTTTTCTAAACCTCTTCCCCTAAGAGCTACAAGACCATAATCTCCATCTCATGTTAGGTTTTTGTTACAGCAGCACCCTGCTTCTAGTTACCAATTACTGTTTTAGTCAAGCTAGGTTATGCTGCAGTAACAACTCCCAAAAATCTCAGTGGCTTACCACAGGAGAGTTGTCTTGCTAATGTTATATGTCCAATGCAGGTTGCTAGCAGGCCTTTGCATATCCTAGTCACTCAGGGACCCAGGCTGATGGACATGTGCTTTCACAATCACCTTGGCAGGGCTAAAGATAGAGAAATTGAACACTGACTCTTAATATTTCTGCTCATGTTTCATTGGCCATACAAGTCACATGACCATACCTATCTTTAGGTACTACAGTATAGTGTAAACCTAACTTTTATATGCGCTTGGGAAACCAAAAAATTCATTTGACTTGCTTTATTGCGATATTCATTGTGGTGGTCTGGAACCGAACCTGCAGTATCTCCGAGGTATGCCTGTACTCGAACACAGACTTCAAAAATGTGCAGTCTTTGTTAAGTTGAGCTCATCTTTGTCACAGAATGGTTCCTCTTGTTTCCTGTGATTACTTCCCCTGATTCCCTCTGCATTCTTACCAATGTTACTAATTTCTGCTGCTAGAGGTTTTTTTTTTTTTTATGCTGTCATGGCAATCTGTCATGTGTAACTCTGAGCCTTTTAAAATCATTTTTACTTTACGAAGACAAGGCCTTGAGCCAGAGGGGAATGGTGTTTGAATTATGCTATGTTCTGCTTAGAAAGGATGCAGCTGAACAACCAGTTATCCACCCTTGTCCCAAGCTACATCTTCAGATGGAATGCTTTCTTTTAGCAAAACTATTGTTGATTCTACTGATTTTGAAACTTTTAAGACAAGAAAGGCCACTGAGAGTGTTTAGATTACAATCCTCCGTTACATTTTAGTGTCTGCATTGGGACTAGAGTTGGATGTGATCAGGATCTCTGTACATGGGAAATAGAGCAGTCACCTAAATCAGGCACTAGAGTGATACTTTATGGAGTTTTATCTTAGTGGTCACTTCCAAATTTGAATACTTTCAGGACAGATGACTTTCATGTAATTTTAGGAGATGTGGAAACAAAACAGATCTTTTATTGATGTGTTGCTTGGTTTCTTGATTTCACCTTATTTTACTAATATTTCTGTTCTCATTGAAGTCTCTTCAGGACAGAAGACCATATTCTATGTCTCCTCAGGACACAGTTACCTCATACAACTACCCCCAAAAGGTAATCTTCATAGTGTTATCAAGCAGTCAGTTGCAATGATCTAAATAGAGGAAAGTGAATTTTTCCTTTTTGTTCTCTTTGCCCTTCATTATACTTCAAAGAAGCTGCATATGTTCCTATCTTAAGTATTATTGTACCTTGTGGTGCCTGGCATATAGTAATTAGTAAATTTATTCAGCAAATTGATTGAGCATCTGCTGTGTTCTAGACACTGTTCTATGTGCTGGCTTTAGACTCCTCAAGCTGCTCTGAACCTCTTATATAATGAGCAAGTTAATATAATCACCTGTCAAATCTGTCATTTTCGGAAACTTAAATGTAAAGCTCTCCTGTAGAATGGGGAGTTGGCATCAGAAAGGTACCTGAAACCATAGGAGTGAATGAGATCATCCTGGGAAAAGGAAGAGATTGAGAAGAGCATCTAGAACAGAGCCTGTGGGTCACGAAATTTTAGAAAATGGGTAGAGAAGGAACAGCCAAGGAGGGAAGAAAAGCAGGAGAGTGTAGTATTATGGAAGCCCCAGGAATAGATTGTTTTCAAGGAGTAGTCAAGTGTCAGTTGCTACCGGAAGGTCAAGCAACATAAAGACTAACAGGAGTCTACTAGGATTTGTTGGAGTAGAAACTACTGGTGACTGAGTACAGTTTCTGAGTACCAGAGGGAGTAGCAGCCACACAGCAGTGGGTGATAAGGAAATGGAGACTGCCACTGAGGACAGTGTGTTCAAGAAGAAGTCTGTTACCATTTATTGAATATCTCTCTGTGCACAGCCCTATATTGGGTGCCGTTGCCCAATCAGAAAAACAAATTGCAGTCTCACAGAGTTTAAAAAAAAAAATCACCTTTCTGTTGAAAGTATATGTTTGTGTGGGGAAATGTATATGCATGTAAAAATAAATATAAATCTCTGGAATAATACGTAGGAAACTCAGAGATTACCTGTTTGGGTAGAGGGGAACTAGGCAAATGGAGGACAGAGTTTGGAGGAAATTTTTCATTGTATACAATTTTTTACTTGATTTTTGAATCATGTTAATATATTACCTTTTCAGAAAAATAATAAATTGAAAAATTAAAGCTCTCCAGGTAACCTGGAGCCTTCTAAAAGAAATAATCTAATCTTCCTGTTTAGGGTTTACGTTAAAGATCGACATCTCAATATTTTAATTATCAAAATACTATTTCCTGAAATTTGGGATCAGATAAGAGACTAATATTGTTTGAGAAACCAAACTTAGATTTCTAAACTTCCTTCCACACTTACAGGTGGTGGTAAATTCTGCAGCAGTTGCAGCTTCCTGTGCCAATAATGTTCCAGTTGCAGTCTTATCTAACAGTACAGCAGCTAATCAAGCTAGTAGTACCACTTCAGTTTCCTCACAGAATGCTGTACCACCTCTATTTGTATCTCCACCAAAACAAGGCAGGCCAGGTAGGTTAGTAGTGGTTGCTTACTTCAGAAGCCTCTTTTCCTATTTGTGAACATGCATAAACAACAATTCTAGTGATTAGATAGGATTATTTCATTTCCAGTATTAAATTTGTTTAACCTACTTAATAAAGTATGTTCTATGGTTGAGGAATCCATGAGATTTGAGAGTCAAGGTTTCAAATTTTTTCTGACAAATTTGGCTTTGATGTTATTGTGTATTATCATTTTGCTACCCCACTGAATATTTAGAGGACCCGTACTAGTTTCTCAAACTTTGACTTAAGTTTTATTATACAGGAATTAAGGTAGAGGTGTTTCATACTTCACAGAATTAATTCCTGAAAAATTTTCTGTAAAATACATTTATATATAATGAATCAGTTTCCCATGACTGTTATAATAAAGAATATATGCTCTTGAATTGAAAAGATCTAGGTTAGAATCTTGGTTTTACAACTTGTTAGCTATGTAATTTTGGATAAGTTACTGAACGTTTCTTATCTAAGGGGGTACTGATAGTGCCAGTTTGTGAAGTGGTTGTGGAATTCCAGTGAGTTAATATAATTTAAGAATCTCAGCAGAATTCTGGAAAGGTGGTACCAACAACAGTATAGCTTTTCAATCTGAGTCGCAAATAAAAATGGAAATAGCAGAGCCAAAACCCACAAATAACAGCAAAACTAGGTGACACGGTAACTCCATGAACCCCAAAATTTAAGCAGGTGGGGACAAACCACCAGTCACAAGACCTGCATGCTATCTGAGTCTATGTGGGAGCAAGAAGACAGAAGCATCGGGGATGTTGTCTGATGGACCTGAGAACAGAAGAACTATAAAAGTGCTAATAAGAATTCACTGGAGGTGGGGTAGCCAGTTTGGAAGGAGCGGCTAAGACTGGGAAGGGATTTGACCTCTCCAACACTCGGTGAATGCTTTGGGTACACGGTAAAGGCACTGAAGGGCTTGGAGCAATTTGGCCCCTAAGAACTCTCAAAACTTACCTTCCAGGGTTCCCTTTTAGGATAGTATTCCTCACTGGGGAGAAACTGCTGGGAGTGGAATCAAAATTGATCAGGATAGGGAAAAGAGCAAGTCCAGACTAAAGATGAGGAGGAGAACAGAGCCAGGGAATCCTAAAAGGTAGGCATGTTTTTGAACACCACACAAAAACCATAGATGAGGGAGCCTTATCAAGTTAGAAAAGTTTTCCTGTACTCCACTTCATTCTAAAGTTCATGAAAAATAATTTCACATAAAAATGAACAGAAGAAAAGCGCAAAGGTCAAATCCTATACAAAGTACAAAGATGTTTTAAGGAAAAAGAATATTCCTGTAGACAGTAAAAGCATGTCAGAAATGTGCCCACTAAATGAACTAACAATTTCAGAATGCACTGAAGTCATAAATAAAATAATATAAAAAATCATAATCAGAAAAATGCAGAATTGGAAAACCTCAGATGAGGTGACAGAACTCAGGAAAGCATTAGAAATGGAAGAAAGTCATTTCAGTAGTGAAGACTAAAGTACAAAGAACATGACCAAATATATATAACAGATAATGCTTTAAGAGAAAGATGTAAGAAGGGGGGGAATCTAAAATGAAGAAAACGAAGATAAAGATTCAAAAGTGACATATTAAAGTAAGGCTAAGGAGATCAAACATTGATAGAAGTCCCTGAAGAAGAAAACCAAAGTAAGAGAAAAGAACAAAAACTGTAATTCAGAAAACTTTCCTGAAATTAAATAGGCTTTAAAACTACATACTGAAATAGCACTTTGCATACCTAAGAATATTGGCCAGAACTGCTAACAATAGGATATTCTAGTAAAATGACTGTACTTAAAGAAGTCTTTTGATTATCTAGTTAAAAGAGTCTATGGAATATAAAGGAACATAAAGAAATGATAATCGTCAAACTTTGACAGCAATGCTTCATGCTAGAAGAAAATGGAGCAACATTTAAGATAATGAAAGAATGTGTGGATCAAAGATTTTATATCCAACCAAACTGAAAGCCTAAAGGGCAATATGTCAGAATTCAGAGAATATTTTTCACGTGACCCCTTCCTGAAGAATCCACTAAAGCTATGCTGTCAAGCAAGATATAATCACTAGCCACATGTGACGATTTAAAATTTAATTAATTACAATTAAATAGAATAAACCTTCAGTTGCTCAGTCACACCAGCTACATTCTAAGTGCTCAAAGCCACATGTGGCTAGTGGCTACTGTATCAGCACAGATGTAGAAAATTTCTACTATCACGAAGTTGTATTGGATGGACAACAGCATACTAGAAAGTGAGATTTGACTTTTAGACTGCCAAAACAATTAGAGATATCAACATAAGACCTGATGGTCACTGTTAAATAGTTACCTGTAAAGACAAAGTGAGGGCTGAGAGGTTGAGAATGTACTGTTTAATAGCCTTATGTTTGGATAATAGCTATTTTTTAAAATGAGAATTGAGACACCATGTGCCAAGCTTTTTTTTTTTTTTTTTGCTGAGGAAGATTCACCCTGAGCTAACATCTGTTGCCAATCTTCCTCTTTGTATGTGAGCTGCCACCACAGCGTGGCCACTGACAGACAAGTGGTGTAGGTCTGTGCCTGGGAACCAAACCTGGGCTGCCGAACTTAACCACTAGGGCACTGGGGCTGGCCCCCAAGCTTGTTTTAATGCTCTCAATAATCACATCAGGTTCTTTTATCTAGATAGTCAGATTCTTATTCTGAGACTGTAATGTTGGCTAAAACAAATGAGTGAGTATGAAATATTCTAATTTTATCTCCTGTGTCCTTGCAAACCAGGAGTCGCAGTATGGAAGAAAGGTAATACAGATGTAACAAAGAGGCTAAGTAAAAGATTTTATGGTCTCAAATTTGAATTGGAAGTATCAATATGAACTTGAGGTGTTTTAAGTATATGTTTATTTTCCTAGCTCTGTCCACTAAAAAGGCCTAGAAACAATGAATATCCTTAGCACTCAGTTTGTGATCTTGGAATACCATTTGTCGCTTAAAAAAACCCAAACGTCTTTGTGGAGAAATAGCTGATTCCAGGTCGGCAGGAAATTTTCAAGATGAGCTTGGATCATTCTGTCATGCCAAAAAGGAAGAAAGCTATCAAAGAGTACTGGGGTCATGTCAAGGACTCGAGAGCCATCTTGAAGAGGTTCCCACTGGCCAAAGATGGAAGAATTTGAGCCTCAACAATGATGATTGAAATAGATGGGAACATATCAAGTGTATTAAACTTAAAAGTTCCTAATGATACTTTAAAAATTGGTCAGCTTAAGAGGATGTTAGGAAACCAGTTCATTTTCTGAAAAATAAAGTGAAAGAATTAAGCATTATCCTGCCTTATATGAAATTTACCACCGGTAACCAAATAGATGAGGAGAAATGTTCCTGTGTATTAGTATGTATTCTAACTAATCAGTGAAAAAGAAGTGGCAGAAATAATCGTTTGGCTGTCCTTACTGAATGGATGGGTATTAAATAGCAATAGCTGCTAAGATTGCAAAGATAATCAGACATTATCTATAGACGTGCCAAAGAAATCAATCCTGAGTCTCTTGGATCTGGCTCCCTATTTTCAGGAAATACAGAAGACCATGTTGAAACACACTGTGAGTATGTAATCTAGTAAAATCCAGACTGTGGGAAACTCAACAGGTCGAAGAGCCTAGATTCTTCAAACGAAAACTGAAAGGAAATGACAAGGATGGAGGAAGGACCAATAGATTAAAAGAGATTCAAGACATCAGCTTTACAAAACTGTTTAGGAATGCACATTTGGGTGACAAAACTCTTAAAACCACAAGGAAGTGATTACTATGAAAGTCAGGATAATGGTTAATTATGGTGAGAGGGAGAAGGTTGTGATTGGTATGGGGTACATGGAAGTTTTCTGCAGGCTGGCAAAGTTTGCTTTCTTGACCTAGATATTGTCCATCTTAAAGTAATTCATTTGATTTGTTTTCTGTATCTGTTTCATTTATAATTTAAAAATTGCTTAGCACAGTGCGTGGAACAAAAACATGCAATATATGTTAATTAATTACCATAGAAATTTTTCATTGGAAATGTTAATGTAGACCCTGGTTTCACCACTTCGTGCTAATTGTAGAGGGAAGCATTAGCTGTCTGCTTCCAGCAGACGTCTGAGCTTAAAAAATCAAGTGACGGGTGAATCAAGCATTGTAATGCCTCATTTATGTACGATCATTGAAAGCTTACCCTTTAAATGCCAGATTTGTGTTCTTTGTAGATATTTCTAAAAATGTATACTGCCTTCATTTATTTTGCTGTTTGTTCTTTGAGTCACTTATGAGCCTCAACTATAACTCTACTAGGTCATGGCTACTTTTTAGTTGCTCTTTATCATTTCATCTATCTAGATGAAACAACTCAATGTTTCCCATTGTGTTATTCGCATGTCTCTCTGACAGCCCCATCCCGTCCTCCTTTAAGTCACTTCCTATCTGCTAGGTAACTAGATGCCATGGTTGCCTTTAATATGAGTCTTCTCGTAGGCATTAAATCCTGTTAACTGAGTTTTGGTAACTTCCCAAGGCTTTTGCCAGGGCCAGGACTAGTGACTCACTTGCCCCGGGTGCAAAATTTAAGGGAGTCCCAAAAAACCACAGTAATCAAGATAAATAATACTTTAATGCATTATTTACAAAAATCAAGATTATGCAAAAAAAATCCATGATAAAATATCAAAATTTTAAATACAGGATTTGTGGGCCAGGCTTAAGGTGAGTTGAGTGAGGCACTCATTCTTGGGGTCATGCAAGTGCAGGCTTAGATCCTATATTTATTTAGAGTTTTGATATTTTACTCATCATGGATTTTTTTTTTGCATTAATTTTGTGGCCCCTTAAATTTTGCACCTTGCTGCACCCTAGTCCCAGCCCTGCCCTTTGATCTATAGAGAAGCCGGGTCTTACTGTGTATATTCATGTTCTCTTCTGAAATGTCCTGAGCAGACACAGTTACATGGACAGGAGGAAATAAATATTTTGAATGCATTACATTGGTTTCCATTAATATTTTAGAAAAGTTTGCTTCCATTGTTCCAGAGCCATCCTTTGAACTATACCTTTTAAGCCTGTAGAGTCCAGTTAAGTCTGTGAATGAGATACTCATGCAACTGAAAATTATAAAAGCTTTTTCTCAGGGGGCTTATTGTAATATGCATTTACAAGGAAAATGAGTTCAGACAAAAGTAACCTCCAAATTTCTTCTGCCCTTGATACTCTCAGGCCCTTGAGAACTTATTTAGCTACCTCTGTGTCTAGTAGTTGGTTTTTACCTCGTGGTGATAATCACATTCTATCTCCAGCTAATTGAGCTTACTCCCTTTGCTTTTTTAAAAATTGTGTGATTTAAAGAGTGCTAGTTTAAAAGGAATAAGAGTGGAGCTTTGTTGAAGAAGCCGTTATTTTACAGAAAACAAATCTATAAAGCCTTTAGAGCACTTGGAGATGTTCTAAAAATTAAATTCCTCTTCCAAAACTGTACAAGTGGAGATTTCTACATGTATGACAAAACTCCAAAACAGTTGAGCAAGTTTTTAAAATTTACTGTTCAATTTAGGTACAATAAAATTCATTTTTTGGTTCCCAGTTCTGTGAGTTTTGACAATGCATGGAGTTGTATAACCACCACCGCAATCAAGAGAGAACAGTTTCATCAACCCCAAAGAGTTGTTTATCAAGTTTTAAATCACCCTAAGGCACAGATCTCCTTTTACTATTAGCCTATAACTGTATAAAGGGTATAAATGAGTGTATTGTTAGTGTTTGTCAGTAAATGAAAACAGTGGATTACTTGTAGTACTTGGCCTTAAAGTCCTCTTGCTAAATTACCAGAATAACAAAGTCAGCTTAGGTGGACTGTGTCTGTACTAAACTAAGTGTTCTAAAACTCTGAATTTAAACCTTGATTGAACAGTGAAACTAAACTTTCTATACTTCTCAGGGTGAAAATTATAGGGCCGGTAAGAGAAGGATCAAATTTAGTACTCGAATTTCTAAGTTGGCTAAAATGATTCAATTAAACTTGAAAGATTGTCTCATTCATCTTTTGTCAAAAAATTTAACCAATTTATCTGGCATACTATATATATATATATATATATATATATATATATATATATGGAGATATTTATTTTTACTAGGTTAGAACTGCATTGTTTCATTTAGCATAGAGGAATGTATTAATATTTAAACATAATTGTATTTGAATTTCTTATGTCAAAAACTGTGAAACTCCTAAATGAGTATTGTTTTTAAACTATGCTAACAGGTATAGAAAGTTAAAGGGATAAGATATTTCATCTACCCCGTCTCTTTTAGATTCTCTACATCCTTAGAAATGAAACTGTCTTAATTTAGAATTACCTATATTCCTCTGATGCCACCAAGTAGAAACCTTCAAGGATTACTTAAATCTGTAATTTCTGCAATTTAGTCTCTCTTATTAGCGTCTGCCTCTGGTGATTTGACTAAGAGTGGCAGGTGGCTGAAAACATCCTTAACTTTGTATTAAGCTAAGTGAAAATTTTGCTTTAGTGGTATTTTATGTACCTCTTAGCTGATGTTCAAAGTCTTGATAGTCAAAGCTTCCAGTTTTTTTCCTTTTAATTTCAAATAATTTCCTTAACTCAAATAACCTGTAGTAAACTCCTAGTTTTCAACTGGCATATCTAAGAAAATGTGGGCCATTCACCTTCCAAGTTTTTGTTTTTAAGTCAAACCATAAGAATTAGAGTTGCTTGACCATATTGGGGACACAAAAGAAGTAGAAGATGAGCTACTGCTTATAAGGTGTTACAATTATGCATTGCTACTTTTTTTTTTCTTTTTTAGTGATTGCTTCACCATCTTATCCATACCTCTCTGCTGCTATTCCTGCTGCTGCTGCTGCCTCTATACCTCCACCACCTCCTCCTCCTCCTCCACCACCACCTCTTCCACCTCCTCCTCCTCCTCCACCTCCTCCTCCTCCTTCTCCTTCTCCTTTCGAGGTGGGAGAGGCTTCAAATTTACCACCACCACCTCCACCTTATTCCTGTGATCCAAGTGGCAGTGATCTGCCTCAAGGTAAGTAGATTTTGAGACTTGGGTGAGGGTTATTTAGGTCTGAGATTTTTTTTTTTTTTTAGTTTTAGAGTATATCTCTCCTTGGTTGACCTATGGGGGTAGGGTGGGAGACCACATGGAAGTTGGCTTGAGAGCATAATGCTAGGTAAGTGACTAAGGAAATGAGCAACTGAAAGCTGAGAATATCTTCTGCATAATCAAGAAGTGGATGGTTGAGCTGATTCTTGCTGCTTTTTTTTTGGTAGCTACATGTCTGCCCTGAAGAAGATTCTCAACTGCATAGCTTTGCTCTTTCAACTATTTTTCTGTAAAAAGCAAGAGTCAGTATCAAAATTTTCTCCATTTCTTTTCTTAAATTCCTACCACAAATGTGTGAAGTCATTACAATCTTTGATATTTAGGATTCCAACTGAATTTTGAAGAGTTGGAGACTTTTTTTGGGGGGGGGAATTGGGGATCTGATCTGCCTTGGATTTCAGCCATCTGTTCTTGTTTCCTTAATTAAACTAAGGAGTAGCTTTCCATTGGAAGTTCTTTGTCACCCTTCAGTTTGGCAGTGTTTCTCAAAAGAGAATTATAGTTGAAAGTTGTTTGTAGCTTATTTATACTTTCTTTTCTGTAACATTCTCTTGATTTTTCTAGCTGCTGCTTTATTTTGGTTCTTTCAGCCCATAAGGTAGTCAGCAAGATCTTCTTCAACTCCATTCTGTTCTTTTTCTCTACCTTAAAACTTCGTTATTACCTTTATGTAGATTATTCCTAAGTCTATCTAGTCCTGGCCTCTGAAGTCTCAGGTACTTATCTCTAGCTACTTGCTAGACATTTTCACTTGGCTTTCTTCCTTTCATCTCAGATTCAGTCTGTCTGTAATGAAATTCCTCCTCTATCTCTCTTCTTTCTTCTCTCCAGGCCATGCAAAACATTGACTCTTCTCCTTGGTTTCCTATTTTGTTAATAGTGGTATCATTTCCACCTAATTTACTCGGTATCTAAACCCTGATCCCTTTACTTCTTTCCCCTCACTTATTTACCCCTGCCCAAGATCTACTCAGTAACCACATAATGCTGATTATGCAGTTTCCAACATTTTATTATGAAAATATTCGAATATACATGAAAGTTGAATTTTAAAATATTCATAATTCCACCACCTAGATTCTGTCATTAACATATAACTGCACTTGCTTTATCACATATCTGTCCATCCTTCCCTCCATCCATCTCTCTGTCCATCAATTTATCTATCTCATTTTTGATGCATTTCAAAGTAAATTGTGGACAGCAACATAGTTCGCCATAAAAGCTTCAGTGTATATACCATTAACTAGAGTTTGGTATTTCTTTTTTCTTTTTTTTGGTGATGAATATTAGCCCTGAGCGAATATCTGTTGCCAATCCTCCTCTTTTTACTGAGGAAGATTGGCTCTGGGCTAACATCTGTGCTCATCTTCCTCTACTTAATATTTGGATGCCTGCCACAGCATGTCTTGATAAGTGGTGCGTAGGTCTGTGTCCGGGATTGGAACCTGCGAACTCTGGGCCGCCAAAGCAGAGCACGCAAACTTAACCACTATGCCACCAGGCCGGCCCCTTTTTTTTCTTTTGATGTAAAGTTTACATATAATGAAATGCACAAATCTTAAATGTACCCTTTTTGAGTTTTGACAAATAAGGACATGCACCTGGTGCATAACCCTGGTGTATTTGGTGTAACCCGAATCCCCATCAAGGTATAAAATATTACTGTTATCCTGCAAAGTTCCTTCGTGCCCCTTGCCAGTCTTTCCCCACCCCCATCTTAACTCCCCCCAACCAAAGGCAACCACTACTGATTTTTTCTGCCATAGTTTCACCTGTTTTAGAATGTCATATAAATATAATCAAACAGTATGTATTCTTTATGAAAGTCGAGAAAACTCCGCATAATATTTTTGAGATTCTTCCATGGTGCTGCATATATCAGTAGTCCATTTACTTTTATTGCTGAGTAGTATTTCATTGTGTGAATATTCTACAGTTTGTCCATTCTCCTGTTGATAGACATCTGGGCTATTTCTAGTTTGGGGCTGTTATGAATAAAGCTGCTATGAACATTCTCATAAAAGTCTTTGTGAACATATGTTTGGGTCATAGATAGGTGTGTTTAGTTTTTATAAGAAACTGCTGGTCATTTTTCCAAAGTACCTTATCCTCCTACTTTTACAAGAACTCTAGGCACCTGGTTTTCTACTCCTAAGCGTTTGGTGACATGGTGATTCTACTCAAATTCTCGCCCCATCCACTCTTCCATGTAACTTCCAGTTGAAATCCAGTCATTTTCATGATACCTCCCCATTGCATTTCAAAGTGATGTTTCTGAGTTCTTATAGTCCTTATCGGTGCAACTTTTTTAAACAACTTGAGATATAATTCACATACCATACAAGTCACCCATTTAAAATGTACAATTCATTGGTTTTTAGTGTATTCACAAATATGTGCAACTGTCATCACTAATTCCAGAGCATTTTTATCACCCCAGAAAGAAACCCTATACCCATTTGTAGTCACTCCTTATATCCCCTGGCCCTGGCAACCACTATTCTACTGTCTGTCTCTATAGACTTGCCTATTGGACATTTCATATAAATGAAATCACACAGTATGGGGTCTTTTGCATCTGGCTTCTTCCACTTAGCAGAATGTTTTCAAGGTTCGTTCATGTAGCATGTATCAGTACTTCATTCTTTTTTATGGCTGAATAATATTCCATTGTATGGATAATACCACATTTTATTATGTATTAGTTGATGGACATTGGGATTGTTTCCATTTTTTTTTTTTTGCTATTGTGAATAATACTGCTACAGATATTTGTATACAAGTTTTGTGTGGATGTATGTACATACCAAGGAGTGGAATCCCCATACCATTTGTGAATTTACTTCCTCCTATTATCTTTTCATATTTTTTAGCTTGAGCATTAGGTTTTATACTATACTCCCACATGATAGTCAGAATATAAGCTGATTCTTTTAAAGTGGCACTAAGTATATTTGTATGTATTGAGAGTCTCCAACTTAAGAAAGAAGGATTTTCTGAGAGTTCATTTGTTTGTGGAACTCAAGTTATATTATTTATAAGAATATACATGGATCCCAGGTCAATCAGTAAAAATACATTTTGAGAATTGGAATGCTAAGACTATTCCCTCTTTCCCCATACATCTAGTTTTTGTTCATTTGTGAAATATTTTAAGTTCTGACTCATTTTGAGTTACCTTGCTCATTGCCTCCTCTTTTTGGAATTCTACTGGTAGTTTGTTAGTCATGTTAAATAAAAACAAGATGAATTGTTTCATACAGCGCTAGTTATCTCAATAGGCATCACTAATCTTGGCATTAGTAGAGCATTAGTTCCTACTACGTAGTAGCTCCATTAACTGAGGACCAATATGTTTGCTTATGTAGATTTGATTTAAAATAAAATTTTAGTCTTGAGACAAGCAAGAAAATGCCTTTACTGGATTCTTTCTAAATATTAGCAGAGTGGCATTCCTGTAACATCTGCCTAATATTAAGAATAGAAATAAAATATGTATTTGGTGATTAAACCTTGGATCAGAAAATGATCTTACCTATAGTGGTAGGTAAATGGTCATTTACTATAAGGTAGAATTGAGAGTGGTGGTGATGCGGGAAGACTACATTTCTATCTATCTTAATGTTCAGAGAGAAAAGCTGTTTAAGTGACAGTTCTAATTGCTTATGTCGTCTAGTCACTAAATTAAACATTTTTAATTTTAGATACAAAAGTTTTGCAGTACTATTTCAATCTAGGATTGCAGGTAAGAGTCATGTTAAAATTGCTTTGATAAACTCTGTATTAAAAATGTAAGCTATTTTGATAATCAGACGCTTGAATTTTAAAAGCCAAGAACACTGTGAGGGGCATAAAAGTTTTATTTCTGTCTTTGTCTCTGAAGATGATATAGGTGAATTTTCTATTTTAGCCTCCCAGTGCTTCCGATTCCCTTATTATAAAATAGTTGTTAAATTGTGGTGAGTGGGGGCTCTAAGCAGCGCAACTTTAGCATATATTGGCCTCCATGTTTAACATAATATACCAAACCTTAACTCTGTTTTTCTGTCTCAAAATAATAAATGGGTTATTTATCCTGCTTACTTAAAACATTTTTATAGCTATTTCTACATTTTATGTGAAAAGTAACCAGACTAATTCAGAGACATTTAAAGAGCTGTATTATTTGTAAAGCACTCATGTGTTCCTATATATTTGCCAAACGCTGATTTTCACCACTCCCCTGAGTTATAGAAGTGGCCTGCTAACAAATATCTTCATATCACTGAAAGGTGTCTCCAATTTCAGGTTAGAGCTCTTGTATTTTATTCCTTCAGGGATCATTTTTCCCCTGAAATACACTTGACTTTTGGTTTAAGAAGATGGCATATTTCCTGAAAAGGAATTATGCATCTTAAGATTTGGCAGATGATAGTAAACTAGATAGTCTCCTGGATAATACTTAGATTAGTTCATGTTCCCAGACACTGATTTCCCTAAAACTTTTGACATATCATTTCCAGAAAAACATTTTTCCCAACTTGCACACATTTATAAATTAAGAGTAGTGGATTGGGTTTTTGTTCTTTGAGACTATATTTCCTAAATGCAGTTTGAAGAATGAAAAAATAAACTGCTTGCCCCTTTAGTTATGTCAGTTAATTGTAGTCACATGTGGAAATGTTGTAATCCATTCCACGAGACTGAGGCATTTTTAAATATTCTCTTGCATTTTACATGATGGGAATACAAGGAAATGCAAAATAGGTATTATAATACTTTTTCATATTAAAAGTAATAGCATTCATTGTAGTACATCTGGAAAATACTAAAGTGTAGAGAAAACTGAAATCACCTGTATAACCAGTGCACACTATGGTATATTTCCTTACGGCTTGTTTGCTTTATTTTAGAAAATATGGACTATGCAATGTAATTTTGTAAACTTTTTACAATATGAACATTTTTTCTTTAAATAATTGGCAGCATAATTTTTTATTGCCTGTATAGTATTCTATCATGGATATATCATAATTCATTCATCCAGTTCCCTATTGTTGAATCTTTAGGTTGTTCAATGCTTTTTGCTTTTAAAAATAATGTTATAAAAGACATCTTTGTATAAAGGTCACTGTGTATATCTCCGATTTCCTTAGGATGCTTTCCTGAAAGAATTCCTAGGTCCGAATTTGAGAGATAGGTGCTACAAAAGATCTTAAAGTTGTGATAGAGAATAGATTTTCTAAATGTCATATCTTTTAGGTCAAAAAAGTCACTGCTATCTCTCCTGAAAATCATGGCCCAACTTTTTTTTTTTTTTTAAATATCATTTTTTTTTTTTGAGGAAGATTGGCCCTGCACTACCTCCGGTGCCAGTCTTCCTCTCTTTCTTTTTTTTTTCTTCCCCAAAGCCCCAGTACATAGTTGTATATCATAGTTGTAGAGTTGTAGCTCTTCTATATGTGACACTGCCTCAGCATGGCTTGATGAGCAGTGAGTAAGTCGACGCCCAGGATCCGAACCAGTGAACCCCGGGCTGCCAAAGCAGAAGGCGCGAACTTAACTGCTACGCTACCAGGCCGGCCTCCCAGCTTTTGTTTTTAGTGAAGAACTGGATTACTTTAAGAAAAGGGAACAATAATGTGTTTATTTTTTTCTCTTTCTTGCCCAAGTGCTATCACCACAACTACTGGCACTCCATGGTCTATGTGCCACACGTGCAGCAGCAGCAGCAGCTTCATGTAGAGAATTATCCAATCTATGCTGAGCCACCTCCTCTGGTAGATCCAACCATTCCTCAGTTTTACAGTGAGGTGGGGAGACAAGATGGCACACAGGTGCAAGCATCAGCAAATGGTGAGTATGCAATGAGATGGCCTGCAAGAAGGACAATTGGATTTTATCATGTGTAATTAAAAATAGCCTTCAGATATTTCATTACATCCATATACTAGACCAGCAGTTCTCAAAGCGTGATATGTGGACCCCTAGGGGTCCCTGAGATCCTTTCGAGGGATCCATGAGGCCAAAAGTGTTCATCAAAATACACAGATTTTATTTGTCCCATTCACTGTGTTATATTTTCATTAGGGTGCAAAAATCAGTAGTGGGTAAAACTGCTGGCATCTAAGCACAAATCAAGGCAGGGGCACCAAGTTGTGCTAGTAATTAGTGTCTTCCTCACTGCCACACACTTCTGGTATGAAAAGCTAGTTTTATTTTTTGTTTCGTCAAAGACGTTTTTATTTTTAATAAATCTTTATCTTTGAATAATTGTACTTAATATGCTGTGTGACAAAATGAGAAGTATTCATAAAGCACTGGGCATACTGAGGTATGATGATAAACTTAAAGAAAAGGACTGGTGCGGTTGAGTTCCAAACTGAACTAGCTGACTTTTTTCATGGAACACTATTTTTACTTGAAAGAATGATAGACAAACTGTGGTTATTCAGACTTGAGGATCTGGCATATGTTGTCTCAAATGAACAAGGTTAGCCTGTCACTTCAAGGAAAACAACTGATAGTATCTGTTGTCAAAGATAAAAATTCAGCTCTCAAATAAAAATTAGAATTTTGGAAAACTTGTATCTGCCACCATGAGCTTGATAGCTTCCCAATACTTAACTCTTCTAATCAGTTAGATGGGGCTATTAATGAAAGAGGTTGTTTACATTGTATAATGAAGTGTTTCAACATTTGGGAGATCTGTATAACTCAGTGAAATAATATTTTCTTAATTGCCAATGCGTGATATTACCTGTGCGTGATTTTGTAAAAAATCTACCCAAAGTGCAAGATAAAACAATGGATTTTAATGACAAATGTGAAAAGTCCACATTGCTACTGACCTTTAAGAAATTACTCTTTACCTAGTTTTAGTGTTGCATCAAAGAATATCTACAATTATCTGAAAAGGCTAGTTATTAAAAGACCTCTCTCTTCCAACTACATATTTGTATGAGGCCACATTTTCTTCAACTAAAAAAACATGTCATAAACGATTAAATACAGAAGCAGGTATGAGAATCCAATTTTCTTCTGTTAAGCCATACATTAGAGATTGCACAGTGTAAAACAATGCCACTTGTCGCACAATTTTTATTGTTTTGGAAAACACATTTTTCATAAAAATTTTGTGTTAATGGGCTTATTTTTACATGAATCAATAAATATTTTTAACTTTCCCAGTTTAATTCCTAATACAGTAAATATTGATAGATATAACCCACATAAACAAAAGCTATTTGGGGTCCTCATTTTTAAGAATGTGAAGGGATCCTGAGACTAAAAAGTTTGAGACCACTGTGCTAGACCATAAGGATGGTTGTTGCTCTGAGTTCACAATATAATATAATATAGATGGGGAGGCATTTTGAAAGATTTAGATTAGAATCTTTGTGCTGCCTTTCTTGGAAAGAATCAGCAGGAGGTAGGAGAAACGATGTGGACTAACCTAACCAAATCTGTTGCCTTTTCCAGCACTGCTACTTGATGGTTGTGATCTCGGCTAAATTACTTGACCTCCCTAAGCCTAATTTTCTGTAAAATGAGAAATACCTGACTTGTCAGGATTGTTATAAGAACTAAGTGAGACTTTATGTATATAAGTATACTGTGCCTGGTGCATGTTAGGAATGTGAATTTCCTTTGCTCCCTTCCTTTTTTAAAGCATATTGGTGGTTTGGGAATATTAGCACCCTGGAATCTTATCCTTAGGGTGGTGTGAAGTGGCCCGTGGTAATAAAAAGTATCAACCTTTGTTGCATTTTTGTACCATGTACCTTTTATAGGGCTCTTTTTAATTGTAGTAAACCATGAGACAGTTGCAGTCTTAATTTCATGGAAGAGCTAATCTAAGTTATCCAGAATCGTGAAGGATTCCTTTTTGTTTAATAGTTATATAGTCACTATAGCAATCTCGAAACAGCATCTGTTTCCACTGAAACTGACTTATGGTAACAAAATTGCTGTAAAATTAAAATGATGCTAGGATCTTAATGACATTCAAGAAATGACACTTAAATGTCTGGTCTTTTAGGATGCTCTTCAGAATTATACCTTCAAGTATAGACCAGACTGTATAGACACCTGAGATTTTAATTGCTAAAGTGATACAAAATGGTTATTTGGATGATATGTGTTATACTGGAAGGCTATTGGATAACTTAATTGTGACCAACTCTTATTATAAGAACTTATTTCACTAGAAGGACTCTAGAAAATATTTCTTTGTGTATTTAGTCTGTTGGCACCTAAGTCATCCCAGAAAGATAGCTATCTCTAGGTAGAATACATTGGACACATTATATTTAAATATAATCTTCTGGTAGCCTGTTTTAGTCACTATTGTTCACATCTAAAGTGCTATTTTTGTAATCGCTGTGATCTGCCTTATAGTTAGCGCTAAATTTCATTTTTACATGTAAGAACATCCATTTATGTTGGTGTTTTAGTGAATCTTTGAATATAAATTGTCCTATATACATTCTTTATTTCAGGTACTTTTCCAAATGCTGAATCGACATCTGTCCCTCATGGAGCAGTCTATTATCCAGTGATGTCAGATCCCTATGGGCAACCACCTCTGCCGGGTTTTGATTCTTGCCTTCCTGTTATGCCAGATTATCCCTATCTTGCCCCCTGGCATCCAGTTGGTGCAGCATATGGTGGTGGTTCTCAAATTCATGGTGCTATGAATCCTGGGCCAGTTGGCTATATTGCTTCACCTCCCTCAGCTTCTCATTACATACCTCAGAATATGTAAGATGCAGCAGTATGAAGTATTCTTGCACTGCCGTTTTTCTTGCTGTTTTGGTTTTTAAAAAGTGTTTTATGTTAGTGGTTAAGTGATTTAGGTGGTTAGAGTGGTTGCTGTTATATCTGTCTTTAAGATTATTTTATCTTTTGATTTAAAATAGTACTTTAAAATAAAGGAATATTACTTTGGGTTGTGAATAAGGAAATTGAGGTGAATGTACAACTAGCCCCATATTGAACATACTTCATTGTATTCAGCTGTTTTCCTGTCAGCCAGTTTGTCAACTTTATATTAGCTGATAGTACTAATTGATAAAAGGAATCATACAAACTATTTCCTTGGTTCAGATGTCAGACATCATATTAAACCGTGCAAAATTGGAATAACTTCCACTTTTTTCTAGAAAATAAAACAGTAAAACCAAGAGCATTTGCTTCTGGGTAACTAACAATATTAAATGAGAGAGCTCTTCAGGTTTCTTAAGAATTGTCTGAACTGAGTTGTGTTCTATGATATTAATCAGTTTTGAAGGCACATGGTGCTCTGCTTTAGATTTATCCCATATGGTATTGTTTAATATTGGATTTATGTAACTGTTTTACTGCACAGTATTGAATTGGTGTCCTTTGCACAGTTAGCAGTAAATAAAAATTCGCATTTAAAATTGCTAAAATGAGTGGGGTTTTCTTCTTTTTTGCTTTTTCATGGCAGCAAAGAGTACCAGACATTCAATTATTCCAATGTGTTTTTTCCCGTGGTATTTTGGTTGCAAAAGAATGTGAAATTACAGCATGAACTGGCAGGGTCAATTGAAATGTTATTTAATCTCAAGATACTGCAATGCATACTACCATATCTAGTTCTTTTCCTTTAGAATGTTCCTTTTCAGGTTGTATTTCTGTTTTTTTTCTTTTTTTTTTTAAATCTGTTAACTCCCTTATGGAACTTGAATCTAGACTTACTTTCTCATTGTCCTATACTTCTAATACTTGTTATATCTTGCAGTTTTTGTTTTTTAGACTTACCTTGTATTTCTCCAGGCCTGACTTGTCTATGACTTTCTGCCTTCTCCCTTTCATCTACCCAAAGACCACAAGATCTTCTGTATTCATCAGTTCTCCTCTGGAGGGGTAATTCGTCATGAATGCTTTGCTGTATCTCAGCTGACAAACAGCTATTTTAAAAGTGTTCTTTGGTTGCCACAAAACCTATTTATATTGCCTTCTTTAAAGGTTATTTGTGCTTGTGAATCAGTCTGTCCTTTCCCACCTTCAGCTACACTCCAGACAAAAAGAACCATTTGAGACCTCAGGGCTTGAGGTCTTTGAACAGTTGAAAGAACTGGAGTGGAATCCATTGCAAAGAAGATGTCTTCAGTGTACTGTTCTCCAGATGATTGATATTAATGAGTTCCAAATCAGTCAGTGTACTAGTTAAGGCTTCTGCTTCATAATAGACGTGGAACTGGTGGTATTTGTTTTTGCATCCTTGATCTTAAATCTTTGCTCTACAAGTTGGCATCTGACAACTTTAGTAAAGAAAGATGGACAGTAGTGCACTGATCTTTATAACAACCTAACTATGGATTAATGTTGTAGCTGCTTCTCTGCTAACCTTCTGGGTTCTCAATTTTGTGCAGCCTACATACAAATTGTTTTATGTTTTAAATAAAGACTTATTTTAGTCAAGCTTAAAACATGGAGCAACCCCTCTTCAACATTTTTCAAATATGCTAACATTTCTGAAATATACATAACTCACACCAAGTGAGTATCTTCAACTGTATCTTGTATCTTCAACTGTCAGTGGTTCACTAATTAGCTTCGAAGGAGTGGTTTAGAAGGTTGTAGTCTATCTTGAGAATGTGAGTCTGGAAATTGTGTGGTTTTGAGACAAGCACGTTTGCCTTAGGCTTCCAGTTGATTTGTTTTTATTTTAAACTTGTAGGTTACTGCCTGACCTTGAGTTCCATTACTAATTTAATGAGATGTTTTTTCTTAACTTAAAAACCAGAGATCAACCTAACTGTTACTGTCACCAGTGTTGAAATCAACAGTATTTATGGTCTGTTTAAATCATACAAGTGCAGTCCATTATTTTACATATTACAATCAGTCTTCTATAAGAAATAATCAAGAAGTATTTCTCCTCGACCCTCTTATTGTTGTGGGGGTTGGAAGAGTGAAGGTGACCTGTACCGCTGCAGAAGTCTGCAGTGGTTTTTGAAGGCAGCTTCCAGATTAAAAGGAAATGGTGTTTCGGGTAATAAAAAAAAAAAAAACCTAAGACTTAACGTATTTAATCAATCTATAGTATAAAGATAGTGGTAGATTTCTTTTTACATATTACCTCTTTAGTTGCCCTTGATCTGTCTTTCCTCTGCTGTTATAATCAAATTTCATCCACTTAGAATTGTTGGGGAAGGAGACATAAAAGCACTGTGGTTTGTTTTGGACCCATTACTTCCACCCTCTTCCTAAGATAAATCTGGTTGCACCAAATGTAGAAAGTTGGATCATTTCCATAGTGAAGAAAAACAATTAGAATTCTTTTTTATGCTATTATATTTATTCTCAAAACTAATTGTGGTTTTCTGCCTTGATTAAGAACAGATGAAAATATTGAGTCTGTTTTACTGTTGAAATTCAAGACTTGTGTATTTAAAACAGCTTTCATTTCCTTGGAGCCTATAATCAAGGCATAACCTTTTAATTAGCGTTGGAAATAAAAGTATAAACAAACAAATCATAATTTTTTATGTGAACACCAGACATTTAGAACTTAATTAAGACATAAATCGCCATGAATAATAAAATAGTCCGTGGGAGGGTGAGCATGGACTTAATCTAGACTTATCTAAACCTGGGACAAATTTAGTCCATTTTACATGAAACCTCTTTGAAGCCATTTGTATTTCCATTTGTAATAAAAACTAAGAATTCAGGAATACCAAAAGGCAACCTCTTGTTTCCCCCCATCTTACCTAGAATTTTAGGTTGCAGTCAGAGCAACTTGATATATAAACACTTGTCTTCTCTCCTGCCTCAATTATCAAAGGCAGTTTCAGGGATGTGTGGGGTGCCTGTGTGTGGGGAGATGCAGCTTCAGGAAAGGATGGACCTGAGTTTAGGTGACTACCTACTATGCAACTAAAACCGCTTTAGAGCGATAAATCTGAGTATCACCTCAAAATAATCGGGGTGGCGGGATTTATTTGTTGAAGCTTGGGGTTTGTTATGCTATTCCCTCTACTTTTGTGTTTGAAATGTTTCATAATAGTGAAACTACCTTGGTAACTGATCATCTGGAGAGTAAATGTTTATGAAGTTGAGGTTCAAGTTTTTAAAAATACTGCCTTGAATCCTGAAAAGAAACGTATACGATTTTAGAGAAGCTGTCACATAAGGTCCATAGGTACCTTGTTAAGATATCTGGGGGTTAGGGGAAGCCTATTAGTGTAGGCAGCTGATTCTTAAAATTTTGTAATTCTCAGTATTCACTAGCTATGTGTAAAACTAAGTTTTATTACACCATGACATTTATTTGTAGTTGAAACTAATTGAGGTGAGTGAACCGCTTCAGGTTTTACTGCTTCACTGTTTCCCTAGTAATCACCACTTCTGAATTTTCTCCTGTCTGCCAGAGGGGAGCTTGGAAACCCTTTACCATTGAACAGCTATTTGTTGTTTTTTTTACTTCATAGGTGGCTCTTGCCACTGGCTAAACAAAGCGGCGGTGATTCAACAATATTGAGGTTAAACTGAATCAATTCTTAGGAATTCAGATCAGTCAATGAATGCAAATGTTAAGATCTATTTTAGCCAAACACTATTGATTAATAGCATTGATTTGTTGGTGTTATATGGGTGGTCAGTCCCTTCACCTAATCAACTAGCAGATCTTGTCTTGCAGACCTTATGGCTTTTTCCAAACTATATAATACAGGTTTTTCAAATCGTTTGCAGAATTGTAGAAAAAAAATTTTACCCTAGTACTAGGGTACTGGAGTTCTGGACTTAAACTAATGTTTTATTTCCTTGCTGGTATAATAGCTAGATTAAAGTGACAATTTTTATCTTGATAAATTTCAGTAATGCAAGATGAAATAAGTTCTAGAGATCTGCTGTACAATATTGTGCCTGTAGATAAGAATACTATATTGTACACGTAAAAAATCTGGTAAGAGGGTAGATCTCATGGTAAGCGTTCTTACCACAATAAAAGTTCTACCACATGTATAGCCCTACAGAAAAAGAAACACCATTTTATATTCAGTTGTTTTGCTTGTTTCAGCATTTGAACTTTGTTTTAATTTTCTTTCATTCCTTTAGCTCTGCTGAAATAGCTTCAACTACCCCAATAAGTTTTCTTCCTCGGAGTTGTTTTGAAGCATGGTGTAGATTTGGCTTTTGTTAACCTAGTTCTTTTCCTTTACTCAGTGCTTATTTTTTCCAACATTTTATTAAGAAAAATTTTAAACATACAGAAAAGTTGAAATAATTGTGCAATGAACATCCATATATCCACCGCCTAGATTCTACAATTAACATTTTACTATACTTGCCTTTTCACATATCCATCTATAAATCCTTATTTTTTGATGCATTACAAAGAAAATTGCAGACTTAAGTATACTTCACCTCTAAACATTTCAACATGCATACTGTTAACTAGAGTTCAGTATTTGTTCAAGGTTCTTTTTTTTTTCTCTTGAGGTAAAGTGTACATGCAATGAAATGCACAAATCTTAAGTGTTTGATGCAATGAATTTTGGAAAAGCATACATCTTTGAAACCCAAGCCCTTATCAAGATAACATTTTCATCACCCCAGAAAATCCCCTCATGCTCCTTAACAGTCAATCCCTGCTTCTGATCCCCGTTCCCTAGGTAACCACTGTTCTTCTGATTTTTCCCCCATCACAGATTAGTTTCTGTTTTTCAAGCTGTATATACATGCATTAGAATATGTGCTCCTTTGTGTAAGGCTTCTTGCAGCATAATGTATTTGGGATTCATCCATGTTGTGTGTGTCAATAGTTCCTTTTTATTACTAAGCAGCATTTCATTGTATGGATATGCCATCATTTATCCATTCTCTTGTTGATGGACACCTGGGCCATTTCCAGTTTTTAGCTATGAATAAAGCTGCTATGAACATTTTTTGTAGAAGTCTTTTTGTGAGCATTTGGTTTCATTCCTCTTGGAATGGAATTGCTGGGTCATAATTTAGGTGTATGTTTATAAAGGTTTTGTAAGGAACTGCAGGACGTTTTTCCAAAATGATTGTACCATTTTACACTCCCACCAGCAATGTATGTGAGTCCCAGTTATTTTTCCTCCTTGGCAACATTTGGTGATGTCAGTCTTTTTGATTTTAGCCATTCTGGTGGGTGTGTAGTAAGTGATAGCTCATTGTGGTTTTAATTAGCATTTCCCTGATTATGTTGAGCATTTCTTCATGTACTTATTTGCCAGTTGTGTATATTCCTTTTTTTTGCCAAGGAAGATTCACCCTGAGCTAACATCTGTTGCCCATCTTCCTCTTTTTGCTTGAGGAGGATTTGCCCTGAGCTATTTGCTTGAGGATGAGTCGCCCAGAGCTAACATCTGTGCCAGTCCTCCTCTGTTTTGTATGTGGGTTGCTGTCACAGCATAGCCACCGACATGTGGTGTAGGTCCATGCCCAGGAACTGAACCCAGGCTGCTAAAGCAGAACACGCCAAACTTAACCACTAGGCTATGGGGCAAGCCCCTATATTCCTTTTTGAAGTGTGTTCAAATCGTTTGTGTTTTTATTATTCAGTTGTAGGAGTTATTTGTATATGCTGGTTGCAAATTTTTTTCAGATATGTTACTGCCTTTTTAATTGTCATTACTTATCTAACCAATATGTAAATGTTATACACCCAGTCACGCTTAAAATAATTAGGCCAGGACTTGCAAGTGAGTTATTTGGCTGAAAGTTAAGCTGTTCTGGTATGCTTAGCAGTGCTCTGGTGGCCTAAAAGTTAATGTTCATTAGTAAAATAAAAAATAAAACTTCAGCAATCTGCTAATTAGGTAAAGCTAACTGCTGAAAAGCCTATTACCATAAACAAAATCTTAGAAAGAAATGTCAACTGATACTTGAGGAAATATTGCCCAAATGTACTCAGATTATACTACTTTAATAATGACCAGCTTACCCTCAATTTATGTGTCTCCTCACTGACCCACAGATTCAAACTGTTCTGTGCAACATGTATCATACTTTGGGTCTTCAATAAAGAATAAGAAATTTCCAGGATAAGTTCTGTAAGGTTTCTCAATGTTATAAGCTATAGCTTTATGGCTGTATTGGTCCCTTCGTGTCATCATCTCAAAGTTCTTTATGAATGCCTATTCAATTTTTAAAGATTTAATAGAGCTTTGTTTAATGGGAAATATAACAGAATGATATTCATAATGTTTATTCTTCAAGCATCTTTTAAAATATATTGGACTGCAGAGGTCTCCCTTAAGTGTTTCTACTGGTTAAGTTATAGTGTGAAATCCATTGTTGTTCCTAAATGTTTATTAATAATAGATGGCTATAAATGATTACATTGGAAAAGGGAGGAACAAAACACCTTAAATCTGACCAGCCATATATTTTGGGGGGAAAAAGTAAATGCTTTATTTTTGTTTATACTGAAGCTAAAAATACACAAAATCATTTTGTTGTACAAGATTCTTTTTAACACATTTAAGGATGACACTTAACTTTGCACTTCTTACAGAAAGTATTTAAATAAAAGTAATAGTTACTCAAGGAGGTTTTAGCTATTAAAATAGTAATCTGCAAAGCCAAAATGCCATTTACATAAACATTTGGAATTTTCCCTTTTCATGATTGAGCTCAGGAGATATAATTAACCTTAGGTTTGATGCAAACATTTTCTGTGTGGTGATGTGTGATTGGGGCCACCAACTAAGCTAAGAAAGTGAATTAAACACCACCTGTGTTTTCTAGTATTCTTTATTTTCTATCAAATGTTACCTCCAAATGACATTCATTGTTTTGAATAGGAAGAAACTCTTCATCCTCAATGTCAGCCCTGTTTTGGAGAAATCTTGAAATAGAATCCTGTGAAGAGTTTAAATACTGATATTTTCTTGAATACTACAACTGGTGTGCATTCCTATAAGCAACAAAGACAAATTAAAATGCTTTCACTTGAGAAGGATGTGTTTGTTTATCCTTATCTGAACTGAAATGTCCTTGAGAAGGTCTTTGTCTTGATAGCTGAAATAAGAGAATAGATGGGTTTACTTTTACTATATTAAAGGAGTAATTTGAACAGTTAAAAATTTTAAAGTTGATAATTTATCAAATTGGGTTTCCTTTAACATTAAGAAAACCACAGACTAATGTGTTAGCCCTTTGGGTTTAGAGGTTTCCTCATGAGCTCATACAACATTCATTTTAGTGCCATTGGTTCCAGTGATCTTGTTAGACACCTGAGAATTCTAACCGCTTCTCCTGCCCAAGTATACTAAGTACAGTTAATCACCCTGCTTATCGGACTACAGGCTACATTGCTTTGGTTATTTAAACTGATCGCTTAATATATGTTGTAAAATGAAGTCCTACAAGGTGTGACCACAAAGAGATGAAGCTGTCCTTTGAATATGACTAGATCTTATACGGGCAATACCTGGTCTGAACATGTGATTTTCAAATTACCTGAAAATTCAAGTAGCTGCTGCCATTCTCCCACTGGAGCCGCCGCCTCCTTCTGCTACCAGGGCTCCTTCTGAATCCAAAACCCTCCCCTCCATTTTTCTACAAGGCTGGGGCCTTTCTTTACTGCCCCTTCTTCCTAGTAACAGCCTAGTTGTCAGAGCCTCTGCATTATAAAGTGTCATTTCCTACGGATCAGATAAGATTTAGGAAGCCAATTCTGAGTTTATTTACAGCATAAGCCATTGGAACTCTGAATGTGTTTTACTATTTAAACACAAATGTTTCAAGGGTTAAGTCATTATGGTTGTTTCCAAATTAGTGGAGATTGTATACCTAAATATAGTGTTCTTTAATACTTCCTCCTTGGGAAGCTATACACTTATTCCAGTAAGGCTGCCACTATTCCAAGCATGTTTGAAACTAGATTCCAGACTGCAAAGAGGAACAAGGAATCGTTGGGGCATGATGGAAATATTTTATATGTTGATTTTGGTAGTGGTTCCAGGGGTATATACAACTGTGAAAACTCAATTGTACACTTGATATGGATGCAGGTAATTGTACATAATTATTCCTCAATAAGGTTGATAAGGGAAAAAAAGTGGATTCCAAAGAACAGTTTCAGGTCACTTTACAAATCACTCAAGAAACTGTCTCTGTATTTTACAGTGGTGCCTATCAAAGTGCCTATTGTGTAATAGCACTTGAAAAATGTTTATTTCCTACCAGAAAAAGTAGCACTCAGCTACTTTTCCAAGTGATTCCAAGACCACAGCACACAACTACTGTTGTGTCTTCCAAGGGTCAGTTGTAAGGGTTGTATAAGACCAGAGAACTGTTAAGAGGGTTTCTAGGTTGGAAGGCAATTGGTGGCAATCAGTATTTTGGGGATATATTGAATTTTGTGGGAAAAGACATAAAATGGCCAAGCCCAGATTAACTGTACTTGCAAATGGTTGGCCACCTTAGGCTAAAATAAAAGGCACATGGCCACCTACTCGTTAACTACCACCGAGGATGGTGCCTTGGTATGTGTGTGTGCATGTGTTGAGATGCAGCTCCTAGGATGTTAGGTTGCCCTGAAACCTGCTCGTAGATAGAGTCACAGAGCAAAAAATATGCCGCAAATTGGTGAAAGTGACTTGCACATTGCAGGCCATTCTTACGTGCTTTAATTTAGTCTTTTGGTTTTATCAAGTCATTTGGAGTTGTAATGAAGTCTTTTTTTTTGAGGGTGGGAAAGGAGATAGGTCAGATGTGTGCTGCAATCATGGATTTATGAAGGTTGATTACAATAGTCAAAAGTTGTAGGCTCTTTCTGTTACTACAGAAATTGTTTGCCATTCATCTGTGTAGTAACAGGAACTTTCTACAGAGCTTTCACAACTTTTCACATCAGATAAGAAAACTAGCTTTTGGCATAAGGGCATTCCACTTAATTTTATATTTAAATATTATAATTCTTGATATGTACATGTCTCTCAAGTACCACAAACACTGATGGTATATCTCTAGAAAAAGAAAGACTACAACTCAGATCCAATAAACTAACAAGTATAAGATACAAATCCACTCTATAGAGTGGGAATAAAACAAATACTGAGCTTAAAAACACTAGAGCACTCTGGCCTGTTGTCTGTGTCATTTCAGCAATTAACTCCTTTGTTTCTTAATAAACTTCTAAAAGTAAAGCTCTCAAAACCGCCTACCAGCACCTTCTTCTCTAGACCATCATGCAGCAAATAGGTGGAAATCCTAGGCCGTATATTAGTATATGAATAGTAATATCTCAAGTATATAGTAAATCTCAAGTATACAATTTACTTAATTCACCAATAATGTATACCCTTATTTTTACAGATAAGTTCTTTTCTTCTGACATAAATGCTTTATTTTTTCTTCAAACCATAAACCCCAAATCCTGAGAGCTCTCAATATTAACTCAATATTTGTAGTTGTGCTACAGTAGATGCCATCATACCAGTTCATTTTAGCAATTCCTCACCACATCTCAGGAAGTTTCTTTCCATTGAAGTTATTCCTGCTCCCCTTCCCTTCAATAATGATCTAGTAATTACCATAAGGGGTGAAGGGCCAAGGCCAGAGCAATCAAACGCTATTAAGTTTCATTGCATGTGTGTGTGTGTGTATACATAGGCAAGGTTCCCACTTTTACAAACAAACACCAAAAAGCAATGCAAGCCAAAACCCACATCTGTTGGAAAAAGTGATAGAAAAGGTCATTGGAAATACAGTAGAAATAGCATTTCTCTGTACTAAAGTAATGCTCACACTGAATTGGGGTACACATTTCCCAGTGGCTAGTTCTACAACAACAAAGTAGATATTTGGAATAGTTATCTAGATAAAGTAAGCCAAAGAAACAATCTAAAATACCCATAGATTTGAGGCAAAGCCACAGGGGTTGAGGTTGGAGGGAGCTGACAAGTAGGTATGAAGAGGTTAAGTGATAATGAACCATTACATCAACTTATTTTGGCTATGTCTATACAGCGATCTGTTTATTAGCACTGTTTTGAAAACTTGATTACCAAAATAATATGCTCAATTTTTCTTATGTACTTTTAAACAGGAAAGAATGTCTGCCTAAGTTCAAGTACTTTTTACCTGATGGTTTAGCAAACCAAGGTCTGGGCCACTTAAACTATTACTCAAAATACCACTTAAGTCTCACCCACAGGCAATATGAACATGAAATGGTTATTTATATTGTCTTGCTAAGGTATCAACTCATATTTTTCACTGAAATTCCCAATGAATTTGCAGGGTAGGTTTTGCACTACCGTAAGAACTATACAGTTCTTATTGAAAAAGTATTTGTTTATTATGTGTCATTCAAAAGGTGAAGGCCCTTTTCTTTTTTTAAGTTCTTTAATCAAATTGCAGACAGATGTTTAGATTTAGCTGAAATAGCCTAAATTAGATCAGAGTGGAATGATAAACGACTATGGGAGGCAGAACTGGGAAATTTCCAATATTCCCATGTAAGTGGACAAAAGTATAGCTTGAAGCATTTATATTCCTGTAAAATTTGGCATCTTCCAAAAATGATTTTGAACTTTGAATCTTTCCTCTATCTTTTTACTCCACTGGACTTAAAACTAGATGTGGAGGAGATACTTAAACAATGCTCATTTTCTAATATAATTCAGACATTTTCTTTGTAATATTTTTACCCTTATTAATTATGAGGGAGTTTAATTATGGAATCAAACAAATGAATACAGATGTCTAGAAGTGATAAGAAAGCCAATTGTAATGGAAGTGAACTGTGGTAAAGATATTTAGAAAAATTGTAAATGATTCTTGTACCATTTATAATTATATTTGACTTTGGAGTACATTTTTAACTTTGCATTTAAATATGTCAGTCTGAAATTTGTGGAGTTCACAGCATTTGGGGCAAATTAACAAAAAAGTATCTGTAGTGGCCATTCCATTTTCACATCTCCTATGTATAACATCTAATATATATGCTTAATAATAAATGTCTTGTTTCTATCATCTAGAAGATTTAGGTTTATTGACTGGCTCTGTGACGTTAAGCAAGTAGTTATCCTTCTCTGAGTCTTTTTTTTTTTTTCCATTTGTCAAGTAAAAGGTTGGAGTAGAGTAGATTCTCTCTAACATTCTCTTTTAGCTCTAACTTTTTATGTTTATAAATTTACTCTCAAGTTGCCTTATACCTTCTCTGGGGTCAGAGGACATACTTAAACATTTGATTTGAAATAACTTGCTTGATAGTAGCTGATCCAGAGGGTAGAGAGGTGAACACAAATCTCTTTTCCTTCCCATTTTCTGCTGAGTTAAAGTTAATAAAAATGTTGGTGTCACCAACATGGAAGTTAGGGCAATAGCTATTTAGCTGTAACAGCTAATTGGCCTCAATCTGCAACATAGCTAAGCCTCAACAAAGCTACTGAAGTCTTAAACCCAAGTCACAAAGACAATAACCCTGAGAAGATCTGAAAAGGAATGTACTGCCCATGAAATATGACACTGGTTTCTTTCAGTAGTAGGGATTGGCTACTGTGACTCATACGTATTCTCTCTTTAGAACATAACTGAGAGAAGACTGTATTTTGAAGCATGGTTCTATGTTTGGGTCCCCTTGTTTTCTGACAAATTGATAAAATAACTGCCAGAACAATTATACCTAGGTTATCACAAGTACATGCATTTGTGAGAAAGACATATCTTTTTCTTTGGATGAAGTGGGGCCATGTATTGGTCTTTGATATCATCAATATGAGTTTGGAATGTAGCCCAGATTCTATTTATTATTCAAAGTGAAGTCTTAAAAATTGGGAAAGTTGAATCTGTAAGTTTAGAAACTTTCCTTCTGTAAAGTAACCTGTTATTGATGTCAGGGCCATTTATGATAGTCTCACTTAACGAAGCTGGAGAGAAGTTGGATTTGAGTAAATGATCACTTCAGATATGATTACTGGATTATTTTTGGACAATATCTTGCCAAATGACTCCTGATGAAGCCTGTTCTCTTGATCATTTTTCCCTGGATATGAGCTTTTTCTTCAACACTTCCTCCTGTTCCTCCCTCCCCCTGGAATTTCTCTCTTCTTCATGTGGAATATTTTGACTATCAGTCCCTGAAGCTAGAGCTGGAAATGGGAATCAATTCAAATAACAGAAACTACACTGTCAAAGCTGTTTTGGAGGCATATTTGCATTGTTTGAAAATGCTTCATTTCACTTCATTTTACTAGAAAGTATACACATGAATTTAGATGGATTTCTATTTCTGTTGACATTTATAAGAACAGAGCGACATTTAACTGACTCTCTTGCTTCTCTGAGCTACATACTGCTAATTTAATCTCCAAGACCCAGACCTAAGGCTGTTTCAGGTCATATGTTAGAGTCCAAGTTGGGGGTAATTTTGTGCTAACCTTGGTAAAAACTACTCTTGTTTAGCAGGTTATCACTTGGTGGTTATTGGGTCTAATATGATGACCATATGCATTATGGACTTCATTTTTTAGCCCACATCTTTGTATTCTGATGAGGTACTCTTAAGCTGTGGAAAATAATTTAGATGTATAAATGCAGCTTTCTTTGAAGACAGAAGTTGGATCATATTTATAGTTCCATGAATTCACTAGGGTTGTTATGTTATATAGCTAACATGCAATTCCACTGCTCCCAATGAATATTAAAACTTCAGCTTGAGGGGCCAGTGGTGCAAGTGGTTAAGTGCGCGCACTCCGCTGCAGCGGCCCGGGGTTTGCCAGTTGGGATCCCGGGCACGCACCGATGCACCGCTTGTCAGGCCATGCTGTGGCGGCATCCCATATAAAGTAGAGGAAGATGGGCATGGATGTTAGCCCAGGGCCAGTCTTCCTCAGCAAAAAAAAACAAGAGGAGGATTGGCAGATGTTAGCTCAGGGCCGATTTTCCTCACCAAAAAAAAAAACAAACAAAAAACTGGGGGCCGGCCCCCTGGCTTAGCGGTTAAGTGCGTGCACTCCACTGCTGGTGGCCCGGGTTCAGATCCCGGGCACGCACCGACACACCACTTCTCTGGCCATGCTGAGGCCGCGTCCTACATACAGCAACTAGAAGGATGTGCAGCTATGACATACAACTATCTACTGGGGCTTTGGGGAAAAAAATTAATAAATAAATAAATAAATAAAAAACTGCAGCTTGAGTCAGGTTATCTAGAACTAAAATTGTTTCGTTGTTTTTTCCATCAGAAAGCAATTAATTAAAATGAAGATAGGTGCTCTTTTCAGATTTCGACATTTCAACAAGATGTAATTTTTCTGATAAAAAAATATTTTCAAATCCGGGCTTTTATCTTAGAAATGCTTTTGATAGCAATGATGATTAAAACTATCAACAGTAGAAGGACCCTATAAATATACCAGCTAATTATTTTTTATTACCAATGTCTGAGATGTAGTGACTATTGGTTAGAGTGCAGTAGAAGTTTTTAAAAACAGTACACATCCTAAATACTAATCTCGATGCTATCAAATTTTAAAATGTAGTAAGTTAACTGAAATACACAACCACAGGAAAGGAATTCACTAACTTATTTGATATGACATATACTATGGGGTAAATATTCATTGGCACACATTAGGAAACCAACACATCTTTAAGAAACAAAAAACTCAACAGCCCCCATGATAAGGAGAAGTTGCAGTGTTTAAAAACAAAAACAAAAACAATAAGAAGGCCAGTTATACCTAGAACCACAAGCTGACAATTCTTTGGAGTCTGTTCAGTCTCCCTTTGATGCTGTTCATTGAACTAGAATGGGCAGCATGGAGCACTGAAGGGCAACAAAGATAGGCAGGTTAGTTTGCCTTATCTGATAGCTGGTGGGGACTGCTGAGCACATACCTCAGCCCTGCGGGGAAATGGTGTGAGATCCTGAGGAAGGTCAGGAATCTGGGCGGCAGCAACAGTAGCAAAGTGGCACCTGGAGCTTCAAGGAAGCAAGGGTAAGAAAAGCAAAGCCAAGGGGTTAAGCACCCGACTGCACCTCTGCTGATTAGGGCAAATGCCCCTTCAGTTGGTTGTGAAATGGACTTAGTGTTTATAGGTATAAAAAGGCAAATAATAGTAATAAAAACAAGACCAAAAAATGGAGAATGTGGCTATAAAAGACGGTGAAAATAATAGGAGTTTCACTCTCCTTTCTAGGGGGGGCAGTGAGAGAATCATATCCTATGTCACCTCTGAGAGCAAAGAAATTACAAATTGTCTGCTGAGTTCCAGAACAGGTGATAGGGGCTTGACTTAGAGCCGAGTTGTAACTTGTTCTTCCTGTCCATCACCCCATTTGTGCATGAGCAGGTCACAAGCCTCTCCCCAAGTTTCAAACACATCCTCTGAGGAGTCTAAAAGTTTAGAATTTGAGGAGCAGATGCTGGATGCACAGTGAAGAGAGCTGGAACAGGCTAGAGGGCATTCACTGCTCTGAGCATCGCCCCTGGCTTCACCTAATTCTACCTCACTGAGGTTAATTTCACTTTGAGAACAGGCCTCTGCTTTCCCTTTCTCCATCTGAGAATATCTGATGTCCTGCCACATATAGTGCTGCTGAACGATTCCATCAGAAATTGTGTACATTGGCTGTGAGTTGGGTTCAGACATATGACCATTAAACTTGGAGAATAGGAGCCCCAGTTTCTTGAGAGACGGACCCGTGAAAGAGCGTTTGCTTGATGACTCAGCTTTTGACTTCCCTTGGGCACCACTGGCTCTTGGCATGGTTCTGACGAGAGGTGGCCCATGGCAGACCTTTTTCTTGCAGCCTAAATTGAAAGAGACACTCTTGGATTTGGCCCGAGCCCCACCACTGCCATCGTTGGTATCGTCCCTCTGAGAGAGTTCAGTGCTGCTAGTGGAAAAGCTTCTCCTTGGGTGCTTCCTATTTCCTAAAAGGTCAAGCACTTCATATCGAAAGCTGGAGATGTCCTGCTTTAATTCCTAGGGCAAAAGAGATGACACATTATGTTAGGAAGATTGGTCTTTAGTTCCAAAGAGGTACATTGGGTATCCTTTGGAATGTTCCAGGTTTTGCCTAATAGCAAATCACAAAGTACACAAACTACCAGAAAAATCTCACATTATTCCAACACAAGAAAAACATGTTAATAATTCTGTGGTCAGGGCTGGCCATTGGAAAAATTGTGCAGTGGGTGAAGTTAATTTCAGAACCTCCCCATCAGGAGCACACCAACAGACTAATCTCTGCTCAAGTGTTAACTAACAATTAAGATATTGGATTAGGGCACTGGCTCTCATAGTCATCTGCATAAAAAAAGGACTACTGAAGAGGAAAAAGCTTTTAGGACTCTAAGGAATAAAACTAGGGAAGTGGAATGTCAGGTGATGAGACTGCTGCTTTGGGACGGGGTCCCTGTTCATTCAAGTCCCTATGAAATGTCTTCTATCTCTAACTGGCTGCCTAGATACTAGATTGCTCCTTTAAAAATCATCATTTAAAAGCTTAAGTTGGATCATGTCATTCCCCAGCTTAAAACTCTTTAGTAACTTGTTACTGAGCTTAGGTAAAAGAAGAAATGCCATACCACTGACTACAAGGTTTTTCAAGGCCTAGTACCTGCTGGTCTTTCCCATTTCATCTCTTCCTACTCTTTCTCCAGTCTCTCTACTGTCCACGTGTGTGGACATATTCTCTCTTGCCTGTGGGACTTTGCCTGTGCTGTTCTCTCTGTCTAGAACACTCTTCTCCCCAACTCTCCTTTATCTGGCTCCTTCTTCAAGCCTCAGCTTAAACATCACTTCCTCTAGAAAGCCTGTCCTGACTCCCCAAGTCTAAGTTGAGCGTCCCTCCTCTTTGTATCTCCACAACACTTTGTGTTTATCCCGTTAGAATAGTTCATCACCTTCTATTATTATTGTTTGCGTGTCGTTCCATGAGAGTAGGGGCTGGTTATATCTTGCTCATCACTGTACCCCAGCACCTAGCGGAGTGCCTGGCACATAGGAGGCCTTCAATGGATGGAGTTATGTCCATGGATTAGGATAATGGCCTTCGTATGTTCCTTAGAAAATATACATGTGTTTTGGGGTAGGGTTTCTCAATCACTTGACATGTTGAGCTGGATAATTCTTTGTTGGGGGGCTGCCCTGTGCATTGTAGAATGTTTAGTAGCAACTCTGATCTCTACCCACTAGAGGCCAATACACACACATCCTGGTGTGCTAAGATGTCTCCAGACATTGCTTGCTGAATGTGCCCTGGAAAACAAAACTGCCCCTGGTTAAGAATCACTATTTTAGGCTAAATGCTAGTATTAGGAGAATTTTAATGTTTAATGGTAGAGTTTTTTAAATCTTAGATTTAATAGTAGATTTTCTTGATCTTTATCTTATATCTTTTAAGTAAAGAGGGCCTTTAAATCTCCAGGCATCTCCCCTTTGCTCTCTTGCCCCTCACCACCCATCCTTGCCACATCATTTATTTATTTATTTATTTATTTTTTGTGAGGAAGATCAGCCCTATGCTAACATCCATGTTAATCCTCCTCTTTTTGCTGAGGAAGACTGGCTCTGAGCTAACATCTATTGCCAATCCTCCTCCTTTTTTCCCCAAAGCCCCAGTAGAGAGTTGTATGTCATAGTTGCACATCCTTCTAGTTGCTGTACGTGGGACGCGGCCTCAGCATGGCCGGAGAACCGGCGCATCGGTGCGCACCCGGGATCCGAACCCGGGACACCACTAGTGGAGCGTGTGCACTTAATTGCTAAGCCGCGAGGCCGGCCCCCTTGCCACATAGTTTAAAGCACTCAATTTCCACACTGAGAAACATCCAGAATATTAAAAATAATGCATAGGGCAGATTTCTTTTATTCATAAAGCTGATTGTCTTGTGACAGACTTTGGTAAAATCTCTCCATCTACTGGATGACAGTCTATTCTAAGAGAGAGAATAAGAATTATAGCTGGTTTAGCTGTATTATAAGCAGGTGAAATTTCATCACCAGAAACAACAAATGCTGTGAAGATTAAATGATGCTTAAGAAATGTGAAATGAGAAATTAACCCACTTCATGATTAAATTACCTTAAAATTTTCTTCTGTTAGCCCCTCATTTGTTTTGGAATTTCTTATCATAGCAGCCACATATCTTTTGACTAAATTCCTGATAACTTCCTGGAATTAGGGGAAAAGAGACATCAAGAGTCATTTAGTTTCCTTCTCAGGCTCTCAGTAAAATAAGAAACATACACAGGAAATAAAATATGCTTAGACTCTCTTTGCAATAGAAAATCCTGTCAGGATCCAGCGATCTTCTGCAAAAATCCAGTTAAGATCATTGGCTAAACAAATTATTATTATGTATCCAAATTTGGTGGCAGAGTGGGCCAGTAAGATAAAATTCATCCAAAAGGAAAATTTTCCATCCCAGCATGAGGTAAACATAGATTCACATTTTTAGACTAATGAGACCTGAATAATCCTTGAATGGTCAGAGTCAATATCCTTTCCCTTCAGGCTGGATTAAACTTTAACCCTCCTAGTAAGATGATAGTTTTTCTTCCTTTTATAAAGTGGAGAATGTCATTCTTCAGTGTTACAAAGTCTGCTGATTTCAATGTCCATTAATGATGTAATCAAGATATTTTTCTTAGAGCCCATCTACATTCATCATTTGCAGGGATGGCCTCTTTTTACTTAGCCTCTGGGGAATGGCACACATATGGTCACAATGCTTTGTATTAGTAATGGTGATGATGATAGCTACCACTTAATGCAATGTGTCAGGCACTGTGCCAGGACACACACACACACACACACACACACACACACACACACACAATCATACATACATAATCACCACTCAATTCTCACAACAACACCGTGAGTTAAGTTTTATCATCCCCATTTTACAGATGAGGAAACAGGCTCAGTGACATTAAGTGACTTGTCCAAGGTCACACAACTGGCCAAGAAATATTGTGCTTAGTCCCTGTGAGGAAGCTTTACCTGGTAATGTTGATTTTGTATCAGGCTGTCAGCATGGCGTTCCTGTAATTGAAAATGGACAGAGAGGTTATACCAGTAGTCTCCCAGCACCCCACCTACCCAAATATATTTCTAAATATTAGGACTGGAGAATAACACAGGAGCCCCTACCTGACAACCCCCCAAAGCATGTGTAGTTTGGAGCGATTCTATGATGTTTAAGATAGGGAGTATCACAAATGATGGAAGGTAGGGAACAGTTTTGTTTAAAAAGAAACAATTTTAAAAAGCCTTACTGTGAAGCTTCTCAAGTTGTGCCTTCTCCGTCTACCATCAGGGTCTCTTTTGGGGCAGAAGGTGTTGTTGAACCAGTTACCAAGGTATAGAAATGACTTGGGGCTGGGGATGATGTTGAAAGGAGGTGGCAAGGTGCCACCTTCATCAAAGTAACTCATCCAGAGTTTTGTCCTTGCAAATTTCCACTCAATATCGGCATGATCCTATGAAAGAGAGAAGTTCGAGGATTCGGGATGGGAAATTGCAAAATGCACCCATGTCACATTCTAAAAGTTCTACTTGATTCTATAGAGGGCAATCTGTCAGTAGCTGTAAAAATTCAAATTACACATACCCTGTGACCCACTACTCCCCTACTTTTAGAAATTTATCTTATCAATATACTTGCAAAAAGATGTATGTACAGGGCTGTTCACTGTAGCACTGTAGCTTGTAATAGCAAAACAACTGGCAACAACCTAAATATCCAACAGTGGGAGACTAGTTAATTTAATGATATCACATCCATAAAATGGCTTACAATATAACTATTAAAAATATAGTAGATCTATCATCATTTTATATGTAGAACATGCATGTGTGTATATGCATTTGTCCATCCATCTATAAGACCTCCAAGACCTCTAAGTGAAAAAAGCAACATAAAGCACAATATATGTGTACAATGATCCCATTTATGCAACTGAAAAACATGCTTTTATATTACATGCTTACATGTTCTATACAGGTACATACTAAACTGTCAACAGTAGTTATTTTTAAGAAGTGGGATTGGTGTGGAGAGACTTTCTTTTTTTAAAAATATCAACGTTATGGAGGTATGATTTACAGAGTAAAATTTTAAGTGTTTGATGAGTTTTGACAAGGGTATATACTTGTGTAACCACCATCATAACCAGACACACACACACACACACACAATTATTGGTGTACATTTATAGGAGTTTTAAGACCTGGATGGACTGATGTAACCATCACCACAATCAGGATACAAAACAGTTCTGTCACCCCCCAAAATTCCCTACTGTTGCCCCTTTGTGATCAAACTCTCTCCAACCACAAGCTCCATTCTCCGTCCCTATAGTTTACCTTTTTCAAAATGTAATATAAATGAAATCATACAGTAGGTAACCTTTTGAGATTGGCTTGTTTCACTCAACATTAACATCTTTGAGATTCATCTATGTTTTTGCATGTATCATTAGTCCGTTCCGTTTTAGTGCTGAGTGGTTTTCCATTATACGGATGTACCACAGTTTGTTTATTCATTCACCTATTGAAGAACATTTGGGTTGTGTCCAGTTTTTAGCAATTATAAATAAAGTTTCTATGAACAGTAATGTACAGATTTTTGTGTGAACATGAGTTTAATTTCTCTAGCTTAAATATCTAGGAGTGGTATGGCTGGGTCATGTAGTAAGTGTATGTTTAACTTTATAATAAACTGCCAAACTGTTTTCCAGAGAGGCTGTACTGTTTTTTCATTCCTACCACTTGCTCTGTATCCTCCTTAGCACTTGTTAGGTTTTTAAAGGTTAGCCATTCTATAAGATAAGTAGTGGGATCCCATTATGGTTTTAATTTGCATTTCATAAACGGCCTATGATGTTGAGCATCTTTTCATATGCTTGTTTGCTGTCTATAGATCCTCTATAGTGAAGTGTCTGTTCAGATCCCTTGCCAATTTTATTGGGTTATTTGTTTCTTTACAGGTGGATTTTGAGTGTTTTTAGTATATTCTGGATACTAACTCTTTGTCAGAAATTAACTTGCAAATGTTTTCTCCCAGTCTGCATCTTGTCTATTTATTTAATTAATGGTACCTTTCATAGACTAAACTTTTTAATTTCGATGAAGCCAAATTTATCAAATTTTTGGTGGATTATGTTTTTGGTATTATATCTAAGAATTCTTTTCCTAACTCAAGGTCATGAAGATTTTCTCTTATGTTTTCCTCTATAAGTTTTATAGTTGTAAGATTTGCGTTTAGCTTTATGATACACTTTGAGTTAATTTTTGCGTAAGGGGTGAGTTTCACTTTGAAGTTCTTTTTTGTTTTGTTTTTGCCTATGGATGACCAGTTGCCATTTGCTGAAAAGGCTATTGTTCCACTGTTGACTTGTTTTTGCACCTTTGTCAAACATCAGTTGGTCATGCTGGGACTACTGGATATCCACGTTCAAAAGAATGAAGTTGAACTACTACCTCACACCATATATGAGACTCAACTGAAAATGGATCACAGACCTTAATTTAAGAGATAAAATGTATAAAACTCTAAGAAGGAAACTTAGGGGTAAATCTTCATGACCTTGGACAAGACAATGGTTTCTGAGAAATGACACCAAAAGCCAAGTGACTAAAGAAAAAAAAAGGTAAATTGGCCTTCACCAAAGTTAAAAACTTTTGTGCTTCAAAGAACACCATAAAGAAAATGAAAAGACAACCCACAGAATGAGAGAAAGTAATTAAATATCATATGTCTGTTAAGGGACTTGTATCCAGAATATAAAAAGAACAATTACAACTCGACAATAAAAAGACAAACATACCAATTTAAAAATGGCCAAAGAACTTGAATAGACATTTCCTCAAAGAAGACATACAAATGACCAACAAGCACAGGAAAAGATGCTCAACATTATTAGTCATTAGGGAGATTCAAATTGAAACCACAATGAGATACCACTTCATAACCGCTAGGATGGCTATAATCGAAAAAGACAGACAATAGCCAGTGTTGGTGAGGATATAGAGAAATTGGACCCCTCACACACTGCTGGTGGGAATGTAAAATGGTGCAGCTGCATTTCCGTTGTGATTGAACCAATGGTTATTTTGGAGTGTCTTGTTTAATATCCACTTATGTGTGAATTTGCCAAATTTCATTCTATTATTGATTTCTAATTTAATTCCATTATATTCCAAGTATGTTTGGAGAACATAGTTCTTATTATTTCAATCCTTTTACACTTAATGAGGCTTATTTTATGGATTAACATATAATCTATCTTGGAGAATGTTCCATGTGCACTTCAGAAGAATGTGTATTCTGCTGTTGTTGTGTGGATGGTTCTATAGATGTCTGCTAGGTCTAGTTGGTTTATAGTGTTGTTCAAGTCTTCTGTTTCCTTTTTGGTCATCTGTGTAGTTCTGATCATTATTGAAAGTGGAGTAATAAATTCTCCAACTATTATTGTTGAATTGTCTATTTCTCCCTTCAATTCTTTGTTTTTGCTTCATGTATTTTTCAGCTCTGTAGTTAGGTGCAAATGTTTATAATTGTTATATCTTCATGATGGATTTATTGTTTTATTACTGTAAAATGTCCTTCATATTCTCTAGTAACAATTTTTATCTTTTTTTTGTTTGATATTAGTATAGCTACTCAGCTCTCTTTTGGTTACTCTTTACATCATATATTTTTTCCCACTCTTTTACTTACAACTTACTTATATCTTTGAATCTGAAGTGTGTCTCTCTTATACAGCACATAGTTGGATCATGTGTGTTTTGTATCCAGTCTGGAAATCTCTGCCTTTTAATTGGAATGCTTAATCTAATTACATTTAATGCAATTACTGATAAAGTAGGATTTACGTGTGCTGTTTTGCCATTTTCTATATGTTTCACGTCTTTTTTTCTTCCTCTATTCTTCCATTACAGATTTCTTTTGTGTTAAACAGATATTTTCTTTCTTTTTTTATTAACTGTGGTTATTGGTTTATAACATTGTATAAATTTCAGGTGTACATCATTATACTTCTATTTCTGCTTAAATTACATCATGTTCACCACCCAAATACTAATTACAATCAGTCACCACACACATAGATATGTTCTAATGTACCTTTTAATTCCATTGTTTCTTTTACTGTATATTTTTTTGAATTATTTTCTTCACACTGACTTCTAGTGCCCATGGTTTCTGATGGAGTTGTTATCTTTTTGTCTTTCTGCTTTCAAGATTTTCTCTTTGTTTTTGACTTTGACAGTTTGACTATGATGTGGATCTTTTTGTGTTTATCCGACTAGGAATTATTTGAGCTCTTGGATGTTTAGATTATTTTTGAGAAGTTTTTTATCCATTATTTCTTCAAATATTCTTTCTGCCCCTTTCTCTTCTCTCCTTCTGGGACTCCCATTATGTATATGTATATGCATTTGATGATGTCTCACAGGTCTCTGAGGCTCTGTTCATTTTTTTTTCTCTGTTTTATTTTTTTAAACTTTATTTATTTATTTTTCCCCCCAAAGCCCCAGTAGATAGTTGTATGTCATAGTTGCACATCCTTCTAGTTGCTGTATGTGGGACTCGGCCTCAGCATGGCCGGAGAAGCGGTGCGTCGGTGTGCGCCCGGGATCTGAACCCGGGCCGCCAGCAGCGGAGCGCGCGTGCTTAACCGCTAAGCCACGAGGCCGGCGCACTGTTCACTTTTCTTCATCCTGTTTTTCTTTCTGATCCTCAGACTACACAATGTTAATTGAGTTATCTTTAGGTTTGTTGATTCTTTCTTCTGCCAGCTCAAATCTGCTGCTGAGCCCCTCTAGTGAATTTTTCATTTCTGTTATGGTGATTTCAAATACAGAATTTCAATTTGATCTTTTTTTTTTTAATTTCTATCACTATTAATATTTTCCATTTGGTGAGATATTGTTCTCAAACTTTCCTTTAATTCTTTAGACAGGATTTCCTTTAGTTCTTTGAAGATATTTAAAATAGCTGGTTTAGTCTTTACTAAAATCCAACATCTGGGCTTCCTCAAGGGAAGTTTCTATGACATCTTTTTTTTTTCTGTGTACAGACTATAGTTTCCTGTGTTTGTTTTCATGTTTTGTAATTTTGTGTTGAAACTAGACATTTTAAACAATATGTGACTACTCTGGAAATCTGATCCCCTCCTTCCAGGGTTTGGTTTTTAGTATTTGTTTAGTGACTTTCTTTGACTAATTCTGTAAAGTCTTTATTCTTTGTCATGAACAACCATTGAAGTCTCTGCTTAATTAGCCTAGTAATTAATGATTTCATTAAATGGCTTGAATCAGTAAGTCTCCCACTATTTGCTAAAAGGCTCTGTGTGTGCATAGTGTGTGTGCACAGTGACACATCCTCAATGTTCTTGCAGTTTATCATCTGTAAAGAACATATTTGGGACAATAAGGGAAATTTAAATATGGACTGCAAATTATTAATTATTAGTGTATCAATGTTAAATTTCTTGAGTTTGATAATGATATTGTGATAATTTTGTAGAATATATACTGCAATATTTGGACTGAAATGTCATCATGTTGGCAATTTACTTTCAAAGGTTTCTAAAAAAAATCCTTGGACCCCACCATATGTATATAGTGGTGAGAGCTTTGTTTGTTTCAGGGGCCACATTAACTTATGATTCATATCCACCAACTTTTAACTTAAAACAATGCCAAATAAGATGGTTAATGTGGTAGGCAATATAATGGCCCCTAAAGATGTCCTTGTTCTCATCCCTGGGTCTTGTTAATCTGTTACATGGAAAGGGGGAATTAAGGTTGCTGATCAGCTGACCTTGAGATGACAAGATTATCCTGAATTATCTGAGTGAGCCCAATGTAATCACAAGGATGTTTATAAGTGAAAGAGGGAGGCAGGAGAGTCAGAGTCAGAGTGATACTATGTGAGAAATACTCAACCAGCTATTGCTGGCTTTGAAGATGGAAAAGGGCCATGAACCAAGAAGGCAGGCAGCCTCAAAAGGCTGAAAAAGGCAAGAAAATGTATTTTCCAGTAAATTCTATAGAAAGGAAGGCCAACACCTTGATTTTAGCCCAGTGAGACCCATTTCAGAGGTCTGACCTCCAGAACTGTAAAATAAGAAATTTGTGTTGTTTCAAGCCCCTAAATTTGTGGTCATTTGCTACAGTAGGAATAGAAAACTAATACAGTTATGTATAGAAGAAGAGAGACTATCTTTAGGAGACAGAAATAGTAAATGTTATCGGATACTAAATTTGGCTGAAAGTTTCTTGGAAGTTAAATAAAAAAGAGCAACAGCCTGAATCAGTTATTAAGTTTTAGTTGTTTTGACAAAAGAAATTGAATGTATCTGCAGAGACAACATGTTTTTCTAGAACCATTGTTACAGATACTCTGGGGTGAAATGGGTTCTAGAATATGGAAACAATATAGTCTCCACTGTCAAAAGTGTACAGTGTAAGAAAATGAAAATCTTTCTTTACTAGCACATGAGATCTTAAAAAGGAAAGCTATGCCTTGCACTGTTTGGCTTAAATTAGTTTCTGAGTGAACATTCAGTCTGTCAGTGAATCCTAGAATTTGCTCCTTGGCCTTTCAGATGTTCCATGAAGGCTTTCATTTTGCTTTCCAAGGGAGCAGTGCTTAGCTATCATATTAAAAGATTAGCAGATTGAGTTCGCGAGTGACATCCAGTAGAATAGGGATTTTTAAACCTGATTCCGTGGATGAAGTTAATGGAGTCAATGAATCTATTAAAATTGTATGTAAAATATTGGGTGTTTTTAATTTTTCTTGGCTTTCATCATATTCTTAGAGGAGTCTGCACCCGCCCCCCCAAATGATTAAGAACCACTGAAGTAGAGGACTCTGTTGATTTCTGAGATGCTCATTGCCTGTTTCTGAATAATAGCTACTAACCAAATGTTAATGGATAAATCAAGGATACTTTTTAATCTTCTCTAGAAGGGACTAAATGGCTTTGGGTCAAGTAAGCAGTAAGTTCAAAACAAAAATAAAACTCTAGATTGAACTTAAGGTACTTATTAGACCCACTGCTAGATTTTGTTATTTCATGAGTAAATAAAGAAGCACGTATATTACCATATCACAAATTTGTTTTTTTAATATTTTGATAACTGAGTTGAAATATAATTTCTTTCTTTTGTAATTCCATATATTTTGTTTTGATGTAGCCCAATTTATCTAGTTTTTTCTTTTGACATTTATGCTTTTGCTGTGCTAATCTTTTTTTAATTGAAATACATTTGACATATAACATTGTGTTAATTTAGGGTGTACAACATGTTGATTTGATACATTTATATATTGTGATATGATTGCCATCGTAGCGATAGTTAGCAGCTCTATACATCACATAATTATCATTTCTTTTTAGTGGTTGGAATAATTAAGATCTAGTCTCTTAGCATGTTTGATGATTATAATACAATATTGTTGTGTGTATTCACTATACTGTGCATTAGATCTCTAGGACTTATTTACTACTAATTGCAAGTTTGTACCCTTAAACAACAATGAATCATACACTTTAAAAGATGAATTTTATGGTAAGTGGATTATATCTCAATAAAGCTGTTACCAAAAAATAAACTCTTAGAAGAAAACATAGGAGTAAATTTTCATGACCTTATGTTAGTCAATGGTTTCTTAGAGTTCATAGATAGCAATGCTGCTGTACTCATCTTTTAAAGTGTACAATTCAGTAATTTTTAATATATTCACAAAGTTGAGCAACAATCATTACTACCTATTTTAGAACATTTTCATCACTCCAAAAAGAAACCTTTATCCATTAGCAGTCACTACCCAGTACTCCCTCCCCACCCCATAGGCCCTGTCAACCCCTAATTTACTTTTGTCTGTATGGATTTATCTATTTTTAATATTTCATTTAAATGGAATCATATAATATTGGTCCTTTGTGTGTGAATTCTTTTACTTAGCATAATGTTTTCAAGGTTCATCCATGTTGTAGCATCTATCAAGACTTCATTCCTTTCTATGGCTGAATAATAATATATTTTCATTGTATGGACATACCACATCTTGTTTATCTATTCATCAGTTGATGGTAATTTGGGTTGTTTCCACTTTCCTATTATGAATAATACTGCTATGAATATTTCTGTACAAATTTTTGTGTGGACATATGCTTTTAATTCTCTTGGGTATATATCTAGGAGTAGAATTGCTGGGTTGTATGGTAACTGTATGTTTAATTGTATGAGAAATTGCCGTACTGTTTTTTAAAATGGCTGCACCATTTTACATTCCCACAAGCAATGTATGAGGGTTCCAATTTCTTCACATTCTCACCAATACTTGTTACAGTCCATGTTTTTTGTTATAGTCATCCTAGAGCATGTGAAGTGGTATCTCATTCTGGTTTTGATTTGCATTTCCCTAATGCTGAATGACGTTGAGAATGTTATCAATGTGCTCGTTGGCCACTTATATATCTTATTTGGAGAAATGTCTATTCATATATTTTGCCCATTTTTAAAATCTAGGGTGAGAACTTGGCATTAGAAACAGGTGTTTTGGCTGATGTTGGGGTACTGAGATAACTTATACTGGGATGGCAGGAGTGATGACAATTTTAATGACCTCACCTCTCCATTCCTCAACTATTGTCAAATAATACATCACTCCTGAGGGAGAATTCTGTGAAAGCAAACAAAAAGAAGATAGCACTGAAAGAAATATTGTACTCTGTATCATCTTATTTCTTTCAGATGACAAACTCATAACAAGCCTGCATACTCTATCTATCTATCTATCTATCTATCTATCTATCTATCTATCCATCTATCTTTCTATATCTTTTAATCTGTCTGTCCATCCTAGAGTTAGAATTTACAAGTGAAATGGTCATCACAGGGATAAATATTGACATATTTATTGAGTTGAAAAATGAAGTCATCCTTTTTGAGACAAAAGAAATACGATTTAGCCAATTGGTTTGGAAATGATGACTGGTTTTGCCAGTTAGGCTATGTGACAGATATTTTTTATAAATTGCTAATGCAGCTCCAAAGTTTTGGTAAAATTGTCTTTAAAACATGTGATAAGAAACAAGAATTTTATGAAAAACGTTCTATTGGTAAAGGTGTATTAAAATTAATAAAATTTCTATTTTCCATATCATGAATTTATATTAGCATGTTGGGTTAAACAAATTGCCTCTAAGTAAAAGAGTAAATGATATATTTAATAATTATTTGATAAGTCTTAGTAAAGCCTTTTTGGTTTTATCCCCAAATTTAGCAGCTTAAAACAACAAACATTTATTATCTCACAGTTTCTGTGGGTCAGGAATCTAGGTGTGGCAAGTTGTGTGCCTCTGGTTTAAGAACTCTTACAAGGGTATAATCCAGTTATTGGCTAGAGCTGTGGTCTGATCTGAAGCCCAGATTGAGGGAGGATTCTCTTCCAAAGTCGCTCACGTGGTTGTTGACAGGATTCAGTTTTTAATAGGCTGTTGGACTGAGGACCTTAGTCCCTTGCTGGCTATTGGCCAGAGACCTCCCTCAGTTCCTTGCCATATGGGCCTCTCCATAGGACAGCTCATAACATGGCAGCAGGCTTCCCTCAGAGGGACTGAGAGAGAAAAGCCATGGTCTTTTCATAACCTAATCTCTGAAGTGACATCACTTTTGCCATAATATATTTGTTAGGTCCAGCTCACACTCAAAGGCAGAAGATTGCATAAGGTCCAGCCCACACTCGAGGGGAGAAGATTGCATAAGGACTCAAATACCAGGAAGTGGAGATCACTGGGGCATCTCAGAGGCTTCCTATGACAGTATTACTTCCCAGAAATTGAGAAACTGAATGGCTGTAATCTTGGGTAATAAATCCTTTTCTAAGTCATGTGGTTTCTAATTGTTTGTCTTCAAGAAAATTTAAGGAGAATCTAATAAAGTTGTCAGATGATAAATTGTTAAAAATATTATTTTACAAAAAATCATTATATGACTTTTTGGCACATAACTCAGTTCAAGAAAATTGAGTGACAATAGCATAATAAAACTCTATCCATTCACATATACTTATTGATATGAAAAAGGTTTCTTAGCACTCACTTTTATAAAAATGGAAACTAAACATATAATTGAAGCTGAATCCTGTTCCTGCATATTAGCCAATATTCTGTGGATATAATAACTAGTTGGAAGAAAACCCCCACTCACATCTTTAAGAAATGCACTTCTAATAAAAATGTAATTTTATGTCAAATAGTTATTTACCAAAATTTGTATTTGTGTTCTTTAAAGCAGTTTTATATGGCTAATAATTGAATAATAACTAAGTTCAGAAGAAATTTTTTTAACATTTATTACCTTCTGGCCACAGGTAATAAAAAATTAAAATTCAATGTATACTTTTGTTATGAAGAAATATGATAGGGTGATCCATAATAAAAGACTTAAAAACACAAAAATTTTATAACATTAGGATGAATTCCTAATGTTATAAATTAGGGGGATGTGGAATGGAAATAAAAATTCAAGGAGAAAAAGAAATGATGTCAACTTTCTGCCCTTAAAGAAGAATTTAGCCATTTATTTTTTAAAAACATGTTTATGAGTAACAAATCACTATGGTATTCAGATTCCATTGGATACATTTAAATGAGTAACTGGACAATTTTATTTTAAATGTCAATATTTATCATATTCCAGAAATTACATTCTTTTTTAAAATTTTTAATTTTTTTTTATTTTTACTTTTCTGGTGAGCCCTGAGCTAACATCTGTTGCCAATCTTCCTCTTTTTGCTGAGGAAGATGGTCCCTGAGCTAACATCTGTGCCAGTCTTCCTCTACTTTGCATATGGGACACCACCACAGCATGGCTTGATGAGCAGTGCGTAAGTCTGCACTTGGGATCCGAATCCACGAACCCTGGGGCCACCGAAGCAGAGCACACAAACTTAACTACTACGCCACTGGGCCGGCCCCAGAAATTACATTCTTTACAATTGTTTAAACTTATCATGAAATATCTAGATGTCAACCCCAAAATATGATTTTTTTCCTCCAAATTCATTAGAGGGTGTACCAGCAAAAGGTTTGAATGACCTTGATGAGACCCAGAACTAAGACAGCTTCAATATAAAAATTGCATGCGCGCGCATATGCGCGCGCACACACACACACACACAATTATGGAAATAGTCACTATCATTGCCCTGAAATCCTGCCCTGGGAGACAATGGTGCTATAGGCTACTTGGGATGCAGAGGAGGATAGGAGGTAAGGGCAGTATGGAGTAGTGAGAGGCAGCCTGCCATTATGGAAAGAGCAGGGTTTTTGGAGTCAAATAAACCAGGGTTTGAAATAGTGCTCTATTTACTAGCTGTGTGACTTCAGACCAGTCAATCCAAATCTCTGAGTCATGTTTTTCTCAACTATTAAAATAGAGGAAAATACCTACCAAGCTTAATTGTTGTAGAAGTCAATGTAAAATACCTAGGCTACTGTTTGGTGTATAGTAAGACCTATATAATTGTTGCTTCCTTCCCCTACATTTCTGAGCCTATAATACCAGAAACAAACTTTGAATTTTCATTTTACCCTTTGATATCCCAGATTAGCCAGTCTTCCATCTATGGAATGTTTCTCTAGCTCTTGAAATGAAGTAGGTATTCAATAAGTGTTTCTTAAAATGAACCGAGTCACATTTTCAAACACAGAATTCCATCTCTAGACAAGTTTGAAAAGGGAGAATGATGATACAGGTCCTATGAGTATTCAGCTATTTTCTAATAATCTTGGCTAGACGTCCTGGTATCTGGAAATACTCTTACTGGTTTTTTTAATCCTTATGTGAGTTTTGCTTTTTGTTTGTGTTTTAAACAATAAGCAGTCATATCCTTTTTTAAAAAAAAGTTTTATGAAGGTCAGAGGAGAAAAAAGTATTTTATTTTGACATAGAATAGAATAATGCAGTGGGCCAAGTTATAAACCATAGGCATCTTTTTTGAACCTAGGAGGCTTTCTGGTGCCCCTCATTGTGCCTACTCCACTCAGGTGAGGATATGCTTTTGGCTAAACATTTTGAAAACAGCTCAAGAACCCCGGTTGCTACCATGTCATTCCACAAGTGCTCAGGTGAGCTTAGGTTGGGAATTACTATGTAATAATTTAGCAGAAAAGTTAGTGAAAAATATCATCTCAACAGTTCTATTCCATTCATTTATCACGTATCAATTCATCATCCACCTATGCTTTCATTCTTTGATTTCTATGTTGAGCAACAGCTATAATTCAGGCACTTTGCTAGGTGCTGGGTATAGAGAGATGACTGTTCAGTGGTGGTGGTGGGAATACCACACAGAACACAATTAGAATACAGAGGTAACACCTGAATCCTGAAGATGGGGAAATAATAGACTACCTGGCAGGATTGGTTAAACATTGTGAGCTATAAAGAGATGAGTAAGGTAAGTATTCATTCATTAAACAAATATATATCGACTGCCTGCTAGATGCTAAGTGTTGGAATTGTAGCAGTGAATAATATGTAGGAGAAGATGATTTGGTGTGTATAAATCTGTTTTATTTTCATCCCTTGAGCTAATTTGAATTGCAAAGGTTATAGATGGGGCTTTTGAGGTTGTATTTATCTAAAATTTCCCTAAAAATATGATGTCCAAGAGGTTTTCATTTATCTGCATGGGGCTAGCCTTTCACCTTATGTCATAGACAAATAAGACACTGGCTTTTTCTTTGCTTATTGTCAGTGTTTGGTGGTGATGCCCTCTCCTACTCTCTGCCCTACCCTCTCTACCCAACTATGGCTTTTGAACATTCTCCAAGATCAGCCCCGGCTGGGTGCTTTTCTGTAAGACATAACCTACACAACCACAGGCTGTGGTTCTTCCTCTTCTCAACTTTCCAAAAATTTCGGGACTCTTGTGCTACCATAATATGCTCTTAATGACACATAGCCTTACATATGTGTTCTAGTTCATGTGTGTGCCCTGCATTGCCTTTGAGATTGTTAGGTCCTGAAGAGCAGGCCAGGGCTTCTGTTTATTTTAGCTCCTTTCACAGTGCCAGTGTAATGTACTGTGACTGTAGAGCATATCCTCAAATGTTGTTGACTTGCTCCGATTCTGAACACATGGCCACAGCTAGGTCAAATGAACATGTCTGTTCAATTTCACATTTCACAACAAATCCAAGCTCAAGGTTATTTTCCTTGCAATCAAACCAGAAGGCCAATTTCTTACCAGTTTTTGACAAATTCTTATGAACTCTCTCAGATCTCCTGCCAGCAACCATCTTGCCCTAGCAAATTGGAAACCTTTATAACATAATGCAAAGGGAGAGTGGCAGGCACAGACATGGCAGAGCAGAGTTAATAATAACTGTTAAGGAGAAAAGCTACTCCCAGGAATCTTGGGCCCAATGGCAGGCTGGTTGGAGGGATATTTTGGGGAGGGGGATATTTTGGCATGCTTCACATTAACTAGTGGTTGCTTACTTCATTTGGGCATAAGACCAGCTCTGTTTCCCTATGATGGGACAGCAACACAAATCACTGTGACATACACACACCAAATTGAGGCAAGAGAATTCATTTCCCTGGCATCTCAAGGAACGTCCACCTCACTTGGACTGCTGTCTTCACCTGGTAGAATTCCAGCGTGCTTCTCAAATGTTGGTGTGCATCAGAATCATATGGGGCATTTGTTAAAAATGCAGATTTCTGAACCTCACCAGACATTATACATTGTATTGTAGTTTTGCCTCAGGGATAAAAATGCAATTTTAAAAAGATGTAAGCATTTAAAATATATCATAGTTTTTGTAACTCCATTTTTGTTTTAATTTATTTTAAAAATATACAGGAATCTTCAAAATAGGGAAGTAGCCCAGGCCTCCCACAACCTCTTGGAGGCCCTGAAGTAGAGAAAGTCCCCTCAGTGAGTATTACCATACCTCTCCATGCCCTCACCTCCAACTTATTACACATGTACAGTGGTCTAGAGGGGAGCCACTTTCCTGTTACTAAGTAGCCAGCAATCCTTTCTTCCCCAAGGGTGCCAGGTCTTTAGAATTTCCTGTTCTAATCATTCTGGGGCCTGCTGGGAATGACTTTGATATTGGTTTATCTAGTTTAGAGCCCTTGTAGCAACCTTAATTCAAGTACACAAACTCAGCTGCAAAACATCAGGGCGAAAAAGAGAGCTCTCCCTCCAGCATCAACTCACTGCCCATTCATCACCTCCAATATTCCCTTGCACCTTAGTACTGATGCCCCCCAATAGCTCATTTTAAGCCTTCCCAAACTGCAAAAGCCCCCTCAGTGGCTGCTATAAACAGATCCTTCTCCCTGCTGAACATGTGCAGTTGCCCAACGGGCAGCCATTATGTCTGTCCCCCTACCCTACCCCCCATCCCCAGGCATGAAACGGCTGCTAATCTGTCTCCCCAGTTATGTTGCTGGGTGGTTGGAATTACTGCTCTGACCTTTCAAGGACTTGGTGTGTGTTACTTTTTTACCGGTTACCCAGCTTACCACCCTGTAACAACCTTAGCTCCAGTGCACAAATTCAGGTGCTAAACCTCAGAATGCAAGCCCCAGCTCCATTCTGGCTCACCCGTCCTCATGCTCCCAACTCACTCCCCTCACATTCCATTACTGATACCAACCAATATCCTGTCTTGTTGCTTCAAGAGCAATCCCAGCTGTTTGCAGATGGGGATTAGAAAGCAGGGAAGGCACTGCAAAACGCGTTATATCTGAGCTGGGCCTTGAGAGATTGGCAGGATTTCTCCAAGCAGAGATGGAGAGAAAGAATTTTCCAGAATGAGGCAGCAGTATACAAAGTCAGGAAAAGTAGAGAGGTTGAGCATGACCACTGAAGCTGAATGAACTACTGAGGATTCCTTTACATCAGTGGTTCTCAAATTTCAGTGGGTATTAGATTCGCCTACCGTGCTTGCTAAAATGCAGATTCCTGGGTCCCATTTCAAACCTACAAAAACTGATGCTGTGCAGGTGGGAGGCTCGAGAATCTACATTATTTAACAAGCTTCTTTGGGTGATTTTGATACAGGTGATTGTGGATGACACCTTCAGATACACGAATGCAGGGATTCTACCTGCTGGTCCAGATATATTCAGCAGGCCAAAGCAGCAGACCAGCAGCTCTTCCTCCTTCTTCCTTGTCTGCCCCTGGCTACCCACCCTCCATCCCTCCATCGACGGGACAGTGAGAAGCAGGTATATTTGTGCACCCCTGAAGATAATGTTGTCAGGCCACCCAGCAAGATGAAGAAGACTGGCTTATCAAGCTACTATGGAAAGAAGACAGTGGGGAGGAAGGACAAAGACAGAATCAGTAACTGATAGTCTCCCCAGCCTTTCCTAATGTGGGCACAATACAGCCAAAGAGATGACCTTCCTAATGAATGGTGGCGGAGGGGAGAAAAATGATATTTGGTGGTTATTCAGGCTTGGCCCTCTCTGGTCTTTATTTTTTGAAGGGGGTGCTGATCATGTTTATTTAACACTCTTTGCAGAATTTATTTTTTCCTTTCAGTTTTATTGAGATATAATTGACATATAGCACTATATAAGTTTAAGGTGTGCAGCATAATGACTTGACATACATATATTGTGAAATGCTTACCACAGTACAGCAGTGTTAACTACAGTCATCATGTTGTACATTTCATCCCCAGTATTTATTTATCTTATAACTGGAAGTTTGTACTTTTTGACCCCCTTCATCCAATTCCCCCACACCCCACCCCTTGCCTCTGGTAACCACAAATCTGATATCTTTTTCTATGAGTTTTTTTTTTTTTTAGATTCCACATATAAATGATATCATACAGTATTTGTCTTTCTCTGTCTGATTTTTCTCACTTAGCCTAATGTGCTCAAGGTCCATCCATGTTGTCTTTCTAAGGAGAAGGCAGGAAGCTGCCTTGTACTGAGGACAATAAAAGTGGTCGAACAAAAGACAATTGCAAATTGATCCAGTGCATTATGTCCCTGAGACTGCAGAAGGATTTACTTTCCATCTTCTAAAATTGTCCTGCAAGGTCCTCACAAGCATCACTTGGTTTTATTGAGAGACTATTTAGTATACGGAACACAAGCGCACTCATAAAAACAATACAGGTCATAAACAATGGAGCATAATTATCTTTCCCTCTCTGGTTCCAAGGGATGTGGCAGGAAAAGTAGCAAACAAATCAGTGAGAGCACTGGGTCTTCAGGATTCCCTCCTCTGTGATCCACTTCTGACCCACTCTATTGCTTTCAAAGAAATCATCTACATTCTGAGAGTTAGAATGAAATTTGGGCAGTTTTTAATTCATAATTTTTCATGAAATCAACCGGTAGGATTGCAGTGCTTCTTCAGTCCCTCACTACCTCCTCTGTAGTCACCTTGCCAGTTTCAATTTTTCTCTTCCTCTTGTCCTCTCCACTCTACCATAAGGTGGGGTGGAGGAATGAGAAGAAAATAAGAGGGCTCAGGGTAATTGGATGCTGGATATTAAAAAATGTGGTTCTTTCCCAATAGACACCACCACTATCCATTGTTATGTGAAGAAGGTGGGGCCTCAGTGGAGTAGGACACAGTATGGATAAGTTTTGATTGAGGAATAGGATGGAGAGAGAAGTTGGGAGGAGGATGCTCTGTGTAAGGTTAGAAAGAACAGCACCATAGAAGCCTCTGGGTAACATAAAATAAGTATATCATAGTTAAGACTTGAAAATAAACCATGTTACTTTCTCTAGGCCTCTAGTTTATCGCTGCAAAAACATATTCTTATGATATCTCAGGTGGTCCTCAAAGGAAATAAGCTCTAATTGGACTCCCAGGCCCCACTGAGCTCACACGGTGGAACAATTATCCTCCCTGCATCCTGACAAGGGGTGCTGGCAGTCATGGGATGAGGATTCTTTTAGTGCTTTCTGGAGCTACTGCCTTCTCTACATAAGTGCTTTCTGGCCAGTTTCAAACACAATGGACCAGAAAATGAAATGCCAAGTGTTTTACCTTTTAGCTTGCCCCTGGGAAAGGGCCATCAGATAGCTAGTACTTCACATTTTTTCTAGAGTTTTACGCTTTTCCAAGTGCTTTTGCATACTTTCTCTCATTTGATTCTCACACTCACCCTGCAAAGTTGTCAGGACACCAATTATTATCTTGTACAGATGTGGCAACTGAGGTCTGGAGAGAGAAATTACTTCTCGAGGGTCACACATCTAGTTAGTGGTAAAGTAGATCCAGAATCTGAGTCTTCTGACCTTTGCTTCTGCTCAAATCTGTCACTCACTTGGTTCACTTATTGTCTATGGGGATGGTGTTCAGACAGGAGCATCCCTCACAGGATTCAGTGAGATAACGCTTGGAAAGCTCCACCTTTCTTCAACATCCTGCCACACTCCACCCCTCATCAGAAGCTCCAAGTAGCCTGACCTTCTTGTGTCCTTATTTCCAAATCCCTGTATCTGCTCCTCACTCTCCTGCTAGCCCTTCTGAGCCTTGGTATGGGCTCGCCAATACCCACTGAACAAAGTCTCCTTAGACTCTCTCTCACATCCCCAACTGAATTGCAACTCAAAGCTTTACTCCCTCAGGAGCCTCCCTAGAGTAACATAATGACCTGGATAAAAGGGGAGGGAATGGGGGAAGATTTTTTCCTTTTATATTTTAATTGTGTTTGTTCCTAGACAAGAAAACAGAGCTGGCTTATTCTCATCTGTCGGTGCTCAGCTCAAATATCACCTCCTCAGAGAGACCTTCCCTGAGCACCCAACTTAGAGTGGGCTTTTCTTTCACTCGCATACCAGTCGTCACAGATCATTAATGAATGAGTGTCTATTTACTTATTCTTAGGCTCTCCAGTAGAAGGAAAGCCCATTGACGTTAGGAACTTTGTCTTATTCACTATTGCAGTCCTACAGCCCATTGCAGAGCCTGGCAGAGGGCAGGTGTATGATGGATTTTTGTTAAAGGAATTAGTTGAAGATCCAAAGGCAGATATGTAAGGGAAGGGAGCATCAGTATTGTGTATCATTTTTCAAACATATCATCTTATTTAGTCTTCACAACAGCCTGATGAGGTAGGTTCTACTACTAGTTCCATTTTACAGATAAGGCTCACCAAAGCGAAAAAAAACTTGTCTAAGGACACACAGCTAGAAACTGGTGGACCACAATTCAAATCTGGATTGGGCTGACTCTAGAACCCAAGCTCTTAACCATTAAGGTGTACTGTCTCTTTGGGAAGTGCACTTAGTGGGATTTCACACTAAGCAGCATACTCACTCCTGCATGTCAGAAAGGTACCTGCAAAAGGTGCAGAAACGGCCTGACCACGGCTCTGAGATTTCTGACAAACATCCCTCTTTAAACTTGGCCAGGCCACTGTCTGCCCAGGTTTCTCTCCTGCTTGTTTTCTTCAGCTTTTTCTGCATCAGAAGAGACCTTTGCAGGGCTCCTACATTCAGCTGTGCAGGTCAAACATTGCACAATTCTGGGAGCACCATTCACAGCAGATGTGGCAGTCCTGAAGCCCACTGAACTGCTTGTCACCTTTTCTGGGGTCTCCAGAAATGTAAATTGAGCCCTTCAAAGAGAGACAGATTGTTCTGCCTGGCTGCATCTTTCACTTGGGGAGTGGGGGAACTTTTTCCTTTGGGAGGACAGAAGCAATCAGATGGTGGTGAGAGGGGTGGTTTGCTGAGGTTGCCCTGCAGTTTTTGGAGATAACTGGGACTAAGCCAATCAGGGCTTTCATTTCTGAGCCTGGGCGGAAGAGAGAAGTGTGTCTTATCACCTGGGCATGGGAAAATCTACAGGTCTGTCCACATTTGGGATTGTTACTGGTCTCATATACTTAGATTGTCATAGCACGTCTTCCAACTTCCAGCCTCACTTATCGAGAGCTTACTTTTAATCTCCCAGGCCATACTTCTATATTTTAGATTGCTTCTGAACATCATCTGCGGCATCACTGAGCCTGAATTCACCCTGACCTAATTCCTTGCACACAGCAGACTCTCAAGTCCTTATAGAAGGATGAATGAATGAATGAATGAACAAACTTGCCATGTAACCCCAGGCAAGTTGCAACCTTTGGAAGCTTATTTCCCCTCTGTAACATGAAGATAATAGTGCCTACTTTCACAGAGTTCTTGTGAGAATCCAAGAAAACAATATATACAAATGTGCTTTGGAAAGTATAAAGCACTGTATTAACTATAATTATGAAATCCATCATCTAGGCAGAATTCCTTTCAATTAGATCATGCCCCTACCCATTGCCATAGGATTTATTGATCTCCAAACACTAAACACTTACAATGGATATAAATCTACATCATGTATTTTTTTTAACATGGGTGACAAACTATAGATCGGAGATTTCCCCAAGCTTCTCCCTAGTAATCAGTGAAAAAGTATGTATTGAGTACCTACTATGTGTCCCACGTTTTACTAGGGACCAGGGAAATATAAAGAAAACCTAAAGCAGAGCCCCTGTCTTCAGGAAGCTTCAGTCTGCAAAGGTAGAAAAGAGATACATTTTGAAACAATTAGAGTAGGGGTGGTGAGACTACAGCCTACAGGCCCACTCTGGCCTGCCACTTGCTTTTGTATAGCTGGTGAGCTGAGAATGGTTGTTACATTTTTAAATGGTTGAAAAAAATCAAAAGTAGAATAATATTTTTTGACACTTGAAAATTACATGAATTTCAAATTTCAGTGACCATAAATAAAGTTTTATTGGCACACAGTCACGCCCATTTGTTTACGTATTTTCTATGGCTTCTTTCACATTACAAGAGCAGAACTGGATAGTTGTGACAGAGATCTTATAGTCCACAAAGCCTAACATATTCACTACCTGCCCCTTTACAGAAAACATTTGCCAAACCCTGCACTAGAGGACAATAAGCTTAGGTTTGGTCAGCTTTGTCAGTTGCCGTTTTCACACTTCAAAATATTCTGGGGAGGGGCCGGCCCCGTGGCTTAGCGGTTAAGTGCGCGCGCTCCGCTGCTGGCGGCCTGGGTTCGGATCCCGGACGTGCACCAACACACCACTTCTCCGGCCATGCTGAGGCCGCGTCCCACATACAGCAACTAGAAGGATGTGCAGCTATGATATACAACTATGTACTGGGGCTTTGGGGGAAAAAATAAATAAATAAATAAAATTATAAAAAAAAAAAAAAAAATATTCTGGGAAGTCATATGCATTAAAAATTCATTAATTTGTTCATGTATTCAATAGATATTAAGTGAGGGCCTACTATGTGTCAGACAGTGTATCCTGGTTAATGATGGAGGGACTTCAGCATAAAGTATCTTTGCATTGGTTAGTTTTCCTGTATGAAATAAAGTATTAAGAGGAAAACCCTGTGGCATAACCTCCTAGAGGATCCATCAGGTGGTGGAAATTTCTCTGTACCTCTAGGAATCTTTACTGCTAGGCCAATGGGAACTTCGATGGAGTCAGTTGAGAGGATTCTAATTCCAGCCGTCCAAACTTTCTTTAATAATTGGTGTTGATTTTCTAATGAATGGGGAGGCCTACAATGCTTTCTTTTCTTCTACTATGGGAAATTCCTGATATACCTCATTTATTAAGAACAGCTTTGAGATAAATATATTTCTCATCAAGCCCTCATGATTAGCTCATAATTTTATAGGCCCAAGTACTTCTATAAGTTCAAACACTTAGGACAAATTGGAAAAGAGAACAGAGGAAAAAGCAAAATCCTGTGATGGAAGAAAAAAGATAAGAAAGAGAGAAATACAATTACCTCCCCCCCTCATTTTTACTCTTAGATTTCCTCTACTTTCTTCTTTTAAACAGAAGCAGATTTACCTTGACAGCTGAGATAATATAATTTTGCTGTCAGATCTCAAGTAAAAGGCAGAGTAATGCAGTGGGTTGTAACCTCTGATGCTCTTTCTGGGTATTTTGACTTCTGTGTTGTAGCTAAATGATACCTCCTGGCCCATGCTGTCTCTCACATTGAGCTGGGCTAAAACATAGGGCTCCAGCGACTGCAGAAAGAGAAGGAGCTTATTAATATTAATAACTCAGAGCTCACATTTAGTTTCTAAACCTCAAGCTGCTCAGAAATTAAAGAACATTTGTATCACTTAGCTGTCCAGTCAACTGATTCCTGGTGCTCAAAACAAGAATAACTGGAATAAGGTAGAAGCCAAGAAGAATCACACTTCCCAGCAATGACCTTTGGGCCATGGGCATTTGACTTGTCCACAAATATCATTTGTAACCTATGAAGAGAACACTCAGGGACCAATCCATAGGAAAGCCAGGTCTTTCACAGAGAACAATTCTTCTTGAGTCTCAGCTCTGAAATGTTTTGAAATACAAGCACAGTCATTTTATCGTTAGATTGTCCATTGATAGTTATTTTATATAGGGGCTGAAGGCACCTTTGGCTGGGGCACTGTTGCATAGACCTGATCCTTTGCAAAACCGTGATGATGGTGACATTTTCCTTTAGTGCCTCCAATCTCTTTTTCTTGTTGGTATCCTTTCCCCAGTCGTCTTCAGGTACATTTCCCCCATGGTGTCTCTCACTTCCTTGGCCCCATATGAAAACCTGATCTCAGTAAGGGATTGGACTCATTTATACTGAGTCCTACGCACTAGTAAGTGACCTATTAATTACTAAGTGACCTACTAACAGCTCAAAACGTATTCGCATTGTAACTGGGGACAAAGTCTTAAGTTGAGGGATTCCTGACAGTGGGAGGATGTCTATGAATCCTCTGAGATTTTAAGCTAAATTTTATGCTTTTTTTTGCTCATATATACATTTTTCTTGTCCATATTCATTAGATTATCAAAGCAATCCGTGACTCAAAAAAGACTAAGGGCAGTCTTAAGGTAAAAAAATGAAATGCAAATAGGGAAATTTGAAACTGTAGTTCCATGATTATAGACCCAATGGGAACTGGGGCTGCATCTGTCTTGTTCACTTATTGTATCCCCAGTGCCAAGAATGTAGTGTGGTACATAGTAGTCTCTTAATAAATATTTGTTAAATTTATTCATTTATCCATCCAAGAGATATTTATTGTCAATTTCTTAAGTGAATGGATGAAAGAGTTAAGGACATCAGCCAGCAGATGGGCAGATGTATTCTTTGGGCATTAGGTCCTTCTTGCCACTCTCATAGTCGGTCCTGTTTCAGTTTGAGTTACCCAAGATACAGTCTCCATGACAACTACTGATGTTCCTGATGAACATCCAGGACAGGTGAATCTGGAATGCAGAGGAGCAGCCCAGGCATCTGCCCTGGTTGGTTGCGCTTTAGCACAGGGAAAGACAATCCATTTCCCTTCATGTGTCCTCTTCCCATTTCCACTTGCATCTTTGTCAGTCATCAAAATCATTACCAGGCAGCAGCAGGCATCAAAGGCTGCTGCTCAGTAGAGACCTGCTGAAGTATACCCTCAGCATTTTGAGGCGAAGAGCTCTCATCCCCAGCAAATACGGGCTCTCAGACAGCTTGCTGACAAGTGTGCATTGATGCAGAATGACAAAGGTATCCCCTTCTGTGTCAGACCACCAGGGGGAGGGCCAGGCCCAGGCGAGATGCGAAGTCTGAAAAGTCAGCCTCTGCTGCCCCCTGCAGCGTTTGTAGAGAGAAGGCTCCTCCCTCCTCCCCTGAAGCTGGACGTTGGACAGTCCATTTGCTTGTGTGGATATAATTTCAAGAGAGGCTTTTGGCATGCAAGAGCTGTCTGGGAAGGAACAGTGCTGAGAGGTCTTAAGGCAGGATGTGTAAGTTGAATGAGGAGTTCTTCTCTTGCAAATGAGCTTGGTAGCACAGAACTTTTTACCCTCTGTGGGTGTGGCGATCTCAGATGGGTTGTCTGAATGTTTATTTGGGGAGGCTGGGAGTATTAGGGGAGGGCTGAGAGGAAATATGAAGATTGAAGTCTGGTGGGCACACTAAGGAGAAAGAGAGCTAGTGGGTGGGTGAGTGGGAGAAATCTGAGGTCAGGGAAATGGAACAAAGCGCTCAGTCTCCAGAACCAAGGGAAAGACTCCTTAGAGGATCCCTCTGGTTAGAACCCAGGGGACAGTCAGGGAGTCAGTGAACCAACTGGAAGGGTGAAGCTGGGGAAGTCTGAGGTTGGGTGGGGGTGGGATAGAGGGTGTGCATCAGGGTCGGGCAGCTTGGGATGCAGACAGGGTATGGTATCATTATTACTCTGGGTCAGACAGACCTGACTGTGCCCTTATTAAGAGTGTGCCCTTGGGCAAGTCACTTTGATCTCTGTGCCACAGTTTCTTCAACTATAAAATTGAATTGATAATAGTACCTACCTCATAAGGTTGTTGTGGGGATTTAATGAGATAATATGCATGAAAAGTGTTTTGTATAGTGTCTGGCACATAATAAGTGCTCAATAAATGGTAGTTATTATAAATTGTAGTTATAAGATGATAGGTAAAAAGCAGTTAGTTCAGTGCCTGGCATTTAATAAAGGCTTGTCTATATGCCAGAAATTCTTATTCATTGTACTGCCATTACTGACTTCTCTAAGCCTTAGAACTGAGAAAACTCAGCTTAGGCCTAGAGGTGAAGACGTGGGACTTGTCCGGGGAAGGCAGTTAGCCTGGGGTGCTGTGCTGAGCCAGGTAGACAGCAGAATGAAGGCTCAGATGTGGGAAGCCACAAAAGCAGACTTTATCTCTTTTCGTTATTTTTCTAAAGGCAGGCTCTGAATTTTGTCATCCAGCTCCTGGAGATGTGACTCCTCTACATGCTTCTCTTCATTGCTGGGGCATATTGCCTATTTGTGCAGGGAGGACCTCATTCCCATTTGAAGGTATTTTTGTGGAGAATCAAAAGATGAGAGGCAGAAAGGAGTGAGCCCAGCTCCTACACTCTTACTGCCTCTAATAAACAGGCCGATACTTGCTGGCGTGCAAGCTATTTCCCTGCCAGAAATGAGATCTGAAAGCCACCCGCACATCTCTGTCTTTCCAAATTTGACCTTCAAGGCTCAACCCAGTTTCTACTTCTTAAATCAACCTCACAACAACCCAGTTAGATAGACACTGGTTGGGGTTCAGCCAGAAAAACAGAAATCACTCTAGGTCTTTCAAACATAGGAGATTTAATACATGGATTGGTACACAGACTATGGAAGAGCTAAGAAGCCAAACAGGGGAGAGTGAGGCAACTCAGAGATTAGCAACAACAGGAAGCCCCTCTTACTGCTAGAGTTGGAGGGACAATAGGAAGAGGTGGTGAGTAGTGTTACAAGAGCACAAAGACTGGGGCCATCTGGTGCGAGCTAGAGCCAAGATGGGGCTTCCCTGCAAAATCTGGGGCCAAGGAGGGAGGGGATACCTGGTGGTAGTTGGAGGTGAGCCTCATAGGAAATACAGCTGCTGCTGGAGGCACCACAAAACATGAGGTTGGGGATGAGAAAGATATCCTAGCTTCTCCTTTCTTCCTACCTCCTGGTTGGTCAAACCTACCTGGAAGCCAAAGGGCAAGGGACTGTGGGGAATGTAGTTCCCTTGATACAAAGCAGAGAAGGAAACGGACATGGAATAAGAGTAAGCAGCAGATGAATGAGCCTGATTATCATCCTCATTTTACAGAGAAGTCAAACGAGACAGCAAGAGGTCAAGTTGACCAAAACCACACTAAGTAGCAGTCAGAGTTTCAAATCCAGGAAGTTGGATTACTCCTGAGCCCAAGCTCTCTGTAATCACTGCTACTATGTAACTCATGATAATAGCACTGTTGTTACTTTACGCATATCAGACTTTTCCCTCTAAACTAGACTTTAAGCTCCCTTTTAAAGGCATCAACTGTCTTTACCTTCATATCGTTTATGTCACCTAGCCCTTGTGTATTTTTCAGAACCTACCAGAAAATGTAGGTTTTTGATTGAAACGGGATTATCAGCAGGTTTTCATATGTTCCACATTACCCAAGTGTGTGTGGGGCACTATTAAAACATTCTCTGAGGTTCTGAATGTTTGCTTCCTTGTTAGAGAAATGTAGCAATCCCCGATCAGATTCCAGACAATGATTTGGCAACAGGGAAAAGCACAAACTGCAATGAGGAAAATCAATGTCTAGACTGCTTGAGGGCATCTCACAGGGAAGACACTGTTAATAAAATTTGAAATGGCTCTACTCCAATGTCATAAAATTTCTATAGCTTGAATTGAGCAGCTCCTTCACCTGGAAAGGGGCAATAGCATCCCTTAGACTTATAGCTTCCATGGTTTGGACTGTCCTGTGGGACTGAAAGCTGGCAGGGTTTGTTTTGTACTGTTTTCTTAAGAAACAGTTCTTGGGAGCTAAGAGACAGACACAGGTAGGTTGGATGAAGCATCAGTGACTCCTATCCTAATGAAATCTTTAGTTACTGGAACTGGAAGGAGAAGGAGATTAGACAGTTCAGACTTGTGATATAACTGGGGAAGGAAAGAAGGTGTGCGAGGACCTTGTAGTGAAGCGCATTTCAGGTGCTTCTTGGCCTCAAGATAAGCGTCTATGTGACAGGGTAGTGGTTCTGTGCATGGGTCTTGGGATTAGACTACCCTGATTCAAATCCAGTCTCTACCACTCTCTAGCATATGACTTTATCAGTACACGGGGGATAGTATAGTATTATAATATAGTGCATTATCCTGGTTTTTCTCCTACCTCTCTGGTTGTTCTTACTCAGACTCCTTGGAAGATCTATCCTGTCTTTCCAACCTCTACACACTGGAGTGCCCTAGGCCTCATTTTTGGACCTCTTCTCTTTTTTCTATCCATACTCACTTCCTTAGTGATCTTACCAAGTCCTACGGCTTTAAATACTATGCACATGCTGGTAACTCTCAGATCTCTATCTCTAGCCTGGACCTCTCCTCTAGACCTGTAGACCACTGCCTACCCAACTTCTCCACTCAGATGTCTAATAGGCATTTCCAACTTCACATGCCTAAAACTCAACTCTGGATCTCTGCCCCCTCCCACGCCTGCTCCTTTCCCACTCCTCCTCAACTCAGTAAGGGATAACTCCACTCTTCCAGTTACTCAGGCCCAAAATCTTGGTGTCATCCTTAACTCCTCTCCTTTGCTCACACCCCATATCTGATCCATCAGCAAACTGGATCTATTTTCGAAATATATCTAGAATCTGACCACTTCTCATCAAGTCCATCATAGCCACCCGGTCTAAGCCACCATCAGCTCTTGTTTTGGTTAATGCAATGGTCTCACAATTGGTCTCTCTGTCTTCGCTGCTGCATCACTTCTGTCTTTTCTCAATCAGCCACAGCAATCTTACTAAAATGCAAATTCGATCATGTATCTCCTCTACTCAAAACCCTCCCATGGATCCCCATTTCACTCAGAGTAGAAGCCAAAGTCTTTATAAAGGTCTCTCATGTCTTGTATGATCTTTTCCTCACCCCCATTACCTCTCTGATCTCATCTTCTACTTCTCTCTGCTTTGTGTACTCCATTTCAGTTACACTGGCCTTCGCAAAGCTGAAATCAAGGTGTCAGCGTGGTTGAGCTCTTATCTAGAGGCTCTGGAGAAGAATCTGATTCCAAGTTCACATACATTGTTGGCAGAATTCATTTCCTTGTGGTTGTAGGACTGAGGTCCCCACCTTCTTGCAGGCTGTCAGCTGGTGGCCACTCTCGTCTCCTAGAGACCACCTGCATTTCTTACCACGTGTTTCCCTCCATCTTCAAGCCAGCAATGGCACATCACATCCTCCTTATGTTTGGAATCTCTGACATCCTTTTCTGCCACCAGCTGAAAAGAAGACTGCTTTTAAAGGACTCATGTGATTAGATTAGGCCCACCGGGACAATCTCTCTGATTAGTAACCTTAATTACATCTGAAAAATCCCTATTGCTGTGTAATGCAACATATGCACAAGTGTGCTGTCTCATCATATTCACAGTCTTGACAATTATGGTGGGAAATCTTGGGGGAGCATTTCAGGATTCTGCCTACCACAATGATATTCAGACTGTTTAAGAAACTGACCAATCAGAATATATGCCAGCAATAGCACTGGAGAAGGGGTGTGAAAAATACCTGCTGTTCCAGATGTTACCCTTTACTTGCTGGATTGTAAGGTGGTCTGGGGAGTGTCCAAGAGGGAATAGCTGGAGTGGCAGCTATTTACTAACTGGTACGGAAATATTTCAAGATTTTAACAACTGGCTGCCATATCAGTGCATAGCAGTTGGTTATCTGCCTGGTTAGAGGGTTACAAATCATGGCGTAGTGTGTGAAGCACTGCCTTCTTCTCTATGCTCTGAGAGTCTGAGGTTGGTCCCAGATGACTGGTGGAGGGCGGGGAGACCACCTGCCCTCCTTGGCACTTTGATGATGGTGAATTTGATTAAAATGGCATCAAGGGCAGCTTCATTTGATGGAACTGGAAGCATACACATCAGAAACATCAGTGACAAGGTGGATGTGTTGAAAGAAGTGTCACAGAGGGAAATAAGCAGCCTGAGGGAGATATAAATCACTGCTAATTGTAAACAATAATAATAATGTACAATATGGCTGGCTTCACCTGCTGATGCTGGCTGGGACCACAGAGCCCAGGCTTGGAGTGATCCCTACTTCCCCATATCTTGAGGCTGACTCTACCCACTACTGCAGTGGAGCCTCCTTTGGCATAGAAATACGAATTGCTACAGATGCATATATCCACTCCACCAGCAGCTCTGCATCCTGCACAGAGCACTGAGAAATGGCTCAACCGTTCAAGGGATTGCTATTACCGGGAGTTCTTGAGCCCTGTCCTAGAATATACACTGAACAGAGTCACAGTGAAGCATGTCAACAACTGAGGCTCTACGAGGACTGGGTCAGCCTATGATACCTTTTGAAGTAGGAGAGAATTGTCTTCAGTGGCTTCCCTTCCTGTAACCTTCCCCCTGTATCAGTCAAATCTACTTGCTGGTCTTTACCACTTAAACAGATCAAGATACTTTTGGAATCAGGGTGTCCAATATCAGGATCCCATTGGATTCTGTTCTAAACGATAAAGACATATTACCAGAGGATTCCAAGGCAGCAGGTAGTATTCAAGACCCCATTCAGGCCATCTCCACACAACCCTCCCTCCCCAAGCCAAGTTGTTTTCTTCAAGTGCAGCAATAGATGGCATTAAAACACAACTTACTACCAGCAGATGGCGATGAGAGCTCGAGTTGATGATTTCTACCCTTTCTAGTAAAATGTCACTGAGCTCAGTGGGAGACACTACAGCCCTGCCTTAGGTGACAAGAAAATGTGTCCCTTTTCCACTGCCATTAGGAGCAATCAGCTGCGAGACACCCCAGGAGAAAATGACAAATGCCTCAGCATGAATATTGCCATCTTTTGCAGGGTAAGGGGGTTAGGATGCTAGGCATAGGGGCAGAAAAATAAACTCCTGAGATTCTATGCCTGTCCTTGTTATAGAGACAGACTAGGAGCGAGCATAGATCATTTCAGAGTTCTTGGTCTAGTGGGGTTTGAACTATGGGTGGTGGTGGGGAGTGAAATTGAACTATATTCCATTTCCAAAGCAATGGATGAACAGAATTTCAGAGCTAGAAAGAACTTTGTGAGCCTATCTTGTTCATCTATAGACACCCAGACTTACAGGATACCAGAGCTGGCAGGGATATTAAAGACCATCAAGTCAGACATACAAATGGCCAACAGGTACATGAAAAGGTGCTCAACATCACTAGTCATGAGGGAAATGCAAATCAAAACCACAATGAGTTATCATCTCACACCTGTTAGAATGGCTATCATCACTATGCCAAGAGATAAGTGCTGGTGAGGATGTGGAGAAAAGGGAACACTTGTGCACTGTTGGTGGGACTGTAAATTGGTTCAGCCACTATGGAAAACAGTTTGGAGGTTCCTCAAAAAATTAAAAACAGAACTATCATATGATCCAGCAATTCCACTTCTGGGTATATATCCAAAGGAAATGAAATCACTATCTTGAAGAGATATCCCATGTTCATTGTAGCATTATTCATAATAGCCAAGACATAGAAACAACCTAAGTGACCATCAATGGATGAATGGATAAAGAAAATATGGTGTGTATATATATATATATATATATATATATATATATACACAATGGAATATTATTCAGCTGTGAGAAAGAAGGAAATCCTGCCATTTGTTTCAACATGGATGAAACTGGAGGGCATTATGCTGAGTGAAATAAGTCAGAGAAAGACAAATACTGTATGATCTCAGTTATATGTGGAATCTAAAAAAGCCAAACTCATAGAAACAGAGAGTAGAATAGTGGTTGCCAGGGGCCAAGGGTTGAGGGAAACGGGGACATGTGGGTCAAAGGGTGCAAACTTCCAGTTAGAAGGTGAATAAGTTCTGGGGATCTAATGTACAGCACGTTGACTATAGCTAACAAGACTGTATTGTATACTTGAAAGTTGCTAAGAGAGTATATCTTAAATGGTCTCACCACAAAAAAAGGTAATTTATGTGACGTAATGGATGTGTTAACTAACCTTATTATGTTAATCATTTTGCAAGATATTCGTGTATCAAATCATCACACTGTACACCTTAAACTTACACAATGTTACATATCAATTATATCTCAATAAAGCTAAAAAAAAAGACCAACCATTTCAACCCCCTCATTTTTTGGATGAAGAAACTGAGGCCCCAAAAGGGAAAGTAAGTTACCCAAGGTCACACAGTTATAAATGACAGAACTAGGACCAGAGTCCCTGGTCTTCTAACTCCTAATATATTTTTTTCCCTATACTCCCCTCACTTATTCCCCACCTAAGCACCTAAGATGTAAACCATCCTAGTAGATAATTTTATATTCTGATTTTTTAAACTCCTCAATGAAAGAAATTCTACAAATCCACCTAGGGGAATATATTTCATTGCCATTTATGGCTAGGAAGTTCTTTCTAATAGCTGACTCCAAAGTTTCCTGCTACAACATAAACCCATTCCTCTTTGGTTTGTCCTTAGTGGAAATGGATCACAGATATTCACTATTACAAATAATATTTATGAAATATGGAAAAGATGTGTGTGTGTCTGTGTATATTTATACACACACACATACATATACATATATATGTTAAAGCTTCTTTTCTGTAGGCTAAATGACTTCTCAGTGGCAAACCAAATCCGAGAAATAGCACCTATGTAAGAAGAAAGGACTCAGGTCTTTTCATTCTGTGCCTTCTGTGCTATAGCAAAAACTTTCAGCAACAGGTGGACCCATGGGGGTGATTTAGCTTCTTAATATGAACTAAATATCCAAGTCCACTGATACTCAACTAAACTGGACCTCAGATAGCCAGAACTCCTTTGCTAATACTCCATTTCTATAAATGATAGGCAGATCATAAGAAAATAAGCTAAGGTTAGATATTTACTTTGGCATCAAAAACCAGGGCAGGGTCTGGACAGATCCCGATCCTAATACTTTTGCCATTTCTAGTTTAGAGCGATAAACGCTGCAGATCCAAATGGTAACATGATGGTCTAAAAAGATTCAGTGATGGACTCTACTTAAGAGTGTCTCACAGTGGAGTGCATTTACTCATATATCCTTGATCAAAAAATAGCCACTCTCTCTCTGAGAAGGTTGTCCTTGGCAATGAAACATTCAGTTTTGGGAGGGAGATGTGTGCAGTGAAGAGAGAGATAAGGCCCTCCTGCCTAGAGAACCGGATGAGCTCAATCAACCCTGGAGATTAGTGAGATGACATGTTGTAGCCAAACTGTGCTCATACCTGCTGAGCTTTCCTTACTAAGCAAGAAAATAGATTCAGGGATTTAAAAACATTCTTAATAGGTAACCAGAAAGTCTTATTAACTAGAACATTTTCTGCTAGATTACCAAGATTCAATGGACTAAGAGTCCAAACTGAGTTGCCTTGGAAAGAAATAATTCAATCTCACAACTGGGAAAGCTAATGTAAAATAATTGAGGCAGACAGGCTGTTTCATTGAGCTTCCAATGGGCACCATGTCAACGTGACCACTCCCGAAACCAAGGTAACCACCCTTGTAAAACAAAGCTACTCACAGCAATAAGCTGGTAGGAGTTGTTCATCATGGCGATCAGCATGTTCAGCAGCACTACCAGAGAGATGACATTGTACGTCCCAAACATGGTGGCTCCCACAAACTCTGTGAACTCGTGTCTCGCTTTCACGTTGGTGACATAAAGATTTAAAAGGCCAAACACAGACCAGAAGAGTGACTGAAGGGTTTCAAAGAGCCTAAAAGAGATCAAAGAGATTAGTTAATTCTCTAGGAAGAGTGAGAAAAAAAGCAAAAATGTGAAGTAATCTGTTTAACAAGGGGGCTGCCAGATTGGCATCCCAACAGGTAGACTGATGATCTCACGTATTTGGTCTCTTCTCCAGCACAAACCAGCCAGGTCAGCTTGTTTGTTCCCATTTCTATGTCTTATGCTGCGTCTTTCTGCCTGGAATACATTTCCCTCTTCTCAGTCTACATAGAGCCTAAAATTTTCCAAGATTTCAAGGGCTACTTCCTCTACCAAACTTTCTCCTTCATCTTTAGACCATATGATTTACCACCTACCTAATTACATAGAGGCAGTAAATGCAGTGATTAAGAATATGGTGCTTGGCTTGGATTCCTCTGGGTTAAAATCTCAGCTGTGACACTTGCTGAGTAAACATGAACAACTTACCATTTCCGATACTTCTTTTGCGGTTCCCACAGGGCCCAGAATGGTGCTCAGCTCAGTGGAGGAGCTTAAGTATTCTTGAATTGGCACTTTATATGGATTATTTTTAATGTTATATTAACTAACAATTATTGAGAACTTACTATATAAGCATACTAGGCACTTCTACATACACGATCATTATGCTCCTTATAAAAACTTTATTGTTACTGCTGAGGAAACAGAGGTTGAATGACTTACCCAAGGTCACCCAACTATAAGTGCTGAGCCAGAATTCAAATCCAGGTCTGTCTGACCTCCCCAAACCACTGCGTTATTCTATATTAGAGGGCTTCACAAATTACTGTTCCCTCTCATACTCTCCACATCCAAATATGTAACTTTGCAACGATGTTTTTGGTGTCTAGGGTTTCCTTTTTCTCATATTCAGAAATCTGTGCTTACAGCAATAAAATGCAGCTAGCTCATGGGTGGCACAAATCAACCATTTCCCAAGCACACAGAAGAGGTGCAGAACATAAGAAATGCTACTTTAAGAATAGATGTACTTTGGGGCTGGCCACGTGGCTTAGCAGTTGGGTGCGCACGCTCTGCTGCTGGCGGCCCGGGTTCAGATCCTGGGCGTGCACCGACGCACCGCTTCTCCGACCATGCTGAGGCCGTGTCCCACATACAGCAACTAGAAGGATGTGAAACTATAACATGCAACTATCTTCTGGGGCTTTGGGGAGAAAAAGGGGGGAAAAAAAAGGAGGAAGATTGGCAATAGATGTTAGCTCAGAGCCGGTCTTCCTCAGCAAAAAGAGGAGGATTGGCATGGATGTTAGCTCAGGGCTGATCTTCCTCACAGATTTTTGTACTGCTGTCTCCTCATCATCATTGAGGGCTCAGCTCAAATATCACTTTCTCAGAGAGGCTTTCCTTGGTCACTATACTGAAAGTAGCTCCACCAGTTATTCTCTATCCCATTGTCTTGTTTAATTTTCTTTGTAGCACTTAAAACTTCCTAAAATTGTATTATTAAGTAATATTTTGTTTAAATATTTATTTTCTGTCTGTCCCTATTAGAATGTACTTTCTGTGTGGGCAGAGACATACAACTACTATGTACCTGGCACATAATAGGCACTCAATAATATTTGTTGAATGAATGAATACATTTTAACTATTACTATTACTGTTATAAGTGGATTACAGTCTAGAAGATTCTGGTCCCATTGACGATTGCAGTCAGTAGGCTGCACAATGGGGTTAGTTCATTTTGATGAAGGCTGTGCTCTGCACTGGCCTGACTCTCAGGGGACCTCTTTCAGGGCTGCCTGGGCAACAGGCAGGTGGCCCTTTTCAATCTGTTAAATGGCTCTTCTCTGATCATCATAGGCAACTTCTATGATCCTTTAAGCATCACATTGCTTGTAAGCAAGCCTAGAAGGAAGAAATTTTCTATTTGTTTAATGAAAGTAAGTGCCAGTTGGTGAAGCGTTTGAGAATCTACAGTAAGATGAGAGTCTGGAGTTCAGGGGCCAGGGCACAAGAACCAGAATATGGCAAGTCAGACCTGTCACAGGATCTGAATTTCCAGGAGACTCTACGAGTCAGGGCCAGACAATACAATGCATCACAGAGCCAGGCAGAGGATCAAAAAATGGGAAAAAATAAGGAGTTCAGGAGTCTGGTCCTATCAGAAAGGCAGAGCCAGGACCTGGTAGTGTCCGTTAGAAGTTAGGGCAGGTGGGAGGCCAGCAACGGCACAAGCGGCTAGTCCAGCAGCTGGGTAACAAAAGCAGGAGCAGATGTGATTCAAAAAACCAGAAAGCAGTTGCAGCAAATAGGAATGACATTCTGAAGAACCAGAGTCCCTGGAAGTCGAATGACGTTGAATACAGAAAGCATTCAATATGTGTTTGTTGATTGCATGACAGACAACAAGGCCACAATCCAGGGCAAGTATGTCATCAACATGTTTGTAGGGTCTTACTTAATTGGCTGCTTCTCCAGAATGGATAATGTTACGTTCTTCATCCCCACCTCCATAATAGTTAAAAGTGGGATGGTTAATGCTTGAGACAGAGTTTACTACTAGCTGTTCCAATGACTGATACAAAGATTCCCTAAAAGTGAAAGTCTGGGCATTTAAAAATCTGCGCTCAACTGTGGTGATATTCTAGTCAGGGAGACCCTAAAGGTATAATTGTACAAGAGAGAAGAAAAAGGGAGACAAGATCATTCCTCAGTTTTGGTGGTTGGTAGTGAGAATGCCCTCAACATGGTGCACAAAATGTCACAATGTGGTCTGGCCACTAGGAGAAGCTGGCTTGTTGAAAGGCATGCCCATGTAAAATGGGCGACTGGCATGTGGGGTGGATAAGAGCACACTGGTGAGACGTCTATAGGAAGCTCTGTGGCTTCTAGATTGAGTTGAATTCACACAGAAAGAGCCACTGCCTAGGAGGGCCATTACTTGGTGGTCAAGTCCCTAATAAAATCATCACAGTGATGGAAAGCTTGTTGGTCAAACCCCAGAATCCTAATACCAAAAAATATCTTTTTAGTTTTAAAGGAGATGATTTTAGAGAAAACAGTCGATTTTTATTTAGCAGCGAGTAAACCAATATATGGAACTTGCTAGCTCAAGAAAGGGGACAAAGTAAAGATACAAAGATTCAAGAAGACTTGATATTAAATGTATGGGAGAGAAATCTATGGCATCTGGTTAAGGGGGGATTTGTGCATGTTGGGAGCCATCCATAAATAGATCCCAAAGCTAAGAGAGGCACAGCAGAATAGACATGGGAACTGCAGTCCTCTGAACACTTGCTGGAAGTCTCATCTGTGAGATGAGGAGTTAATCTTTCAAAAGGTAGAAGGAGTATGGAGAGGATTTACCCCTCTGGGCTTAATTCAGACCATTGAAAAAAAAATGGGAGGGTGTACTGGAAGAGAAAGGCTCCTTGGGAGAAAGCAGTGACATCATCCCGTATTTCACAAGTTGTGCTGTGATAACCCAAATGGAGCAAAGGCATGGTCACCTCTTTGGCCTCATCCCTACCCATTCTGCAGTTACCTGGACCTGCAATTTCTCATTTCACCGTGCCTTTGACAAGCTTCCAACTCTGGATGGAATGCTTCCACCCTGCTCCCAACCTCTAGCCTCCACTTCCATCTTGTCTCCTTCTCTGCCCAACTCTTGTTTGACCTGCCAGGCTCAGCTGAAGCCCCACCTCCTCTACAAGCCTGCCCTGACTCCTTTCCTACAAGGTGAGGTTAGATGCTCCTCTTTTGTTCTCCCATAGCACCTTAGCCTTATTCCATAAAGGCAAATATCACACTATAGAGGCCATAGAGGGAAGTGGCTAAGAGCAAACTTTAGACTCCTCCATTTATTAACTATTTGACTATGGAAAAGTCACGTGACCTCTTTCAACTTTAAGTTTCCTCATCTCTAAAATGGTTATTGATAGGATAAATATTAATTGCTAACATTTATTGTTCTCTTACTATGTCCCAAGTGCTTTGCATGTATTGTAATATTTGATTCTCACAATAAGCCTATGAAGAAGCTACTATTATTATTCTATATTTTCAGAGAGAAACTGAGGCACAGAGTGGTCACACAGGCAGGAAGTGGCAGAGGTAGGATTTGCACCCAGCTTTTCTGACTCTGGAGCTTGCATACTTAACCACCTTACTCTATCACATAAGATACTGCGTGTAATGCACTCAGCATAGTGCTTGGCATATAGTAAGCATTAAAAATGGCAGCTATTCTAATTGTTTACTTGTGTTCCCCACTAGCCTATGAACTTCTTGAAGACAAGGATGCCATCTTACTCAGTATCGTCATTGCCTGGCACATATTAGTTGCTGAATAAATGTTTGTTGAATAAATCCATAAAAGATGACAGGAGAAGCATATAACTAAGGAAAGTACAAATGAGTGGCACCATCCTGTGGTGACAGTAGCAGGAAGGCCATGAACTGAAATTAGGGGGAAAAGCTAGAGGCAATCGATAAGGACCTTTCAAACTTGGTCAGAACAAAAAGAAGAGACTTTGATGGGGACTCAGTTTGTATTCATGTAAATAAAATGGGAAAATATGGGCTGAATGTTGGGTAGAGAAATCACCACTGATTAAGTAGGAATAGCCACAAATGAATGGTGATGGTCTACAAGCAGGTCCCAAGTGACGTGCTAGGTCACGGCTCTGTCCTATTTAGCTTTACATGTATTCATGATTATTGCAACTTTACCCAACGTATTTTACAAAACCAGCCTTATACTTGCATCACTGGATAAAAGTGCAGACTGGAGCTTGTATGCCTGGATTCAAATCCTGACTCTGCCCTTACCATCTATGTGACTGGGGGCAGCCTGCTTAATGGCTTTGTACCCTAATTTCTCCATCTGTAAAATGGGTAATAATAATAGTGCCTACCTCATGGTATGGTTGTGAGGATTAAATGAGTTAATTCATGTAAAGCTCACTTTGTAATAGTGCCTGGACCTAGCACTCAATAAATACCAGTTATTTTTATGACTGTTATTAACCTTCCATCTAAATACAGCCTTGTTGTCGTTTTCCATTTCTTTATTGTCTTTATAAATCGTCATCCATTTGCATATCTAGTTGTACATAGTTGCAATCATAGTGTACATAATTTTTGTGCTTTTAAAAATTACACATTTTGCATATATGCAGAGTCTTCATATGTATCTTATTATTATTGTTTTTTTCTTGTGAGGAAGATTTGCCCTGAGCTAACATCCATTGCCAATCTTCCTCTTTTTGCTTGAGGAAGATGGTCCCTGAGCTAACATCTGTGCCAATCTTCCTCTACCTTGTATATGGGACGCCACCACAGAATGGCTTGATGAGTGGTGCATATCTCTGTGCCCGGGATCCAAACCTGTGAACCCCGGGCCGCCGAAGCAGAGCGTGCAAACTTAACCACTACACCACCAGGCTGGCCCCTTCATATGTATCATTTTAATAGCTGCCCAATGTTTTACCCAGTGAATACCAAGTCTGTCTGACAGTTTTATCAACGCTCTGGATGAGAATAGATGGCAAGCTTTTTAGATCTTCAGATGACACAAGACTGGGAGGGATAGCTAATAGATTGGATGACAGGATCAAGATTCAGAAAGATTTCAACAGCCTGGAGCAATGAGCTGGAACTAACAAAATGAAGTTTAATAGGGGTCAATGTAGAGCTTTACTTTCAGGCTAAGTGCCCAAGTACAGGATGAGGGAGGTAGGAGAAAAGCCAAGGGTTTTTGCTGACAGCAAGTTCAAAGTGGATCAGCAGAGTGACAGAGCTGGCCAGATACTTCAGCCCTACAAGGACGGCAGCAAGGCCAGATACTTCAGCCCTAAAAGGATGGCATGCAAGATTTACTTCTGCTTCTAGTAAGTAAGTCTTCTAGAATTAAAATAAATCTTCTAGAATTAAAGATATGATTGCTACTGGACTTCATCCTTCACTCACTTAATTGTTCAATGGGCATGTTAAGCACTTTTATGTCTTAGGCCCCTCTATGGTAGGTGCAAGGCTTACTAAGGTGGGGCTCTAAGTCTGGTGGGTGAGAGAGACAACAGATGAGTAAAATAGAACACGTTATCTATTATAACAGAGATGTGTCTATAATGCTACGGGAAACACAAAAGGAGTCTGTAACTGAGAGTGGGGTTGGAGTGGGTAAGAAAAGGCTTTAAAGAGCAGGTAACACTTTGGCAGAGGCTTGAAGGACGGGTAAGAGTTTCCCAGGCCAGCGAGGTGGGGATGGGCAATCTAGGTAGAGGAAATAGCGTGTGATGTGCAAAGGCCTGTAGGGCCAAGATGCTCTCCTGTAGTTGGGGAAGAGCAAGATGTTGACTATGGAGGAGAGGAGTGAGAGGCTGGAGAGGCAGGGTGCAGCTTACCACACCCTGAGTGCTATGGTAAAGAGGCGGATTTTACACTGGAGAAGATTCAGATACCTAGTGGACATGAAGCCAGGGATGACAGAATGAAGCTGGTATTAAGAAAGAAACTGCTGTGTGGCAGGTGGGAAATTGTTTGGAGGAGAGACAAGACTGGAGGCAGGGAGACCAGTTAAGCATACAGCAGTTCTTGGAAGAGGTGACTTAGGCCTCAACCAAGACAGTGGTGTGTGTGTGTGTGTGTGTGTGTAGGACTGACAGGGTTGAGTGAGAGACTGGATGTGTTGCATGAGGGAGAGGGTGAGAGACCCAGATGAGTCCTAGGATTCTGGCTGGTGTCATTTACCGAGACGAGGAATTAAAGGGGAAAAAGGTTTGGGGTGGGGATATGGAGATAAGAAATTTAGTTGTAGGCATTGTGTTTGAGAGGCTTGTGGCACAATCAGGTGTACTCAGGAGGCATCTGGAGTTGAGGGCCAGGACCTCAGAAGGAGATGCAGGACTGCAAGTTAGCTTCTTGCCACTTGCACCCTTTTTCTTTCACAAGTCCAGTGCTCTCGGAATGATGCTTTTCCAATTGCTTCCCTCGACACTAGATGAGGGCCAGGTACTCCCAGTATGGAATACTGAACTCAAACCACCAAAAATACTGTCATGTGGTTGTCAGCAAGGACAATGAGGTCCCCTTGAATTTTATGCCCAGGAAAAAAATACATATATCTACATATATTTAAGCTGAAGAATAGCAATGGCATCTCTTGAAAATCAGAAGGAAAAGGGTGAAGATAAGCTGATGCCATAATTTACATCAGGTATATAAACGAGCTTGCTTTCCCCTTCTCTAAAAGCTAAGTCTTTCTGATGCTCTGAGTAGCATATATTTTAGCAGGCATTATAAATGCCTGAGATGAGGTGTTTAAAAGAAAACACAAATCTGAGTCAGACCTCTACAAAGAAAAAGAATTAACACTTAGAAGAAAAGCTGAGGTAACATTACTGCTGATTTGGCCCCAGCATGGCGATGCTTCTCCATACCTGACACCCCAAGATATAATTTCATGTATGACAGGTGCCCATTGTTGTCAATTGTCCCTGCTGGGCAAGTGATGGGAGCAAAATGTCAGTTGGCAACAGGGGTGTTAATAATCACTACAAACTTGCAAGGAGGCGTTTCATAAACTTCCTCAGCAGAGGTCACATGAAAGGGTAATTGGCATGGACCTGGCCTCCTAGAAGGTACCTTGCATTCAGGTGTTCAATTCTGTCAAAAGCTTTGATGGGAACAAATGCAGACTCCTGGTGCTCGCCACTACAAAATTGCTCTTTATATTGAAAATAGGTTGGTGTGCGTTCTGTCCCTAGAGTAATGCAGAAGAGGAAGCAGTTCCTAGTCAAGAGGCATTAGCAAGGTGACCAGTTGCCATTATACACTCCTGGTTGGCTTAATCAAAATCAACTATCTCTTTGTTAACCCATATTGGCCTCCTTTTCCTTTCAGCTGAGTCTGGTTTTCCCATCCAAGATTTTGCCCTGAGTTCTGGGAAGAGAGGCAAGGAGTGTGGCCTAGTGGAGGGGGTGGGTGCTGCAAAATGGGCAATGGAATGAGCCAACAGTTTTCAAACTCTGTTCATTAAAACATCATCATGGCCAATACATTTGGGCAAACCTCTCCCTACATTGGAGAGTCACAATGGAAAGTCCCTGAGAAGTCAAGCAGTGAAGAAACCTTTTTAATTTTGTCTTAGCATCTCCCAAACTCATTCCATCATAGATCCTGTTTTCATATCTATTAACATCCCTGTGAACTGTGGTTATTTGTCACCCATTTTAGGAAATGCTGCTAAAGGCAAATAATAGGGGTAGGCTACATAGCATTGTTTTTTTCCCTCTCTATTGGTGCAACTTGGGGTCAAGCAGAAACTCATTTTTTTTCTGGCCTTTGTTATTGAACACATTTCTAGAATGTCTGAGTCCACTGAACTGCCTTAGTTTATAGAGTTAAAGGGAAAAATTATATCTTAGTTTAATGACTAAGAATCTCTCATGACCTTGGGGTCATCACTGTGAATACCAGTGATAAGTGGCACTCTGCAGAATTGGGGATAGAGAAGGACAAGGTATAGGATACTGAGTCCAGGGTAAGCCCAGGACCACTCCTGAAACCTAACAAATTTCCTGACATATGCTTATTTTCTTTCTCTTGTCTATTTCCCCTAACAGTCATTTGTCAGAAAATAAAAGCCATTCTGGAGCCTTAAAGGTCCTAAAGAAGTAAGTGTTGAGTTTAGAAAGAAAAGGCACAGGAGTTCCATGTGTCCAGAGGCAGTGGTCTCCTGGACAGAGAGTCACGAGCTGTCGCCTGTGTCCCAAGTAGGAATGGGAGACAATTCCAATTAGTGCTTGGTGCCCTTTGGCCCACCTGAAACCTTAAATTAATCCCAGAATGTGAGCTGCCTCTAATCTTGCCTGTAGCCTGCCCCCTCTCTAGCTTACTCCTGTGAAAGGTGAAAGGGGATGCAGTCATCACTGGGAGGTGCCCACAGGCTTTTGCCGTAAGCCCTAGTCTACGCTCTATGTAGGGCAGTGATAAAGAAATTTTGTCCCTATCAGCACTCCAGCTTCTCTCCTACACTGTGTGGGCTCGAGCAATCTTACTGATTCCCATGTAGCATGTCCAGTTAACATTGCTTGAAGGGCAGATTTACATGCCTTCTGTTTTACAATACTAGGTATAGGAAACATTCCTCAGTCAGATACAATGTCCAGCCCCATAACATGGTCAGGTAAAAGAGATGCAACCACTTCACATAAAGCCTGTTCAAACACCAATTCTCTTACAAACTTTTACCTTATGTCCATTAATCCTCACATTCCTAACTCTAGCCTCCATTAGGCCATCATCAATGGGTTTTGGTTTTACAATACTAGAGAGGGGAAGTGTTCCCCAGCCAGACACAATATCCATTCCCATAAAACATCCAGGTAAAGGAGATACAACCTCTTTACATAAAGCCTGCTCAAACATTCCATCTTTCATAATCCTATCGACCCTTACATCTTTATATTCTCTCAGTCTAGTTGTAGCCTGAATCAGGGCTTCACCAATGGGTTTTGGTACTACAGTTCATGGGGCTCCTGTATCAAGGAGTCCTGGAAACTTCTCTTTTCCACCCCCTGACCATTTTACCCACTCCTGTGCAAAAGGCTTTGGGTCCCCAGTGAGGGGTCGAGCCAAGGGACCCTGGCCCTCTTGTCAGTCTTGAACTTGATTAATCCGCCGAACCACTGCCACAGTGATTGCTGGTCAGGTTTCTCATTGTAATCTCTGCCTTCTGGCTTTTTAAAATTCTCTAAACTGGGATAAATTGAGTGGACTTGTTTGGAGACCTTTAATGTTGGGGGACCAGCACGGGGTCCTTTTGTCCCCCCCAATCTTTGGTAATGCTATATTAAAACCTTGGTTTTAACCCCATCAATGACTGTTTTAGTCATACTATTTTTTTTTTTTGTGAGGAAGATCAGCCCTGAGCTAACATCCATGCCAATCCTCCTCTTTTTGCTGAGGAAGACTGGCCCTGGGCTAATATCCATGCCCATCTTCCTCCACTTTATATGGGACGCTGCCACAGCATGGCCTGACAAGTGGTGCGTTGGTGCGTGCCCGGGATCTGAACCCAGGCTGCCAACAGCGGAGTGCGCGCACTTAACCACTACACCGTGGGGCCGGCCCCGTCCCATTTCTTAATAACCATCTAAAGATTTCCACCCTGCTGGGACGAGTCCTGTGACTCGCCCCTTTCTGTTTCCTCCCTGTTTTGCTCCTATCAATGTTTGCTTTATTCGCCTTATTTCTTAAGAACTGTTTAAAAATTTCCATGTTTTTGGCCTCTTCCTATTCTCTTCTTAATTAACCTAATGATTTTATTAGCATCTGTAAAACCTATGAGGGTAAGCTGAGACAGGAAATTCAATAAGGCTTCCCAAACCGTCCCTCAGTTTCTCAGCAGTAAGGTTATATGGGGTGCTCATGTGAAAGGGTCCCCCTTAACCTTAGCATTTACCATGACCTGGGTAGCGGGCGTAGTCAGTGGATGAATATCCTGGTCATCATAAGGCCAGTCCCCCGTGGCTTGCATACGAAGCGGATCAGCTGCTTCATCTGGGGTGTTCCACTTGGCATTCATAGGGGGAGATGGACAGTCCCCTTTCTCAGCATAAACAGGCCTTACCGTGGCTTTTCTCCAGGCCACCAGGCTGGCTGTTCCCTCAGGAACAACCTCCTGTGTGTCTGGATCACATATAGCCATCTGTGTTGTTCCATAGGGAGCTGTGGGTCCTGCATCAACCCAAACACGCTCTTCCACTCTGCAGCATTCAAAACCAAAGACACAGCCCCTAAATCAGTCACTCTCACAACTCATTTCAGTAAAGGTCCTAAGGAAGCTGATGATACTGATCTACAAAATGAAACCATTCCTTCACACTATACTCCCTGTTTCAGTCGTTTCTTGGTTTTGCTCTCCCCCCATGTTGACTAACTTCTTGGTGACCACAGGTCTTAGAGGTATTTTCTATTGTCCCTGCACAATTTTTCCCTTGGGGGTGGGCTTTGAGGCTAGTGGCCCAAGTTCAGACCAACTCAAATCTGAGCTTGATTTAGCATCAAGGCCCAACCCAGCACTTTCTTTTGCTTTCATTTTAGCTATTATAGATAACAATAACCAAGGGATTTTATGTTTAGCATGCTTCTTATATTTTGCATTTCCTTATATATCCAATGAGCCAACTCCTTGGGAGTTGGGTTTATTGCCATTTCTAAATTTCATTGGTAATTTTTATCTTTAGGAACTGATTGCAGTGCAGCTGCAGTTTCATACCATGAATGACTAGGTAGCCATCCAGGGATCAAAGGCTCGTCATCCCCGCCCTTTTATTTTTTCTTTCCTCAAAGCACATGTTTCTGTGAGCCAGAGCTATTCTAGCAAATCACATTTCTCTGACACCAATTAAGGGGTTCTGAACTCAATTCCAACACTTGAGTATGGGGAGGTTTTCCTCCCACACCACCAATTCTCAGACACTAGTTGGGTCTCCTACAATTCAACTCAATTCTGACACTACCGGGAGATAGGGTCAGATTCCATGGCTTAAGGGCTCAGTCCCACAAGACTACCTCCCCGCTACTTCAGATGCCAATTGCAAGTTCAGGTTGTCACCTCTGCTTCTGATTGACCAGCTATAGATCTGAGGTTCCCATGACCCTCTCCTTGGGTTTGATTAACTTGCTAGTGTGGCTCACAGAACTCAGAGAAACATTTTATTTACTAGATTACTCGTTTATCATAAAAGGATATGTAACTCAGGAACAGCCAGATGGAAAAGATGCATAGTGCAAGGTATGGGGAAAGGGCACAGTGCTTCCATGCCCGCTCCGGGTGCCCGACTCTCCCTGCATCTCCACGTGTTCACCAACTAGGAAGCTCTCTGAATCCTGTCCTTTTGGGTTTTTATGGAGGGTTCATTACATAATCACGATTGATTAAATTCTTTGGATTGGTGATTAAACTCAATCTCCAGGCCCTCTCTCCTCCCCAGAGGTCGAGAGTGGGGCTAAAATTTCCAACCGTCTACTGACATGGTTGGTTCTCTTGGCAAGAAGCCCCTATCATCAGGTGCTTTCCAGAAGTCACCTCATTAACATGACAAAGGACGCCTTTATTGCTCCCATCTCTTAGGACATTCCAAGACTTTTAGGAGCTCTGTGCCAGAAATAGGGATGAAGACCAAATACATATTTCTTATTATAAATCATAATATCACAGAGTGCATTAAGATATTTTTGTATCCTTCCTTTTTCTTTGTTCTTGATTCAGAATAGTTAAGTCAGCTTTGGTAATCACTTGTTCAGAGGAATAGCCTTGCTGTTTCATTTCCTTGGTTAGTGATGCTTTTTTGAGTGAGGAATTATTCACCCCCTTCCCATTAATTCCTTTAAGAATATGGGATGCTACCAAAATAGTTTAGAACTAACTCTTTAGATGAGTTCCTGGGAGCCCATGTGTGTGTTTGTCTCTTTCCTCCCTCATCTAACTCCACTTCCTTTCCTAGTCTTCTGTAGAGAGGGAAGGAACTTCCTCCACTTCAGACCCTTCGTTTTCATCCATAAGTGAACTTTGTGTGCACTGTCGAGAGACAGTGATGAAGCTGTGGACTGAAAACAGAGCAAAGAAGGAGAAGGCAGAAAAAAGGCAAAAGAGGAGAGGGGGAAGACTTACGTGGAGAAGGCATTGTTCTGTTTCTCACATCGGATCCCCTTGCAGTTATTCGGCTCATCGATGGCTCTGGTCTCATAATAAAAGTAAAGCTGGTTCAATCCATTGGCAAAAGCCAGCAGTACCAGGCAGTAGATAAAGAGGAATTTGAGGATATCAAGCAGCATGCGCCCCAAAGAGATCTGCAGAGGCCCTAAGTGGGAGTTGGCTGTGAACAGGGATATGAGACGCAGCGAACTTAAAATGTTGGATATTGCAAAGAGTGCCTCTGCAATCAGAGTCGGGTGCCACATTTCCCATTCTTCCCTTGGACGAGAACCATTATACTGAAAGAAACAACAAGTGCACAAGATGAGAGGTACAGTGAGCATTTATAAAACTTTCACCTCTTTCCCCCCTTCTGCACCCAAAAGAAAGCCACCAAAGTAAGCATCAAACATTCATTTATACAATGGGCCCCATGCATGGCACTATTTGTCTTTTTTTCCCACCCGATCAATACATGATGCTAATAAGTCTCTTCCTCCCACTCTCATCCAAATATATGCCCAGTATATACGCATAGAAAAATGAATTTCGGAGCAATCATCTGGAGCAAACACCTGTGGTTTACCAATAGATATTTTCTAACTGTGAGTTTACCAGATTATTGGGGAGCATCACTGGAACAGAACCACTGGTATGCCCAAGGTAGTGGGGACAATTTGCTCTGCTTCCTAATGAGATTTCAAATTAGATTTACCTCCCAACCCCCCATTCTGTTCTGAGCATCACAGACAACTTGTAGTTACTGAAGGACAGGGATAGGTTCAGCCTCCTCAGTGTGCAGTGCTCATCCTGACTGCCCTGCTGACTGTGGTTTGGGGCTGACGGAGCATCCTTACAGGGTCATTACTCAGGTTTCTGCTGAATTTTTGACAGTCTGTAATGTACACCATACTATTACAAATCGCATGTCAACCCTCCAGGTAGTGAATTTAGTACTGCCCACACAGTGGTGTATGGATGTATTTTATTGTTCCTTTGACAGCCCTACAAGTTCGAATGTTCCTCTAGCACAAATGAAGAACCAGAGGGTTGAAGGAGGGGAAGAACCAGTATTTCTGGGGCTCGTTGCAGATTTCTCAGCCTGTCCTGGACTTTCGGCTCCTGGAATTTGGGGGTTGTCTCATAGAAAGATGGCTTCATTGTGAGACCTGAGCTCCAATTTGGGCTTTGTCACTTAAAACTGCCTCTATCTCTCAATTTCACCGTAGAATGAGGATGTTATCTACTCCTACCCACTGCACACGTTTGTCATTATGTATCCATATGTGAAAGTCTGTGTATCCCATAAGGGGAGATGTTATGGAAATACAAGAAATTGCTTATTACCTTCCCCAAGACAGAAGTAGATTTTGCCTGGAATTCAGTCTGAAGCATATTGCCTTGAGCTCTCATCTAAATATCACAATTTCTCAGGACTAAATGTAAACAACCTTCCTGAGAAAATGTTGCATTGGGGGCCAAATTATATTGTTAGCATTTCTAAAATGTGCTTCGGTTCCAACAACTGAAGAAACTGGTGTTAAAATCATGTGTGTATATCCCATATTCTTTACTGTCAGAGGAGTTTGGAGAAACCTTGCCACACTTGTGCTTCTGTTTCACATAGACTTGAGGTGGCCAATCAGCTTTATAAACTCTTGGCCAAATCTTGTAGCTCTACATTTTTCTTTCCAAAAAAACATTTGCTGCATTGCTGTGAGGGGTGGGCATTGTTATGCCTATTTTACAAGTGGACGAACTAAAATCCAGAGAGGCAGAGTGACTTGCTTAAGATCACACAGCAAGTTGGTGGAAGAGCCAGGACTAAAACTCAGGTCTCTAAACACTCAGTCTAGCAATATTTCTATTAAATGTTACTTACATGATAGTTGATATCACAGCATATATGTTAGATAGGCCTTTAAAGGTTTTGAGGTATATGTGAGAAATGGAGTCTCTGATGATAACAAAACAGATCTATGTTTTAAAACTAGAGATTATCAACTGGAACATGTATAGCTCATAATTTAGGGTTTTTTCTCTGCACAGCCACAACTGTAACCACAGGGAAGTCTACTACACATGGGATGGTGAATCTGGATTTGCAGAATACACACAAGTGTGAAAGATGATTCTTATGGCAAATCTATGCTTTGCATATATGCCTTTGTAGAAAGATATTATAGAATATGAGACCAGAGAATAGACTTAGAGCTCATTTAGCATAGAGGTCAGCAAACTTTCTGTCAAGGGCCAGATAGTACATATTTTCGGCTTTGTGGGCTATGTGGTCCCTGTTGCAAGTACTCAACTCTTTCCTTGTAGAACTAATAGACAATATGTAAACAAATGAACGTGGCAGCAGGGCATATTTGGCCTGCAGACCATAGTTTGCTGACCCCTGATCTAATACAAGTTGTTTTCAAACTGTGCTCCTTAAAGCCTGAGGATTCAGTGGCGGCATCTGGTGGCCACTGTGGGAACCAAAGAGGAGGCCTAGAAGATTCATTGCTTAATCCAAATTCAGTCCTTTGAGCTCTTTAATACACTGAAGTTCTGCATAAGTTTTAACTTCAAGATGTGGTTCTGTGGAAAAAATTAAAGAGTTGAAAGCCACTTATCTAGTCCAATCTTCTTATTTTTTCAAAGGCAGAATCTAAGGCTTGGAGGGGTAGAAGGATGGCCTATGGTAATCCATGTGAGTATCAGAGCAGAGATTAAATTCAGTTTCCTGACTCTTGAGGTAGTGATATTGGGAGGAAAGTGGTTTTTCTTATATTCTTTGAGATAGAATGCAGCTTGAAAATTGGACTCTATGCCTTTCAAAGTGGGCTCAAAAGCAAAATATGAAGAGGGACAGCCTAATGTGGGGACTCAATAGTAATAAGAATGGGGGGATTGTGTCTTCAGCCAAGAAAGGACCACAATTCAGTTGGTATCAAAGTTCAGATTTAGTATGGAAGTAAGGTGGTGGTAGGATAAATCTAGGTGGTGCTATCCCAGAAAACAATTCTCCATTTGTAAGGTTATTTGGGGGCACTGAGGGCCAATCTTATGTGTATTTGTTCCTTTTGAGTACTTTGGTGTGTGCCTTTTGGTTCCTGTTGTTGAAGACCACGTGAGGTGGAGTATATATATTGTTGACTAATTTTCACTCTAATAAAGGATCTTCTTTAAGGCTAGCTTATCCCACAGCACTTCTGTACTGCCTCAGTACAATGGTAATCTGAAATGTTTCAAGGGGCCTGGGGACCAGCTCTTGTGGCTTCACCTCATAGATGTTGGCTCAACCTACTTGGAGAAGTTCATCTCAGACTGGTGTGCCTCTGTAGATGAGTGGATCAGACTGCCCGTTTACAATTTCTCAATGCAAATCCAAAGTCTGCATGTGGCAAGTCTTGCTTTGTAAATTCTCCTTTTTTGAGAAGGATTCCAACTTCTTGGCAAATGTCTCCTTTGAGTTAAGTGTTTGTCAATTGAGGGGCATTTACTCAGCTTAGTAGAGCTGATTTATCTTTACACTCTGTGGTGGGGAGGTGTCTACCTCCTTGGAAGCCTTGCCAGTCAAGTTGGAAGGTTATGTGATTAGCTAATGTTGGGCATCTATAGACATATTTTCAAATCCCCAAGAGTTAATTCTTTTCTTGATCATTTATTCTAAACTTTCTTGTTTAAGCAAAATGCACCAATTTCTAGATTGATAATTTATTGTCCCTCCAGGGTATAAATACCACTTCCAAAGGAAGAAATGTGGTTTTTTTAGGCAAACAGTGTTACTTAGTCAGCAGAGTGCCAGAATGACATGGATTTCATCCAGGCACATTAAAGAGAGATTCAAATATTTTCCTCACCAGCTTTTTCTTGTAAGGAAGTTGTAAGTATGTGTTAAACGATCACCACAAGTATAAGGCATACTCTTGGGCTTCTTTCGAAAGTGTTTCATGACTGCATTCAATATTCATGCTCCATATAACTAACTCCCAAGGTCTTAAAATTTATGCAATATGCATATTAGAGATATAAAAATAAACTAAGTTGTTGGAGATTTGGGGAAGAGCCATATTCTCATTCTAAAACTCCTTAATGTAGGATTTAGTGCCAAAAAGCTTGACTGAGTAGACAATCTTGAAGACTGAATTGTCAGCCTTTCCTCATGCTAGAAAAGTTCAACTCAGGGTAGAAGGAGCACAGCCATTCTACTATCTAATGAGCACCAAACCTGAACTTGGAGCCTGTGACTACCCAATGTGAGGTGTTGGACATGAAATTATTTTTCAGAATAATTCAGGCTGTACCTTGTGTGGGAAAAGCATCAAGGTGGGGTGTGTGTGTGTGTGTGTGTGTGTGTGTGTGTGTGTGTGTGCATACATTATCTGAATTGGTAGAGAGACATAGGTTGGGCAATACTCAAAAAGCCAGATTCATAACAGCTTGAATGATCATCCTGGTGGCAGAGACGATTAAAGAAATATGTCCCCTGCAGTGAAGTTTCTAGGGTCCTGCTACCTGTCATATGAAGAACACTTGAGCAAAGTGTGAATATTTAGCTTTCAGAAGACACAACTCAGCGGGTTAGGGAGAGGACTTCATATTGGAAGCACTATTATGGAGAGGGAACAGCCTTGTTCTGTTTGACCCCACAGGGAAGAAGGATTACTAATGGATGTGTCACAGGGAGAATAATATTAGAAAAGTATAAAGTAGCACTTTCTAATGAAGTGGTAAGAATTGAGAGAGGCTTTTGGAGACAGTGAATTCAGGAATTTTTCTGTCCCTGCTCTAGGCAAGTGTCAGTGGGCCATCCTCTTGGCAAGGATATTGTAAAAAGAATTTAAACACTGACTGGATGGGTGGGAGGCTGAAGATCCTTTTAGTCTCAGAGTTGAAGAAGCTAAGGATTCATTTGAAAATTGCTCCATTCTCCACTTTCTTTGCTTAGGTGGACACTGCTTACAAACCATTGAAGGAATTCTGTTTATATGGTACTTTCCCACATGGATTGGAGTGTTATCAGCCCTTTCCCTCAAACCCTTTATACTCCCAAGGCTAAAGCTTAATGTAACCAAAATCATTGCCTGAGAAAAATGGCAGACATTCCAAGTTACCTTGACATAAGCCACAATCTTCAAGGAAATAGTTGCCAGGTAGAGTGAGTTCATTGCAAAATCCATCAGGTTCCACCAGTCATGGATGTATTCAGTAAATCCACCATCCCACATTTCCTTAATCTCCCCCCAAATGAAACCTGAAGAATGGAAGCAAAAGGTTTATTTCTATACAGGGTCAGAATAGTCATCATAGTAGGATTCCCCCAAGTAAAGAAAGATGAAATCAATGAGTGAATTGGGATCAGTGAAGTGGAGCTCTAGAGATAATGATCAGTTACCTCTCTCTCTTTCCTACCTCATCTCTCAGTTTTGAACTTGCTAAACCTGATAGGCTTAACCTGAAGATGCCCATATGTTACACTTTTCTGGATACTACTCACTTTCAGCATTGTTACTACAGTTACTGGAATGCTGTTGCAATTTTGGGTGCCTGATTCTACCCTCTTTCCATTTTAGAGTGGGAGTAATTTCATCAATAAATTAACTAGGTTAATATTATCCCATAGTCCTTAGTTTCTACTATGTGCTAGAGGGAAACCTTCCCAATGAGTTTTGAGGTGAGCAAGCTGACCATGGCCCAAATTACTGGATGTTGGGGCTGAAGCTAGGCAGTGGGGCCCGAAATAATTCAGAATTTTCTTTTCTCCTTTCTCCTCTCATTTTGTGGAGGTTTCATGGAATTCTGCCTGATAACAGATGGTTCTTTAGCCTTAGAATGTGAAAAGCAGTAAAAGGTGTGGCTGTGGTCAATGTCAGTGCTTCTCAGACTTTAAAGTGCATATGGATCACCCAGGGATCACGTTAAAATGCAGAGTCTGATTCCACAGATCCAAGGCAGGACGTGAGATTCTGTGTGTCTAACAAGCTCCCAGGTGATGCTGACATTGCTGGTTTGGGGACCACAGTTTGAGTAATAAGGACTCAGAGAATGGCAATGCATTGGAGGGTTCAGTGTAACCTAATTATGCCTGGAGACTACTGGTAAGGCTGCTTTTGCCAGGAATTCTGTGAATTTCCCAGGTTACCCTACTGATTGTGAACTCAATATCCAAATAGGATGTGGACCCTGAATAAGTACTGGGATTGTATGGAGTAGCCACGAGAAAGCAGCAGATCCAAGTGCCCTCCACCCCCAGTTATGGGAAAGAGGCCACTGAAGAGATTCATAGGCATTGCCCTGCCTAGCTTACCTGAGGCCCATTCTGACTGACATTTGGCTTTCCCTCTAAACCAATTGACAGACAGCTTCCTTCCCCTTGATGATGTTAAGTTAGCTGAAACAAGCCCTGGATACACTGCCTATCTCACTGTGAACTATGCAATACTGAGTGATCAGGGCCTGAGGAAGAAGGAACCACATTTTCAAGACATCCAATAAAGGGCCACCCTACTGCACAGAGGGAAGTTGCCCTAGTTCAGGGCAAGTCTGATTGCCTATTCCAGCAGTTTCTTTAGACAGGACCAGGAAATAGGCTGGTGATAGCTCCCAGTGCCTTTGACTTACCAAGAACCCATGGCAATATCATCCATTCCACGACAGTTGGAGGAGGGCCCTGCACATGGAGGTCTGTCCTGACGATGTGCTGAGAAGCCAGGAGAAGCATGAAGAGGAAAGTCAGATATGACGCTGTGTGGCAGATAAACTTGATAAAGGGTTTCTTGATGAACAGCCCAAGGTTGCTCCTGGGTGAGATCAGATAAGCTATAGACAGCATGGGAAACAGGAACCCAATGGTCATGCAGGTCAGAAGCTTGACTACCCAGTGTTTCCGTCGCCATCCAGGGAAGCCGTCATACCACAGAGTGGCAAGCAACTGTTGGCAATTGGGCTGAGCAACAAACTGGGAGAAGAAGAGAACAAGTTAGGCATCTAAGACGTCCAGGAGGAAGTCTACATTTATAATACCTTCCTAGTTTACAGCCAGCTGCATGGCCAATCTCCAGAAGAGGTGTGATTTTCAGGTTCCCGTGAATGGGCCCGGCCCCAGAGAGAGCTCTACATGTCAAGCTACAAGACTAGATTTTCCTTAGAGTTGATTATATGTTTCATATATTAAACAAAATCATTCTGTTCATGCCTCGTTATTTCCCCTTCCATCATGTTAGAGAAATGGTTCCCAAAACCTGGCTTTGCATTAGAATCATCCAGGGAATATTAAAAAATCCAGATTCCCAGGATGCACCACAGATTGACTAAATGAGCCTCTCTCTGGGGTATAGCCTGGGCAGCTGTTTTACAAAGTTCTCTTGGGAATTTACACGCCTCTTAGCAGAGAATCATGGGGATATTTCATTTCAAATTGATTCACATTTACTCATTCCCCCAGCCTACGTGAGGTCATAAACAAATGTTCACTTTGGGCAAACACAAATTGGCAGGGAATAAGCTCATGCCTGTGGCTATGGTTTGGAATGGAAATGAGTTCTCTTTTTAATTTTGTCTTTTTTCCCCTTTGGTTCTGAGCACCTCTTGGTTGGCTAGCAATGAATCAGGTTGCTACTTTTCCATCTATTTTACACCCTCTCTAGTCTAGACATGCAAAGGAGGAAAAAATATTTGGGGACCAATATTACAACATTGTAAACTAACTCAGCTGGGATTTTACTTAAAGGCAATCTACAAAGTGTCAGTGATTAATAGTTAAAAAATCATCAGCATTGCAAGTCACCCTCCAGCTGCTGCTTCCTGGTAAGCAACTCAATAAGGAGTACAACTGTCAGCCATGATTTTATATACTGCCTATATTTGACTACTCCAGCTCCCCATGGGAAAGGTTATATAGAGCTTCACCATATAGCTTACTAGTACAAAGGAAATAAATTTCTTCCATCATTTACCCAACACCCAAGGTAAACTAGCCCAACTTTATTGTTAATATGATTGTGAAGGTCACTTCACAGTCTCACAGATGTTTTTGGATTAGATACTACATGGTGGCTTAATTCTTTCCTTAGATGAATTCATTCTTTAGATGAAGAATGTCTTCATCTGAGGGATGGAGATAATAATAGCATCTACTATATAGGGTCGGTGTGAAAATTAAGATCAGTTACTACACGTGAAACACTTAGAATTATGCGTAGCACATAATAAGTGCTCATTAAATCTTAGCTGCATATATCATCATGCATGTGACAGGATCAGACTTAGACATTAGAAAGATCCTTGTGGTTATTGAGTGGAAAATGGATTAGGGGCAGAGGGTGGGCAAAACTAGAGGCAGGAAGGCCAGTTAGAAAGCTGTTGTCAACCTTGTACAAAATGATCGTGACTTGGACTAAAGTAATGGCAGTGGAAATGGAGAGACGTGCTCAGATTCAAAATATAGTGAGGAGGTGGAATTGGCAGGATGCAGTGACAGAGTGAAGTAATAGATGAGGTGTGAGGGTAAAGGGGAGAGAGATTCTCGTTTGGGTGAGCTGAGGGATAGTAGTGTCATTAACTGAGAGTGGGCACACTGAAGCTGGAACAGGTTTGTGGAGATGCATACATTTTTAGACCAGTTGAGTTAGATCTGTCTGTGGGACATCTAAATGGAGATATCCAGATTGATGTACTGATGTTATACAGCAGGGGTCGGCAAACGTTTTCTGTACAGGGCCAGATAGTAAATATTTGAGTCTTTGCAGGGCATATTGTCCCTGTCACAACTACTCAATTCCGCTGTTGCAGTGCAAACTCAGCCATAGACAATATGTAAGTATGTTAATGAACGGGCGTGGCAGTGTGCCAATAAATCTTTATTCACAAAAACAAGCAGCAAGTTGTAGTTTGCCAATCCTTGTTAACGGTATTGCTCCCTGCTGCAGCCAGAACCAAAAAGATATTTGGACCACTTTCAGCAATGGTCTTTATGACCTCCTGGGACTTCCCCTTGTGTATCCCCCAAGAACTCTGACTCCAGAAAGCACTTTCCCCGAAAGCAGAAATGCAGAGGTGAAGCTTCGTTTAATAGTGGATATTACCATCCAACCTTCATCTTCAATGTCTGTGCTCTGATTTTCGATTTGGCTGAAGATGGTAATTTTAAAGTTGGACAGGTTTTATTTTCCCTTTTTATATCTGACAAGAGTAACGTATGGAGGTGTGCATTCTGGTAGAACAAACTGCAATTAGAATATTATAAAATAAATTTTTAACCCACAATGTAGTATCTAATCCAAAAACATCTGTGGGCTTTGAAAGCACAATCCTGATTCCTGCTTGCACATTGAAGTTCAAATTTGACAGATTATTTAATCAATCTCTAATTGATTTCAAGAATGCCTCAGAAAGAGGGATTGCAGGATAAATAGCAGAGTGTGTACATGCTGTATGCTTGATTGCACTGAAAGCCAAACTATACAGAGCCTAGAGCAGTAGTTTTTAATTTCAATGAAGTCCAATTTATGTTTTCTTTTGTTGCTTGTGCTGTTGCTGCCATACCTAAGAAACCATCACCTGATCCAAGGTCACAAAGATTTACACCTATGTTTTCTTATTCATGTTTGATAGCTTGAGTTCTTATATTTAGGTCCTGATCCGTTCTGAATTAATTTTTGCATATGGTAAGAGGCCCAACTTCATTCATTTGCATGTGTGTATTCACTTGTCTCAGCAGCATTTTTTGAAAAGACTACTATTTCCCCATTAAATTGTTTTGGCACCTTTATTGAAAATCGACTAACCATAAATATAAGGGTTTAGTTTTGGACTCTTAATTCTATTCCATTTATCAATAAGTCTATTTTTATGCCAGTACCACACTGTCTTGATTACAGTAGTTTTGTAGTAAGTTTTGAAATTGGGAACCATGAGTGTTCCAATTTTTTTCTTCTTTTTCAAAATTGATTTGGCTATTCTGCCTCCATTGCATTTCCATATGAATTTTACGATCATCTTGTCAATTTACGCAAAAAACAAAAGCTAGGGTTTTGATAGGGATTGCATTGAACCTGCAGAACAATTTGATGAGTATTGCCATCTTAACAATGTTAAGTTTCCCAGTTCATGAGTGTGGGGTGTCTTTCCATTTGTTTGGGTCTTCAGTTTTCTTCAATAATGTTTTGCAATTTTTAGTGTACAAGTCTTACACTTCTTTTGCTAAATTTATTCCTTAGTATTTTATTCTTTTTGATGCTATTGTAAATGGAATTATTTTCTTAATTTTGTTTTTGGATTTTTCGTTGTTAGTGTACAGAAACACAATTGATTTTGTATGTTGATCTTGTATCCTGCAACCTTGCTGAAATCATTTATTATCCCTAACAGTGTTTTGTTGTTGTTTTTGATTCCCTAGGAATATATCATCAGCAAATAGAGACAGTTCTACTTCTTCCTTTCCAATGTGGATGCTTTTTATTTCTTTTTCTTACCTAATTGACCTGGCTAGAATCTCCACTACAATGATAAATAGAAGTGGGGAGAGTGGACATTCTTGTCTTGTTCCTGATTTTAGGGGAAAAGCTTTCAGTCATTCTCCATTAAGTGTGATATTAGCTATGGCCTTCATCAGGTTGAGGAAGTTCTAGCCCAGTTTTTTATCATGAAAGAGTGTTAGATTTTGTCAAATACTTTTTCTGTGTCAATTGAGATGATCATGTGTTTTTTTTTTTCCTTCCTTCTATTAATGTAATGTATTACATTGATTGATTTTGTTATGTTGAACCACTTTTACATTCCTGGGATAAACTCCACTTGGTCATGGTGTATAATCTTTTTTATCTATTGCTGGATTTAGATTGCTTTCTGTTAAGCCTATTGTTTGCCTCATCTGTTATCCACTGCCTCAGGCAGCCTTGATGTTGAAGAATGGCTGCTGATTTTTTCCAACAAATACACCTAGGGAAAGGGCCATTGGTTCTGACTCGGAACACATAAAAACAAGCCCTGTGAATGGAGCTTTTCTAGGGAGTTGCCAGACAGGTCAAATAATGACAATTCTCTAGGGATGAGTCTTTTTGGGGAGCTTCAAACTCAGTCTTCCCCTGCTCCGGTGGCTATCAAGCTGCTGCTTTTCAGTGACTGTGGTTCCAAGGCTGTCAGTTTTCGAGGCTACTGTGGAGCCAGGTAAAGGTAGATAGGAATTGGGCAAGTTAAAATACCACAAAACTTGTTCTTACCAAGATTCAGCTGTCTGTCTTGAATAATACTCCTCTAATTGTTGCAAGCCTTTGGTTAATTTCCAGAATTGTGAAAAAGTTGATTTTGAAAATTTTCCCAGTGTCTGGTTTGTTTTTGAAGGAGTGGGTTTTCAGAAGTCCTTACTCCATCATTCTGGAAGTGCTATCCCTCGTGACTTTTTAACTTTTCAAGAAGGGAAGTGATGTTGTATTCATGTGTAAATTAGTGCAAATGATAGAGTCATTTCCCCTCCTCCTGGCTTCCCTCCCCAAGGGGCCTCAATAAAACAAAGTTTGAGCTGTATAGGAGCTTCTTAAAAGCCAGAAGACTGAGTGTTGCTCAAGGACTGGGAGCATGTTGTAGTCTCCATTACATTCCCAATATTTTGCAAAATGCCTGGGACAAGGTAAACGCTGAATAAATATTTGTTGAATGAGTGATTGAATAAATAGGTCTGTGCTGGGCTAACCTTGGTGGAACACTCTCTTTCCAAAGCCTGCTGTCTTTGGTATATGTAGAGGGTAAAGCCTGGTAGCTAAGACAAGTCTCCTGGGACTTACAATAAGACCTACTCTTCACAGAGTCAGACCCACTACCATACCATATTGAGCTCTTATAATGTGCCAGACACTGTACCAGATTTTTCACATGCATCATCTCACAGCAACCCTAAAGGCAGATATCAGTATTATATCCATTTTACAGATGATGGGACTGAGCCCAGGCTCATATCCTGGAGCCCTGGTTTGGCTGACTCCATAGACCAAGCTCTTAAACACCGTATTCTGGCAATCCATGGATGGTGTAATCTGAGGCTTGCAGATCTGAGGCCAGTGTCTTCCCCATTGGCCTTGCCACAGTGATTGAAATGCCCACATCACTTATTGCTTTGGGTTAAGGCATTTAAGTTATATTCATGTTTGTAGGAAGTGGTACTATATGAAACTGCTAACTACCCTTAACAGTTTAAAGTGAGTATATCATATTAGCCAGTGATCTAGCTATAAGGGGCCTGCCGGCCAGCAAAATGCAGAAGCAATGGGGCCCTCTCCAGGTCTGGGATCCTGAGTGGCAGCTAGGAAAGGCAGGAAGAGTGACACATTGCTAAGGACATGGGGGAAACACTGAAGATCTTAGCCTCCTGGTTTAGCCCCAGGCCAGATCTGCATGGGACTCACCTTTTCAACCTGTCTAAATCTTTTCTTCATAAACCTGCTAGGGCCCTCACTGCGATTTTTTTTTCCCCTCTGCAATGCTTCATTTCTCCAATGCTCCCAGGCAAGAACTGAAAATTAATGTTTTCCTTACTGCATAGGACTTTTGGAAAAGCCCTGGCTTTTTTCCTTTTAACATAAAGCTGTGTTTTTAATGGAGGGGCTCAATAGCTCTTTGCCTTTCCAAAGAATAATTCTTGATATCAATGATCTCAGGGTCTACTGGAAAGAGCCCACGCTTCCCCCAGACAACTAGCAAAACCACTTTGATTTCACCTCAGCAGAGCTCTGACTTCATTCATTCAGTGAGAAAATTATCTCCCTAGCTCCTTACCAGTACACTGTATGCAACTTTGGTTCCTACAGCTGTCTAAATAATCACGTGGCTGTATTGCCTGATTCACACGCTGAACCCAAGGCAGAACAAAATTTGACTTGCTCATTGCCAAGGGAATGCAAGATCAATGTGATTCAATTTAGGCATTTCAACAAGTATTTCATACACCTGCTCTGTGCCCAGTGCTGTGTGGCGCGTGGGGAGAGGGTCGCAACAAGAGAGACTGAGGGTGATTCTGGCTTACAGGATCTCATTGAGATACCAGCCAAACTCGCGTGAAACAAGTAACAGGACAATAATATTTGCGTTCAGACGTCCACACAAGCAGTACAGATGGTAAAAGTATCAGGTTCCCAGACGGTTGGCTCTCATAGGCTGGTGAAGGCTACTCCCCTCCAAATTGAAAGATTTTGCCAAGTAAGGACATGAAAAAAACCCATGCCCCTTCGATCTCCTGTTACCACCATTTTATAAAAAGAAAGGTCAGAATAAAGTATAGTCAGTCAAACTGGAGCCGCTTAGTGTTAGTTATGAGGCATCACAACTTAGGAACTCAGGGCATTCAGAGATGGGACAAATAAGCAAGCTCTAGAGTCAGAAGGAAAGGCTGCAGAGAATCATTAAATCAGAGAACCTCACTTCCTTCTGGAAGCCTTTCCTGATTGCCCCAGCCAGAGGCGATCCTTCCTCCTTGAGCTCAGACCACTTTGCTTCTTCCTTGTGGTACCTCTTAGAGCCTACCTTGTGTTACACTTACTTATGTGTAGAACCCACAACTCGGCCTTATTATTAGATGGTAAGCTTCTGAAGGGGAGGGACGATTTTCTATGTGTCATTTCATACCCCAAAGGGCTTTGCAGGCATTTACTGTATTTGTTAAAGTCAGAAAATACTCTTCTCTGCCTCTTTGCTAAACTTCAGGCCTGAATGTTCAACTCCCAGTGGGCATTTCAAACACATAACTCAAACAGAACTCTTTCCCCCTAAAGTCCTCCAAAACACACACACACACACATTTCTTTTTTCACCTTGCATTCTGTGTGCTCAAGGTATTTCTTTAGTAGTGGTCGTAATAGTCACAGATTAAATGCACACAGAACTTCCTATGTTTTGGATACTTTTAAAAGCACTTTATGGTACATATATACAATGGAATATTATTCAGCCACAAAAAATGAGCAAATCCTGCTATTTGTGACAACATGGATGGACCTTGAGGGCATTATGCTAAGTGAGATAAGTCAGAAAAAGACAGATACTGTATGATCTCACTTATATGTGGAATCTAAGAAAAACAGACAAACAACAAAAAAGGATGAGATTTATGGTTACCAGAGGCAGATGTGGGGGTGAGGGGAGAAGGAATTGGAGGAAGGTGGTCAAAAGGTACAAACTTCCAGTTATCAGTACTAGGGATGTAATGTACAGCCTGATGACTCTAGTTAACACTGCTCTATGGCATATTTGCAAGTTAAGAGAGTAAACCAGAGAGTTCTCACCACAAAGAAAAAAAATGTTTTTCTTTTCTTTTTTTGCTTTTTCTTTTTATTGTATCTATATGAGATGGTGGATATTAACTAAACTTACAGTGGTAATTATTTCACAATATATGTAAGTCAAACCATTATGCTGTACACCTTAAACTTATACAATGGCATATGTTGATTATGTCCCAATAAAACTGGAAAAAATAGGAAGGAAAAAAGCACTTTATATGTATTAAGAAACCCAGGAGGTTAATACTATATTTACATTCATTTTACAGATGAGAAAACTGAGGCTCAGAGAGGTTAAATAGTAATAATAATGACAATTAACATTTGAGTGCCTACTGTGTGTCAAGCACTGTAGTAAGTGCTCATTTAAGAGTAATGCGCTCAGGATAGACTTCCTTGTTTATTGATTGATTCCCCACTCTCTGAGGGGGCAACAGAAGGCGAGGGAAAGTCCCCTGGTAGGAGCAGAGGATCTAGAGGTTGGAGTGTGCTCCTGAGAAGTAAGCCAGGCTGTGAGGCAGAGAAAAAAGCCAGTAGCAGTGAGCTTCCAGTGGTTCTATTAGGAACAGGCAATGGTCAGAGGAGAAAAATCTTTAACTCCCACAATCCACCCTGTTGCCTGCCATGGAGGCTGTCAGTGAGAAAAAAATTATATCAAGATAAAACATGTCAGTCCCATGCTGAGTCACCTAACTGGTTATTTTCAGATGATTTTAAATTGTTGGGTGTGCACAAAAGTGTAATAGGTGAGACTGGAAGAAAAGTCACCTTGACCTACATTCAACATTCAAAGGTTTGCAAAGCAGTACAGGCCTGTTGTTCTCTGATCTAATTGGCAATGAGTTATCTTTGTGTGTTTCCTAAAAGAGATCAGCTGACTTCAAGCTGGGAGACTTACAGCTGTAAACACTTCTTCTTTAGTTCATTTAGAGGAAAAGAGAATCTGAAAAGTAAGAATGAGTCGCCCCCCCCCCCCCCAGGGGAGGTGAGATCGGGAAGAAAAATCGAGTTCCGGCTATGGCAGGATCTGAGATAAGGGCCATTCTCGGTAGTTTGAAAAAATCTACTGATCTTTCCAGAACCTCATTCTGCTCCCTCAGTGAATGGCTGCACATTGGAATAGGCCCAACTTTCATTGCATTAGATGTCAGTTCTTCCAACGAGTCCAGTTGTGTGGAAGGGTGTATTTAAACAGCCAGCCAGCAGAAATGTCCTGAGATAGAATGAGTTTTGTTGGTTTGTTTTGTAGTTGCCAATCAAGCTTGGCTCTGAAGAGGAGAAAAATGCTCAAAAACGAAATCTGTGGCAATGCAAAATTTCCCGAAGAGGGAGGAGAAATGTTCAAAACACCTTCCTTCCCTCACCATGGCAGTGAGCCTGCTGAGCCATACCTTCATTAAGCGGTTCAGCTTTTTACCACTGTGGCAGAAATTTGAGACAAAGAAACAAAATTTAGCAAGTAGTTTAGGCCCAGATTATGACTGGAAGTAGCCCCTACATTTCACATGTAGTCTCTAACACAATTTGATATTTACTCACTCAGATCACTAATCCATGGTGAATTTTTTTGAGAAAGGATACCAGTGTTTACCAGGGATTACTGAGTCATTTTGTATTCAACTGGCTGTTGTTGCAACTAGGTAGCCAACTTGGTTCCGGAGCTGGGATACCAATATCAATGGCAACACAGGTGCAGACTCACAAAATAAGTCAACTGGCAGTCATACTTCTAATTTCAAACTAGAGCTAAGCTCAATAATTTGAACTAAACGGAGGAAGGTGAAGCCAGATGCTGAAAACTCTGTTTTAGAACCCATATCTTAAAAATATGATTTTCCACTTGCAAGTATACACAGCAGTCAGAATTAGCTAAATGGGGTTTCCTGGCAGATGTTATAATTCTCCGGTGTCGGAGGTGATGGGCTCTGAAAGCATCTAGTGCAGCTGAATTAAGTCCAATGCAATGGCTTACTCTAGACAGGAGATGGCTGCAGAGGGTGGTGGGAGCTCACTTCCTACCCCAAAGAGACGGGTTCTAGAAGGAAAGGGGACCCTGTATTGGAAAACTTCTCACCAAGGGGGGAGCAAGTGACCTTGCATGTCAGGGCAACTGAAGAGGAGAGCCTGGAAACTCACTAAACCCAAATAAGAAGTGTGATTAGGTCAGCTGAGAGATGCAATCCTACCAGTTTAAATCAATGGGCTGGAAGGAGAAATACCTTGAGGAATAAAAATATCAAAGCAGAGAGCAATAAACCATTGATCAAGCTAATGACACATGAAACAGAGCAGGGGGGAAATACAATGGGTGTGAAAGAGGCAACAGATTCTGATGGCATAAATCTTGGAGTGCCCTGGCAATAGGAAGCCCAGTGCTGGGAGGATGCTACAGGTCCACAGATCCACAGTCCCTAGTCCAAAACCCTTGGGGCCAGATGTGTTTTGGAATTCTAAATTTGTCAGATTTTGGAACACTAATATGCTGTCTGTGCCATGTATTAGGTAACATCCCCAGTGGGGTTTGAGGCAGGACTCATAATTAGGGTTGCCAAATTTAGCAAATAAAAATACAAGACATCCAGTTACATTTGAATTTCAGATAAGCAATAAATAATGTTTTATATAACTATGTTGCAAATATTGTAAGGGACATACTTATACTAAAACATTATTCATTGTTTATCTGAAATTTAAATGTATCCTGTAGTTTATCTGGCAACCCTACTGTAATCAAACACATTAATATTTCAGCAGTGACATCTATGAATTCTTAGACTCAGTGGGATAAATAAAGACTATAAATTGCCTCACATCAGTTCATCTCAGGTTTTGCCACCATATGAGTTTTGATAGAAAATTTATTAAAAATATTTTTTGGTTTTCAGAACTTGGTGGATTTTGGAATTGTGGACCTGTATTTGTTTAATAGATAAATTTTTAAAAATGAAGAGATCTATGGTAAGATGTGTTCATGCCTTCAGTGTATCTAGTTCTTAAGGGCCAAGTTCCCGCCCTCAACCCTTTTAGGTCATAGGATGTGTTCGGATAGTGCAGATCCTGAAGGATTGGGGTGAATGGGAGATTAAGTCAGGTCTGCCCCAGTAGTTTTCACATTTATAAGAAGGCTTGACTGGAGGTTTCATGACCTGCTGTGGGCTGCCCACTTCCTTTCAAATCTTCAGCATGAAATCAGAAAAAAGGAGGTGAAGGAAACTGAACCCCTCGCTATAATAAAGAATACACACACACACACACACACACACACACACACACACACATATATATATATTTTTTTTTGCTGAGGAAGATTAGTCCTGAGCTAACATCTGTGCCAATCTTCCTCTATTTTATATGTGGGTCACCACCACAGCATGGCTGACAAGTGGTGTAGGTCTGTGCCCAGGATCCAAACCTGTGAACTCAGGCCGCCAAAGCATAGCGCACCAAACTTAACCACTAGGCCACAGGGCCAGCCCCAAGAACATGTTTTAAAAGCATATATGTTGAACTCTGACTCTGGTTTGGCTTCTGATTTGCGAGGGAACTTGGGACAAGTCTTTATGTTTGGGTCTTTATTTGTGCAATGGTGGTCCTGCCGCCCACCCTGCCTTCCTCATAGAGCTGCCATGATGATCAAATGGATCATGAGTGGGAAAGTGCTTTGAAACATTCTCAACCAAACAAATGGAAGATGGCAGTCCTCATACATCTTTGTTAGCTGAACAGTGCAATGTAGGCTGTATACACAAAGATATTTCTAATAAGGTAGAGTAGTAGCACGGTCTTTGTCAGACAGATGGACCTGGGGTTCAAATTCCAGCTCCACCACTTCCTGGTTGGGTGACCTTGAGCAAATTGCTTAATCTCTCTGGCCCTCAGTTTCCCCATCTGAAAAATGAGGATTATACTAGTAACCCATGTCATTGGGTTGTTATGAAGATTAAGAGAGTTAACTCAGTGCCTGGCAACAAGGAAACAAATGTTATTATTATCGTTTTTCATCATGGATTATTGTGAGAATTAGATGAAGAAGCATTCAATAAATGTTAGCTATTTTCATCATTATGGCCATTATTATTATGAGGTAGAGAATTGTTGCTTCTTGGATAGATAGCCTTTTTTAAAATTTAGATAACATTGATTTATAGCATTATATAAATTTCAGGCGTACATCATTATATTTCGACCTCTGCATAGACTAGTTCCCTGCCAAGAGTCTAGTTTGCATCTGTCACCTTACACATGTGCCCCTTTACCCCTTTTGTCCTCCCCCTACCCCCTTTCCCCTCTGGTAACCACTAATCTGTTCTCCATATCTATGTGTTTGTTTATCTTCCACATGTGAGTGAAATCATATGGTAATTGTCTTTCTCTGTCTGACTTATTTCACTTAGCATAATACCCTCAAGGGCCATCCATGTTGTTGCAAATGGGATGATTTTGTCTTTTTTTATGGCAAATGGCAAGATTTCATCTTTTTATGGCTGAGTACTATTCCATTGTGTATATATATATGTATACACCACATCTCCTTTATTGGATAGCCTTAAAGTGACTATTTATGTGACTTGACACACACCTCACCTAGACAGTTTGCATGCATCAGCACTGCTTCCACTATCAGTTCCTCTGAATGTTCTGGGGGTGTGTTCTGTCATGCCAATTACTGGCTTGGAATTCTGGAAAGGAGACTAATAGTGATGGTAGTAGGGTTAGGGATGGTGAGGCGGGGAGGAATAGTGCATTGGAGAAGTACATCCAATTGGAGTCAGTATGGTCTTCATTGTATAGTCAGATCCTATAAATAACAAATTCCAAAATGAAAAACTGGATTATTGTGCAAGACACATTTTAGAGAAAGGGAGACACCTTGGTAGATAAAAGAGAATTTTTCATTGAGAAAGATTGGCAAGTCAGAAATGCAGGAAGGATGGCTTTTTTGGGGCTGGCTGAAAAGCTAAGGTATCTCAGGGTATGAAATACGAGTATGGTTTTGGCTCAAAGCAAAAAACTTGCTCCAAGTGATTTTCACTGGCCTAGAGAGACGAATGCAGCTTGGGTCCTGTGTGCTTAATGTAACCCAGGAATAAGATGTTCTCTACTTCACCACCTTCCCAATCATCCCTAATATTCTTAAACCCTTTCTCCCCCGCCCCTTTGTGGAGAAAACGGGGATCGTCAATGCTTGGAAGGCTTTTAAGAAGTCACTTTTCTTCTCCTTCCAGGCAGGACCACTCTGAAGCCAGTTCAATTAAGCCAGCAACATTTACTGAGCACTTACTCTGTGCCAGGCCTGTGCCAGGTACTCAGGACTCAGGCATGACTCCAGTGGCCAGAATCTAACTCCTGAAAGAAAAATCTAACAAATAATGACAAATTCATATTCCTGCCCTCCCATGACGGGGTTTCCAGGGCCTGACAATAGCTACAAGGAAACCAGGAGATTTTCTCATTAATGACTAAAACAGGAATGTAAACTGACAAAAGAGCAAGGTTTGTGGAGCTGAAGGGAGAATAAAATTAGTTGGAATCCTGAGGAAGTAACTATTGCTGCTGAGTATCAAGATCAGTGGGGCCCTGGTGGCTTGATTTTAAAGAGAGTTGTACTTACCCTAACCTCTGTCCTTTCCCCTTCCTTCTAGGGACCAGCCTTGTGGTGGGCTTTTAATAATGACTTATTGAGCATTTTACTATGTGCTAAGTACTTTATATTTATTAATTCCTTTAATCCTTACTCCTCATGATGACTCTATGAGGGAGGTATTATTGCTATTCAACAGATGAAGAAACTGAGACACAGAGAGACTAAAGAACTTGTCTAGTAAGTGGTGAGAGCCAGGTCTTGAACCCAGGTCTATCTGAGTACACCACTGATGCTCTGACCCAGGGGTCATCAGACTGTAGCCTGGGGGCCAAATCCAGCCTGTTACCTGTTTGTTTAAATAAAGTTTTATTGGAATACAGGTACACTCATTTGTTTACGTATTATCTATGGCTGCTTTCATGCTACTGTGGCAGAGTTGAGCAATTAATTACAACAGAGACCATATGGCCTACAATACCTAAAATATTTGTTATCTGCCCTTTACAGAAAAAGTTTGCTGACCACCCCCCCCAGCTCTAACCACTTTACCACACAGTCTCATGTATTTAGACTTTGGAGTCAGAAAGAGCTGAGGTCAAACTCTCTGACTTTGCCATTTATTAACAGTGTGCCCTTGGATAAGTCCTTTTACTACTCTGTGCCTCAATTTCCTCATCTGTAAAATGGGAATAATAATATTGCCTATCTCCTAAGGTTGTTGTGAGGATTAAATAAGATACTATGCATGAAAAGTTCCCAGCACAGTAAAAAATAGCAGTTAAATTATTTGGAGTAGTAATGACAACAGATAGACAGAACTTAGCTCAGTACCTGGCACATAGTGAATGTTCACTTAAATACCAAATATTCGTATGTGTCTTATTCTTGCTGACTTCTCTAGGGCCTTGAGTTGCTGAAGAAAAGACTGAAGTTTAGGGCTGGAGGTAGAGGTGTGGGGATCAGCAGAACAGGGAAGTGAACACAGTGGTTTTGATCTAGGCAGGGGTTGATAGCAGAGGATTTATTCTGGAACAAGCTGTTTAATGCTTTAAGCCTGAGTAAATAAGCCAGAACCATATTATATGACCAAAGTGAGGTGTGTGTGTGTGTGTGTGTGTGTGTGTGTAAGAGAGAGAGAGAGAAAGCCCCCAATTCTTCCTTTGTTTTTTTCTTTTTGTTTTGGTATCTTCAAAATCCCTGCATTGCATTTGAATAGACTCTGATTCCATTCTTTGAAAATTTTGAAGTTTTCTTTCATATTCCAGTATGTGCTGACCTCCCCATTTTCCAAGTTCCTGTAGCAACTATAGAAAAAAATGACTGCAATATGCTTCTTTGTTCTCAGTTGTGCTCGGTTGGTCTCCCTGATTAGACTCTAAACTCCTCTAGAGCAGAGACCATGGCTTATATCTCCTAGGTTGAGGGAGAAGGAGGGTGTTGCTGCTATTAAACAACGAAGAGACGTGTGTTTGTGATGTGATGTGTGTGTTCCTGACTGGAGAGTTCCCTGATAGAGAAAGGAGAGTGAATTTCAGAAGCAAGGTCTTTGGGAGATAAATGAAATGTCTCAATATCCTATTAAATGACAGAGAAAAACTGGAAAAATGAACATAGTGAAAAAAAAAAAGGCAGGACCCTAGCTGGGGGAGCCTTCTGATGGGTGGCTACATCTCTCAATTACCCAGATGGAAAACGAAGTTACCTACAATGTGATGGAAATACCTCCCATTAGAGAGGTAAGCCATTGAGTTATGGCACTGCTATTTCTGAAAGCCATCTTTTCCTAATGTCTCTGTGAAGGTCAGCCGTTCACTCCCAAGGTGAGTTCCTTCATAAACAATTCACCACTTGCAAGTGTCTGAGAGGAGACGCAGGATAGATACGTTTTGCTCAGGAAAGAAGGGATAAGCTCTCTCTCTCAATTAAGGAAAGCACTTGCCTTCTCCTTCTTCTGGCAGTTTTTACTTCTCATAATCTATATTTGGAGTCTTCCCCTCCCCATTATTCAAATGGGATACATATTTCCTGTCACTGATATAAACATCATTCAAGCAAATTCTCTTTTTTCTTGCAATTCTGGGATGGAAAACCTATGGCTCTTGCAACAAGGGTTATTTGGGAGTAGGGCCACAGACGAGTTAAGACCTAAGAGCCTAAGGGAGCAAGTGGATTCTCTCTCAAGCTATTTTAGTTTCTGCATAATGTAACTTCCAGTTAATTCTGTTTCAGACGAATATCAAGGCTATAACTGGTCTATATTACCCAGAATTCCCTGGCAATACTTACTTGCTTCAACTGTGATTGTCATATACTTTTCTGAAGAAATGAGAAGATGCAAAACTGTAACCAACAGATAGAGAATTCCTGGCTTCTCAAGGGTGTGGTGGTTGTTTTTGTTTTGTTTTGCATTCCCCCTTCACTTATAGCTCATATTATTACGTGGTGCACTTTAGTCAGTCATAGCAACATGTCTTAGGTGTCACACTGTGTAGTCATCATGCTTGAATGCCTGGGAGCCTGGGTTTAATACTATTCTTGGGGTTCAGTCTGTAGGACTTTCATATTGATGAGATGACTACCTGTGCATGATCAGATTTGTGTTTCAGAATCATCAGTCTTGGCTGTACGGAAGATGAACTGGTAAAGGGATGGGAGAGGGGTGATGGAGTGTCTGGAGGGGGGGGACTGATTAGGAGTTTATTGTTCACTTCCCCGGTGAGAGGTGATAAGGGACTGAATTAGAGCAGTGGGAATTGAAAGGAGGCAATGGTGATGGAGATATTTTGGGGATAGAATTTACAATATTTGGGAATCAGTTGCATGAAGGAGTGGAAGGTAAAGAGGAGTTGAGGATATCTCTGCTATTAAATGATAGAAGGGAATCAGGAATCAGAAGGAGGACTGGGTTTGGGACAGATACTGATGAGTTCATTTGGGGTATGGTGACCTACTGTCTCAGTTTGTCTGCTATTGAGGGAATTCCAGGACATGGTACTTTCAGTGCTAAAACTGGGAAAGTCCTGGGCAAACCACAAACTGATCACCCTAACTTTGAGATATATCAGAGGTGAGGTGTCTGTGGGCAGCATCCAGCAGCTGGTTGGGCAGTAGGAGTGGTGTGTAGAAAGGACATCAGAGTGAGTGGCATAGTTTGGGGAGTTGCCTATATAGAGATGGGTATGATAATTAAGGGTGAATGCATAGCATGAGATTATGACTACCTCAAGTCCCTTGTGGCATTATATATCCTTGTGGATATAAATGAATGAATAAAATAATTAACTAAGAGGAAATGGTGAGTAAGAAAAAGGCAGCAGGCTCGAGTTTGAGGTGCCCCTACGTGTATAGGTCGATTGTAGAAAGAAACCTGAAGCTGAGCCCCAAGAGATCTAAAGGGAACCAGGACAGATGATGATGTCATAAAAATCAAGAAGGAAGAGAATGTCAAAAATTTAGGGGTTGAGGAAGATTAATACTGAGGACGGGTGATTGTCTCTGGTGATTAATATGTCACTGGTCACCTGCAAGAGAACATTTTCTATGGAGTCCTAGAGTCTATGGAGTCCTGAAATCAGATTACAAGATGCTGATTAAATAGAGAATGGGAAGAAAAGAAGTATGGATAGTGAGCATAGATTCATCTTTCTCCCAACAATGAGGAGAAGGGAAAGAGTAGTTTTCTCCTTCAAACACCAGCTCAAGATCCAACTCTTCTTAAGTTTACCTGAATGATTGCCATGCCCGCTATTCTCCTCCTTCTCAAAGTTCCTACAGTACTCTGGGGCTATACCACACTATGTAGGGAAAAAATAACTATATGGTATACTTCACTATTTTCTGGTAGCTTCAGTGTGCTCAGTTGGTCTCCCTATTAGACTCTAAGCTTCCTTAAGGCAGAGACCATGGCTTATATCTCCCACCGTGACCACAAGAAAGGCCTTCAAGAATATTTGCCAGTTGTTAGGATGGGAAGGATGGAAAGATTCTCTAGGTCAGATTTTCTCAACTTCGACACTATTCTCATTTTGGGCTGGATAAGTCTTTGTTCTGGGAAATAATCCTGTGTATTGTAGGATGTTTAGTTAATCCCTGGCCTCTACCTGCTAATTGCCAGGGGCATCTCCTTCTCTGTCTCCCACAGTTGTGACAACCAAAAGTATTTCCAGACATTGCCAAATGTCCTGGGGGTGGGGGGGCAACAACTCGAAACCCACTGCCCTAGGTGAGCTGGGCCTAGCTTATTTATTCCCTTGTCCTTCAGCAGGGGCAATTCAAAGCCATATCCCACTGAGAAACATTGGTATCCAATTCACAACCTCTAGAAAGAAACAGGTAACCTTCCTTTACTTGCTTTCAGTTTTCAGACCCTTAAACTTATTCCTTTCTCTGGCTCTCCCTGGAGTGAGTGAATGGCTCAGTACTTGCACTTAAACAGGAAGTACTGAAATGATGCCAACACACTTCCTTTATGATCCTGAATATAAAATTAAAGCTGGAGAGAGATCTAATTACAGCTACAGCAGTGGTTTGTGATGTTTCTGCAACTGTAAGGGAAGCATTTATTAATTTGTTCACAAGGAGTAACTAGTAGTTAATAATACTTTCCCTTTTCAAAGTATCTTTCAAATCTTATATTCTAACTCTGCCTGTAGCCTTCTCAGAGACTGGCCAGAGGTTGGGGAAAGCAGAGAAAGAGGGAATATATAAAATAAAGATATAGAAGGGTTCGGTGCCCAAGCAGAGCAGAGAACCCAGGAGTCCTTGGCTCTCATTCTTCAGGTTAAACCTTAAGTGTCTCCCTGAGACTTTTGCATATCATCTTAAAGTGGCCTGTGGTTCAAGGAACACATCTCTCTGTTATGGTCACAAGGAATGAATAGATATGGGTTGAGCTGGACTAGGGGTGAGGATAACGAAACACTCTGATATCTTGCCCTCTTCTATCACCATTTTCCAGGCTTCTGAGGTTCCGTGGTATTGCCCTATGAATCTTCCTACTACTCTACCGGAAAGTCCAATAAATCAGTCAGTATATTTTTATTGAGTGCCTGATAAATACTCTTAAGACACCAAAAAGCGATGCGAATAAAAGGAGTGAGGTTGCAGAAGGGATAGATCATTCTTTCTGGTTCTTAATGGAGCATGTTGATCTATTTAACTAAACATTTTCTGTGTATTCTTGGATTTTGGCCCCACAACAGCCCCGTGAAACAGGAATTACATATCCTCTTTTTACAGAGACAGAAATGTGAGGCTCAGCAAGGTTTAATCACGTGCCAAGGGCATATAGCTACAAGGTGACAGAGCTGTGATTCAAACTCCAATCTGTACAACCTCAAAGCTTGTGCTCTTATTCACTATGCTAATATGATTCACTGATCTAGTCCATTTTCCCTCCATTTTTTTCAAATGAGTAAGCTATTCTATTTTGTAGGAGGAAGAACTGAGGACCAGAAAGTATAAATGACTTGCCCAGGATGATGTGTAGTGATGGTAGGGGTAGGAGCAGAAGGAAGAGCTAGAAAACACATTTTCTTCCTTATATTCTGTATGCTTTTCCACCTACCACATTCTTTCTAGTTCAGAAGATAAGACACTTCTCATTCTGGGAAATAATTAAAGAACTAGAAAAAGTAGTCTGTTGTTAATCGTGTGATACGGAATTTCTGAATTCCTTGGCACTAACAAATCAAACGATGGAGCCATTTTCTTTCTCAATGGATATTGGAAGTCATTAGCTATACCTAGCTTGCCAGTAGGCTTTGAGGGGGGAGTACATTGCGTCCCTGCAGGATCTTCCAGAGGCATTGAGGAGACCACAGTATATATACTACACATTTTGACCAGAGAACTGGGCTAGAGAATGTAGCTGCCACAAAAAGAGAGGTCTGCTATAGCATTACTAAGTTGCTTCTGAGTCACTTTGAAGAAGGGGAGGGAGGAGAGATGCAGAACAAACTGACATCTTCCAAGATTTAACTGAGTGATGGTTGGAAGGCCTGAACAACCTTAGGAGTTCCTTGGCCTTGAAGCAGGTTGGTTTCCTATTCTCTACTGGAATTCTCCTATATACCCCTATGCAATAAAATCTCTCCCATCACTGCATCAAGGTGAATAAATCAGGGGGATGGGGCTAGTCTTATGCTTCCAAGAGGCTAGTTTTTATTTTTGCTTGATATAGACAGTGTATTTACATGCAAGAATTAGTGGTTTTGTTGGCAGAATGTAGACTATTGAGCATTATCATTCCTTACAACCCCAGGGATTACTGTAAATCCTCAGAGAATTTTGTTGCATTGGATAGTCACAAACTTTCTGGTTATTTTTGCTCTTTCTCAATAATTTACTACAAAATAATCCTCATGAATTACCCTTTTTTTGTTTGTTTGTTTTCCCACAAAAGTGGTCATAGCTCAGAGGTTTCATGCAATTGTAACAATCTCTTTCTTTTTAGCCATTGCCCATGCCACACTCCTGGAGGCATGTCACCAGATTTTCATGCCTTCCTCCCCATCAAAACCATATACCCGCCCCATCAACAAGAAGCAGGCAGAACTAAGGAAGAATGGCTGAGCTGGTGAGGAGTGGCTTTAGTAAAGGAATCTGAGGATCCTTAAAGTTCTTTGCTTCATTTCCTGAGATTTCTAGGTCCAGACATCAGTCCTGTAGTGTGGTGGCACTGGAAAGCACATGGACTCTGGAGTCAGTCAGTTCTGGGTTGGAATCCTATCTCTGCCGCTTACTAGCCAGGTGATCTTCAGCAAGTCTGTTTCCATATTTATAAAGTGAGGATAATACTCATTTGTTGCTGCTGTCTGTTTTCCTGACCACATGGCCGTTTCCCTAGGTCCTTCCCCCTAATCCTACAGCTATTCTGTCATTTTGAGCTTTGCCCATTACGTTTGACTTTGCCTTGTGATATCCATAGGGTATAGATTGTTTTAATCTAGGCTTCAACTCATGGCTGTGCAAACCCTCCCTTAATTTTGTTTGTAGAATGAAAACTGCATGAGGGCAAGGGCTGTGGTTACTGTCATATTTCTAGTACCTAGGACCATATCTGGCATATAGTAGGTGATCAATAAACATTTGTGGGGGGCCGGTCCTGTGGCTTAGTGGTTAAGTGCGTGCACTCCGCTACTGGCGGCCCGGGTTCAGATCCCGGGCGTGAACCAATGCACCGCTTGTCCGGCCATGCTGAGGTGGCATCCCAGATACAGCAACTAGAGGGATGTGCAACTATGGCATACAACTATCTACTGGGGCTTTGGGGCGAAAAAGAGGGAAAAAAAAAAAGAGGAGGATTGGCAGTAGATGTTAGCTCAGGGCTGGTCTTCCTCAGCAAAAAGAGGAGGATTGGCATGGATGTTAGCTCAGGGCTGATCTTCCTCACACACACACACACACACACACACACACACACACAAATATTTGTGGGATGAATGTATGAACACATAAACTCCCTGATCCTGGTGCCCAGATCAGTCGCTTTGACCTATTGCCGCACACAGCCTAGTGTAAGGAGTCATTACATCCTATAGGTATAGGCCCTGTTCAGGCCCTGTTCTGCGAGCAGGGCTACTTACTTGCTTTGCCCTGGATAGTAACTACAAAATTCAGTCAGTTCACTCAGGGCTGACACTGAGTCACCCTGTACTTGAAGGGGTTAATAGGATGGTACAGGCCTAATTAAGTTTAACCTAGAACTTGATAAGGGTGACAAAAATGATTAGTTGAGCCAAAGTGAACTTCCAAAGAGGAATGAATCAAATGTATTTTACTAAAAAGTGAATGTATACAAATATATACTCCCAAACCAAATAATATGGCTGGGTTTTGGAACCAATTACTGGTCTCTCATCACTAGGGTACTGATGAAACCATTAGACAGAAATTCATGGTTCATGCTCTGAGTTGTATTCAACACCTTGTTCTTGAGTCGTGAACTAAGAACTATAGTACCCTTTAATAGTCCAAGCCAGTATACATACATCAGACTGTCTACTTCCTCACATTAGGCCTAATAAACTAATTGTGGAGAGTTCATAGGATCCGCAAATGCTCAGAGTTCAGCCTTGTGAAGCTTACCCTCCATTTATTGTAATTGTAGTGCATCAGCTATCTCTTTTCTTAACTGCCAATTGCACGTGATGGGCAAAAGGTGCATCTGTAGGTGCATCTCCTGTGCTTGGGAACGCTTTCTTCTGTATTTGTTACAAACTTGTTACAAAATATAGATGTCCTGGAAGGAGTTGTACAGACCATTTTGATTGGGTGAAATGAAAATGTACTTCCGGGTAGAGTGTTACCTAAAAGAGTATCCCCTGGTTTCTTGGGGGGTGTCAATTCAGTGGTTGCTTCCTGTGTTACACTATAAATGTGTCTGGCTGCACTGAAGCTAGAAGTAGTCTATTTCCTGTTGCAGTGGGGTAAGGAGGGGCCATGTATGTCCATTACCTTTTTATGACCCTGAAGACAGCCTGAAACTGCAGAAAAACTAAGGTAATGGCAGATGCAAACTAGGGGAGGTAAGAGATGAAAGAAGTATATGATTGAAGTTGAGTAGATGATTGATAGTTAAGTACTAGAGCCCAGTTAATGCTTAGCCAGGATTTAAGCCTAGTTTAGATTTTGGCAGAGTCCAGTTAAGGCTCAGTTAGAGCTTAAGCCTAATTAAGGTCTACTCAAACCTGCACAAGGCCTAAACTTAGTTAAGTATTACTCAGAAACTAGTTAAGTTATAGCCAGGACCTATACCTAGTTAAAAGCTAACCAACATGGTTAAGATCTCATCAAAGTATGTTAAGGACTAGCCATGGCCTAAGCCTAGTTTTTGTTTAGTCAGAGCCCAGTCAGGGCCTAAATCTACTTATGTTTTAGTCAGAAACTAGTTGAGGTAGATTCAGGGCCTAAGCTTATTAACTCCTAGTCAGAGCCTAGTTAAGCCCTAGCCAGAGTCTTGTTAAGGTATAGCCAGGGCCTGAGCCTAGTTAAGAGCTAAGCAACATGGTTAAGATCCTATCAGAGTATGTTAAGGACTAGCCATGGCCTAAGCCTACGTTATGTTTTAGTCAGAACCCAGTCAGGGCCTAAATCTACCTAGGTTTTAGATAGAAACTAGTTGAGGAAGATCCTGGGCCTAAGCTTATTAAAGCCCAGTCAGAGCCTAGTTAAGGCCTAGCCAGAGTCTTATTAAGGTATACCCAGAGCCTAATCTAGCCAGTCCAGTTAAGGCCTAACTAGAGCCAAAGACTAGTTAGGCCTAGTCAGAGCCCAGTTAAGGCCTAGCCAGGGACTAAGCCTAGTGAAGGTCTAGTCAGGACCTAAGAGTCTAGTTAATGTATAGCAAGGAGCTGAGACTAGTTCAGGGTTAGTTAGCCCAGTTAAGGCCTAGTTAGTTCATTAAGGCCTAACCAGGGCTAAAGCCCAGTTAAGGCTTCATTAGCCCAGTTAAGGCCTAGTCAGCGCTCAGTTGAGTCTTAGTCAGGGTTAAGTTCAGGCCTTGTCAGAGCCTGTCACTGGTTAAGGCCTAGCCAGCCAAGTTAAGGCCTAATCAGGGTCTAAATATAATTTATGCCTAGCTAGAACTCATTTAAGCTCCAGCCAGGGCCAAAGCCTAGTTATGGCCTAGCTGGGGCCTAAATTATGAGATGGCATAGTCAGAGTCTAGTTAAGGAATAGAAGGGCCCTAAGTCTAGCTAAGACTTATCAGCCCAGTTAAGGCCTAGTCAGCCCAGCTAAGGCCTAGTCAGAGTCAAATCTGAGTTAAGGCTTAATCAGCTAGTTAATGCCTAGTCAGGGACTAATTCTAGTTAAGGTCTATTCAAATCCCAGGTAAAGTCTAGCCATTGACTAAGACTATTTATAACCTAGTCAAAGTATATATTTAAGGGTTATCTGAGGTCTAAGTCTAGAGAAGACCTAGGCAGAGTCTAGTTAAAGCATGGCCTGGGCCTAGTTAAGGCCTAGTCAGGGCCTAAACCTAGTAAAGGTTTGGTCAGATTCTAGTTAGGGCCTAGACAGGGCCTAAGCCTACTTAAGGCCTAGTCATCCTAGTTAAGGTTTAACCAGCCCAGTTAAGGTCTAGCCAGGCCTAAGCCTAGTTAAGTCCTAGTCAGAACCCATTTAACCTAGCCAAGACTATGCTTAGTTAACATCTAGTTAGAGTCTAGTTAAGGCCTAGCCAGAACCTAAGTCTAGAGAAGGTGTAGTCAGTCTCACTTGAGGTACAGCAAGGGCCTGAGAGTCTATTTAAGACCTATTTAGCCTGGTTAAGTCTCAGAAGGGGCTAAACTTAGTTACTTCCTAGTCAGAGTATAGTTAAGGCCAAGACAGGGCCTAAGTCTAGTTAAGGCCTAGTCATCCCAGTGAAGGCCTGTTCAGGCCTTTGACTTTGTTAAGGGCTAGTCAAGACTAGGTAACCAACTCATTCCAGTTTACCCAAGACTTTCCATATTTAGCACTGAAAGTCCTGGATCCTGGAAAATCCCTTGGTCCCTGGCAAACTAGATTGGTTGGTCACTCTAGTCAAGGCCTTTTAAAGAAAACTTTTCTTTGCCTTGGAGTTTAGTTTACAAAACACGTTTTCAACGTTATTTCATTTGATTATTATAGCATCAGTTTGAGAGAGGTGTCACCATCATCCCCAATATACAGATGAATAAACTCAGATTTAGAGAGAATAAGAGCCTTCCTCAATGCCATACAGTTAGTAAGTGTCAGAGGTAAAGTTTAAATCTATGTTTGAATTCAAAAGCCACACACTCTTATTTTTTAAACTAAAGGGGCATCTCCCCATAATTAGAAGTTGTCCAAATCACAAGAGTAATACTTGCTCAAGGTATTAACATCATGTTATTTTCAGATCAGGAAAGCAAGTCACGGCGAGCTTAAGTGACCTGCCCAAGGTAAGAAAACTTTCAGACTTGAACTCAGGTTTCTCTGCCTCCAAATCCCATATTATTCCCCTTAAAAACAATCTCTTTCCTCCGTCACCTTTCCTACTTGCCCAGTGTCAAATACTTCGGCACATGTCTCTGTGGCTGAGGTTGTTGTATATGTCTTTGTGTTTCAGTGAGGTTTGCATCCATGTATTATCTGATGTGCCTCAAACATTTGGTAGACTGTACTTGCATTGACACTTCTGTTTTCAGCCTGAGGTTTATTTATTGAACTGATGCTTGCTGTTTCATTACGGGATGTTTGTTGAGTTTGGCAGGAGAGCTGACGTGGTAGTAGCTGTGATCTAAGGACAAGGGCACTGAGGACAAACACAGCCTACTTAGTAATTCTTGGGAGGGTTACTGGATACATACATCCCTGTTATAATGACATTCTGGGGACCAGGGAAAGAGATCAGGCCTCCCTCTCTGGTACTGTGGATTCAGCTGCCAGAGGGCACTGAGGACTTGGCTTGCCTTTTCCTGGCTGTACCATTTCTGTCACCTCCTGTGAGCTTACCAAGGGTGACAGGCATCTCTCTTAAAAAGCCTGTACGTAAATATAGCTGTATCTTCCACTATGTTATCCTGACGACAAAATAGTTGCCACCCCTGCAGAATGTAGCAGCTTCTGGATTGGATGCCAATGGTAGCAGTATGCCAAGTATGAAGTATCCTCTTCCCCCCCTGGCAAATAAACACCAGCTTCCTCTTCAGTGGTACATTTAAAGGGGCAGTCTCCACTCTTCTTGTGTGGCAGTGGCAGTGGGGGAGAGCTTTCAACATGGGCAGTCAGTGGCTTAGATGGTGGCACAGTGAAAAAGGCTACCAGGATACACTTTAGGTAGCTGATGCCTTCTTGGACCGTAATTTCCCCCCTCGTGCTAAGTTGCTTTGAAGAACTGTTTAGTTTAATGTGTAATGCAAGAAGAAGGCAGAGATGGTTAGGAAGAAACAAATGATTTATTCCACTGAGCAGCTGGTATATTCAAATGTTGCTTTCTTTCTTGGAGAGAGCGCCATTTGGGAATGGCATCATTTTCTCTGACATTCACATAGCGATTCCCCAGATAAAGTCAGGTCTTGAGATAGCTTCACATGTTTATAGTCCCATGAACTGGTGAAACACATTCACATTCAAGGCACTGGGTTAATGGCATAAGCAGGGCATATCTCTATCCTAACAGAAAATCTGGAAGGTCTTTTCTCAAGGACTAGGGGCTTTGCAGTATAATGTTGGAGACTATGGGAAAACAGCACAGAACTAGGTTTCTGGTTCTACCATATTCCAGCTAGGTGAGTTTTGATAGATTGTTTTGCCTCTCTGGATGTCAATTTTCCTAAATGTAAAATGGAGATAAACTCTGTGTTCCCCTACCCATGTTATATGGTAATTGTGAAGATCAAATGAGCTATGATGTAAAAACATCACAAAAAGAATAAAGTGCTATAAAAATGTAAGGAATTATTAGTCCTATTATTCATTCAACAAATATTTATTGAGTACCCACTTTGTGCCAGACACTGTTCTTGCACTTGAACAGAACAGAGATCACTGCCTTCATGGAGCTTGCCTTCTAGAGAGGGGAGCTATAAAATAAATAATAATTATAATAAATAAGTAAACTATGAAATTTGTATAGAAGGTGATAAATTCTAAGAAAAATGAAAAAGTAGAGCAGACTAAAGAAGACTCAGGAGTGCCAGGTTGGGAGGGGGAGGTTCAACTTTTAAAAGAGTGGTAAGTGTAGCTCTCATTGAGAAGGTGAGATGTAAGCAAAGGGTTTGAAAGAGGTGAGGGATTTAGCCATTCAGATATCTGAGTAAAGAACATACCAGGCAGAAGGAAGAGCCAGTGCAAAGTGCCTAAAGAGGAAGTGTGCCTGGTGAGTTTAGGGAATGGCAGAGAGGCCACAACAGAGGGAGAAACAGAGGAAGAAGGAGAGAAGTAGAAGAAGTTGCAGATTATATCATGGAGGGCCATGTAGGCCATTATAAGGATCTCGGTTTTACTCTGAAGGAAATGGAGAGCCATTAGAGGGCTTTAAATGGAGGTATACCATGATCTGACTTACAATTTAAAGGGCTCACTCTGGCTGTTTTGTTGAAAAGAAACTGGAGTGAGGCAAAGGGCATCCTGGTAGGATGCTGTTGAAATAGTCAAGGTTAGAGGTGGATAATGGTGGCTCACAATGACAAGTTATCAGATTTTGGATATAATTTGAAGGCAGAGCCAACAGGATATCCTGGTGGATTGGCTGTGGATTGTGGGAAAAAGAAAAGAGACAAAGATAAACTCAAGATTTTTTAGCCTGAGTAGTTAGAAGGATAGAGTTGCCATCAACTGAGATGGGGAAGACTATAAGTGGAGTAGGTTTTGGTGGGAAGACCAAGGATCCAGTTTTGGATATATCGAGTTTTAGATAATCAAAAATCAATGTGAAGGCAATTAGATGCACAAGCATGGAATTATGGAGAAAGGCCTGAGGTACATAAATAAATTTGGGAGTCCTCTGCTTATAGGTATTATTTATAGCGGTATGAAATCACCAAGGATGTGACTATAGATGAAGAAGAGGACTTGGGGAGTGACCCAACCATGTCAAATGCTGCTTATAGGACAAGTTAGATGAGGACTGAGAATTGACCATTGGATTTAGTAGTATGTAAGTCACTGGTGACTTTGGCAAGGGTAGTTAGGTGGAGTGGCCATTATATTTAATTAATAGTGTGTTTTAGAACAGAAATATTTAACCTGGTAATATCAGTCACAAGAGATGAGAGAGATATTTTGTTTTTGTCAATCAACCCTGCCTTGAGATTCCCCTGCTTCTAGCTAATATTAAAAAAGAAATCCTGTAAGGAGAAGTCCACCCAGACTTTCACTTGAGCAGTATGCTGGTCTGGTATTGGGAGGGCTTTTGCCAGAGGACAGGACTGTGGCCCTGGTGTGCTTTTCTGAGTGCCAAGCATGTAGGCAATAGGATTTGCTCTTTACCCGTGTTTAAAATCCTACTCTTTCGCCCCTTTATGAACCTTGAGAGGAAGAGGAATGAAATTTTCAGAGAGAAAGGAAACAATAAATTAATGCCCAAGGACAAAGCATTTTTCTTTTTAGGATATTAGGAACGATTTTTTTTTTCTGTCTCACTTCCTCTAATTTATTCTGATTGTATCTATTTCAGAGTCAAAAGTGGAGAAGTTAGAAAACAGGAGACCGAGTACTCTTGTCTTATTTTTTATTTTCATAGGTCAGTATATGGTCTTGAGATGATTTTAATGATCATTTAGGTTTTTGGTATTTTTTCCTTTTTACTAGAGCATTCTAACTGTAGGTATATTCTGGGAACGATAATACGTAGGGATGAGGACAATGAAATTGTTATCCTCAAGGGGACATGTGGCCTATGATCCACTTGGTAAGCCACCCACCACAACTATATTGTGTTCTTGCTGACATCTTAACACTGCTTCTTATTTTGCTGGTGGTTTGGAGCTCCCCAGAGCTTCACTAGGCAGACCACAGTGTAAGAGACTGCATAGAGGGCTGAGAGACTGAAGAACCAGATTCTTACTCTTGCTCTGCTACTAACCAGCTGTGTAATCTTGGCAAGTCACTCATCCTGTTTGGATCTTCACTTCTTCAGTTGTAAAATAGGGATAATCCTTGCTGCACAGGATTGTTACAAGGATTAAATAAGTTAATGTATGAGAAGGTACTTGAGATAATTAGCAGAAGGAGGAAACTATAAAACACTGGCATGAGCTACCAAGAGCGGTTATGGAATCTTATTTTGAGATCATTAAAAACAGAAGCACTCCTACTTTGGTGGATAAGCAATAGGCACATTTGCAGGCAGAAGAAAGAACTATATGACCTCTGATCTTCTTTCCAGGTGGTTCAATAAGCGAATTGTGTTATCTCCTGGCAAGCTGGCATTTGCCAGAGAAACAGAGAGGAGGCCACAACTAGTGCTTAGTATTGCTCTTGTCGAATTTCTGAGAGGTATTCTTGACGCTTAGGACTAAATCCGGGCTAGGATGGTAAAGGATAAAAAGTCTAGAATGATATTTGTATGATGTTCCCTTTATTACCCAAATGACTCACATAGGAAGATCTGAAAGTCTGGGCTGACTCAGGTGATGTCATGCTAGACACAGGGTAATGGCCTTCATTATCTCGCCTCAAAGACCTTGCCATTACTTTCCAAGTAGATGTTTCCAAGGAATAGCTAGTTAATGCTTTGAAAGATTCATTGCCACAATACCAAATGGAGGGCCTTCTCCACGAAGCTGACAATGTGTTAGAGGAATAGCCACTGAGCGGCCCAAAGTGTAGTCAGCTTTTACCTGCCAGAGTTCAGAGCCAGAGTGAGCAAGTGCTTGAAAGGTGAGAGGGAGTTAGGCTAGGAAGACTCACTAATCCTCAAAGATTCCCTACCTGATTGGCGTCAGGTCTCCTGAAAGGGTTCTGTGTGAACTAGAGCCACAAGACAGTTCTGCTCCCTCACATCTTTATCCAAGTTCAAAGTCATGTGGGTTCTAACTGTGAGATGAATTTTGTCTCTGGTGCTTTATTCTAGTTTTTGTAATGCCTGCAGCTATCTCCCTTCCTATCTTCCAGCGGTTGCTAGTTAGTACTGAAGATGCACCACACCCTGTTTCCTGGATCCTGGAATTTCTCCAGAACCATTATATTAGCTAGCATTTATTAAGGGCTTACTATATACCAGGCACCATTCTAAACTTGTTGCATGTATTAACTCATGTAATTCTCACAAGTGTTATCTTTATTTTACAGATGAGGAAACTGAGGCAAAGAGTAGATTAGCAAACTTCCAGTTAGTAAGTGGAAAAGTTGAAATTTAAATATAGGTATGTTTGACACAGATCTTACCCTTACAGCCACTAGCATCATTCTACTGTCTCTCCCAAAGAAAATATACAAACAAACAAATAAAAACAATTTTCCTTTTTCCCTCTCAGAAAGCTGAGGGAAGACTTCAGAATAGAATCCCTTTTCCTGTTACCTCCAAGTTTTGTTTTTATTTCCCTTATTTTAGACACTGTCTTCTGCACTGGTAATATTTAAAAGCCAAGAATCTTTTTAGAAGTATTATAGCTCTTTTCAGGCTCTCTGGGGGCCTGTGGACGTCACACAACAGTCAAGATTCAGGGACAAGCCTATGCAGGGTCCCACCAAGTCAAGATGGGGTGGCTGTCTTTACGTTTGAATAGTGTTTTGAACGATTTGTCTGTCTAGGAAAATAACCGAGAGATATATTTTCAAAAGTGGTTGTTTTTCTCCATTGACTAAGTTTTTCTGAAGGGTAAGCAAGAATCTGTGATTCTCTCTGCAGCAGTGAGCAATTTGAAGGAGGAGGAAAGAAATTCAGAATTCGGTTTAAATTGACCATAAGGTCATTTCCTACTCCCCCTTTTTTCAGTTACTGTTTTGAATTTTTCATATATTTCCAAGAAGGGGCCATGTTTAGCTCCTCAGCCACACAATTATTTCCTTTCTTTCTTGATAAATTAAAGATGGTTCATGGGAATTTTAAATGTCAGATCCTATAACAGGCAAATGCCTTATTGCACACAGGTTTTTTTGTTTGTTTGTTTTTTTAAGACAAATGTTTGTAGCTTTTTTTAAAAAAAAGAGTTTAAAGGGTAAATCCTGTTGCTTTGTCCATTGTAGCTCCCCCCAGAGAGCTCCTGCTATGTCCAAATTATAAAATTTGCCCTTTGGGAACGAGGACCTCTTGATGTTTTCCTCAGGGGTGAGGAAGGCAATGAGAAGTAATGTCTGGGGGGGTTTTTAAAAAAATCTATATTGAATGCATGTATCCAAATGGTACTGCGGCACTAGAGAAGGGAGTATTATGAAAAAATGTACTGTTTGTAAATAGGAAACTGGCACCTATACTCACCAAAGGCACATTTTAATCTCTCCCACATAACTGTCTCTGTTCCCCTTGGATATGAACTAATTTACCTTGCCTGATGCAGAGAAGCTTATCAGCTATAAACACAGACCCAGAGGATTTGGATTCCTTTGCTCCTTTTCCATCCTACTGTTAGACACTTATTGCCAGTTTGCCAGGTATGGGCATCACAAAATAGCAGGGTAGGACTATCAGCTAAAGGAAAAATGGTGGATTTTGATTAGTTGTGCTGAAAAAAATATCATTAGAGTGAAATTAGTAAAAATCTATGGGGTTAAAGATTCTAGTTATCATGGCCTCTGCCCCCGTTGTTTTTCTGAGCTACTCATAAGATGTGGGTTATTTCATCTTGCATCAATTTACAACTCCGTCTAGCTATAAGGGCCTCTTGCTCTACTTAGCACTGCACTTGCTCTTAGCACTATGAGGCAGAGAGCCACATGGGCCAAAGGGACCCTTCTCTGTGCCTTCAGATTTATTCCATTTTCATTGGCTGTGATAACCAGCTTGCTGAACCCTGGCAAGACTCTCTTCACTGTCTTGCTGTCTTTACCGGTTTTATAGGAAGGAGATCCAAAATTAAAAATAAAACAATTTTTTTGATATATAGCATGCATATGGTGAAGTGCACAAATTTTAAGCATACAGCTGAATGCCTTTTCTTTTACATGTGCAATCGTATGAATACATAGAACATTTTCAGCAGCCCAGAGGCTTTTCCTATCCCTTCCCAGTCAATAACCCCCCACCCAGAAGTAACCACTGCATTCACCTCTGTTCTATAGTTTCATTTGCCTTTTCTTAAATTTCATATAAATGAATTTATATGATATGTACTTTTATGCCTCTGGTTTTTGTCAACATTATTGTGCATGTATTTTTGTGGACAATTGTACTCTTATTTTGGTTATGTACTTAGGAGTAGAATTGCAGGGTCATGTGATAGGGGTATGCTTAGTTTCAGTAGATACTGCCACACAGTTTTCCAAAGTAGTTGTATAAGTTAACACGTTCACCAACAGTGTGTGAGAGTTCCAGTTGCTCCATGTTCTTCTCAATGCTTGCTATTGTCAGTTTTTTCAATTTTAGCTATTCTGGTGGGGTTTTATGTGTCTCACTGTAGTTTTAATTTGCATTTTCCTGATGAGCAATAATGATGAAAACCTATTCATGTGCTTGTAGGACATTTGGATGTTCTCTTTTGTGAAGTGCCATTCAATTCTTTCTATTTTTTAAAGTTGGATTGTCTTTTTCTTATTGATTTGAAGGAGTTTAAAAATATATGTATATACGGAATACAGGTCCTGTGTTGGATAAATGTATTGTGAATATTTTCTCCCAGTTTGTGGTTGGCCTTTTAACCCTCTTAAGATGCTTTTGATAGATGGAAGTTCTTAATTTTAATGAAATCCAATTCATCAATCTTCTTTCATAATTAATACTTTTTATGTCAAATAGGAAATCTTTGCCTACTGAAGGTCATGAAGATAATCACCTATGGTTTGATCTAGAATATTTATTGTTTTGCCTTTCACATTTAGGTCTATGATCCATTTCAAATTATTACCATTGTTTTTGCTATTATTATTATTATTATTATTATTATTTGGGTAGCTGGTGTGAGGGAAAGGTCATGGTTCCATTGGTTTATTTGTTTGTCCTTGTGCCAGTACCATGCTGTCATAATTACTGTAGCTATATCGGTAGCTTGATATCTGATAGTATATGTCCTCCAATTTTGTTCCTCAAGATGTTTTAGCTATACTAAACCCTTTATCCTTGTATGTTTTAGAATCTCTTTGTCCAAAGCACCTTTGGGAATGGTTTTAAGCTTATTAACTCAGCCTCCGCATGCCCTCCCAACTTCAAGATCTAGGTCATGTTTTGAGGGAGAGACCAGTAGTGTATTTGTGGCAGTCCCCCTCCCTCTAGTGAGAATTTTTCTCAGAAATACTGTGATACTGTGCGAGATTTCACTCCGCCGTTCCCGCTCGGGCGCCAGCCTAGAACTCGGCTAACTTCAGGTGAGTAAAACTAGCCGTGCATTTCAGGCTTCTCAAATTTACAATCTATTATGCTAGCCTGTAAACGTTATGAGGATTTCTCTTTCCTCAGTAGCATCGCTCTGGCTTGGGGCCAAACCTCATCTTCAGCTTGTGCCCAGTATTAGCAAATGTCTCAGGAAAGAAAAAAGCCCGTGTTTATCAGCTCAATTAGGAAGGGCTCTTCGCTCTCTGAAATTGTAGTTCATCTTGTCCTTGTTTCCCAAGATCGCAGATATCTTTAAACCTATTGATTTTGCAGTTTATCCTTTTTTTTTTTTTTTGGTGGTTGTTTTTTAGTCGTGATGGGAGAAGTCACATCCCGTTTGAAAGTCCAGAAAACATTTAATAGGCAGAAACTTGACCCTGTCATCCATCTCGGCCCTATCACAGGTAAATAATTTATGAGTGTTTGGGCCAATTCCGTAGGTCAGTGGAAAAGCACATAAAATGGACACAACATTTCTATTACAAATGACGGGGATCCCTGAGGGGACTGATCGGGCTCTCTCCATCTCTCTGCCTTAGTACTCACAGTCAACTTGGAATTCAGCCAGTTTCCAAGGATGGCAAATGAGATTAACACCCTCAATTGTATTCCTGCTTAGAATGAGATGTCAGCTCTGGCCCAAATAAGGCAAATTTTGCTCCTGTAGGCACTTGAATTTGTGCCCTCTGGCATAGGATTTTAGGAATCAGACCTGGCCTGATTTCGTTCTACATCTTTACTTACCACATGACCATAGGCAAGTTACTTAATTTCTCTGATCTGTAATTTTTCCATCTGTAACTTCATAGGGTTATTGTGAGGATTAAATGTACTAAAATAAGAAAAGTGGGTTTCACAGTGCTTGAAACACAATGGGTCTTCCATAAATGTGAGCATTTATCAGGATAATTATTTATGGGCATGTCATCCCATCTGAGATATAGTTCTTGAGGCTGAGAATTATGCTTGGTTACTTTTTGGAGGAGAGTAAAATTTACATACAGTGGGATGCACAAATCTTCAGAGTACTATTCAGTGAGTTTTGAGAAATGCATACTCCTATGTAACTCAAAACTCTGAAACATAATCATTACCATCACCCCAGAAAGTTCTCTTATGCCTCTTCCTAATCAGTTTCCACTCCCTTAGATGCAACTGCTATTCTGATTTTTTCCACCATAGATCATTTTGCATTTTCTAGAGTTGCATATGAATTTTGGAATCATACAGTATGTATTCTTTCGTCTGGCTTCTTTCATTGAGTATACTGTTTTTGATATCCATCCACGTTGTTGTCCCTATCAGTAGTGGCTTTCTTTTTATTGCTGATTAGTATCACATTGTATGAATATACCACAGTTTATCCATTCTCCTTTTGATTAACACTGGGCTCTTTCCACTTTTTTTTTTTTTGGCTATTATGCATAAAGCTGCTATAACCATTCTTGTAAAAGTCATTTTGTGAACTTTCATTTCTCTTGAGTAAATACCTCGGAGTGGAATTGCTGGGACTAGATAGGTTACTTGCTTACTTTTATAAGAAACTGCCAGACGTTTTCAAAGAGGTTGTACTATTTTACACTCCCGCCAGCAATGTGTGAGAATTCTGGTTGTTCTACATCTTTGTCAACATTTGGTGTTGTCAGTCTTTAAATTTGGCCAGTCTAGTGAGTGTGCTGTGGTATCTTACTGTGATGTCAATTTGCATTTCTCTGATGACTAGTGATGTTGAATATATTTTCATGTGCTTTTTAGCTACTTATTTTTCTTCCTTTGTGAAATGTTTGTTCAAATCTTGTATCCATTTTTAAATTGGTTTGTTTGTCTTTTTATTATTGAGTTGTAGGGGCTCTTTATATTCTGGTTACCAGTTCTTTGTCAGATATATGTTTTGTAAATACTTTCTCTCAATCTGTGGATTGTCTGCTCATTTTATTAACCATGGGTTTTGATGAATTGTTTTATCTTTGTACCCCCTGCTATCCCCATGCATGACTGAAACGTGATAATATTTACTGAATGAAAGAGCTAAAAGTCATCCCTCTCTCCCCCCTTGCCTTCCTTCCTTTATTCAACAAAACTTAATGATTAACTACTATGTGGCCACCTCTCTTCTGTGCCTTGACAATACAATAGAAAAAAAAACAGACAAGCTTCTAAATATCATGGCACTTGCCTTTTAGTCTATATGTATGCGGGGGTGGGTTAGGAGACAGGAAAACAAATAATCAAGAAAAGATGAGGTAATTACAGGTGCCATAATGCAAAAATGCACTGTATACATAATGAGAAAGGCACGATTAGGGGGCTTTTTTTCAGGTTGGAGGGTCAGAAATCTGAGGAGATGATACTTAAGCTGAGACCAGAATGACAATAAACGACTTTTTCTCAGGGGGAAAGGGATCCCAAGCAGAAGGAACAGCTAATAAAAAGGCCCTTAAGGTGAGTTGGGGCTAGGCACAAACTATGCAAAATACCCTTTTAGGCAAACTAAGGTGTCAGGGATTGGTTGCTCTGGAAATTACCATAAGTGGAATAAGCTGATGCTATATGCTTACTCTTTCTTAGTACTACAGTACTTAGCAGTGTCTCAACACCTTCCCTGCACCCCCCAGCTCCTAGGTTCCAAGATACTTTGAAGATAGGAATTGTGGAATAGCTAACACAATGGTGAACAGAGTTAAGGCTAGGTCAGGAATACTTTTTGCATCTAAGGTGACCAAGGGATAAAAAATAAATCAAGGGTTGCATAAGTAATAACTAACTATATTTGTCTTTATAAGATAGCAAAATATGAAACGTCCTACCTCTCTGCTTTTTACGTTTAGATTGTATAATGTAAAACTTTATAAATACAATATCAATTTGATAAATGGAATATAATTTATTTTCAGATTTTGCCCAGTTTAGAGAGAGATGGAAGAAAAGATGATGGGAAGGGATAGCGGAAGATGGAGATACAGAGAAAGTGAAATAGAATGAAACACATAGGTAAATGGATGGAGGTACATAGACCAAGGGGAGGAATAAAAGAGTCCTAGAGGGAAATAGAGAAGCTGGGAGAAAAAAAAACCTAGTGAAAGGGAAGCCAGAAGTTAAATATATTTTGTGTGAGTGTGTTCCTATCACCGTCTTGTGCCCTAGGGGTATGGTCACCATAGTTAGTTATTAATTCCTTTGAAAAATGTGATGGTGCTCTCCAGTAATATTTTTTTTTAAAAGATTTTATTTATTTACTTTTCCCCCCCAAGCCCCAGTAGATAGTTGTATGTCATAGCTGCACATCCTTCCAGTTGCTGTATGTGGGACTCGGCCTCAGCATGGCCGGAGAAGCAGTGCCTCGGTGCGCGCCCAGGATCCGAACCCAGGCCACCAGCAGTGGAATGCACGCACTTAACCACCAAGCCACTGGGCCAGCCCCTCCAGTAATATTTAACACACACCTTTAACCTGTGTTTCCCTTCTGATGTGCTTCTGATAATGCTCTACATTAATGCCAAATTCTGTTCATGATTTCTTTCCATTATTTCCTTCCACCAGACTGCTTTTTTTCTAATCAAAAAGCAGAGATCCTTTGAGTTAATAAAATAAACTGTTATGCCTCTAGTACCCATTCTCCCATATTTCAGATGGAAAGTTGCTTCCAATCAAAATCATGCTCTCTGGTCATCATGGTTGTGACAGTATGCCATCAGGGCAAACCCTATGTCTTCTGTCAAGATTTTGGACAAAAAAATGTGTGGTTTTGACAGGACTTATGCTAAGTGGAGATAGTATATAACTGAGTGGGTCAAACCATGCTTTGTGGAGACCAGCAAGCTCCATGTGAAAATCATAGAACACCTGGCTGATAATTTTCTGTTCTCCAATAAAGATCTAAGGAGTACAATTAGTGGGAGGTAAAGCCTATGGCTTGCTGGGCCTCTACTCTGGTCAGAACTGCTGGAAACAAAGCAATGATAGATTTGGCAGTATCCTAAAGGAGTGAGATGGATGGCTACTTCCTAATACTCTCCACTAGGAAAAGCTTGGCTAAGGCTGGAGAGAGAAAACCAGCCCAATTTGCAGGACTGGTAGCTAGAAATTTAATGTGTTTATTTGCCCAAGAAAACAAATGGCCAAAGGTATATAGCTACACTGATCAGCTGTGGACTGGGGATATATGCTCTAATAAATGGAAAATTACAGACTGGACTATTGCAGGAAAAACAGTCTAGTGAAAGGAGATATGAAAAGAAATCAATAAAAGGAATTTAGCAAGTCATATAGGACATGTACCAGCTCATTAGAATGGCAAGACAGAATAATTTATTTAGAATAAAAGATGAGACAACCTGACCACCCAAAACTAATGTAGACTCTGCAGTCTTGGGGACTCCAAGTCCCTACTCAGCTCTCTTGTCAGTTCAATTTAAGGTTGCAGAATGGGCATGTGAAACCTCAAGTCATATGGAAATGAATGTCCTAGGCAAGCAGAGGAGAAAGAGTGAAAAAAAAACCTATGAATCAAACAAACAAGTAAGCAATATGAGATATGTCAAATTACTAAAAACTTGCATCCTCAACAAACTCATTCTTAAGAGGAGTGGGGGGTGGTATACCAGACAAATGTGACAGGTAGATTATATTGGGCCAATCTCTAGATTTTTTTTTTTTTTTTTTTTGGTGAGGAAGGTTTTCCCTGTGCTAACATCTGTTGCCAATCTTCCTCTTTTTGCTTGAGGAAGATTTGCCCTGAGCTAACATCCATCCCAGTCTTCCTCTACTTTGTATGTGAGTCACCGCCACAGCATGGCTGATGAATGGTGTAGGTCTGTGCCCAGGATCTGAACCCGTGAACCCAGGCGGCTGAAGTGGAGTGCACTGAACTTAACCACCAGGCCATGGGGCCAGCCCCCAATCTCTAGACTTTTAAATAAAGAATATTGCCTTACAGAAGTGTAAACTTACTCACAAAGAAGGTTTGCAGAGCATACCAGACATGCAGGTGAGAACAGTACGACCATGGCTTTGGACAAATTTGGAGAAACTAGCTGCTAGATATGGAATATTGGCAGTAATGGGAAATGACCAAGAGATTAATTTTATAACAGAAGTTGTCCAAAATTTGGCAAAAGACAGAGAATGTGGGACTTTCATTTACCATAATTCCCCAGACTGAAGGGACAATTGGAAACTTTAATGAATGGATTATTAAAAACACAGAAAGAATTTAGCAGCACCAGATATAAATGGCAATGAGGCAAAGTTTCTCACAAAGATGGAATAAATTGAAAGACTCTGAGTGAATGTATCTTCCTCACTAGAGATGTTCAAGAAAGAAAAACAACTACTTATGCTCACTGTTCTCAAATCCCCTAAGAAGAGGTAAAGAACATGAGAAGAGTAAAGGAAAGAGAGTATAAGTGGTAGATCCTCATAAGACCATCAAAGATGGAGGAACAATAGCTAGGGATACCCTCTCAACCATATCCTATAGCCAAAACCTGTAGGATGGGTAAGGCCTCAAGGATACTAATATTTATATTTCTCTTTTCTATTATTAGATCTGCTTTGCTGTTTTCTCTTGGCTGTGACAATCTGTCTGATGGTCATTGAAATAGCAGTTCAGTACAAATACAAACAAGAATACCATATGTAAATTTTGTGAGAAGTTCACCAACTTTATCAAAAAATGCTATAGGACCACTGACCTCATTCTGTACTCAATCATCATCATAATCATATCAACAGTCTTATTTCTCAACCAAACCAACCACTGAGCCATTGCCAGCCCAACAGGATCCATTGTCACCAAGAGCCCATTTGCTATAGCTTTTAGTAATATTTTATCTACTGAGGAGAGCACTGAGGCATGGAGTCTATGCCAATCTCTGTACTGGTTGATGGACTTGTTGATTGTGTAGCCCAGTTAACAAGAATAGCTGAAGAGCTTTTACAATTGATTTCACAGGAACAAGTTTCTTGTGTAGAGCAAAATGATAGAGCAGAACAGATAGGGGCAGATGCATATGCTTTCGAGGAAGCTTCACTACCAGACCTTGCTGACCTCTCAGACTTAGAATCAATACTTGCACCAAGAGAAGATGAAGACCTGTTTGATGTAGATCAAGCTATGTTAGACGCAGATGAATTACATGAAGATGTACTCTCCGGTATAAATGAGGACTTAAAAAGTGATTAAGACCTAATTTGCCCCCACCAGCATCTGAGAACTGATCATTTCCCTGTTTCAAATATATTCTGATTTTTCTGAATGTTGTTAGTAATATGAGTTTTCTCCTAGTTCTGCACATTTTCGTTACTAATACCTTATAGAACAAGTAATATTTGATTTACTTCCAACAGAGGCTGGTCTCTTTTCTTCTTTGAATTTGTTTAAAAAGCTCTGACTTTTGCTATATGGTTCTTTCTTTATCTGTATTTGTTCTCCTGCTAGGATTCCTGATAACAGGAGCAAACAATAGCAAAGAAAAGACACTCCTCACCTAACAATGGAGTGAAGACCTGATGAACTCTATCACATCTTGGGACCCAATTTCACTGTTCTACAATGAATGAAAACTAAAAGAGGAATAGCCCCCAAGATGGTATTATAGTGCATACATTCACATTAATAGGACAATATTGGGACACTTTTACTTGAAAAGATATAACTCCTTAGTAGGCCTTCAGGAGAGAATGTGTCAACAAAAGGATGCTATAGCAGACTAGGGGAAATAATTCTGAAAAAGCAGCATCTACCAGATAATAAAACTGCAGAAAGGTTTTCAGATGACTTTTGCCTGGGAGAAAGCTTTGAAAAAGCTGAGGCCAAGAGGTTCCAATGCAGGACTGTTCCCTCGAATGCTGACCCACATTGCAACTACTCCGCGATATTGTTCCCCAAATGGAAATGGCAAATTATACCAAATAACAACAAGAGAGAATTACTAGTACTAGGAGGGCTAGACAAAGCCCTACAAGAACTGTTCACCAAGGGAAAGTCAAACACTTATGGCATAGGCTTAGAGATGATGGTCCAAAAGTAGAAGTGGATACAGTGTATCTCCTTGGGTATAGCTAAATTTATAAAGAATAGCTGATAGGCTTATTATCATGAACCTCCTGCAACCTTGACATAGAAATCCTAACTACTGAGAGATGGGAACAATAATGAACTTAAAATTTGGACTGGTATTTAGCCACAATAATTCTGCAGATACCAGAAGAAGAAAATGCAATATTTGGAGGACCCCCATATCAAAACAGAGAGGGATCAAATAAATGTGCAGGAAATTGACCCGTCATACTAATTCCATGCCATTCAGTACCCTCACTTCCATTTGGAAGAATAGCTACCCTTCAGACAAGCCCATGGACACTATGGTCCTCCTTCCTACGGAATGGCCTTTGCATCTCATGACGTGGGCAACAACTAAGTAAAGACATAAAAGTGTACTACTGGATAAAAGAATATCTGCAAATTGTGAAAACATGACATGTAGAAGTTAATCCACACTAGTGGAAACCAGACTATGCCAATTCATATAGAGTCCTAAAGCATAGTATAGTCAGAGGGATTAAAAAGACATTTAATACAGATGACTTCAGAGCTAACCTACATGACAGATGCTGCATCTAATACTAAATGAGGTCTGCATACACAGATAATTAGCTATCTTTAAAGGTAAATGGGGAAAATTATAGACTATATAACCAGGTCTTATTTGGATGAGCAGTAGCAGGAAAAACATAAGTCAGTTTTGTCACTGAATTTCAGGATAAGTTTATTTGACAAGTTTAAAAAAGAGACTTCTGTATCCAGAAAATCTACCACAGACCTTTTCGAAAATCAGAAGAACTTATAGAGCTACTCAAATGTATTTGTATGAGAAAGTTCCACAATAGACTGCTATGTGGAAAGATTGATAGAGTAGATGAGGATCCAGGAGATGTAGGGGGGTGAACAAAGACACAAAGAGGAGAAATAAAAGTTGTATTATCAAGCAGCTAGTGTAATTACAAGCCACGCCAGACAGCAGATGGAGGGATTTTGCTCCTGCAATAACTGGCCAAACTGAGCCTTACTTTCCCAGTGTAGGCAACTCTAGATATGCAGTATGTCCAAAATGGCAAATAATAGATGCAGTGTAAAGAGACTGTGCCAAATTAACTTAAATAGAGCAGTGGGAAAGCTAGAAGAATCAGTTTATCCCACCATTCCAATAGGAGAAATTTTGCAAGGAAGATTAGTGATAACAGTTAAACAAGGAAATCCATACATGTAGCAACCAAGAATAATAACAGAGGAACTGGATAAAAGATAGAACCTATGCTTTAGTTAAAGATTTAAAAACAGCCAGGGAAGATATACACTCTCCACTAGGAATTTGGACTTTAGGAAATTGGGCTATAATTTTGCGTCAAAATAAAACTCAAAGCATAAATACTTCGACAAGATCAGGAAACATATCCAAGGAGAGACCGTCAGTCTGCTACAAATTCTGTCTGGTGAGCAGTTTAACTGTAAACTGACAGATGTGGTGCTCCTGAAGTGTGATAGATACTGAAGGGTAGCTATTCCTCCAAATAGAGCTCTGGAATATGGACTTTCTAACAATTCCACAACAGATTAGTGTGAGCTTGTTAAAACTGTTAGTATTAATGAGACAACACAAACAACCATACTAACTCAAGCAAGTCATCAAAATACATCAAGAGAAATCTGTGAGACTACTTCAGACCTTGAAACAAGATAAAGCTTGAACCAGCCTATAAAACAACTGATGGTCAATATGGTCCATACGTGTCAAAGCAGAAAGATGCTACAACCTCATAATATGTGAAACTGGCTAGCCTCTTGGCTAGATGGGTCACCTGGAAAGATTATACTATAATGGCACCTCAGGATTAGATAAAATATATTGCAACGTTTGCTTTGATTGTGTGATTATATGTGTTTAAGAATTGTTAAGATGTAACCCTGCCCCAAGCAATGGATTGTTGTATTAAGTATGTTTGCTCTATGGAACAGAATTAGAAATAAAGTTAATAGTGATAAGAAATAAGTGTAGGAAATAAGAAAATACTTAGGAACAAGAGTTAGTAGGGAAGGTATTTTCCAGGGAGAAAAGAAAATTAATGTTATCAACAGTTGTGCAGCTGTTCATGGTGTAAAACCATGGTGTAGAGTTAGTTTCTAAGCAGGTTATGAACCACGCCCTGTTTTTGTCATATGCAAATTAGCCAACCCTAAGTTGTTGATATTGATAGAAATAGCTGGTTGGCAACTGATACAAGTTATGCACTTAAAAGCCCAATTAAAGGGAGATATGTTAACTAACTTGGCAGTCCACTGATTAGATACCTCTGATTGAAATCCTGCATCTTTCCTCCAGGAGAATGGAGAAAGTGGTTAGTCCTTTACCCAAACTAGCCCTTTTTTGGATCTTCTTAAGACTAACACTAAAGCCAATTCTTGTTTGAAGTGGAAGGATAGAGAGGGAGACAGGCTCATCATTCTGAGACAAACTTAAAGGTGTGAAAACCAAGGAAGATAGGCTGGTGGATGGCAATGAATTAGGAAGTTCATCCTTGTGTACTTTGGCTAAAATATGTTGGAAATTCTGACTACATAGTTGCATCATTATGTGTGATTGTTACTGCCAGTTACTAGATTATAATTGAATATAATTCTTATTAGTTATTGATCCACACCATTTAATTGTTATATGTTTTAACAGATATTAACTAATAAACTTTCATTCACAAATCAAAGAACTTGTGGTCATCTTAAATTACCTTGTGGTGAATTTGGAGGCTACCAAATTGGCATAAAAGACCCCATTCAACAGAAAGTGGAGGAAACTCAGAGAATATTGTACCAGGAGTCTGAAGTTCTACTTCTGGCTTTGTCAGATAATCCTGAACAAATCTCTGAAATATAGTCCTTTCTTGTTTGTAAAATGAGAGTTATAATAATTTTTCTGCCTACCTTCAATGGTAATAAGGAAAAAATAAAATGATACAATTTTCAAAGCCTTTGGTATGATATATCTGACAATGGGGCAGAATATATGAAATCAGGACTTTTTAGGAATATCTGAAAAATGTCTATATGACAATACCTGAAAGTCTATGTGGCATGTAAAGATTATCCAATAGTTTTACACCTGTTTTCTAAGAGATTAGAGCTTCCTTATTTTACTCCATGTCGAAGTTATAGTCTGAAATCAGCTTGTGTTTCATTCTTCTGAGCTTGTTTTTTTTTTTTTTTACCAAGTTAAATGCTTTTTGGGAGTCTACTAGAGTTCTTTTTTTATTTTTAATTAATTAATTAATTAATTATTTTTTTTGTGAGGAAGATCAGCCCTGAGCTAACATCCATGCTAATCCTCCTCTTTTTGCTGAGGAAGACCGGCTCTGAGCTAACATCTATTGCCAATCCTCCTCCTTTGTTTTCCCTCAAAGCCCCAGTAGATAGTTGTATGTCATAGCTGCACATCCTTTTAGTTGCTGTATGTGGGACACGGCCTCAGCATGGCCTGACAAGCGGTGCGTCGATGCGCGCCCAGGATCCGAACCCGGGCTGCCAGTAGCGGAGCCCGCGCACTTAAGCACTAAGCCACGGGGCCGGCCCTCTACTAGAGTTCTAATAGGAATAGTAATGAGGAAAAAACAGCAATGCAAAGCCTTTCAGGAAACAGTGAATTATATTCCATTTAAGGCTAAGATTTTGTTCCTGAGGAGGTTATGTAACACTGAACATTATTAACCAACTATGTTTTAATGGTTGCTTTTTACATCAAAGCTGATTATTGTGTTCTTGTATTGATAGCCTTATCTTAATAGACTAGAGGTATTTAGCCATTTCCTCTCGCGTACACTTCTTATTTTTTCAAGGACCCTATCCCTCCAAACCACATTTAAAACTTGTTTTTCTCCTGCCTATATAACCCTTAGCTCACAAACCAACCAACCAACCAAACAATAAAAACCCTAAAAAAAGAAAAAAATAACCCCTAGTTCCTGAAGTTATTTGGGAGTTACTTGTATTGACAGATACAACTATCCATTGGTCTCAAATATGACATCTCTTCAGAGTAATAAAGAATCTTTGAAAGTGATCTCCATTTATACCTCTGAAGAATGGCACTGCATTCTAGCAAGGTAAGGAAAACCACTGAACTCTTTACCCCTGTCACAATTTCATCTCAATGACCCTAGTAAAATGCTGAAAGCATCTCAAGAGGTATTTTTTAGTTTAATGCAAATACTCATGTAAAGTGGACTAGGGAGCCACAGATATGAAACACAACTTTAGTGTTTCAGATTCCTTTAAGCAAAGAGGCTATTAACAAAATCTGTTGTTGAAAACACATAAATACACATGTCTCTACATTATAACAAATTCTGGCAATATTGATCATTTTTAATAGTTTCATTTTTACTTAAACTTGGGGGAACATTGGCCTTTCTTGATACCATATCTTCTAAATTTTTAATGTTGGCAGTCCCCTAACTGGTTTTGGGAAATCACTTGAGTTGCAGCTCATTTTATAGAGAAAAATATTGTCTGTTTTGTGTGTGTGTGTGTGTGTGTGTGTGTGTGTTACATCTTTTTAGCTCAAGGTTTAAGAGACAGAGACATGTTGTTTGTTTGAAACTGTTAGATGCGAGTGGGCTTCTCTTTGGGTACTTTTCCTTGGTGCAGGAGTCTCTGATGCTCCTCCCTTACAATACCTCCCCTGTTGAGAAAGTTTGCATTTGTACTGGGTATTTCTGCCCAGTTGGAATCACAGCGTGCTTTAAAAGAAGATTGAACAGGTGTCAGCAGGGAGGACACTAGGAAGTGGAGAAGTGTCACATCTGCTCTTTTCTGTTCTGAGTAGAGACACTGAGGAAGTAACCTACCTATCCTCGAAGATAGAACCTCATGGTCCAACTGGGATCAAGTATGGAATCAAGTGTGAAAAAGAAGACAATTTTTCTCTTTTAGCTCAGTTATCCCATTCCCAACTAGAGGTTTGCTTCTCCTTTGAATAATTCTGGTCCCAGGAGATAGTTCTTGTCTAGTCTTCTCCAGGGCCTAAAGGTCATCTGGAAAAGCTGGCCTTTTAAAAATATCTCCAACTTGTTTAGGGGCTGCCGACATGCAACCCTCAAACCAAATGTGTTCCACCAGACTCTGGGGTATAACTCATATAAGATGTTAATATATTTTTCTTCTTGATGAGTAAGTACACATAAACTACATGCCTCTAAGGAATTTGAGGAATTTTATCTAACATAGAAAAGCTGAGTTAATTTGCCATAGATATAATAGAAAGATAAAGTAAGAAGTTAAGTTTCGTTCGTTTATTTGTATCTGAAGAAAAGTTTGGTTTGCCTAGTTCCATTACACCCTATATTGTGGCTTTAAGCGTTGTGTGTATGTTTCACTTTTTTCAAGACTAGATTATGGATATTTATTGAACAGACTTATCAGTCTTTTTGCTCAGATCAAAAACTTCTAAGAATGAAGTGCTCACAGACACCTGAATTATTAGAACCTCAGTAGCTCACAGGATTGTGTTCCTTATCCAAGCATACTAAACTTGAAATTACAAAAACACCCCCAAAATAAGGACATTGCCGATTTGTTCAAGGTGAAACTATTCAGTCTTAAACTAGACATGTGGATTGAATAAAGAGCCATTAGAGACTATACTCATTTGAAGCTCAATGGAACTACAGATTTTTTTTATAATTTTTATTTATTTTTTCCCCCAAAGCCCCAGTAGATAGTTGTATATCATAGTTGCACATCCTTCTAGTTGTTGTATGTGGGACGCGGCCTCAGCATGGCCGGAGAAGCGGTGCGTTGGTGCGCGCCCGGGAGCCGAACCCAGGCCGCCAGTAGCGGAGCGCGCGCGCTTAACCACTAAGCCGCGGGGCCGGCCCTACAGATATTTTTTAAACTGTAATTCATAGATTAGGAAGGATTACCGAGTTCTTTAGTGGAAATTAAGTTACAATTCAGAGGAGATTTATAGATTTTGGTGAATATAAATCATGTTTTACATTCTGGAAGCAGTGCCTTTGGAGTGCAAACCTTAAGGTATATCTGAATTCTCAAGCCGGCCCTGCTAATCAGTGTAGCTTAGTTTGAAGAGAAACTTAATTAAAATTGATGGATGGCCATTGTTAAGATAACTTATCTTGGAAAATTTAGAGCTAAATATATAAATACCAAAATAATCCTGAAGTCTCTGTCTATAAGACTAAAGTTTGGGCCATATTTGGGTTTATGTGGCTCTGTGAAAGTATATTCTTTTTCGCGAAATTATTGACATTGAGGGTGAGAGTCACTCACCATCCTTGCTGCATTTGCTGCAAACCTGGAATTGGAGTTTGATGTGCTCTGACTGAGACAGTTCATTTTATTAAATTCCAGAGTTCTCATTCACGATTATGGATGAATACCACCAGGCCTAAAACTGTTGATCTTTGCATAAATACAGTGCTTTTTGGATTACTTTTGTATTACTGCTGAATATCTATATATTTGAATAGTTAAAAGGTGCTACTTTGCGAATGTTATGGATTAAAAATAATGTGGTCTGCAGAATATGAAACTAATTGTATGGACTCACTATTGAAAGAAAAGTGGACACTCCCAAACTTGTGCATCCTCAAAAAACGACTTCTAGTGGTGATGACTGCACAAGAACATGAATGTACTTAATTCCACTGAACTGTAAACTTAAAAATGGTTAAAATGGTAAATTTCATGTTATGTATCTTTTACCACAATAAAACAAATGCCTCTTTCCACTTGAATGTACACAGCAAATGGACCATGAAAACAATTTTGGAATATCTGATGCCTAATTAGGAGGGCAAAAAGAAATATAACCCCTTGTGGGTAAAAGGTCACCATACGAACGGTGACAGATGAAAACAAGATTGTGGGGGGTGAGCACAGTGCAATCTATACAGAAACTGATATATAATAATGTACACCTGAAATTACACAATGTTATAAACCAATATGACCGCAATAAAATAGTTTTTAAAAAGAAATGTAATCCTTTGGAACATTCAGGTTGGTATAATGATAGCTGAAAAATAAATCATATGAACATACAGAAACATAGAGATATTCTTTAATAACAATAATAAGAAAAAATATGAAATAAGGGACTAGGGGACAAAGTTTCAGGAAAGTAAAAGGACTAAAATATGAGGGAAAAATTGATGAGAAGGTTAATGAAGGTTGGAGGTCAGTGAATATAGAACCCAAGGGTTATTCCATGGTCATATACCAAGCAGATCCCCATGAGAGTGAGGAAATCATTACAGTGGTTTCCAAATGGAGCAGTAGCCAAAACTGGCCAGTGAAGATTATATGAGCAGAGGGGGTCAAGTGATAAAGTAGTTGGGAAATGATCTAGCAATGCAAAATTGATGAAATATTGCAGTGAAACTGTTTGAAAATAAATACTTTGTCAATTTTCAGGGGGATGGGGACTTAAAATTATGAAGTTTACCTGCTGTCTAGTGAGGTAAGGAATACAAACTTTAGTTATATTCTGCAATATCTATTTTTTAACACTTCTATTCCCATTAACCATTTTGTCACCTGGAAGCAATTCATGTTCTAAAACTACCCGTGATTTTTTTCTCACAGTATTATAACAATTTATATAAAGTGAAAAACATACTAAAACCATAATATACGTCATTACTGGAAATATACACATATATCAAAGTGAAGAAAAGTCAATTAGACCTTCCAGAACATTACTTAACACAACTGATACTACACATCAAGAGCGGGGCAGTGGGAGGGAGGGGAGGGTAAGGGAGAGGATGGGCCATTTCTATATCTATTACCTACAATTTTAGTATACAGAATCAGACCATATACCATGGGTCCCCCGTGTGTAACCATGAACATAAATAATAATAGCAGCTAATATTTATTGAATGCCTAACATATGCTGAATATTGTGCTGTGCATAAGCATATTACCTGTTTTATTTTATTTAAACATTATATTTCTCCAGGGAGGCAAGTGCTCCCATTATTATCCCTATTTTTCAGAAGAGAAAAGTGAGGTTAAGTAACTTCAGGCTTAGTGAAATGAAACGAGTAGTGGCAAAATCAGGATAATGAGACACAGGCGTGGGCCTATCCATCTACCATCTCCCCAAATACAGCCTTTTCAATCTGCATGTTGCCTTTTTGTCATCTTTTATCCCTTTCAAGGTTGTCCCTGGTACTCTTTTTTGCCTCATTTCAAAGGCATAGTATTTTTTTTCTTGTCCGAGAGCAGGGGACCAGGTTAGCACACAATGTGGTTTGCCTCAGAGCATGGACCCATGAAGGGATGGTGCTGCTGGTTGCTCTTCAGATATCAAGCACCTCTTGGTTCAACCTGTTTGAATCTGACTCCAGGTAGCCTTGGAAGAGAGATGGAAATGGACATTAAAGTATTTCCTGTGCCATGCATTGTACACTAGCATTTTCTCATTTCTTTCCCATAATAGCCCTATGAAATAGAGGAACTATTGTCATCTCCATTTTATAAATGAGAAAACTAACGTCCTGAAATTTGAGTGACTTTCTTCAGGTCATACAGCTGGTGAGTTGGAATTTCATCCTCAGTTGCTGTGGCTCCAAAGACCCTGCTCTTTCTACTGTACCATGCTGCCTCCTTAAAGAGCTAAATTAGGCTTGCTAGGAGGCTCCCGAAAATTGTTTGATAAGATGGCATAGAACAGCATTGGCTAGATTGTAAATGTGGCTGAGCTGGAAAGCAAAGCCTCTCCTTCTGTGATCTTCTTGAACTCACCTCCCTCAAAGAGGTGAACCCTAACAGTTTGGAGATCACATCATCACAGATGTTGCTCCAGCCTTCTACATAACTACACACTCTGAGAATGACTCCATCTTTCAAATGCATAGCTCAGCCTTCTTGCTGAGGGACCAAGGACTCAGTTCTGTCAACAATTACCAGCATCCAGACAGTGAGCCCTCCATGATCACTGCCCGCCATGGCTCCAGTATGTAGGGTAGGATCATTTGTTATGTCCTCATAAAAGTTCTCCTTCAGAGCACTTACATTAGTTTGTAATTATATATTCACCAATGTGATCATTTACTTAATGTCCTCCACTAGCTTGTAAGCTCCATGAAAGCAGGGTCAGTAGCTGTTTTCTGTATCCCAAACACCTAGAACAGTGCGAAATGAGCATTTGTTGAATGCATGAGTGCTTTCTCAACAAAGAATCAGATGATCAGTATTTTTCCTTACTTGTCTGGCCATAAAGAAAATATGCAGAGGTTGTATGTGCCTTGGATAAATGAGCCTAACTGTTTTTGAGGTCTGTCTAAACATTTGATAGAGGGCTAAGTGGTAGAAGAATGCTGACTCTTGCTCTGCTGCTCTGGAGGGCTTAAGCATCCCTGAAAGCAGAGAAGAGCTCAGCTTACCTCTTTCTGGTGGTATTTGATTGCCACCTTCAGCTTGGCCAGGTCATGGTACTTCTGAGGGTCAAGCTCTTCACTGTGGTCATCTCTATGGTTGAGGATGATCTCCAATTCCCGGGAGCTCCGAGCTTGGTCCAGCAGGTCTTTGGCAAAGAGCTTGCATTGCTGGGAGAGCTCCTCATACTCGGCCTTGAACTCATTCTCCACCTTGCTGAGTTCCTTGAGCTCCCAGCCCAGGCGGAAGGCAGTTAGGATGGGGTCCTCACTTGATAAGGCAATGAGTGAGGGGCTTGCCAGAGCTTTATAGATGTTCAGTCGGGAGCGGGAGTGGCGCAGGCTGTCTACCTCTGAACTGGACACACACTCCACACAGTTGCAGCGGATCTGGTGGGGCCGTGGGATAGTGACCCGTTTTTGGACAAGCAATTTGATGATTTCGTAGTTGTTGGTGTGGGCAGCCAGCATGATGGGAGTGATGTCTGGTGTGAACTCGGAGAACTGGGTGTCCATCATCAGAGTGGGGACCTAGGTACAATAAAATGAAAAAGCATAAAGGATTAAGGCTTTGAGAGAGAGGGAGCATGGGGCCCACCAAATGTTAGTGATTCAGGAGTTGGAGTCACCATTCTTTTGTCAATTCCTTTTCTGACCATAATAGCTATTTGTGGATTGCTTACTGTATGTCAGGCATACAGCACTTTACATGTATTTACTCATTTAACCCCTACAACAACCTTGTGAGGTAAATATTCTCCCCAAATGAAGAAGCTGAGGCACACAGAGGTTAAAGAACTTAACTAAGGTTACACAGCTTTTAATAGCAGAGCCAAGATTCAAACCCAGGCAATATGACTCTAGAGCTTGGCTCTTAAATTTATGCAACCACAACATGCCCAATTCTATCTGAGGCACAATGGGGGATACAGAGAAGTAAAGGACATTTTTCCTGACCTTCTGGAGCTTAGTTGGGTACATGAGACTTACATAAAATTGGTAAGTAGGAGTACATAGTAGTATGTATTCAGTTCCAAATGAGCGGTAGAGACTGCAAAAATATTTGTTTGAAAGGCTAAAGACAACCACTAATCTTAAAGACCATGCCACTAAATCAAGCCCTGGGGGCTGAAGAGAAGACACTCTCAAATGGTTACATTGACTTTGTATGTATATAGGACTTCAGGGAACCAAAGACCAAGGCCAGAGAGTGTTCCTCCAACTTCCTGTAGGTCTTAGCAAGATAGACAGAATCTGCTATTGTCAGGAAGAAGTACTCTTTAAATGAGGGCCTCTAGGCTTGGGGGAGGGCAAAAGGACCTTTGATAAAATTGTTATGTCCATGATGTAATGCTTAGTGTAAATAGCAGCTACAGGTGAAAGATATGGGGTTCTTTGGAAATTCAGGAGCCTTTCTGGGTGAGTTTGCAGAACCTGATCAATGAACAAAAAAAATCATTTGACTTAAAAATGTGTCTTTTGGGACCTAGTCTGTTCTCAGTCTAACAGGGAAACTGAGGCAGCTCATTTGACCTACAGAAGAGTCTCAGTGTGGTAGGATCTAGACCTAGAGAATGAGGAGGACTGGAATAATCAGAAGAGGCTTCATGGAGGGGTGGAGCTGAGTATTCAAAGCATGGATAGGATTCCAGGAAATTGTGAAATATTGATCTTAATACAATTAAAAAAAAAACAGCTCCAAATGCTCATTTTAACTGGGGACAATACAACATGGATAATTGAGATTCTCACAGAATAGACAAATATGTTTTAATCAATAGTTTCTTTTCACTCTTGAATTTTTTTTATTTTTTAATTTTTTTAGAAACCCACAGTTGCTGGCGGACTGATAAAGGGATGAGTTACAATTCTCATCATCTTTGCCTCCTTCCTGCGGTGGATGAAGGATTCTCAAACAAGGAAGTGGCCAGAAAACAGAGAGGAGAAGGAGGGGGAAGAATTTGCAAGAAATCTGTTTCCTTCATGGAGTGGTTGCATCAGCCTCTGAATAGTTGCGAGCTGGCTGCACATGGGTCATCAATTGCTTGGATGTAGCAGTGAGTAAACATTGTTAAACATTTAAAGGGGGCAGCTACCAACAAGACAGCAGGAAGTGAGCAACTGGCTCATAAAGTAAATTGGACACAGGAAAGAATAATCTCAGAAATTAACGTAAGCCTACAGGCTAAGGAAGAAGTAGGTCTGAATGGGTAATCAACGTAAACACAACAACCGGCATAAAGCCTAGAGTTGGGAGAGATGGTAAGTGAGCAATGTGTCACAGTCTGCTCAGGAAGAAAGGAGCTCAGATCTGGGAATCTGCCCCTTCTTAGTGGACAGGGGCACTCCTCAATCTCTGTCATGATCTAGAGGCAGGAAGTGGGGGGTGGAGGGAAGAGAGCCTGGAGCACAAAGTGTCCTGGGTTAGATTGGAGGTACGTGTCTGCTCCCTACCATGGTGCACTTCCTGTCCTCTCTTTCGTCACACTTCCTTGCTCTTTCTACTTCTCTTACTCTTTTTCTTTCTTTTCTCTTTCCCTCTATGTCAATGCTGACAGGCCTGTATAAGACACACAATGGTACTTTTGAATATTACTTAGCCCCACTTGTGCCATGGAGCTGAAAGGTTGCTGTCTACGCCTAGAACATGAAATGCTTTCTGGAACCATCTGATTCTGTTGTCTTTGACTGGGTGCTCAAAAAGGAGCCTCTGATTCTCCATTTGGCTTTCTGGGTACATGACACCAGAGAGGAAATCTGTTCAAAAGAAAACTGGTCTGCAATGACCAACCAGGTCCTCCCACACAGACTGCCTTTTCTCCTCCAGTCAACCTTAGCATTCACAGGTTGCCACACCCATCTAATTTGTTGCTCTCTGTGTATATCCTTGTGGGATCCCCTGTGTGGAATGGTCTCTCTCCATTTCTCTACCAGTGAAGGGCCATTGTAAGCCCTGGCTTCTTCAATAGTTCCTCCTCTTAACTTGATCCCATCACTTACTGACCACTCAAATGTTGTGGGCACTAGGTTACATCCAAAATCTCACTTTTCTGATGCTGCCTTATATTGTTCTCTAATTATTTCATATATGTATTTCTTGCCTCCTCAGTAAAGTTGCGAGCTCTCTGAAGGTAGAGCTGTCTTATACTGCTCTTGTTTTCTCCCATAGCTTCTAGCATAGTGCCAGACACACAGCAGGCACTCAGCAAAAAGGAATTAAGTTTCCTATTCTCAGAATAAGGAAATGACTCTCGTTTACAAACTTGGCTCCCACAATTTGAGTCAATGCGAGCTAGTTTCCTTGGGTCGTTCCTTCTCATGTCCAGCTGATGAAGGTTGACATTCCAACACTCTAAGGAGGGTCAGCAGATGGGCTCTATAGGGAACTACCCTGAGGTCACAAAAACATAGGAGAGTTCCTGCCTGTCAATTTCACAATTCTATTGCTTCAAAATGGAGATTCTGATCCAAAGACCGCAGATTTCTACTCCTCTTCCTGCTTCTGCTTCTTCTTCCTCTCATCCTTCTGCTGCTTTTCCCTTTCTAGACTGTGCAGGGACCACGCACTATCATCAGGACAGCCATGGCAAAGAAAGAGAGATTCTATAATGAGTGTCAGAGGTTTCTGATAATAATTCGGACTTTGTGATATGGTCTACAACAGGGGCCAAACAGGTAATGGGTAACAGAAATGAAGGCTAGGTGTGGGTGCATATGCATAATTTGGATGGGTAGATGGTAGGAACTGGGGAACTGAGGGTATCTGCTGCTTAGCTCCTTATTGTTACAAAATTGTTATAAACACAAATGAGGGCCCAGTGTTGTAGTTTTTCAAAAGAAGTCAGAAATATGGATTTGGGGGAGAACTTCTTAACCTTTTAAATGTTGGCTCAAAAAATTTAAAGACAGTGTACAGCCCAAAAAAATACATATATGAGGCAATTTAGGCTTGAGTGAACCAATTTGTGACTTTTGAGCTAGCACATAATTTGTAAGACCAAGGAGGGATGGGAGAGGAAGCTGGACTTTTAGGCAGGGGCCAGATGATAAAAGGCTTTGTATGCCATGTTAAAGAACTTATGTTATCTGTTGGCCATGGGGAGCCATTGAAGAGTTTTAATCAGAAGAGTGGTATAGTTGAACAACTGTTTTACAAAGATCAGTTTGGCCAAAGTGTGGGGAATGGGCATAGGTAAATGTGCTGGTAAATGTTAACAAGTGTCTCTACTAAAAAAAATCTTGATTTGTAGTGTTTGCCAATTTCTGTAGTGTAAGTACTTCAATTGTGGCCAATTTCAAGCTACCAATATGACATCATGGAACACAGAGTTGGGAAGAGATGCATATAACTAGCTCTCACCAGCTGGTATAAGCCAGCTCCAGCACACCACTAGATGAGTTTCAGAAAGATAAGACCAGTTAAAAGATATCATTAGTCCAGGTGAAGAGATGGTGAGATCTTAAACTAGACAGTGATTCTAGAGACAGACAAAAGAACAGATTTAAGACATTCATTGGATGTGTCAGGTAGTACTGGAGGAAGAAGAAATCAAGGATGTCAGGTTTCTGGACTGCATGCCTACTTGAATATTAGTGTCATCAATGAAGATAATACAGGAGAAAGAGCAGGTTTAGCGTTAAAACAAGCTCAATTTTGGTCATATTGAGTTTGAAGTACCTATTAGAACAGTAGCAGGAAATTGTATAACTTGAGCGTGAATCTTGAAGGAAAGATCAGGGCTGAAAATGTAGATGTGAGAGTCTTCAGCCTATAATAGTAGATGAAACTAAGCGAATGGATAAGAGCAGCCTCTGCCCACCTGCCCTGGGTCCCCAAGAGCTGGGCCACTGATCTATCCCAAGGACTCAGCCCTGCCCCGGTTTCCAGAGCAATGGAGGCTTGAAGTAGGGAGTGCTCAAGTGGCCAGCCTCAGCCTCCTCCATTCCAAATTCCCATCACTGAGGCTCTGCATTAGGGCACTCTCCTTGTTTTGTTAGTTTCTGAATCCCAGCTTCTTCCCCACCTGTGCCCTAGTTTGTAAAACAAGATTTCTCCCTGGATCTCTAGTCTGAGTTTCTGTCCATGTAACTAGCCTAATAGCCCAGGTCTAGCATATATTCTGGATTATCCTTGCCTTTGATTGTCTTTGAGTTATTTCACAACTCTGTAAATTGTAATGCAAATATTTCTTGTCTGGCAAAATGCAATTGATTATTGCCTTGTTCATCTATTTGTAAATTTCTTTCATCATTCCTGATGGCCTATATCAAGAATCAGCAACTTTTTTTCTGTAAATGGCTGGATGCTAAATACGTTAGGCTTTGTGGACCATACAACTCTGCCATTGTAGCAGGAAAACAGCCAGAGGCAATATGTAAATGAACAGGTGTGGCTATACTCCATAAAATTTTATTTACAAAAATAGGTGATAGACTGGAGTTGGCTTTCAGGCCATAGTTTGCAGACCTCTGGCCTCCTGATTCCCTCAACTGGTGAGTTAAATAAAATCTTTGACACGTGTTCACTTTAAACTTGTATGAGGATCATGATTTAAGCTTTTTCTTTTTTTAAAAAATTATCCATTAACAGCCATTTTGTGTTCAGATTGAGGTCAGGTGGAAAATTCTCTTTTATTCTTTTGTTATCAAGTTTTGCCTTCTCTTTGAACTCCAAAATGATACTAAATGATCTTGGGCTTCCCATTAAAAATCATGTTATTGTAAAGGAAAAAAGGGTGGTGGTGGGGGAAGGGAAGGAAATCAACACACCAAGAAATTAGATTTGGTCCACATTATCTTCAACTACACTTCTAAAAAAACCTGGTGCATGAACCGACTTGATTGAATTTTGAAATTTGCAATGATGTGGGCTTAGGCATGGCCACTAAAGAAGTTACATTGCCTGCCTCTCCCAGGGGCTTTGCATTCAGGCCCTAATGAGTTTGCTCCTGGATCTGCCTTAGGTCTCCCTGTTGAAAAGCTAACATTATACTTTAGGATCCTTCTGGATTAATGAGCATGGAACAGAGTCACCCAGCTCAGAGCTCATCACATAAAACACTTGCAGCACAGTGAAGAGAGTGAGCTAAAGTCAGCTTCTTCATATTTTCACCTAAATTCCATTGCCAGAGGACACAACAGAGGAATAGATGATGCTCCACTTTCTCTACTCTTAAGATTCGCTAGAGCTTTTACAAGGTTACTGTTCTCAAGGGGCCCAAATGATATATTCATTTCCATTAACCTCATTACTGGACACAATCTGCTAGTTGGAATTTTTCTGAACCCTATTGTTACCAGCCATAAGCAGGCGCCCTTGCTGGAGTTTATCACAGCTGTCTGAAATTAAACCCCTCATTCGTAATTAATGGGTAGATCCTTATCAGGAGCCACCTCATTCATACCCACAATGCCGTCTGGTCATAGGCTGAACCTCTCCTATTGACACTTCCTCACACAGCTGGCCTGATAGCATCATGTTGGAAATGAATCTCCCATCTTGTGCCTTGCTTTAGTGAAATCACAATACCTCTTTTTCCACACATTGGGTTTCCTCCTCCCTGTCCTAACATACCAGAGAAAATCAATGTTCAATCTTTTTCAGCAGTCCAAGGGACTGTTGGAAACAAAATTTCATTTCTCTGTATTACTCAGAAGTGAAGAACACCAGCATCTAATCACGTCACATTACTGCTGCCCACTCTGCCTTACTGATAGGTCAGTTACCTAGCAGTGGTGATGCATGAGCTACTTTGGAGCAGCCATTGGCATCAGCTGTGAAATAATGTTTCCCAGACTCTGATAAAAACAGAACCATCAGAATTAGGATTTACTGGGTCATCTCAGCTAATTTCAAGGCCAACATGTATGTAATTTAGATTGGAAGACTAAAATGGAAAAAACTTATTTCGGGGTAATGTCACAAAACCCACCTGGTGTTTAAAAAAAAAGTCAATATTGATATGTAAAAATCAATAACTTATATTACAATGGCAAGCATTAGCCTGAGTTTTTTTTGTTGTTAGTACTATCAAGTCAATTCAGACTCCTAGTGACCCGTGTACAGTAGGGCTGAACCCTGCCCTGGTCTTTTTGCGCCATCCTCTCACCTTCTGGTGCTGTATCGGACAGTACTCTGTTGCTATTCATAGGGTTTTCATGGACAATTTTTTCAGAAGTGGGTGGCCAGGTCCTTCTTCCTAGTCTGTCTTAGTCTGGAAGCTCCACTGAAACCTGTCCACTATGGGTGACCTTGCTAGTATTTGAAATACTGGTAGCATAGCTTTCAGCATCACAGCAACACTCAGCTACCACAGTATGACAACCGACAGATGGGTCCTATGGTTCCTTGACTGGGCTGTGGCAGTGAAAGCGCTGAATCTTAACCACAAGATCACCAGGGCTGGCTTAGCCTGAGTAGCAGGGATAAAAATAACACTAATGGCTACTGGTTATTGAGCACTTTCCATATGCCAGGCACCATGCTGGAGTATCTCATTTAGTCTTCTCCATGGCTCTATGCTATGGGTGTAATAATTATCCCCATTTTACACCTGAGAAAACTCAGCCATAGAGAAGCTAACTGCCTTGCCCAAGGTTACATGGCTAGAAAGTAGAGTGGCCAGAACTTGACCCCAGGCAGATTGGCTCCAAAGCCTGTACTGTCAGCCACTATGGTACTTCACCCCCAACTAACAAAAGACCAACAATTTGATTTATTACATCAATAAACAAGTCTACAATAATAACATAGAATATTCAGACATATCGTAAGTATGTATTGCAGGTTTTATTGGGTAGTAATTAACTTTATCAACTAACGTTCTACCTTAAACTCAGATAAACATTATATAGCATTGCTAAAGGTTTGAGAGCCCACAAAACCATTCTTTCTCATCACATGGGGGCTCTTAATTTTTCAAAAGACAGGAGCTAAGTCTATGAGAAAATAATACATGGCTAACTCCATAGGTTGTGAGAGTTTATAATTTCAGGGCTCTAGTTGGCGGAAACTTGGAAAGGCATTTTTCTCAAATCTAGATTGTCACAAAGGGTTAAACGAACCACTCTAAACATTTTCCTTTGCAAAATATGGGTTATAATGAATGAGGTGGGCCATCAACTCCAAAATCAAGATGAACTTTGGGATGGATATTAGAAACGAAGGAAGAGGTAAAAGAAGCCAAAGTAGGAAGGGGATACAATGTGGGTGGCCTTTGGGGAGCCAGTACACTGTGAAGACATTCTCTATACAGTTAAGATACGACATTTCCCAGGAAATTGTGAAAATGATACAACAAGTCAAAAAATAAGTAAATCAGAGGTGTGGGTTATTATGGAGATGGGAAAAATGTCAGAAGTGAGGGTCTGGTCATTTTGTCTCTAGCACTGCACAGAGGAATGGAGCCCTGATCTGCCAGTGTGAGTGTACAGTTAACTTTGCAGGTAGCCCTAAGGTGGAGCTTGATACAAACAGTTCTTTAGAAAAGCCATTGTTCTTGGTTCATTTTTTATAGGTCACCATGTGATTTTTAAATTAAATTTCTTTTTTACACTGCTTTACTGGAAAAAGGATGCTGCCAAGCTGATTTAGAGTTTTCCATGTCATTGCTCATCATGTGCCTAATGTGAGTTTGCATAGCATGATAAAGGTTTCTAGACAGGGCTGAGATCCCAGATGCAGAAATCTTGGTGATCCAACCAGGGCGCAGGACCATGTGAGAGCAAGGATAATCGGATTGGCATCAACCATATGTTAGGATTCAATACAAATAACCATTTATTATTTTATAATTTTTCTAGTGGGCACTGATCTTGATAGGAGACATTTGCCAGCGAAACAAAATCATAATGAACAAAAAGAGGGTCTTTCATGCAAAAAGAGCTGAGAAACTCTATTTTGTTTTAAATAGTTTATAGCTGTACAGTTGAAAAGTATGTTTATTGCAATACAATTGAAAATTGATAGCTATTACCGGGAGTTCCAGTTTAGGCCTAGAAAAGCTTAGGTGATAAAAACCAAATTCAGTTGGTTCTCAGAGTGTAAAGGAAAGTAATAAAAGGGTTAATTCTCACCATTATTCTCAAAAGCAGTGTGGGATAAGCCTGAATAAAGAAAATGGCCTAAAGTCAGCTTGTGGTAGGTAAGAGACCTTTTGAAAAGGTATAAAGGCCACCAGACCAGAAATCTAGAAGCAAAATTCATGTCAAATAACGTCAAGAGTACTCCCTTTGCCAATCATCATTTTCATACCATGCTCCATACACATCCCAAATGATGTTTTGTTTTAAAGTTGTGCAGTTCATGTGCAGGCATTGGACTGAAGGATTATACGATTGGAGGACAAGGCTTGAGAGAGGAGATTGTGTCACATTCATGAAGTAATTATTGAGCCCCACATTCCTTCTTCTCTCAGTTATTCACACCTGAGGCAAGCCTGGCAGCTGGCACTAGTCTCCAGAGGTAGAATACCATTGCTCAACTGCTACTTTAACGTGGGCATAGTCCTGGGGGTGAGGGTGGGGTTAATTTCTCTTTACATGATTATCCTTGATCTTTTGAGCAAAGGAAACATTATAGTCATCAACTATCTTCTATCTTCTAAATCTCCAGATAGTAGTAAAACATTTGCAGGGTTGAATTTTGCATATCTGGCTCTGCTGATTGCTGTTACATAGAGCATTTGGTATATAGTAGACAAAGTGGGAGAAAAGTAGGAGACCATTATTTAGGATAGTTGAGAGTTTCCTCAAGCTCAGGGTTATGAGAAGAAAAATGGATTTATGATCTGAATTATCCAGTTTGGTTTTCTGGAGTGAACATAGAGTCGCTTCTCAACTTTTCCCCTGAAGACAACACATGAGAAAATGTACCTAAATTGCAGCATGGAGAAATTCAGGAGACCTAAAATGTAAGATCTAGCCCCATGACTGGCTCAGGCCCATGGGCCTTACAGCCCAGATTTCTGTCTCTGAGGCACAGGAGGAGGTGTTGGGCGAAAGCATGAATTCCTTCCATGCTCTCAATTTCAAAGAAGCATTGCCCTAATACTTCTGGCTCCTCTAAATAGTGTCTTATGGTTTTAGAAGCTGTAAACATATCTAAATCCAATCCCTTTTGAGAATGCCTTTACCCTTTTACAATGTAACACCTTATGGAGTAATGAGGTCAGCGATTTTATTACCCACTGCGGAAATTATATTCTGTCATTCCTTCTAAAACTTGGACAGGTTCAAAGGCTCTCTTCCTTCCTATATCCTAGAAATTGGTGAACTAGACCCAGTTCTCCTTCTCTATGGCTTTCATCATCTTAGAGGTTTCTCTTCTTTGCATTTTTCCAGATTGAAGAATTGTTGTTTTTTAAAACTCTGTCCCTAATATGGAAAGGAAAAATTTCCTTCCAGGTAATTTTAAGGGAGTAAACTGAGGGTAGTGTAAACATTGCATTGAATTCTTCAGGGAGGTCAGAGACTCCCTGTCTTTGGAGGCTTTTAAGAGCAGAATAGATGCTTCCTTGTCTGAGATTGTTGAAGAATTCCTCCAGGGCAGAGTTTCTTAACATTCGGGCCTAGATACTTCTTTGTTGTGGGGGGCTGTCCTGCATATTGTAGGATGTTTAGCAGCATTCCTGGTCTCTATTCACTACATGCCAGTATCATCTCCCATGCCCCAGTTTTCACAACCAAAAATATCTCTGGATATTGCCAAGTGTCCCCTGGGGGCAAAATAACCCCAGTTTGGAATTACTGCTCAGGATATGAGGCTTGTTTGGCAGCAGGCTGACTGGAGCAAGGAGAGGCAGAGCTAGCTAGAATTACTCAAGCCAGTCTTTTCTTCTATCCCAATACACCTGAGGATTGCAACCCAGTCCCATCAGTACAGTGGCTCACTAGGACAATGTTCCTCAATATCTGGAAGGAGACAAAGTAGGAATGCCTCTCCTTTCTTTTCCCGGGAGAGTCTATTGGAATTTTATTTTTGGTGGAATATTCAGTCTGAAAAATGCTAGAAGTGTGTTGTGCATTGTGATAACCACTAGCCACATTTAGCTATTTAAATTTAAATTAATTAAAATTAAATAATGTTTTAAAAATTCAGTTCCTCATTCACACTGTCTAAATTTCAACTACTCAATGGCCATAGGATGACTATCTTGTTGGACAGCACAGATAGAAAACATTTTCATCATGGCAGAAAGTTCCATTGGACAGTACAGCTCTAGAAGGTTGATAATTACTGGACAAGAGATACCTGCTGAAGCAATCTAGAAATATCTTAGCAATGAGTAATAGCTAACATTTACCAGATACTTAAAAACATGCTAGGAACTTTGCTAAGCACTTGACATGCATTATCTCATTTATGAGGTAGGAACTGCCACCATTTGTATTTTATAGATAAGAAAACTGAGGCTCAGAAAGGTGAAGTAACTCGCTTAAAGTTACACAGCTACCAAATGGAGGAGCCATGACTTTAATTCGAGCAGTTTGGATCCAGAGCTTGGGTTGTTAACAAGCATGTGATATAGACTCAAGGTGGTGAGGTGGAATGTTGGGTATCTGGCATCAGAAACAGCCCAGACATGCTAGTAGTGGATAAGAGAGAGGTTTCTCAATATGTGGGCAGAACACTGTATCTGGAGAGTGTGGATGTACGCAGAAGTTTAGGAGACAGGTGGTTGGTATTGTAGAGGTCTGGCAACAAGAATGGGAGTACTGGGCAGGATATAAGATAGGGACTCAGTTACTGGAATTAGTCCAGGGTATCTCAACCTTGAGACTCTTGACATTTTGGCCCAGATTTTTTTTTGTTGTGGGGAGCTGTCCTGTTTATTGTAGGATATTTAGCAACATTCCTGGCCTCTACCCCCTTGATACCAGTAGCACCCCCTCCCCAAGTGTGATAGCCAAAAACATCTCTAGACATTGCTAAATGCCCCCGTGGGGAGCAAAATTGCCTGCAGTTTAGAACCACTAAAGTAGAGTGTAAAGCAGAGGCTTGGTTACATGGCAACAAGGCAAGGGCTAAGGGATAGCTAGCCAAACACAAGATTCAGAGGGGACCAGCAGCTTGGCTGACTGGATGCTGAACTGCTGAGCTGCTGGCCTTCCAGCAGCTTCCAGTTCTAAGAGTCCTCATGACTAGGAACAGGATTAGTCCCAGAGCCTGTACTAATAAGAGTCAGCCCATGGGAATGAAGTGTCTTCGTTTGAGGGTGGCAGTACTGAAAGGCTACGGTGGCAGGGAACTGGGTAGGTCACTATGGAGATCACCTTCCCATGGCATGGTGCCATCATTCTATTATACTTAGCCACACTGAAAAGGAGTCAGGGCACATGCATCTCATGGCAGTATCTTGATTTGCAGTGTTTGCCGACTTCTGTTAGGGCCCTTGGTTATCATAAGAATGGAAACTCCATGAGTTATGGATGTTCTAGGCAAACATGAGACAAACCTACAATGACTGCCATTCGTAGCAGGAAATTTGTTTTATTGGTTGGTAATGCTGGAGGCACCCTGAGGGAATTTTGTATTTAGGTTCTTTTTGCTTGAACTCCCCACCTGGTTTTCTGAGTGGCTCCTCTCAGAAACATGCATGCAAGAAGGAGCCCCTCACTCTGTAGCAGGGCTTGGCTAGGGTTGGGAAGCCCTTAAGAAAAGAAGCTTGAGCCTGGACAATGCCAAGAAGCTTAAGCTCACCTAGCACAGATGTCTCAGCAGGACTCATTTAGAGAATATTTCTTTCTTCTTTAGCAGAAAAACAGGATTCAAAAGGCTCTGCTTGGTGGCCATGACAGCATATATCATGATAAGCAGTTGATTTTTCAGTACACAATGGCCAGGATTAAATTACTGGGTCATTATAATAAATAGGTCACATTTAAAAAAATATATAACTTTTGGTTGACAGGAAAAGTGGCTTAGGTCATTTTGTGATTGAACCTATGCCTGTCATGTTGCATCATCAACTACAAGCAAGTTCTTTCCAAACCCAGTCTTTGACAAGCAAAGACTTACTAATACCGCATAATGTACTGCATTTACTCATATATTTTCCCTCTGTCACATTTTGAGAAAAAAAAAACTCAAGAAAAATATCTCCCCCCCCCCGTTCACCATAATTTCTTCCTCTCTCTGACATTACTTTTAATTTTATTGCTTTGAACTGGCAGTTTCATTGTCAATAGTGCTTTCTCAAGCTGAATCTTGTCAGAGCAGACAAAGTGTTAAAGGAAAGGAGCTTGGCTGCCTCTGGTTGGAGATGGGAGAAGGGAGAGCTACTTTTGGCTTCTAACCCTACTGCTACCGTCTGTTGCCTGTCTTTCTCGTACTATGCTCCCAGGCTAAGGATATGGGCTTCTGTCTCCCTAGAGAAAGGTAAGCTAGGCGCTGATCACTACTGAATTAGGAAACATCAGCTGCCTTGTCCTTACTTTCCTGAAGTTAAACATGCCCCAAATCTAAAACCTGAAAAGGCAAAGACATTTTAAATGCAAGGATGACTTTTCAATCACTTGCAAAACATTCCCCTCTCTCTGAAAGACATATGTAACCACACACCTTGTAGCTTCAATGAGGTCTTTCACTCTGCGGCACCTTTTCAGGAATGCAGGCCAGGGCTAATGGAAAGGAGGCCTTAGAAGGGACTGGGGTTCCAAATTACATTCACTATTGCTTAATTTTCTCCTTCATATTCAGTTAAAAGGGGATAAGACTCTCAAAGATTGACAAAAAGTTGAAAGAGGTAGTGATTGAGACCCCCAGATGCTTGATTATCCCATTCCCAATTTCTAATGGGGAAGGAAACAGCACCTAGCTCTCAGATGCAGAGGATTGTTTGTCCATTGTCAGAAAAGGGCAGCAAAGAAGTATGCAAAGAAGAAGCTTAGCTCCTAGCAAACTTCTTTATTTGTGGTCTCATAATAACATTCATTCACAAACTTGAGACTCCCTGGAGGCCCCAGTCATATATCTGAGAATTTGGGGCAACTGACACTTGCACAGAATTGCTTTGGGACTTCTTTTATACCCTGCGATGGTTCTGTTCTATCAAATTAACATTGGGGTATTTAACTCTTTCAGAGGCTAGAGGTTAATACACCTTGGATTGATTGCAGTGACAAAAGAATGGACTAGATTACCACTATGTTTCATTTAATCCTGATGATTCTATGATTAAGTGGACCACAGCCAAACAGATATCCCCCAGAACTCCAGAGGTTTTATTCTAGAAATGTACCAATGGCATCACTGCCTGTGGAGTTATTAGTGAACTCCCCTGTGGTTTTTATATATATTGGGGCTTTGTATTCTTGCCTCTCAGCTAAACCAATTATGTGTCAGGCACAGTACCTATTTATAGGGTTTATAAAATAGTTTTAGAATAATTTCAAAACATTGTTCATTTCCTCACAGAATCCCTGAGAGATTATTTAGTAGTATCCCTTTGTTTGTCGATAGCAAGAGGTTAAACTATGAAGAGATTGAGTAATATGCCTAAGGCTACATAACAGTAGAGAGATGGAGTCAACATGAGACTGAATGCACATGAGTCCACTCTTAGACTTTGTTCATCATATCATGCACCACAGCTAATATACAGATTGCAAAATTGCAGGGTTAGAAGAGACCTTGGAGATGACATAGTCTAGCCTCATAATAGATGTTTAACTCCTTTGGCAATACTCCCACCCAATGGCCACTCTGCCTCTACTCAAACATGTCCTGCGGTGATATGCTATTCCATTTCTCTCCACTGCTGAGATTATGGTTTTGAAATTGGGTGACCATATTTCTTTCTTCCCCATCAAACGCTACTCAACACCTTCTAGCTGCTCTCTTTAGTATGGAACTCTTGATTAAGAACCCCTTCCTGAGGAGTGACGTAGCACCCAGCAGGCTGTGAGGATATACTCCTTCCTATTTCTTGACTCCATCTTCATGGCAACAGCAGCAGTGGCTGCGGTTGGTTCAGTAGTCAACATGTAGTTCTTTGTGCCCAGGAGCTACGCACCCAACAGGTGATTGTCCAGGAGACAGTTGCCCAGATCAAGGCTCATGGTGACTTACTGGACGGCATTGCCCCAGAAGATCAAGTGGTGCTCCTGGCAGGCATGCCTCTGGAGGATGAGGCTACCCTCAGCCAGTGTGGCATGGAGGCCCTGACCTCTTTGGAATTAGCTGGCCACATGCTTGGGAGTAAAGTCTACGGTACCCTGGCCTGTGCTGGAAAAGTGAGAAGTCAGACTTCCAGAGTGGCCAAAAAGGAGGAAAAGGAGGGGTAGGGAGAGGAGGAGGAGACAGTGATGGGCTACATCAAGCAGCAGATGTACCATCACTTCATCAATGTTGTACCCACCTTTGGCAAGAAGAAGGGTGCCAATGGTAACTCTTAAGTCCTTTGTGATACTGGTTTTCTCTAATAAAGCCACTTGGTCCAGTCAAAAATAAAATGAATGCTTTTCTATCTTGTAGTTCATTCCTTCTAGGTACAAGGTGGCTCCTTGCTTATCTGACCAACTTATGGATGCTGGGCTCAAAGGTCTTTCAGGAAATATTACATTCTGGTTCCAAAGAAGGAGCTCAGGATTGAGAGTGCTAGCTCAGTGTTCTTATTAGGCCATACTCTATTGTCTGGCTGCTGGGTTGTGTTCTCCAGTCCCAAAGACCAAGGGGGATGGAGATGATACTACCAGCTGAATCATTTAGTTGAATTTATTAATTCAGGCTTCCCCCTAGGTAGTTTAAGAGAATAAGTTGTGAGAATGACTGAAGAACAATTTCTGGTTAAAGATAGCCTAGCTCACTTGAGTAGCTTCCTCCAAATAAGGTCTATGGCATTTTTTTTTCCAAGTAAGTTCCAGGATCCAGAGAACACGTTTCATTCTGATCAGACAAGCTATTACCCAAAAAAGCTTAGCACTGGCAGCAGAATATGCAAGCCCACCTTGTCTTGCTTCCTGGTTTACAAGTGGGAACCAACTAATTTAGAAATCACGGCAGTCTCTGATTAAAATGATGGAGAATTTAACATTGAAAGAAAGAAAGCTCTCAATAGGGAAGGCAGAAAAATAATGAGACCAAAACCAAGCCAGGGCTTACCACTGTGTACCCCTCAGTACTCCTAGGGAAGGCTATTTGGTTAGTCAAAGCTGTGAATTATGACCACATCTGTATCACGGATGAATGTTTCAGGTCCAATGCCAGGGACTGTTGGTTAAAAACTAAATAGGCTTGGTTTTTAGACACAAATATGTTTTGTTTTTAGAGGACATAATTTAATACTGTCCTGCCTATACTGCACTAACCTGGAGTCAAAGATGTTGTCACTTAGTGACAACTCTTACTCATGTGGCCTTCCTACCTTGGATCTCTAGATCCCTGCCATCTAACAAGAGAAACTTGCTTCATGGGGTTGATGTGAGTCTTTTGGGGTACCATATAGATCAGCAATCTTGCCTTAACTTCTGTTTAGAGCAAATATCAGCTCCTTAAAATAACAAATATTTGATTGAAAGAAGGCTTGTGTATCTTTAGAATGTCTTTCCTCTTCACCAAGAGCTGAAATAGAGGAAATTGTTTATCCTATAAGATGAAGGATTTCGGTTAGATGCAAGGAAGACAGTTCATGATGCTCCATTCCAGAATGGATGACTATAGGATGTCATAGAATTCACTCTGAGTGGCTTTCAAGACAGAAGGACTTAATTTTAATGTAGTGGAAGTAACACTCAATTAAAAGTCAGAAGTTACGCATCTTGGCTCTGCTATAAATGTCATTCCATTGAGCCTGGACAAATCACTTCCCCTCTGTGAGTCTCACTTTTCTCATCTATAAAATGGGGAGGAGATGGACTAGACAATCTTTCTAGGTCTTACATTCTATTAATTTCACTCATTCAAAAAACCATTTATGTGTGACAACATGGATGGATGTTGAGGGCATTACGCCAAGTGAAATAAGTCATACAGAGAAAGACAAATACTGTATAACCTCACTTATGTGTGGAATCTAAAAACAAACAAACAAAAGCCTTGAATTCATAGATACAGAGAAGAGATTGGTGGTTGCCAGAGGCAGGGGGTAGGGGGTGGGTGAAATGGGTGAAGGCAGTCAAAAGGTACAAACTTCCAGTTATAAAATAAATAAGTCCTAAGGATGTACTGTACAGCATGGTGAGTATAGTTAATATTGTATTGTATATTTGAAAGTTGCTAAGAGAGTAGATCTTAAAAGTTTTCATCACAAGGAAAAAAACATTTGTAACTATATATGGTGATGGATGTGAACTAGACTTATTGTGGTGATCATTTTGCAATATACAAAATGTCAAATCATTATGTTGTACACCTGAAACTAATATAATGTTAGATATCAATTATATCTCAATAAAAAAAACATTTATGGGGTACCTGCTATGTTCCAAATGTTGGTCTAAGCACTGGGGATTCAAAAGTGAACAAAATAGGCAAAGTCCCTTCTCTAGAGAGGTGACATAGGCAAGAAACATACGTCAGGTGCTGGTATGTGCTACGAAGAATTCTGAAGCAGGGCAAGGGAGTAGGAAGTAATGGAAGGAGGTGCTATTTTTATTTAGGGAGATCAGGAAGGCCTGCCTGATAAGGTAGCATTGGAGCAGATATATAAAGGAATGAAGGGAGCCAGCCATGCAGCTATTTGGATGAGGAACATTTCGGGCAAAGGCACTGAGGGTGGATGATTCCTATAAGAGGTGAGTATGGCTGGAGCAGATCAAGTAAGGGGGAGAGTGGTTAGGAGATGAGAGCAAAGAGATAGCAGCAGCCAGATCATGCAGGACCTTGTAGGCATTGGAACAGGCTTTGGAGGGTTTTGAGCAGAGTGACATGGTCTGACTTACATTTTAAAAAGGGTGACTCAGGTTGCTGAGAAAAGACTAGATTATTTGGGGCTGAGAGGGAAAGCAGGAGGCTACTGCAATTGTCCAGGTAAGAGGTAACAATGGCTTGGACTAGGGGGAGCTGGTAGGGGTGGTGAGAAGTGGCCAGATTCTAGGGTGGTCTGCAAGGACTCAAGGCTTGAAGGCTCTTGTCATGGACATCTCATGATTTCCTCTTTTTGAGCCCCTTCCAGACATTATGAGTCTATGACTGCAGTTCACATACCTCAAACATGGGAAAGCTTGATTATCCCTTCTGTGAATTCCCAAACTTACTAGCTCTTCTCAAATCAAAGTAGCAAAAAATAAACTGAGTAACAGACAACTGAGGTTGTAAGTGGCATCAATCTAGAAGGGCTTCTCCTCTTTGAGTTTGTTAAAGTTGTTCTATTCCCGGGCTAAATGCCATTTTATTGATTGCTAGACAAGCAGACACTAAAAGCCTCTACATTATTAAGAATCTTTCTGGCATCTCAGTCAGGGGTGCCTGATCATCCTATTTTGACACTGGTATTGGTCTACTCTCTCAGTGACCCAAACACATTCTTAAACAAGATGATTATGTCAGCATGGTATCAAATAAATTAAGAATTTGGCAACTATCCTATTTATGTGATCAATGTAGACAATTTGGAGAGTTTAGACCAGAAATAGTATAGACTTGGCATGTCACACATTTTCTCCCTCTTGTTTCCTTTCTACTAAAGAAATCAAGGAAAATGTTTTCATGTATAATTTGATACTTGCCGTCTTTTCTAAAGTAGCAACTCTGTTGTCAATGGAGTCAGGGCAAAGAATGGATTAAATGGATTTTCGCCATTGCCTTGGTGTTAGAACTCATTCCTCTGTTAAAGACCAACCCTTCTTCTGTTTCTGTCTCCTTTCTACTTCCCTTGGCCTTGAGGTGTAGGCCTGTCTGATCCTCTTCTCCTGTGCCTCCAAGTCAGTAAACTCATAGCTATAACAGCCATATATACTTTCCTTCCTTTGAACAAAGATGCTTAAGCACTAAACTAGAAACTTAAAAATAAAGGAATGATTAAGCATGAATACTCTTTTATTCAGGCTCTCTTACACCAAAGAGATACTAAGACATTTTAAACATCACTTAAAACAAACCTATACTTTTATGCAGAAAAGTTAAAAGATCTAGAATACAACTAGCTTTGCTCTTTGCTCCAGACTTGCTGTAAAACTCTGGGTAAATCGCTGTTCTCTAATAAATCAGAGTGAAATTTTCAAAGTATGAATAAAGTGCTAACGACCTTAACATACATAGAGTTTAGACAAATCAGTAAGAAAAAGATGAAGAGTGTAGTAGAAAAACGGGTTAAAAAAACAAACAGTTGATTCACAGAAGAATAAAACAAATTGCTTATAATATGAAAAGATATGAAGCCCCACTTATAATAAAAACAATTCAAATGTAAAACAATAATGAGATAGCATTTTTTACCTGTCAGAGTGCCAAAGATTTTTAGAAATCTTTGATTGTTTTTCAATCTATGATTGCAACAATGTGAGAAATAGGCATTCTTACACACTGTTGGTAGGAGAGCAATTTGGCAATATATATCAAAATTTAAAAACGCACATACCTGTGATTCCATAATCCCATTACTAGAAATTTACCTTATAGATATAATCACACAAGTGTTCAAAGACATATATACAGGGTTGTTCATCACCACATTGTTTAGAGAAGCAAAACCCAAAAACCTAAATATCCTTGGATCAATTTAAATGTTCATTAATAGAGGACTGGTTAAATAAATATGGCACATTTGTATGACATAATACAACATTGTCATTAAAAGGAATACAGTAAAGACAAATATCCTCACAGGGAAAGATGTCCACAATGTATTGTTAAGGAAAAAGAAACAAGTTGCAGAACATTTGTGAAAAGAAGTCTATGTGTGTGTGTGTGTGTGTGTGTGTGTGTGTGTTTGTGGCTGTGTTTCTCTTTGAATATGCATAGAAAATACCTAGGAGGACACACCTATCTTGTCCTTAGTGATGACTTCTAGGGAGTTGGTTTTGAGAGTGGGAAACGGGGTGTTTTCCTTCACATGCTTTTATACTGTTTTAATTCTTAGAGTTAACATGTATTATTTTTACAACAAAAACTCCAGAATAAACAAATGGATGTGCGGAAGGGTGGTCGTGACCCAGGACCCTGATACTTGAATAATTTCACACCTCAGTTTGAGAGTTAAGAAATAAGGAAAGGCGGGAGGGAGAACATCGCTTGCGTAAATACAACATACCTTCATTTTGAGTGGGTAGACAAAGCCCAAACTGTTCTCAACTCCAGCTGTATCAGTGGGATTGAAGCCTTCCCTGTGCAGGCACATTGGAAGGTAGGGATGCTATCTGCCTATTTGACGACAAGGGGATGGATTGGAGGATTGTTAGAGGTCATTTTTAGCTCCAAAGTTCTATCCATAATTCTGATATGGATAATGGAGCTGATGGTAGCTACAAACATCAATCACTCCAGGTTGCCCTTGAAGGAACAGAGGGAGATTTAGAAATTCCACTCTCCAGCTTCAGACATGTTTGTTGTGGGTCATCACCCCCCTTTCTGGGGGAAGAAGTGAAGGTGGTATACCCACAGGAGAACTGTCATTGGGACCAGCTTCCTTTTCCTTCTCTGATTTGACTTTCTTTGGAAGGTTCTTTCAGTGCCTTTTTCTTATCTGGTGCACAACCCTCCTTTACTAATGAACAGGCAACCACAATACACTGAGAGCAAGGTGAAACAGGAAGCTTGTCTTCCTTCAAGCTCCTGGTAATCATGTGCTGATTACTTTTCCTCTCCCGAGGACTTCAGAGGGCTGACTTACTTCTTAGAACAGAGACTAGCTGCTGGCTTGGGGTCACTTAATTCTGCCAGAGGCAACAAAGTGTGAGTTTATCAGGAGGTGCCTGAATCCAGGATGGCCCTCACTAAGGGAGTTCTCCTTCTGACTCCAGAGACTTTCTGCTGATAGGAGAAGCAACCACTTCCTTTATCTTGTCTTGTCTGTTGGCCTCACTATCTCTCCAAGCCTAGGGCAGGATTTATCAGTGACAATTCAGCATGATTTGAGGGGCCATTAGCCAGCCCTCTTTCCTCAGACTATGAACCCTGTGCCTGTGTTTTGAACTTTATTCTATAGGAAGTAAGGAACAACTATGATCATTTGAGTGACCTATGCTCCCACATATACAGCACCCTCTTATCTCTAACAGCACTTATATTTCAACTAATTGTTTAAATGTTTGCTTCCTCACCTCAATTAAGTTATTCAAAGAGACTTGGTAACCAACTGGGTGTGGGTGGCTGAAGGAGAGGGCGAAGATGAAGACAATGGCAAGGTTTCAAATCTAGATAACTGGAAGGATAACTGGAAGGATAAAGATGCCATCACCTGAAAGAGGATATACTGGATGAGAAGGAGGATTTGGAGGGCAAAATGGAGCTAGCACAGGGATTAAGAACACAGTCTCTACCACCACACTGCCTAGGTTTGAATCCCAGTTTGTCCACTTACTAGCTGTATGAGCTTGGGAAAGTTATTTAAACTCTTTGTGCATTGCTGTCCCCATTTGTAAGAATGGATTATTCTGCATCACAGGATGGTTGTGAGTATTGAATAAGTTGATGTATGTTATATACTTAGAACAGTGCCTGGCACATAGTAAGTGCTGAATTAGTGTTTGCTATTTTTATTATTAGACATAGCAAATTTTAAATATTTGAGGTACTTCTAGGTGGGTATATCTAACTGAAATTTGGAAAATGAATTATGGAGCTCATGATAGATATTGGTCTACAAAGGGAAAAGTGACAGAACTCTGGGCATCACCAATATTGAAGGGAGAAAAAGAAGGATTCTAAAAAAGAGACTAAGAGACAGTTGTCAGAGAGGGAGGAGGAACAAGGTAGGCATGATATTATGGAAGTCAAGAGAGTTGTCAACCAGTGAGATTAAAATGGGACACAGACATTTGACCTGTGTGTGTGGGGAGAGGTTGGAAGAGAGGAGGGAGAGATTGTCATTTGGGGAAGTAGATAGATGAAAGGGGAGAGAGTCAAAGATCAATATGGCTAGCTCTTCACAAATATTTGCTGAGGGGCAGCTTTGTCCAACCAGGCCTCTGGGTGATCAGTGGGTCCAGCTTCTTTCGTTTATCCCACTTCAGTCCTCTCTGTCCCAATTGCCAGTCAGAAGACCAGTAACAACCAGCTGGGATAATGGTGATGGTTCACCAAGGTCTCAACTAAGGAGAGGCTCCACCAATGGCCATAGACTCATTCCCCTTTACTCCAACAAAGATCAGAGAAAAAAAGTGGGAGGGCAGATGAGCACAGGAACCCAACAATTACTGTTTGTGATAAGACTCAGGGCCTACCTGGCCTAGTGTCCTGACTCTGAGTGAAGTATCCGGGGTCTCCATCATGAGGCTAATCTTGTGAGAATAACAAGAGCCACAAGCACTGTTTTTATCACCAAGACTTCACTCCAGCACCCATTGTGAACAGGTCACCATCATTCCCACTAACCACATCATGCTCATTCATTTCCTTCTGGCTAGTGTGCCATTCCCTTCTTTCTTCCTTTCTAGCTCAAAGACTATTTTTTTTCTGAAATGTTCCTCCCTTGAAATCCCTCTGTCTATTTGTATCCAGAGTGGCTTCCTATATTGTCCACATGACACATTTTGGATATGAACCATACATTTCCTTGCACTGTTCTATTTCTGTCCCATGTTTGTTGTTGGCATATGAAAAGGAATCATCAGTATGGGGTAGTGTTTGGTGCTCTGGGATAGGACAGTTGGGAGGGGAGGGGGAAGGAGAGCTCTGAGTTTTGCACTGATATTTCATACTTAAACTGAGTTTGTGACAAGAGGCATAAACTGGAAAAACCAATAACAGTGAGGAGCCCGGGGTGAAAAGGAGACAGAAAATGGCTGCCCTCTAGACAACTGTACATGTGAGGTGAAGTAGGTCAGGATGATGTCACATACAGATGATATTTACCTGCCCAGGGACAGAGGAGAATGGGAAACTTTTTAACTGGACATGTATATGTGGGTTAGGGCTATATACAACCATGAACATGAGGCTACAGAAAGGAAGCCCTGAGTTGGTGGTAACCCTGAAGGTGTGTGTGGGGGGGTGTCACGGCTGAAAAACTGCATGTGTTTTTATTTAGTGACTTGCTTTTGAGATTACTTCATGGTTTCTTCCTTGTGAAGTATTATGCAGCCAGCCCCCTTGGTCTATTTGAGACCAAGTTTAAATAATTGTTTTTTTTTTTTTTTCTGAGAGGCAAATAACAATGTCTTAAGTCTTTTGTATCACTTGGAACACAGGAGGCCATGTCCACTAAGAGGGGAGGACTGGTTGGACAGCATGTGTATGACTGTTCTCCTCACAAGACTACACATTTCATGAGGGCACAAACTGCATTTTTCAATTTTATTGTGAGGCATATGGTTAGTAGTAAAAAATACTTAGAAAATTGAATACAACTGAAGAGAATTAATCATTTGCTGGAACTCTGTCACCAATGAGTTGTTCTAGATAGATACTACTTGTAGCTGCTTTGTTTATTTTCAGCTTTGTTGTAAATGTTACCACTTCTGATGATTCCTAGGAGGCAGAGTAGGGTAGTAGAAAGACTGGCTTGGGAGAGAGGAGGAATTTGTGCGAGTTCAGGCTCAGCTGAGTGACCTTGGATGTGTCACTTCAGACCAAGTGATCTCTAAACTCTCTACAATTCTGCTCTTTGAGTGAAGTAGGCCATGTCTCCTGAAAGTTAGCACAGATACGTGAGAGGAGGTAACTCAGTTCATCAGTTTGGCCAATATGATGCCATGCAGTCATTCTGACCTTTTCTTCCAATGAAGCAGCTGATTTCTTTTCTTGACTTGATTGACAAAACCCATTATTTTGGCCGAGAAATTTGACTTTGGAATGAGAATCAGAGAATTAAAGCATTACTCAACTTATTATAGACATAAATACATACTGTTATATTGGGCAATTCAGGTAACAAAGAATTAATAATATTAATATTTTGTATTAATGATAATGATATGAGTATCATTATTAAATGCTACATGCCACAAATTATGCCAAATGTTAAAAAAAATTCTCATTTAAATTTTGCAACACCCTATGACATAGGTAAGATCATTAACTCCATTATACAGATAAGGAAACTGATGCTCAATCAGGGTACCCAACTTTACCAAGGTCATGTAGTCTGAACTCTTAGCTACTATGTGTTAGTGGGTGCTTAATACATTTTTAAAAATGAATAAATGAGATTAGCCAGCAGGCGATATCAGCATTGCTTCAAATAGTAGGGGTAGGAGTAGTACTAGCTACCATTTATTGAGTATTCACGATGTGTCAGTCACTGTTCTAAGTAACATACATGTATTATTTCATTTAATTCTCACTATAACTCTATGAAGTAAACTGAGGTTTAGAGAGATTAAGTGACTTGTCCAAGGAAACACATCTAAAGGCTGACTCCAAAGCCTATGTTCTTTATACCAATCCAGGCTGCCTATAAATAGCAGGGTGACTTTTGCAATTTTCTCCTTTACTTTCTGCTGTCATGTTGATTGTTTGAGATTTAAAGGGTAGACTCTTTAAGTACTCTCTCTGTGCTCCAGTCACCTTTGCCCTGGCCCTTAGTGTCCCCCACCCCTACACTGTGCAATCTCTCCCTGAGACCAAGGGTCAGATAGGAGAAGGAGTAAATGGAGTGTCTTGTTGCTGATTTTCTACAATATCAACACAAACACTTATAAGTACTGTTGAGACTTAATCTCACTAGCTCATCTGTGAGACCAGTTTTAATTTGGAGCCATCTGCCACAGACAAATGAGTAATTATGACAGAGCCTAGCGGGGTGGGCCAGGGGGAGAAGGTTGACATAGCCGCTTTCTGCCTGCCTGCCTGCCTGCATTGACGCAAGTGACCAAGAAAGGAAATTTTGGGGATGGGCTGTTGATGCAGAGGCCAGAAGCTCTACCTCCCTGTTGCTCAAATCCTTAGACTCCAGTGAACAAGGAGGGATGTCTGAGGTCATGCAGCCTGGCAGGAGAAGGGAGACCATTGCCATCAAGGACAGGCAGAAAGAGGTAATCTGTGAACTGAGCCAGCTCGCTCAGCTGACAAGTGGTGCATCGGTGCGCTCCTGGGATCCGAACCGGCGAACCCCAGGCTGCCGCAGCAGAGCCTGTGCAGCCTCTCCCTCTCACTGTACTGGTGGTGGCTTGTGATGAATGCCACTTGCCACCTGGTGTCTCCACATAATATGACCGGCTAAGTCAAACTGATGGAGTGAAGCTGAAAATAATAGTCATTGACCTCTGTCTAACATTTAAAATTTTTTTTCAAAAGACTTTAACATATCTTTATCTTATTTCTGCCTTACAACAGGCCCCTAGATTAGGTAGGGACAGGTATTGTTAGCTTCATTTTACAGATGAGGAACTTGACCTGTAGGGTGATTCTATAACGGGACATGTGTAAAAGACCTTATGACTTGCCCAAGGTCACCCTGTTAGCTACAAGCTGGCTAGCACCTCAAATCTGATTAGTCTGTCATTCTGTCTTCTAGACCAGTAGTTTTCCAGCTGTGCTTGCTCTTCAGGGGCCAAGGAGGTATGGGAGTGTTTGTGTGTGAACAAGTGGGGCTTTGGGCCCCGACCTGCACTTAAACCAGGGCAGCTCTGCTTGAGTCTGTTTTACATCTGGGCAAGATTTCATTTAATGAAAGGATCTGCTATTGAAATGTTTGAAAACCGCTTGTCTAGACTAGTATTGCTCAGAGAGAGTGTAATGGGTTGAACTGTGTCCTCTAAAAGATATGTTCAAATCTTAACCCCTGGTACCTGTGAATGTGACCTTATTTGGAAAAAGGATCTTTGCAGATGTAATCAAGTTAAAATGAGGTCATCCTGGATTAGGGTGGGCCCCAAATCAAATGACTGGTGTCTTTATAAGAGAAACAAGAGGGAGATTATGACACAGAGACACAGAGGAAAGACACAGAGGAGAACTCGATATGACGATGGAGGCAGAGATTGGAGTGATGCAGCTACAAGCCAAGGCATGGAATAGATTCTCTCTTAGATCCTCCAGAAGGAATCAGCCCTGCCAACACCTTCACTTCGGACTTCTGGATTCCTGAACTGTGAGAGAATACATTTATTTTAAGCTGCTCACTTTGTGGTAATTTGGTATGGCAGCCCTAGGAAACAAATACAAAGAAGTACATAGACCTCTTATCTAGAATCAGGTGGGGGTGGGCTTATTAAAATGCTGATTCCAGGCCCAAACCCTAAGATTCTGATTCTGTAGCTATGCAATGGGACTCAGGAATCTGCATTTTGACAAGTTCTCTGTATGCACAGTGATGGATCTTTGAGCTGGTTTTGACCATATACAGATACAAGACTCCTCTCTGGACTGTAGCTGGACTTGCTCTCCCTGCTGACTATGCTCCTCCAGTGGTTCCCAGAGTCAGTGGGCTGAAGGAAGTAAGCTTACTAGACAAAAAAATGGGTGGGTGTTAAAACTTCTGTAGTCCCCAAATTTTGAATTCTGAGAATAAGAGGGTTTATCCCAAGAAATCGTAAATCCCCCAGGTCGCCAAAATCTACCCCTAAGGAAATAGGGATGTAGTAGTTAGGGAGTGGATGCTGCCAAGAGAGTCAGATTTCTGGAGCAGCAATAAGACCACAGAGTAACGCCACACACACACACACACACACACACACACACACACACACACACACACACAGACTCTTCTACTTGTTGTCTGGTGCAGGAAATTCTATCTGATAGAGCATCACTATTTTTTACTTTAAGATTTAGTCCCTATTAAAAATGCAGGTCTCCATGTGAATATTGATACTTGAAGCCAGCGTCAGCCATTTATGCCTGGTCTCCGATCTTTATCTGAGAGGAGTTTTGATAGGCTAGAAGAGGGAGAAGAGCACAACGGGCTGGGGTAAGGATGGAGCAGAGGGGGTCTTGCTGCCAAACTCCTTGCCCAGTAAAGCTAAAAAGGGCACTAGTTTATCCACCCAAGATTGATGGAGGTCAGCTATGCCCAATCCCTTGGAGAGATGGGTGAAGGTCTTGTGGAAAAGGACAGGTGTTTGGATTCTGTGTGTGGGAAGAGTGCCTTCCTGAGAGGAGCCTAACCAGCTGGACCCACGGTCCTTCAGGAGGCCTGTGTTTGCTCACATCCCTGATTGCTCCCAGGTAAACAAATCTTGTTTCTATCTCCCAGAAAGGCAGAGCTCCAGCACTGTGGCAGCCTGTTGTTATAGTTACTGACATATGACTTATCACAGTGATTGTCAGAGCAATGGGAGAAAATGAAATTTAGCAGAAGCTGGTGGTGGGGGTTGGGAAAGGGAAAAGAGGGCTGCTGAAGAGACATGGAGATGGAGCTGATGGCTTTGTGGGTTTGTACATATGGTTTGATATTCAAATACAGGCAAGGGAGGTCTTATACTGGCAGTGTGTCTGAAAGAGCTTGTTAAAAGACAACCTGTCCCACATAGCTTTACCCAGGTTCCATATGCCTAACATTCCACTATTAGTGGTTCATTCTTGTGAGTTAAGCACTGCCTTTCTCCAGGGTAGGTCATACCTTAGATTGCACTTTAGAGTAAGTTAACTTGTTGCCCCTATTTCTCAGGGTTTACCAGAGCACTGGGGAAAGATGGGGGGGTATGGGGGCCATCAAATAAGGACTTAGCCTACTTTCAAAACTCAGATAGGGCTGGCATTGCTAGCCCCCTGTTTGGAATCTCCCTTGTCCTCACTTCTCTTTCAAAACAGTTATGAAGCTAAATGGAAGTGAATATGAATGTCCAGGATGTCTTGTTCAATCAGCCATGTGCTTTTCTGGGAGATACACTTAACTCATCAGCAGCAGCACGTTCTTGTTCATCAGCAAATATTTATATATAACCCATTATATATGAGGCACTGGGTTAGGTACTGATGGGGGAAGCATGGAAACAGTTGGGCATTAGATTATGCCTCACATTTAAGAAACAATCTAGTTACAGAGACCAGACATTTACACAACTAAGACTGACCAATAGTACATAGTAGTGTGTGATTGGTGTCAAGTGAAGGGTAGAGCCAATGGCTACATAATCTCAGAGGTGGGCAAGATCATCATGGAGCAGGGTAGCTGGCTAAGCCTTAGTTAAGATTTTAGTACATTAAATCACTCAGGCACTTAGCAGGGCTCTGGGGAAATGGGGCACAGAACAAATCAGTTTTGATGGGGATAGTGACATGGACTGAGAAGGGAACCTGTTTATACCACTCTGCTTTGCTGTTCATCCAAATTCTGTAGGCCTGTCCTTTCCAGAGAGCTCATCCATCCTCCACTGATCTACCCTGTCTCAGAACTCCCATGCTGAGAATTCTAAAACTTACTCAGACTGCCAGGGAAGCAGTATAGCCAAGTGGTTAAGAGGGTGGGTTTAGGAGTTAGGCTGCCTGAGTTTGAATCCTGGCTCTGACATTTATTGAGATCTTGGACAATTAACCATCCTGTGACTTAATTTTTCTTATTGGTACAATGGGGATGGTAAAAATAGTGTCTACAAAGTTGTTGGGAGGATTAAATGAGGTAAGTCATGTAAGATACTTAGCACAGTGCTAGTTGCATACTATTCATTCATAAAAAAGGTATTTATTGAGTGCCTGTAACATTGCAGGCACTTTCCCAGTGCTAGGATATAGCAGTGAAAACGAGAGACAAGGTCCCTCCTCTCTTGGCTCTGTGTTAAATGCTGATGGGGAATGGGGGGATTCAGGCTCTTTACTCAAGGAACTTTTAATCTAGTGTCTTGCTTTCTGCTCTATGAATTCTAATTCTTAGTCTATGAGTTGTCACTTATCTTATTTTCATTCATTTTTGTTTAACTAGGCACATATTAAAGCTATAAATTCCCTTTAAACCAAGCTTTGGTCATATCCCGTAAGATTTGATATTGAGTGTTTTCATTACCAATATTTTCTAAATACTTCGCAATTTTGGTTTTGATTTGTACTATTTCTACTTTTTAATATACTGCAGTATTCCATGTTTGATGACTCTATATTTTCTTTGTCCCTACTATGTGCCTCTACCATGCTCCAAAGGAAGAGAGACAGTGAAGAGACCTCTCTGACTTGAGGGGTTTAGAAGGGACTAGGGGGAGACAGGACTGGAACAGACTATTAATGAAGGGTATTGAATGCTAGGCTTCATGAGTTGGTTTCTTTTCTAACGAGGAGACATTGTAATCATTGAAAAGGTGGACAGGAATGACAGGATTATTATGCTATTTTGGGAAGAATAAGACAGCATCATTGTTCAGGATGGCTTTAGAGAAAGAAAGAGGCTAGACGCAGGGAGTCCAGTTAGAAGATTTTCATGTCAGTCTAGGACAGTGGTTCTCAAACCTGAGTGTGCATCAGAATCCCCTGGAGGGTGTTAAGACACAGCTTGCTGGGCCCCACCCCCAGAGTTTCTGATTCAGTCAGTCTGTGGTGAGGCCTAAGAATTTGCATTTGCATTTCTAACAAGCTCCCCTGGTGATGTTAATGCTGCTGGTCCAGGAACCACACTTTGAGAGTCACTCATCTAGGAGAGAGACAATGAGAAGCAGAGGCAGAGTTGTGGGAGCTGGGCTAGAGAGGAAAGGAAGCATGTAAGAGAGAGGGGGAAGGAAGAAACCACATGGCTTGGGGATTGGACACAGAGGCAAGGGAGAGGAAGGACTCAAAGATGACTCCACAGCATTAAACCTAGGTGCCTTGGAGGATAGGAAAATCAAAAAGGCAAAAACCTGGACATCTTGGGGTGGAATGCAGTCACATGCTGGGTACTGGAAAAATATGTGAGTCCCTGTATCTATCTGCATCTGCATAGGGCACACTGAAGTTTAAAGGCCTCTCCTTCTTCAGGATAGAGGGTGGCGAGAAGGAGGAAGCCCAGGTCTGTGTTTGGTCTCTCCTTTTCTAGAATGTAACCTTTGAGTAGAGGAAGAAAATGAAGATAGAGAGCAGGGGGTAGGGAGGGTAGAACGAACTTGGATATTCTGGAAACAGAGAGCATACTTTTGGGTTGTTAAGTATTGAATGTATATGGGAAAATACTAATAAGGAAAAGGCAAATGAGTAAAACTCAGTGTAGGCCATGCAGGGTAGCTCTAGGACATCACCTGAGATTACTGATGCTATTTTTGAAAGCAGAGGGTTGCCATGATAGGGCTTCTCAACTCTAGCCTACCTAACCTTCCCTAGTTTCCAGGCTTGTGACCCTAGTGCCCTGTTGTCCCTGGTTATTTCCCAGCCTGTAGGGACTTCTCTTACCTGCTTCTCTCCACTGGGCCGCCTGTAGCTGAGCAGAAGCTCCACAGCACCCACTACTTCCTTGCGGATGGCGTAGAGCAATGCATCGCCTACATATACGCTATGGTTCAGCAGTAGCTCCATGATCTCCAAGTTCTCGTTCTCAATGGCAATGAGCAGGGCGCTCCGGCCCAATGGATCCATGCAGTTGATGTTGACATTGTAGTAGATCTCCGCCTCTTGTAGGGCCTGCTTCACAGTGGCGTAGTCCCCCTTCTCCACAGCGTTGAGGAAGGCCTTCTCCTCTGCAGAGAGCTCCGTCTCAGCCCTCACGATTTGCAAGGGGATGCGGTCTCTGTATGGTGAGTAGTTGACCTTTTTGTAGTACAGTTGGGCCATGGTTCATAGCAATTTAGAAACCTGAGTGAGGAGAGAGAGGGAGGCCAAAGATATTCTTAGATATCTGAAGGTCTCAAGTGGCCACTTACGGAGGCAGCCTGGCTAAGGGGTTGGAAAATCCTAAACTGTTTTAGTGCCATAATCTTTCTCCTCTTGCAAAGGGGTATAGCAGAAAAATCCCAGGCTTTTGGATCAGAAAGACCTGGGCTCAAATCCTGGCTTTGCCAGCTCTGTGACCTTGGATAAGCTACTCAAGCCCACTGTGCTTCAGTTTATTAAGTTTATCAATATTAATACCGTTAGCAGGAGTTATCACTTAGTGATTGCTTACTGTGTACTAGGCCCTGTGCTGAAGAATAATTTCTACATCATAAAGCTATTGTGAGAGTTAAGTGAAGGAATACATTATCAAAGCAACTGGCACAGGGTAAACCTCCTGAGACATGGCACCAGTTAGTTCCTTCCTTCCCTTCTGCTACCTGAAAATACTTGTGATATACTTCTGATGGGTGATGCACAGTTGAAGTTCATCTTGGGCCAATTTCCTTTGGGCCTTGGGCCTGTGGGCCTGTGCTAATTTTCAGGATTACATTTGCAGCTTTCCCAGATGCAGATCCTGGACTGAAATCCTGTTTTAGTGCTAACTGAAGCCCTGCTTCTTTCTGCTGCTCACTGGGGAAGGAGTACTGGCTCCAATAGGCCAAAGTCATGCACCCCTCTGCCCACTCATGATTTTTTCCTCCATCATTCCAAACCAAGGAGCTGACAGATCTGAGAATCTGTTTGATTCAATTCTGAGAAGTGTATGGTCTGTTTTATATGCACCACATCTAAAGCCAGATTTTAATAGCATTGATTTTAAAGTAAAACCTATTATTGAGTTTCTAAAATGTGTTTAATTTTCTCTGGGAGACCAAGAAAAAAAATACAGTCTTTGCCTTCGATTGCACAGAATGAATCACAGTATAGAGCTCTTGCATCGTAGTTTACAGATCAAATGCATGCACATTCCTCACTGACTCCTTGAACTAACCCTGTTAGTTAGGGGAGAAGATGAGGCTCAGACTCATTAGGTGATTAACCCCCTTTCCCTCCAGGATGCTCTGGAAGCTGAGTTTGGATGGACTCTTTTAAGTGTCTTTCATTACTCAACTGTTTTGCCAGCAAAAGGAAATGGAAATGTGATAAAGGGCCTCTTGTCTCATCTCCTGGATGTAAGAGAAGATAGAGACATGAAGCTTCCACAAACATTTGCCTCACTCCTCCAGGTAATTACATCCCTGCTTTGGAAGTGGGAGAAGCATATATTATACCAAGTGGCATTAGCAATTCATGTGCTTGTGATCTTCTGGAAGTTAGTATTTGAAGGTGAGTGTTGCCTCTTGCCCTGAACAGGCCCAAATGACAAATTTCTCTCTGCACCCAAATCTCAGGAGACCAGGGTACTGTTTTGCTGTCTTGAGAAGCACTGATATTTTCCTGTGCTACTTTCAAGTAACTCAGCGTGGCTAAAGGAAAAGGGCACTTAGAACAAGCATTTGTCACTAAACAGCAAATGACTTTAATAATACTAATTGTAGACTGCCTCCCTGCCTCCCCATCTCCATTATAAACAAAAAGGGAAGAGGAAGAAGAGAGAGTGTAATCTCTTGAAGAGACACTCAACAACCCAATTCACGTTATATCTATTTAATAAAGACGAACACAGCAGAAGCCTTCAGTGTGCCTAGCACTATGCTAGTCACTTTTAGAGGATATGAAAGAACAGACCCCCGCCTTCATCGTCTCTCACCTGGACCATTCCACAGCCTCACAGTTAATCATCCTTACTCCATTCTCTCCCCCTTCAGATCGTCTCCCACAGAACCCCCAAGTTATCCTGTGAAACACAAATCTGATCACATTTCAATCCTCCTTGGTTAGTTTCCTGCTGCTCTGGTGATGAAATCAACCCTCGTTTCTGAGGTCTACTAGGTCTTGGCTTTTGTTTACCTCTCCAACCTCATCTTAAGCCACGCTCTCCATCATCCACTATTCTTTAGCCCATGGAGCTTCTTTTGATTTTCTGACATGCAAAACTTTTCTCCACCTCAAGACCTTTGATTATGGCCTGGAACACTCTTCTCCAGCTCTTTTCATCTTTCAAGCCTCAACAAAATGTCACCTCTTCAGAGAAGTTCCTTCATATTCTTCTCTCCACTGTACTCTTTTCTCTTCCTTCTTAATGTTTATCACAATTTGTAGTTACATATTTCTTCATCTTACTGGGTAATTGGCTGTTTTGTCCAATTCTCTTTAAAGCTCAAGTGCAGGCATTGCATCTGTTCTGTTTTTCTAGCACCTGCACCTAGCCCAGTTCCTGACACACCCTGGATGCTTGATATGTATTTGCTGAATGCATGAGTAAACCTTCCATGATATTTTCTCGTCTCTCTCCATCCCACCCTAAGTTCTAGTCTAGTCTAGCTCTAGTCACACTAAGTTAAGTCTATCCATGTTCTCTGAGTTGCCTTTGTACATGGCTTCATCCCATTCTTTCCACTTAATAAACTCCTTCTCAGGAGTTTGCTTGTAGGTCCCCTTCTCTGTTAAGCCTTCCCCCAATGCTGTCAGAAAGTTAGACAATCTCCCTCTGAGTTCTCCACTGGTACTTGGATCACATTTTTTCAATGTCACCCAACTGCATATTTGTCTTCCATTAGGGTAGAAGTACCTTGATTCCTGCCTTCCTAGAACTCACACAGGGTCTAGAACACGACAGGTGCTCAACAAATAGATGTTTAATGAGCAAATATAATCTAGCTGAGGAGGGTTGGCACAGTCGTGGAACGAAGTGCTAAATTATGTGGTACTGATTTGATGCTTTGGGATTTCAGAAAGAGCTCAGTGAGGGCTGGAGGTCTCAGAGAAGGTTTCACGGAGGAGGTAGCTCTTAAGCCAGTCCTTGGAAGATGAATTAAATGTGAAAATGTGAGAGTAGTCCAGGCACTACTGAGTGCAAGAACAAAAGTAGTGAGATTGATCATGGCCTAGTTGGGAGACAGTGGTGGGGGGTATATTTTTCAGGCTATAATAGGATACAAAGATTAGAGGTGAGCTAAAGTTCCAAGGCAAGAGCTTATAACCTCAGTTTCCTCATAAAAAAAATGATCTTAAACATTTGCTGCCCATTTGCCATTTAAGAGGCTACCATGGAAGAAAAGGCTAGATGTCTTTTCAGATGGTATCACTGTTGATGCTGGGCTGAGCATTATTGCTACAGGAAGATCTGTGCCCACTTTAATAAGGCACAGCTGTGAGGGAAACTGAAGACAAATATATCACAGGGAAAGGTGAGAACGAAGGTAACTAACTCAATTGGTGCCCTATTATGTGCAAGGCACTATGCCAGGAGCTGATGCAATAAAATAATTATTATAGTTTTGAATGCTTGATATGTCCTAGGCACTGTGCCAGGTACTGGGGCAGCACGCTTACTACTGCTGCTTCTAATAGTAATAATAATGAAGGCAACAAGCAGTACCATTCACTGAACTCGCACTATGTGCCAGATGCGAGGGTTATAGTAGTGAAAGAGAGAGGACAGTAAGATCATGGTAATTTGAGACTTGAAGTAAGTATAATTGGATGATATATAGTTGATTCAGAGTCTAGTTTTACTTTTTATCTCTTGCATTTGAAATGAATCTGGTCTGTTGCATTTCCAGTGGGCTGTGTTATGAGAAGCCTCGTTGTATTCCCCTGTAGAGAAAAATATCTCCTCCAGAGGTTCGCCTGAGATTGTACTATTAGAGAGTCACTCCTTTGCTTTAAGGCACTGCATCTCTAATACTACCCCTGGAAGGAATAATAAATCACATGGCTAACAGCTAGTAACACCTTAATGTAGATTCCTTCATTGGAAAGTTGCTGTGGCCTTGGGTGTAAAGAGATGTGTGTCTAGAGGGACAGGGAAGATGTAATGGAGGGGAAAGGAGAGGCCTCATGTCCAGCTTTGGAAATCTCTTTTATGTATCCATGCACACCTCTACATTACACAGTGAGAGTGATGTAAAAGGGGTTCCCTGCATTGTCTGTCTAGATGTAGGCTTATGTAGATATCTAATGACTTGCCTAGTGCCCTTCCCTCTTCCATTCCCCACAGCTTGTGCCACTTGACTCGCACAGCTTTAGCCTCAGCCTTGCTGCAGGCTCTAGGACCAATCCTTTCTCCATATGCTTGCTGTTAGTCCTACTCTGCCATTATTCTGGGAATAAGTAACTAATGATGGAGTTTCTGGCCTTTCTTGAGGATGTATTATTGGGAAGGCTCCTTTCCATCACCCTTTACCTTTAAACTTGGCAGATTGCACTCACCTGCCATTAACCTAAGCCAAGAGATGAGGCTGGCTTTCCCATCATTATACACTGGCCTTGAGGTGTATTCTTAACTGAACAAAACAAAACCAGCCAGCACTTCATGCCATTCTATGAGTGAACCCCACTCCCAATGTAGTCCCCCAAGCATGAAAGATTAGGAATGGTCTAACAGACTGCCTCAGGGGGCTTATCATGTTCTCTCTTTTCTGTGCTGCTAGCCAGAGGAGTTTGTCTAATGGTATCTGTGACATGTGTGGGCTTAAACGATGCAATTTAAAGAGCTAAATCAATGGGCTGGGCAGAAGGTCAGGGCACAAAGTGGTCTTGCCAAATCCCAGCCCAGCTCACTGCCCAGTTCAGGACTTTGTCTGTGAGGAGGAAAGCCTAGTTTTCCACCTAACTAAAAAAAAAATAGTGCCTTTGGAGGAACATGGTATCTGTGCATGGCTTGCACTCTGTGCCATGAGGATTGAGCTTGAATGGTGAAACCTTTGTGACCTCTCACCCGTATCCATGCTTATCTGTCCACTTGTCTATCTCTTGAGAGCCCTTTAAGGCAAGTAGACTTAATCTCATAAACTTGTACAATCTCAAGTGGATGGTGGATAATAAACACATTCAATGAATATATACCAGGTGCTGTGATAGAAGCTGATGATAAGGGCTTTGTGGCTTAAAGCCATACTTCTAGGAAAAAATTACATATTAATAGGAACCTTGAATGCCTAATCCAAAGAGTGAATAAAGTGGAATTTTTATGTTCAAAAGCACAGGAGTGGGATGGTCAGAGGAAGATTGTGTGTGTGTACATGCATGCATGCATACACACATTCAGTGGGGTGTTGATTTTGAGAGCATTTTGGCTCCTGTCAGAGTACCAGTTTGAGAACTTCCTAATTTTAATGTAGTAACACTAATATTTCCAAGAAAGGTCTAGATCTTGAACCTCCTGTAAGGGACCTCAAAGGTCACCTACAATAATTCCCTGCACAATGAAAAAGTCCCCTTGACAATATCCTTGTTAAGTGATTGTTCAGTTAATGAGCACCTCCACTGATGGGAAACTCACCACTTTCTCATCTGCAGGGTGAGTACTGACTTTCAGCAAATGCATCTCTATGTTCAGCTGAAATTACCTGCCTGCAACTTCTATTCCATGGTGCTAGTTCTGCTCTCTAAAGCAGCATCAAGCAAAGCTCTCCTTTCTCCCACATGACAACCCTTCAAATGTTTGATTTCAGCACTCATGTCTCTCTCTGCCCTGAGTCTCTCCTTCTCTAGAATTATGAGCATCTTAGTGGTCTGCTTCTAGTTACACTATACTTTGTTTCTCTTAAAGTCTGATGCTCAGAAATTAACCCAGTGCTCTAGAACTAGATTACACTGTGGCTGTTTTTTCCTCATTCATTCATTCATTCAGTAAGGCTTTGTTGAGGTCAAGATACCATAGCATCTTGTTTCAGAAGGCATTTTAAACCATCCTGCATAGTGGTGTATTTGCAGTATTAGGTTTTTCATTTGTATAAATCTTGTCAATCCAATAATTTCATTAATTTATAAATAATAATAAATTAACATTAAGCACTTATCATGTGCCAGATACTGTGTGTGCTAAATACTTTACATACGTTATTTAAATTATTTCACTTTTAGACAGCATTATTATCTCCTATCTCAAAGATGAGGAACTGAGGCACAGAGAGGTTGAGTAAATTGCTTAAGTTCACATAGCTAGTAAGTGGTGGAAATGGTATTAGAGGCAAGCTTCTGACTCCAGAGTCTACGTTCTTAACTACTTGATGAAGGTAGATCCTTTTGTATGCCCCATAATGCCTATACTAGTGCTAGGAATAGTACATATTCAGTGTTTCAATTCAATAAATACTTTTTACACACTACTATTTGTCAGGCCCAGAGCATTTGGTAGTGGGGAATAAAAATATACATATATAAATGACATAGCCCGTGCCTTCAAGCAACTCTAAGTCCAGGGGGAGAGACAAAAATGAAAATAAGTTAAATGTACTACAGTGTGATAAGGATTCTAATATACAGTAGGGACATAAAGGAAGAAGTATTTAACTATACCTAGGGAGGTAATTGAAGAGAAAGTAATATTTGAGCTATATCTTGAAGGGTTGGTAGGAGTTTGCTAGACAGCAATTTAGGGATGGTTATTCTAGACGATGAACACAGCATGTGCTCAGGTGTGATTATATAAAACACAATGGTATTTTAGGAGAACATTGGCTTTCTTTCTATTCTTCAAACTTCTCAAGTATGTGACCACCTTGGGACCTTTGCGCATGTGGTTCACTACCTATAATCCTCTTCCCCTAGATCTTCATAGTTTCCTTTTTACCATGTAGGTTTCAGCTCAAATGTCATCTCCTCAGTAAGCCTTCCAAGACCACCTTTTACAATGGAGCAAGCCACTCATATGTCACCCTCTATCTCATTACCCTGACTTGATTTTCTTCAAGAACTTATCACTATTTGAAATGATTATATTTTTATTTATTATTATATATTATTAACATCTAGCTCTCCCAATAAAAATGTAAACCCCATAATAGCAAGAACCAAAGAGAATAGAGAAGCACACTGTGTGGCTGAATAGAAAGCCTCAACTTAGGAAAAATATAATTTATTCCCAAATTAAGATATAAATTACAGGGGCCAGCCCCGTGGCATAGTGGTTAAGTTTGGCATGTTCCACTTTGGCAGCCCGGGTTCAAGGGTTTGGATCTCAGGCGCAGACCTACACCATTTGTCAGCAACACTGTGGCAGTGACCCACATATTAAAAAAAAAGTAGAGGAAGATTGGCACAGATGTTAGCTCAGGACTAATCTTCCTCAGCAAAAAAAAAAAAAAAAGATATAAATTACAAAAAGTATCCTATTTGGGTTTTATATGGAGCTGGACAAAAAATTAAAATTTAAATGAAAGGATAGTTTTGATTAAGAAAAAAAGGACATTATAAAATATGGCAGAGTGGGGAACTCCAAAAAAACATCTCTCCACTAATGCAATGATTAACCTAGCAAAAACCACCAGAATCAAGTTTTTCTGAACTCTGGGATCTAATAAAAACTTACAACAATCAAAGTAGTGCTTAATGAAGAAAGAAGCTACTAAATTTTGGTAAGAGAGTTTTGTGGCATTTTTACTGAACTGCCTACCATCGTCTACTCCTTAGCTTGGAGATAGCCAATGGGGACAGTGGCCTACGTTCCTAGCATGGCTTGCTGGTACTGTGTGTGGGGGGGAAGGGCAATATGGATTTTGTTTTCCAAGAATTGTGATTGTATGTTTTGATTGGTCAATACATATATATTGAATTGCTACATTAAAAAGGGGGATCATCTCAGAGGATTGCCTTTGTTTTACCCCCTGTTGGAATTTTCTCAGAATTGGAGAAGCCTACTCAGAAGTGTTTGCCAATGCTGAACAGCGGATTTGAGCAGGTAGAAGAAAGAATCAGTGAAACTGAAGATATATCAATTGAAATTATCCAGTCTGAGGAGCAGAAAGTAAAAAAGAATGAAGAGAAATGAATAATACTTCAGAGGTATGTGAGACACTATCAAGTGTACCAACAGATGTATAATGAGAGTCCCAGAAGGAGAGGAGAAAGGTAAAGCGGCAGAAAGTATATTTGAGGAAATAATGGCCAAAAACTTCCAAAATTTGATGAACTATATGAATGTATACATCCAGGAAGGTCAACAAATTCTAAGAAGGCTGAACTTAAAAAGATTCCACACCAAGACACATTATAATCAAACTGTCAAAAGACAAAGACAAAGAGGAAATCTTGAAAGCAGTGAGAGAAGTGACTTGTCACATACAAAGGACCCTCTATAAAATCAACAGCCAATTTCTCTTCAGAAACCATGGAGGCCAGAAGGCAGTGGGGTGATATATTTAAGGGGTCAAAAGAAAAAAAACAACTCTCACCCCAAATTCTATATCCTGCAAAACTGTTCTACAAAAATGAAGATGAAATTAAGACATTCTCAAATAAACAAGAGCTGAAGGGTTCATTGCCAGTAAACCTGCCTTACAAGAAATGCTAAAAGGATTCTTTCAGGCTAGACAGTAATTCAAAGCCACATGAAGATATAAGGAACACTGGTGAAGATAACTACATAGCTAAATATAAAAGCCAATATTATTGTACTTTTGGTTTGTAAGTCTTCTTTTTTTTTCTATATGATTTAAAAGACAAATGCATGTAACAAAAATTATAAATCTATGTTAATTGGCACATTATATATAAAGATTTATGTTGTGACAATAATAACATAAAGGCAGAAGGATGGAGCTGCATAGGAACAGAATTTTTTATACTATCGAAGCTAAGTTATTATTAATTCAAACTAGCTTGCTATAAACTGAAGATGTTAATTGTAATCCCCAGAGTAACCACTAAGAAAATAACTAAAAACATATGTAGAATAGGAAATGAGACGTGAATCAAAATGATACACTACAAAAAATCACTTAAACACAAAATGTAGTAATGAAGGAATTAAGGAACAAAAAATATATAAGACATAGAAAACAAATAGCAAAATGGCAGAAGTAAGTTCAGTAATTATAGTTTGAAGGATTTGGGTGAGGACAATAGGAGATAATGGTGTCTCTTTTGGATATGTTGATGTTTGAGGGTTTTTTTTGGACATCAAGAAGGACAGATCTAGTCAGCATGTGGAGCACAGCATTGAGATATGGTGAGATAGAATTGGAAGTCATCAGCATACTGATCAAAGGTTCTCAACCCTGGCTGCACATTAGAATCACTAGAGGAGCTTTTAAAAAATACCCGTGCTTGAGTCGCAGTACAGCCCCCACATTGACATTTAAAAATAGCTCCCCAGGTGAACGTAACATGCAGCCAAGATTGAGTACCATCATTATAAGTGGGATCTGGAGCTGTTGGGAGTGGATGTGATCATCAGAGAGAGTGCAGAGTGCAGAGTCCAGGGGAATGGAGGGAAATTTCTACTCAGAGTGGAGAAGGGTCTAGATCTCCACTGTCCAGTACAATAGATGCTAGCCACATGTGGCTATTTAAATTTAAATGAATTAAAGCAAAATAAAATAAAAAATTCAGCTCTGCAGTTGTACCAGTCACATTTCAAGCCCTTAATAACCACAGGTGACTCATGGCTACCATATTGGACAGCACAGATGTAGAACATTTTCATCATTACAGAAAGTTCTATTGGACAGTGCTGGATGACCCAAATGTCTCTTCCACTTCTAAAATGTCTATAATACAGAGGACTCTTCCAAATTTAGGGAACAAATATACAGTATCTGTGTTAAAATGTGGGTACTTTCATTTGCATAATACATTTTCATGGCTATGGACATGTGGTGTTTTTATTTTTGTAAGGTCTTCAACTGTTTATTCACATTTTTTTGATGTCCAGGGGAGTTATGTAGAACTGCTGGCAGCTGGATTAAATCAATGCTTTTCATTTTCACTAGAATGAAGACACGAGCGAAAAATATATATTTGTCTGCCTCAAGTCACTCAGCTGCATGGGGGAGTTTAAATCTGTTGCTCAACACTCATTATCACTTTGTCTGCATGATGTTCCTTGAAGTAGTCAAGGGAAAGGCAGAATGGGATGACACTGATTACAGCAAATAATAGGCAGTGTAACTGGTTAAAAGTCTTGCATCTGATTATTAGTCTTAGAGCTGGCTTTCATCCCAGATCCCACAGGCCATGAGAAATGAGTATCTGTCCCCTTTCTGTTACCCTTTCACTTTGGACTCTAAAGTGGAAATATTCACATAGGAGCTTATTGGCCAAACTCTCCTAAATGGAGCAGAGGGACATCTTTAAAAGTTTTTATGCTAACAATTAGGGAATCTGTGTGAAGGGTACACAGGAGTTCTTTGTACCCTTCCTACAACTTTTCTATGTGTCTGAAATTATTTTAAAATTAAAATTACGAGAATTTTACTTACCACCAGAAAATCATGAATTCTCATTAAAAAAAATCACACAGGTGGCTTGAAATAAATAATTCCAGTCTTTTGTTCCCCTATGAATTTTTAAATGAGTTTATCCTGAGTATACATTTTTGTATCCGGTTTTCTTCGCTTAATATTTTGTAAGAATTTCCCACACATTATTATCTGTAATAACAGTCTTTGAATCTTATGCCCTTCCCACCACCAATTTCCCTTGTGAGGAAGTGGCTCTGCTAGGTGAGATTGACAGAGTATGTTTTACACCATTATATGTTAAAATATCATATTAAATAGCTACATAATATTTCACTGAGTCAGATCAGGTGTAACATAATGTACTTAACTAGTTTCCATTTTGGAGATATTTAGAGTTTCTTCCATTTATCTTCACTGTTATAAATAAAACTGTGGTAGATATTTTTGTATATATTTGTATATATATTTATCTATAAATATTTTCATATATATTCAAAGTTATTTGCTCAGTATGGCTTCCCAGAAGTCAAATTACTGGATCAAAACCCAGCAGCATTGTTGAAATATACATACTGCTGAACTTCTTTATATAATTGTTTTGTTAATTTATCAGCAGTAGCTTTCTAAAGGGGGAAAAATATCAGGAAGTCCAGGAAACAGAAATGGACCTCAATTTTCTCATGTATAATTGATGTATAATTGATGATCCAAAGTGCCTTCCCTCTTACGTATTTCTAAGATTCTCTGGTTCTGTAACAAATTGGTAATGTGTCACGAATGAAGTACATTTAGGATGTTCCAATAGATGTTACTTTAATTTTGGGGGGAAGAAAGATTGGGGAACCCTTTAAATGATGGCCTGGCACTCTCCATAGTAACAGACATCAGGAGCTATAGGAACATTTGTCCATCCCTCTGTTTCAGAGGACTTTTATTAAATGAGTCCCAATTTTCACTTAGTTTTTTTTCCATTTCTAAAGAATGAGGAGATCAGTGCCTTGAGAATAGTGGGCACTAATTAAAATTGTAAAGACCAAGATTAGCTAAAGTTGTTGGGAGGTAGTTAGGAAAGGTATGTAGAATAGGTAGAACCTGAGCTGGATCTTAAAGGCTAGGTAGGATTTTTGATACGCAGATGTGGAAGCTGGGAGAACACCTCTGTTACATGTGGAGTGAGGATGGAAGTCAAGGGTGGGAACTGGCACTATCTTGAGTATGGCAGTGTTTGGGAAGAGAGGGAAGTATGTAGGAGTAGGTAAGATGGGCCTGTTTTTTGGAGAACATTGAACATCTAGTTGAGAAGCTAGGACTTAATCTTATAGGAATTGGGGAATCACTGTAGGTTCTTAAATAGGATGTGATCAAGAAAGCTGTATGATATAAGGTGACTCCTATGGCTGTGCAAATAGTAAAATAGAGTAGAAGGCAATGGGACTTTTGCCATAAGATAATGAAGTCCCACCTAGAATGCTGGCAGTCAGAATGGAGAAGAAGAGAAGAATTTTAGAGTTATTTCAAAGGAAGGAAAAACAGGACTTGGTAATAGACTATAAGGGATGAAGCATAGAGAGAACTTCAAGATGATATCCAAATTTAAGCCTGAGTAACTAGAAGAGTGATAGTGCTGCTATCCATGTAATTGAGAAAGGATCTTCACTAGGCTGGATACTAGGACCTTGATATTTTCAGGGTAAACTGAGTTATAGATTCTATTTCTTCATGACCTGCGTTTTACTTCAAAGAGGCTTATTTTGCCTTCTTTTTTGTCTTTATTTGGCAATGGCACTCAGCATTTTAACTTTGTTTCTCTGTCCCAGAGGGTTCTGCCAAGTAATGGTCTTAAATGTTTAAATGCACTCAAGCAGTTCTGTTGAGTATTCTCTTATAATGCAATCTCCTTCAATGTGACTGTTTTGTAACTTTCTCATTTTGCACATGGGGATCTCTAGAACCGGGTCGCCCTTGCTGTTACTGAGAGGGTTTTACTTTTGTACAGGATATATTTCCTGTAAAGTTGGTTAGTTCTCCACCTCCCTGCCTACCCCAACATATAAGATTAGAACTTGAAATGTTACAATAGTACAGTTTCAAAACAAAAGATAAAAATTTGTCAGGGGACTTATCTGGAAATAATGGTACATACCTCTATGTGTAAAATGATGCAGTTTAAAGAATAGTGTCCTGGGAATTAGGAGACCTGGATTCTAGTCTCAGCTCTTCCACTAATTTGAAGTATGAACTCAAGCAAGTCACATTGCTTCTTCTTTATGTCTGTTTCCTTTTCTGTGAAATGAGAGGGATAAAAAAAGTGATTGCTAAGATCAATGCCAGCCCTAAAATCAACTATTTATTAAAGCAGTAAATGTTTTCACAGTATTAGCAACACTTATGATACTTAGAGACCACTGGGTTAGATACAGCACCGAGTGAGGGACACATTTATCAGTTAGCCATGTGTTTACTCCATGAAGACAGGCAAACAGGATGATTCAAGCTAAAAGAAATGAAGTTTGAGACTCAGTTACTAGTTTAGGCTGTTTTTATAGATGAAATAAACTAGATAATCCAGATTGAATCACCTTTCCCTGTGACACTGGGGTCAGTCCAACACTATATGCTTGTACTCCTAAGGTAGACTAGAACAGGACCCAAAGACAGGGTTGCTCTGATTTTCTGAGCTCTGGGCCCACAGCCTCTTGAGTGCTGATTCCCAGAAATAGCAGTGATACTGCTCAGAGCTATCTTAATGAATCCTCATGATTTCCATCATAAGGAGAACCAGCTCAAGATCTTTCCTCTAATAGAGACTCCAAGGAGTATGTTGTTAGAAGAGAGGATTTTTCTCCATTGTGCCCCTTCCAAGAATTAAGACTATCGCCAGAGCATCTCTATTGCCTATTAATGATCCCTTATGGCTCTGTCACCCACAACTTAACCTTAGTGCTTCTCAAGTCTGGAGAGCAGATCACCTGGAGGTCAGGATGCTCTCTGTGGACCCTATAAAATATTGCTATAAATTTAACCCAACTTCTTTAAGCATTTGCATTCATTATCTCAATATGGACCTAGCACCATGTAAATAGAGGGGCATACTAACATATACAAAAGCTCTGCTCAGCAAATCTTTCATCTCCTGACTCAACTCAAGCCCTGTTCTCTCATGCTGTCTATCCTCTGAGCTGCCCATCCTATCCACCCCTCGCTCTCTGGATTAAATGCTGATGTGAATTTTGCTCTACTGGGCTGCAAAATTTGGCTTCTTTTCAGAATTTTCTGCCTCCAGGACTGCCTCAGGTTACAATCGCCCTGTTTTACACTCCTGTCCTTCCTCCCATCACTTTCCCTTTTGGGGAAGTGGCTTTTACAGGTGAGATTGAGACAGTATGTTTCATACTCTCATATCACTACAAGGAATTTTTACTAGCAGTTTAAGTGCAGGCACAAGTATGTGACCATGAATGAATAAAAGCAAGCCACTGATCACACCTGATATGCTTTTCCTAGGTGTTCTTTTTCTACAGGTTCATTTGTTTTGCTGTATGCCAGCAGTCACTAAAGGATTTAAGAGGAATTTGTGACTGAAAAACCTGAAATGGAAAAAAATTTCCCCATGAACTACAACTGTTTCTGCAAATCAAGTAATGACTCCCATAGATTGATTTTGCTGGCAGAACACCTTGGTCTCACCCAAAGAACATCAGTGATTTGTGGAACCATAATTTGATGAGTTCCAGTTGACTAGAACCTTTTTGTAGTGTTATTTATATAATTAGTCATCCTGTACTACTTCTTATAGTAAGCAGTTCTTTAAGTTATGTTTATAACTTACTATGCAGTGTGGGACTTGTATTTATCCTCAAATTTCCTTGAAAACAAGTGTCTTGGGATTTCATACCTCCCATTAAAAAAGTTCCTCTTGGCCATTGTCTGTCTCAGATGAAATGTGTCTCAGGAGTCAGGAGGCTTTTATGATCTCTCTATAGTTTCAAGGTCCCTGATGTTTATTTAGAGCTTTATGATTATAAAGTTCTTTCACATACATTGTCTCATTCAATTCTTTAACTTACCCTTGCCAACTACATAGAGTTCTCATTTACCTTTTAAAATAGATGAATATTTTCAGCATCATAGAAATTAACAATTTTCTCCAAGACCCAAGGAGTAGTAAGTGGCAGAGTCAGGATTATAACCCAAGTCTTCTGACTCCATGTTCTGGGCCTTTTCTGCTTGTTGGTCCCTTCAGTGTAAAATGGAGTCGTAAAGAAATACTCTATGAAATACATTAATTGAAGCAAAAGCCTTTGTGTGAGTTAGCTCTGCAGCCATCCCAGGGCTGCACTTCACATTGTATTTGAAGACAGATCCACCACGTTTCAGCTGAGCTCCAGAGAAGATTATACTCTTGGGCCCTTTACCAACTTGGACCATGCTTACAATCCATTTAAGTGACAGAGAACTTCCACACTGCTATGGACTGAATTATGTCCCCCCCCCAATTCATATGTTGAATCCCTAGCCCCCAATGTGACTGTATTTGGAGTAAGGAAGTAATTAAGTTTGGATGGGGGGGGGCTCTGACAGGATTAGTGCCATTATAAGAAATGACACGAGGGAACTCACTCCCTCTCTCCATCCTGTTAGGACACAGGGAAAAGGCACCACCTGCAAGCCAAGAAGAGAGCTCTTGCCAGAAACCAAATCAGCCAGCACCTTGATCTTGGACTTTTCAGCCTCCAGAACTGTGAGAAATGAATTTATGTTGTTTAAACTACCCAGTCCGTGATAATTTCTTATGGAAGCCAAAGCTGACTAAGGCATCCACTTTAGGTTTCTTCTTACCTTGGAAAAATTTAAAAATATGAAGAAGGTATCATTCACATTCCAACAGCTGTGCAAATGGGGACCAAGCCAATTCCACCTATTTTTTTCTTTGGAGTGATATATCTAAATTTACAGACTCCACTCATGGTAGGCATTGAGAAGTTGCCCTGGATTTGGGATTAGGAGGAAGTGAAGGGGCTTTATTAAGTGACTTGGGGAGCGATACTTTTTTTATTGAGGGAAGGAGTCAGTAGTGTTCTGCCCCTTGAAACTCAGTGTATCTACTGGGAATTTGCACTGCCTGCTTGGTGGATGGGCCTAACAACTTTGTACAGAAATTGCTGATTTATGGTTAGAGGGGTTTGATCTGGCTCTTAGCACTCTTCAAAGGTGTTAAAAAGGTTGCATACAGTCTACATATTCATTAATGGGCTATTATACATCACCCCTTTATAGTTTTGTTTTTTTAATACTGAGAAAAAATATTATTTTGAACTCAAGTCAAAAATGACAATTTCATCACAAACCTGGGTTTCTACAGCAAATTCTTCCTTATTTTTCTCCGGTTTCTCATTATACTATTCCTTTTCTCCACTTACATGAACTGCTGAACATTCCTAGCTTTTTTATATTTTGGCATGGCTACTGTTGTAAGGGTATTTTATTTTATTTTGTAAGGGTATTGTAAACCTTTGAAGTTTATGGGTGATCTTGTTGTCTTTTTCTTCTTTCAATTTTTTCCCCAATATAAGAATGTTCTTGAAGGAATGGGCAAGACAGAACAGTCAGCAGCTCATATGGCATTCCCTGCTAGCGGGTAGTCAGGCCAAGATAGAAGGCATCAAGCTATTTTCTTAGTATTTAAAAACCCAGCCCCACATGTGGATATGCTGGAGCTGACCTTCTAAAAGACTATGAACAAGGCAGTTTTTTGGGGACATTTCTACTTTCCTTTTTTATTTCCCTCCCGCATCTACCCCCACTGCCTGCGCCAATCACAGAGCCTATGGGCCAATGACATAGGACCTTTTTCTCACTTAGCTGCCTAAAACCAATAAATGTGTTAGCTGATTAAAAGGCTTAAAGTATTACCACTCACAGGAAATACCTTGCCATTTTAAAAGGGTATTCTTAGAAATTAAAAAGACTTCACGATCCACAGTAGTGAATTTTTTTTTTGTTTTGTGAGGAAGATCAGCCCTGTGCTAACATATGCCAATCCTCCTCTTTTTTTTTTTTTTGCTGAGGAAGACTGGCCCTGGGCTAACATCTGTGTCCATCTTCCTCCACTTTATATGGGACGCCGCCACAGCATGGCTTGCCAAGCGGTGCATCAGTATGTGCCCGGGATCCGAACCGGCGAACCTCGGGCAGCCACAGCGGAGCACGTGCACCTAAGCACTTGTGCCACCGGGCCGGCCCCCTACAGTAATGAATTTTTAATGGTAGAATTTTGAGGATAGCTATTTTTGTTCTGGAGAAAAATAGATGGTGAAATGATTGCTTTGTGTATTTGTTAGGGTGGCCTAACACTCTCGGTAAGCAGCAACCATGTACACATGTTCCTAGGTAGATAAATTCTGCTCCTTGCATACCAGTTTATAGTGGTGCTTCCACAGTGATTCTAATCTCCAAAGATAAACGCAGTAGTGTGCTGCAGATTGCTCATACTATCTCATAAGAGCGGATTGTTAAATTTTCAGGAGTTTTGTAAACTAGTTTTTAAACATATTTCTTATTAAAAATTAAATTATATCAACTTACAATTAAATAAATTATGTCAAAAACAAAGTAATACTTAAAACTCACCACTTCATAATTATTTTACTGTAATCTATGGTCTTGAGGTTATTTACATCTATTGTATCTCTAGTGGAAATATTACGTATTTTAGTAGCTTAAAATTGGCCATAGCAGGAGTATTTACACCACACAAATTGGCAAAACACTATAAATCAGGGCTGGATTTATTATTTTGTTGATAGTCTAAACTTAAAGAAATGATAGAAAGCCAATTATACTTCAAAAAACTGGAAAAAATGATGGAGAAAATGTTAATAATGCATATTAAACTTAAAACTATGTCATGTAGAGACTTCTGCTTCAGGCCAAAATGGAATAACAGGGACAGAATTTGACCTCCCACTTAAACAACCAAAAGATGAGACAAAACATGACACAATGGTTTTCGGGACACTGGACATCAGCCAATGAAGGACAGTTATCTCTGAGAGATGGGAAAAAAGTGAGGAGAATTCTAAGATTGTCCAAGCTTACTGCCTTGAGAGAGTTTCCAGGCCATGGTACAGGGAGACGGAACTGAAGGAGAGCCTGGTGGACTCCCTGTGATGAGGAGATAGAGCTGAGAGTCCAGGGAAGCCAAGGTAGCTAGAGATCACAGGATATAGTATTGGACAAGAGAGGAAGTTCCGTGGAGAGAGAACTCCAAATATCTACATAGGGGCCCCCATAGGTAGTAAGGAGAACACTGAATATGAGAAGACAATCCAAGGCTGGAGAAAGAACCACCCGAAGCATTAGATGAAAAATTACCTGGTGCTTATACAGAAAGGGGAATAGATCCTATTGCTACTAACCAGGCTGGAAACCCTCATACATCATAGGGCCCTGGGGAGAAAGGTCTTACCTTGGTAGTGAGAAATAACTAGCCCTAGACTAAACAGATGTCTGGTCCCTATAATAAATTTTAAAAGTAAGACTGGAAAGGATTGTTCTGTTTTCAAGTCTCCTATCTATGTCCATAACAAAGCTGAAGAATATTTATAGGAGCATGAAAATACCCATCATGGGAGAAGCACTTCTGGCATGGTTGTATAAGGACCTTCAAAAATCTGATCCTCCATAAAATCAATGAGAACACTGGCAAAAAAAATTGTTAAAAGTGACATTTTCAGAGTTCTGAAAATTAATCAGAGGCTTGCAACAATTTGAGAAGCATTTATTCCAGAAAAATAACTAAATCTAGACAGAAACAAAGTGCATTTTACTTGCTCTAGTCCCATTGCACACTCTCTAGGTTTATGGTAGCCGTGAAAACCTACCTGCAATGTCAGAACCACAGTAACTGAGAAAATCAGCAGCCTAGTAGCCATTTCAGATGACAGAATGGGTTTGGAGCTCCCCAAAGGCCCATCCCCTGAGAATTGTCACTATTTCACCTGTCTGGCAAATCTCTGGAAAAGCTCCCTTCTCAGGGTTTGTCTTTATTTGACCTTACTTCAGAGCTTTCTCAATGAGGAAAACCCTATCCTCAGACTGTCAAAAAAAATCAGCTGCAATTGTTTAACACTATAGTTCCCTGAGGCAGTTGGGGCAAACAAGAGTCTGGCCAAAAACTTAAAAGGAAAATATGGGCTATGAGATGTCCATAGGGGGCTTTGAAGAGCTCTCAAATTTGCATTGGACTTTAAAACGGGATGCACATATGCAGTGCTGTGTGTATGCCCAGAAGAGATCTGAGAAGGGCCAAATCTGTCATGTAAGACTGACCTTCAGGCTCTGCACAATCAGGAAGTGAAGGTTAAGGCATAATTGTTAACTGCCTGCCAGGGCATTGAAGGCTTGCCCCAACACACAGAGCACCTTGGCAATAGCTGGGAGAATTAGTAGCTCAGGACATTTAAGGAAATCTCTGCCCAATCATTAACTGACCACTAAACTAACTGAGCAGAGACTTCAGTGGCCACATATAACACAGAATACAGACTTTACAGAATTAGTCCAGGATATTCACTAAATAAACAAACAGCAGCAACAAAAACAACAATAAACAACAACAGCAACAAACACTGGATAGGGGAGTAATATTATTTCCACAGCTGCCATATCATATTATTTGAAATGTCCAGTTTTCAACCAAAATTTCTAGACACACAAAGGAATAGGACAGTATGGCAGAATAGGACAGTATACAGAAAAAAAAGCAGTCAATAGAAAATGTCTCAAAGGAAGCCCCAGAATTGGACTCCTAGACAAAGATTTTGTCAGCTATTATAGATATATTAAATGAACTAAAAAACACATGTCTAAAGAACTAAAGTGTGAGGATATTGTCTTACCAAACAATGAATATCAATAAAGAGATAGAAATTATTTAAAAAAACCCATAAATTTTGAAGTTGAAAAGTACAATAACTGAAATGAAAAATCCACTAGAGGCTTAACAACAGATTAACAACAGGCTTTCTTAAAAACAGAGCTTCAGAGAATTGTGGGACATTATCAAGTGCACCAACATACACATAATGGTAGTCTCAGTAAGAGAGGAGAGAGAGAATGGGGCAGAAGGAATATTTAAAAATAATGACCAAAAATTTCTCAAATTTTATGGGAAAACATTTATCTACACATCCAAGAAGCTCAATGAAATTCATGTAGAATAAACCCAAAGAGATCTATGCCTAGACACACCATAGTCAAAGCTGTCAAAAGACAAAGAGAGAATCTTGAAAGCTGCAAGAAGGAAGGAACTCATTACATAAAGTTTCCTCAATAACATTAACGACTGACTTTTCATGAGAGACAATTGAGGTCAGAAGGTAGTGGAGATATAGTCAAGGTGCTGAAAGAAAAAGACTGTCAACAAAGAATTCTATATCCAGCAAAACTATCTTTCAAAAGTGAAGGAGATATGAGGACATTCCCAGATAAACAGAGACTGATTAGACTTATCCTACAAGAAATAATAAAGGGATTCCTTCGGGCTGAAATAAAAGAATATTATACAGTAACTTGAATATATATGAAAAAATAAATAACACAGCAAAGGAACTACATAGGTAAATCAAAAGACCGTACAAAGGAACTACATAGGTAAATCAAAAGACCGTATAAATGTATGTTGGTTGTAACATTTTTGTTCTCCTTTTTGATTTAAAACACAAGTTCATAAATCAATTATTATAAAAGTGTGTTGATGGGCTCATAACGTATACACATGTAATTTGTATAACAATAATAGCTGAAAGGAGAGTGGAGGGAACAGAGATATAATGGAAGAAAGATTGTATTTCTATTGAACTTAAGTTGGTATTAATCCACATTAATCTTTTTTAAATTAAGATGTAAACCCCTTAGAGCAGCCACCAATAAATTATCTCAAAAATATAGTAAATGAAACAAAAGAGAATTAAAGCAGTGCACTGGAAAATATCTATTTAACACAAAAAGGGCAATAATGGAGGAATAGAGGAGCAAAAAAGATGTGATATGTAGAAAACAAATGGAAAAATGACAGACATAAACTCTACTTTATCAGTAACTACCTTAAATGTAAATGCATTAAATATTTCAAATAAAAGGCAACGATTGGCAGAATGGAAAAAAACATATCTAACTATATGTTGTGTATAAGAGAGGAAGGGGGTTGGGGATGGGCAAAAGGGTAAAGGTGACAGGCAAAAATTAGACTATTGGTGGTGAGCACGATGAAGTCTATACAGAAATTCATCAATGATAGTGTACACTCGAAATTCCACAATGTTATCAACCATTATGATCTCAATAAAATAACTGGAAAAAAAAGACACAAATAGGTTGAAGGTAAAAGAGTCAAAAAAGATATACCACTGCAAATAATTGCAAAAAGGGAGCTGGCTATACTAATATTAGATAAAAAAGGCTCTGAAACAAATCATGTTACTATAGAGAAAGAGGGACATTTTGTAATGAAAGGGTCATGAAGATATAGCAATTATAAACATATATGTGTCTAATAAGAGAGCACCAAAACACATGAAGCAACAACTGACAGAAATGAAGACAGAAATAGAAAATTCAACAATAATAGAGTTATTAATATTATACGCCACTTTCAATAATGGATAGAACAGGAGAAAGAAGATCAATGGGGAAACAGAACTTTGGGTAAGACTAAAAACAAGCTATACCTAACAGACATCTATAGTGCACCCAACACAACAATAGCAGAATGCACACTCTTCTCAAGTGCATATGGATCATTCTCTGGGAAAGACCATATACATGGCCATAAAATAAGACTCAATAGATTGAAAAGGATTGAAATGATAAAAACTATGTTCTCTAAACACAATGAAATTAAATTAGAAATCAATAGAAATGGAAATTTAGGAAATTCATGAATATGTTGATACTAAACAACACATTTCTAAGTAACTTATGGGTCAAAGAATAAATCATAAGGGAAATAAGAAAGTACCTCGAGATGACTGAAAATGAAAATACAACATACTGAAATATATGGGATTCAGCTAACGCAATGACTCAAAGGAAATTTATAGCTATAAGCAACTATATTATAAAAGAAGAAAGATCTCAAATAACCTAAAATTCCACCTTAAGAAAATAGAAAAAATAAGAGGAAACTAAACACAAAGGAAGTAGAAGGAAGAGAATAATAAATACTAGAGTAGATACAAATAGGCAGTAGAAAAATCATGGAGAAAACAAACAAAACCAAAATTTAATTTTGTGAAAAGATTAATAAAATTGACAAACTTTTTGCTACATTGAGCAAGAAAAATATTGAGAAGATTCAAATTCCTAAAATCAGTAAAGAAAGAGGTGACATAACTACAAATTTACAGAAATAAAAGGATTATAAAGGAATATAATGAACAATTGTTTGCTGTGATGATCAATTTTATGTGTCAACTTGACTAGGCCATGGGGTACCCAGATATTTGGTTAAACATTATTTCTGGGTGTGTCTGTGAGGGTGTTTCTGGATGAGTGACATTTTAATTGGTATACTGAGTAAAGCAGATTGCCCTCCCCAATGTGGGTAGGCCTCATCCAATCTGTTGAAGGGCTGAATAGAATAAAAGGCTGAGTATAAAAAAATTCTCTCTCTGCTTGTCCTCAAGCTGGGACATCAGTCTTCTTCTGTTTTTGAATTCAGACTTCAACTGGAATTTACACCATTGGCTTTCCTGTTGCTCGGGAATGTGGACTTGAACTGGAACTATAACATCAACTCTCTTGGGTCTGAAATTCTCAGTCTCCGTAATTGCACAAGCTAATTCCTTGTGTGTGTGTGTTTGTGTGTGTGTGTGATGTGTGTGTATACAGATGTTGTGTGTGGAACACTGGTTCTGTTTCTCTGGAGAACCCTGATTAATGCATATGACAACAAATTAGATAACCTACATGAAATGGACAAATTCCTAGAAAGACACAACGTACCAAAATTTCCCAAGAAGAAATAAAAAATCTGAATAGACCTATAAGAAGTAGAGATTGCATTAGTAATTAAAAAACTTTTCACAAAGAAAAACTCAGGCTCTGGTGGCTTCACTATGAATTTTACCAAACATTTTGGGAATAATTACGCCAATCCTTTACAAAACTAGAAGAGGAGGGAACACTTCCCAACTAATTTTATTTTATTACCCTGATACCAACACCAGACAAAGACATCACAAGAAAGGACACTACATACCAATAGCCCTTAGGAACATAAATACAAAATTCTTTAACAAATTACTAAGAAAGTGAACCGAGCAACATATAAAAAGGATTATATACCATGACCAAGTGGGATTTATCCCAGGAATATAAGGTTAGTTTAACATTAAAAAATCAATAAGTTTAGTACACCATATTAATAGAATAAGGGTCAAAAACCACATGAAAATCTCACTAGATGCAGAAAAAGCATTTAACAAAATCCAACACACTGTTATGATAAAAATACTCAACAAACTAGGAATAGAATGAAACCTTCTCAACCTGATATTAGGCATCTATAAAAACAAACAAACAGACCACGGCTAACATCACATTTAATGGTGAAGGACTGAATGCTTTCTCCCTAAGGTCAGGAACAAGATAAGATGGTCCGTTTTTGCCACTTCTATTCAACATTGCACTGGAGGTTCTAGCCAGAGCAATAAATCAAAAAAAGAAAAATAAAAAAGGCATCTAGGTCGCAAAGGAATCTGTAAAACTATCTCTATTTGTAGATGACATGATCTTGTATTAAAAAAAAACAAAAAGAATCCACACCCATAAAAATGATTAGAACTAATAAACAAAATCAGCAAGTTTGCAAGATATAAGATCAATATACAAAATCAATTGTATTTATATACATTAGCAATGAACATTCTGAAAATGAAATTAAGAAAACAGTTCTATTTACAACAGCATCCAAAAGAACAAAATACTTAGGAATAAATTTAACAAAACCTTGAGAAGTGTACACTACAAAATGTTGCTGAAAAAAATTAAATATCTAGATAAAAGGAAATATATACCATGTTCATAGATTAGAAAACTTCATATTTTTATGATTCAATGCTCCCCCAATTGATCTACAGATTCAATGCAATGCCTATCAAATTCCAGTTGGCTTTTTGTAGAAATTGACACACTTATCCTAAAATTTATGTGGAATTGCAAGGGACCCAGAATACCCAAAAACATCTTGAAAAAGAAGAACTAAGTTTGAGGACTTACTCTTCTCTATTTCAAAACCTACTACAAGGAAACAATAATCAAAACAGTGTGGTACTGGCAAACGGATGGACATATAAATCAATGGAATAGAATTGAGAGTCCAGAAATAAAACCATGTGTTTATGGTAAACTGATTTTTTTTTTTTGGTGAGGAAGATTGGCCATGAGCTAACATCTGTTGCCCATCTTACTCTTTGCTGAGGAAGATTGTCCCTGAGCTAACATCTGTGCCTGTCTTTCTCTATTTTGTACATGGGATGCTGCCACAGCATGGCTTGATGAGCGGTGTGTAGGTCCATGCCTGGGATCCAAACCTGCAAACCCCAGGCCGCCGAAGAAGAGTGTGCAGACTTAACCAGTACACCACTGGGCTGGCCCCATGGTAAACCGATTTTTGACAAGGGTGTCAAGAACATTCAACGTATATAGAATAATCTCTTCGATAAATGGTGCTGGGAAAACTGGGTAGCCATATGAAAAATTAGAAAAATTAACGCAAAATGAATCAAAGACCTAAATGTAAGAGCTAAAACCATAAAACTCTTAGAATAAAAAATAGGAGTAAATCTACATAGCCTCAGATTTGGTAAAGGATTGTTATACCAACAACAGCAGGAAAAATAGATAAATTAGACTTTGTCAAATTTGAAAACTTCTATGCTTCAAAGGATGCTACCAAGAAAGTGAAAAGATAACCCACAGAATGGGAGAAAATATTTGCAAATCATATACCCGATAAGGGACTTGTATCTAGAATATACAGAACTTTTATAACTCAATAATAAAAAGACAGGTAACAATTAAAAAATGGGCAAAGACTTAAACAGACATTTCTCCAAAGAAGATATACAAATGGTCAATAAACACGTGAACAGATGCTCAACATCATTAGTCATCAGGCAAATGCAAATCAAAACAACGAGATACCACTTCATACCCACTATGATGACTACAATCAAAAAGTCAGATAATAACAAGTGTTGATGAGGATGTGGAAAAATCAGAAACTTCATACTCTGCTGTTGGAAATGTAAAATGGAGCAGCCACTTTGGAAAATGATCTGACAGTTCCTCAAATGGTTGAAAATAGAGTTAACATATGATCCAGCAATTCCACTCCTAGGTATATACCCGAGAGAAACGAAAACATATGTTCACACAAAAACTTGTACATGAATGTTCATAGCAGCATTATTCATTATAGCTAAAAAGTGGAAACCACTTACATGTCCATCAACTGATGAGTGGATAAATAAAATATTGTTCTATTCATACTATGAAATATTATTTGGCCATAAAAGGAGTAAAGTACTGATACATGTAACAACACGATGACCTTGAAAACATTACGCTAAGTGAAAGAACTCAGTCAAAAAAGACCTCATAATATATGATTCCATTTTTTTTCTTGCTGAGGAAGATTAGCCCTGAGCTAATATCTGTTGTCAATCTTCCTCGTTTTTTTTTTTTTTTTGCTTGAGGAAGATTAGTGCTGAGCTAACATCTGTGCCAATCTTCCTCTACTTTATATGTGGGTTGCCACCACAGCATGGCTGATGAGTGGTGTATGTCCCTGCCTGGGATCTGAACCTGTGAACCCAGGCCGCCAAAGCAGAATGTGTCGAACTTAACCACTATGCCACGGGGCAGCCCCAATGATTCCATTGTTACGAAATGTTCAGAACTGGCAAATCCAGAGCCAGAAAGTAGATTAGTGGTTGCTTTGGGCTGAGAGAGATGGGGGACTTGGCAGATGAAGGGTATGTTGCTGCGTTTTAAAGTGAAGAAAATGTTCTGAATTTTACTATAGTGATGGTTACACATATATGTGAACATAATAAAAAACAGTGAATTATATACTTTAAATGGGTGATTTGTATACATACCATACAGAAATTGTATCTCATTAAAGCTGTTTTAAGATACAAGTTGAGACATTGACGATATAAGAAAAACAAATTGAACTTCTAGAGATAAGAAGTACAGTATCTGAGGTGAGTAGTACACTGAATGAGATTAATGGTAGGAGAGATTAGGTGAAGAAGAAAACATTAGTTAACTTGAATACAGAGCAATCAAACTATCCTAAATGAGGCATAGAGAGACAAAACAAAACAAAACAGAATATCAGTGAGCCGTGGGACAACTTCATGGAAGTCATCATATGTGTAATTGGAGTTCCCACAGGAGAAAAGAGAATGGAGATGACAAAGAAAGGATTTTAAAAATAATGGCTGATATATTTTTTTCAAATTTCATGAAATATATATACCTATAGATCCAAGAACCTCAAGTACAAGAAACATGAAGAAAACTACACCAAGACATATTTTAATCAAATTGCTCAAAATTATTGATAAAGAGAAAATTTTAAAAGCTGTTAGGGGAAAAAAATCACCTTAAGTTCAGAGGAACAAAGATAAAATTTTCAGAAACAATGCAAGCTAGAGGGAAGTGGGGAAACATCTTTAAAGTAGTAAAAGAAAAAAAAAGTTACATCCTACACCCAGAAAAAAATTTTTCAAAATCGAAGGTAAAATACAGAGTTTTTCAGACTACAGAATCTGAAATAATTCATCACCAGCAGATCCACACCATGGGAATTATTAAAGGAAGACCTTGAGGCAAAAGGAAAATAATATAAGATGGAAATATGAATATACGCAAAGGAATGATGAGCACAAAAATTGGAAATATACATGATATTTTTTCTTATTTTAGTCTCCTTAAATGTAATGGACTGTTTTAGCAATAATTTTAACAATGTATTGTGGAGTTTATAACATATAAAAGCAAAACCTTTGACAACAATAGCACAAAGGCTAGGATCAGAAAAATGGGAGTATACAGTTGTAAGTTTCCTATACTGCAGGATTTCTACCTCTAAGGCAGATGCTTCTCTTTTCTCTGGATCTAAAAAAAAAAAAAAACAACAAAAACAGCAGCCCACATCCAGACACACTGACAACTCCTTTGCCATTTTGCTTCTAGTTAGAGAATAAGAACTTGCTGATCATTTGTGTCAATAAGGTGCCACCTGCCTGTCAGCCATTGGTGAAAAAACTGGTTTACTGTTTCTAGTTCTATTGATTGAAGCATTTTATAGAGCACTGCAGTTTCATGGAGATGGTAACTGATACTCTATCATTTTCTGCCCATTTCACCCTCCCTTGCTCCTCAGCTTGACCCAAATTTTCCCTTGCACTCGACAAGACAAATAGCTTGGAAACATGAGGTTGTCACTTGGACTTGAACTTAAAGGTTCTAGACTGGTATTCAAGTATTGAGTGAACATCCGCTATGCCCTAAGCACTCATAAGAGTATGCAGTATATTATTCATCTTTATATTCCCCCAAAGTCCCTAGCACATTGCCTACACACAGTAGGCACTTGATATATATTGTTGAATGAAGAAATGAATGAGACTACAAGGTGCTTACAATTTGCCTGCTGTCTATATTCACAGTGCCCAACCCAATGTGCCTGACCATGCTTACTTATCTTGCATTGTCCATGGTACATAATTTCTCATGGATTAAAGTCCATGTGAACAAAAACCTGATCTGTCATGTTCACCATTCTATTTCCTCGCCTCGCCTAGCATCTGGCACGTAGCAATAGTAGCTTGGCAAACTTTTGTTGAGTGAATGAATGAAGGAATGAATGAACAAATAAACTTTGGGAAAGTTGTTTAATCTCTCTGAGCTCTTGCTTCCTAATATGGAAAGTAGCATTAATAATTCCACTGTGATATATAAGTAAAGTAAATAGCACATAGCAAGCAAGCAATAAATGTCCATATTCTTCCTTTCTCCTTTCCTTTGCTTCATCCTGACTGCCTACCTGGATGCACGTCCTGTGTCCATTTTCCACAGTGACTTTGTTCCAGCAAGTGAACTGGTAAACCAAGTTATCAACTGTCTGTTGATGGCCAATATTACCTTAATTTAACTCTCAGCGTGGGTCCATGGAACTTTTATGGATGGAAAAACCTTCAAGACCCAAAGCTGTAAGTCTGAAAGGAAGATTTTTCAGATCCCATGAGCAAAAGTAGAGGAAATATTTTGGGCTGGGGTGTGATGCTTCTAAGAGCCTACAGTGTTCTAGTATACTTCCACTTGTTCATAAGTGTAGCTCTGTCCCAGCTGTTTTCTTTCCCAGGGATGAGCCCTGAAACTCTTCAGCACAAAAGGCTGTGGATTAGGGACTCTTTGGCTCACTAGCTCTGGGAAGTATGAAGTCTCAGAATTTTCACACTCTTCAAGCCAATGCTCCAACCTCATATTGGACCAACTAAGACTTTCATGAATGAGCCAGGACAGCCAACTATTTAGAAATTCATCTGCCTCTCATCTAAGACACTAACTCTAGTTCTAGCTGTGCTAAAGCCTAACTTGGCCAATCCTATAACTTATCTGAGCCTCAATTCTCTCTCCATAGAGAAGATTTGTAAATTCTAACAAGAGGGATGTGGGTAAAGAAGATGTGGTACTTTCATACAATGGAATATTGAACGGCAGTTAAAAGGAATGATCAGATCTTAAAACAATGCCAAATGAAGAAAGCCAGATGCATACTGTATGATGCCTTTTAAACAAATTAAAACACACAAAAATAATACTACATGTTTTTATGTATGTAGAAGTATCAAAAATGATCTGAAAGGAAAATCAGCAAACTAATAATAGTTCTTAACTCTGAGGGCAAAGTGAGGGCACAAGAAAGTATCCCAGAATGGGAAGAGGTCGTCAGCGTTATCTGTAACGTTCTGTTCTAAATTAAAAATAATTTTTTTCTAATTTTTATATTTCCTAAATAATTTTCTAAAATAAAATCTTTTGTTTTAATGGAGAGGGTTAGACTAGGTAATCTCTAAGGTCCCTTTGAGCTCTAAAACTCTATGGCTCTAAGATAAAAGGAAGAAACCAGTAGTGGAAGGTTGCAACAGTTTCTCAAAATTCTCTTGGGATAGAGCTTCACACTTTTCTCTGGGATAAATGGTTTACGTTAAAATGGCCCCAAGACAGGGACATGAACTAGATGACCTCCAGGAGCTTACGTTGGCTAAATTTTCCCCTGGGAGATCAGAGCAGACCACTTTTAAGATCGATACTAACACTGAGTGTTTACAAAAACAAATGAAGATGGACTCAGCTCTTCTAAATGATTCATTGCTTTCTGGGCTCCTGCATGAACTATGTCCTGCCTTGAAGGTAGGAATTGGGAATCAGAAGTGCTTGACTACCAGATGGCCTACTACAGAGAGGTCAAATTGTCTTGGATATTTTCCACCATAGAATATTTCTCTTTGACAGGAAAATCAAGGGAAAATGTTTTCCCTGCAGAATTTCCTTCCCCTGCTTACTTTTTGTTTTATGCTAACTGCTGCTGCTAATAGACGCTACTCTAAGCATAACTGCTTTATCTTTGATGAGTAGACAAGGGCTCGTCTGAAATTAAAAGACTCAGACATCTGATTGCCACTTATTGTGGTAAAAAGACAGAAGAACTAATTGGCAACTACTACTTTCTCACCCCCAACAATTGTCTGTCTCTTTCCTCTTTCTTTTCTTGTGTCTCTATCTCTTCTAGGTCAGCAGTGCAGCACTGTTAGATACCTTCAACCCTGAACACTCTGGATGCTCTCTTTCCCTCTATACCCACTGCATTTGCTACACTCATTCCTGCCTCTAACCCAGCAGTCATCCAGTGGCTAGATGCAGTTGGAATACTTCCCCTTCTCCTCTGGGCCTATGTCCAGCCCCTCCTTCAAAAAGCCTTCCCTGACCACCTCAGTGCACAGTGACCTCTCTTCCCTGTACTCCTATAGGTATATCATCTGTACCATATAGATTAATCCTTATTTTCTACTGCTTTGAATTCTCTCACCATTTAAATGATATTAACCTTCTTTCCTCATCATCCCATTTCATAAACAGGGCTGGGAATTGGATGGATGTGTGACAGTGGCCAAGGGCAGTGGTCTGTTAGGGCCCAGATGTTCACACCATCCTTTGCTCCTAGTTTTTTCTCCCCATTTAGAGTGAAAATGTTAGGTTAATGTGTGTGTGGAGGAGACACATGAGCAAATGAACAAAGTTGACAGATAAATTGTTTTGATAAAGAAAAGCCCTTTAGGGCTCCTATGCATCATTTTCTAAGAACTTGGAGGCAATCTATCATTTCTAGGTCCATTCATCAAATAAATAGGTTGGGTAGGTTTTATTTAAAAAAATGAATTTAGCTGCTGACTGGCTCTGCTACCTTTGTCATTACCTAGAAATTTCTCTGCTGGGCAAACTAGAGATTTTTCAAAAGCTTATAAATGCCAAACCCATTTTTCCTAATACACAGAAGCCCAAAAGGATACCTAGGGCTTTGGTCTATCTGATAAATAATCTGCATTTTTGTTTCTAAAAAGAAGAAATCAATCAGCCCAGTTGATTTCTTAGATTAGCTTTCTAGCTCAGAGAAAATTTATCATCACTCTTCTTTCTATAGTTAGCCTGGATGTCAGCCTGAAGTTGAAGTTCAGCACTGAAGACTCCCAAGTCACAGATAAACAAATTGTGACAGTAATCAAATGAACCTAGTAAATTAGGGACAGAGCTGGTATGATCATTGGGCAAACAGAGCCTCTCCTAAGTTACTGCTTTGTGCATTCAAAAAATAATTTGTGCTTGGAGATGGGGAGGAAGATAGGGGTTGGAATGAGGGCTTACAAAAAGGCATGGAAACTTTAGGGAGTGATGGATATGTTCATTATCTTGATTGTGGTGATGGTTTCAGATGTACATACATACATCAAAACTAATCAGTTGTATACTTTAAATATGTGTAGTTTATTGCATTTCAATTATACCTCAATAAAGTTGTTAAAAATAATTTGAAGATACAAATTTTTAAAAATTGCGTTCACTCATTGACACCAATTCTTGTAGGGCATAATTACCATCTTAACTCCTGTGGTTAAGAAAACTGGCTTTGGAGTTGGATAGACCTGCAGTTTTGTCATTTACTAGCTGAGTGACTTTGGAGAGGTAACCTCTCTGAGTCTGAGTTTCCCATCTGAAAAATAGAGATTGTAAAGAGACCACCCAATTCATACTTCCAGGGTTAAATGAGATAATGCATGGAAAGCACATAGCACAGTATTGCGTACTCATTAAGCTCTAAAGAAATGGCAGCTATTGTTTTACCCATAAGTGTGATATTAATCTTGTCTTGAGTGAAAGTATACAGAATCACCAGCAGATTCCTAACGCGGTTTATTGATTGCAGTCAATCAGCTACCTTTATTAGATACTCACTTGTGGGCAGATCCCCATAACTGAAACTGCTGGGAAGTAAAAAGTTAAGCTAATCAGAGCCCTTGACCTCAATGAGATGATAAAATGAATGGGAGAGATGGGACATGTGTTTCAATGAGATTGCACCAAAGCGTTTATAGAAATGTACAAAGAAGTCCTGATTTAAGCAGCAGAAACAATGCAAATAATAGCGAGTGAAGATCTGAGCAGAGCTCGCTGGGGAGTGCAGGAGGAGAGTCCGCTCTACTAGGGAACAGTGTGGGCTTTGCAGTCAAACAGATGGGGGTTTGAGTCCCACCCCCACCACTGATTAGCTGGGAGAAACTGGGTGAGTCACTGAGCCTTTCTGAACCTCCAAATCATACATGGAAATACTAATATCTTCCTTCTAGGCTTGTGAATATTAGACGAGGTAATGCATTTTCAGCATTTAGCACAGAGCATACAACATAGCAAGCATTCAACAAAAATGTGAGTAATTTCTGTCATGATATCTCCAAATTTCAGGGTTCTTTTTCACTTTTTCCCCCAACATGTTTCTTTCTACCATACTGATGGGAGATTTTCACAGAAGAATCCCAGGGCAATTTCACTGGCCAAAAGCCTCCTGATTTGCCTGACACGGTGTCAGGTTCTTAGCTGATGACTTATACCCTTTTGTATTCCACTTAACCATTCTAGTGGGTAATTAGAACTAACACTTACATGGCACTATGACACAACATTTTGTGTCAAACAAAACAGGACATTTTAGAGAGTACTCACTGGCCCAAATCTTGCTATGTCCAGGTGTCTTAGTCAGCTTGGGCTGCCGTAACAAAATACCAGAGATTGGGCGGCTTAACAACAGACATTTATTTTCTCATAGTTCTGGAGGCTGGAAATCCAAGATTGAGGTATTGGCTGATTTGGTTCCTGGTGAGGACCCTCTTCCTGGTTTGCAGGCATGGTTCTCACACGATGCCTTCTCACTGGGTCCTCCCAGGATGGAGAGAGGAAGCAAGCTCTCTCTTATAAGGACACTAATCCCATCATGAGGGCCCCACCCTCATGACCTCATCTAACCCTAATCATCTCCCAAAGGCCCCATCTCCAAATACCGTCACATTGGGGGGTAGGGCTTCAATATATGAATTTGGGGGGGGTACAATTTAGTTCATAGCACCAGGCAACCAATTTATGTTCAGAATCAAGTACATCCTTGGATGGAAAGTACATCCTTGCAATTTTTCCAGCCAAAAAACTTTGTGTCATCTAGCAGTTAGGATTCCTGGTTTCGTTGGTCCAGCTTTGACTCTTGGTGTGGGGATACTGGCCTAGTAGAGAGGCAGTGGAGTGTAGTGGTTTGAACTCAGACTCTCGAACAGAACTTCCTGAGTTTGAAACATGGCTTTGCTACTTATCAGCTGTGAGACTTCAAAGAACTTGATTACCCTCTCTGTGACTTAGTTTCCTCATCTACAAAATGGAGGTAATACCATACATACATACATTATTGGGTTGTGACTAGGATTAAATGAGTTAAGAAAGCAAAAAGCTTAGAACATAGGGAATACTTAATAAATGTTAGCTGGTATTATCCGTTAGAAAGTAACCTCCATGAAGGCAGGGATTTTTGTTTGCTTTGTTCACTGCCATGTCTCAAGCACACAGAACAATACCTGGTACATAGGAGGTGCTCAGTAAATATTTGTTGAATAAATGAATGAATCTTTAATTCCTCTCTTTCTTTCACATCTCATACTCAACCTATCAGTTCTACTTTCAAAATATGTCTAGAATCTGACCAGTTTTCACTGCCTTCTCTGCTACCATCTGGTCAATAGCCTCCATCTCCTTTCACCTGAATGATCACAGCAACATCCTAACTGGCCTCGCTGTTTTTTTCCTTTATCTGCTGAAACCTGCCTCCCCTCTCCCTGTCCAGAATCTTTTCTTCAGGCAGCACTCAAAGTGATCCTTTTTAAACGTAAGTTAGATCACGCTGCTCCTCTGCTCAAAACCCTCCCATGACTCCTAGCTCATTCACCAGAAAGGGCAAAATTTTTACCTGATCTGCTCTTAGCTACCTCTGTGATCTCATCTTCCATTACTTTCCCCTTTGCTTGTTGTGTTCTAGTTACACTGGAATAGAACAGCATTTCTTTAACACACCGAGCACACGCTCCTGCCTCAGGATCCTTGTACTTGATGTTCCTTCTGCTGGGAATGCTCTTCTTCCAGCTATGCCCTTAGTTCACTTCCTCACTACCTTCAGATCTATGCTTAAATATTGCCATTAGACAGACCATTCCTTATCATCCTATATAAAACAGCACCCCAACCCCTAGCGTTCCCTAACCACCTTACTCTGATTTAGTTTTCTCCATAGCATTTATCACCACATATTTGCTATTTGTTAATTACTTATTATCTGTCTCACATCACCAAAATGTCATCTCTACCAGGGCAGGGACTTTGGTGGTTTTGTTCACTGTTGTATCACCAGTGCCTGGAGAGTGGCTGGAATATTTTGATTCTTCAACAATTATTTGTTGAATGAATGAATGAATGAATGGTCTTTAAAAAGTAATGTCCCTCACTAGTGTCTTCTTACTCTAAGGAACAGCTTATACTCTACAATAACCTCATTCCAGGGCCAGTTATATTTGGCTTTAATTACTGGAGACTGGGAAAAATAAATTTTGCTTTGATAAAATCAGTTTGGTAGGCAAAATATAGGAAAACATGGGGTTCATGGGGGAAACTATTAACAAGAGCCCTTGGGGATGAAAATTTGGAGGGACAATGGCTTTATTATGTGGCATCACTCCTCCATGCTGTGGGCCTAGTTAAAACCTTGCCAGCCTGAGGCGGTAAGTACTGAGGGCCAGTTCCCTCTTGTTGCATTTAAAAATGATTTTGAGGAGTCTGTTCTACTATTTTTATAAAATAACATCTTTCAAAAGGCTCAAACTGTTAACAGTGTCTTCTGGGAAATGTAGTTTTTTAGCAGAGGAGGATGGGAGCAAGGAAGGGAAGAGTAGACTTTCACTTTATATAATTCTGTACTATTAATTTGTTTTTACATGGAGCGAGAATTATCTCTTTAAATAAGAATGCCTCCTTCTGATTTTTTCCCCCTTTGGGGCAAAACCTTGGAAAATAAAAATTGATGACAACTCTTCTAATGACTCTTCTATTTTAAAAAATTGATAACATTCTAACTTAAAAAAAAACTTTATAGTTTGCAAGTGGCAAGAAAATAAAAAAACCTAAAAACTATTGATAAGGTTATTGAAGCTTTGGATATTTAAGTTTGTGAACTTGCAGCTCCAAACAAAATGTTTGATTCACAGATCTTGGCTTGGGGCTGTGAATTTACGCTCTGGAGTGGAAAGGATTTACAAATTAGGACTCTGGTTTTCCCATCTGTGTTAAATCCATATAATCAGATGAGTCACAATGAGCTTTGGGGGAAAAAAGCTCTCTGCTTTTACAAAGCAGAAGTCCACCAGAACTCTCTGAGCTGCTTCTTGTGGTTTTGCACACACTGGCTAACAGTCAATGAGCAGTGCTAAGCTGCCTGAGTGAACGATTCAGGGCAGAGACTCCAGCCTCTTTGGTGTAACCCAAATTGTAACCTACTGGGGAGGAGGGGCAAGGCAGTTGCCAAGAACTCAAGCTTGGGGGTGAGGATGGGGAAAGCAAGTGGGGGTCAACTGTTTTCTAACCCTGACATCAGCTGAATGCTACTTTCTAGAGGTCCAGGAAATGCCCTCGAATACCAGACATTCCAGTGGTGACACCATAATGCAGATGTAGCCTCCCCTGCACCCAGCAAGACTATCAGGATGAGACCCTCTATGCCCTGTGTCACCACTTTCTCCATTGATTAGCACCACTGTTCCTTGGGCCCAGTGCCTATAAAGTATGTTTCTGCTTTTCTCAGCAGCTCCTCTCCCATCATACACTTCTACATACCTCTTGCTCTTTCTTTCTGATTGCTTAGACTATGACATTAAAAAGACAAACCAACTCCAAATCACTTAGATTTAAAGCAGCCCCTTTCTTGATTTTCAGTGCAGAGCTCACTAGAGAGCTGAAGTGCAAGTGGCTCCACCACTTGTAGCATCATGTTCCAAGACTGTTAGACTCTTGACAGGGTGTTTTTCAAATTTTCCAAAAATTGGACAGGTACTGTGTACATCTTGAAAGCACCAAAAAGTGAATAGACAACATACTTTAAACACTCTTTCATTTGTTTTAATGTAATTAGTGTTTGGAGCAGACAATCAATCAGAATGTCTATGTGTAGCATTTTGGAATCAGAAGAAATTGGAAACATTACCATTGTGACTCCATTCTAATAATTAAAGAGAAGAGCCTTTCTACTCTGCCCAGTTCCCCCTCCTACCTCAAAGAGTTAAGTCTGAGCTAGTTGTTCTGACTCCTGAAAGCAGAGCATGTTGATAGCTGCCCCATCTCCCTTAGGACTTGAGTAAGACTAGGGACTAATTATGTGGGCATTCATTTCAGAGAGAGACAGAGTGAGTGCCTACTATGAGCCAAGTGTTGGGCTAGGTGCTGGGTATACAATGGTGAGTGAAAACAGATGTGATGCCTGCTTTCTTGGAGCTTCTGATCTCATGGGTGAGATAGACATTAATCAAATAATTACACAACTTAGTATATAATTATAAACTGAGATAAATATTATGAAGGAAAGAAACACAGATCTAAGGAAGTGTACACTATAATGAGAAGTTAGTGAAGGCCTCCATGAAGAAATGTCGCTTAAACTGAGATTTGAATGGGCGGTAGGAGTTAAGAAAAGAATTGTATTCCAAGCAGAAAGAACAGCAGGTACAAGGTGCTGTGGAGGACTATAAACAAGCCCAGGGCAGCTGGAGTCCAGAGAGCAAGGGAGGGGTGAGAGATGAGGCTGTGGAGTTCAATGGGGGTGTTTCTCAATGGGGGTGCCATTGGCTTTGGGGCAGGACTATTTTACAAGGGGGTGGGAAGGTGCTAGTTTGCATATGCAAGGTTGCAGGAAGTTTAGCCTCCCTGGTCTTTGCCCACTAAATGCCAAACTGTCTCCTTTGTACTTATGCTAACCAAAAAGTTCTTAAATTTCGAAACTCCCCCCAGTTAAGAACCATTGAGTGCAGGGCCTTGTCAGCCATTGAAGGAAGAAGAGTTTTATCCCACAAGCACAGAGGAAGCAATGGGAAACAGTTTAAGGAGAGGAAGAAAGTGATCCAATTTGCATTCTGAAAAGATCATTTTGTAAATGCATATTACTAAGTGAAAGAAGCCAATCTGAAAAGGCTACATTCTGTATAATTCCAACTATATGACATTCTGGAAAAGGAAAAACTATGGAGACAATAAAAAATCAGTGGTTGCCTGAGGTTGGGGGGAAGAGGGATGAATTGGTGGAGCACATTGGATTTTTAGGGCAGTGAAACTACTCTGTATGATACACAGATGGTGTATCATGTAACAGTGGACACATGTCATTATATATTTGTCCAAAACCATAGAATATACAACACCAAATGTGAACCCTAGTGTAAACTTATGGAATCTGGGTTATTATGACATCTTGATGTAGGTTAATCAATTGTAACAAATGTACCACTCTGGTGGGGGATGTTGATAATAGGGGAGTCTATGCATGAACGGAGGTATGTGGAAAATCTTTGTACCTTCCATTCAATTTTGCTGTAAACCTAAAACTGCTCCAAGAAATTGAGTCTATTTTTTAAAAAAAAGCAAAGGGGGGAGTGATGTCAGCATCATGGCAGAGTGAGCTTTCCCCCTTAGACTCTCACCCCCTAAGATACAAGAAAAAGGACATTCAAATACCAACAGAGGACCTTCACACAACACAAAAGATGTCTGAGAGACCCATGTAGCCTTACATCTGAAGGTGGAGGTGCTGGTACCCCCAGAGGAAGTGGAAGGAGGTAAGGAGAATTCCCCTCCTTCCCCAATGACACCAACCCTGGGACCAGGACTGTGCAGCTCTCTGAGAGACAGGGGGGAGGGGCGGCCCTCTGTGGGAAAACTATTGCTCTCCAAGTTCTCTCACAGCCTGTGGGAAATTCCCATACAGAGGGAACTGAACTGTTGTAGGGTTGTTTTCATCAAGTTAGCACCCCAGGAGAGCAGATAGATCGGTAAGAATGAGAAGTCCCCAGGATCAGGTAGGTGAAAGAAAGACCCCTCCCCCTTCTGGGAGCACCAGCACAGCCGGTTGGCCAGAGTGTCTGCAGATCACAGCAGGCTCGGAATACACAGCTCTTCACCCCCACCCAGTGGCAGCAGGTGGAAGCTGCAACCAGATATCTTCAGAATGAGGAAAAATAAGCCCACGCCCTCAAGCACTATGCAAAAATATATTAAATCTCCAGACCAGAAGGAAAATGACAAGCACCCAGAAATCAATCCTGAAGGCACAGGAATTTATAACCTGAACAAAAGATAATTCAAAATAGCTATCATAAAAAAGCTCAATGAAAGCTCAAGAAAGCACAGATAAACAATTCAATGAAATCAGGAACTTTTTCACAAAAGAGATTGAAACTATAATGAAAAACCAATCAGAAATGTTGGAGATGAAAAACACAGTGAAGGAGATAAAAAATTTGGAATCTTTAAAGAACAGAGCTGACGATATGGAGGAAAGAATTAGCAATATTCAGGATAGGAATGCAGAAATGTTCCAGATGGAGGAGAGAGAACTAAGACTAAAAAGAAATGAAGAAATTCTCCGAGAAATATCTGACTCAATTAGGAAGTGCAACATAAGGGTTATAGGTATTTCAGAGGGATAAGAGATGGAAAAAGGAGCAGAGAGCTTGTTCAAAGAAATAATAGCTGAGAACTTCCCAAACCTGGGGAAGGAGATGGAAATACAAGTGAATGAAGTCAATAGATCTCCTAAATATATAAACATGAAAAGACCCTCTCCAAGGCATATAGTAGTAAAGCTGGCAAAAGTCAATGATAAATAAAAACTATTAAGGGCAGCTAGACAGAAAAACAAACAAACAAACAAACAACGTACCAAGGAATTCCTATCAGGCTCTTAGCTGATTTCTTGGCAGAAACTTTACAGGCTAGAAGAGAGTGGAATGATATATTCAAAATTCTGAAAGACAAAAACTTTCAGCCAAGAATACTCTATCCATCAAAAATATCCTTCAGATATGATAGAAAAATAATAACTATCCCAGATAAACAAAAGCTAAGGGAACTCATTGCCACAAGATCCCCACTACAAGAAATTCTCAAGAAGGCCCTCATGCTAGAAAAAAGAAGAGAAAGTGGATATGAAGCTTTGAGCAAGGAGAAAAATAGGTAGACAAAATCAGAAAAATTGTAGCTCTCTATCAGAATAGGTTAGCAAACACTTAATGATAACAGTGAAGATTAAGGGAAGGAAAACACCAAAAATAAATATAACCTCGTCACTTTAAACACATACTCACAACACAAGTTGTGACAATAATAACTTAGAAGGGGAAGAGGAAAGGGATGGAATCGACCTAGTCTAAGGAAATAAGAGGCCATCAGAAAATGGACTATCTCATCTATGAGATTTTTTATACAAACCTCACAGTAACTACTAAACAAATAATCAGAACAGTGACACATATGATAAATAAAGAGAAAGCTAAGAAAACCATCATACAGAACTACCAAACTGAATTGGTAGTCGGAAACACACGGGACGAGAAACAAAGGAAATGCAAAAGAACCAGAAAATGAGCATTAAAATAGCAACATTAAACCCTCACATATCAATAATCACTCGAAATGTAAATGGATTGAATTCTCCAATCAAAAGACAGAGTGGCGGGATGGATTAAAAAACAAGATCCAACAATATGCTGCCTCCAGGAAACACACCTCAGCGCTAAAGACAAACACAGGCTCAGAGTGAAAGGATGGAAGACGATACTCCAAGCTAATGGCAAACAAAAGAAAGCAGGTGTTTCCATACTTATATCAGACAAAGTAGACATCAAGATAAACCAGGTAATGACAGACAAAGAGGGGCAATATATAATGATAAAAGGGACATTCTACCAAGAAGACATATCACTTATAAATATATATGTACCCACCACAGGAGCACCAAAGTAAATAAAGCAACTATTAACAAACCTAAAAGGAGATATTGACAACAACACAATAATAGTAGGGGATCTTAACACTCCACTTACATCAATGGATTGATCATCCAGACAGAAAGTGAATAAGGAAATAGTGGACTTAAATGAAAAACTAGATGAGTTAGACTTAATAGATATATATAGAGAGCACTCCAACCAAACACAGCAGATTACACATTCTTCTCAAGCAGGCATGGAACATTCTCAAGGATAGACCATATGTTGGGAAACAAGGCAAGCCTCTATAAATTTAAGAAGATTGAAATAATAACAAGCATTTTATCCAATGATAATGCTATGAAACTAGAAATCAACTGCAAGAAAAAAACTAGGAAAGTGACAAAGATGTGGAGACTAAACAACATGCTACTGAACAACCAATGGATCATCAATGAAATTAAAGGAGAAATCAAAAAATATCTGGAGACAAATGAAACTGAAAATACACCATACCAACTCAGGTGGGATGCAGCAAAAGCAGCCCTGAGAGGGAAACAGGCCCACCTTAACAAACAAGAAAAATCCCAAATAAGCAACCTTAAATTACACCTAACAGACCCAGAAAAAGAAGAACAAACAAACCCCACATTCAGCAGAAGGAGGGAAATAATAAAAATTAGAGCAGAAATAAATGAAATTGAAACCAAAGAAATAGCAGAAAGGATCAATGAAACAAAGACCTGGTTCTTTGAAAAGATAAACAAAATTGACAAACCCTTAGCTAGACTCACTAAGGAAAAAAAGAGAGAAGGCTCAAATAAATGAAATTAGAAAAGAAAGAGGAGAAATTACAATGGATACCATAGAAATACGAAGGATTATAAGAGAATACTATGAAAAACTATATGCCAATAAATTGGACAATCTAGAAGAAATGGATAAATTCTTAGACTCATACAACCTCCCAAAACTGAATCAAGAAGAAATAGAGAATCTGAATAGACCAACCACAAGTAAAGAGATTGAAACAGTAATCAAAAACCTCCCAAAAAATAAAAGTCCAGGACCAGATGGCGTCTCTGGAGAATTTTACCAAACATTCAAAGAAGACTTAATACCTATCCTTCTCAAACTATTCCTAAAAATAGAGGAAGATGGAACACTTCCTATGAGGCCAACATCAGCCTGATCCCAAAGCCAGACAAGGACATTACAAAGAAGGAAAATTACAGGCCGATATTGCTGATGAACATAGGCACAAAAATCCTCAACAAAATACTGGCAAACCGAATACAGCAATACATTAAAAAGATGATACACCATGATCAAGTGGGATTTATACCAGGGACACAGGGATGGTTCAACATTCACAAATCAATCAATGTGATACACCACATTAACAGAACGAAGAAGAAAAATCACATGATCTCAATAGATGCAGAGAAAGCATTTGACAAGATCCAATATCCATTTATGATACAAACTCTCAAAAAAATGGGTATAGAGGGAAAATACCTCAACATAATAAAGGCCATATATGATAAACCCACAGCCAACGTCATACTCAACAGGGAAAACCTGAAAGCCATTCCTCTGAGAACAGGAACAAGACAAGGGTGCCCACTCTCGCCACTCTTATTCAACATAGGACTGGAGGTTCTGCCCAGAGCAATTAGGCAACAAAAAGAAATAAAAAGGATCCAAATTGGCAAGGAAGAATTGAAACTCTCGCTGTTTGCAGATGACATGATTTTATACATAGAAAACCCTAAAGAATCCATTGAAAAACTATTAGAAATAATCAACAACTACAGCAAAGTTGCAGGGTACAAAATCAACTTACAAAAATCAGTTGCATTTCTATACTCTAATAACAAACTAACAGAAAGAGAACTCAAGAATACAATCCATTTACAGTCGCAATGAAAAGAATAAAATATCTAGTAATAAATTTAACCAAGGAGGTGAAAGACCTATACAATTAAAACTATAAGACGTTATTGAAAGAAATCGAAGAAGACATAAAGAAATGGAAAGATATCCCATGCACATGGATTGGAAAAATAAACATAGTTAAAATGTCCATACTACGTAAAGCAATCTACAGATTCAATGCAATCCCACTCAGAATCCCAATGACATTCTTCATGGAAATAGAACAAAGAATCCTAAAATTCATATGGGGCAACAAAAGACCCCAAATAGCTAAAGTAATCCTGAGAAAGAAGAACAAAGCTGGAGGCATCACAATCCCTGACTTCAAAATATACTACAAAGCTATAATTAAAACAGCATGGTGCTGGTACAAAAACAGACACACAGATCAATGGAACAGAATTGAAAGCCCAGAAATAAAACCACACATCTACGGACAGCTAATCTTTGACAAAGGAGCTAAGGACATACAGTGGAGAAAGGAAAGTCTCTTCAATAAATGGTGCTGGGAAAACTGGACAGCCACATGCAAAAGAATGAAAGTAGACTATTTTCTTTCACCATACACAAAAATTAACTCAAAACAGATCAAAGACTTGAAGGTAAGACCTGAAACTATAAAACTCCTGGAAGAAAACACAGGCAGTACACTCTTTGACATCAGTCATAGAGGGATCTTTTCGAATTCCATATCTACTCGGACAAGGGAAACAAAAGAAAAAATAAAGTGGGACTTCATCAGACTGAAGAGCTTCTGCAAGGCAAATGAAACCAGGATCAAAATGAAAAGACAACCCACCAGCTGGGAGAAAATATTTGCAAATCATACATCCAACAAGGGGTTAATCTCCATAATATATAAAGAACTCACACAACTGAACAACAAAAAAACAACCCGATCAAAAAATGGGCAGAGGATATGAACAGACATTCTTCTAAGGAAGATATACAGATGGCCAATAGGTACATGAAAAGATGTTCAACATCACTAATCATCAGGGAAATGCAAATCAAAACTACACTAAGATATCACCTTACACCCGTTAGAATGTATATAATCACCAAGACAAAAAATAACAAATGTTGGAGAGGCTGTGGAGAAACAGGAACCCTAATTCACTGCTGGTGGGAATGCAAACTGGTGCAGCCTCTATGGAAAACAGTATGGTGATTCCTCAAAAAATTAAAAATAGAAATACCTTACGATCCAGCTATCCCACTACTGGGAATCTATCCAATGAACCTGAAATCAACAATCCAAAGAGGCTTATGCCCCGCTATGTTCATTGCAGCATTATTCACTATAGCCAAGAAGCAGAAGCAACCCAAGTGTCCCCCAACTGATGATTGGATAAAGAAGATGTGGTATATACATACAATGGAATACTACTCAGCTATAAAAAAGACAAAACCATCCCATTTGCAACAACATAGATGGACCTGGAGGGTATTATGTTAAGCGAAATAAGCCAGACAGAGAAAGACAAACACCACACGATTTCACTCATGTGTGAGAGATAAACTAACGAAATAAGCCAGACAGAGCAAGACAAACGTCAATGTCAGACTACAAAGGTAGGAGATGAAGATCTGATTCAAATACACTGTTGGAATAAAAGAGGAGAAAATCAGTCTCTTAAAAAAAAAAAAGTTCATTCTGGCTACAGTGCAAAAAATGGAGGGTTCCCCTGGAGACCCCCCTGACAAGGTTGTTGTTAGGATACAAAGGCTGCCTGGGGTTGGGAGGAGGTGGAGGGGATAACTAGGCAAGCTCTTACCAGATATTAATAGTAAAGGTTTAATGCATTTGTAATAGCAACTATTTATTGAGCACTTAATATATGCCAGGTGCGTGGTATGTGCTTTACATACGTTATTTTATTTTATTCCTTGTATTAACTGCAAAGTATGCATCATCTCTCTATATTACAGATGAGAAAATGTAGCATCAGAGAAGTTTAGTAACTTTCCCAGTGTTTACACAGCAGATAAGTGGTGGATCCAGGAGTCTATAAGACGTGTTTGACCCCAGAACCCATGCTCTTAACTAGAGTGCTATCTATATATAGATGTTATATTATCAACCGAGCATCTTAGCAGAGTACAGAGACCGAAGGGCATGTGAGGAGGGCAGAAATGTCTGGCTGGAGCACAAGAACCTTTGCTGTGGAGTGTTTTGAAGAACTGGTGACCAGTATCAAAACCCTAGGTGCTTAGAATAGGAAGGTGGGAATCAGAAGAAAGTAAAGAGAGATGGAAAGATGCTGACAACAAACCTGTTCCCTTAACGTTTGCCAAGGTCAGATCCTGCTAGAATCATTTCTTCCTGGAATTGCACTGTCAATTTGAAGAGGCCTTTTGGAATTTCAAGAAGTGGAGAGCAGCTTCTACTGAGTCATAGGTAAAGCTGAAGCCTTCTGTGATTACACTATGCATTCAAAGAAGAATGGTGCTATCCTATGTGGCTCAAGTTCAGTTTGCAGAGGCTGCCCACACACCCAGGCTTCCTCTACATGTTAGAGGAAATGGCTTCATTCAAGACATATTTACAGGGCTCTTTCAGTATGAAATTGTTGCACTAAGCATTGTAGGGGACACAAACATGACCGTAACATAAACCCATCTTCAATGGCTTTATAGTCTAATGCGGGAGACAGAAATATAGCCATATATAATCAACAGACGCACAAATAAAACACAGTGGGAGTACAGAGCAGAAATGCTCGCTTTCACCTGGGAGATGGTGGGGAGGACAAGGGAAGGCTTTGTAGTAAAGGCAACATTTGGGCTGGCCAGGCCTAAAAGGTAAGATTTTTCTTGGCCAGTGGTTCTCAAAATGTAGTCTTTTGACCAGCAGCATCAGCATCATTTGCGAATTTGTTAGCAATTCAAATCTCAGGCACACCTTGGACCTACTGAGTCAGAAATTCTAGGATGGAGCCCAGCAATCTGTATTGCAACAAGCCCTCACATTTGAGAACCACTGCTTTAGGCAAAGAACAGGAGGCATTCTAGGTCAAGGAAACAGTGTGAGCAAAATTGGATGGGATTAATCTAGGTGGTGATTAATCTAGGGTGTGGCTGGAGGGTAGGGTTTATGGATGAGGGTTGCAGGAAAGTGGATAGAGTCATATGGGGGGGGCTCTTGGACTTTATATTTCAAGCAATAGGTAACATAGAGGTGTTCAAGAAGGATAATGACACAGAAACCAGGAGATTGGTTAAGAGGCTACTATTCTCCTCTAGTCCAGTGGTTCCCTGCCCTGGCTGCACATTAGAATCACCTGAGGAGCTTGTTAGCATTACCAGTGCCAGGACTTCTCTCCTAGCCCTTCAAATTTAATTGGTCTTGAGAGTGGCCCAACAATGGTATGTTTCAGAAGTTCCACAGGTGTTTCTCAAGTGCAGCCAGTGTTGAGGACCCCTGTTCTAAGAGGAGGATAAAGCACATCTGTAAGTGGATGGGGAAGAAAAGGGAGTGACACTGCTGGAAGCTGTCCTCACCACAGTTGTGTTGTGGCCAAGAACCCAAGCAGAAGGCCCGAGCTGGGCTCTTATTCTTCATACAGTGTGAGCCACTTCCCTGACTACTTTGTGAGTGACTTCAGCAGCTCAGGATGAACCTTTGCTGCAAAATTGGAGTTGATCTGATATGATTTAGGGGACTTTCCCAGAACCATTTCATGCAGATGCCTGGACAAAGCTCATCTGAAATCTCTGTATATCCTCTAAGGTCCACCATGGGGTTTGCCAGAGAAATGGATAAGCTTGGCAAGGGGAAGGAGTGGTACTCAAAGCCTGAATGCTAGTTCTCAGAGCTGCTTCCCTTAGAAGCCCTTGTTGGCAAATGTGCTGCCTCCTCTCCGTGTCTGCCTCTGCAGCTTCTGCTGGCCCATCAGGTTGCTCTCATGCTAGCAGAGGGAGAAGGGAGGGAGAGGCTCAACAGCATGCAAATTATGATGATCTATAACCAGAGGAGGGTAGTTGAGATGTACATGAGAAGGAAGTAGAGGGACAAGGCAGGTCACTGTGAGATAGCTGAAATCCAGCTAGCAATGGTGACTTCTAGAACCACTCAGCTCTGTAACAATTACAACAAAAACAGTATTAGTAGCTAATATTTATTGAGCATTTACTAGGGGCCGGGCACTGTGCTTTGAGATTTGTTTCTATTATCTCATTTAATTCTTACACCAGCCTTATGAGACAGGCACTGTTGGTATTCACTTTTTATAGAGTTGGAAACCAAGTTTCAGAGAGGTTAAGGAATTTGCTCGAAGTCACACAGCCAGTAAATATAGAACCAGGATGCTAAACCAGGTCCGTCTGACTCCAAAATGTGAGCTGTTAACTATTCAGCTGCAGTCAGTTAATGGTAAAACCGTCCCCAATTCTGGAACAGGTGGAATTTGTATGGGATGTATGGATGATCTGACAGAGGCAAGGTAACAGAAGGCCAGGCTGAGGAGTTTGGGTTTGATTCTAGAGGCACTGGAGAGCTATTAGAGACATCAGGGCATTATTATTGGTATTAGCAAACAAGCTCTGGCAATAAATGTTATGTGTAAGATGGGTCCAGATGGGGAGAGACAGGCAAGACTGGCTACATAATTTTCAGGGCCCATTGTAAAATGAAAATGCAGGGTCCCTTGTTCAAAAATTATTAAGATTTTCAAGATGGTGACAGCAGAGTGTTAAACCAAGTATGAGCCCCTGTGAGACTGCACAGATGGCATGCCCATGAAGCCAGCCCTGGAGACAGGAAGATAGCCAAGAAGGAAGGGTGGCAGGAAGTGGTTGGGGACTGGGGTGGTGGCAGGGGGCTAGAAAGAAAGGGATAGATGCAAACCTCATTGGGAAAGTAGAATCAACAGGATTTCATGAATGTCCCTCTCTTTCACCTCCCAGATTCAGTGACAACTTTGAGATCACGTCTGTATGACTGAATGAAAGGATCAGGAAGGAGAGCTAATTTGAGAGAGAAATTGATAAATTTGCTTTGTAAACCCATGTGGTTCCACCTGCATGCTTGGTGTTTAGATGAACATAAATGTTATTAATTCACACTAGATGCTGTCCCGTAAGTGACTTGGTCTCTTGCTTAGCCATGAAGCTATGTTTTGCTTCCTCCCTGAGAGAGAGAGATTTATTGAAAGTTTATTCCTGGGAGCTAGAGGCAGGCAAAGTAAACTCTCCTCGAATCTTCATTCCTTGGACTAGAAAGGGAGTTCATACACGGGTTGGAGTTAGAGAGCACACAGCAATAACTTCTCCCTCTTTCCATGCCTAAGAGTCTGTGCAGATCCTGAAGGTCATTCCAGGAACAAAGGGGTCAGACAGTATAACAGATTCATTACTTGACTTACAGCTCCCCCTATATTCTCAGCACTTCTCTGGCCATGTTCTCCATAATCAGTCCCTTAGTACACAGAGGTACTCTGGGTGATCCTGGTCCAAGATGGGAGCCTTTGAATGGCTCCACAGCAAGTAGCCTAGCTCTACAACCAGGTCACAAAGGGCAGTCCAGACCCATAGGAATCAGAGAGGTTTCAGTCCCAGTGCAGCCTGGCAGGTCTACTTGTCGACCAGTGCTCGGGCAGCTCCATAATGGAGGAGTCCACTCATCATGACCTAACCATCTGGGAAGAGTAAGGGGAGAGTAATTTCATCAAGTAGCCACTCCATGTCCAAATATTTATTCCCCACTTGTCTCCTGTCTCATGAAGTGTCCAGCTGTACACCAAATAGCGCCCTACAAAGAAAGTAGGCCCTCCACTCCATCCAAGGTGAAACCCACCAAACACTTGCACATATGTTAGTTACCCTGGTGAGGAGGGCCTGGGTTGGACATAAGTGAGGAGATAGGTGGCTTGGTAGATGATGTGAGTGGCATTGGCCCACCTCTTCCCTGATCCCAAAACTGCTGGGTCCTTGGCCTGCCACAGAACTCAAAATCCTTTATACTTCCAAAAGAGAGATAAACGATTGATAGAATCTCATGCAGAAGTCACCTCCTTTTGCATGGACCCCATGGTATTTTATAAACAGAGAAGGTGGCTTTGGGGACAGACAGAAAGTCCCTCATTTGCCACTTACTATCTGGGTGACCTTTAACCAGTTACTTAACTTCTTGAAGCCTCAGTTTTCTTATTCATAATAATAAATACTTAATAAAGTTATTGTGAAGATTGAGTTAATACATGTACAATACTTATAACAGTGTCTGGCACGTATCAGATGTTTGATAAAGGGGAGATTCATTATAATCTTAAGCATAATGATAGAAGCTGAGTGGTTCGGGCATGTGGGCCGTGCAGCCACCACAAGCTGAGAGTCTAGGCTGTAAGCCATCCTAGGGGATCTGCCTATCACTGCCACAGTCAATAACCCTGGCTTATTTAGACCATTCAAGGGCTTTCTTATGCCTTCTGATCTGGATGCTTTGCTGTCCACCTAGTTCTCTAAAATGCTGCCACAGGGTGGGTGAGATGGGGGCAGACTTCACTGAAGAGTGTCACAGCCATGATGGTGGTAACTTTGAGTTTGGACACCCACCCATCAGGGGCCTCGTTCATTAACCTGGGAGCTTCTGCTCCTGCAGAAGAGGACTTGGCTGCTGCTCATCGGTTTTGACTTGGGGTTAGTTTAAGAAGTCAGAGCAGGAGACCAAACCAGGAAGGAGGTAACAATTGTCTTCAATGTAGTCTTATTTTTTCTTTTGGGGCCTTGTCCCCCAGGTACCCAGTATTTTCATGAAATCCTTAGCTAGTTAGGGATTCTCATCATGTCCATTCTCAGGCCTATCTCTCTTGGGCAACTCTGCCAGCCTTAGACCTTTCCTAAACTTTCTTCCTCATTTTCACAACTTGCCCCTATTCAGGGAGCCAAACTCTCAGGATTCAGTGGCTTTGAACATGATAATGTGCTTTGGGCCTGGGTGTTAATGACCAATGATGATTGGATTACTGCTGTCAAGTTTCATTCACAATTCAGGAAAGGCTGTGGGTGCCTTGGAAGAGGGAGCAGAGTGTGAACTCTGACTCAGCAGAGCAAGGGGGAGACATTTTAGAGCAGAGGTCTTTAGTGCCTCCCAGCTCAAGCCCTGGTGCAAGTGGCTGTACCTCTGAGTAAGACCTCTGGCCTTCCTTCTGCCCCCATTTCCTCCTTAGAAAGGCCTTACTTCAAGAGGCAGGATATTCTAGTAGTTCAGAGAACAGGCTCTGGAGCCAGACTGCCTGGTCAAATCCTGGCTCTCCCACTTACCAGCTCTGTGATCTTGGGCAAATTCATCTTTCTGCGCCTCAGGTTCCTCATCTGTAAAATGGGCTTAATAACTATACCTACTGCACAGGGTTGTTATGGGAATAACAGATGAGTTACTATGTGTATAGTGCCAAGAACAGTGCCTGGCACATGGTGAGCATTATGTAAATGTTTGTGCAATAAATGTAGAACCAGAGATGCCTGGAAGCCAAACTTCCTGCGTGGGAGAGGGCCAGCCAGACAGCCACCCATTTCCCTCAGGGGAGAGCATGAGTGTCCGGGCTGGAAATGGAGTGGTCTTAGTCCTCTACAGCAGGGATGTGCTGCCCTCCCCGATTTGACAAGTATAAAAGACAGGCTACATCTAAGGAGGCAGTGTGGGGAAAAGGATGTCTGCTTCCATCATCAGCTGGGATGCACCTACCTTTGGGAGACCTCTGCCCGAGGAAACACTCCCAATTTCTCCTTAGATTTAGTGGGCCTTAATCCCCTTGACTGATTTTGCTGCTTCCAGGACCAAGGGACCTAAACTGCTGGTGCCTGAACGAGTCAGAATGCATCTAACCTGGCAAGTGTGAAACCCAGCAGCCACTCAAGGAAGGTGGAAGAGGCAGGGCTTTGTGGGACATGCATATATTTTTATAATGAAAAGGTTACAGGCATCATAATGACTGCGACTTGGGAAGAGTCATCTATCTGCTGCTGATGCCTCTTCTCGGCAGAGATTGGCTCTGTGAAACAGCCTATTCCCATTGGTCGGAGGCTCACAGAATCTCAAGGAGCAAAGCCTGTTACCCATCTCAACCTCACTTTGTCTTTGCTGAGCTCCTTTGCCTGGAACAGGGAAGCTCCTCAACCCAGCCTTCAGCATGCCAGAGCTTTTCCAGTGAGGGCCGAGTGCTCCACTACCCTCATATCCATGAGCTGGTGGGAAGGATGGGAGTGGGGCCAGATGGGCAGCCGAAAGGAAGGTACTTTGAAAAAGCAATTCAGAAAGTGTGGGGATCTCAGTAGGTCGCTCAGCCAAAAAAGAAAGCTATTGGCTGACTCTAGGGCCACCAACTCTGCCTCCCTGCACTGCACATTTTATATCCAATTTAGCACTTGGTTAAACATTTGGGGATTGCTATTGTTTTCCTGTGCACCAATCATTTCTCCACAGTATCAGACTTTACACGAAATGAGGCACAGGCTCCTATATCAGGTTGAACCATATGACGTCGGTGAGTTTGTCGGTAACATGGTCAAATGTTGCAACTTTGTGTGATTCCGCCTGAAATTTCTTGGCTGTGCCTCACAGTACCTTGCACAGAACTCAGTATGTAGCAGGTATTTGTCAAGCCCGTTTTTAAGTTGCAGGCAACCAAGATCTCACAATTCCCTTTGTTTTCACATGCAAAGGTATTTCAGGATAATAATATCCCCTCTCATTGACTGAGCACTTAAGACTGTGCTGGGTTCCATACTGGGCCCTTTATATAGTCCCTTGCCCTGTTTAATCCTGAGAACAACCTTATGAAGCAGGTGTTATTATCTCCTTTTCACAGATGAGTCTGTGGCTCAGAGATATTAAATGGCATGTCTAAGTTCACACAGCTACTGTGGAGCAGGGATTTGCACTCAGGGCTGTCCTCTTTCCATTGTCCTAGGTCTCTTCACTATTGGCATTCCTTCCTGATGATCTGTGTTGAGGGTTTTCCTTGACTCTGCTACATTTTTCACCTTCTAATTTTTAAGGGCAACAGAGGGGTTCACTCAGACCTACGATCCTAATGAGCACAGCAGCTTGCCCCAGTCATTTGTGCATAATGTTTCCCAGCTACTCCAAACATCTTCCTGCCACAAAGAGAGACTCCTGTGTACTACTCAGACAATGGAAAGCTCTAATTATTAAATGGGTCGGGACAGTGTTTAATCAGGTGGTTGCAAGGTTGCTTGCCATACATTAATGATTAAACCACTACCTAGAGTAGTAGTGATGGTTATCTGCTGGGTGCTGGAAATGGATCATGTATATAGAATATATTCTCAGGTTACAGAAGATTTTGTGTTTATATGGTCCTATCTTTATAGAAACCATCTGGGTCACTAAACTCCCTCAGTATCACAGTGCAGATCTGAAAACAATTTAGATGTTAATAGAACCCTTGGATATCTTGCAATCAGAATCTCTCTCTTCCATTTGATAGGTGAGAAAACTAAGGCTCAAGTGGGAAGTGCTTTGCTCCAGGTCAAAAAGCTAGTTTAAAGGCAGAGGCAGTACCCAAACTCAGATATGTCTCACTCCTGCACCCTTTAGTGTACTCTGCCTCCTTCAGCACTATTGTCCTCGGTTACAGGTACTCAGATAACAAATATTTAGTGAGCACCTGCTGTGTGCCAGATTTTGAGTCAGCGATGTTAGGTGACCTTCCTAGGGTCGCGCTACAAGCACGTGTCAGGGTTTAGAGGCCCACTCTCTAGTGTTTCCTGCCAGCCAGACTGCCAGTCCTCACTGCAGCCCTGCACCTCTCTCAGCATCTTCCAGTGCAGTTCTGAGGAGGGTGTGATGGGGGCTGGATAGGCAGTCTCCTTGGTGAATACTTACTGATGTGAAAAAAGGAAAACTCGATGACCCCTTTGAGGATCAGTTGAATGAACTCACTTGAGCTTGGGTTCTCAAACATGAGTGTGTGTCAGGGTTACCTGGAGGACTTGTTACAACACAGATTGCAGGGCTCTGCCCCTAGAGTTTCTGATTCAGTAGGACTGGGGTGGGGCCTGAGAATTTGCATTTCTAACAAGTTCCTGGGACCACACACTGAGAACCACTGTTCTAGTCTACAAAATGGGTATGATAATACTTGACCTCATTCCTCTCTAAGGATGCCTGAATCATCTCAAAGTTTTAGGTGAGAATGGTTTTGGACATAGTACTGCAGTTTTCTCCATCATTTTGAATGTGCAGAAACAGCTTCCAAATCATATCTGCCCTTGTGCTTTTTCATAGCATTCTAGAAGAAATTTGGAATATTAGGTCATTTAGTTTAGCCTTTTGCATCAAAGCTGGACTGTACCTAACCCATTCCAAATATATGCTTGGCTCCTCTAACTTCTTTTGTTCATTATTCCTTGAATTATTTTGATGAGCACCTTCTCTGTTTGGTCCTGTGAACTAATCATCTCTTTATCTTAATTCCTCCCCTTGGATGCTCCACAGTGATTGCTTCCAGGAAATCCACATGCTCAGGGCTGTGTGGGCCGAGTGCCTAGCGTAGTGCTTGGTACATAGCAGGCACTCAATGTGTGTTAGCTTCATTGTCGTCCCCTTCTCAAACTAATAAAACCTCCCTATTACTCATGAGCCATCCTGGGCTTCTCCTACTTCAAACTGGGGCATTTACCAGTGATAACTGAAAAGGGAAAGTCCTCCAGATGACACCCTACCCTATATTTCTAAAAATGGTGTTCTCAGCCCTGATTGCCTATTAGAATTGACTCGGTAGCTTTTTAAAAATCCTAATGCCTAGGCCCCACATCAGACCATCTGAGCCCAAACCTCTGCAGGTAGGGCCCAGGCATCAGTATTTTTAGAGCTCTCCAGATGATTCTAATGTGCATCCAAGATAGAGAACCACTGTTAAACTAAAGCCATTTTTTCTGTTTACTCTGCCTTCTTGCCTTTTTAAGCAGCGTTTCTTGAACTATGAGCTTTACTTTAGAAAGGATTTGGTAAAGCAGTGGTTCTGAAATGTTAGTATGAATCAGAATCACCTGAATCACACAGACTTCTGGCTTCACCCCCAGAGTTTCTGATTCAGTAGCACTGGAGTGGGGCCTGAGAATCTGGATTTCTTATAAGTTCCCAGGCGGTGTGGATGCTGCTGGTTCAGGGACCACAATTTGCAAACCACTATTGTTAAGGGCAAGGACACAATTCTCTTCATCTAGTACCCCTTAAAAGACAGTTGTGATGGGTGATTTTTTTTTTATGCTCAATCTCCATGACAATGGAGGGGTACTGTAGGGGTACGCACATTCATACAGCTGTGTTGGTATCAAAGCGGCAGAGCAGTATCAGAGTTACCAAGTGTCTATTTGCAAAAATAAGTGAAAGACAAATGGACTGCATTAGAAGAACTAAGCAAATATTCTCATGGGTAATGGGAGGCAGCTGGCAGCTGAGGAAAGAGTTAAATCATTAGGTTGTTTATCTTAATTCAGTCTCCGTAGGGCTTCAGTGTCTTTGCCTCCATCTCCACCTGCCATGGTTAGAACTGTCTTCTACCATTTAAAGAGGAACAGGTTCATTGTTAAAGCACAAGGACAAATTAGAGGTCACAGGCACCAAGAAAGCAGAACAAAACCAAAGCCATTCCTAATCCAGAGCAGCAGACCAGAAAGAAGAATGTTTGGGGTTGTTTTTGAATATCACAGTCAGCTTTAGATGGCATTGCCCAGTGCTTGCAAGCTTAATTATTATCCACAAAGATGGGGTGGGGGTAGCTAGACAGGGATGATCAGGTTGGGAGGGAACTGGTCCTGCATTTGCCATCCATTCTCTCTTCTCTACTGGATCAAAGACAAGAACAGAGGCGATAAATGAGTCCAGCAACCCTGAGACATCAATTACAGTACACCTTGCAGAGAAGCACCTCTGGAAGGTCAGAGTGTGTGTGTCTGTGTGTGTGTGTGTGTGTGTGTGTGTGTGTATGTGAGGCCCAACCATACCAACTTTATTAGATATTCCGTCTTTCTTACTAATTTTTCTCTTGTACAGCCCAGAGGAGAGATGAGCTGGTATAAATGCTGGCCTAGCTCCGGGTACTCAGAAAGCAGAGTTGGCAAGTCAGTCCTGATACCTTTTCTCTTCCTGGCTCCACATCCTAGTACCTTAAGACCATGAGGAACAGGATGCTCTCCATCCTCTCAGGTCCCTTCCCTCAGAATGACCACCAGCCTATCTTCTTGAGAGCTTGGTCCAACTTAACCATGAATTTCTCAGGGTTAAGCTTTTGCTGTGTGTGCATGTGCATGTGTGTATGTGTGTGTGCACAGAGAGGTGAAGATGCACTATAGCTTAATGTTAACCATCCAAATTCAGACTCCTTGGGTTTAAATCCCAACTGTACCTCCTATTAGCTGCATTACCTTGAACAAATCACTTAACCACTCTAAGCCTCAGTTCTTGTCTGTAAATAAGGGATAACAAAAGAGGCTGGCATAGAGAGTTGTTGTGAGAGTTGAGAGATAATCCATGTAAAGCACTTAGCTTGGCACATTATAAGGACTTAATACATGCCAGCTGTTGTTATCGTTATCGTTACATTTATGGAGAAAGAAAGAGACGTCTAGAAGAAAGAGATGTCTGGGGCAGGCAGAGAAGCCCACAGTGGTGGCAACATAACCTAAATGTCTGGGGCACTGCAAAACCACTATTTTGGCCCCCCAGGATAGCCTTTTCCTTAGGTGATTACCATTAACACCATGGCCAGATTAAGCTATTTAACTGTCTGAAGCATACGATACTCTTGGGAAGAGGGGTTTAGAGAGTAACATTTCTAAGCAGAGAAAGACTAGGCAGGATTTTCTTATGAGTGACCCTAAGTAGGAAGAGGCAAAGCTGACAGAGTGGATCAGCAGGCAGTGAGGCTAATTCCATGGGGCGCGTTGGGCCTTTCTTCTTCCTTTCCCATCCACACTCCAGCAGTGTCTGAAATACTGATGGTTCTCTGGAAATGCTCTGCTTTCCTTCCTCCACCCTTTGGGAATACTCATCTTTCTCATACTGCCAGTTCTTTGCTTATGCTATTCCCTTATCCCGGAACACCCTTTTACCTGCCATTCACCTCGTTAACACTTATTAAGCCTTCCTTGTTTTCCCCCTTCCTCAGCCTGAGTTCAACACCTTGCCTTCATGTTTCCATAGCCCTCAGTAATTCTCATAGTATAACAAACTATCATAGTGCATCATAGCATCAAGGAGACGTGTTGTCCAGTGCACTAGCCATGAGCCACATGTGGTTACTGAGCACTTGAAATGTGGCTAGTCTGAAATGAGATATGTTGTAAGTGTAAACTACACACCAGAATTTGAAGACTTAGTATAAAAAAGAACATAAAATACCTCATTAATAATTCTGTATATCAATTACACATTGAAATAGTATTTTGAGTATTGGGCCAAATAAAATATATTAAAATTAATTTCATCTATTTTTTATTTACTCTTCTAAGGTGGGTACTAGAAAATTTAAGATTACAATGTGGCTCACATTACATTTCTGTTGGAGCACCCTGCACTAGACTGTCAGCTCCACGAGGGCAGACATCTTGTCTGTTTTGCTCACTGTGGTGTCCCCACTGCCTGCCATAGAGTAGTGCTCCATAAATATTTCTAAATAACCAAATGAAAGAATTGACCTTGTATCTGAGTTTGCATTGAACTCTGGAACTTGAGCTAGAAGGTTCATGGACTCATCTTGGATTTATTTTTCCATCCTTCTGGGTGACTGGGTATTTAATTCACATTACTGGATTTCATGTCTTTAATTTCGCTAATGATAGGAAGTTGTAGCTGTGGCTAAGTGATGTAATGTTGTTCCAGTTACAGATTTATTGTCTGTAAATCCTTCTCATGTCTGTTCAGAGAAGCGATGTGAAGAAGGGGAAATAATTCCTAAGCTAAGGGAAATTCAAAAAAAAAAAATTGGAGAGGCCAACAGGAGCCAGGACTTTGTGGCTAAGAGGATCTGTATTAGTGCTCTATTGCTGCGTAAAAATTATTAAAAACTTAATGGCTTAAAGCAACATAAATTTATTATCTCACAGTTTCTGTGGGTCCAAAGTCTGGGCACAGGATGCTTGGATTCTCTGCTCAGGGTCTCATTGCACTGAAATCAAGGCGTTTGACCAGGCCTGCATTTCTCATCTGGGCTCAGGGCCTCTTCTAATTTCATTCAGGTCGTTGGAAGAATTTGGTTTTCTTCTAACTGTTGTTGGCTGGGGACTACTCTCAGTTCCTAGAGGCTGCCCACAGTTGCTTGCCATGTGGTCCCCAAAGGCAGTTTACAAGATTAATGTTTGCTTATTTCCAAGCCAGCTGGAGCATGTCTCTGACTTCCTCTTTCTCACCAGCCAGAGAAAACTCCCTGCTTTAAAGAGCTCATGCAATTAGGTCTGCCCCACCCAGATAATAATCCTATCTTAAATGTCAACTGATTTGAGACCTTAATTACATCTGCAAATACCTTGATAGCAGTAGCTGGATCAGTGTTTTATTGTATAACTGGAAGAAGTCACTAGTGACTGAGAATCTTGGGGGCCCATCTTAGAATTCTGCCTGTCACAGGACCTCAGACAAGGTCCTCCATTGTTTCACAGGGAATGCAATTATGGGTAGAAACTTTGAGTCTACAGAAGGAGCCAATTCTTTCAGAGCTGGAGAAAGCCTATTTAGGAAGTGGCCATGGGACTCTGAAATGAGGAAATGTCAGCATTGGAAGGCATGTTAAAGATAGTATGAAATAATTCTCCCGCTTTAGAGTTCAGGAAATGGAGGCCCAGAGAGTGGAAGCCTTCTGGGAGTGGTCATTGCAGCCATCTCATGTTCCCTCTGTAGAATCTGTTGACTATCAGAAGGGCTGGCAGATGGAGCATTTGAAATCTGATAAGATTAAAATCTCTCATACAAATTTTCTCACTTTTCCCATGACTACCTGTATTCTGAAACAACTTAAAGCCTAAAAACACTTTTATTCTTTGCATTTTAGAAAAATAAATTTACTTTGTATATAACATTGAATTCATCCTCTCATTCATATCTAACACCGAATGTACTGGTTGTTAAATCATGAATTGTGCTGAATTTCCCAATTTTCAGATACATATTTTTCTTTAAACCAATTGTTTCAGAGATGAGAAACTTGGGCAAAGACGTGCTCTCTTTCTCATTCAGGACACAGGACAGTGATGAAATTATTTGAGAATAGACTTTTAAGGGCAGGGACTTAGAGACCCTGGGCCATTGAGGGCCAAGAATCTTGACAGCTTGGATGGAAATAACCTTTGAGCCTCAAAGTCCTCTATTCAGGACATCAAAAAGGATTTGATGAGGAACACAGAAGGGCATATAACACTCTGGGGTCTCCAAGGAACATTACCTGAGTGACATTCTTAGGCCCAAATTTTAAAAATGCACACATACAGTTTATTTCTCCAGTGCTGCCAGTATTTTACCAAGGTGATGAGATGAGCAAGTATTATTTTTGCAGAGGCAGAAAAAAGTAAAAATGGAATCTTTGGGGCCTGACTGGCAGAGATAGTGTTTGCCTTTGCCAATGACTGAATTTAAAGGTACAACTGCCTCCTGTGTTCCTTACCTTTGGATTTGGGCTAGGGCCTGACTCAGATCCCTGTCAGATAAGCTTAGGTTATTTATTGAAATATTTTCTTCTCACTCTTCATGTTTCCAGGGGTTCAGGCACTGAGGATAATTTTTCTACTGCAAAATAATCAATAACCTAACTGCAGCTGACTTTTTCCACTCACCACAGCAGTCAATTCTCAACTCTTCTGGGGATGTTTATCTAGTTGCCTAAAGCTTCAGACTACTTGCTTGATGACTTCCATTTGCCTCTGGCCTTTGGGGTCTTTATACTTCTTAATACCACCTCCACCACAGGGTCACAAGAGGATAGAAGGAACTGGCAGAAAATCAGTTTACTTTCTTGTTGTTGGAAGCTTTAAGGAAAGGTCTGGTAGGAGCTAGGATAGAAAAAACTATTGATTCTATTGGGCAGCGGGGAAATTATCTATCACCTATCCCTTTCTCTTGTTTTCTTGTCTATCTCATCCTTACATATAATTGAGAACTGATTTGGTGGTGCAGGAAACCCTCTGGATTGGCAATATTAAATGGTGTCCACTGTGCCAACCCACACAGTAAATGTGATAGGCAAGTAAAAAACAACACGAAGATAACAAACAAAAAAACCAATACAGTAGCGCCTCCAGATGATCAGTATAGGTGCTTCTATCTAATTAACTCCTTGCGGCCAGGTCAAAACTGAAGGTTTTTCTCCACCAACTGGCGGTAAAGTACAATATTCATAAATTTCAATATTCAGACAGGTATCTGCGACTGTTTTTCTGTTTTTGCATTAATCTCTATTGTGAAACTGCCCCAACCTCCAATTTCCCAATAGCAATAGGGATAGACTCTCAGTCACACGCTAGTGAATAAATCACTACCACCCTACCTGTCCCCTTTTGGTGTCCCCAGGAAAATGTGGAATCTAAAGAGAATAATAACTACTGAGCAGTCAAGATGATTGACTATATCTGCTCCAAGGACTAAGGCTACTGTTGGTGTTGTGTTTGTGACCATGTTTCATGCAAATAGGGGGACTGATAGGGAAAAACAGTCCCCCATAAGGACATTAGGGGGCAAGGGCCATGGAGTCAAAAGAATGACTTTCACATACCAAATGGACTATTTAGTAGCTTATTGACCTTGGGTAAGTCATTGACACATCTTGCTAAGAACCTCGAAGTCTAAGAAGGTTAAGAACACCTATTCTGCGTCTCTCACTGAGTTGTTGTCAGGAATAAATGGGATAATTGTGAGAGCATATCTAGCCAAGTGCCTGGCGCTTAATGGGTATTCAGTAAATGTTTGTAGATTCTGAATGATGGCCCTAAGGGGTCTGGCTTCTAGAGGCCCAGGAGCTTGATGAGTAGAGCCTAGGTGTACATTTTGGAGTAGATAAGAGTCCGAGGGATTAGTGGGGGAAGATACTATATTTATATTGTAAGAATTGGATGTCCTAAGCCACACTCAGGTTTCCATTTATATCCCAATCCTCTGTCATATTTAATGGAGAATAGGAGTACTTTTCTGAGACTCAGATACTCCAGTAAACCATTCAAGTACAGGCAGGAAGGAAAGGGCTTCTGGTTACAGTGAAAAGCTGATTCTTCATTTGTGTACTAGGATGGGTCAAAAGTCCAGCTTATCAGGCCCTCCAAACAGCACATTAGGAAGTTCACAAGAACACAAGCTTATGAGAAGGGACTTTTGCGTGGTTTTCCCACTGCTATATCTCTAGTGCTTAGAAAAATGCCTGGCACGTAGTGGGAACTCAATACATGTATTGAATGGATGAACGAGTGTTCTCATTCACCTTTCCAGATAGGACCTCATAACCAATCCCTATATATTGCTTTGTAGTGTAATTGTCATGGAGTAAGAGTATGGAATCTAGAAAAGGCGTGGCTATGAGAGAAAGAGAAGTTTACGGTAGTTCCAAAATTACAACCACAAAAAGAAAATTAGGTTAGTAAGCCTTTCAACTTGAGGTTCATGTTCAGGAAAGGTGTTTAGCATTTATGTAGTCTGATTCCAACACAGAGAAGCCCTCTATAAAACCCATCCTTGGGGATTGGGGAAGATTTGTTACAAACAGGGCTTAGTTACTTTAAAATTCTTTCCTGTCTCTTTTCTTCTTGACCTTCTCTTTGCAATTCTCCCACCTGCCACTGAAATCTGTTCCCAACCTCCAGCCTTTGGGAGGTTTCTCACAGTCCTTGACAAATCCTTTTGACAGGGATCCTGTTTCTATGACCTGCAGCCATGTTAGTCTTGGACTGGCCAGATCCTGGCAAGTAGGTCCCAGGCTTCTGCAAAAGAGTTTAAGAGGCTTCCTGTCACAGACAGAAGTTGTCTGGTTTCTAAGTCTTCTTGTCTCTAGAGCCTTGTGTCTGCCTCTACTATTCTGACTTAATTCCTTAGATTTGCCTTGTCATCTAGCTTCTGGAGTCTTCTAGGGGTTACTTCCTGGCTCTGATCTGTTATGTTATTCTGATCTGCAGTTTCCATGAACTCCCTGGATCTGGACTATTTTCTTGATGTGTTCCTATAGTCTGGTTCTATAATCTACAGCTATAGTTCCATGTTTTTCTGTAGCTCATGGCTTCTTTGCCTGATATTCTCATACCCCTGATGCTCTAAACCTTTCCTAAGCACCAGCAGGGGGAAAATGCAAGGTGAGACCAGTCCAAATAAAAGAAAATTTGCAACTAGTAATTTTATACGCTTCCCTTAATTATAGAGTTAGTGACATGGTGTCCTCAACACCTAGAAATCTCTTCCATAGGAATTCTGGCCTTGGAAGCTTCATTCAGTCTAGATCATCTTAAAAATGAACGCTACCTTCTTGGAGATGCTCATTCTTCTCTGAGCAGAAAGAGAGAGGACTAATGATTCTCTAAGTCCTATCTCCCTTGACAAAGAGATAAGAGTTTCCCCTATCCCTGCTGTGATGATTAATTTTATGTTTCAACTTGACTGGACCATAGGTACCCAGATATTTGGTCAAACACTATTCTGAGTGTGTCTGTGAGGGTATTTTTGGATGAGATTAATATTTGAATTGGTAGATTGAGTAAAGCAGATTTCCCCCCCTAATGTGAGTAGCCCTCATCCAATCAGTTGAAGACCCGAATAGAATAAAAAGGCTGACTCTCCCCAAAGTAAGAGGGAACTCCTCCTGCCTGACTGCTTGAGCTGGGACATTGGTCTTTTCCTACCTTGTGACTTGAACTGAAACATCGTCTCTTCTTGTGTCTGAAGCCTTCTGGCATTTGGACCTGAACTTAGACCATTGGCTCTCTTGGTTCTCAGACCTTCGGACTCAAACTGGAACTATACCATCCTGGGTTTCCAGCTTGCCAACTCACTCTGCAGATCTTGGGACTTGTCAGCTTCCATAATTGTGTGAGCCAATTTCTGATAACCTCTCTCTCTCTCTCTCTCTCTCTCTATATATATATATATATGTATGTATACAAAAAAAAAACAAAAACAATAGGATATCCAGACAGGAGAACCCTGACTATTACACCTGCCCTTCCATTTGAAGCTTGGCTGCTCCATGAAGATCAGGAGGAAAGATGGAGGAGAGTCTCAAGCAGTCGTATTATACTTGAGAAAATATTTCAAATTAGGGTGATTTTAGAGAAAGGAAGCTTTGTTAAAAATTAAGAGACTAAAGTTGTAATTCTGACTCAATAATTTATTTGTGGCATGACTTTTGGTAAGTCATCTCCTCTGTATTACTCCCATTTTATAGTGAGAGAAATGGTTGTAACGGACGTTCACCCTATAACTATGCCTTAGGTGTGCTATAAACAGTCAAGCAACTCAATCATTGTTAGTGAGCAATAATATCAACTCCCAACATTTTTTTTCTTTTAACCAAGAACAATTTATTATGTTCTTCCCTGATGCTATATATACCAAAGGAAACATTAATCTCTTGCTTTCTTTTGTGTCTTTTAAATAGAAATAGGGACAAGACAATGGACAATGTCTTCCAGGAAGAATGGTTTTTGTGGTTATGACAATTCAACAGAATTATGTGCAGGAAATGAGTACCTAGATATTGTGAGAAAAGTCTAGCCACACATAATCAAAAAGCCCTGTAAATTGTGGTATTTCAGTACATGGGATAACATTTGGTATTGTATTTCCAAGCTTGTTTTTGGAGATAAAAACAAGAATTAGCTGATCATGCCACTTGTTAAAACTGCACCTTATTAGGGCTCATACCAAAGCTGATTTGATAGAATCCTCTAGCACTGACACCATTCTGAAGGGGTCAGCAGGAACAGATTTTGTCAGAATAGGAATCAAAAAGTTTTGTGAGCAGGAGACATAGGTAACTGGCACCATTTCCACGAGAAATGGCTGAAAGAGCATTCTACATGCATCAGTGCCCCTGTACCCATACTCAGAGTATACCTCTGCCAGGACACTCCTCCTTCCAACTCTTGAAACCCTCCCCACAAGCCATAGCCCATGTTAAGTCCAATCTTTCCTAGGAAGCAGTCCCTGTCTACCAAAGCCCCTCTGTGATTGTGCCCACCCACATGATTTGTCTCCAGCACTTATTTGGCACTAGGCAGTAGCAGAGATATCACAAGAAAATGTGTATTCTCCTCTCTTCAACACTTCGTGGTTGGCTAAACACAGCAAAACCTTGGATGGATTGGATTGCTGGACCCTTATGGACCTCCATTTCTTCATCTTTGAAATAAAGACTTTGGATCAGAGCTGAGGTTTTCAATCGTTGTTTTGGTCATGGAACCCTTTCTACTAACAAAATCTATAGAAGTTCAATATACAAAATAGAGACAAAAAAAGGGAGGTTTTTTTTTTTTTTTTAAACAAAAACAAGGCTGTGGATCTAAAGCCTTCTGGGTGCAAAAAATCCCCCTAGAACCTTTCTTCATGTCAGTTTGAAGCCCTTCTGTGGAACCCTAAAAGCTCTATGAAAGAGTGTGAAAACCTATAGACTAGATGATCTTTAAAGACGCTTTCTAGCCTTTATAGTCTATACCTCTATGTGCATGTGTAGAGTCTTGTCTCGATTGCAAGCTTCTTAAGGGAAGTAATCATGTATGACGTTGGGTTTCTAGATTACATATTGCCTGTGGAGAGAAGGTGCTACATTAAGATATGTGGGCCAAGGAGGAGTGTGAGCTTTCCTGGAGGCATTTAGTCTTCTGTTCAATAGGATGAAGACGTTTTCCCCTTTCCCTGGACTAGGGAGATGGAAGCAATAGTTACCACATTCTGCCCTTGCCCTTGAGACTTTGAATTTGCCCTTTATTAACCTTCGCTAAGTTTTAGCCTCCTAGAAGCTCTACGCTTGGTAGTATTGGTAGATTGCCTGACTTACTGGGTGAAGATGATTCAAGTCTCCTTGGAATCACAATTGGTATAATTTGAGAGAGAAACCTTTTCTCCTTTAGGAGAAGAGGATTGTGTGTGTGTGTGTGTGAGAGTGTGTGTATGCACACCTGCATGCATATTTGTGAAATTTTGTAAGTTCTGTTATATTTCATTTTTCAAACTACAGAAGTCAAAGCTTAACTAAGGAGGTTTGATAATAGGAGAAAATGCCCTCAGTCCTGAAAGTATACTATGTTGATATTTCAGAACAAATAACAAAATTCCCTTTTCTAGGTCCCCTCTTATGATTACCTCAAAACCACTCCACACCAAAGAACTTATCATTATGTCTCTGAATATAGGTTGATTCATTATGTCAACATAGTGACTACTGTATACCCATGTTATTTGCATACTCTATTTATTCTATGCATATAAATTACAGACGCTTACTTTCAGAGAGAATAAACCTTAGAAAAAGCCAGTAAGGAAGTATATGTGATCTCCATCCTAGGTGCTAGGCTTAACCCATTCTAACATTAAACAAACTAGTTGACCTCTTGAGGTCTCAAACATCCACATGTCCATGACTCTTTTCTTCTTGCTAGCAAAGGTTGTGACCTGTCCTTCACTGTCAGCTTTAGTGATTAGTTTCATGTAAGTATAAAACTGCAAGGGATACTCGAGCGTAAGCTCCTCATTCACTATATGTAAACACAGGTCCAGAAAGATGGTGTGGTAGTTAGTGGAAAATCTAGGGCTAAACTCAGTGCTTCTAACTTTTAATTCGTTGTATTTTCCACTGACAAAAGCTTCTTGTCTCTCAACTTTTAAGTTGAGCCAGATTGACAGGGACCTATATAACCTAACGTGAGAGACCCTAAAATGGTAATCTGAGTGAAAAGGAAGGTAAAGATAATGATTCATTTTCATGACAGCCTCATCTTTAAAAAGGAGTCCCTGGGGCCAGCCTGGTGGCGTAGTGGTTAAGTTTGCCCGTTCCGCTTCAGAGCAGCCCGGGGGTTCGCTGGTTCAGATCCTTGGCGCAGACCTGCTCACTGCTCATCAAGCCACGCTGAGGCGGCGTTCCACATAGAAGAGCTAGAATGACCTACCACTAGGATATACACCTATGTACTGGGGCTTTGGGGAGAAAAAGAGGAAGATTGGCAACAGATGTTAGCTCAGGGCTAAACTTCCTCAAAAAAATAAATAAATAAATGAAATAAAAAGGAGTCCCTCTCTGTAAAATAGGGTGGAATTTTATGTGATAGGAAGAGGGAAGAAATGAAAACTTATGTGTTATTGACCATGTGCTTGGCATTGTTCTAAGCACTTTACATGTATTATCTTGTGTAATACACACTACAATGCTATAAGCTAAGTATTATTACTTATAAATGGAAACTCCAAGCCTCAGAGAAGGAAAGTGACTTTTCCAAGGTCCATAGCTAGTGAGTAGGAGATCTGGGAATTGAACAAACATCTGTCTGAACCTACACCCACATTCTTAGTCACTACAGTATTCTGAATCCTGGAGCCTCCTGAAGAGGATAAGAAAACCATTACTCTTCCTGCTCAAATGATTTCATTGTGATTCATCCATTGTCTGAGCTTCCCTTTGCTTATCGGATGTGGATACCTTTGGTTTCTTATGGGGCCAATAGAAAAGACAAGGATTCTGAGGTGAAATTGTCCATCAGCCTCATCTTTCTCTCATTCTGCTAATCTCTCCTGGAGCAATCTGCTTTTATCCTTCCTCATGAAGGATGTTTTACCAGGTGAAAAAGCATTGCTTTGGATACTCTCCTCCATCACCTGATATAATTGTTTTGTTATCTTTTGCAATTGAAGTTTTGGTTTATTAGCCTTCCTCATTAACCAACTCTAATTACCTTTTTTGGAGGGGAAGTGAAGTGGAAGAGAGAAGGCATTTGTAATTTGAAAAAAATAACTAGCATCAAGGATCTACTATGTGCCAGGTGTTGCGCTGGACATTTTGTATCTATCTTACTTAATCCTTATAACCATCTTTCTTAGTAATATATTCACACTTAAGAGAAGGGAAAATTGATGTTTGAGAAGGCTAAGTAAATAACCTGAGATTACATGGCTATTAAGGGGCAGAGTTGGGATTTGAACCCAGGTCCTTTTTACTTTAAAATCCAAGGTCTATTCTACTATACTACTCAGCCTTCATTTAAAACACAGTTATTGCCTTCTACAAGAGTCTAGATAATCTTAGAAATCTCAGTGTTGCTCAATTATCTCTAAATCCTGGCTCCTCTTCTCTGGAGGTTTCCCTGCAGTAGAATGAACACACTCTACCATCTTCCCCAGAAAGAAAAAGGGCAGAAAGCACTGCTCTTTGAGACATGGAATTGAAGGATTATTTCCTGTTTCCTCCTGTCCCTGCCTTGGATGCAAGGTCTGAGTATACCTTTTTTGCCTCTAGTCAAAACAAGGACAGGCGTCTGGGAATGGCTTCTTGGCTATGAAAGTCAGACTGTTTTTATTGTCGTTTTAACTGCAAGCATTTCTTCCAACCTCCTGTTTCTAATTCCCGCACCTGCTAATTGGCTAATTTTGTTTTTAGTTTGCTGAAGCTTGTGTATTCTTAATTATGTTAATAGGGGCAAACTATTTAAAATATTAACATTTATAACGCATACCGAGCACCAACAAAGTTTTTAAAAAATAATTTGAGTTCACATGACATAAAATTAATCATTTTAAAGTGAACAATTCAGTGGCATTTAATACATTCAGAATGTTGGGCAACTATCACCTCTATCTGGTTCTAAAACATTTCCATCACTACTGAGTAAAACCCCTAATCCATGAAGCAATTTCTCCTCATTTGCACTCCCCCAACTCCACTCCAGCTCCTGGCAACCACCAATCTGCATTCTGTCTCTATGGATTTATCTATTTTGGATAGTTCATATAAATAGAATCATACAATAAATGACATTTTAGCTGGCTTTTTTCACTTAGCATAATGTTTTCAAGGTTCATCCACATCGTAGCATTTATCAGTACTTCATTGCTTTTTATGGCCAAGTAATATTCCATTGCAAGTACATACCACAATTTCTTTATTCATAAATCCACTGATGGCCATTTGGGCTGTTTCCATCTTTTGGCTATTGTTAATAGTGCTGCTATGAACATATGTGTACATATACTGCTTGAGGACCTGTTTTCAATTATTTTGGATATATATCTTAGAGTGAAATGCAGGTTCATATTGCAATTCTATTCTATGTTTAACTTTCTGAGTTAAACATTTTGAAAAATGGCTGAACCATTTTACATTCTCATCAGCAATGTACAAGAGTTCCAATTTCTCCACATCTTTGCCAACACTTGTTATTGTCCTTTTTTTATTATAAGACATCCATCAGCTATGAAATCCCTCATTGTGGTTTTGATTTTCATTTCCCTAATGACTGATGATGTTAAGCATCTTTTTAAGTGCTTGTTGGCTATTTACGTATTTTTTGATAAATGTATATTCAAGTCCTTCGCTCATTTTTAATTGGGTTTTTATCTTTTTGTTGTTGAGTTGCAAAAGTTTTTTATATATTCTGAATACCAGGCCCTTATGACATATATGATTTGCAAAAACTTTCTCTGATTCTGTAGGTTATCTTTTCAATTTCTTGATAATGTCCTTTGATGTACATAAGTCTTTAATTTTGAGGAAGTCCAATTTATCTCTTTTTTTCTTTTGTTGCTTATATTTTAGGTGTCATATCTAAGAAACCATTGTGAAAGCCAAGGTCATGAAGATTTACCTCTATTATTTCTTGTAAGAATTTTTATAGTTTTAGCTCTTATATTTAGATTGTTCATCCATGTTGAGTTAATTTTTATATATGGTGTGATATAAGGGTCCAAGTTCATTCTTTTGCATGTAGATATCTAGTTGGCCCAGCACCATTTGTTGAAGAGACTATTCTATCTTCATTGAATGGTCTTGGCATCGTGTCAAAAATCAATTGGCCATAGATGTATGAGTTTATTTTGGACTCTTTTTGGATATTGATTTATATGTCAATCCTTGTCCTTATTTATATGTCAATCCATTTATATGTCAAACCAATCCTTATGCCAGTACCATATTGCGTTGATTACTGTAGCTTTGTAGTAAGTTTTGAAATCAGGAGGTGTGAGTCCTCTATCTTTGTTCTTTTTCAAGATTGTTTTGACTATTTGAGGCCCCTTGCAAATCCATAGGGATTTTGGAATTGGCTTTTCCATTTCTACAAAAATAGCTTTGGGATTTTGATAGGGATTGTATTGAATCTGTGCTTTTAGGGGGTATTGACATCTTAACAATATTAAGCCTTGCAATCCATGAACATAGAAAGTCTTTCCATTTATCGAGGTTTTCTTTAATTTATTTTAGCAATTTTTTTTTTTAGTTTTCAGTGTACACCTTTTACCTACTTGAGTAAATTTATTCCTAGATATTTTATTCTTTTGACTGCTGTGGTAAATTGAATTATTTTCATAATTTACTTTTTGGATTCTTCATTGCTAGTGGATAGAAACACAACTGATATTTACATGTCTATTTTGTATCCTGAAACTTTGCTGAATTTGTTTATTAGCTTTTTATGCATCAATTGAGATGATGATGTGGTTTTTCTCTTTCCTTCCCTGTTAATGTAATGTTTTACATTGATGGATTTTCTTATGTTGAACCACCCTTGCATTTCTGGAATAAATCTCATCTATTCATGGTATATAATCTTTCATATATGGTATTGGATTCCATTTGCCAGTATTTTGTTGAAGATTTTGTGTCTACATTCATAATGTATATTGTTTTATAGTTTTCTTTTCTTGTGATGTCTTTATCAGGGTAATGCTAGCCTCATACCATGAGTTAGGGAGTTTTCTCTCCTCTTCCATTTTATTGGAAGTGTTTGAATTGGTGTTAATTATTCTTTAAATGTCTGGCAGAATTCACCAGTGAAGCCATCAGGTCCTAAACTTTTCTTTGTTGAGAGGTGATCTCTTTCTTATTACTAATTCAATCTCTTTACTGTTCAGAATTTCTATTTCTTCTTAAGTCAGTTGATAATTTGTAAGTTTCTAGGAATTTGTCCATTGCATCTAGGTCATCTAATTTGTTATCATATAATTGTTCATAATATGCTCTTATAATCCTTGTCATTTCTGTGAGGTCAGTAATAATGTCCACATTTTCATTTCTGATTTTAGTTATTTGCATCTTCCCTTTTTTTTTTCATTGTCAGTCTACCTAAACGTTTGTCAATATCGTTGATTTTTTCGAAGAACCAACTTTTGGTTTCTTTGATTTTATTATGTTTCTATTCTCTATTTTGTTTATCTCTACTCTAATCATTATTATTTCCTTCTCTCTGCTAGATTTTCATTTACTTTGCTCTTCTTTATCTAGTTCTTTAAGGCATAAAGTTATGTTACTGATTTGAGATTTTCCTTTTTTTTAATGTACGAGCTTAGAACTCTAAATTTCCCTCTTAACAATGGACTCCCTCAGGGGTAGTTTCTGTCTATTTCTTTTTTCCTGTGAATGGGCCATACTTTCCCGTTTCTTTGTATGCCTTCTGATTTTTTGTTGAAAACTCAACATGCAATATTATAATGTTATGTAACTCTGGAAATCAAAATTTCCTCCTTCTCCAGGGTTTGCTGTTTTTGATTGTGGAAGGATATAGTTGTCCATTTGTTTAGTGACTTCTCCAAACTATTTCTGCAAAGACTGTATTTATTGTCATGTGTGGTCAGTGAAGTCTCTGTTCCTTTAGCTTGTGTTCAACTACTGTTTTGACAGAGATTTCCTTGAACTCCAGAATACACACACACACACACACACACACACACACACACACACACCCCAACACCAAAAAACAAAACCAAAAAGCCCACTTCTCCCAGTGTTTGCAGATTGCTTCTGTGCTGGGACACTCCTTCATCACTTAGCCGGATTGTTTACTGCTCTGGCTTAGCCTTCACTTCCTGCTTACCCTGAGCCTAGAGGTCAGACAAAAGGGAAAGCTTAGGGTCTTCTTAGGTTTTCTGAACATGCGTCCTGCCCTGGGAATGTGCATGATTTTCTAAATTCCCCAGTATACATGGGTGCTTTTGAATATCCTACTTTCTTCTAAAAGCTCTCTCCCCAGGTATCCTTTCAGGCTTTAGATAGTCTACTATTTGTCTCAACCATAATCTGTTGCCCCAGATGGGTGCAGGTTTTTCGTTTGCCTTACAATGTTTTTGAACAAAGTCCACTATTTTTCTGCCCTGGATGATTTCTGAGTTAGGTAAAACAGAAACAAATGCCTTGCATCAGTCCTTCAGGGAGCCCTCAGACATTTTATAACAGATAAACACAATAATTCTCAGATAAGGTCCGCTGTGCTCCCTCTAGAACCAGAGACCAGAGTCTCACACAAGGAATGGACTGCTGCTGAGCTGGGGAGAGGGTGGGACAAGGCAGGTAAAAATACCACAAAATTTTCCTACCGTGTAGAAGTTGCTTTTTTTCTTGATTCAGTTTTTGCTTGGTTTTTGTAAATCTTTGTTTTCCAGAGTTCTGACAAAGTTGATTATGATAGTTTATGCTATTTTTCAATGTTTCTGAGGAGGGACAGGAGTTTGGCACTGCCTACCCTGACACTTTGCTGATGTCACTCTCGCCAACAAAGTTTTAACTTTGTTAAACTGAGCCATTGAACACAGGGGCCCAATCCATTGGGCCATTGAATCCAGGGCTTGTACTGGAAGACTTGGCTTAAGGCTATAACTTCTGCTCACCACAGACACTTCTCTCCAGAGACCCTTAAAAGGAACCCTTGTCTCCATGTCTTCCTCATATAGAATTCCTTGCTTAGACTTAGGCCTAGAGGATACCCATGGGCATTGGAGTGTTGATGAGTGGTGGGAAAAGATTCTGCTAATTATTAAAGTAATGGGAAGGGAAGCCAAGCAATATTTCAAAGTCTAGTAACCAGATTCCCGTCTTCCTTCAAAATATGTCCCCACAAATGGCTTTCACTGATGCATTTGGTCTCTTCTTGGGTTGTTCTTTCTTACTTCTCCATTCTCCACAAATTTTAAATATTCTTTGTTCAATGCGAGATGTATTTCCTTGCTAAGCACAGCTCTGAAATATTACATTCCCACCATACTAGCTAATTCCTCCAGTATCTAGGTTTACCTGATTGGTCCTCTTCTCACAGTCCATACTTATCACTTTTTGCAGTTAACCTACCTTTCCTAGTCTGGACTCCTTAACACTAAAAGCCCCAATCCACTCAAAGGCTACTCCTGCTGCTTCTCTAATCCCCCTCCCCACCAGTGCCGCCAAAGTATAGGCAAAAGAAGTTAATCTGACTTGCTCTATCTGGCGTGCACTGGCTACTTCCTCAGGAATCTGACCATTTTACTTATTGGGAAATTCATGCCAATTTTCTTCTGCCATCTTGACCTTATCTTTTTTCTCCTTAAATCTTTCCTGTAGCATTGCCCTCCCTTAGAGGTAATTTTTAGCTCTTATAATTGCTCTTAGAACTAAGCCACACAATTTCCTCTTCATCTCAATTCTCTCTCCCTGTGCTCTGGGTCCATTTTTCTTATCTTTTCCCAAAATCTCTGAACTATACCTTACAAACATAGGTAACTTCTCTTTCTTTGGCATCTTCAGAAAATGTAGGTTATGGACCTGTCAGACAAATTGTCAAAACTTCAGTTGCTGCAGGAGAAATGGAAACTAAGTGCTGAGTGTACAGAGGAGAAATCACACTAATTGCCTCATAATCTAATTGCCCAACATTCTACTTCCAAGATGCAATGTGGTTAATTTTCTTCTACTTTGGAGAGGTGTCTATATTTGCACTAGATTTTTGATTGGAAGTTCACTGCTAATATAAGAATGAGGACACTTTATGACCCCTTAGAATTATATAAAATATGCAATTAAAAATAAAGATCCCCCCTTCTTCCAGGAGTTGAAAAACTTGGCAAAACCAGGTGCATGTATTTTGCCACTACAAAAAGGAGTATCAGATGCAAAATCATTATTTTCTTCCATCAAGAGGTGACCAAGGCTGTAAAAAATGAGGTCAGAATGATGTAGAGTGAAACCACAACAGCACATGGAGCTCTTGAAAAAAGAATCCTTCTGGATAGCAAAGTTTTCTGGTTACCAGAAAATTTACCTCTTTGTGTTTCAATGATTTTTAATTTAATCATTTGGCTAGAATGTCTTCTAACATATACTGCACACTTCCTTGCCTCCTTAAGCAGAATATGTTGAATATAATTTTATCTTTTCTCAATGACTCAGGATCCATGACATGATTTTCGGCTTCTCAGTGTGCTGTATGCAGTGATGTCCTTGGGGCCTATTACAGGCTATAAGGATGTTTGCTCCAACACTAAATGTTCCCAGACTGCAGAGAGTTATTTTGTCATCTTTTTCCTAGTTCTTTTTTCTCTCTCTCCCCTTGCTGTAAGTGTTCTCTTGTCTTTGTTTTAACATCCACTGTCCAGCACTTGACATAATGTTTCTAATCTTTGGCAGGATTGAAAATAAAATATCCAAACTTGGTTAGAATTATACGTAAAATACAAGTATATAGATTCTGAATCAAGTCTTAGTGGGGCTCACATTGAGAGAAACACATGCGTTAAAATGCATGCATATGGTGTTCAGATAGCCTCTTTGCTTTGTTTCTGGTTCTTAGCCACATTACAGGTAAGTGATGTTGCTGAGGTTGTATGGTGAGGTTGGGAAAGGTGAATAATCACTTTTTACAGTAACACTCAAGTTACTGTAAAGAGAGGAGGTAGTTGTCAATGTGCTTCGTGTTGCACTCCATTGTTCTAAAATGATATCCTTATTATTTCACTTTTCATAGAAATATATTAAATCCATAGCTGAGGGCCATAATTTAAGCATGTTAATGGGTTGTAACTCTTTCTTGAAACCCCAGTTTTTTATCTCATGAGTACCTTTTACCTAATGCCTAGGACTCTGAAGGCTTTCACCTATAGGTCGCACAGATGGAGGAGATAAGGTAGACAGAAAGGGACAGGGTGAAGCCCCTTAAATTTTTTATTTTATTTTTGCATGAAAAGGGAAACTTTCGATTTGATCACATCCCTAGGTTTGAACAGAGTTGATTTCTAATTCGGCAAATGCTTTGTTGGGAGCTTGGATGAAGAACGCTCCTTTGATTATTCTCCTAAGGAATAACTGTGATAGGAGTTTTTCACTTATGTTTGTAGTGAAAAAAAACATGTGCAGATCCTTTTGACAAAGCTAAGGATCTTGTTCAGTTCTTTTTTTTATCCCAAAGCTGCAGAGAGCCTCTGTTACTGTCATGCAGAGCCTAAAATCAACTGGAAAAAACAAGGACAATGAAAACAGCAGATCTGTGCTGAATCAGATTCGGTGAGGAGCATTCAGATGTTACCAAGTCCTGTGCCTGCCACTTAATTCAATCAGTGATTTATTTGATCCTAACCTCTAGACCCAAATCATTTTTTATGAAAAATAAAAATAGCCCAATGTGACCTTGGCATTCACCTGAGTACTGAATATCTTGGAGGGAAGGCAAGCACAGGCGAGTTTTTCGCTGATGTATCTGCTTGTACACTGCTTCCCTATTACAGTCATTCATGGGAGACCAGATGGCCATTAATTAAGGAGCCTGTTCAAATAAGAGACCCCAATGTGTACAACCTTATTCTGCTCTACATCTCACAGATGCTCAGTCTAACTAGCCTTAGTTATGGCACCCAGGGTTATGGGGTACTTCTCTTTTGGATAGGAGATATAGAGCATACAGAAGGCCAGAAAAGATGGTGCATCACATAAATATATCCTTATTACATAGTGGTGCATCAATCGGAGAAGCATCAGCACCCAGCTCTTTTGTAAGTCTTCCAATGTAATGAGATTGATATGTACACAGATGACCCTGAGGCCCTTTGTGTCCCCAATTTCCTACCAAGTCGTTGGAGGAATCTTAATTTGTATTCAATGTAACTACCATGCTAAATGTTACTTTAAAAAAATCAGTTTCAACTAATTCAGAACTTCTCTATTAGCTAGAATCTTTGATGAACTGGTACAATCCATTTCCAGACTCTGACAAATAATTCAGTGTTCATTAGGTAGATGGCTAGTTAAGATCATACACTTAAAGAATAAACTGATAAATACAGTCATCCCTTGGTATCTGTGGGAGAATGGTTCTGGAACCCCTCACGTATACCAAAATCTGCAGATGCTCAAGTCTCATAAAAAATGGCATAGTATTTGCATATAACCTACGCACATCCTCCCATATACTTTAAATCATCTCTAGAAAATACCCAATACAATGTAAATGCTGTGTAAATAGTTGTTATACTATATTGTTTAGAGAATAATGAAAAGAAAAAAAAGTCTGTACATATTCAGTACAGATGCAACCACCTTAGGCCTTTCCATCCACGGTTGGTTAAATCCACAGATGTGGAACCCCCGGATACAGAGGGCTGACTGTATGCATGTCACGCATTAAGTTCAATGATATGAGTCAGTTGGAGTGTGACCCTTTCCTACCTTGTCCAGATAGACTTTTGGGAGATCAACTGATATGAAATGAGGAGAATGATAAGGGGAATTACTGATATTACTAGTCCATTTGTGTGCAGCTGGGAAAGCTATGATATATGCTCTGGTAAGAGAAAAAGAATCCGGGTGGTCAAGAGACTTGGGTACTAGGCCCAGCTCTTCAATAAGTACCCACATGATCCACAGCTCAGTGTACTTACTGCAAAATTATGATGTGTACCCTTACCTATCTCACAGGTTTGTGAGAAGATCTTGGTTTGGGCTCCCCCAGAAATAGACCCTGAGACAAGGAATCAAGTGTAAGTAGTTTCTTTGCGAGTTGAAGGAAACACTGGTAGAAGAATGGGGTAGTGAAACAAGGAAGAAAAGAAAGAAGGTTTTATAGGAAGCATTATCAAACTAGCTACCACAGAGAGTGACTGGGGCTTAAGCCTTCAGGCACAAGTGTGGGAGGCAGTGTAAGACATTTGCTTCAGAGTTACCCCACCTGAGGGGTGAGGCAACACCAACTCCTGTCAGTCTTGGGTTGAGGGCCATTAATCCCTCAGCACATCCAAACTGCCACACAGGTAGGCAAAGTGGGCTTTGGCATTCAGAGAAAGTCCTCAGGGAAACAAATGCAGGTGCTGGCAGTAGGAAGTTGGGGTAGTATGCACTGAAGTGGTAAGCATGAAGATGTATGGACATGATAGCATCTGCTACATTTAACACAAGGGTATAAATGAATATATTTTGTATAAATAGAAGTTCTTAATAATTATAAGCATTAGAAATATAGCTACCTGCTAATACCTATGAAACTGACAATAAAGAGCCATATGGCTGGAAAGAAATTGAAATAATTATAATCAACATCTATTGACACTTATTATGTGTCACATACCATTATATGTGTTTTAAATACATTGACTTATTTAATCCTCTTTATGAGCTAAATATTATTATTATCTCCATCTTGGAGGACTGAAGTTGAGATAGCTGACATAATTTGTTCAAGGTCACAGAGCTAATAAATTGCAGACCTGGGATTTGAACCCTAACAGTCAAACTATTCAGTCCACACTCATAAAACCACTATATTCTACCCACAATCCTGGAGGTAAAGGCGGAGCAGCCTCTTTGGTGACCTTGAAGATCTTGTCTATTTAATTTTTCATTTATAACCAACTGCCTCAGCTGGTAAAGAAGATTTAAGAGATCTTGCTGAGGTTTTGTTTGCTGGTTTCTGGACCAGTGCCTTGAAAATGACAGGAATCTCTGATCTATTTTTTTACAGGTTATATTGCATACAGCTGTGTAGTGGGAAAGAAATCAACATGTTTTGTGAACGTGGCTCCGCTTACTATGAAAAGGCATCTTATAGCTTGACTCTTACTCTTGTTCTCAATGGTCTTAGGCAAGCTGGTCAATTTGAAAAATATTTTTTGTTTTACCTATCACTTTACGGACAGTAGGGTGATTATTCAAATGCAAATCAAATAAATAAGCTTAATTTGCATGTCTCAATCCACTCAGGAGGAGTAGCATGGGGAGGCTAGAGTTTTAAGGATTAGAAACTAATTCTCTATCTGCAGCCTATGATGAGCCTGACAGATGCTCGCTGCAGATATGATAAGTGCATATCTTATCTGAAAATTGTCTTCTGTAAGGACTTTGGTATAAGCCTTCTTACTGGTGCCCATGAAATGACAGTGTTGCAATCAAGTTTCCCTAGTGATGTGACAGCCATTAAATGCACAATCTGTAGGAATGGAAGATAAATGATGCTGAACATTTGGAGAAAAATAGAAGGTGCCATATTGGACCTGGGGACTCTGATATTATTGATCGACTTTGCTCAGTTGCTCCGAAAGGCAAGAATGTTTTTCCTTTAACTCTCTTCTTCCATCTGAGACCACATGTTCAGTTGTCTCTTCTGTGCATGTACCTATCACCCTCCAAGACTAACCATACCAAACAGAACTCATTACCCTTCTCCAACTCTTTTTGGGCTTCTGTTAGTGCTGATGGCTTTCTGTTCCTTCTCCTTGGCTTACCTCCTCAAGGTCATGGTCCCTCCCTTTTCTCCTTATCTCATGGATTGGCCCTCTTCAGTGTCCCACACCTGGCTTCTCCTCTATCACTAATCCTAACTACAGACCTCTGACCTGAGCCTTCAGTCTTATTGCTGGAGCCCAGTCTCCATAATGGGGCAGGCAAAAAGTATTATAAGCTGATTATCTTTTCCAAACTCTCTGCCTTTAAAACCACACATAATACAACTTGGCTATATTTCTCCATCCAAATTTCTCCTCCATCCAGGCAAGTCCCTATTCTGACCTGCAATCCTACCAGGTTCATTCTCACCTGTTTACCTTTGTGAGCCTTATTCCCTCCACCCGAACTATTCTTGCCTCTTGTATGTGCTCATGTAAAATCTATCCATCCTTTAAGTTCTCCTCCATGAAACCTCCCTGTCTACTATAATCCACTATACTTCACACTATCTGCAATCACTCTTTTGAATAGGTATTTATATACACATTATATTTATATCATAGAAATGCTTCATTTAGGAATCTCATCTCCTCAACTGGGTTGTAAACCTCTTGAGACAGGAACTGTGGCTTACATTTCTGCTGAGTTCTCAGTCTCTAGCAGAATGCCAAGCCTAGACAGTCTCACTTTTAAGGTTGGTGACAACCTGGACATTGTTTACTACAATGTACCAGTGTATCTGTGATGCAACCATTGAACATCACTGTATAAAATGTGCTTATATACGTGGGTTCTTTGATTTGCTGTTTTGGTGTGAGTTGGGGTTTGAATCACTTAGCTTGGGAAAAAAAGGAGCCCATCTGTGGCAGAAGGTACTACATGGATGTTGCAGGTAGTTAGAGATTTACTAAGGAAACTCATCACGTGTAAATTTCAAGTTATGCTAAACCAGCAGCTACCTTTGGAAATATCTGTTAAGAGGAGGGATGTTGCTATCTGCTATAGACTGAATATTTGTGTTCCTCCAAGATTCATATGTTGAAATTTAATGCCTAATGTGACAGTATTAGGAAATGAGGCCTTTGGGAGGTCTTTAGGTCATGACAGTGGAGCCCTCATGAATGAGATTAGTGCTCTTATAAAAGAGCTCCAATAGAACTCCCTAGCCCCTCCCACCATGTGAAGGCATAGTGAAAAGATAGCTGTCTATGAACCAGGAAGCAAGACTTCACCAGACACTGGATCTGCCAGCAGCAAATGTTTCTTGTTTATAAGCCACCCATCTATGGTATTTTGTTACAGCACTCTGAGGGACTAAGACACTATCTTTTTAGGACTAGAATGAAACTTTATCTCATTCTTATAGCAAGAAAAGCTATAGGGTTCTGTGCTTTCAGTAATAACACATTGCTGTTTGATAGTTTCTCTGCTGAGAAGAGGCAGAAAATATAGAGCTAGGGAACTCAAAAGGAGAAATTGTCTTGCCTACTTTTTTCTCATTCTGGAAGTTCTTTCCCTGAAAGTTTAGAGAGAAACTGGGGAAGAATAAAAGCTTTTTCCACCAAGAAAAAGAGTCCATGGATCTTTTGTTGGTAAGGCAAATAGAAATATTGAAGCCATGTACTAGTCAGGAAGGAATTTCATTTAAAAATAAAGATTTAGAGTGAAGTAGAATGGAGCATTCTACTTAGTCTGAGGATGAGACCAAGCTTTAGTTAAACAGTAGTTGATAAAGAGATTATTTTGAAAGACAAGTTATATACTGTAAATAATTACCTTTAAATGATTTTATGTGCCTGATCTTTAAGCATATCTGAACATATTATTTAAAATAAGATAGACTGGTAAAGTGTAATATTCTTTATAAAATGTAAAGTCCTGGAAATCCATAATTTTTGTTGTAGTCTAAGGTAAGCACACACAGTTTAAATTCGATCATTCAAACCACTAACACAAGGAACTTACTGCCACCTGTTGTTCAAGTGTCTGAATTACATGAAAAGTGCCTGAAGGGTCTTTGAGTCTCTTGAGGGTTGAACTACAGAACTAAACATATAAAGTGATATTTGCCATCTATACTGACATCTCAGTAGCTATGGGTCATAACTTTATAAGCCATCTGGATATCTCATCCTTAAATGAGAAATAATATTTAGAAGAGATAGTTATGACGTGAGGAAGAAAGCTTAGATTTTGTTCCAGCTTGGGAGAGTCTCTTAACTTCCCAAACCTCAGTTTCCTCATCTATAAAATGAAATGATGATAATGATTGCCCTTCCATACAGAGGTATTGTTAGAACCCAACTAGAGACTATTGTGTGAAAAAGTTTTGTAAAATTGTACATAGCTGTGCCTACTCAGTGTTGCCAATGTGAAGCGCCAGATAGCAGGTGAAACAGAATGCTGTCATGGGCTCAATGGATATTAAAAGGCACAGTTTGCCTTCTTCTCATACCAGGTTAAGTCTCCTTTTGTTTCACTTGTGCTGTTTCAATATCTTGGGAGGTTCTATGTGGTTGTCCAGCCCTAAGCCCCTCAGCATGATATGAAGTTTTCCAGAATCTTCCCTAGCCTAGAAACTCCACCTCCTAATTCCTCATGATTATACTAATTCCACAGTGCCTTTATCTATGTTTTCTGGAGGAAGAGGAAATAGGTCTCTATCCTTCTGGGCCATAGTTAATTAAAAAGAGGAGTTAGGAGCCCTGGATTCTTGCTGCATCTCTGCCAGTCTCTCACTATGCAACTTCTTATAGGTGATCTAACTTCTTTATGCCAGCATTTCCTCATCTATAAAATGTAAATAATAATCTTTGCTTTACCTGCTTCACAAGGGTGATGTGGTAGGCTAATAGCCCTCCCCCCCCAAAAAAAAATCCATGTCCTAATCTCTGGAACCTGTGAATATTACCTTATATGGCCAAAAAAAAAATAGTCTCTGCAGATTTGATCAAATTAGGGATTTTAGGATGGGGAAATTATCCCAGATTATTGAGTAGGCCCTAAATGCAATCATATGTACCCTTATACGAGGGAGGCAGAGAGAGATTTGGTAACACAAAGAAGAGGAGGAGGTAATGTGACCACGGAGGGAGAGATTGGAATGATGTGTTCATGAGTCAAGGAATTCTTGCAGCCGCCAGAAGCTGGAAGAGTCAAGAAACAGAAGATTCTCCCCTAGAACCTCTGGAGGGAGTGTGGTCCTGCTAACACCTTGATTTCAGCCTAGTGATGCTGATTTCAGACTTCTGGTCTCCAGAACTGTGAGAGAATAAATTTCTGTTGTTTTAAGCCACCAAGAATGTGGTAATTTGTTACAGTAGCCACAGGAAACTAATACAGGTAGTATGAAGATTAAAAGCTCCTGATGCATAGAAAATAACCAATGGATGTTAAACTGAGCTCAAAGTGACAGAGGTGGAGAGTATGAAGTGCCATACATTTGTAAGGAGTAGTCATTATAACTTGATTTTGGGCCCCTTAATTGTTGGCCCTCAAGAATTCTTCTTTAGTGATTGAAAATATTGCTCCAGTAATGTTGGGTTGTTTAAAGTCTCTGGAGGTATTTGAGAAAATACTATAGGTAGGAGGGAGTTAACTATCCAAATTATTTATGTGAACCCTTGTGTGGTGTCCTTCGTATTTAGACAATTTGATCCATCAGGTTTGGAATATATAGTCTGCATGGTTTCCCAAGGGTTAATGTCCAAGATCTCTAACTGCCCTTATTTCTAAGGCAGTGGTTTGCAACTGGAGGTGATTTTGCTCCCCTACCCCAGGGAACATTGGTGATATCTTGATATATTTTTGGTTGTCACAATTTGGCAGGGAGCTACTGGCACCTAGTGGGTGGAGGCCAGGGATGGTGCTAAATATCTTACAATGCGTAGGACTGCCCCACAACAAATAATAAAACAACAAACACTGGCCTAAAACATCAAGAGTGCTGAGGCTGAGAAATCCTGCTCTAGGAGGAGATAAAACTAGTAGCAGCCTCTTTCCTTCTGTTTATTTATTTATTTATTCTGGATTAGAAAGGAGGACTAAAAAAAGTTTGTTCAAGGCTGTGGGACTTGGTGGGGCAGTGAGCTCATTGGACCCCTTCGCTGGAAGGCTTCATTGGCTTACAGCCAATGGAAGGAAAAGTTCTGGAGCTCTTTCTAAAGTTCTTACTGAAATGAGCAGTTCTCCTGGGAAGAGGAGCTGAGCCAGAGCCTATGATTCCCTCCATACCAAGGCTTGGATCGGTAGCTAATTCCTGACCACTTGCAGGTGGTCTTGCTCTCACAGTCACCAGGGCCCCCAATATATTATTTAAAATCAGAATGTTTGTTTATGTGCCTAGACAAAATGGATTTGGCATTTCTGTTGCACTGCAGTAAAAGGTTAGAGCTTACATAAGCCAGATAAATGCAAAGTCAAGGTGACTCTATTTTATGTATTATTAACATAGAACTGCAAATCCTTAGGGCATACTTCAGGAATCCAAGGAAGTCATGGCTATGCTGCCTAGAAAAGGGAAAAGATGCATGCAATTTAGAGAAATAACATGGATAATGAGAACTGTGTAGAATCATGGTATCTCTCCCATCTGGAATATACCTCTGTTGTGAAGCGGTCTGTAAAGGAGATTTGGCAGGACCAAGTTGGAAAGACCAACTGTGTCAACTTCTCTCTTTCCACTTTTGTCTCCCCTATCCTGGTCAGAATCTACTTGTATTGTTGCTCCATTTTTCCTGCTCTTCAAGAGTTCACAAAAAAGTACAAGCTACAACTTTCCATCTAACTCACTTTGACAAGAAATTGGTCCACCAGACAATTAGCTTTGTGAGAGCAGGGACCCTTGTCGTCTTTATTGAATCTGCAGTACCTAGCACAGTGACTGGTGCATAGTAGGTGCTCAAAATATATTTGTTGGATAAATGGATGAATGAACTCTCTTCTCAAGCCTTATTTTTTGTTGCAACTAAGGCCCATATTCTCTGATTTCTGTCTTTGGTGGTGCTATTGGTCAGATGACCTACACCCATCCACAAATATCAATTGAGTACCCCTTGACAGTGGTCCTCAAACTTGATCATGCATGAAAATCACCCGGAGGGCTTGTTAAAATACAGATTGCTGGGCCCCACCTGAAGAGTTTCCGCTTCAGTCGATCTTAGTGGGGCCTGAGAATTCACATTTCTAACAAGTTCCTGGGTGATGCCAGTGTACTCTAAAGTTCCCAGAGGGAGCATACTTTGAGAACCACTACCCTAGGTTTATGCTATGGTTATGTGTAGTAGACACGATCTGGTCACAGCTGAGAACACAGTGTTATTATTGATTAGCTCCTCTGCTGGAGAGGAAACAGCATGAAGTAAAAATTAATGTTCAACTTTACAAATAATTTTTAAAATGCTAATTTAAAAAATGAGTTTTTTTTTTCCTTCCCTAGCAGATTGGTAAAGACAGAGGAGACTATTTCATATTGGCAAGAGAGCGGGTATTTCATACGTTACTTGTGGAAGTCTATTTTGGTGCAGCCTTCCCCTCATTGGCTATTTCCTTCTTATCTTTCAGATCTCAGCTTAATTGCCCCTTCCTTAGAGAAGGCTTCCATGCTTGCCTCATCCGAAAAAAGATTTTTTTAATCCTCCATAGTGTTTGATATTTTATAAATCTCTATAAATATTTATTAATGTGTTTACTGGTTTAATGCCTGCTGTCCCTACTAGACTATCAACCACTGGAGGGTTTGGGTCTATATTTATTTTGTTCATTTCTCTCTCTCTAGCACCCAGTACTATGTCTGGCACCTAGTAGGACCTCAATTTCTCAATTAATATCTGTTGCTCAGCGCTGTTTTTAGTTGAGAAAAATCGTAAACAATTTAAATGACCAGCAATAGGTCTTTGGTTAAAAAATGCAGTACATCCAGTTAGTGGACTGTTTTGCATCCACTAAATATATTGTTGTAGAAATATATCTATTGACATGGAATGATGCCAAGAAATATGGGGTATGATAAAAGCAAGTTCCAAAAGAGCAATCTGGCATAGTTTTGGGAAAAAATAAAATCTCTTATTTACTCTAAGATGCCATGATTTTAAAACACGTCATCTATATGATAACTCTAACCATAATTGTGAGAGGAGCACTACAACATCAACTGTGAACATCCATTGGAAGACACAGACCAATTCCAGAAACACTAGCATATAAAAGAAAATGCATCATAGAATCTGACATGCATAGAAAAGGGCTTGGAACATTATACACCAAGGTGTCAACGGTAGTTGTTTCTGGATAGGTAATTATGGGTGTTTATTGGTATTTTGATTTTTTTCTCCTTTTTTGCTTATTTGCAGTTTCTGACCTTTCTGAAAATGTGCATGGTTAACTTTTGCAATGAAAATAAACCTCTTTAAAGATACTCTGCTTAGCCCTCCCTTCCTGGAAGTTAATCAGGGGCAAAAGGATACCCTCAGCCCTGCTTCTTGTCCCAGCAGTGGAATGCTTGGCACCAAGTGCCCAGTGAGTTTGGGTCATTACAAAGTTGAGAGAATTGTTCTGCCTCCAGCTTTGGTACATTAAAAGAAGCACGAGATTTGGAATGCCTAGACCTGCTTTTGAGTCCTGGCTCTGCTGAGTAACCTTGGAAGATGTACATAATCTTGCTGTTTTTCACCTGTAAAATAGGTATAGTTATACTTACTTCAGTTGTTTAGAAATGGCATGGTACATGTGAAAGCTCTGTGCAATTGTAAACTGTTCTTCATGTGAATTGTTATTATTAGTGCACATACAGCAGTCACATTTCATCTTGCCTAAATAATACCAAGTACCAAGGGACTGCCTTGTCTTAATGGCATTCTGGAGTGCCTTTTTTTCTGATTTGGGTAAGACATTATGCTTTTCTCCCCCCACTCCCAAAAAAGAATCCATCTGGAAGCACCACCAACTGCAGGGGTCACCAGGGCAGGAACTGAGAGAGAGAGAGCATACATTATGGGCTAAAATATATTTTTAATTGTAAATATAGCATATTGGGGGCTGAAGTACGAATGTATAGAGAGGCTGTCTGGATATAGGACTTGGTTTAGCAATTCAGATCATTCCAAAGAACTTGAGATGCTGTGGGCATGGTGGTGGGAGAGTTCCACAGTGAAATAAGTTTGGCAAAAACAAAACAAAGCAAAACACTGCATGCTTTACTACTAGAGTACTCTCAGAGATGTAAAACACACTTTAGAACATTAAAGGCTATGAGAAGTCCTGCAGTCAAGGTGCCTGTTTACCTTTGTTTATCTCAGCATTTTCCAGACAGATTTCACTTTTTCCCCTTATAACACTTGTTAACATTCTGGATGAACACATCCAGGCAATATTGCCTTAGGTGATTATCCCAGGGACAGTTGGTCTCCCCCATGGTATGATGTAAAAGACAAAGTAATAATTAATGCTCTGGTTCCCGCTCTCATGGATGCCAATATTGGTTCGATGAAACAAAAATACAACTGGGTTTGAGCAAATATATGTGTGTGACTTGAGGCAGAGGAAAAAGAAGGACCGTGTGTGTGTATTTGTACATCGCGCTGAAAAATTTGTGGAACTGGAAGGGGCGTCAATAAGAACATCTGGTTCAGATATTGTTACATGAGAAAACTGAGGCTCAGAGAGGAAGTCACTTGCTTGAGACCACAGGTCTCCCACCTCCCACCTACCAGTTTAGTTTTTCCTTCTATGCCTTGTTGTTTTCTGACCTTCCCAGGTAGAGGAGAAAAGAGTTAAGGAAAGAGTGGAAGAAGCATTATTTTTCATGTTTAACAGCACTTTGTAGGGTAAAAAAGAGTCTGTCATTCATTATTTTACTTGAGTCTCATAGAACCCCCGTCAGAAAGAAGGACAAGGGTTACTATGTACAAATTCATAAGGGGGTCAAAAATCAGAATAGGTTAACTGACTTGCCTAAGGTCCCATGGTTAGAAACAGGCCTAGGACTAGAACCCAAGTGGGCTGCTTATTCTGTTTGCCACCTCCAACAGATATATCCCATATCCATTCTCTGTCCTGCTCTGTGCCTTGAGAGGTTAACTTCAACAGAACATATAGCCTGGGTCCTTTGCTGCCTGGTTTCAAGTCAGGATCAGCCAATGGGAGGTTCCTGCAGAATATGGAAGGGTGGGAAAAGAGAGCTCAGGATATTCTTTCTCTGCCTCCTCTATGCTTTGGCGCTATTTCCTTGGTGCCGTGACTCCAGCTTCTGTCAGGTAGCTCCCCTTTCAAGGTTCTAGTTCTCACTATTTCCTTCTCTTATTCCACCACCTCTAGAGGTAGCAATGGAGTTCTGGTGTTGCTGGTCTCTGGGTGCCTCACCATCCCTCTGTCTTTACCCTTTATTAGAATCTCTTTGAATATCTGGGGTGAATTCTGTTTCCTGCTGAGACCCTGACTGATACAGTGTGTATTCTCAACTCAACATCCACTGCTTTTCCCCTCTACCTTCTGCCTCAGTAGTGTGGGAGCAGGAATTAGAGGTGTTTTCCAAAGCTATGTTCATCTGCTTCAAAGTTGATAGAAGCGGACACAGAAACCGACATCTATGAGAAAAGGTGTCTTTGCATTACTCCATCTGATCTTGGAGCCAGTTTTCCCAGGGAAACTTTTTTTTTCTTTAATTGTGGTGAAATACACATAAAATTTACCATCTTAGCCATTTTTAGGTGTACAGTTCAGTGGTGTTAAACATATTCACATTGTTGTGCAACCTATCCCCAGAACTCTTTTCATCTTGCAAAACTGAAACTCTATATCCATTAAACATCTCCCCATTTCCCCCTCCCCACAGCCCCTGGCAGCCACCATTCTACTTTCTGTCTCCATGAATTTGACTACTCCAGGTACCTCATATAAATGGAATCATACCATATTTGTCCTTTTGTGTCTGGCTTATTTCACTTAGATCCTCAAAGTTTTTCCATGTCATAGTATGTGTCAGAATTCCCTTCACTTTTAAGGCTGAGTAATATTCCGTTGTATGTATATGTCACATTTTATTTACCCTTTCATCTGGGTAATGGACATTTAGGCTGTTTCCACCTTTTGGCTATCATGAATGATACTGCTGTGAACATGGATGAACAAATGTCTCTTAGATAACCTGCTTTTAATTCTTTTGGGTATATACCCAGACGTGGAATTGCTGGGTCATATGGTAATTCTAATTTTAATTTTTTGAGGGACCTACATGTTTTTCCAAAGTGGCTGCACCATTTTACATTCCCACCAACAGTGCACAAGGATTCCAATTTCTCCACATCCTCTCCAACACTTGCTATTTCTTTTTATATTAGCCATCCTACTGGATGTGAGGTGGTAACTCATTGTGGGTTTGATTATCATTTCTCTAATAATTAGTGATGTTGAGTATCTTTTCATGTGCTTTTTGGCCATTTGTGTATCTTTGGAGAAATGTCTATTCAAGTCTTTTGCTCATTTTTTAATTGGATTGTTTATTTTTCTTTTCGTCATTGAATTGTAGGAGTTCTTTATTCTGTATATTAACTCCTTATCAGATACATGATTTTCAAATATTTTCTCCCATTCTCTAGGTTGTGTTTTCACTCTGTTGATTGTATCTTTTGATGCACATAAGTTTTAAATTTTGATGTAGTCCAATTTATTTCTTTTTACTTTTGTTGCCTGTGCTTTTGGTGTCATATCCAAGAAATCATTGCCAAATCCAAAGTTGTGAAGTTTTCCATGTTTTCTTCTAACAGTTTTATAGTTTTAGCTGTTACAGGTTTAGGTCTTTGGTCCATTTTGAGTTCTTTTTTGTATATGGTATAAGGTAAGGTTCCAACATCATCTTTGCATGTTGATATCCAGTTTTCCCAGTACTACTTGTTGGAAAGACTGTCCTTTCCCCATTGAATGGTCTTGACAGTCTTGTCAAAAATTGAGCATATGTGTGAGAATTTATTTCTGGGCTCTCTATTCTATTCAATTGGTCTATGTCTGTCTTTATGTGCCAGGGAACCTTTTATGAAGAGCTCAAATATTTTTTTTAAGTGTAGCGGTGGCTCCCCTTGCCTACTGAGGTATCTGGCTGAGGGATGTGGTAGCAGTAACACAGTCAGGGGAGGAATCAGATGGAAATACCAGGGAGTGTGAAGAAAACCTGTCAGCTAATTGCTGATAATGGCAACATTAACAGTAGTGTACTCAAGGAGAAAGTGGTCTAACTGGAAAAATGAAATGGATACACTTTAAAAAAGAGCTCACTCATGAGTACAATTCTTTTAATGGTTCAAATTCTATAAGCTGACATTTAAATCAACTTTCAGAACTTGGTTTGCATTTTCCTGTAGAAAGAAGGTATATATGGTGCCATCTTTCTAAAGCCAGATCATAAAAGACTATTTAACCCAAAATATGTTTGAAATAGTGGCTCTTGGTAACAAAAAATATGGTGGGCTGGAATACCATTTTACTCTTTGAAAGACAATGAGTGGAGATAGTTTGTTTGATATATTTTTAAAGCTAGTCCTGGAATAAAAACAAATTTAGTTCAAGGATTAAAGATGAGATTGGTGAAGACTTGGAGAGTCTGAAGGGACCTTCCCAGACTGCGGAGCACAGTGGTTAAGGGAAAGACTTTGAGATAATCTGAGTCTGATACTTTCTAGCTGTATGACTTAGATTCCTTGAGCTTCAATTTCCTCATCTATAAAATAGCAATAGCAGTACCTATGTTTTTGGGGTGTAGTGAGGACTAAATGAAATTCTGTATGCTTAGCACCTATCACAGCACTTGCTCCATAGTAGGTGCTTAATAAATGCCGTTCTCTTCCATTTAAAGGGCTTTAGAGGTTAATGGCCCCAGTTCTGATGCTTGTGTATCAATAGAACCATCCCCTTCCTCATTATTTAAAGTTAATAAAGGAATGACTAGTTGGGGCTATATGGGTGAGTGGTGGAGAATTTTTTCTGGTGTAACAGATCAAGAGCTGACTAGAGAATAGATATAGGAAAAGAGTGGAAGAAAGTGTGTGTGTATATGAAAGATTTTCCTGGTATGGTTAACTAAGTGGAGGAAAATGGGGAGCACTGCAAGTGTACACTTTCCCCGAGGTTGGAGAAAGGAGATGGCAGGGGAGTGGACAAGGCACCAAGCATCTGTCTTCTGATATATGAGAGTGCTTAATGTACTTAATAAAACTGTTTTTAAGTCACCCATTAGCTCATATATATTGTATTAGCTCACATGTATCTAATTGTTATACTAACTTTAATTTTAGACAAATCTTAATAAAGCAGACCTGGCCAGGCTGCTATTTGATAATACTCTGTGAGTCACCAGTTTAGGTGGATACATGCACTTAAAAAGTATTACAAGCTCCATATTCCTCAAATTTGATCTTTTTCTTCATTCATTGGAATGCTCAACTGATCTAAAAAAGGTGAGATTTGACTCTGGTCCAAAGAGATTACAACAGCTTGAGGTGATATGGGACCATAAAATAAGCAGGGTGGGGTAGAAGAATATGGGGAATACCTTTTGGAGGCAACATGTTCTGACCTGGGCCTTGAAGAGAGTGATATGGAGTAATAGTAGAGGGGATTGAATTGTCAAGGGAGAGGAATGTCATGTTAAATAATGATAATGGGAGGAGGTGTGTTACGGTTGAAGGGCCCAAGAAAGTGTCTAAGCACACCAAGATGAGGTGGTTGAGGTGAGGGTGCTAGAGGCTGGACTAAGGTGCTTGGCTTTAACTCAGGAGGCAATAGGGAGAGACAGGATGTGGGTAAAAATACTGTATAACCATGGTTATGGCCATGATATACTTTGGTGGTTCCCAAACCTGGCTTAAAAAATATAGATGCCTTGGGGCTGCCCCCATGGCCTAGTAATTAAGTTCGGTGCACTCTGCTTCAGCAGCCTGGGTTCACAGGTTTGGATCCTGGGCGCAGACCTACACCACTCGTCAGCCATGTTGTGGCAGTGACCCACTTACAAAATAGAGGGAGACTGGTACAGATGTTAGCTCAGGGCTAATCTTCCTCAAGGAAAACAAGAGGGAGATTGGCAATGGATGTTAGCTCAGGGCAAATCTTCCTCAGCAAAAATAAATAAATAAATAAATAAATAAATAAATAAACAAACAAACAAATAAATAAATAAATATAGATGCCCAGGTGCCATCCCCAAAGATTCTGATTCAAAGGCTGGGAATGAGAAGGGTGGGCATTGGGAATCAAAGGTCACATGTGAGAGAGGTGAGGACTAGGGATCAGAACACAGAAGCCTGCCTGTCTCCAAAGTCTACGAACACAACCACTTGCGCTTTTTGACTGTTCTCATATTGTTGCCTCTTTCTGGGAAGTCTTTTCTCTCTGTCTCCTTGAAAATTCTGCCCATTATTCAAGGCCCAGCTCAGATGTAGCCCCCATGCTCCAAGAAGCCCTCCCTAGTCCATGTCTCCCTCCCAACTGCTGTGACCTTCTCTGTGGTTACTATGGGACAGGATATGAACAGACCATAGGAATAGAGTTCAGAGGGTAATTGGAGGAACTCAGCAAGTCACAGGCCATGAATAATAGGGGAAGGATCTGAAGGGCAGGATGGAAGTTACGGAGCAAGGAGAATTTGAAAGCGTCATCCTCACTCCTTCATTTATCCTCCACATTATTGAAACATATTGAAGCTTGTGTGTGTCTGCTTATGTGGAATTACAGATCATATTGATTAGTTTTAACTAACTTAATACTCACAAAGTGAACAAATAGTTTAAAGTTTTTCCTGCATATAAACCAGGGATTGAGGAGAAATGTAGTGTAAGCACAAGAGAACAATAAGAAAATGGCAGAGCCAATTCCATTCTGCTCCTGGAAGGTTCTACTCCTAGAATGAGGTCGATGTCAGCCACATTACCAAATCAAAACAGCAACAATCTAGTTAATAAACTGATAAGAAGTGGGCCAAAAAGATTTGCCAAAAGACTTTATGAGCTATCTTTCTTTGGGGAATTTGACATTAATACCAAGAATTGAAATTACTGCATTTAGAATTGGAACTTCAGATTGCTGTATAATGAAGGATTAAACTAAGATTTAAAAAATGAAGTTTATTAAATGACACTGCTCTCTCTAAAGATATTATTTTAATATTAATTTTTTTAGTGAAAGCAAAAAGGATTTTTTTTGTGTGTGAGAAAGATTGGCTCTAAGCTAACATCTGTTGCCAATCTTCCTTTTTTTGCTTGAGGAAGATTGGCCCTGAGCTAACATCTGTGCCAATCTTCCTCTATTTTGTAGGTGGGATGCCACTACAGCATGGTTTGATGAGTGGTGTAGGTCTGTGCCCAGGATCCGAACCTGTGAACCCGGGCCACCAAAGTGGAGCATGCTGAACTTAACCACTATGCCACCAGTCTGGCCCCCAACAAGGATTTTGGAACTGTTAATATTTTTATAAGTTATTTTAAAGTATGGTTAATTTCATCTTTATTGCATACATTTAAATTTCTGTTTTTTTGTGTTTGTTTAATAATGTACACAATGTATCAGTACACTAGCATGTTTAGTTATAAATATATATATTGGGGGTGTAGCCTCAGAATTTTTTCTTAGTAATAGGGTTAGAAATCAAGAAAACTTGAAAACCATTGCATTAAGCAACTACATATTTGCAGTAAGGGGGAAGGGGAAAGGGTATCACCCATTGAAAGGACTTTTTCTGTCCAGATACACAGAAGAGGCAACCACTAAAATGAGCCTATTTCAGAACTGGGAGAAGGTTCAAAGAATATTGGGGTATTGAGGGAGGGTAGAGTAGGGAGTAGCAGTGATACCTATGAGAGGTGGGAGCCATGGATATAGGGCTGCTGCTAATCCAAATTGCGGCTTTGTACAAAGTAGAAAAATATACACCTTCCTCCAAGCAGATGCAGCCCCACACCAGGGTCCATAGCTTGGTAAGTCTGTGCACTGGCTCAAGTTAAGCCCCCATTTAACCTCATCAATGGGCACTCTCATGCAGTGCATCATCTGCACAACTATATAGAGTTGCCCTGTATGAGAATACTTAATAAGTGTCAGATCCACTTAAAAAGCCCCCTCAAAGGGATTGACAGCAACACAATAATAGTAGGGGACCTCAACACTCCACTTGCATCAATGGGTAGATCATCCAGACAGAAGTCAACAAGGAAAAAGTGGACTTAAATGAAACACCAGACCAGGTGGATTTAATAGATATATATAGAACACTCCATTCCAAAACAGCAGAATACACCTTCTTCTCAAGTGCACATGGAACACTTTGAAAGATAGACCATATATTGGAAAACAAGGCAAGCCTCAATAAATTGAAGAAGATTTAAATCATATCAAGCATCATTTCTGACCACAATGCTATGAAACTAGACGTGAACTGCAAGAATAAAGCTGGGAAAGTCACAAATATGTGGAGACTAAACAACATGCTACTGAACAACCATTGGATCGATGAAGAAATCAAAGGAGAAATGAAAAAATACCTGGAAACAGGGGCTTGACCCATGGATGAGTGGTTGAGTGCATGCGCTCTGCTACTGGCGACCCGGGTTCGGATCCCAGGTGCGCACCGATGCACTGCTTGTCCGGCCAAGCTGAGGCCACATCCCATATACAGCAACTAGAGGGATGTGCAACTATGACATACAACTATCTACTGGGGCTTTGGGGCGAAAAAAAAAAGGAGGAGGATTGGCAATAGATGTTAGCTCAGAGTCAGTCTTCCTCAGCAAAAAAAAGAGGAGGATTAGCATGGATGTTAGCTCAGGGCTGATCTTCCTCACACACACACAAAAAATACCTGGAAACAAATGCAAATGAATATACAACATACCAACTCTTATGGGATGCAGCAAAAGCAGTTCTAAGAGGGAAATTTATAGCAATACAGGCCCACCTCAACAAATAAGAAAAATCTCACATAACTAATCTTAAAGTACACTTAACAGAGCTAGAAAAAGAAGAATAAACAAAGCCTGAAGTCAGAAGAAGGAAGGAAATAATAAAAATGAGAGAAAGAATGAATGAAATAGAGACTAAAAAAAAAGTAGAAAGGATCAATGAAACTAAAAGCCAGTTCTTTGAGACGACAAACAAAATTGACAAACCCTTAGCCAGACTCACTAAGAAAAAAAGAGAGAAGCCTCAAATAAATAAAATTAAAAATGAAAGAGGAGAAATTACAATGGATACCACAGAAATACAAAGGATTATAAGAATACTGAGAAAAGCTATATGCCCACAAATTGGATAACCTAGAGGAAATTGATAAATTCTTAGACTCATACAAACCTCCCAAAACTGAATCAAAAAGAAATAAAGAATCTGAATAGATCAATCACAAGGAAAGTGATTGAAACAGTAATAAAAAACCTCCCCCAAAACAAAAGTTCAGGACCAGATGACTTCTCTGCAGAATTCTACCAAACATGCAAAGAGGCTTTAATATCTATCCTTCTCAAACTGTTTCAAAAAGTCGAAGAAGATGGAACACTTCCTGACCCATTCTATAAGGCCAACATTACCTGTTACCAAAACCAGACAAGGACAACACAAAGAAGGAAAACTACAGGCAAAGATCACTGATGAACATAGATGCAAAAATCCTCAACAAAATATTGGCAAATTGTATACAGCAATACATTAAAAGGATCATACACCATGATCAAGTGGGATTTATACCAGGGATGCAGGGATGGTTCAACATCTGCAAATAACTCAAAGTGATACTCCACATTAAGAAAATGAAGAATAAAAATCACATGATCGTCTCAATAGATGTAGAGAAAGCATTTGACAAGACCCACATCCATTTATGATAAAAACTCTGAATAAAATGAGTATAGAAGGAAAGTACCTCAACATAATAAAGGCCATATGTGACAAACACACAGCCAATGTCATACTTAACAGTCAAAAACTGAAAGCCATCCCTCTGAGAACAGGAACAAGACAAGGGTGCCTACTCTCACCACTCCTACTCAACATAGTACTGGAGGTTTTGGCCAGAGCAATTAGGCAAGAAAAAGAAATAAAAGGTATTCAAATTGGAAAGGAAGAAGTAAAAGTCTTGCTGTTTGTGGATGACATGATTCTATATATGGAAAACCCTAGGGGGCCGGCCCGGTAGCACAAGCGGTTAAGTGTGCGCACTCTGCTGTAGCGGCCCGGGGTTCACCATTTGGATCCCAGGTGCACACTGTCGCACTGCTTGGCAAGCCATGCTGTGGTGGCGTCCCATATAAAGTGGAGGAAGATGGGCATGGATGTTAGCCCAGGGCCAGTCTTCCTCAGCAAAAAAAAGAGGAGGATTGGCAGATGTTACCACAGGGCTGATCTCCTCACAAAAAAAAAAAAAAAAGAAAAGAAAACCCTAAAGAATCCACCAGAAAACTATTAGAAATAATCAACAACTACAGCAAAGTTGCAGGGTACAAAATCAGCTTACAATAATCAGTTGCATTTCTATACACTAATAACGAACTAGCAGAAAGAGAAGTCAAGAACACAATCCCATTTACAAGTGCAACAAAAAAAGTAAAATATCTAGGAATAAAGTTAACCAAGGAAGTGAAAGACCCATACACTGAGAGCTATAAGACATTATTGAAAAGAATCGAAGAAGACATAAAGAAATGGCAAGATATTCCATGCATATGGATTGGAAGAATGAAGATAGTTAATACGTCCATATTATCTAAAGCAATCTACAGATTCAGTGCAATCCCAATCAGAATCCCAATGACATTCTTCATGGAAATAGAACAAAGAATACTAAAATTCATATGGAACGACAAAGGACCCCAAATAGCCAAAGCAATCCCGAGATAAAAGAACAAAGCTGGAAGCATCACAATCCCTGACTTCAAAATACAATACAAAGCTATAGTAATCAAAACAGCATAGTACTGGCACAAAAACAGACACACAGATCAATGGAACGGAATTTAAAGCCCAGAAATAAAACCACACATCTATGGACTGTGAATCTTCAACAAAAGAGCCAAGAACATGCAATGGAGAAAGGAAAGTCTCTTCAATAAATGGCGTTGGGAAAAACGGACAGCCACATGCAAAAGAGTGAAAGTAGACCATTATCTTACACCATACACAAAAATTAACTGAAAATGGATTAAAGACATGAATGTAAGACCTGAAACTATAAAACTCCTAGAAGAAAATATAGGTAGTACACTCTTTGACATCAGTCTTAGCAGCATCTTTTCAAACACCATGTCCACTCAGGCAAGGGAGACAAAAGAAAAAACAAACAAATGGGACTACATCAGACTAAAAGCTTCTGCAAGGCAAAGGAAACCATGAACAAAACAAAAAGACAACCCACCAACTGGGAGAAAATATTTGCAAATCATATACCCAACAAGGGGTTAATTTCCAAAATATATAAAGAACTCACACAACTCAACAACAGAAAAACAAACAGCCTGATCAAAAAATGGGCAGAGGACATGAACAGACATTTTTCCAAAGAAGATATACAGATGGCCAACAGGCACATGAAAAGATGTTCAACATCACTAATTATTAGGGAAATGCAAATCAAAACTACAATGAGATATCACCTTACGCCTGTTAGAATGGCTATAATTAACAAGACAAAAAATAAATGTTGGAGAGGATGTGGAGAAAGGGAAACCCTCATACACTGCTGGTGGGAATGCAAAGTGGTGCAGCCACTATGGAAAACAGCACGGAAGTTTCTCAGACAATTAAAAATAGAAATACCATATGATCCAGCTATCCCACTACTGAATATTTATCCAAAGAACATGAAATCAACAATACAAAGAAATTTATGCACCCCTATGTTCATTGCAGCATTATTCACAATAGCTAAGACATGGAAACTACCCAAGTGCCCTTCAACTGATGAATGGATAAAGAAGGTGTGGTATATATATACAATGGAATACTACTTTGCCATAAAAAAAACAAAATTGTCCCATTTGCAACAGCATGGATGGACCTTGAGAGTATTATGTTAATCAGAATAAGCCAGACAGAGAAAGACAAACACTGTATGATTTCGCTTATATGTGGAAGATAAACAAACACATGGATAAAGAGAAGAGATTAATGGTTACCCGAGGGGAAGGGGGTTGGGGGAGGTAGGAAGAGGGTTGGGGGAGGTTGAAAGGGGTAAAGAGGCACATATGTATGGTGATGGATACAAATTAGACTGTTGGTGGTGAGCACTATGCAGTCTATATAGAAACTGATATATAATAATGTACACCTGAAATTACACAAGCGTATAAACCAATATGACCTCAACAACAATAAAAAATCCCCCCTCAGTGATTCTGATGACCAGCCAAATTTATGAACTACTGGCCTACATAATACTATGTTTACTTATTTATTCTATAAACTTTGTAGAATTCTTAAGAGAAATGCATTTTTAAAACTGGTCTTTAATTCTGACATCTCACTAAACATGCCTTCTCATCAATGAGTTTGATTTAGGGAGTGTTTATAATCAATGATCTAGCTGTATGATCCTGGGTTAATCACTTTCCTCTCTGAGCCTCAGTTTCTTATTTATAAAATGAAAGGTGTTGAATTAGATGATCTAGAAGGTCCTTTAGAGCCATAGCACCGTATGTTATATGCATTTTACTGCTTAGTGATGTATGAAAATTCTCTGCCAGGCAGCCTGTGCAGCTACATTTTACTGGCTGGCTTTGGCTCATTTTCCTGAGAGGGTTGAAGGCATATGTTCACTCTAACTCTGTTTTTAGAGAGGGGCCATTTTTACCAGTAATTGCACTGTCTTCCTCTTGCCAGTGTCTAGCAGGCACCTCTAAAGTGAGGTAGCAGCATAGGCAGCATTTACAGCCAACCAGAGTGGCAACTACAATTGTTTCATTATCCTTCATATGACTATATGCTTAATTGAATATCATATTTACTTATATACCTTGTAAATTATTCAAAAAACATTTTCTTTCCTGGCTGCTCCAGTAGATAGCTGTGAAACCAAAGGTCTAGCTTCAGCAATTTGAAGGCTTGATCAGAGCAGCTGAAAATCTGTGAACACTGGTTCTATAATATTTTCACTTTCAGTTACAAAGCTTCATTAGATCTTCTTTAGATGCTCTGCCCAAAATCTCTGAAGAGTTTCTGCTTCAGCTGACAAGCAATAATTCCTAACTGGAAGGCAAAAAGATACTGGGAGAAATGGTGTTTTCTTCTCAAAATTGGAGGAGGAGAGGGAAATGTGGGCAGATAGGCAAGTAAACCAAGTAAGTTTGGTCTTTCTGTCAATAACTGATGTAATAAAGACTTATAACCAATTAGCTAGCTATGTGACCTTGTACAAATAACTTTCCCTCTCTAAGCCTCAGTTTCCTTAGTTATGAAGTAAGTTCATTTGGGTTCATGGAGCTCAAGAAATGTATAGAGTACAATTAGAGGAATTTTTTTCACTTATTCTTTTATTATTATTCCTGGAGAGAAATATGAGCCTCTTTTCAGCTAGTTCAGGCTTCATATAGTTCAGGCTTTTCCCTGAACTACCAAATCTAGTCATCTTATTTTAAAAACAGAAATATGTGCTAAGAGTTTCTACAGCTTTTATTGGTTCCACATTTCTATCTGCCTAACTCCCTTGCCAGAAAATATTTTACCTAGTTCGCTTCTCTCCAGCTACAATTAACACTCATTTCCTGTCCATAACTAACTTGTCCATAATTGAGACCCCAAATAGCTAATCAAGTTTTCAAGTTGGATTCAGGGAGCTGGCGATTGGTTAGACCAGTGGTACTTAAGCAAGTTTCTTAGTGGACAAAGGAATCACTTGGGGGGCTTATTAAAATTCAAATTCCTGGGCCCCACTACCACAGATTCAGATCCAGTGGGTTTGGGTAGCACCTAGGAATCTAATATTTTAACAAGCACTTCAGATGATTTCCCTGCAGGTGGCCTGTGGTCCACCATTGGAGGAACATTTCACTTGAAAGATGGCAATGGAGAGCGACCAGTCTCTCTAAAGCCAGTCTCTGCTTGCCATTTCTTTAGCCCCTGGGCTATCTTTTTTTTCCTACTCCAAGTTATTGTTTTCTAGATTAGAAAACAGACCTAGAGAGAAAAATTGATAAGCCTAATGTCACACAGTGGGTTAGTGGCATGAGGACAAAGATGCTGTCCACCTTATGTACTACCGTAGCCTTGGGAGTAGCTCTGAGGGGTAACTTCAGCAGGCCTGGAATTAGCCTGAGATGTCCTGTTGAATTAAGAGTTTATGTGCAGGGCACTGACTCATAGTCAAGGCATGAAACGCATTGATTAATATTGTTGCTTTGTAACCATGTATCTAGGGAGTTTGGGGGTGGTTTGTACCAACTTGTCAATATGTTTTTTTTTTTTATTGAGGTATAATTTATGTACAATATTAGTTTTAGGTGGGTGACATAGTGATTCAATATTTGTATACATTGTGAAATGATCACCATAATAAGTCCAGTTAACATCTGTCACCTTACATATTTACAATTTTTTTGTCTTATGATGAGAACTTTTTAGATTTACTCTCTTAGCAACTTTCAAATATGTAATACAGTATTATGAACATGTAATCATGCTGCAAATTACATCCCCATTACTTATTTATTTTATAACTGGAAGTTTGTACCTTTTGATCTTGTTTCTGCTCTCCATGCACTCTTTGTGAGAAAGGGAAGGACAGCGATTGGAAACTGTTTTCTCCAGGTTCGGAGAGGTGAAATGACTTTTCCAGAACTCCTACCCAATGAAGAAGGAACAACGTTGGAGTTTCCTCTCTTAGCCTGGAGCTGATCTCCTAGACTGGACTTTTTAGAGCAGTCTTAACCTGCCATTCAGCATGATAACAGGTTAGGATGAAAAGCAAGCCAATGCACTAACCTTAGTCCTTCTACCTATCAGCTGGTCTGTGTAATTCCATTGACCAGTGTTAGGTTTGATAGGGAACAAAAGGAAACAATTGATAAATAACACATTGCCCTCAGATGCTTGCTGCTGCTTTCACTGATAAAGGATAATCTCTACTGTCCCCTAGCAGCTAGTGTGAGCAGATGAGCTGGGGGCAGGAGCCTTTAATTCCACAATTCTGGTGTCATAGAGTTAAGGCTGAGTAAAAAGGGTCACTCTTAGTCTTGGGGACTAAGAGCACCTAAGACACATGTAGGATATAGTTCCCTTATACCAAGATTTAGGTAAAAAAGAAGCATCAAGTAATCTTGAATAAAAGGCTGTGCTACCAAAAAATGCTTGAAAAATCTATGATACAGTCCTACCATCTCATTTTACAGATGGGTAAGCTAAGATCCAGAGAGGGGACGTGACTTGCTTAACGTCTCTTCAAACTTTTAAATATTGAGCATTGGTTTCAGTTCTAACTCTTAATAGCTTTTAAGAGGAAAGCATATTAATAATAGCTAATCTATTGGGTATTCATTACATGTCAGGTACTGTTCTATGTGCTTCATATTTAATCCCTATATCAACACTGTAGGGTAGACATTATTATTATAATTTTCATTTTATAGATGAAGGAACTAAGTACAGAGAAGTTAAGCAAACTGCCCACTGCACTACAGATAGCCTTAGAGTTGGGATTAGAACCCATAGAGTCTGGCTCTAGAGCCTATGAGCTTAACCACTATGCATCCTGTCTCTCAAACACAATGGGCGGGATTACCAAAATAATCTTCATCAAACTCCCTCCATCCTGTCAATTCCCTGCTCAAAAACCCACAGTAGGTTCTGATTGCAACAATACTGAATCTTGACTAGTTTCACTGATGTTTGAGGAATTCCAACCATGGTGAAATGAGAATCCCAACTCACCAACCATACCTTGCATTACTACTCGTGAGCTCCACCATCTCACCAAGCCCATTCTGCCTTTCTGGGTGATTGTTCAGCATTATTAAACCGTGTTTGGTGCTATTCTGTGCATAACACATGGAATGATCTCTACCCTCTAAGAAACTTTTACGTCTAAGGAATCTCTGCAGCTGCCATGGGGAGCAGAGCTTCTTGTTGCATACTTTTATTTTGGTTGCTATAGTCTCTGCCATATGATGCAGTTCCATTTCTAGAACTGTTCAGATTATTGATGTAAAACCCATTTGAAAAGCATGGTTCAGGGTATGCACTCAGTGGACAAGGTAGCCCTCTGGAACTTCTGAGTTATGCTAGAGTTTAAGGGATAAAAGGTTAGGAAGGTGTAAGAAAGAGCCCGATAACCAAGCCAGTGGTTCTCTGCTAACTCAAGAACTCCATGCCAATCCCTACCATTGTAAACTCGGCCTAAAGTGTCTGCCTCTCAGAGTTTCCACCCATGTTGACCTTAGAACAGGGCCAAGCTAGGGCATCAGCTCCATACTCTCCAAAATGCCAGAGTAGCTGTCACAGAAAATAGCTACGGACAATGTTGATGGTAAATGGAAGAAACTTTATGGAGATGTTTCAGTCAAAGGAGAACCACGCAAAACTTTTTGTTCTGGGGGATAGAATAAGGGGAGTGATATTAAGGTATGAGAAAATTGATTTTTATAGAAACTCATTTAGAATCTGAGCCTGAAGGAGTTCTGATTGATTTGCAACATAAAGTACAAAATGACCAAATCTTCTATCTAAAAGATGCTGAAGACTCATCAAGCCCATCCCTCTTTCCTTCTAGTCCCAACGAGGGGCAGGAAATGAGGTGCCCAAAAGTTGAGTCTAAAACTTAGAAATATATGTTTGGCCGGCATGAGGTTTTAAAAAGTTTTGAATGTAAGCTCTTTGGTTGCGCTTGTCCTCTCCTGATCAGTACAGTTCTCATTGCTTTCCAGTATCTTGTACCCAATTATTTCACACATTTCTGTTATCTGCCTGGCCCCTGAAGACATTTAAAATTGAAACCCCTGCCAAACTACCTCAGAGTGATGAAAATATACACTGCACAGGGAGGGGTGGCCACCCAAGGCCACATACAACTGTTTAGAACTTGAAGCAAGAGGGAATTAAAAATATGACTCTTACAAATTCAAATGAGATTGTGAATAATACTAGTAATATATCTTTTAAAGGACCTAAGATCGTAACATTTTCCAATGTTGATGCGCATGAGGGTGTTCCTATCAGTGTAATATATTAGCATAATAAATTACTTGGACATTAACAAATTTGAAATAAAGAACTTTATCCGAGGCCCTGTGTCAAAGATATTGGTGCTTTCTGATTCCTGTGTTTGGTTGAATTGATCACTCTAGTTCAGCTCAGTGGTTCTCCACTGGGGAACACATAAACGTATTAGAGCTTCCCAGGGGAAGTTCCCACAGTGAATCACTCTGCAATGAGATATATTGCTGATTGGAGGATGTTGTTTGTATGAATGGTGTAGAGACAAAAAAAAAAATGTTTGAGAACCATTGGCAAAGCCTATTTTGAAAGGCTTCCCAAGAAAGAATTAGTTTGTTAGCTGCAATTTGCTTTCTCTTTGAACTCACATCTCTATGGTTCCCCTGTGAAACGGGGAAGATAAAACCTGTCTTTCTTGGTTTTCTTATTTTGTGGACTCCTAGATGAAAATGCCTGATGACTTAATCTTGGCTTTCCCTGGACTCTCCAACAATTGGCCATTTTCTGGTCCTTAATATTTCCGTTTCCTCCTTAGAAATTTCCTTCCAGTGGTGAGGAAAACACTTCCTGCGTTGGCTCCATCCTGCTTTGTGTCTGATTCAGCTTGTAGGCAGTCGAAGCAGCTTAACACCTGTTTATTAATTAAACACCCACAGAGTTTCTTGGACTGTACCAAGCTCTGTCTACTCTATGGCCAAGTTCAATTATGACCAAATCTGCACTGAAGGCTACAGAGAAGGTGGCAAAACAAGGAAAAGAGAGGTGACAGAAGGTATCTTTATCTCCTACTGAACACCAGCACTCAACCTTGTCAGAGTCCCTGTGGTATATGAGCCCCAAGGGTATACATGGGGATAGTCCATGGGTATTAGATAAGGCTTGTTTCACTTGGAGGCCAGGCACAAGTTGAGACTAAGGGAGAATGCAAATCCATGTCTGAGGGGGAGTGCTGAGGGGAAAAACTGAGGACCACATTAGTCTTCAGATCCGAGATGAGTGTGGAGTCTGAAATCAGAGCTGAAGCAAAAGAAGAGGAGCTGGGTGAAAGCAGAGCAGGTCAGGAAGCAAGCTCCCTGAGAGTTTCTGCCATTTGGTTTGAGGTTATGACTGTGGTTCCACACTCACAACTTAATTTGAGTCCTGTAAGGAGGCAGGGAAGAGCAACCTTTACCAAGGCAGCTAACAGATGGTTTCTCTCTCTCTCTCTCTCTCTCACACACACACACACACACTCTAATGTTCAAAACCTGAGTATGTGTGTGTGTGTGTGTTTAGGGGCTCTAGTGATAGTTGGGAACACAGCAGGAAGGAAGTAGTGGGAGAGGGAGGGAAAGAGAGCAAGGGAAAAAGTCCAGAAGCAGGTTCTTCTGGTGCTAGCCCACCTCTTTGCTCTTTCTTTACACTAATCCACCATCTGTAAGGAAGCCTCAAGTGAACTCCTAACTGGAAGTTATTGAGAGTCTTGAATTAGTTCTCCTGACTAAAACCAGGAATGGTTTATTCCAATGATATAATGGTTTGATTCTACTTTATGAGATATAGTCATCTTTCTCTTTTTCTTATATGATATAGGTGTTCTTTATATCTCCAGGCCATTCCATTTCATCAGCAAGATGTGTTTTCCTTCTACACTTGAAGTTCAATTGTATTGTGGCTGAGAGAGCCAACTTATTTTACTTGTGCCCTGCTTCATTTAGACTGTTTTGATGCTGCCTGACAGTAACTCTCTCCCAGAGCAATAAGATTTCTGACTGTAAATATGCTGTTATAAAAATAATTGAAAAAATATTTATTGCCTTCCTATCATATGCAAGGCAATGTGTTATTTGCAGGGTGTGGAATGAGAGTTGGATAGAAATACAGAACCAAGTCCCTGCTCTCAAGGAGCTTAGTCTACTTGGGAAGAGAAAATGTTTAGACAGAAAACTATAGCTAATAATAATATAAAAGAATCATTTAAAAGGGCCAGTTGTGAAATTTAAACACTATCCTATGAACTCAGAGGAGGGAGCAATCATCAAAGACTAGGAAGGCTAGCAAAGGCTTTAAAATGCCTGGTACATACTACACATGCAATATATATTTGTTGGGTGAGGTGGAATTTGAGCTAGATCTTGAAGAATGGGTAAGAGAGAGGTAGTTCAGAGCAGAAACTATATTCTTGATAGAATACACAGTATAGACAAAGGTGGGGTAAGCATAAGTTGTGCTGGGGGACACTGCAAGTAGTAGTTTTTCTGGAGTAAAGGGTTTATGGAAGGAGAGCACATTAAAAATGTGATCGGTGCCAGATAATGGAAGGCCTAGGATGCATGCGAAAGGAGTTTGAGCTGTACCCTGTAGGTAGTGGGGAACCACTGAAGGTTTTGAGCAAAGGACAATGTCAATGGAGGGTGAATCAGGTGACAGTGTGAAGGATGAATTGACAAGAAAAAACTAGAGGAAGTTGGACCAGCTAGGAGGCTATTGTGGTCGTCTAGACAGGAAGTGATAAGGGCTATAACTAAGGTAATAGCAGTTGGAAAATGTAGTAAGATATGCAGTAACAACATGTAGAAAATAAATGAACAGGACTTAGTGACTTGATTTCATATATGGGGCAAAGGAAAGGTGGAAGGTAAGATGACTCAGTCTTCTAGTCCATGAGACTAAAGAATGATGGTGGCATTACCAGAAATGTTTTCTCTACTTAGAAGTTGCTCATTGGTGTCTTAGGCTAGTTTGCAAAAGAATCAGTCTCAGAGAGCTATTTTTGTTGGCTGTTTAAGTCTATTTCATATTGTCGTATCTTGGGACTCTGGGGCTTGCAGAGACCTAGAGTTTCTATATTGGCATATTTGAACCCTGGACTGTAGGCAAGGCCAACACAAATTATGACAGATCAATTTCATTGTGTCCTGATTCACTTCTCTTGCTATTTCATTCAGATTGCAAGTCTGTTGGTTCTATCCAGACTTACCTTTTTTAGGCAATCCATTTAGAGGCTGAATAACTTTTATTCATTGGCATATCTTCCTCCTTACTTACCTGTGCAGCACTGTCTCTCTGCTTGATATTAGCACATGTCTTCATGCTCATTTTTGGCCTTTGAGAGCTACAGACATCTCAGGGATTGATGCTTGCTGCTTTTTTATGTAACTGAAGGCACCACTCCTAGAAAACTAATGATGCCTTTATTTTTATCTTATTAATTTAAATAAAGGAGCTCTTTTGCCTGTAGAGCAGGCACAGAGGCACTAGAAGATTGTTTTTTTTTTTCCTTTCCCTACAGGGGCTTGAGTTCAGTAGTGTATGCTTGAATGAATTCCTTGAAGCAAAAGAGATACCAGAGGAAGATATATGAAAGATTAAAAGGATAATGTCAGGTAGTATATAAAATCTACGTACCATTTTTAAGTGCTTACTTATTCCAAAGCCATTTATAAAAACTTAGTTTGTCTACAAGCCAGCATACTCCCCACCCCACCCCAAACACATGCACACTCCAAAATAACAAAGTTCTATGGTCACTTTCATCATTTATAGGAGAGTAAATGGAGACAGAGTAAAATACCATTTTTGATTGGAACAATGACAGATTGGAGAGTAGAGTTCAAAGATCTTGGTGCTTGAAATTTTATTTTGCTTATAGTGTATCTTAAAAAGCATTTTCATATTCTTGAGTTCATTTGATTCTCACGGCTTTCTTGTGAGGTAGATCAGATAGATATCATTACTTCCCAAGCAACAGAGAGGATAAATTACTTGCCAAGGTCACTAAGCAATTTAGCATTATTGCCCTTTCTTTTTTCTTCTTCTTCTTCTCCTTCTCCTTCTTCTTTATTTCCTCAGAAGAGGAAACGCTATTGCTAAGCTTTGCTCTGGGCCTCAATAGTCAATCAATCATCAAGGTTAGGGGGCAACTGGAAGAGAGATGAAGTCCCCTGCAATGTAGAGACCATGGACTTTCTGTCCACTATGGCAGCCCCACACACCTCTGGCAGCTAGCTTTGGAAATGGGAAGGAAGCACCCAGGGTGTTTGGCTCAACTCCCTCAGAATGTGAGCTAACCCTCCGCCTGGTCCATATCAATGATTGATTTTCCTTTAGCATCTAGAAATGTTGTGTGGGAATAATTCCCCTACTGGACAGTTCAGATAATGGGTCATAGAAAGATAAGACATCTCTTTTTATATGAAGACCTAGAGAGTTCCCTTTCAACATAGGATGGATCAACTCATGGTCTGGGTGACTTTAAAAAATATCAATCTTACTCACACAGATAGTTTCAATGATTGATTTGTACAGCAATGAATATCAAATCTAATCTACTTCTACCTCTCTCTCTTGAGCTTACAATCTACGTGTCAAACTGCCTACTGAGCATCACCACTGGTATGTAATCCCTCCACACATACCTCAAACTCAACAGATCTAAAACCAAATCCATCATCACCCCCATCTTAATCTACCTCACAGATTTTATATATATATATATATTGGCAACACCGTCTATACAGTTTCCCAGGCGAGGAAACTGGTAGTCATTCTTAAATCCCCCTTTTCCATTCCTCTCCCACATCATCACTGAGAGCTATCAATACAGCCTCTAAATCATCTCTCATCTCCATTCCCTTATCTCTATTCCTATTGCTGTTGTCTGGGTTTGGGACTTTGCCATCACTATACTGGACTATTGTAACCTCCTATTTTGTGGTCTCCCTGACTTCATGTTCTCCTCCATCTTCTCATCATCTCAATGATTATGAGACTTCCATAACACAAATATGATCATATATTTCCCCTACTTGAAAGTTTGCTGATGGTATTACTCTAGCTACAGGATCAAGTAACCAGATCAGTTGATCATTAGGCCCCTGCCTAGCTCTCCAAAGGTATCTCCTGCTGCTCCCACTCACATACGTGGACTCCAGCCACACTAGACTGCCTGTCCCAAGCACACCTCTGACTTGCCTCATGCTTTTCTCTTGGCCTGGGATGCCTCCACCTGATGCCTGATCTCTGCTTGTGAATACCTATTTCTCCTTCAAGTTGCAGCTCAAATGTTACCTCTCCTCCCTACAACTCTCCTGACTTCTCTAGGCAGAACCAAACACTCCTGCTTCTGTGCTCCCATGGTCCCAGTGTTGTCTATAGTTCTGTACATACATTGAAAATAGCTACTGTCTCAAGGTATTGTCATTATTTGTTTTTCACAAATAAAACAAGGTTGGGGATAGGGAGATGGGTCTTATCCATCCCTTTTCCATCCTAAACAGTTTGCATGGTGTTTGGTACTTAGTTGGTTTTTAGGGAATACTCGTTGTATCTGTATTCCATTAATAAATTCACTTAATCATTCAGGCCTTATGTTAGGCTCTCGGACTTTGACAGTGAACCAGCAAGGCCTGGCCTTGGCCCTGATGGAGCCTACCATCAATGCTTAGACTAGTGGGGGATATACACAAATAACTGTAGAATTCCAACAGAACATAGTAGGTGTACAGTTTGATTTTAAGTTGTCAGGAAGTATTATATAGAGGTTAAGAGCATAGTCTCTTCTCTGGAATTGGGCTAGCCTGGGTTTCACCATTTACTAGTTGTGTTGCTTTAGACTATTTACCCAATGCCCCATGTCTTGCTTTCCTCATCTGTAAAATGGGAATAATCACAGTCTTTACCTTATAGGGATGTTGCGAAGATTATATGAGTTAATATTTGTAAAACAGTGTCTGGCATATACCAAGTGTTTAATAAAATAAATTAAATGAAATCTAGTGGAGAGTAAAAAGAAACTTAAATTACTTGGTTTGAGGGATAATGTGGCTGGCCTTTTTCCCCCCTTACCAACTCTGATTTTACTTCCTTATAATGATCTTCTCCATTCCTGTCACTTAGGTTCAGGGCTTACTTGGAAAAAGAAAAAGGGAAAGTATGATGAGAAAGCCCCTTCAAGGTGGAATGCACAACCCAGCCTCCTACCACTCTCTCTACTTACCTGCCTCACATACTCAGAGTCTCAGCCTTACTCAGGGCCAGTCACCTCTGTGTGGCTAGGGCTGAGTCACAGGGCCCCGACAAGTGAGCCTTAGGCACTTCTCTCCTATTACCAGACTCATCTCTTTTCCATCCCTTACTGGTGGTTGCTCTTAGCTCATCCCTGCCTGCTCTCCTCACAGAGAAGACTATGGAGGCCCCTGGGACTTGCAGGCAGACATTTTGCAGGACCCTTGACAACCTCTGGCCAAATGGGGCACTTAGCCCCAGCCATTCTTTCCCTTGTCACCTCTCTTCCTGTCACTGCCACCCTTGTGGGGCCTCTGAGCCCAGTAGTGTCAGGAGGGGGAGGGGAAAGAAGAGAAGAAATAGCTAATAGCTTCAGTAATTATTTATATATTGCTTTATTTATTCCCTGAGACGACTATTTTGCCATATTGCTGGAATGTGTCTGCCTTCTCAGATTTGGCAGGCCAATTATGTCACTGCTTTAATAACTCCAGAGCCGCACCCCTGAGAGGTCATCTTAATTGTTTCTGCCTCCCTAGCATGGTGCAAGGGGTTTCATATCTGTCTGGAGGCTGCGGCTGGCCAGTGGAAAGGCATGCAGTCTCAGGCATCTTGCCCTCTGCCACTGCCACCTCCACTGCTCTCGGATCAGAGCTCTTGAGACCTACTGCCAGTCCCCGGGAGAGCCGGTAAACCCCTCCCCTCTTCCAGAGATGGGGAGGTAGATGGACTCAGAGATGAAGCATGGCAGGTGCATGAAACGCTCCACTTCACAGTAGAGGGGCTGGGAGGAATGCCGGGTGCATCTCACCCGGCTATTAGTTGCCAAGGTCACTATACACTTGAGCCTCCTTTGAGAAGTTCACTGGGTCCCTTTAGTTGCCAGAGTCCTAATAATCCCCTATATATGGGCAGGGATTTATAAGAATGTCCACACACATTCTTTCCTTCTTACTCTGACAACAATCTGGTGAGTTAGATGGTATTATCATTCCATTTTAGAGGTGAAAAAATAAGCTTAGAGAAGTTAAGAAATTTGCTCATAATATGGGAACCTTGACCTTTCCAGTCCAAGCCCATGTTCTTTTTAACATTCCATGGATGTCTCTTTGGTTCTTTCTCTTCCTCCATCCCCAGAAAGGGTACAGATGAGCCGCTTTAACAGCCTATCCTTTATGTGTCCCTCTTTCCATTTATAATAAATTCCCTGCTGTCTCCAGTGCCGTCTAGCTGTACAGGAGGATGCAGCAGTGTCCTATACCTTAAATCTCCCTCTTCCCCCCTCCCAGAGAGAAAAAGCTAGAAAATCTGATTCCTGTTATTGAGCTGATGACTGATCCTTGGGATCAGGCCTCGTACGCAGGTCCTAGGGAGTTCATCTTTTGAACAAGGACTGAGGCTTAAAGGAACAATGCTCACCTGATGGAGTTTCACACACCAAGGTTGACTGGTAGTGGGGAGAGGAAAGTATTTTGAGTGTGAAGACAGCTGAGGCTCTTTATGATCAAATACTGTTCAGCTGCTACAGGGGCGAAGAGAAGGAGGTGAGGTCCTTGCTTCTGACATCTGCCTGAAAGGGGCTCAGTGCTGCGGCCTTTCTGGTTGGTGAGCAGCAGGGAAGCAGACAAATTAGTAGAGCCTCTACCGCTGGGATCAGATTGGACCCTCTATTCTGGGTAGAGGACCAACTGCTCCCAGAGAATATAAGTGGGAGGAGCCCTGGGTTTGGAGTAGAGGGCCTTGGGTTCTCATCCCTGGTTTGCTGTTGCTTCATTGGGTAAATGCCTTTACCTCTCAGGTCTCTTTTCCTCTCTGTAAAATGGGGTGAAGCTCTCCCAAACAGAAAATAAGCATCTGGATTGTACTGTATACTTTTCACACACAGTATCTTGTTTGATCAGCAAGTCTGCTTTAAACTGAGGATGAGGAAACAGGCTCAGGGAGGCATGTGACTTGCCCAAGGTCTGATGACCAGTAAGTGACAGAGCCAGGATTCAAGCCTAAATTTGTTGGAAATCATGATTCAAGGTCTTTACATGTTAAATGGGAATAGTGATGATGATGATGATGATGGGGGCAGCTAATGAGTACTTCTCATAAGCCAGGTTCTGTGCTAAGCAGTTATTTAATCCTCACAACAACTCTATAAGGACAGGACTATTATTATCATCATTTTACAAATGCTAAAAGCTGAGGCTCAGACTGGTTGAATGTCTTGCTTAACATCACATTCCTAGTAAGTGGCTGAGCTAGTGCTTAAACCTAGGACTCCTGACTCCTAGGGTAGTGCTCTTGAAGCCTTACTAGTCTGCCTAAAACACTAGTTGAGAAAGTACTTTGGGAATGTGCGGTGCTATCTGAGTGCAAACTGGCTCTCTACATCATTTTCTCAGGCCCACAGAATGAGCCTGGCAGCCTCTAAGGGGAATGCACACTTGTCTGGGCCCCAGGCTGGAAGGTCAGGGCAGGATGGGGAAATGCCTGTAGGAGACCCACTTGCACCAGCAGGAGGCTCAAGTGTTCTAAAGGTAGCATGGTGCAGAATCTTAAGAACTACCCTGTTGTAATGTCAGCTGAGCTGCAAATCTCAAGAGGGCTCAGTGGGCGCCTGTTGTTGCATTTCTTCCTTGCCACCTCGACTCCTAGTCAAAGCATTTGTTCCTTGCATCTCTGGCCTCCTTAGGCAACTAAAGAGACAATGCCCCTTCCTCTACCCCTGCTCTTTCTTTAGTTTGCCCAGACAGGAGTTGGCCTTTTAGCACTGTTACTTTATCTCTGGATAAAGTCTCAAGGGAACCAAACCTAACACACCAGCTGTTGTAGCATTTTATTTGGATCTATGCCAGGATACCATAAAACTTGCATCCTGCATCTTGCAAATTAAAAAGGATTTTATTGCTGGGCTCATGGAGTCCTGATAGGTACTCAAGGCATCTCTAGCACTAGCCCCCATCCTTCAGCAGTATCATTCTCTCTCCATAAAAGTCACAGTTTATGTTCCTCCTCAGAGTTTTCCAGTGTACCGTCTGTCTGTTACCATGTTGCAAAGCAATTTCAGGCAAAGAAATCCAGAAATGTCTGGGGAGGTTGTGCCATTGTGCAAACTAGATACCACACCAAGCAAGATAAAGATGAGCAAACTGCAGAGCTTGCTGACAAGGTAGTGGTTCCAAGGACAGGCTGGTGTGGAATCAAGTGGTTGCCAGTGGTGGTGTTGCATTTTCCAAGTCTTTCAACACATCTGCAAGTCCTGATTCAACTCAACCCTCCATTTCCTAGATTTCTTCTCCCGGGCTTTTGAGCACCTCTAGAGAAAGTCAGATGGCTGTGCAGATTGGGGCCACCAACTTCTGATTTTCCAAGCTCTGCCAGGCCCACAGTGCCATTCCACATACACTTCTCTTTTGAATCTTCTGGGTTGACTTCCTTTTGAAAGTCCCATAGTCAGAGATCCATCCTGTCCCTCTGCCCCCAGACTCACAACAAAAAAGCTTGTTTCTAGCTCGCAGAGGAAAGAGGCTTTGAGATAAGGACTTCCTCCACTCCATGCCAAATCTTATATTTGTATCCAACTTTATTTTATTTTTTGAGGTGTTCTTACTCCTTTCTAAGGCTAATTTCTCCACCTCTGCTCTTGATCCTCCACCTCCTACCTCCTCAGTTTGTTGTTCCATTTCTTTTCTCTCAGATGCTCAATCTTCTTCACTTCATTCTCCTTTTCTCAGCCCTTGAATGTGCTCAAGTCTCTCCATCCAAAATAAAAACTACCTGCCTCAAGCTACTTCCTTCCACATCCTCAACTCCACTGTGAAAATTCTCAAAACCATAGTTTCCATTTGTATAATCTTCATCTCTAATTCCTTTTGCCAGCCATTTCAGTTTGGCTTCTGTCTCCATGACTCATTTCTACCACATCAGAACATTAATAGCAGATAACATTAAGTTCTTACTATGAACCAGATACTGTGTTAGGCACTTTATACGAATTGTCTTATTTGATCCTCACAACAACCTCTAAGGTAAGTACTATTATAATCTCCATTTTAAAGATGATAACGGTTAGAGCTTCTGAGTGACTTGTTCAAGGTCACATAGCCTACTGAGTGGTAGAGCTGGGATTCGAACAGAGTAACCTGACATTATAGCCCATACTCTAACTCAGGGGCCCACAAACTCGTTCCATAAAGGCCTAGTTAGTAAGGGTTTTAGGCTTTGCATGCCATATGGTCTCTGGTATTACTGCTCAGCTCTGCCATTGTGGTATGAAAGCAGCCATAGACAATATATAAATGAATGAGAGTGATGACTATGTTCCAATAAAACTTTATTAATAGACACTAAAATTGAGTTTCATATAATTTTCACGTCATGAGATCTTTTTCTTCCTTTGACATTTTTTCAGGCATTTAAAAATGTGAAGACCATTTTTAGCTTGCAGTCCATACAAAAACAGGTGGTGGGCCAGATTTGGCCCACGGTTGTGACTTGCTGACCCCTGCTCTAACCATTACGTTATCCAGGGCTCCTCAATTTGTCAAATGCAATGGCTACAGCTCTTAATGCTGATGATACAGCCCCCGCTTTTTTTTCTCCTGCCATGATTTTGAAGGCAACACTCACTTCTAGTTTTCCTTCTACCTTTGTGATCCCTTACTCTCTTCTGAAAGCTTCTTTTTTCCCACCTACCTCTCAAACGTTGGTATTTCCAAGGATCAGTAGTTGACTTGTTTCTTTGTTTACTCTACTCTGCTAGAGTAATTGATTCTACTTCCATGACAAATACCTGCTGTTAATGTAGTAACTCAGAGCATGGGCTTTGGAGTTTTACTCGCCTGGATTTAAATCCTGGCTCCAATAGATACTACTTGTGTGACCTCATAGGGTTGTTGTGCAGGTTAAATGACTTATTTTTTGGAAAAGTCTTGCAACCATGCCTTTAATATAGTATATACTTAATAAAGTATTTGTCATCATCATTGTTATTACTGTGCTACATTATGGATGTTGATTTCCTAACCTATATCTCCAGCTCAGACTTCTATTTTGAATCCTAGACCCACATGTCTAACTGCTTATTTAACATCTGTACTTTGATGTCCCACTGGCACCTTGACCTCAACATGTCCCAAACCTAACCCATTGTCTCTCTCCCACCCCCATATCCCCTCACCCTAAGCTGCTCTTTTTCCTCCATCGTTCCTTATTCTTATTAACAGCTACACTGTCCACTGAGTTGTTTAACTGAGAAATCTGGGAGTCCAGTTTCATGTCATAAAAAAAAGACATGAAACATCCAGCTTTAAAGTGAAGATGAGACTGAACATTTTAAATCCCTCCTCAGTTGGGACTTCAGATGAGCTATGTGGTTGCTTTGAAAATTTTTTCGTTTCTTCCCTTTCCTAATCTTCTCCCCTTCATTACTGACTGTCAGATTTATCTCCTCCCTCTCCTTAAACTTGATGTGCCCATTGCTAACTCATCACCTTTGATCACAGGATTTCTCTCATCTGAAATGCACCCCCCAATATATCTCCAAATGTCATGCATCATTTAAAGGCTAAAACACTCATGAAGACTTCCTGACTTCTCTAGTCAATAAAATAAGGTATATTTTGGAACTGAGAGCTTATATTTTTAAATTGAATGTCATTATTACATATTTCATACTTAATAATGCTTTCTGTAATAAGTCTATATGTCATATTGTTTCAACTAGATTATAAGTATCTTAAGTTCACAAGGCATAGAATGTTCTTTCTGTGAATTCTCCATAATGCCTTGCACAGGTCTCCTTTTGCCTTCGATCACTCTTTCTCTGGCTCCTCTCCCTCCAATAAACACGGACCATAAGGTCCTACTTTAACTATCCGCTTTTCTCCCTCTTCTGACTTTATTCCTTAGAGATTTTTATCTATTTTTTAGAAATAAAATTTTTTATACTTATATCTATGACTTCCCAAGTTTTTATCTCATTTCCTAACCTCTCTCTTGAGCTCCATTCCTACATCTCAAATTTTTTGGTGGATATTTTCACGAGGATGCCTTGCCTCACTTCAAACTTAATACTATATTGAAACCTCAACTCACCATCTTCCCATCTCACCCCACCTTCGCATTTCCTTTTGCATCATCATTCTGTATTACCTGGATAAAACTTGCAGTTGTCTTTGAACACCTTCATCACACATATACAACAATTCCCCCTAATATGTTTACTATTCTTTGTGGTGTCTTTTATACCTCATCCTTTCCAGATCCACTACCATAGTAACAACAACAATAATAAAAACTATAACAGTTAACGTGGATTGAGTGTTTGCTATGGCCAGGTACTGGGCTAAGTGCTTTATATGTACTAACTCATTTAATCCTCATAGCATTCCTATGAGGGAGGTACTTGTAGTGTCTTCTTTTCATGGGTGAGAAAACTAAGGCTCAGAGTGGCAGAGCTAGAATGAGACCAAAATGCGTTTGGACCCAGATTCCCTACTTAACTACAGTGCTACTTACTCCTCATGCCTAGATTATTATGATTTCTTCCTAACTGGTATGCCTGCCATTGCTTGCTCCTTCATCAATTTGTCTTGCATACCATTTCCAGAATAATCATCTTCAAACATTGCTATCATTTTTCATTTCTCATCTCAAAATCTATTACTATCTCCCTTTCATCCACTCAACTAAATCTAGTCACAGCCTAACATATAAAGCCCTCCACAATCTTACCACAACCCAACTTCCCAGCTCTATCTCCTGGAAGTACCTGCATATATTTCCATGAATATATTAAAGCACAATGTCCTTCTCAGCCATACCATGATTTCATTTCATGTTTGTTCCTATAATCTCACTCACTCCTGACCATGTTGTGAGCTCCTAGAGGGAAAAGGATGGGCATGAGTGTTTGACCCCACAGTGCCTTCCACCCAGTCCACACTCAGTGAATATTTGTCAAGGGATTGATAGTGGGGGCTCAGTTACAACTTGGAGGATTGGATTGTTTAATTACTCCTTAACACTCTCCTCTCCATTAGCCCTCTCATTTTTCCTTTCCCTGGCATAATTACCTTACAACAAATGTGAAAATCCTCTTCTGCAACCTCAACATCCTATAAAAACCTTTACCTATGTATCACCAAGCCATCATCTTCTCCTCTGTTTATCTCCAAACGTACCTTCCTGTCAATCTTTCTTCATTGTTTCGTATTTATCATTAGACTAAAAGTTACTAATCTAGGAAAAGTTTCTGAGGATAACCACTGTGTGAAGATGACAGCACAGTCTACAGCATAACTCTACAGCACAGACACATACCAGTCTCTGGTGGCTCTTGAGGTAAAATATTTTATGTTAGCTTCAGATTTTCAGGCCATATTCAGCACTGGCCAGGGCCCCTGAGCTGTTATATCCAAGAGATGGCAATGGAAGTGACAACTGGGAAGCTCAGTTCCAAATCCAGATATTATAAGTCTCCAGATGTTCTTGCATCAAAGAGAGAAGCCACTCCCATTTTTATTGGATTTTTTAGTTTTTCCTTGGATCCCTGCTGCTTTCTGGGCATTGCCACAGATTAGGGACCATAATGCCAAGGGACAGCATGGAATTCCTTTATAGTTCAGGAAGATCAAGGTTTTTATGTTTAGGCAGAGGTTCATTTATTTAGAAGGATTACTTATAACATCTGGTCAGTGGTTCCAATCATCCAAAGCAATATCTATCAAACTTTTTGACAATAATCCACAGCAAGAAAAACATTTTACATTGGACCCAGTATACACACAAACATGTGCACATGCACACTCACACACATACATTGCTGAACAAAAGTTTCATGAAACAACGTTTACTCTTATTACATGTGACTCACATTTTTCTCTTTTAATCTATTTAATTTAAAAATAGTGGTGATGAACTACTAAACAGATTTCACAGTACATTAATGAATCATTACTCACATTTTGAAAAACACTGGAAAGGAAATAAAAAAGAGGATGATAAGATGTTCTGTTTTGTGCTACTGGAAGGCAAGTGTATATTGCACGCAACTGATATGCTGGGAAGACGCAGTTCTTAAGTTATAGCTAAAGACCAATGTCCATAGCAGGGATAACAAAAATAATTAACTGTGGTGTATTGATTTTGTTATCAGCTTTACTCAATCCTTTGTTAAAATAAAACTTGTCATCTTTTGTTTTCTGTGCCTGTTGCCATATAACATGCTACCCAGCAGTATGGTAGTTTGTTTCAATGTTTACAATTATGTAACAGTTCCACGTTCTTCTGCAAGTTAGAAAGCTGTATTAATTTTTCAAAGATTATTTGTAAATAAGATATTGGGCTTATTTATACAAAAATGTGATCACCTCATTACTATATGGAATAATAACTGTATTTCATGAATTTGTTATGGTTTTTTTTCCAGTGTGCACTGCAGACGTTTTTCTCCTTTTTCTCCTTTACTCTCCTTCTCCCTCTCTCTCTCATGTTTGTGCTTCCTGGAATTCCAGGATTCTGGAATGTTCAGATAAAATTGGTGATGTATATAACAATATTGAAGCATTAGGGTTATATAACGTGTAGAGTATTCAGGTGAGCATCATGGGGCCAACGGGACTATAAAGCATTTTAGAAAGGGAGCATAGTCACCAGTTACTTGGATAACCGATTGGCCCGAAGATCTGTCCCTTAACATAGATGTTAGTTCTTCCAAAGTTGCACTGTAGTGAGAATGCAGAAAAAGGACAAAATGGATTTGAGCTGTAGTTTGAGAGATTTTGTTACGATGTAAAGATCTTTCTGAACATCAGTTCGTAGTTACTTGTATTTTCATTCAGAAGTTCTAGAGGAAAAAAAATATAATGGGGGAGGGATGATGTCAACCAAGCAGATGGGGAGCAGAGTGGCAGCAAGCTTTTTCACTGAATACTCTTTTATATATTTTGATTTTTGAACAATGGACATAAATTACCTATTCAAAAATTTAAATAAAAAAGAGAACACACAAAACAAAGTAACAAGGAAAATAAAAATAACAACCAAAATAGCTTTCTGACAATGAGGAGGCAGTATAATGTAGGCCAAGGGGAATACATAAGATTTGGAGGAAGAGAGACCTATGTTCCAGTCCTGCCCCCACCATTTACTAGCTGTGTGATATTGAGGATACCACTTAACTTGCCCAATCCTGTTTCCTCATCTGTTAAATGGGAATAATAATACCTATCATACAGAGAGTGTAGTGAAGATTATCTAAGGCCATGTATTTATAGCACTCAACACATAGAAGATTGTGGTAGGCAGCATAATGGCTCTCTAAATACGTCAACGAACCCCTGGAACCTGTGACTGTTTTATGATAAGTGGCAAAAGAGATTTTTTTCAGATGGAATTAAAGTTGCCAATTAGATGACCTGAAAACAGAGAAATTGTCCTGGATTATTGGCGTGGGCCCAGTGTGATCACATGGGCTCTTAAAAGCATAAAAGGAAGGTGGAATAGTCAGAGAGAGATGCAAAGGAAGAAGAAGCAGGAGAGATTCAAAGTGTGAGAGAGACTCAACCTGCCCTGGTTGGCTTTGAAGGTGAAGGAATGGAGCCATGGAACAAGGAATGTGGGTGGCCTCTAGAAGCTAGAAATGGCCTTCAACTGACAGCCAGCAAAGAAATTGGGACTTCAGTCCTCTAATGGCAAGGAAGTGAATTATGCCAACAACCTGAATAAGTAAGGAAATGGATTCTCCCCTAGAACTTCCAGAAGTGAATGCAGTCCTGCTGACACATTGATTTTAGCCCAGTGATCCCTGTGTCAGACTTCTGACCTACAAAACTATAATAGTAATAAATTTGTGTTGTTTTAAACTGCTAAATTTGTGGTTATTTGTTACAGCCACAATAGAGGACTAATACAAATATGTTCAATAATTGATAGTAATTGCTATTGTTAATTTAGGGTGATCACAGAAATCTTAGAAATTAGTGATCCTCTACTGTTTACTATGAGATTATTGATGCCACACTAATCTGATTCTCTTGAAAATCAATGGATGTCTGGCAACCTCAGTTCTGATGGAAGCTGGAAGTCCCAAACATGCCAAAGGACAGGGATCCAGAGGTTGTGGTGTCCGTCTCTGTGTCTTCGCAGTCAGGCTGCCCAGATTACACACGCCAATCAATAAGTCTTTAGAGAATCAAGCCCTTAGTGATTTTATTGGAATTTATAAAACTTATCGGGGGCCGGCCCCCTGGCTTAGCGGTTAAGTGCTCGCGCTCTGCTGCTGGCGGCCCGGGTTCGGATCCCGGGCGTGCACTGACGCACCGCTTCTCCGGCCATGCTGAGGCTGCGTCCCACATACAGCAACTAGAGGGATGTGCAGCTATGGCATACAACTCTTCACTGGGGCTTTGGGGGGAAAATAAATAAAATAAAACCTTTAAAAAAAAAAAACTTATCGGAACTTATAGAATTATTGTACTTTATAGGTACTTTACCTATCATATTTTATAGGTGAGAAAATTGGGCAGGTAGGGAACACTATGGGCTGAGAGGAGATAGGAGTTGCTCATTTTTTTCCACCCATAAAATAGTGATAGGTATAGTATTTACATAAGCCATTAAACTATAAAGTGAGCAAGTTACTTAATTCCTTTGAGGTTCAGTTTCATCTGTACAATAAAGATGACAGTGTACCTATTTCATGGAGTTGTGAAGGTTTAAATGAGATACTGCATGTAAAATGCTTGGCACATAACTAAGCACTCTCTAGGTGTTGACTGCTGTTTTTGAGCTGACCTTTGTAAGATGTGTCGATAAGGTCAAGTATTTCTTAACTAACATGAAGTCATTACCTTCTGGGGGAAAAATCACTGTAGCTTAGCTGGAGATTGATATATAATATTTTTGTCCCTTTTGTGGGCTCAGATAAAATATTTATTGAATTTCTCTGCTATGTCTTTAGCTACATAATTTCTTTTACCCAAATCATCTCACATCCATCCTATGAAGTAGGAGTTATTATTCACCCATTTTTACAGATTGTTTTGAGGCCAGAAATAATCCACTAATATTTAGTTCTGCCCCTAGAATGCTATTTCAGCCTTGATTTTTTTTCACAGTTGCTCCATTGAAAGACGTGTGTTCATGTATGTTTGTGTGTGTTGGTCTGTATGTGCATGTGTTTGCCTGCTGTATGTACATGCAAACACGCAGAAAGAGCCTCGCTAGTAACTTTCTAACTTGATAATTTTGAGACATGCCATATAGAATAGGGTCACTTCAAACTTCAGTCTTATTCTATGAAGTGGTTTCACCAGGGACACCTGTAATTCTTTCTGGAAAATATTGTTTTGGGGCCTCTATTCTGTTCAGATATATTTTACTTTTGTGTGGCTTTCTTAGTATTCTATCTGTGGAGAGCCCAGGGTGATTATCACCAATTAGAAATAGATCCTAGGTGCACCAAGACATCACATCCAGTGGCTAGTTTTCTAGCAAACTAAAATCATTGGCCAAATCATATTAATTATAGTAATATCTTCCATGTATTCCTTGTCCACAATATGCCAGCCTTATAGTGGCTCATTTAATCTTCATAACAACTCAGTATCAGTGGGTATTATTATTAATCCCTTTATACTGATGAGGAATCTGAGGCCCAGAGACAAAGTACTTTGTACAAGTTTACACAGCTAGTGATTTGCGGGCAGGACCAGGATTTGAACTCAGATCTGTGTGAGTTCCCAAACCTAGGTCTTCCTGGTAAACAGAACAATCTTATGGTCTGACTCTCTTTGAATCAACTCTCTTGTCCACACTGAAGGCTTTTACACTGGATAACAAGAGAAGTTGACCTCGGGAAAGTTTATATTATTATTTTTTTAAATAATAAGCCATATGTATTGTCCCTACATGCCCAGTAGGTAATTGTTTATTTTCAAATGACTTTCAGATGCTTTTTGGGATAAGCTCTAGCCTAGTGCTTCTCAAACTTTGATATGCAAACAAATCACTGGGGATCTTCTTAAAAATCAGATTCCAATTCAGTAGGTCTGAGGAAGGGTCTAAGACTCTGCATTTATAAATAGCTCCTAGGGGACGGTGGTGCTACTGGTGTGGGGACCACACTTGGAGTAGCAAGGCCCTAGCCCACTCCATCCTTGCCTGTTTTTCCTAACCTTGTGATGTCCTCATTATAATGTGGAAGTTCTTCATATCATCCTTCTGGGCTATAATAGACATGTTTGCATCGGCCTATTTTCTCAGATCTTAAAAGAAACTAGGGTGGGATTAACAGAAACCAAGCTTAAAGGCTAAAGAATGGAGGCAGGAAACAACACTCCCCCGGCAAACCTTCCTTCTTCTCATACTCTATCATAAAAAACACCTGCCTTGTCTTTTCTATTTCCTTTGTTTTAATTTTTCAGAAAGTGTGTGAATGTGTGTGTGTATGCATGCACATTTATGGGTGCTGATTCTGAGATTCAGAGCTATAGTAACTGGATTCCACCAGCTTCGATTCCTCAAAACTAATAGGGAGCAGCAGAGACTGGGTTTTCTAGATGCCTTGCTGTTGGTGGTGTGAGCCAGATCAGCCAGATAAGTGTGAGCAGCTAAATCTTTGTCATGTTTAATTCTGCCCTCTACCTGAAACCTGAATATGCTAGCTGTAGGCACATACCATGTTTTCTAAACAAGATAGGAGCGTGTGTGCGTGTGTGGGTGTGTGTGTGTGTGTGTGTTGGGGGCAGGCGATGGGTGAGAAGGCAAGTCACAAAGATATGCAATAAACATGCAAATATAAATATGGGATGAAGGTAGGGTTATAATCTTGATAAACTTGGCTTTAGTTTCCTCTCAATTTCTTGGAAAAATCTCCAGAGAGCTTTAGGAAATTTATTCAGTACTAGCAGGCAGTCCTGGGTTCTGGTTTTAGTTCTGTCACTAGCTAGTTGTGTGATTTCAGCAAGTCATTTCTACTTTCCAGGACTCAATTTCTCTATGGGTGAAATGAGGGGATTGGACCTTGCTGCGATCCCTGCTTGTTTTCCACTCTCAGCTCTTTCTTTGCCCTTGCCAGGGCAAAAGCTGGGGCAATTGCATCGCCACCAGCATCTAAGCTCCAGCTCCACAATGGGTGATCGAGAACCAAACCTAGGGAACTTACAAAGTTCTCTTGACCCAGTGAACTGCAATGTTTGCTTAGCCCCACCAGTTTTTATTTTATTTCTTTAAATCATCTGTTCTTGCTCAGTTGATTACGATGTATACGTTTGTTTATGAGGCCACAGCTGAGTCACTCAGGACTCATTCTTTGCTATCAGGATGGGTCGGTTAGTCTCACTGGACAAAAGGCTTGAGAGACGCATCAATAGAAGAAAAGCTACATGAGTTTTAGAAAGGATGACACTACAGAAATCTTAGCTACTAAGCTCTGAACTTGGTGGCTAGCCACAACTTAGCTCTGATTTGGGGTTGATTAGCTGCGACTTCTGCTTAGAATGAAGTTATCATTTCTGTCTGCAGGCTGCAAACTTTGTCATACCCTTCCCTGAAAACCTGGAAAATGAGCAGGCCAGATTAGGTTGGTGGCACCTTGGGGCACAGGGCACTTTGGGGAGAAAGGTCCTGCCCATCATATTCCCTATCAACTAACAGGAGGCTTCTGAATGGCTTAGTGTACTTAGCTGAAAACAAGAACCTTTCGCAGAAGTAAAGCAGGCAGGAATGTTTTTGGTCCCTCACCTTCAGTGATGGAGCCATGGCAAAAGACAAATTAGGATATCTGGAAGCAGGCTGGAGGGAAGTAGCATGACACATTTAAAATATCCATTCGATAATTAAGCACCTGAATGGCTCGTAGATTGGAATTTAATATGCTAAGGAGTGAAATGAGATGGCAAAAGTGAAAATGTACTTCAATGCTCCCAATTCTCTGGTTCTAAGGAAGTCTATCACTGTTTACTCAGTGGGTACAAGGCAAATAGTGGGCAATTTTAGGGTGCTTCACAACTGAATCAATTTTCTGGACTAATTCTATCCTCACCCAAAGCAAAAGAAAGCAAACAACTGGATGGTTTTCTTTCCATGTGATTCAAAATATCTTTAGGTTCTCTCCTATTCCTCTCCTTTTCCTCCCCACTGCATCTCTAATTTTCTGGCCCAGCTTTCTCTAACCATTGTGGTTCTGTGTGTCATTCTGGTTTCAGTTGTTAATTCTAGAAAGAATGGAATCATAAGACTATAGCTCTTATAGCTGGTAGAGATGGCAGATATCTGGTCCACATCTCCTTGTTGGAGCATACTGTAAAGCCCGGTGACCCTGTGTCAACACAGCTGGGGACTGCATTGGGTCTGGATCCCTGCACTGCCTACCTCCTTGTCCCCCGAGGAGCCACGGATCAGGACCCACTGCAGCAGCCAGATACTCACATCACCAAGAACAAAGCAAAGACCTACACCTTAGGCTTCATCTCTGTTCACACTTATAGTTCTTCTCCAAGTATGAAACTGCCAGTTCTTTCCTACCTGTCTGTAACCTGGTCTTTGCTATTTATGGGAAAGTGTAATTTTAACCTATTTAAGAAGATATTTGCTTACAGCTGCCTAAAAGAGTAACAGACAGGCACCTTTTCAGATCCTACTTGAGTAATCCTCGTTCTGTTCTGTCTTTCGGCAGTGAGCATTAGAACCAATTGCCTGGTGCAACATAAACAGTTACACTTAATGCAGAATCTGTTTCTTTAATTTGCTTAGTTGGAAGGGGGTAATTCATTGTATTCTGGTAACATAGTAATAAGTAGAAAGTTTAACAGAAGAGCATTGGTGCTTTGGAAGCACCAGTTCAAACGGTCCCCTCTCTACTACAGCAGCACAGAGCCCAGATTGTATGCGGTTGATCTGGGTCCTTGAAAAAATACACACACACACACAAACACCATGTATGTATATATGGTAAAACTTCATGAAAGCAGCATCTCCCGTGGACCAAAAAGTAGATTTCAAGTGGCATTTAGTTTTTCCTTCAATCTTGCAAACAGAAAGACAGAGGCTCCTCTTGACCCTGTGGGTTTCCTTTATCTCAGGCGAAATATTTGCTTTGAAACCAACTTGGTACTATGTGATTGTATTTCCACACCTTTTGATTTGGAATAAGATTTTAAAGGCTGGGTGAAAGGTACCATTTGACACTATTTATATCTCAGCTTTTTAAGAGTCTCTGGGAAAGGAGACATGATATAGATCATCTGTAGAACACCAAAAAATGCCTGAGACCAACAATGGACAATTTTGAATGCTGATATATAAACTTGCTGTATTAGCTAAATGCCACCAAGATAAATATATGGCAATAGACAAGTGGGTCTGGGTGCCATGTCAATGTAGTAATTATTTCTCATTTGAAGCCAGGGCTGACACGCACAATCTCTAAAGTGAGCATTATTGATTAGTCTGTGTCTCTCCTACTCATATAATAAACTCGGGTAAAGTTCAGAGATCCTGTCTTCCAAGCTGGTTTCCCGGCTCCAGGCTTTTCATGAGGGAGTGATAACCTTGTTAACCACTCGGTCATTATCACGTACCTGACTATGGCCAGAAAAGCCCAAGTTGGCAATGGGGAAAAAGTCCTTCTCCCAGTCTCATTCTTAGAGACCCTGGAGAAAGATCAGGATCTGTGAATACAACTCAGTATTTGTATGTGGGGGGTATGACCATGACTGTTTGTCCAAGTTGGTGTGTGTGTTTGGGGGGAAGGGAGTGTCCACTTTGGAGCAGAGATCTGATGTCCTCCCATTTGCATTTCCTGGTTCATTTAAGGAAGCCAGAAAAATTAATCTGGCCATTTCTTAAGTTTGAAGGATACAAAGCAGAAAGAAGGTAAATGGAGGCTTTGGTCCCTGAGCCCTCATGAGCTCACCCCTGGCTTTCTGCATCTTAAAGTGGCTTTTGGCAAAATGACCAGTGTCCTTATTCCCAAGCCGGTCTCCCAGACCTATTTCAATGAGGCCTGAGAACAGGTTCCCCAGGGAGGGAGCAGATCACTGTCCAGGAAGAGGGCAAAGCGCTGGTTTAGGAGAACATCCTGAATGAAAGGGATGTTTTTGGTCATTGCCAAGAGCCACCTCGTCTTAACACCCACAGAGCTTCCCCCCATCGCATCTCTCTTCCTGTGTCCAAAAACAATCTGTTGCTGGCTTCCCTCTGTTCCCCACCACCCCAGCCCACAGCCAGCCAGCCAGCGCCTCCCAGCCCTCAGCATCCCTGCACCTTCGCTCAACCCGCACCTGGCCGCCCCTTGGCAGCGCTCCGCGAGGCAGAGAGCACGGGGCCGCCTGTCGACTTACCCTGGGCCAAGTGGGTTGTTCGGATCTGCGACGTCTGGTGTCCGCCAGCCAGGGCGCGTGGTGCAGCCGCCTTACCCGACTCGTCTCCCGCGGCGCGCCAAGAGCAGCTGCCTGGGACAGCCCCGGGCCTGGAGGCTGCCGGGCCGGTGGGCGAAAGAGCACAGCGAAAGGGGCGGGGTGTGGTGAAGAGCCCAAGTGCTGGCTCCTACCTTGGTTTCTCCCTTCGCTCCTCGGTTATTCCCAAACTTCCCTGTGGCTAGCCGGCCCTCCTCACCTTTCGCCTTTGTCAGCGCCCCGAAACTCTTTGCTCCACCTGCGCCCCCGTCTTATTGTCGCTCGCTTCTCCCGGCTCTCTGCTCCAACCTGGGCTCCTTCAAACGCACGCACTCCCTTCACACGGCCAGCCACACAATAAGAGCAAGGGAAGAAACTGACACAGGGAAACTGACAGGGGTAGCTGACATGGGAGTGTGAGGGAGAGAGAGAGAAGAGACAGGGAGAGAGAGAGAGCGAGAGAGCGCGAGAGAGAGCCAGAGAGAGACCGCATTCACACTCTTACATGCACAAACGCACACTCAAGACCCAGCTGCCAGGTAGCGGCTGACGGGAGCCCTGGCCACCCCTCCAAATATTTCTAGACTAGAGCTTTCTGTCCCCTTCTGCTGCTGCTTCTGGAAAATGCTATACAACGAAGGGAAGAGAAAAGCAAAGAGGGGTGGGGAGGGGAAAATCGAGGAGGTGCGCTCCCTTTCTCCTCCCCACCCCTAGCTCCAAAAATGTCCAACCCTGAGCTCTTCCTTTCCCTTCTATCTGCTCCCGGCTTCCCTCTGCTCCTGTTCTCTCTTTCTCCCTCCCTTTGGGTGGCTGCAAGCTGAGGAGAACCCGTCGCGGTTGTGATGTATGTGTGTCTGTGTGTGTGTGTGTGTGTGTGTGTGTGTGTGTGTGTGTGAGGGGGTGGGGGGAGACAGCCGCGGTTGGCGAAAGCACCTCTCACCTCCCCCAGCCCGGGGCCGTTGCCTCACACACTCCCCGATCTCGGCAGGGGAGGGCGGGGCGGGGCGGGGGAGGCAGGAAGGGGGGAGGGAAAGAGGGAGGACGGGGCAGCCTGCAGGGGCAGCAGCTCCTGCCTTCTCTGCAGCTCGGTGGCCAGGGGTGGAAGGAAGCCGCAGCCGCAACCCCAAGTCAGCCCCCGCTGCCCCATCCCACCGTCTCATCTCTCCCCCCTCGGTACGGAATTTTCTGTTTCGTTCGTTTGCTGTCCCCGGGCCTCCCCCTCCCCTGGGTGGTGGCACAGACTCGGGGACTGGGCGCGGGTGCGGGTAGAGGGGACCGGAGCTCCTCGGGGCGCCTGGCTTGCAGAGTCTCTTTTTGCCGCTCGGCCTGAGTGCCCCCTGCTTTGGACAGTGATCGCCACCTACTCCTCTCAGCCTTGGCTCTGGGCTGGTGGTGGAGGGGCTGCGCCGGCAGCTACGGGTCATCCTGGGGAAGGGGAGTTGGGCCAGCGAGAGCACGGGCAAGTAGCCGGCGGACAGCCGGACAGCCAAACCCAGAGTCGCCAGGGGCTGACCTGGGATCGTCTTGGACCGGCTTCGATCCCTGACGGATCTAGTGTAACCCGGTTCAGGCAGCTCGGGAGCGCAGCCCAATTCTCCCATCCGTCTCCCTTTTACCCATAGGGTAGGTCTCCCAAGTCCCAGCCTAGATTGAAGGGCGTGGGGACAGATAGTGGTGTTGTAGGATGAGGGAGTAAGTTGCTTAGTGGTGGTAGTGGCGTCTGTGTGTGTGGCGGGGGCGGGGGGGGGGTGGATGGTGGGGTGGGGGAAGGGGGGCGTCACTGGACACTTGGGCGACTCTGCGATCTTTGCGCCTTTGTGTCACGTGAGGCACCTTCCCACCCCCGCCTCACACCCTGTACTCTGGCTCCCAGAACGCCGACCCTCTTAAACACTCCTGGAGCCGACCCTCTTAAACACTCCTGGAATCGACTGAACGGCCCCACCCCCATCAGGAGCTTGAGACTTCTACCTGCAACATGCAAGCGCTTAGGTCCGCTAGCTGGCAGCATATCCCGGCCCGGCTGCACAGCCCCAAAGCTCGGCTTTGTCTTTTATCTCCTTTACTACCTCTCTCCAGAAAGTGGGGTGCGAGGCTCGGCCTTTCTGGACGCTGGGCTGGTACCTGAAACCCTTTTCTCTCCCCATTCGCAGAACAATCTGAAGCTCAATGAAAGCTCTGCTGCACTTCCCGCTGTCGCCTTAACCTCCTGAGCACACCCTGCAAGCCTGAGTAGAGCTCCCAAAAGAGTTAGAACCCTTTGCCTTGCCTAAATGGCCGGGTGTTTCCATTGCTGTGTTGGCGAAGCTGGCGTAGTTATGATTAATGGGAGCCCTAGCAACTCTCCTTGGCTACCCTGGGAAAGTCTCTTGGGGCACCAAGCAAGACAAGTTTTTCTGTTGTCCTGGGTCCCCTAAGCCCTGAGGTGGCCCAATCTTCTGGAAAGCATTAAGCTTTTGTGTGGGAGCAAGGCCTTGGAGCAAAGTATTGCTTTGGGGGATGAAGGATTTGTGTTTGTGTGTGAGATGGGGGTGCAGGGGTGAGGGTGGGGCCTCCCCCCCTTATTGTTCATACACTTCAGAAAGTGTTTCTAAAGATTGGCCAATGATGTAGATGAAAAAAAATCACTTGATTCTGGAAGCTTTTTGCCTCTCTCCCATTCAAAAGCAGTTTTACTGTGGCCAGCAATCTCGAATGTATAGCCTCTCAAACGAAAGAGGTCTATGTTGTGATTAAGCTGGCCCTCCTTTTGGCATGAGGTGTGAGTAGGGTATGTGGCTCTGGACAAGACTTTGGGCCATCTGCCTTTCTCTGACGAAACTGCAGTCCAGCTGTGGCTCCTACTCTAAGCCTAAGGTGTAACCAGGGGCAGTGCCCAGAGAGAAGGAAAGCCCTATTCTTGGGAGCTGTCTCCTTCAAAGGCCCTATATACTGTGCAGTTGTCTTTAACAAATGAGAATTATAAGTGTTTTTGAATTTCGGTGCTTTCTCAGTGGATTGTGGATAACACCCTAATTCTTCTACCTGCTCCTGCCTTACCCTGCTAACCTCTTCAGGAGATCAAGGATACAAAGGAAAACCCTTTCCAAAGTTAAAAGCACCATGCAAATGTCAGGCATTACTATACGAATTCTAGGACAAACCTACTCGAGGATCTCTTAGTGCAATTAAGGAGCTGACTTGGACAGGAGCACAAGCTTGTCTAGGTTGCTTGTCAGCTTTGGGGCTGGGTAGCTCATCTTCTCTGTGGATATGGAAATATTAAGGTTTTCTCCTTGGTGGCTGAGAGTGTATGTCTGTTTGAACTCTCTCAGGGCAGCTTGCAACCAGAAGCCACATCTGCAAAAGTGGTTCAAAGCCCAAAATGGAAGCTACTATGGATAATTTAAGCCCACGTCTACCTGGCTTCTAGGCGAGGTTTACTCACACGGTCTGGCCTATTCAAACACCATCCAGATATGACTGTCAAAATGCAATTGAGACTTAAACATTCAGGAGCCCTCTCTTTTCTCTGCTCTTCTTGCAGCCTTGACCATAGTGGTAAGTGGGATATATAGACTAGACTTTAGTGTAAAATCATAGGCAAAGACAGACTGATATGAGGAATCCAGAGAATAAAGCATTTTCTTTTCCCTATTAAGCAGGGATTCTCAACTTGGGCACTATTGATGTATTTGCCCAGATGATTTCTTATTGTAGTGGGCTGTCCTGTGCATTGTAGGATATTTAGCAGTATCCCTTGCCTCTATCCACTAGATGCCAATTACACCTCCTACCTTATGACAACCAAAAATGTCTCCAGACGTTGCCAAATGTCCCCTGGGGGCAAAATCACCCTCCCCATTGAGAACCACTGCCATTTAAGGTAGTGTCACATTTCAAAGTCCATATTTTACCTTAATTTTACCCACATGGCATGTCCAGATCTTGTATTGAACAGAATCTCAGAAAATATGGAACATTTTGTGAGGAAACAGCATAAAAAGGAGTCTTCACAAATTAATAAATTTTGACAAATGGTTGAATTTACTGTTATAATCATTGCCACCTCCCTGGCAGCATCTAACTTTTGTTGAGCGCTTACTATGAGTTGGGTGTTTGATTATAGCAAAGATCTATAAGGCATAATCCCAGTCTTCAATATACTAAGAAACTATCGACCTTTATGTCCCCAAAGGGGAAAGGTTACAAATTTTCATGGATAACTAGTTTCTGGATTGAATCCAAATTGGCTTTCTCCCTCTTTTATTTTCCCTTTGTCCCCAAACAGTGACGACTTATTCTTTAAGGTTCTGCCTTAGGAAAATTGCTCTTTGTCTTGCTAATTACATAGCCCCATGTTGAATTTTTTTGTGACTTCTCTATATATGGCACTTATACCATAATAATGTATCCAGCATCGAAATGACCACAACATCAAAAAGACTTTAACAAATTGAGCAGTTTGAAGGCAGGTTTTTATTTACCAAGGAAAAGGCTTCTAGTTACCTGCACATTAGAGAAATACTCAACAATGGCAAAGGCAAAGGAAATGGAATGGAATGGAATGTAAGAGGAGAGGATTCTTAAAATACTGTGCAGTGTTGAAAAAATGTCTCAGTATGATTGTGAATTTAACACTCATCAGTATCTCTGTCCCAGGAAGTCAAACAACACTAATGTGAGTTGTAGGAGCCTGATCAGGAACTCAGCAAAGGAAAACACAGGAGGAACTGTGGACTATCTGTTCAAAATCAGCTAAGTAAGCTCCTGCCTTAGAAAATAAGTTTCCAGTGAGCCAGACCTACATCAGTGTCACTTGCTTTGAATAACTCCTAGCCCAATACCATGCATATATATATAGCAACATGTCACTTATAAAGACCAACGATCAGATCATTCAAACTTTGTGTATTCACAAATTATGATTCTCTTGCCAAGACTAATTATTTATTTAAATAAAAGTTTTGCCTGAATTGGGACCATGAATGGCTGTAAGTAATTGAAAACATGTTTCACATTTCAAAAGTATGTTTAAAGTCTTATATCACAACAGGATCCCTGTAATCAAGGCATAAGGCCTTTAAATAATGACTAATCTTAATAAAAGAAGTGTAAACAGAACCACACTTCATGGATTAGCTAAAGACTTTGCCGTGCTTACCACTAATAGGAATGCAAATGGGGCTGGCCCTGGGCAAATTTATAAAGTGGAATTAAACAATCACAGAACATTAGAGAACATTGGGCCAGTGAGACGGGCCTTGCCTGAGGTTCTATGCTTTAGCAACAGAGACAAGACTCCCATCAAGTCTTACTGCTCTGTTACTGATTCTCTGTGTGGCCTCAGGCAGGGCAGGTTTAGTCTTTATTCTGACTGCCCCCTCCTCAGTTTATTAAAATCTGCCCTAATGGAATGATATGATCTGCCCTAATCAAAATGCCAGTGTGGGGCTGCCCCCGTGGCGTAGCGGTTAAGTGTGCGCGTGCTCCGCTACTGGCAGCCTGGGTTCAGATCCCAGGCGCGCACCGACTCACCGCTTGTCCAGCCTTGCTGAGGCCGCATCCCACATACAGCAACTAGAAGGATGTGCAACTATGACATACAACTATCTACTGGGGCTTTGGGGAGAAAAAGGGGAAAAAAAAGGAGGAGGATTGGCAATAGATGTTAGCTCGGGGCTGATCTTCCTCACACACAAAAAAAAAATGCCAAAAAAACGCCAGTGTATTCCCTCTCCCAGGAGTAGCACTGTCTTCAGCTTTTTTTTTTAATTGTGGAGAAAAAAAGCCTCTATCTCCTTAGTACAGAAAGTTAAAGCATAAGGGGAGAGGTATTTCTTTGGGATAAAGACTCCCTGAGGCCCCTGAAATCACCCCAATTGTAAGTCAGGCCTCGTAAATCTGTGGAGGCTGGAAGTAGGACAGAGAAAGTTTGTTTCTCCTGCCTTTGCAAGAATAGGCAATTTTTTATTTTAGGGAGGGTTTGGTACAAAAATGAAATTTTAATTTGAGTATTTTTCTCTGGAAGGTTTGTTGGTGTGAAAGAATATCTGGTGAGCTGTGCTTTATTCTTGATCAATGACACAGGTCCTTGTGGAGAGAGTAATGAGCAGCTCACTATGGCATGTTCTTGGAGAGTGGGTTGTGTTAGAGAATGTAGGCTTTGGAGTCAGACAGACCTAGGTTTGAATTCCAGCTCCATGTCTTAATAGTTGTGGAAATTAGGTTATATGAACCTTGGCTTGCTCATCTCTAAAATGGGGATAATGACTCACAGAGTTCTTTAATGGATTTAATTAGATAATTCATAAGCTTAGCACAGTCTAATATACAGCAGTAGCTCAAAAATTGTTAATTTCCTTTCTTCGCCTTTTCTGCCATTTTCATCTTGAGGTGACACACATAACATAACATTAACCATCTGAAACTATACAGAGGCATTTAGTACCTTCACATGTTGTGCAACCGTTATCTCAATCTAGTTTCAAAACATTGTCATCACGCCAACAGGAGATCCTGTACCCATTAATCAGTCACTCCCTATTCCTCCCTCCACAAGCCACTGACAACAATTAATTTGCTTTCTGTCTCTATGGATTCACTTATTCTAGATATTTCATATAAATGGAATCATACAATATGTGACTTTTTGTGTCTGGCTTGTTCACCTAGCATAATGTTTTCAAGATTTATGCATGTTCTAGCACGTATCAGTACTTCACTCCTTTTTATGACTGAATGATATTCTGTTGTATGGATATATTACTGTATTAGTCAGTTCATGCTGTTATAACAGAATACCATAGATTGGGTGGCATAAACAATAACATTTATTTGTCACAGTTTCAAGGTTGGGAATTCCAAGATCAAGATGCCAGCAGATTCTATCTCTGGTGAGGACCCTCCTGCTGTGTCCTCACATGGCAGAGGGAGGGGGTGAGAGAGAGAGACACAGAGACACAGAGACACAGAGATAGCTTGCTCTCTCATCTCTTATAAGGGCACTAATTCCATCATGGGGGCTCCACTATCATGACCTCATCTAAACCTAATTACTTCCCAAAGGCTCCATCTCTAAATACCATCACATTGGGGATTAGGGCTTCAATATATGAATTTTGGGGGGACACATTCAGTCCCTAGCAAACGCATTTTGTTTTATCCATTCATCAGGTGATGGACATTTGGGTTGTTTCCACCTTTTGGCTATTATGAATAATGCTGCTCTGAACATTTGTGTACAGGGATTTGTTTGAATACCTATTATTTTGAGTACACCCTTAGGAGTGGAATTGGTGAGTCCTATGGCAATTCTATGTTTAAATGTTTGAGGAACCACCAAACTGTTTTCCACAGCGGCTGCACCATTTTACATTTCCACCAAAAATGTACGGTGGCTCCAATTTCTTCACATCCTTGTCAACACTTGTTATTTTCCATTTTTTACATTACAGCCATCCTAGTGGGTGTGAAGTGGTATCTTATTTGGATTTTGGTTTGAATTTCCCTAATGATTAGCTATGTTGAATATCTTCCCATGTGCTTGTTGGCCAATGTATCTTTTTTGGAGAAATGTCTATTTATGTCCTTTGCCCATTTTTTAATTGAGTCGATTATCTGTTAGTTGTTGAGTTGTAAGATTTCTTTATATATTCTGGATACTAGACTCTTATCCAATGTATGATTTGCAAATATTTTATCTCATTCTGTAGGTTGTCTTTACTTTCTTGGTAGTATTCTCTGATGCACAAAAGGTTTTAATTTTGATGAAATCCAATTTATCTGTTTTTCTTTTGTTGCTTTTGCTTTTGGTGTCGTATTTAAGAAACCATCACATAATTCAAGGTCATGAAGATTACCCCTATGTTTTCTTCTAAACGTTTTATGGGTTTAGCTCTTATGTTTGGGTCTTTAATTTATTTTGAGTTAATTTTTGTTTATGATGTGAGATACGGGTCCAACTTCATTGTTTTGCATGTGAATGTCTAGTTATCCCAGTATCACTTATCGAAGAGACTATTTTTTCCCCAATGGATGGTCTTGGCACCTTGTCAAAAATCAATTTGCCTTAGATGTATGGGTTTATTTCTGGACGCTCAATTCTATTCACTGGTCTAATTTGTCTATCCATTTGCCAGTACCACACTCTTTGATTAATGTAGCTTTGTATTAAATTTTGAAATAGGAAAAAACATTGTTCTTTTTCAAGATTGATTTGGCTGTTCAGGGTCCCCCAATTCCATTTAAATTTGAGTATTAGCATTTCTTTTTCTTCAAAAGGCCATTATGATTTTGATAGTGATTACACTGAATCTGCAGACCACTTTGGGGAGTATTTCCATCTTAACAATACTGTCTTCCAATATATGACATGTGGTGTCTTTCCATTTATTTAGATTTTCTGTAATTTTATTCAGCAGTGTTTTTGTAGTTTTCAGTTTGCAAGTCTTGTACTGTTCGGTTAAATTTATTCCTAAGTATTTTACCATTTTTGAAGCTATTGAAAATTAAATTGTTTTCTTAATTTCCTTTTTAGATTGTTCATTCCTAATGTGTAGGGATTATATCCTAATTTATAGAAAGACAAATGATTTTTGCAGGTTGATCTTGTACAACTTACAACTTTGTCAGATTCATCCATTAGTTCTAATAGTTGTTTTATGTATTCTTCAGGATTTTTCCTCTATGTAAGATCATATCATCTGTGAATAGAAATAGTTTTACTTCTTCCTTTCCAATTTGGATGCCTTTTATTTCTTTTTCTTGCCTAATTGCTCTGGCTAGAACTTTCAGTACAATGTTGAATAAAAGTGAAGAAAGTGGGCATCCTTGTCTTGTTTTTGATCTTAGTGGGAAAGCTTTTGATTTTTCATAATTGAGTATGATGTTATCTGTGGGTATTTCATAAGTTTCCTTTATCAGGTTGACGAAATTCCTTTCTATTCTTAGTTTGCTGAGTGTTTTTGTCATGAAAGGGTGTTGAGTTTTGTCAAATGCTCTTTTTCTTCATTAATGGAGATAATCATGTAGTTTTTCCTTCATTCTGTTAATTTGGTGTATTTATTGATTTTCTTGAACCAACTTTACATGTAGAACCAACCTTACCCTCTTGGAATAAATCCTACTTAGTCATGGTGTATAATCCTTTTAATATGCTACTGGATTCAGTTTACTAGTTATATGTTGATGATATTTGCATCTATATTCATAAGGTATATTGTTCTGTTGTATTTGTCTTCTTGTAATGTCTTGATCTGGCTTTGGCATCAGAGTAATGCTGGCCCCATAGAATGAGTTAGGAAATATTCTATCCTTTTCTACTTTTTGGAAGAGTTTAACAAGGATTGGTATTCATTCTTCTTTAAATATTGATAGAATTCACCAGTGAAGCCATCTGATGCTGAGCTTTTTGGGACATATTTGATTATTGATTCAATCCCTTTACTTATTATAGATCTGTTCAGAATTTCTATTTCTTCTTGAGTCAATTTTGATGTGTGTTTCTAGGAAATTTTCCATTTCATCTCGGTTATCTAATTTCTTGGTATACAACTGCTCATTTATTTCTTATAATTCTTTTCATCTATGTAACGTTGGTAGTAATGTCCCCATTTTTATTTCTAATTTTAGTAATTTGAATCTTCCCTTTTTTTTCTTAGTCAATCTAACTAAATATTGTTAGTTTTGTTGATCTTTTCAAAGAAATAACTTTTGCTTTGGTCAATTTCCTCTATTGTTTTTCTATTCTCTGTTTTCTTTATCTCTTCTCTAACCTTTATTATTTTCTTACTTCTGATAGGTTTGTGTTTAGTTTGTTCTTTTTCTAGTTCCTTGAAGTAAAAGTTAGGTTGTTGATTTGAGTTCTTTTTTAACATAGGTGTTTACAATATAAACGTCCCTTGGAGCATTGCATTCGTGGTATCACATAAGATTTAGTGTGTTCCATTTTCATTTTCATTCTTCTCAAAGTATGTTTAAATTTTCTCTTGTGATTTCTTTTTTGATACTTTTGTTGTTTAAGAGTTTGCTGTTTAATTTCTGTATGTTTGTGAAATTTCCCGTTTTCCTTCTGTTATTGATTTTTATTTCTAGCTTCATTCCATTGTGGTTGGTGAAGATACTTTGTATGATTTCAATATTTTTAAATTTATTGAGACTCAATCTGTGGCCTAAACTATGTCCTATTCTGGAGAATGTTCCATGTGCACTTGAGAAGAATGTTTGTTCTGCTGATTTTAGATGGAGTGTTCTGCATATATCTGTTATATCTAGTTGGCTCATAGTGTTGTTTAAGTCCTCTATTTCCTTATTTATTTTCTGTCACATTATTCTACCCATTATTGAAAGTAGGTATTGAAGTTGCTAACTATTGTAGAACTGTCTATTTCTCCCTTCAATTTTTGAATCATGTATTTTGGGTCTCAGTTGTTTGGCATATATATATATTTATACTGTTACATCTTCTTGATGAATTGACCCTTTTATCAGTATATAATATCTTTCTTTGTCCCTTGTAGCAATTTTTAACTTAAAGTCTACTTTGTCTGATATTAGTATAGTCACCTCAGCTCTCTTTTGGTAACTATTTGCATAGAATATCTTTTCCATTTTTTCACTTTCAACCTATTTGTATCTGTGGGTCTAAAGTGAGTCTCTTGTAGACAGCATATACTTGGATCATGCTTTTTGTTAAATATTTTCTGCCAATCTCTGTCTTTTAATTGGAGATTTTAATCCATTCACATTTAAAGTAGTTACTGATAAGGAAGAACTTACTTAGGCCATGTTGCTATTCTTTTTCTATATATTATATATTTTTTTGTTCACCAGTTCCTTAATTTCTACCTTCTTTTGTGTTTGATTGATTTCCCCTTCTGCTTTGGAATTCTGCCTGGTAAAGGACCATTATGGGACAGCTATAAATCTATTCTTCATACATTTATGCAATAATTATGAAATAGAAAACCTTCACCTCCCTCTATACCTACTTCCTCATCTTCTTTCATAGGCACGCAAATCAACCTCACTGGTCCCTACTTATCCACTTAAATGTTCAACCATCGGTTCAAACTCAGTGGTTCTGAAATTGCCTACCTATCCCTAGAAAACCCATTTTATTTTAATAGGTAAAATATAATCAGGACTTTTATTATCCCAGTCCTCCAGCCTTAAGGTTATCTTGGCTTCTTCCCTCTTCCTTAGTCACCTACTTCCATAAAACCACTAAGGTCTATTGGAAATTCCTCCTTTTCATTGGATTTGAGGGCAAAATTCCAGAGAAAGGTAATACTATGTGAGGACTGCTGGGAAAAAGCATGATATGTTCTAAGAAGCAAAAGAAAATAAAAGCAATTATCATATAGATTTCAAAGAGAAAGAGTGGCAAGAATAGTCAGGAACTAGATTATGCAGTTATGTGAAATCAAGCAAGGACTTGTTGCCATGCTAGGGACTTTGAACTTCATCGTAAGAAAAATGAGAAACCATTGAATAAGGAGAGTTACATGACCAACAATCCATGTTAGAAAGGTTACTCTGTCTATGGAGAATGGGTTAGAGGGGAAGAAGACTAGAGGCAGGCAGACTAGCTAGGTTGGTATTGAAATAATATAGGAAAGAATTAATGATGGCCTAGAATGAAACATCTACAGTCAGGGCATAGAGAAGAGGACAGAATCATGAGATAGTTAAGAAATAGAATCAACAAGATGTTAGTGATGGATTGACTTCGATGGGTGAGGAAGAAGGGTGTCTCAAAGATAACTTCTAAGTTTCTGGCTTGAATAAGTAGGTGAATAGTGATACCATTTTACTGAAATGGAGAAACTGAAGAAAATGCATATTTGAGGGGAAGAATATGAGTTCAGGTAGGATAGGAAGAGTTTAAGATGCCTGTGAGACATCCAAGGGGAGAAGTCAGAGAGAGTTGGTCATATAAATCTGGAGCTTAAAAGTGAGGTCAAGGTCGGTGACAAGATTTGGAAGTTGTCAGCATATAGATGGTATTTAAAGCCATGTGATTCAATGATATCACCTAGGGAGAGAGTATAACTAGAAGAGGGCAGAGTGCTGAGCTGTGGAGTCGTCCAACATTTATAGATCAGGTAGTGAAGTAACAGCCATCAGAGGAGAAAGTCTTACTAGAGACATAGGAGAAAAATCAGAATAGTGTTATATTCTAACAATAGTTGAGGATGGTGGCCAAGGGATACATATTTCAAGATGGAGTAATCAACATTATCTGATGCTGCTGAGAAGGACGAAAAGTGACTACTGGGGTTAATGACAGGATAGTCATGGATTCCTTGATTTTAGTAAGAATGCACTGGACTAAGGAGTGAGAGGAAAGTTAGGAAATGGAAACAGTCAATACTCACAACTTATTCAAGAGATTTGGCAGAAAAGGGGAAATGAAAGAAGAGACTAGTTGGTTGGACATATGAGGTCAAGTGAGATTGGATTTCCTTGTTTATTTTTAAGTTGGGGGAGCCTTTGCAATGTTTAAATGCAGGAAGGGAGCAATAGAAAAGGAGAGAAGGAGAAAGGAGATAATCAGTATAGTGGGGTCCCCACAAAGGGGGCAGGGTTAGCCTTAGAGAGGAGGGGGACTTCTTTTCCATTGTAACACTAATGAAGAAGCAAAAGTATCAGTGTAGATTCAGATAAATTTGTAGATTTAATGGTGCAAAGCTGGGGCAGTTTCCTTTTGAACCTTTTATATTTACTGTGGAGTAGTAGGAAATGAGACCATTTGCTCAAGGTTTGAGGGCATAGGGGTTTGACGAGAGTGGAGAAAATAATTTTGAGAACGGGAGATCCAGCTAAGTAAGTAAACTAGAATCATGAGGCAGTGTTGAGAGCAGGTTGGTGGTTCTTCTGACACTGTTCAGTGGACTGAGGGCAGATGCGGACAAGGGAGGTGGTTAACTTATCCAGGGTTTTGCCGGGTGGGTGTGAAAGAAGTTCAAGGATCCAGAGAGCTGGGGATGTGATGGATCATTGAATCCAGGCTTGTTATGGAGAGAAGTGAAGGCAGGTAGAGGCTATGGATAGGGTAAAAATAGAGGGCTCAATGGACAGGTAGTCTCAATGATGTTGAAGAACCTCATTGTCTTGAAAATGATAGAGATCCTGCAGCAGAAGGATAGGAACTTGTGGTCAGAGAGTAGGGTCAAAAATTGTAATTTTAGGGAAGGAGCAGTTTCTGGTACTGACCAAGTCAAGGGTGTGGCTGTGAGAGCAGATGGCTGAGGTAACGTGGAGGAGGAGAAGATTATTGGAAATAGAACTGAAGGGTCAGGGTGTTGGTTAGATCATCTATACAGCCATGGATGTCACCCAACCTGATAGCAAGATATGTTGTATAAAGGAAGTTAAGGACCTAAAGTTTTCAATGAATGGCAGAGGAGGGAGAGGGTGGGGGAGCGGTGGTGAGAAAGTGACTGGGAAGTTGGTGTATGATAACAAGAATGGTTATAAGGCTATTTAGCTGAATGCTATGAGCTTTAAAGTAGCAATGGTTATATGGAATCTGGAGTCAGAATGCCTGACCTTGAATTCTGACTCCACCATGGAGTGACGATTGTCAAGTTACTTAACCTCTGTGCCTCAGTTTTTTATTTGTAAAATGGGTATAATAATAGCACCTACCTCATAGGCTTGTTAAGAAGATCAAATAAGTTAATGGCTGAAGAACATTTAGAACAGCACCTTGCCCCTAGTAATCGCTGTGTGTGTCAATTTTTGTGTAGTGTTCTTCTTTACAGAAGGCTGGGTACCCATCTCTGATTATATTCAGATATAAGATCTCAACCAGCTACAGACATCCCATTTGTCAGCTTGAGGGTTTTTTTTTTCCTGCCTTCCGTGACCTATTTTTACCAGGGCTGTGCTGAGTACATCAGCAGTGAGGTCTTCAGACCCAGGTAATAAGCAGGGAAGCTATGTTTTCTGAAGCCCACTTTGTTGAGCAAGAGACTGATGGGAAATATATCAGCTGTATCCTCAAAGGCTGTATCGGTAATGAGGGACATTATCATAAACAGAGTCACCTGACAGGAGCTTCATCAGCACCTTTAGAGCCACATTAAACAATGTAGTGTAACTATTGCCAATGGCCATTTTCCTATTTGGAAACAACAAAGTAACCAGCCAGGCCCACGGTATGAGAATCTTGAACTGCATAGCAAAGCAAGGATGTTGAGTAGGGAGGTAAGACGGTCAAGCCACTCCCAGGAATATGCTCTGTGAAAGACAGTTACATATCCTTGTAAACCAGTAATAGTCTTGGAGGGTACAATTGGAGGATGCCATTGTGATTTGACATTTTAGAGCATGTCCAAAGCAAGTATTTGTTCTCTAGTGCCCCCAAAAGATGCCAATGTCAGGTGATTCTAATAGAATCACAGACTCAGATGTGGAAGAGGCCTTAGAGATCAAGGTGTGCCTTATGGCAAAGGTTATATAACATACTCAGTGGTCTACAGTTTCCTCAATTGTTGGGGGAAGTTGGGAACTCTGAAACCAAATAATATAACCATCCTTACCCCTACTCTCATATTGCAGTCATTCATTAATTTGACAAATAATTATTGACTGTGCTATATCATTGAACAAAAGAGACAAAGATCCCTATCCTTGAGGAATTCACAGTAGGGGGAAAGTAGGAGGGAATACATAGCAGTGTATTCAACCACAAGAATCATGTTTAATTTATTTCAAAAGTAATGAGTTACTGGGGCCGGCCCGGTGGCGCAAGCGGTTAAGTGCGCGCGCTCCGCTGCGGCGGCCCGGGGTTCGCTGGTTCGGATCCCGGGTGCGCACCGACGCACTGCTTGGTAAGCCGTGCTGTGGCGGCGTCCCATATAGAGTGGAGGAAGATGGGCACCGATGTTGGCCCAGGGCCGTCTTCCTCAGCAAAAAAAGAGGAGGATTGGCGGATGTTAGCTCAGGGCTGATCTCCTCACAAAAAAAAAAAAAAAAAAAAAAAAAAGTAATGAGTTACTTCATTTTTATCCATCAAGATGAAACAGGACTATATTGGAAGAGAAACAAAGCTTTTGCCAACAAAGCATGGTATCTGGTTCCCCGCATTTCCCCAATAAGTGCCTAGTGCTGAAAATGCACATTTTATACCTCTCTATCAAAATGTGTTCTTTGGTAAAGATCTGGTAAAATAACTTTGAGCACTTCTGGCCTATCCCAGAGACACATTTTAACAATGGTGAGTACCTTAAGTCAAAGGTAGAAAGGTGGAATTTTAGGCACTAGTAAGCTGGGAGGGGGTATGTATCTTGAGGACCAGGAATCTTCTCTTCAGTCTGGCTCTGCATATTGGTCCCTTTTTTGAGCCAGATACTGTGCTAGATCCTAGATTTGAATAAGACAGTTCCTGGTTTCAAGAAGCTCAAGATGTATAGGAGGAAAATAAACACTGCAAAAGATAATGGCAACACGATTAGTGCTACATCAGTGGTGTGGGCAAAGTAGTGGGAGTCTAGAAGAGAAAGAGTGACTAATTCCTAACTCTGTCTGTGAGAGTCAGGGAAGGCTTCATGGAAGAGGTGATGTTTTAACTGGAACTTAAAGGATGAATGAGAGTGTGCTGGAGAAAGAATATAGGGAAGATGTTCTATGCAGAGAGAACAACATGTGCAAAAATATGGATCCGTGAAAGGATTTACTAAAAGCATACATATTTTCTAGCGATGTTTACTCTACTATAGCTGGAGCACAGGATGTGCGTGGGGAAGGTGTGGCAGGAGATGAAATGGAAGAGGGAGGGTGTCAGATTGCCAAGTAATTTGTATACCATACTAAAGAGTTTGGCAGTGGAGAATCAACAGAGATCTTTAAAAGCAAAGTGGATATGTGATCAAATGTGTTTGGTTTTATTTTTGAGAGAACAGGATTGGTAGCATGATGGAGAATGAGGGAGAGACTAGAGGGACATGGAGCTAGTTAGCGAGCATCTGAACTAAAGTAGTATCTGTGACAGAAAGGATTGAAGAGACATTTTTGAGGCAGGATTGACAGGATTTGGTAATTATTTGGAAATACAGAGTGAAGCAGAAAGAAGAGGAAAGGATCATATTAATGTTGGCTGTGTCGATATTAACCAAAATGAGGTATACTGAAGGACGCAGGCTTAAGGGGGATTAAGATGAATTCGTTTTGAGATGGCTGTGGGACATTCAGCTAGGCAGTCAGAAATTTGGCTCTGGGCTTCAGGAGAAACCCAGAAGAAAACCGTATCTTGAAAAACAAGTGTGAAATGTTCCAGATAGATAAAGTATAGTGAAGATTGAAAACAGGCCATGGGAGTTGAGCAATAAAGGAACCTTAACAAGAGTGGTTTTAGTGCAGTCGTGGGAGCAGAAATAAGATTGCATTGGTTTGAAGTTGAAATAAGAAAAGTTAGAAACAAAGAGATTTTTAAAGAATAAAAAAGAGAGTAAAATTAATATCGAATGAATTAAAATAAAAAAGCAAGTCGAAAGTATTAATTAGGAAAAAAGAGTTATTTTTAATTGACAAAAGCTAAAATATACAATAAACATATGTCATAAACTTCTATACACCAAGTAATGTAGCATGGCAGTTTATGAGACAAAGACGATTACAAGGAGAAAATGACAAAATTATTATCCTAGTGGGAGACGTTAACATACATATATGAGAATTAGTTTTGACTGCATGTAAAGAAAAACCTAAAATAGCCAGGGATTAAACTGGATAGAGGCTTATTTCTTCCTTATGGAAAAGAAATCTGGATATAGATATTCCAGAGTTTTATATCTTGTTATTCTGCCATCATTAGTGTATTGCCTTATAATCAAAAATGGCTGCTTGAACTCCAGCTATCATATCTACATTCCATGTAGGAGGAAGGGAGAAGAAGAGGAGCTGCCCCCGCCACACACTTATATCACAGTAACCAGAACTTAGGCAGGTGGGAGCTGTAAGGGAGGCTGGAGAGTAGTCTTTCATTTGGGGTGGTGATACGCCCAGCTACAAGTCAGGCAGGCCTCTGCTACCAAGAAGAAAGGGAAGAACGGATGTTGGTTTGGCAAGTAGCAGCCTCTGCATTATAAGTGTCTTGGTCTTTGACAGATCAAATAGAGAAAAAAGAAAAAACTAAATTAAATAATATAATTAATAAGTTTGACTCTATACATATATCTATATTTACTACTTTATACCCTGCATAGAACACACATTTTTACTAAATACTCATGAAATATTTACAAAAATATTTTAAGACCGCAAAGGAAACTTCAATATCTTACAAAAAGCAGAAGTGGTTTAGGACATAATCTCACATTCTCTGATCACAACTCAATGTGCCTAGATGGTAAAAACCAAAGGTAAATAAATAAGCAAATTCAAACCACGTAGAACGTAAAAAACTTACTCAAATAATTTTTGGATCAAAGATAAAACTTCAGGGGCCGGCCCCGTGGCTTAGCGGTTAAGTGTGCATGCTCCGCTACTTGTGGCCTGGGTTCGGATCCCGGGTGCGCACTGACGCACCACTTCTCTGGCCATGCTGAGGCCACGTCCCACATACACCAACTAGAAGGATGTGCAACTATGACATACAGCTATCTACTGGGGCTCTGGGGAAAAAAAAAAAAAGAGGAGGATTGGCAATAGATGTTAGCTCAGAGCCGGTCTTCCTCAGTAAAGAGAGGAGGATTAGCATGGATGTTAGCTCAGGGCTGATCTTCCTCACACACACACACACAAAAGATAAAACTTCAATTAAATACTATTTATATAATGATGAATGTAACATATTAGCAATTTAGAGAAAACATCTAACACTTTATTCAAAGGAGAATTCACATAATCTTTTGTCAAGCAAGAAAGGAAAAAAATCATGAAGCTAGAAAAGGAAAAATAAAAGAAAATTAGGAAAGCACGAGTAATTATTATAGATGAAATAAGAAATGAAAGAGAAAACAGAAACCCAGAAAAACCGATAAGTAAATCTAAGGGCCAGATTTTCAAATGACACATAAGTGACAAATCCCCAGCAAGAGTAATCAAGAATATAAAAGGAAAAAAAGAATAAAGAAAAAGAAAGCACGACATTAGAAATGTTATGTAGTGGGTTGAATAGTGTCCCCCCCAAATTCATGTTTATTTGGAACATCAGAATGTGACATTACTGAAAATAGGGTCTTTGCAGATATAATTAAGATGAAGTCATACTGGCGTAGCATGAGCCCTAAATCTAATGACTGGTGAACACACAGAAAAATACAGAGAGACACAGGGAAGAGGGCCATGTGAAGACAGAGGCAGTGATTGGAGTTATGCTGACATAAGCCAAGGAATATCGGAAGCCCCCAGAAGCTGGAAGAAGCAAGGAAGAATTTTCCCCCTAGAACCTTTGGAGGGAATAGAGCCCTGTAGAAAACCTTGATTTTAGACTCTGGCTTCCAAAACTGGGAGAGAATAAATTTTAGTTGCTTTAAGCCCCCAGTTTGTGACACTTTGTTATGGCAACCTTAAGAGACTAATATGCATAAAATTGAAGGCTAAATATATTATAGGAACTGTTCTAAGCGTTTCACACTTTTACATATGTTACCTAATTTCATCCATGCAACACCTAGTGAAGTAGGTGCTATTTTACAGATGAAAATAATGAGTGTTGAAGTAATTTGTCCAAGGATTCAAACCTAGATAGATTGATTTCAGTCTGTGGTCTAAATCACTACAATTAACTTCCTCCAAGACATGGTACAGACATAGTAGGTTTAAAGAGGGAGTTGGGGAGGGGGAGAGAGAATGTTATACATTTAAAAGCCTGGGGATATTATAAAAATTGACCCAAGAAAAGTAGAAAATTAATAACCATGGAAAACATTGTCAAATAACTATCAATTTTTTCCATTACAAACCAAACAATAAAACAAAACAAAAAAACAAACTGAAATAATACCACATAGAGTTCCTTTGGTGAGTTCTTTCAACCATTGAAGAAAGGATTTGTGGAAGGCAATTTGACTGTGTATTTTAAAAGTTTAAAAACATTTATAGACTTTAAATTCTAGTAATTTAGTCCAAGGAAATATGGCTATAAATCTACAATGTTTAATGCAAGGTACATCAATTATAATCATAATATTGTTTGTAATTTGGAGACAACCTAAGTGTGTAATTGTCGGGGATTAACTAGGCAAATTATAGTTTATCTTTAAAACAAAATATAATATAGTCGTTAACAATGTAGAGCGTATAGTTATGGACATTGAAATATGTTTTTTAAACATTTTTCCCCAGCTTTATTGAGGTATGATTGCAAAATAAAAATTACATATGTTTAGGTTGTACAACATGATTTTTTAAGGTGTACAATGTGATGATTTAATATACGTACATAAGGTGAGGTCTGGAAGAGTCCTGAGTCCAGGAGTTTCTCTCTCCATGGAGTTGGGGTACACCACACTCCTGGCACGAGGATGTGTTCACCAACTTGGAAGCTCTCCAAACCCCACAGTTTAGGGATTATTACAGATGCATCATCATGTAGGCATGATCAATTATCAACTCAATATCCAGCCCCTCTTCCCTCCCCAGAGGATGGGGATGGAGCTGAAAGTTCCAAGCTTCTAATAATGGCTTGGTCTTTCTGGTTACCATCCCCCATTTTGAAGCTATCTAAAGAGCCCACCAAGAGTCTCCTCATTAGAGAAAAAAAAAATGCTTCTCTCACCCAGGAAGTTCCAAGGGATTTAGGAGCTCTGTGAAAGATGCTCCTATCACCCCCATCACTCAGGAAATTATGTGTTTTAGGAGCACTGTATCAGAAACAGGGAGCAGGGACCAAATATATTTCTTATTATGTCACACATGTTACTGGCCAGCATCTGGCATGATTTATATCTGTTTAAAATGATGATGAGTTAATGTAAGATATTTTCATAGCATTTCTCTTTACTGCTTGCTAAGTCAGCTTTCTTGAGTTATGTTTATAGAAAGTTCATGATATAGCTAACTTCAGTTCTAGGATGGCAGTTATCAGTCTCCATTTGATGCCAAACCAAGAGCAAAATTTTACTCTTTTTTTTGAAATGGTCTTGGTCATCAAAATAGGATCTTTGCAAGGATATTTTATGTAGGCGACATAAATTATTTTTAGGTAGAAAAGACTTCATTACATAGGTCAAGAGTTCTCACATATGTACATAAAGCTTAGGGTTTTTTAGAACTTGGAAGCTCATTAACATGTAAGACAAGTCCTCAAACTTAGCAGTTTCCCTTTTTCTGAAGAAAACATCAAAAACTCTATATTACTGGAGAACAGAAAAAAACACTAATATCTGAACATAGGGGCTGAAAAGCATGTTAAAAATGCTTTTCAGCAAATTGAAACATAACTCTTTTCATCCTGCACACAGACAGTGAATTCAGTATACACTAAAATTTGTATATCCACATTCCAGTTCTTCTGTAAAACCTATTGACTAATGCCCAGGACTCACTGAGCGCTTGTAGCTCATAGACTCCTCTCTATTAAGTCAGAATTCTCTTGTTGCCACCAGTTAAGAGGTGTAAGAGTCAAGATAGAGTTGTATTTGTTTCCAAACTTGTTTAGGCCAATTGAACTTGCTATTGTTATTCCATAATTTAATTTTTATATTATGACAACCAATGGAACATGAATACAACAGTAAAATTATTGTTTCTATAACAACCAAGTTGAATAAACACATAGAGACAGAGATTGGATTGGTGGTTACCAGAGGGGAAGGGGGGAGGGAGGAGGGCGAAAGGGATCATTCGGCACATGTGTGCGGTGATGGGTTGTAATTAGTATTTGGGTGGTGAACCTGATGTAATCTATGCAGAAATAGAAGTATAATGATGTACACCTGAAATTTATACAATGTTATAAACCAATGTTACTGCAATAAACAAAAAATTAAAAAATAAAATAAAATAAAATAAAACATATGAAAATGCAAAGAAAAAAACAATATTAGGAATAAAATAAGGGATTTAAATAGAGATATAGCAGAGATTAAAGAATATTATAAAGTACTTCATGCTAAAACTGTTGAAAAATTAGATGAAATGAATAGATTTTTAGAAAAATATAAATTACCAAGATGACTCAATAAAAAAAGAAATATTTTAATTAACTATGATAACATTCAAGGAACTTATTCACAAGTGGAAAAATATCCCTACGGGAAAACACCAGACCCAGATGGTTTAACCATCTTATACAAAATATTTTAGAGGAAAGAAAAAGTGGGGGCAATCCTTAAATCATTTTATAAGGTCAGTATATAAATATGATGCCAAACCAGAGAAAGACAGTATGTGGAAGGAGAATTAGAGGTCAAACTCATTCATAAATATAGATAACAAATTTTAATGAACATACTTAAAAAATTGAGACTAGCAATATTTAAAAAGGTAGTTCATTGAGATCTAGATCAATGTATTTCAGACATGCAAGGGTTTATTTCAGAAATGCTATGAAAATAAATTTTAAATCCCTCCATGAGAATTCTTGACTTATTCCATAATATATTAGAAAATCTATTAATTTAATTCACCACATTAACATATCATCTCAGTAGATATAGTAAAAGCATTTGATAAGAATTTAACATATATCCATGATATGCAAATTTGGCATGGAAGGAAACTTCTTTAATTTGATAAAGGAGACCTAGAAAACACCGTAATGCCGACATCATACTTGAGGTTGAAATTTCAAAGGCATTCCTTTGAAATTAGAGATGAGACAGGGATGCCTACTAACACCATTTCTCTTCAATTGTTTACAGGATATCTAAGCTGGAAAACTAAGACAAAATAAAGAAATGGAAGTTATAAGGATTTAAAAGGAAGAAACAAGCTATAATTTTTTCTAAGATTTTATGACTATCACTTTCCTCAGGTTATATGACACTTTTATTTATTTCTGGGAATAGGAAGGGGTTATTTGAAAAAAAAACCATTTAAAGAACTAACAGTTGTAAATAAAATGTTATTTAAAATCTTCTTAAAGGCAATGAAGAGCTTACTAGATATTAATCAATTACAGGCCAAAATCTTAGATGACAGTGGGAAAAGGGAGATATAAGCTGAGCTCTGAAGCCACTTTTATCCTTGAGGAATTTGCCAAGACAGGTGATACTCTCAAGGTGGCAGGTGGGACAGAAGTTATTATCCAGGGCCTGCCTATGGTGAGGAGACTAGCAGGAGACTTTATAAAAGTGAACCCCAAAGTGCTATACTCTTGAGTAAGGGTGAATCAGAAGTATATCCCACCAATTCCACTCACTTAGAGAAGCTGCCTTGGCACTGAACAAAATATGGGGATAAAAGGACTAGTCCCTAAGAAATTGTTAACACAAGCTGGTCTTCACACCTATTTTCAGTCGAAATTCATCACCTGGTTGGACAAACATTTTCAAGAAATGAATGTAATTTAAAGTGGTATCTAACAGGTAGGGCCCCTAGGTCCTTGGCAGAAGCAAACACAAATATTCTCTGGAGGAAAGTATCTTCATCCTAACCCTCAAAGAATATCTACAAATGAAAACACAACATACCAAAACTTATGGGATGCAGCAAAAGCAGACTTCAGTAGCAAATTTATAGCTGCAAATACTTACATTAAAAAAGATCTCAAGTCAATAACCTAACTTTACACCTCAAGGTACTAGAATAAAGAAGAGCAGACTAAACCTAAAGCTAACAGAAGGAAGGAAATAATAAAGATTAGAGCAGAGATAAAGCAAATAGAGAATAGAAAAACAATAGAATCAATGAATCCAAAAGTTAGTTCTTTGAAAAGATCAACACAATTGAAACATTTTAGTAGATTGACTAAGGAAAAAGAGAAAGTGCAGATAACTAAAATCATAAAAAGTGGAAAGTGGAAAGTGGAAACAACACTACTGACTTTAACTAAAGAGCAAATGAAACCCAAAGTAAGCAGAAGAAACAAAATAACGAATACAAGAACAGAAGTCAATGAAGAAGAAAATGGAAAACAATAGAGAATTACTGGAACCAAAAGCTAGTTCTTTGAGAATATCAAAAATTGGATAAACATCTAGCCAGATTCATGAAGAAAATAGAGAAGACATATAAATTAACAATATCAGAAATGAGATAGGCAACATCACTAAAGAGTTTCTACAGATACTGAAATGATAATAAGAATATTAGAATAACATGCAAATAAGTTCAACAACTTAGATGAACTGGGCACATTCCTTGGAAGACATAAACTACGTAAGCTCACTCAACAAGAAATAGATAGAGTGACTAGCCCTATACCTACTAAATAAATAAAATTTTTAGTTAAAAATCTTCCTAGAAAGAAAATTACAGGATCAACTGGTTTCACTGGTAACTTTTACCAAACATTTAAAGAAGAAATGAAACAATCCTAAACAAACTCTTCCAGGAAATTGAAGAGGAAGGAATGCCTCCCAGTTTATTCTAGGAGGCCAGCATTACCCTGATACAAAAACCAGACAAAGAAATCACAAGAAAACTAGAGATCAATATTCTTATCAACATAGATGCAACAATTCTGAACAAAATTTTAGTAAGTTGTCTCCAACAATATATAAAATGATAGTACTTCATGACAAAACAAATTCAAGACTGGCTTAACATTATGTCTATTAATATAATTCACCATATTAAGAGATGAAAAACAAAAAACCATATAATCATCATAATAGACTCAGATAAGATTTGACAAAATCCACCATGCATTCCTGGTAAAAATTCTCATCAAACCAGAAATAGAAGGAAATTTTCTTAAACTGATAAAGTGCACCAGCAAAAAGACTATGGCTAACGTTATATGTAAATGTGAAAGACTCATTGTTTTCGCCCTGAGATCATGAACAATGTGACGATGTCATCTTTTACCACTTATATTCAACAGTAGACTGGCAGTTCTATCTATTGCTATAAGGCAAGAAAGAAGAATCCTGATAGGAAAGGAAGAACTAAAACTAAAACTGTCATTATTTTAAGGCTATATGATCTTCTATGTAGAAAATCTGATGGAATCTACAATAAAAGCTACTAGAACTAATAAGTGAGTTTAGCAGAGATTCAGAATAGAAGATTAACGTACAAAAATCAGTTGTATTATATATACTAGCAACAATCAGAAATTGCAATGGAAAAAACAATGCCGTTTAGAGTAGCATCAAAATATGTTAAATACTTAGGGATTAATCTGACAAAAGAAGTGCAAGACCTGAACTATGAAAACTAAAAAGCATTGCTGAGAAAAATTAAAGGAGACCTAAATAAGTAGAGAGATACACATTGTTTTAATGAATCAGAAGGAAGATTCAATATTATTAAGATTTTAATTGCATACAGTTTTATCTACAGATTCAACACAATCCCAATCAAAATGCTGGTAAGCTTTTTTTTCTGGGGGAACTGACAAGCTTATTCTGAAGACTGTGGTATTGACATAAAGACAGACAACTAGATTGATTTTTGCCAGCATCCATAAAACTGTGGCAGGCCAACTTGTCAGCTTGCAAATAGGGCAAAATCTCAGATCCTTCACAGTTCTTGACATGGGGGCCTTCAAAGTTATTTGTAATGATACGTTTCATAAACTGGGTTGTGAGTACATGCGTGATCATTTAATGTTTATCCTTTATATCTTACATATACATTATATATTATTTTGTACGATATATTTAATTATAAAAATAAAAAATACTAAAATGATTTGGAAAAACTCAGTAAATCCATGCCACTAAAAGTGTTGCTGTCAAACCAAATGAGGTTATAACAACTATAAATAATTGGAAATAAGACCATAAAATCTAGAAGGATTCTTCACTCCATATGCTTTACAAGTGTCGGTAGGTTCTTACCCCATGTTAAAGGAACTGAAACAAGAAATTATTGATGACACTTATGGGTGACATGTATACAAGAAAAATGATAATGTAGGCCTTGGTCCTACATCAAAATCTCGGGAAGTGAATGTACATTTATGTTTTAAGTTAAAATTAAATATCTAAGGTATATATGCCTCCTTTATTATTGTTTTCTGCCTTAAAGGAGATTTTTAAATTAGTCAACCATCTATTTGTCTCTATTGCATTGGTAAAAGGGCTTGTACCATATTTTAATTAATTAATGTAGCAAACAAATCCTTGGGTGAATATTGCTTGGATGTTCAGCTTTTCATTTAAATAAAAGCTCAAGATCTTGGGAAGAACTTCAAAGCTCCATGGCACCCAGGGACTTATTTTCAGCTCTGAGTGCAACAGGAAACCTGACATTGAATTTGGCCAAAATTTAGCCATTCAAGGGGACAGGATAAGTTTATAGGCAATTGCATATGAGATTCAGGTGAAAAAGCAGAACTTCAATAATGAGACCTGGTATTTCTATAAATTTAACTTAATAAGTGTCTTTTATTTTCCCTTGACTATTCGTGTCTTAGAATTTTTCAAGTTGCTCCATGTTTCCCTCTTTCCTGACAGGTGGATAGCAGGAAAGGCAGGTATAGAGTAAGATAAAGAGAGATATTAAAGAGAGAAAGGTAGAGAAAATTTGAGAAGAAAGAGGAAGAAGTAAGGAGGAGAGAAGGAAGGAGCCAACCAGGAAAATAAATACGTATAGCAGGACAGAGATAATAAGTAGAGGGAATTAAAAAGCAGGAGTAGGAAGACTGTGTCTATGGTGACAATGGTGAATTCTAATAAGAATTTCTACTATTTATGATGCCCTTTCTATTTACCAGGCACTTTTCCTTATATCATTTAATCTGTATAACAACATTATGAAGTAGCTCCTATTATTCCCATTTTGTAAATGAGGAAACAGAGGCCATAAGAAGTTAAGTACCTTGCTCCAGAGTGGAGGAATCTGGATTTGAATCCAGGTCTGTTTGTCTCTAGAACCGATAGTTTTTCCGTTTATCAGGCTACCTCTATATGATGCTGAAACACCAGGTTAAAAGGCAAAAGCTTATGCTAAACAGGTTTATTTGCCATCACATAAACAGAACACACAGCACAAAATAACCTAGCTTTTGTTTCCCTTCATTACCTCTCCTTATGCTCCTCACAAGGGAGATAAGCAGGCAGGCAGGCAGAAAAATAAAGCTCTAACCTCAGTTTTCATGTTTACTGGAGCTTGCAGGTCAAGCAGACAGCTTACCTCCCTCTGATCTTACGGAGGGCTTAATTAAGCCCAGTTCACTCATAGAAACTTGGTCCAAACTAGTGTTTCCTAACTTTTTGGGAGTTGTGAACCCCTTTCAGATTCTGAAGAAAGCTAAAGACTCTCTCTCCAGAAATATACACATACAAGCAAATTTTTGCATAACAATTCAGGAGTTTCATAGGCCCCCTCAAAGTTTTGAGGTTTGCATCTGAGATGAAAATCCTAGGATCTGGAAGTGCAAAGAGAGTGATAGGGAAATCTAAGACAGAGGATGAGCACCAAGCTTAGCACTCTGGCTCTACCCAAACTTTGTTAAGTCCTTTCAAATGCAAGGTTGGATGTGGTTGTTTTCTCTTCCATTTTAAGGCATATCCCTATGAAAATTTGATATGAGAAGTTAAGCTTAAATTCCTACCTTGACTCAGATTTGGTGATTGATTTACACTAAGAAAGATGATAAGTTCCATCATAGCATTAAATTCTTTGTATATACCAGTGCCCACTGGTGGTCAGGGAAAAATCTTTTGCCTTGTGTATTTGGATGTTAGAGATGGCTATTACTTCCTGGAGGAGGATAGCTCACTCTGAATTTCAAAATACAGTCTTCTTTCTAGACATTGCTTACTTTCAATTTTGATTTTTCAAAACTCATTTATTCCACTAAAATTTTGATGAGGGCTTGCTGGAGTTCATGGCGAAATAGTGGCATATAGGAAAGAATTCTGGACAAAGACTCAAGGACCTGCCACTAACTTGCTGTGTTATTGTTATTGAAGGTAAGGCACATTTCCTTTGTGTCCTCAATATTTTTATCTGTAGCATGAGGGGATTGTACTATTATCAGTGCTTTTCAAATCTCTTTAAAAATTTTTTAGTAGTGAAAACCTTTTTTCAGTGGAAGTCTTATGAAGAATGTGAATACATAAACTGATAAAAGTAGAGCTGTTGTGATAAAAAAATTGATAATGGTGATGACAAGGAATCAGACTCCCTCCTTCCTTCTTAACCTCTCTTCACATCACCAACACACCTCTGAAGCACATCCATAAAGCGTGGTTTGAAAACAGTTGATCTAGAGAGCAACAGCATGTAATGGTCAAGAGCATGTGCTTTGGAGTCAAGCATGTATGGATTCTAGTCCTGGCTTCACTACTTAATAGCTCTGTGCCCTAGGGAAAACTATGTAATCCCTCTGTACCTCAGTTTCCATGTCTGACAAGTGAGGATGATAAATAGCTCTTATCGCATAAGGTGGTTGTAAAGATTTAATGAGTTAACACATGCAAAGTGATTAGTCCAGTGTCTGGCACGTGGTAAGTGCTCAATAAATGTTTGCTATTGTTATTATTGATCTATACCCTTTTAAACAAAGGCTTGGCTCACAAAATATTAGGTCATCCACCTTTCCCATATCTGCTCTCTTGCTCAATAACTTCTTCCTTCTTATTCCATGCTAGAGCTGATGTAACTAAAATATTAAGCAGGAGCTCCCAATCTCTCTAATATTTTAGCTATACCACAATAACTACAACAAGTGGATGTAGTGAAAAATTAGTCACATAGCAGATTGTTTAACCTATACATGGATTTTCATTTTTAGCTGTGGAGTGCTTTTAATTTTTAAAATAAAATGTTACTCTGAAATTCAGTATGTAAAGCAGATAAGAGTGGAGCTGCTCTGATTGAAGCAGGATGGAAGAGACAGCATTACCTCCTATGTCTTCTCAACCCTCTACAATACTCCCCCATACACACATGCACTCTGGAGAACTCAGAGGAACTCCAGTGCTCTGTGGAACAGTGTTTGAAAACCACTGGACCTTTCCAAATTTTAGGTTCTGTGGAAATAATTAATTTCAGACTTGGAAATACAGTTTGAGATTTTCCATGCTCCCACAACTTCAAGGAAAATATAGATCCTAGAAAAAAATATATAGATCCCTACAGATCATTCTTACAGCCATTAGATGGCAAAGTTAAGCCTCCATGTCCTGCTACTGTGATTCATCTTGAGTCTATCTGCTCTGAACTCCTATAGTACTTTAAAAAAAAAAGCTTTATGGAAGTGTAATTGGCATACATAAACTGTACATATTTAAAGTGTACAATTTAATACATTTTCACACATGTCTATACCTGTAAAATGATTACTACCATAAAGATAGTGAACTTATCCATCATCTCCCAAAGTTCCAACAGGCCCCTTTAGAATCTCCTCCCAGCCCGCAGGTAACTGCTTTTGATCACTATATGTTAGTTTACATTTCCTAGATTTTTATATAAATGCAATCATTCAGTATGTGCTCAATTTTGTCTGGCTTCTTTAACCCAACATAACTATTTTGAGATACATCTAAGTGTTGTAGTGTGTATCAATGACTTATTCCTTTTTATTTATGAGCAGTATTTCGTTGTATGGATATACAACAGTTTATCCATTCACATATGAATGGCCAGTTGAGTTTTTTCCATTGTTTAACTATTACAAATAAAGTTGATATGAGCATTCATATACAAGTTTTTATATGGACAAATGCTCTCTTTTCTCTTGGACAAATACCTGGGAGTCGAACGGCTGAATAATATCATGGTTGTATTTTTAACTTTTAACATTTTGAAAAATTGCCTGTTTTCCAAAGTGGTTGTACCACTTTAAATTTCCATCAACATGGTATGAGAGTTCCAATTGTTGTGCATCCTCACCAACATTTAGTAAGATCAGCTTTTTTCATTATAGGCGTTCTAATAGGTGGGTAGTGATATCTCATTTGGGTTTTAATCTGCATGTCCTTAGTGATTCATGATGTTGAACATCCTTTTATGTGCTTATTGGTCATTTGTATGTTTTCTTTTTTGAAGCACCTGTTCAAATTTTTTGTCCATTTAAAAAATTGAGTCAATATTTTCCTTATTATTGAGTTTTGAGGGTCATTTATCAAATATGCTTTGCAATGATTTTCTGCCAGTCTGTATCTTGTCTTTTTATTCTCTTACAAGTGTCTCTTAAAGAGGAAATTTTGATGAAGTCCAATTTATCAATTATTTTGTATGGATTGTCCTTTTGGTATTGTATCCAAGAAATCTTTGCCTAACTCATGGTTACAAAAGTATTTTATTATGTTTTCTTCTAAAAGTTTTAAGGTTTTAAGTTTTACATTTAAGTCTGTGATCCATTTTGAATTAATTTTTGTATATGGTGTGAGATAGGGATTTAAGTTATTTTTTTGCATATGAACATCCAATTTTTTGCCCAGCTTCCCCTAATGTAAATACCTTACATAAACATCGTACAATGATCAAAACTAAGAAATTAACATTGGTACAACACTATTAACTATAGAATTTATTCAGATTTCTCCTGTTTTCTACTAATGTTTAATGTTTCAGAATCCAAACCAGGATACCACATTGCATTTAGTTGTCATTCCAATCTGTGACAGTTCCTCAGTGTTTCTTGTCTCTCATGACTTTGACACTTTTGAAGAGTCATGGTCAAGTATTTTGTTGAATGCCCATCAATTTGGGTGTATGATATTTTCTAATTATTAGACTGAGGTTATGGATTTCAGGAAAGAATACCACAGAGGTGAAATACTCTTCTCATCATGTAATATCAGGGGGTTGCATGATATCAAAATGACTTATCGTTGGTGATGTTAACATTGATCACTTGGTTAAGGTGGTGTCTGCTAGATTTCTCCACTGTAAAGTTACTATTTTTCTGTTTCCATACTCTGTTCATTGGAAGAAAGTCACTAAATCCAGCCAACATTCAAAAGGGGAGGAATTAAACTCCCTCCATCTCCAGAAAGGGAAGAGTATCAAAAAACTTGTGGATATATGTTAAAACCACCACAGAAATTAATAAATATTTTGGTAAATATACTTGGGGGCTATGTAAATATCCTGTTTTTCCTTAAAGTTTTACCCACTAATTTTTGCATTATTAGTGGATTTTGTCTGCAGCAATTGTTATTGTGGTATTTTAATAGTTATTTTCTATTTTCCCCATTCCTTCCACATTTATTAATTTGAGTTATTCAGTAAGGAAGTGTTGCTACTTCTCTCCCATTTATTTATTCAGTCATTTATCTTAGTATGAATTCATAAATATTTGTTTTATCCTTTGGGTTATAATCAAATACTACCATTACTTAGCTTGTTGCTCAAATTGTTCAAGTTCTGGCCATTGGAAGCTGTTTCATGTCAGTTCCTGTGTCCCTTTGACATGCCCCCATCTTTTGTTTTTCTAAGCACTTCTTACTTTTTGGCACTACAAGAGGCCCACCTTGTGCTTTCTTTGTCCCAGCCCTGAAAGCAGACACTTCTTCAAGGAGCCCTGGTTCTTTTGATTGGAGAATGACATTAGAAATGACTATATGAGCTCTACACATGTTCATTGCTACTTGGGTGTCACTGCTTCTAGTTCCTCTCATCAGACAGAGCTAGGAAATGTATGTCTATATACTAACCCATTTTTAAAAATTTGAATACAGTAAAATTCAGTCTTTGTGATATATAGTTCTATAAAATTTTACAGATGCATAGTCATGTTTCCACTGCCACAGTATGATATAGAACAGTCACAGAACAGTGTCGTCTCTTTGAAGTAAATTCCTTCTCCATACCTGCAATCTCATTCTGGGGTTTTGATTGTGATAACATTGATTGTATAGATCAAATTAGAGAGAATTGACATCTTAATATTTAATCTTCTAACCATAAACACAGTACGTGTTTCTATTTATTTAGATCTTCTTTGATTTCTCTCAGCAATATTTTATAGTTTTCAGTGTACAGCTCGTATATGTGTTTTGTCAGATTTATCCCTAAGTATTTAATATGTTTTGATGCTATCACAAATGGTATTTCTATTTTTATTTAATTTTCTGACTATTCATTGTTAATCTCTATAAAGACAATTAATTTTATATCGATACTTTATTTGCAATTCTACTAAGCCCACTCATTAGTTCTAGTTGCATTTTTGTTGAGTCCATTGAAATTTCTACATAGGGAATCATACCATTCACAAATAAAAGATGGTTTCACATATTTCTTTCTAATCTTGATAACTTTTATTGCTTTTTCTTGCCTAATTATATGGGTGTGTCTCCTTCATTTTTGGAAGATATTTTCTCTTAACAGTTTTGTTTTTTTGGTATTTTAAAGATGATGCTCCACTGTCTTCTCACTTGCATTGTTTCCGATGAAAAATCTCTGTCTTTCTTTTCTTTGTTTCTCTACATAACATGTCTTTTTTCCCCTGACTATTTTTAAGATTTTCTCTTTATCATTGGTTTTCAGGAATTTGATTATGATGTACCTTGGTGTGATTCTCCCTATTTTTTTCTTGAGCTTCTTGGGTCTGTGGTTTTATATTTTTATCAAATTTGAAAAATTTTTAGCCATTACCTTCAAATATTTTTTCATTCCTCCTTCTTTCTCTCCTCTCCTCTGTACTCTTTGTGCTTTTTTTTGGGATACTTTCTGTTGATGTGTATTTAGGTTCACTAATATTTTCTTTTTCAATGTTTAGTCTGCCATTAATTATATCTAGTAGAATTTTCCATCTCATACATTGTAGTTTTCATCTCTACAAATTTGATTTAGGTATTTTTTACATCTTCCATAGCTTTATTTATCTTTTAATATATGTGTAATACAATTATAATAATTTTTAATGTCCTTTTCTGCTAATTCTAATGTCTGTGTCAGTAATGGGTCAGTTTTGATAGATTGATTTATTTTCTCATTATGGGTCATCTTTTCCTTCTTTGCATGCCGGGTAATTTTTTATTGGATGCCAGATATTGTGAGTTTTACTTTGTTGGGTATTGGATTTTTTTTATTCCTATGAATATTCTTGAGCTTTTTTCTGGGGTGCAGTTACGTCACTTGGAAAAACAACGAAACTTTCAGGTCTTACTTTTAGGATTTGTTAGGCAAAACTGGAGTTATATTCGGTCAAGGACTAATTATTTCCCACTACTAAAGATAGACCCTTCTGTCAGTCAAATATGAAGGCTTGGGCAATTGCCTGGATTGGCCATACCGAAGACAGGGATTTGAGGAGACTAAATAATGGCCGTGGTCTAAGACAATGAATGAGTTGTCCTTGTTCTAATCAGTTCAACCAAACCATGGAGTGGGAGACTAAAAAGCTATGTGGAATTTGAAACTCCTGTAATATGTGTATGTTTCTATACGTGTGTGTATATATAAGCAGTATGTAAACAGTATATCTTAAGCTGAATAGTAGATTATTTCATCTTCCATTTATGGTTTATGTTAACATACATCCAGGCATATTCTGGGAATATAGGAGAAAGTTTTAGATGTCATTACCATTATTGAATATTTAGTGGTTATGGCTAAGAATGTATGGTATTGGGTTGGTGTAGGATAAGTCAGAAAGCTGTGACTTCTCTATGACTTTACATGCCAAGCTAGGTATTCAAAGACAGCTCATATTACTCTGAGATGAATTTAAGCAATTTGTTCATAGATTTAAAACAGGCAGGACCCAAATAAGAATTAAATAGAAAACGTAACACAAGTCAGCTTCCACATGTCCACTTTGTGGGTCTTGCTTTTGCAGTTATTGTTGTTACTCTGTAATTCTGGGTATATAAATTCAGCACTCAATAGGCTATTGTCTCCTATCAGTTACTTTGTCTCCAGTTAGGGTACAGCCACCAGAATGATGCCAGTAGGTGTCTTTATTTGCAAGGTCACATGATTAAATCTACAAGGCACACATTTCATCTGCAATCTAGACCACCAACATTAGGTTTCAATCAGAATTCTTTTTGATCAGCCCATTGATAAAATAAAGTGCATATAGAGCAGTGTTTCTTAAAGTTTGGTAAGAAAACCAGCTACTACAGAGTCACCTAGAAAACTTATTGAAAATATAAATTTATAGGTCTCATGCCAGAACTACTAAATCAGAATGTCTAGGTATGAGGCCCAGGAATCTACCCTTTTAGAAAGCTGCCCACAGGACTCTGTCACACACTAATAATTTTTTAAAAACACATCTACAGGGCTATTTTTTGTTTTTGTGAGGAAGATCAGCCCTGAGCTAACATCCATGCTAATCCTCCTCTTTTTGCTGAGGAAGACTGGCCCTGGGCTAACATCTGTGCCCATCTTCCTCCACTTTATATGGGATGCCACCACAGCATGGCTTGACAAGTGGTGCCTCGGTGTGAGCCCAGGATCCGAACCCGGGCCGCCAGCAGCAGAGCGTGAGCACTTAACCACTACCCCATGAGGCTGGCCTCATACGCTATTTTTTTTAAAGGAAAGAATCTTCTAAGTACACATCAGTACCTTTATTGTTAATTCTTAAATGCTTCCAGATATAGCATCTTCTAACCTTGGATTTAATCTTATATTTACGTTTTGTTTCAGTGCTCATTCTTAACTCACTAACATGTTTTCTTGGGGTGAGAGTCGTACAAAAACAGCTCCAGCTGTAGTGCTTCAGTTCAGTTTGGAGTTAAAGTACCTTTAGTTGCTCTTTTCAGCTCCAACTGTTTAACTCTATTACCGTCAGAGGGAGTGTATTCACTTTGCTTAATCTGTGGCTGCTGTTTAAGCAATGGTTCTCCCATTTAAGGATGCATCGTTATCATTTGGAGGGCTTGTTAAACCACAGATCACTGGGCCCCACCCCTAGAGTTTCTGATTCAGTAGATCTGAGGTGGGACCCCATAATTTGCATTTCTAACAGGTTCCTGGGTGATCTATTGCTGCAGGTCTGGGAACCATATTTTGAAAGCCATTAAGTTAAAGGAACAGACTTAGGCTGCCTTCCTAAAATTTGGATCCTAAATTCCTAAAAAATGGTTCTCAAACCTGACTGCACATGGGAATCACCTGGGAAGTTTAAACAACATACCAGCACCTAGGACTTGCTCCAGATTAATTAAATCAGAATCACTGAGCGTGAAGCCTAGGGATGTCTTTTAATATTCACAGGTGATTCTAGTGTGAATTCAATGTTGCAACCCACTGTGCTACAAGCTTCAGGTCAAATTTTCCTCTGTTTCTCCACATCTTCTCTTCTATATAGCTGACTAATGAATGAAGAAGGTGAAAATCCCCTGCACTTATTACTTCCTCCATTGGACAACTTCCCTCCTTGTACAATGTTACTTACAGCCAATCTTACTTTTTAATCCCAACTCTGACCTATTTTCAAGGCTCTTAATGCTGGCTTGGAGTGACTTTGTACATCAGCATGACTTTCTTCTCCTTCCCTGTGTCTATGGTTCTACAAGTCAATTTCTTTCTGTAGCAATATGCCAGTCATCATCAGAACTATTATCTTGAATGGTTCTGTGCAGGAGCTCTTCTCCTGTACAACGTTTGCAACAGGTAATGTTTTTAAGCTCTTTATTTATAGCATCCTCCTTAATTGGAATGTGCCAAGTAAGTGACACTAGTTGGAATATCTTAATTATTGTCCATTCATCATGACCATAGTTAGGAACAGTACTTTTGATCATGATGGATCCCTTTTCATTAAAATCTTCTGTAGACTGGAGAAATCACAGTTTTGCCACAAAATGAATATTTTCAGAGAAGTATATTGATGCTTAATTCACCTGCCAGGGTTGAGGGAGGATGGAAAGCAGTTTCTTCCCAGACTTTCTATGGTCTTACCTAGAATGTGGACTTCATTTGGGAAGGGAGCTTCACAGAGATAGGCAGGGGATGTTACGACCCAGTCAAATCGAGTCTCTAGTCATGTTTCTGTTTTCATTCATGTAGTCAATAAATATATGCTGAGGGCCTACTGTGCCAGGCACTGTTCTAAATGCTGGGGATAGAGCAATGGACAAGGTAAAGTTCCTGCTTCATGGAAATGACGTTCTATCAGCTAGTGTGTGTGTACAAGACATTAAAAAATGTAAACAAGTAAAAAAACATGTACATACAATTTCAAATATTGATAAGTGCTATGAAGGAAAGAAGTAGGATAGTGGGATAGAAAGTGCACTGGGAATGAGGCCAGGGCTATGTTACTTTACCTAAGGATGTCCAATGAGAAGTTATTGCAGGATGTTTTAAGCAGAGCAATCACATTATCTGAATAATGATTTTAAAATGATCACTCTGGCTGCTGCATAGAGAACGGTCTATAAGCTAGCAAAAAAGTGAATGCAGGGAGATCAGATTGGAGGTTGTTGTGGTAATTTAGGCCAAAGATAATGGCGGCTTAGCCTAAGATTTTAGCAATGCAGGCATAAGTGCGTGAATTTGTGAATATCATCAATATCATGAATTTTAGAGGCATAGCCAACAGGACTTGCTGATGGATTGGATATGCGATGGGAGGAAAAGAGAGGTAGTCCTTGGGTTTTTGGTGTTAACAACCGGGAAGATGTTGGGGGTATTTACCAAAATGAGGAGCAATGGCAGGAGGAGCAAATTTGGGAGGAAAATCACGAATTCTGTTTTGATCATATTTACTTTGAGGTGTCTATATTGAAATGAAGATGCTGGATTGGCATCATGACTCTGGAGCCCAGGAGACAGGAGTCTGAGCTGGAGATAAGCATTTGTGAGTCATCAACATATAGAGGGAATTTAAAGCCGTGGGCCTGAAGAGATGCCCTAGGGAATGAGTGTAGAAGAGAGGAAAGAAGAGATCTACAGCCTGAGCCCTGAGGCAATCTAAAGGTTAATGGTCAGGGAAATGAGAAGGAAGCAGTGGAGACTAAGAAGGAGCAGCCACTGAGGTAGGAGGACAAAAGCAGTGAATGCCTTTTCCACGAACCCAAATGAAAAAAAGTGAATCAAGGAGGAAGGAGTGGGCAACTGTATCAAGTCATGCTGGCTAGTGCTGCTGAAAGGTCTATTCTGAGCCAGTGTGATGTAGAGAATAGAATGCTGGTTTGCAAAGCAGGAGACTTGAGTTTGTTTGTTTTTTTAATTTCTTTTTCTTTTATTTTTTTTTGTGAGGAAGATCAGCCCTGAGCTAACATCCGTGCTAATCCTCCTCTTTTTGCTGAGGAAGACCGGCTGTGCGCTAACATCTATTGCTAATCCTCCTCCTTTTTTTCCCTCAAAGCCCCAGTAGATAGTTGTACGTCATAGTTGCACATCCTTCTAGTTGCTGTATGTGGGACGCGACCTCAGCATGGCCGGAGAAGCGGTGCGTCGGTGCGCGCCCAGGATCCGAACCCAGGCCGCCAGTAGCGGAGCGCGCGCACTTAACCGCTAAGCCACGGGGCCGGCCCAGAGACTTGAGTTTTAAGAATTAACTGCAATTAACTGCATCATCATCATCATTATAATAGTAGTAGTAATCAATTTTTTTTCTATATCTAGTATGTTTCAGGCACTGGCCTAAGTGTTTGAATGCATTATCTCAATGAATCCTCAAAGCAACCATGTGAGGTATACACTATTATCATTCCCATTTCACAGATGAGGGAACTGAGGCTCACAGAGGTAAAGTCATTTGCTCAATGTCACATAGTGTCATCTGGGGCGAATTATTTTCCTTCTTTGAGCTTCAGTTTCCTTCTGTAAAATGAGTGAGTGGATTAGTTTAAATTCTTTTCAGCAACAGGACCCTTATCTGAAACAAAAGCAGATACAGAAACTCAATATATAAAACAGCAGAGTTGTACTGCTTCAAGTTGGGGTGTGGGGTCTGTAGTCCCATACCCTGGGCTTCCGCCTCCCCCCCACTCTCTGCCCTGGAATTTGCAAACCACTTAACTGGGTGGATTCTGTGTGTCCTTGGGCTTTTAAAACTCTAGAATTCAGATTCTCACCTGCCCACCTTGTAACCAAGGGCAGGCATTACAGGGTTTTTGGTCAGTGATAGAAAATTCTTCTGTGGCTCTGGACCACATACCACAGAGTGATCAGTATATGTGGGATGAAGTCATGACCACTTGCACTTCAGTGAACTGGCTATGATGTAAGCTCCTCACTGCCCCCATTTTGAAGTGAACATCTGAATGAGTAAGGTCCAACAACATACCTTGAAAAAATTAGGTGTTCAATAAGTGGTGATTTAAAAAGAATTGAGTGGTTCTTTGTCATCTCTTTCGGAAAACCTTTCTCTACAACCTCTAGTAAAAGTCACACTTCCCTCTCTCTATATGTTCCCTGCACCCTCTTCCTACCCCTACTATAGTCTTTGCCACATTGGGAGGTCATTTATCATCTAATTACATGTCTCTCTGCCCTACTAGGTGGAATCACATTCACCTTTCTGTCCTTGGCACCTAGCACAGGTCTTGACCACTGTGCTCATCCAAAATACATTGAATGAATGACAGACTCTCTTTTTTGGGAGAGGGTGCCTGTAAGAAGGGGAGGAAAATTGTTTGGCAGACCTCAAGGGAGCCTGGTGCCTCCCACTCATTTGGTGCTCAGTGGAATGTTTTGTCTCTGGGATCTTGCCCTGTGCAATAATATAGGCTTGGAATTCCTTAGAGCCTATGAGCATGCCGTAAACAAAGAAGAGTACATGTGTTCTCTTCTCCCAGTGTGTTCAGCCTGCTATGTGGCACGTAGAGTGCAGAATTCTGGTTTTGGTCTTCCAGCTCCAGTTCTGCTAATGAAAATAAAATATAGTCAGGGAAATACAGGAAATACAATCAACAGCCTGCGAGGGAGATTTGTTGTGGTGTGCTGCAGGGGGCGGGGCAGGGCAGTAATTTAATTCCTGTCAGTGTAGAGGACTTTTGAAGCTAGGAACAGAAAATACTCAATGCAAATGCCAAGTAATGCCAAGTCTGAGGATTATGACCTGTTTCATATGACCTGGTCAGAATGAAAACCTTGGATGAGAATACGTTCCTTCCCTTCAACCACAGTAGTGTGGTAGAACAGAAAGAACAGAGTCTCTGCGTGCTATTGACATGAGTTTGAAACCCAGTTCTGTATATTTTTAGTCATGTGACTTTTGACAAGTTTCTCAATTTCTCTGAGTCTTAGTTTCCTCTTCTATAAAAAGAGGATGATAACATATACCTTGATAGGTTTGTGTGAGGATTTTAGGTAGTTATATAAAGGGCCTGGCACATAGTAAATTCTCAATTTATAGTAGCATAAAAAAATTAAATTAGTTTTACCTGTGCCAGAAGTAGTCCCAGGATCTCATCCTATTGGTGCATCTTATCCACTAAGCACCTCAGGTAGGGAGTGGGTGATGATGGCACCTCTGAGGGCAGGTAGGGAAGGCAGTCTCCCCGCTCTTAAGTATCTCAATATCTCCTGCAACTGTCTGCAAATGGAGGCATATGTATTTTCATTGGCTAAGGCATTCAGTCATTCTTTTCTCCTGGAAAGAAAAACCTCCTCAGCTGATGATTTCTTTAGCACAGTTTACCCTATAAGATTAATTTCTTTTATTCATTCAGTCACTTTTTAATTTCTTTAACAGATGTTTAATAAGTACCTGCTATGAGTGAGGCCCTTTTCTAGGTGTTAGGGATACAAGACAGACAAAAATCTTCACTTTCGTAGAGCTTACAATCTTTTTGAGAGAGACAGACAATAAAAAGAAGTAAAATATGTCATTGTTAGATAGTGCTAAGTACCGGAGAGAAAAATAATGCAGCAAAAGGTGATAGGAGGTATCAAAAGTATCCTAAATGACAGAATTTCAGTTTTAAACAGAGAGACTAGGGAAGGGATCACTGAGTAGGTGACATTTGAGTAAAGGGCTGAAGGAATGCGAGTATCTAGGGAAAAGCAGTCTAGGCAGAGGGAACAGGACCAGTGCAAAGGCCCTAAGCAGAGAAATGGCTGATGCATATACAGCGTAGCAAAGGGGCCAGTGTGGCAGGAGTTGAGTGAATAAGAACAGTAGCAGGAAATGAGGCCAGAGAGGTAACTAGGGGGTCAGAGGGCAGATGGTGAGGGCCTTGTACTTAATAGTAAGTATTTTGCCTTTTACTCAGTGTGAGATGGGAAGCTACGGAGAATTTAGAAGGATCTCTGTGGTTACTGTGTGAAGATTAGACTTTGGAGGTGGGGGCAGAAGTAGAGGCAGGATATCAATTTGAGAAGTTATTGCCCATTTTACCCACTGTCATCAGCAAAGAAGGTGGCAGAAAGAAAAATGTTGTCTTGAGAGGAGGACCCTGGCCTGTCAGTCAGTCTGAAAAAAAAATCCCTGCTTGAGGATGTAGCTGGGGAGCATAAAAAAGGAGAGCAGAGCTGTATCAAAGAACCAAATGATTTAACAATTTTGCTGTTACTTGCTTTTTCCTGGTGGTGGGGTGCGGAGGTCTTACTAACCTCAAGGCATTATTTCCGCTCAGCTGTCATGGTCACTGTGACAACAGCTTCATCTTGGGTCTCACTGGCTCTGGAGAAAGGCCCAAACTCATGGTGAAATGCCAAACTGCAAATGCCTCTTCTCTGGTATGTCTCTTTTTCATCATTTTTTTTCTTAGATTTAATCTTAGGCGTTTGCCATGCACTCATCACCAGGTTCCTTAGTATAAACAACTGGCTGTATGAGAGATCTGGGAAATTTGTTACATATGTTATTTCCTCTTTGGATGAGGAAATTGTGGGTTACAAGCTCGCCAAGGTTCAAGGCTTTAATATTGTCAGTTTTCTTAAATTACATTTACTTTGAATATCTAGAAATACGAGCATGGGGCTATTTCTAAGTTTCCTGTCATCTGAGAAGTGGTCTAGGTACTAATGGCAGGATGTCACATCCTGCCTACTGCTAATTGCACCCAGAGGCAGGGAACACATTTGGCAAATTTAGTAAATAAGTAAATAGGCTCCAAGAAGGATGAAAGAGTGTTATGTTCTTAGCCATCAGGTGGCCATAATGAGGGCAAAGCTAAGGTTGTGTCTGGGCAGGCCAAATGATGTGATTGTGGCCGAGTTAATCTGTTGATTTCCACTGCCTTAATGATCCACTGCTTACCTCCCAGGGCAATGATGATTACAAAAGCAGCTGACATGAACCAGGTTGTTCCACCACATACTACCCATGATGCTAGGCTCATCATCTACTTCCCGCCTTTCTAATACAATGTTGCTAATATACTTAGCCCTTTTCAGGTTATTTTCACACATATCTCATTTTATTATTATGGGATGGGCAGGCCAGGGATTATTATGTCAATTTTCAGATGAAGAAATTGAGATCCAGAAGAGAGGAAGGGTCTTGCCCATAACCAAAGTGTAAACTAGTACCTTGAATCCAATCTTCATTGCTCCTTCCTAAACATGAGTCACAGTGCCTATCACAGAATTATTAAACAGACTTTATTAAGTGTCTATTTACACTAGATGCTGTATTAGGCATGAAACTAAAAGTTTATAGTCTTGTTTTCTCTAAATCTTTGTTCTCTATATGCAAAGGGTATACATATGACAAATATCAAATTTAATGACATTGAATTTGGGTTGACATAGGGGTACTGTAGGGTAGAAAGGAGGGTGAGTTTATAGATATGGTCTGAGTGACACTAGGATGATGAACCATCCTGGCTTACCTGGAGCTGAAAGGATTCCTGGGACACAGGACTTTCAGTGCTGAAACCAGGGAAGACCTAGGCAAATGAAGAAAAGTTTGTCACTCTAGACAACCAAACTCCTCTGGGAGCAAAATATGGAAACAAGGATGTCATAGAAGGAGCACTGGACTTGGAATGAAAAATCTAGGTTAAAATCCTGACTCTGTCATCTACCAGCTGTGTAACCTGGGGGATGTCCTTGTTCCTCTCTAGGTTATAACTTACTCATGTGGAAAATGGTGATATCAATATTACCCATCTCCCAGAGTAGTAAGCTTTAAATGAAATAATCCATATAGGCAAAAATGAAAAACTTTGGATAGCTATACAAATGTAAGGTTTTATTTGATGGCGGCTCCAAAGAAAATAATGAAAACAAGTTTTATGCTTGTTCTCATGCATCTGCTCTCTATATGAAAATAAACAAAATTTCAATGAGCCTTGAGTGATTTGAAGAGTCATCAGTCAGCAAAATTGTCAAATCCAAGACAAGAAGTTTGAGACTGTACTGCATGTCTGCTTCTTTCATAGATCTGGAGAATAGAACATTAGCAATTATAGATGGTACTTATCTTTTCTTCTCTGCCAAACCAAATATGAGAAAGCATCCTTCTCCTACTTCCTTTTGTTGATCAATTTTCTCGAAATCTGTGGCCAGACACTACATGAAGAGTGACCACACAATGTCAAAAATGGAAAGTAAAATATTCATGTTAATGGGGGGTTTACTTTCCTATATGTCTCTGCTTCTACTCTAAATCCTCAAATAGTGGTTTCGAGGGAGTTACCCATTTTTTAAACTGATCTCCTGCATTTGGTATTGGGACAGTGTAGCTATAAAAAGGAGGATTTAACTTCTATAAAGGTCTTATTATTTTTTAATTTACTCTTTTTTTTTTAATTGGTTTATAACTCTTTCAACTCATATTTATTGAGAGTCCACCAACTCACCATCAGTGCACTTGGGCCCTAGCAATATAAGTAGTGAACAAGGCAGACCAGGTCCCTGACTTTCACCAGCTTTCATTCTAACGGGAGGAAGCATATGTTAAACATCTTAAAAAATAAATAAATATATGATAATTCTACATGTTGAATAGTGCTATGAAAGAAAAGGGCAGGGATTGACAAAGAATAATGGGAGTTTTAATTTAGATTGGAGTGCTTGGCAGTGAAACTTATATTTCAAGGTCTCGTCTGACTTTGGAATAGAAATGAAGTGCATGGTTAATATAGATTTTTTTCTTTTTCTCTAAATTGCCAATGAGAAACTCAATTTGGGAGCTTTGATATTGAGCTCTCTGCTCATCCTTCTCTGCTCATTGTTCATTCAACAAATATTTATTGAGTACCCACTATATGCTAGACGTTGTTCTAAGTGCTGGGATGACGTGCAGAGAGCAAGGTAGATAGAGTTCCTGCCTTATAGTCTAGTGGGGTTTGAAAATAAGTATATGTCAGGTGATGAGATATGCTAAAAAAATGAAACAGGGTAAAAGGGGAAGAGAAAGCTGGGGTGGCTGCGGTTAGTCACTATTTTAAATAAGGTTGTGAGGAAAGGCCTTTCTGATAGTGATATTTGATGAGACCTGAAGAACGAGAGGGAGCCAGCTATGGGGATTTCTGGTAGAAGATAATTTCTTGATGGAGGGAACAACTCTTGCAAAGGATATGAGGCTGGTGTATGCTTGTGTGTTCGAGGAACAGTGAGGAGACCAGTGTGGCTGCAGTAGAAGGAGCGAGGAAAATTGCAGAAGATGAGGTCAGAAAAATAGCAAGATTGACGGCTAGGTGGGGGGGTAGGGGATGCAGTCATGTACACCTTGTAGTCCATTGCAAGGAGTTTGGTTTTTATCCATCTGTTTGAAAGAGATGATGGTGATCTTTTAAGAAAATACTATCTCTGGGGCCAGCCCTGTGGCTTAGCTGTTAAGTGCGTGCGCTCCACTATGGGCAGCCCTGGTTCGGATCCCGGGCGTGCACCAACGCACCGCTTCTCTGGCCTTGCTGAGGCCGCGTCCCATATACAGCAACTAGAAGGATGTGCAACTATGGCAATCAACTATCTACTGGCTGGTCTTCCTTAGCAAAAAGAGGAGGATTAGCATGGATGTTAGCTCAGGGCTGATCTTCCTCACAAAAAAAAAAAAAGAAAGAAAATACTATCTCTAAAACTTGGCAAGACAATTCTACTGTCCCTATGAAGCAAAGGATATGTGCACTGCCCAGGAAGCTAGAATGATGCTAAGCCAGCACTAATTAAGTCATCCATATTTTAGAAGTTGTCAGAATATAGCTTGGTAGCTTTTATTAAAAATAAAAATTTTAATTTTTTACATGAAAAAGAATATAAAGATCACGAGATTGGAAAAATTCGAAGTGTGGACAGTATCTTGGTGTGTAAGTCAAGGAATCTTGGGGCCAAGGATCAGGTTCTTAGAATAGGTTTATTAACCAGGTAATGTTTTTCAAATTGGGCTTTGAGGTTTCTTCACTTCTGGAAGGAGCAGATGGAATGGAGAAGGCAGGTAATCGTGAAGAGATTAAAGGATGTGGCAGAGACCTACGTGGTGGAGCTCTTTTTAGCTATTCCAACCAGTTGCTCCTGACTAAAATGAATTGCCCCCCATCACCTTCCCAGACATAGCCCCTTTTCTTTTACCTTTCTCTCTCCTTTGAATCTGCTAAAATTCAAGAGGGAAGACATGCAAATGTCCAGTATTGGCAGCATCCAAAAGAGTGATGTTTAGCCTTTTTAGAGTAAAAGATCTCATTGAGAATCTGATAAAAGCTGGGAAATATCTTTTCAAAAAGTTCTATGGACATCTGAATGTGAATTTTTGCCTATTTCCATAGGTTCATGGGCCCCCTGATGCCCATCCGTGGATGCTCTAGGGGAACATGGAATTCAGATTAAATAAATCTGTGCTAAGAGATTAATCAGGGCTTTTGCTTTGATAAAGGCAAATGTGGGACGTGGAGGACTATGAGAGGGAACAGTAGGGAACCATTACTCTGATAGTATTAATTGAGGTTATTTTCCCACCTACCCATTTTCTCTGGACTCTGGAAATCACTCTTTGTTTCCACTTTTCTCAGTGCTGACCATCTGGTTTATACAAGGGATTCAGAAGGATGTCAGGCAGGGTCTTCTGAGGACCCCTCTGCTGTCTCACTTTCCCATGGGAAAAGAATCTGGCCACATTGTCTGAAATAAAGTCAAGAAAAAGAGGAGCATTCGGGGTACATTGAGAAATCCAAATCTCCTTTCATTTTTAATTTTTCCGAAAGGAAGGATGTCATTTTCAACCAGGTTCAGGCATACAATACAGCCCCAGGCTAGCTGTGAATGCTGATGGCAGTGCATGGTCTCACAGAGATTTGTCCCATTGGGGATATTTTTCTTTGTCTGGAAGCTTCCTTTTTTTTGTGCATGATTTTTAAGGCTCTCAGCAAATATTCAATGGAAAAAGCTCAGGGCTGAGCCAAAGGCAATTATGAAGCACTTACAGAGTTGGAGACTGACAAGTGGTGATTATTTGGAGACGCTTGTTTTTCTTGCCTCTTCACCACTCTCTCCAACTCCGCCCCACAACCTGGTGTGGACTGACCGGTCAGTTTATCTTGGCTCATTACCATTTGCCTTTATCATGTCTACATTATGTAGAGAAATATCAGTAATGAAGCCATTTGTGCTACTTCTCCAGTACTGAAGTTAGTTAGAAGTCTGATGATTTCACGTCAATGCTGAATGTCTTTTCACTATTTTCTTTTATTAGTCACTAGGAAAAGGAAGAAACAGATTTGATGGTGTTCAGTGTGCTCTGTATGTTCCCCTGGGAGCAAAATGAGTTTAATTCATTTCTACAGTCTCACCTTTTGTCCCCCACAGCAAGGCAGGTGTTCATGCTGCTTTAATCCACTCAAAGCAATGACTAATCAAACTATTTTGCAGCAATTCTGTTCCAAACCTTGACCCCATAGTTCCTCTGATCACAAATTATCCATGTTAACATCCATCAGGTTTACAAATGGAATGTTGGAGGGAAACAAAGGAGAAGGAAGTAGCTCCTGTGGGTCAACACAGTTTTTAATGTGCTTGCTGAGCATTTGACTAAATCCATAAAACAAAACACCATTTGGGAGAGGGGGGTTCTTCCTGTCATATTTCTAGGCTTCCAAGGACCAATCAGAAACAAGGAGATAGGGGCCGGCCCGTGGCTTAGTGGTCAAGTGCGCGCAGTCCGCTGCTGCGGGTCCGGGGTCAGATCCCAGGCACGCTGCTTGTCAGGCCATGCTGTGGCAGCGTCCCATATAAAGTGGAGGAAGATCGGCATGGATGTTAGCCCAGGGCCAGTCTTCCTCAGCAAAAAGAGGAGGATTGGCATGGATGTTAACTCAGGGCTGATCTTCCTCACAAAAAAAAAAACAAACAAAAAGAAACAAGAGGATAAGGTTATGGTATCTTGCCCAGGGCACTTTCTTCTTTAGTTGACATGGGAGTGCTATCTTCACACTGGGCCTAAGAAGAACAAACACAACAAAAAATGCTATAGTTGTCCCTAACAGCTTTGCAAGATACAGTACTGTGATTTTTAGGGCTGTAAATGGGGCTGGGGTAGGGGTGAGGGTTTCTAATTTTTGCCCAATGTTCTGCAATTTGAAATATGCTGAAAAAAATCACTTCGTTCTTGGTTCCAAGTTTTACTGGTTGATGGCTAACAGATTTGGAGTGGACTTTGAAAGGCATTTAGGAAACTTTTAATGGAAGTTTGTATAATTGGGAACTTGGAGAAGAAAAATTATTCCTCACCAGACTGTAATCTCCATAAGAGTGGGACCTTTGTTTATCTTCAGCATTGTATCTCCAGGACTTAGTACAGTGCCTGGTCCATGATAACTTTCTATTACATATTTGTTGAATGAGTGAATGACTGACTTACTGCCCTGGTAACAACTTGACCTTATCTCTTCTTTTGCTCAGCCACACAGGCATTTAGGGACGAAAGCTATTGCTCTGTATATTAATCTAGCTAGGTAGCAGTTCTGTTAAAGAAGGTTGGAATAATTGGCCTCTACCGCCATCCATGTCCTGTAAACTTTCTGAAGTCTTTTCCCAACAGGTTTATACTACTCTTATTTCCACTAGAGAGTTAGACTCAATAAAAATAAGACTTTGGGTCTTTATTGTATTTTTCTTCAATAAGTTCACAGTCCTTTCAAACTGCTTGAGGCAGATTCTTCTGTTACGTCAAAGGCTTACTAGTTTAAGGATGACACTTTAGGAAATTGGATGAACTTATTCATGTCCCTAGAGGTCCTTAAATATCCTAAGAAAAAGCCTACTAAACATTACTCCAGTCATCTGAAAGCATTCAATAGCTTCCAAAGTGCTTAATTTACAGCCACGTACAATTCTTTATGTATCTGAAGTCTAGACCATGGAAAAGGTCAAATAAACAAATATCTTTGGTATTTTCTGCCCACTACTTTGATGAGAAAGAGTAAGCAAACTGATTTTCTTAAAGCAACTTGCAAGGACTGGTTAGGACTTGGTGCATGTTCAGCCCAAGTTTCTAAAACCAGTTATATCTCTAGTTCTGGATGATGAGAAATCATATTCTCCATGGGGACATTAAAGCTGTAAACGAGATTCAATCACTGAAGAAAAATGGTTGTTATCAATAGAGTAAATTTTCTGTATTTCTTGTTATATCCTGATTATTTGAAAAATGGCAATTTATGTAAAGTAAAAAGAGCTGATAACTTTTAGTTGCCCAGAGTGATCAATTAAAAAAACATGCCATTTCCCAATAAAACTGAATAAACGAAAGTTGATTGTTGAGATATTTCTGCAATCGTTTTTATATTTTGACTTATTTAATAATAAAGATTTTTTTTTCCTCTGAGATAATTTGCCTGCAAGTATTTTGATTATGAATCCAAGATCCAAATAATCAGACTTTCTGTAAGCTAATAACAGAGAAATAAGTACAATTTCCCATTCAAATATTCATTTCCATAAAAATGAATCTCTAATGCTTATGTTTGGCTGTTTGAATATAGAATAAAATAGTAGTAAAGCATGCATTTTTATTTTTTAATTTTTTAAGGTAAATAATTTCCCTGAGTCATTGATTTTATTTTAACTTTATGAATGAAAAGACATAACATTTCAAGGTACTTCTTTTTTTTCAATTTTTTTTATTGAGGTAACATTGGTTTATAACATTATATAAATTTCAGGTGTACATCATTGTATTTCGATTTCTGTGTAGACTACATCATGTTCACCACCCAAAGACTAATTACAATCCATCACCATACACATGTGCCCAGTCACCCCTTTTGCCCTCCTCCCTCCCCCCTTCCCTTCTGGTAACCACCAGTCTAATCTCTGTATCTATGTGTTTGTTTGTTGTTGTTGTTGTTTTTATCTTCTAGTTATGAGTGAAATCATATGATATTTTAGTTTCTCCATGTGACTTATTTCGCTTAGCATAATACCCTCAAGGTCCATCCATGTTGTTGCAAATGGCAAGGTTTCATCTTTTCTTATAGCTGAGTAATATTCCATTGTGTATATTTTCTTTATCCGTTCATCCATTGACGGGCACTTAGGTTGTTTCCAAGTCTTGGCTATTGTGAATAATGCTGCAATGAACATAGAGGTATATATATCTTTACACATTCGTGTTTTCATCTTCTTTGGATAAATACCCAGAAATGGAATAGCTGGATCATATGGTAGTTCTATCCTTAATTGCTTAAGGAATCTCCATATTGTTTTCCATAGTGGCTGGGCCAGTTTACTTTCCCACCAGCAGTGTACGAGGGTTTCCTTTTCTCCACATCCTCTTCAACACTTGTTATTTCTTGTCTTGTTCATTATATCCATTCTGATGGGCACGAGGTGATATCTCATTGTAGTTTTGATTTGCATTTCTCTAATAATTAGTGATGTTGAACATATTTCATGTGCCTATTGTTCATCTGTATATCCTCTTTTGAAAAGTGTCTGTTCAGACATTTTGCCTAATTTTTAATTGGGTTGTTAGTTTTTGTTGTTGTTGTTGAAATGTATGAGTTCTTCACATATTTTGGATGTTAACCCCTTATCAGATATATGGTTTGCAAATATCTTCTCCCAATTGTTAGGTTGTCTTTTCATTTTGTTGATGGTTTCCTTTGCTATGCAGAAGCTTTTTAGTTTGATGTAGTCCAATTTGTTTATTTTTTCTTTTGTTTCCCCCGGCCTGAGTAGACATCGTATCTGAAAAGATTTTGCTAAGACGGACGTCGAAGAGTATACTGCCTATGTTTTCTTTAGAAGTTTTATGGTTTCAGGTCTTACATTCAAGTCTTTAATCCATTTTGAGTTAATTTTTATGTATGGTGTAAGATAATGGTCTACTTTCATTCTTTTACATGTGGCTGTCCATTTTTCCCAACACCATTTATTGAAGAATCTTTCCTTTCTCCATTGTATGTTCATACAAAGGACATTGTATTTTCTCGGCTCCTTTGTCAAAAATTAGCTGTCCATAGATGTGTGGGTTTATTTCTGGCCTCACAATTCTGTTCCATTATCTGTATGTCTGTTTTTGTACCAGTACCATGCTCTTTTGATTACTATAACTTTGTAGTATATTTTGAAATCAGCAAGTGTGATACCTCCAGTTTTGTTCTTTTTTCTCAGGATTCCTCTGCCTATTCAGGGTCTTTTGTTGTTCCATATAAATTTTAGGATTCTTTGTTTTATTTCTGAGAAAAATGTCATTGGAACTTTGATAGGGATTGCATTGAATCTGAACATTGCTTTAGGAAGTATGGACATTTTAACTATATTAATTCTTTCCATCCATGAGAACAGAATATCTTTCCATTTCATAAAGAATACATTTTTATTTATTTATTTATTTTTATTTATTTATTTTTCCCCCAAAGCCCCAGTAGATAGTTGTATGTTATAGCTGCACATCCTTCTAGTTGCTGTATGTGGGATACAGCATCAGCATGGCCGGAGAAGCAGTGCGTCGGTGCGCGCCTGGGATTCGAACCCAGGCTGCCAATAGCGGAGCGCGCGCACTTAACCGCCAAGCCACGGGGCCAGCCCAAGAATACATCTTTAAATAAAAAACAGAGACAATTAGGTACCATACTTTCAAGATTTTTATTTTCGTCTTAGACTTTCAAACAGTTTGATTACGCTGTGTTGTCAAAAATCCAGAAATAGCAAAATTAAAACCACCAATCAATAAATAGTGTTTAGTAAGGGTTGTGCATACAATAACAGTTCACCAACTGGGAACTTTCAAATTAAAAGACTAATGTGATGTTACATGATGGCTTATAAAGTGAAAATGAGGACGTTTTTAACCTTTATAATGATTGGTTATTACAATGGGGGTTTCCAGATGGCAGGAGATTGATTAAAAGTGATTATCTTATACCATTTTTAGGAAGATGACTTAAGTTTCTTTTATGATTATCAGAGGCATTTATAAGAAGCAGCCAAAGTTAAGTTTCACTTGTTTGGTATAATAAGCTAAATTAAGTTTCACTTATGTGCCTTAAATGGTTTTGTCTTCTCAGGGAATTTTCAAGTCTGGTCTCCATTTTACATTTAATTTTAACAGTGTCTAGATGTGGATCTCTTTGAATTTATCTTTCCTGGAGTTCGTTGAGCTTCTTATATCTGTAGATTAAGGTTTTTCATCAAATTAGCAACATTTTAGCCATTATTTCTTCAAATATTTTTTCTGCCTCCTTTTCTTTCTCCTCATCTTCTAGAACTCCTATTAGGGATATTTTGGTATTCTTAATGGTGTCCACAGGTCTCTTAAACTCTGTTCATTTTTCTTTATTCTCTTCTCTTTTTATTCCTCAGACTGGATAATCTCTATTGACCTATCCATAAGTTTACTGATTCTTTCTGCCTTCTCAGATCTGATGTTTAGCCCCTCTAGTGAATGTCTCATTTCAATTATTGTACTTTTAAATTCCTGAATTTCTATTTGGTTCTTTTTATAGTTTCTATTTCTTTACTGATATTCTATATTTGAATAAGGCATCATTCTCATACTTTCCTTTAGTTCTCTAGTCGTGGTTTTCTTTAGTTTTTTAAAAACATATTTAAAATAGCTGATTTAAAGTCTGTCTAGTAAATTGAACATCAGAGCTTCTTCAGGGATAATTTCTACTGACTGCTATTTTCCCTACGTATAGGCCATAATTTCTTATTTCTTTGAATGTATTGTAAATTTTTGCTGAAAACTTGACATTTTAAATAATATAATGTGTCAAATTTGTAAATCAGATTCCCATTGCCCCCGGGGTTTATTGTTGCCATTTGTTTTTGTTGTTGCCGGGTTGTTTTTGTTTATTTAGTGACTTTCCTGGACTAATTCTGTAAAGTTTATATTCTTTGTCATGTGTGGTCACTGAAGTCTCTGCCTGGTTATCTTAGTGATCAGCTAATGATTGGACAGAGATTTCCTTAAGTGACTTGAACCAAAAAGTCTTTTGGCCTTTGCTGAGGCTCTTTTTGTGATTGTTGGGGCATGCTTTCAGCCCTCCAACAGTTTACTTTACCCTTTGCCTCCTGTTTGCACATGCAGAGACTCAAGGTCAGCCAGAGGTGAGAGATTAGGGCCGTCTTAGGTCTTTCCTGGGCAAGTGCACAGTCTTACCCATTTGCATGGCCTTTTAGATCCCTAGGAATATGTTGGAGCTTTTCAAAACCCGCTATGTGCATCTCATTCCCTAGCTTTTCCTTGTAAGTTTTTAGGTCACCTTTTTTTTGTTGTTGTTGAGGAAGACTATCCCTGAGCTAACATCTGATGCCAATCCTCCTCTTTTCTGCTGAGGAAGATTGGCCCTGGGCTAACATCCGTGCCCATCTTCCTCTTAGGTCACCTTCTTTTGTTTTTTCATTTTTTGTGTGTGTGAGGAAGATCAGCCCTGAGCTAACATCTATTGCCAATCCTCCTCCTTTTTTTTTCCCCAAAGCCCTAGTAGATAGTTGTATGTCATAGTTGCACATCCTTCTAGTTGCTGTATGTGGGACATGGCCTCAGCATGGCCGGACAAGCGGTGCGTTGGTGCGCGCCTGGGATCCGAAACCGGGCCACCAGTAGCAGAGTGTGCACACCTAACTGCTAAGCCACGGGGCCGGCCCCCTAGGTCACCTTCTTATTTGCCACAAGTTTTGTTGTTATCTTAGGCAGATATGATATTAAACAATTGCCACAGATTGTTTTCAAAACTCCAAACAAATAGCTGTTCACACTGAGCAAAGTCTGACTTAAGTCAAATTAAGACAACCCCTGTGAATTGGGGTTTTAATGGACCTTTAAGAGAGGTAAAATAATGACCATTCTGAGAATAGTGGTTTTGGGAAGTACTGAAACCATTTTGCCCTATCTAGTGGCTACTAGGCTGCTTGTTTTCACCATAATTGTGGGGTTGTTGGTTTTCAAGGTTACTGGGGAGCTGGAGGGGTAGGACTTGTGAGCAGGGCAACTAAAATATCACAAAGCTCAAAGTTCATAACAAGATTCAACCATTTTTCCTGAATAAATGTTGACCAGATTGTTGCAAGCTTGTGATTAATTTCCAGAGCTTTGAAAAAGTTGATTTTGCCATTTTTTTTTGCCAGTGTTCTCATTGCATTTTTGGAGGAGTAGCATTTTGGAGGTTCTTACTCCACATTCTCACTGATGTCATTCCTCAAGAGACCATATTTACTAATTATGTTATTAATATTTGGTTAATATATCTATACTTTTAAATTCAGACTTTAGAAAAATGCATCTTTTGACTTATTCTTGATGGCTTTGTGAGTTTTAGGCCAAGTTTCCAGCAGTTCAGCATCACATTAATTATGCTTACAAGACTTAGTGGCTATTGGTCATTGGGTTGGCTATTGAGTTTCTGTCCAGGAAATTATTTTGGTTATCATCCTCCTTTAAAGCCTATTCTGAAATAGTTTCTCAGTGGTTTCACTTGCCTTGTATTGAGACATCCTTTTCAATCTTTCTTTTAATCTTTTCTTGAAGAGAGAAATAGCAATGTTCCCCTCTCTGATAAAAACTCCAGAAGGATTCTTTTCTTTGTTATTTCATATATCACCTGTGACTTTCAGGACAAAAAGCTAAATTATTTAAAAGTCAAGTAACACAAATAAAAGTACATAAAAGACACTTCAGGAGTCATTCAATCAAAATAGCATGGTTAGTTCAGGCTTATAGAATCCTTCCGTTCCTAATACACAGGAATGATAGATAAAATATAAGCAGAGGAAATGTAGAAACACAGCTATACTCAAAATAAGATAAACATCTCCATGGTTGAGAAACAAGACAGTAACACACAAAAAAACTGAAAGCAAGGTTAACATCATAGGTCTATCACACTCGTGGTCTAGATGAAGGCAGAGGTGGATGGGTGTTCAACTGTTTGGGAATAGCAGAAGCTAAAAGCGCTTCATAGGAGAATGAATAACTAGAGCTAGGCTTGCTACTCAGAGGCAGGGACTGGTATTAGTCTTTTCTGCATTGAAAGAAGGTTGAAAACAGCTTCACCATTGCTTGGGGTTATGGGTTGTGTAAAGCTGTATAGCAAGAAAGTAGGAAGAAGCAGACACATCCTAGCATCTAGGACTTGAGCTAAATCCCTGGCTAGCTAAACAATTATATCTGCAATATCGCCAATATAATATCAGGACAGAGGGTCTAAACCACCTGGTTCTGAACTGAAAGGTGGAGATGGGGGTTTTTGTGAGTAGAGGCAACTAAAGATGTACTAGATAGAGAGGGTTGATGAAACAGAAAGATCAATTGATTTCACTCAAGTTGAGCCTACCAGCTAACATTCCAATATTGAGGAAAAATAAGTGTAAGGAAGGTAACCAATAAAATCAACAATCATGAAATGAATTGATAGCAGACCAAATGAAAATAACAGTAATCAGAAAATTATATTAAAATATGTTTGTTTAAAATTCTCAAATATACATAAAGAAATCCATTAAAAACAAAATTAGACCAGGCATAAACTAAACAAAAACACATACACTTAGAAATCTTGGAAATAAATGAATACAGAAATTGAAATTTAAAAAGCTAAATAAATGAAATAAATTTAGGTGGCAGATAGTAGTAGAAGGCAGATTTTCACTCAAAGGGCTGAAGAAACTATCAATCTAGAGTTTTATAACCAGATAAACTACGATTTATGAGTGAGGGGCAAATAGAGACATTATGAGATATAAAAAGACCAAGAGAATTTACCACTTACAAAACCTCTTTAAAAGAACTACTTAATCAGGAACCACACAAACATGAGAGTCGAGTGAAATATTTAAACACTTGAAAGAAAAAAAACCCAATAACCTAGAATTCTGTATTCTGTGAAATTATCCTTCAAAGGTGAGGATGAAATATTTTCTCTGACAAACAAAAATTGAGGGATTTTGTAGCCAGTAGACCTGCCTTGCAAGAAATGTTAAAAGTTCTTTAGAGAGAAGAAAATAATATATACCAGAAACTCAAATCTACATAAAGAAAGTAAGAATATTGAAGAAGGAATAAGGGAAAGTAAAATAAAAACTTTTGTTTTTCTTATTCTTAATTGATTTAACAAAAATGTTTGTTCAAAATAATAATAGCAAAACAGTATTCAATTATATATGCTTATGAATATATCTGATGTGCGTGTATGTATATATATGCTTATATACAAATGAAATGAATGACAGCAATGATACCAGGGAGGAGAGGAAGAAGTTAGGATTATTTTGCTACTATAAAGTACTCACACTACCGGACAAGCAGTACAGAGTTATTTTAAAGTGGACTTGGATTAGTTGTAAATGTATACTGCAAATTCTAGGATGAACACTAAATTTAAAAAAAAAAATATATAACTGATATGTTAACAAAGGATAGAGAATGGAATCATATAAAATGTTCAATTAAAACCACTAAAGGCAAAAAAGAGTGGAAGACAAAAAATAGGAACAATGAACAAAGGCAACAAATAGAAAACAGTAATATAAATATGATATAAAGTGAACTATATCAATAATTATTTTGAATGTAAATGGTCTAAATGCACCAATCAAAAGACAAAGATTGTCAGAGTGGATCAAAAAAACACCGAACTATATGTTGTCTAAAAAAACCCACTTTAAGCATGAGGACATATAGATTAGAAGCGAATGGATGGAAAGAGATATACCATGCTAATACTAATCAAAAGAAAGCAGGAGTAGCTATGTTAATTTCAACACAAACTTCAAAGCAAGGAAAATTATCAGAGATAAAGAGTGGCATTACACAATGATAAAGGTGTCAATTCGCTAAAAAGACATAAAAATCCTTAATGTGTATGTACCTAACAACAGAACATTAAAATATGTGGGGCAAAAACTGATAGAACTGCAAGAAGAAATTGGTGAATCCACTATTATAGTTGGAGACTATATTGTGGAATATAGACTATTCCACTATAGTTGGAGTGGAATAGATCCACTATTATAGAATTTCTGTCCAATACCCCTCTTTCAGAAATGGGCAGAACTGGAAGGCAGAGAAGCATTAAGGACATAGTTGAATTCAACCATGCCATCAATCAACTGGATATAATGGACATCTATAGACTACTTCATCCAACAACAGCAGAATACACATTCTTCTCAAGTTCGCATTGGAACATTCACCAAGATAAACCACACTCTGGGCCATAAAACACACCTGAACAAATGGAAAAGAACAGACATCATAGAATTTCTGCTCTCTGACCACAGTGGAATTAAACAAGAAATCAATAACAGAAAGATAATTGGAAAATCTCCAAATATGTGAAGATTAAACAACACGCTTATAAATAACACATGGGTCAAAGAAGAAATCTCAAAAGAAATTAAAAAATAATTTTAACTAAATGAAATTGAAAACATGACTTATCAAAATTTGTGAGATGCAGTGAAAGCAATGATTAGAGAGAAATTTATAACATTGAATGCATATATTAGAAAAGGAGAAGGAACTAAAATCAAACATCTAAGCTTCTACCTTAGGAAACTAGAAAAAGAAAATCAAATTAAATCCAAAGTAAGCAGAATAAAAGAAATTATAAAAATTTGAGCAGAAATCAATGAAATTTTTAAAATATCAATAGAGAAAATTAACAAAACCAAAAACTTGTTCTTTGAACCTATCAATAAAATCAAAAAGTCTCTAGGTAGGCTAACTAAGAAAAAAAGAGAGATGATAAAAATTACTAATATTGGAAATGAAAGAGAAGACATCACTATAGATCCCATGGACATAAAAAAATATAATAAAGGAATACTGTGAATAACTCTATTCCCATAAATTTGATAACCTAGATGAAATGAACCAATTCCTTGAAAGGCACAGTCTGCCAGAACTCATACAAGAAGAAATAAACAATCTACATAGGTCTATATCTATATAAAAAATTGAACCTATAATTATCATCTTCCAAAACAGAAAGCACCAGGCCCAGATGGGTTTACTGGTGAATTGTAATAAACATTTAAGGAAGAAATTATACCAATTCTCTATGATCTCTTTCAGAAGACAGAAGCAGAGGAAATACTCCCTAACTCATTCTATGAGGCCAGCATTACCCTAATACCAAACCAGACAAAGATACAAGAAAAGAAAACTACAGACCAATATCTCTCATGAATGTACATGCAAATATCCTGAACAAGATATTAGCAAATTCAATCCAACAATGTATAAAAAGAATTATATGTCATGACCAAGTGGGATTTGTCCCAGGTATGCAAAGCTAGTATAATATTCAAAAATCAATGTAATCTATCACATCAACAGGCTAAAGAAGAAAAATTACATGATCAAATCAATAGACGCAGAAAAAGCCTTTGTCAAAATCTAACACCCATTCATGATAAAAACTCTCAGTAACTAGGAATAGAGGAGAACTTCCTCAACTTGATAAAGAATATCTACAAAAAACCTACAAGTATATTCATACTAATGGTGAGAAAATCAAAGCTATTCCACTAAGATCAGGAACAATGCAAGTATATCTCCTCTTACCACTGCTTTTCAACATAGTACTAGAAGTCCTAGCTAATGCAACAAAACAAGAAATGAAATAAAAGGTATATAGGTTGGAAAGGAAGAAATAAAACTCTCTTTGTTCACAAACGACATTATTATCTATGTAGAAAATCTGAAAGAATCAACAGAAAAACTCCTGGAACTAATAAATAATTATAACAAGGTTGCAATATACAAGGTTAATATACAAAAGTCAGTTGCTTTCCTATGTACCAGCAATGAATAAGTGGAATTCAAAATTAAAAACAGAATACCATTTACATTAACATCCCCCCAAAATGAAATATTTAAGTATAAATCTAACAAAATATGTACAAGATTTTTATGAGGAAAACTTCAAAACTCTGATGAATGAAATCAAAGAAGAACTAAATGAGTGGAGAGACATTCCATGTTCATGGATAGGAAAACTCAGTATTGTTAAGTATTCAGTTCTTCCCAACTTGATCTATAGATTCAATGCAATTCCAATCAATATCCCAGTGAGTTATTTTATGGATATCGACAAACTGATTCTAAAGTTTATGTAGAGAGGTAAAAGGCCCAGAATAGCCAATACAATATTGAAAGAGAGCATAGTTGGAGAACTAACACTACCTGACTTCAAGACTTAATAAAGAGCTACATTCATCAAAACTATGTGCTATTGGCAAAAAAAATAGACAAATAGATCAATGCAACAGAATAAAGAACCCAGAAATAGACCCATATAAATATAGTCAACTGATCTTTGACAAATGATCAAAAGGAATACAATGGAGTAAAGATAACCTTTTCAACAAATGGTGCTGGAACAACAGGACATCCACATGTGAAAAAATGAATCTGGACACAGTCCTTATACCCTTTACAAAAATTAACTCAAAATGGATCACAGACATAAATGTAAAATGCAAAACTGTAAAATTCTTTAAGATAACATAGGAGAAAACTTAGATGGCCTTGGGTTTGGTGATGGCTTTTTATACATAACACCAGAGCAAATTGAATCCAACAATGAGACAATTCAGTTTGTCCAAAGGTACCAACTGACTCACCAATGAAATGATCAATGAAAGAAATAATTGATAAGCTGGACTTCATTAAAATTAAAATTTCTTCTCTACAAAAGACACTCTCAAGAGAATAAAAAGGCAAGGCACAGACTGGGAGAAAAATATTTGCAAAAAGACATGTCTGATAAAGGGTTGTTATCCAAAACACATAAAGAACTCTTAAAACTCAACAATAAGAAAATAAACAACCCAATTAAAAAAATGGGCCCAAGACCTTAACAAAGACCTCACCAAAGCAGATATATAGATGGTAAATAAGCGTATGAAAAGATGCTCCACATCATATGTTATTAGGGAAATGCAAATTAAAACAATGAGATATCACCACATGCCTCTTAGAATGGCCCAAATCCAGAACACCGCCAAATACCAAACGCTGGTGAGGATGTGGAGCAACAGGAAGTCTCGTTCATTGCTTGTGGGAACGCAATAAGGTGAAACCACTTTGGAAGACAGTTTGCTGGTTTCTTGCAAAACTAAACATACTCTTACCACATGATCCAGCAATCGTGCTCCTTGATATTTATCCAAAGAAGTTAAAAACTTATGTCCACACATTAACCTGCACATGAATGTTTATAGCAGCTTTATTCATAGTTTCCAAAACTTGGAAGCAACCAAGATATCCTTCAGCAGGAGAATGGATAAATAAACTATGGTACATACAAACAATGGAATATTATTCAGCATGAAAAGGAATGAGTTATCAAGCTGTGAAAAGACATGGAAAAAACTTAAATACATATTACTAAGTGAAAGAAGCCAATCCAGAAAGGTTACACTTTATATGATTCCAAGTATATGACATTCTGGAAAAGGCAAAACGATTGAGACAGTAAAAAGATCAGTGGTTTCCAGGAGTTGGCAGAGGTGACGGAGGGAGGGACAAATAGGCAGAACACAGAGGATTTTTATGGCATTGAAAATACTCAGTATGATACCATAATGATGAATACATGTCATTATACATTTATCCAAACCCATAGAATGTACAACACCATGAATGAACCCTAATGTAAACTATGGACTTTGGGTGATAAGAATGTGTCAGTGTAGGTTCATCAATTGTAACAAATGTACCACTGTGGTGTGGGATGTTGATAATGAGGGAAGCTGTGCACGTGTGGGGCAGGTAGTATATGGGGAATCTCTGTACCTTCCTCTCAATTTTTTTGTGAACCTAAAACTGTTCTAAAAAAAATGAAGTCTTAAAATACAAAAAAGAACAACTTAAAGTTGTATTTTAACAAAAAGGAAGTGAACCCAGAAGGAAGGAGTAGGGTACAAGAAATTATGGAGAGGACAGAAACAATAAAACATGCTGAATATTTAATTAACTATAAACTGTAGAAAATAATGACATTCATGCATTTATAACAGAAGATATAACTAAAATTCTAGAAAGCGATCACAGGAAATATGTGGGTATTCAGTTTTACTGAACTTACATCTTTGCCTTGTTTGTCTGGATAACTTCAGACTTTGTTAGAAAAATCTGTAGTTAGTTGGTTAAAACTTGAGAGATACTTATTAAAAAATATATAAATAAAACTTACAATTTCCAATCAGCAGTGGGAAAATGGAATAAAGAAAACTCTGTCAACTAACAAAAAGTAGAAATGGACAAGAACAAAAGCCAAACAAAAAAGTTTGGTAAAATGCAAAAATAAACAAACAAAAAAAGATGGCAGAAACAGGTGAAAATAAATCATTAACCACAATCAATGTAAACCAAACAAAATTTTTATAAGACAGGACCCATCAGATTGGATTAAAAATAACAAAATGCAGCTGTATATACATTATAAGAGACACAACTAAGAAAAACACAGAGAGAATGAAAATAAAGGAATTAAAAAACAAATAAGGCAAACACTAGGCAAAAGAAAAGCTGGTGCGGCAAAATTAATATTAGACAAAAATAGAATTTAAGCTAAATAACATTAATGGTGATAAAGAAGGACAGCACTTAGTAATAAAAGGAACAATATATTTTACAGATAAACAGTTATTTTTTTTTTTTTATAATTTTATTTATTTATTTATTTTTTCCCCCGAAGCCCCAGTAGATAGTTGTATGTCATAGCTGCACATCCTTCTAGTTACTGTATGTGGGACGCAGCCACAGCATGGCCGGAGAAGCAGTGTGTTGGTGCGTGCCCGGGATCTGAACCCGGGCCGCCAGCAGCGGAGTGCGCGCACTTAACCGCTAAGCCATGGGGCCGGCCCAACAGTTATTTCTAATAACAGAGTTCAGCAAGTTATGTAGATACAAGGTAAATGTTAAAATATCAAGGGCATACTTATACACCAGCAATTAAATTTAGAAAAATATGATAGGAAAAAACCCATTCATAAAAATAACAGAAACTATAAGATTATAAAACATTTAATGAAGGAAATAAAAGTAGTCCTGAAGAAAAAGACATGGATATACTATTTTAGTAACTAGAAGACTTGACATCATATAAAGACCTAAATAGGAAAAGAAAAACCACAATTTTCATACAGGTGAATATATAACTTCAGAGCAGGGAAAGATTTCATAAACATAACATAAAGAAGAGAAACCATAAAGAAAAGTATTGATTTGCATCAAAATTGCATTAAAATTAAATCTTCTGTGCATCAAAAGACAGTTCAGAGTTGAAATGTTTGCACTGCATTTAGCTGGCAAATGATCCAGAATATATTAGGAACATATACACATATATAAGAAGAAGGCTAACAACCCAGTTAGAAAAATTGGAATTGTATAAGCAGGCAATTCACACAATAAAAACCTGAATGATTGGGAAACATGCCCATCCTCACAAGTTAGGAGGGAAATGCAAATTAAAACAGTCAGATACCACTCACCTATCACCTCGGCAAATTTCTAAAAAATCTATTACAAATGCTGTTGTGAATGTGGGGAAAAGTGCTAAGGGAGTGCAAATAGGCACAGACATTTTTGGTGAATAATTTGCCAATGTCTAGTCAAATTGAAGATGTCTATATCATATGCTATTGCTGTTAGTGAGGGCATGCTTCCTTCTCACTTCTGACATTTCTTTTCACACTGAAGGAGTTCCACTGGTGTAGCACCTTTGGCCTCTTTCTACTCCTTCACTCACTCCTCCCCAAGGGACAGACGTGGTTGATTTTTCTTTCTTTTTTTTTTAGGTGAGGAAGATTAGCCCTGAGCTAACATCTGTTGCCAATCATCCTCTTTTTGCTGAGGAAGATTGGCCCTGGGCTGACGTCTGTGCCCATCTTCCTCTGCTTTGTATATGGGACGCCTGCCACAGCACGGCTTGATAAGCGGTGCATCGGTGCACACCCAGGATCTGAACCTGTGAACCCTGGGCCACCGAAGGGGAGCACACGAACTTAACCACTACGCCACCGGGCCAGCCCCAGAAGTCGTTGATCTTTATTGGTGAGTTTGGAAGGAGGAACTGAGTCTGTGAAGCTCAGCCCTTCCGTCTTTTCTCCCTCTGGGGAGGCTAGGGTGAGGCTGAGCACCTGTCCTCCTCTACTTGTTTATGTTTTAAGTTTTGCTGTCCAATGTTGCTTGTGACGTGAGTAGGGTTAAATTTGGTTTTAGAATTAGAAAGTATACCTGCAGATATAAACACATTCCCTAATGTCAGCTTTATTTGTTAGTAATACTCTTCCTTACTCTTAAAATGAATAAAAAAAAAAACCCTCTGAATTGATCGATAACCTGAGTGAGGAAGGGAGATGTTATTTATTGGCAGCCCCTCAACACCCAACACTCATCATTCTACTTTTATGTATATGCACTAGAAAAAAACAATCACACGTGTATACAAGGAGATATTTACAAGAATATTTATGGCAGCTTTGTTTGTAAGAGTGAAATTAGAAGCTACCTAAATTTCTCTCAACAGAAGAATGGATAAATCGAATGAATTAGACCTACATATATTGACATGTCACAAAACCCGTGGAGTGAAAACAATAAGTTGCAGGATGATAGATAGGTACTGTGTGAGACAATTTACATAAAAGTTTGAAACACATAAAATGATACCATATACTGTACAAACACGTAGGAAGAGGAAAAGTATAAGGAAATCTTTTTAAATGATTATACCAGTTAGGAATGGAAGTGAAATTGGGGAGGCATACAAAGAAAATTTCAACTGTATATGTAAGGCTATGTTTCTTACAAAGGTCTAGAGCAAAGCTGGCAGGGTATTAAAATTTCTGAGATCTGGGTGGTGGGTACATAGTTTTCTGTTATATTGTTTTCTTACTTTTCTCTATGTTTTCATTATTTAATAGCATAAAAGATACCCCAGAATATTAGCTTAATATACCGACCTCAATTTCTCACTGAAAATATTTTAAAATATCTTTTCACCCTAAATGCGGAACATGGGGCTGTTGAATGAACTTGATTATTTGCTTCATGTTTTTTGTTTTGTTTTTTAAATGAAGCCTTTAAGTGTATCCCTTCTTTTCTCTGGGCTTGAATTTCCTCATTTATAAATCAAAGGAGGTTGGGCTACATGATCCCTAAATACAGTCCTATATAGTTCTCACTCTGATGTTCTGTGAGATTGGGATGTTTTCCACAGACATTTGAATTATCGAAAGAAAGAGAAAAGTTATATAGCAGCAGCCTAAGGCCTATGATCTTTGGGAAAACCTATAACCTCCCCCAGTCCACTCTAAGCTTCCTATTTCTTCTCTCTTCTCCACCGTCTGTTTGCTCAATACCTTGGCTGGTCTAGTACAGGTGGGTAATGATAGAAAGGTGCCATGCTCTTGCCTCTGTAACAAAGAGCTCACATGCATGTACTAGTGAGCACTGTGTTTCTCAGACAAGCAGTGCACATCTAGCAATCTTTTTCTGCTTATACAGAGAGGGCTGCTCAAATCCAGCGCAGAAAGCCTCAGCTCGCACACCCTCCTGTCCTGCTTCCTGAGCTGCTGTCCTGATCTCTCTGATTAGTCCCCGTTCTTCAGTTATTCCTTTTTGACTGATTTGAAGCCTCGGCTTTAGTCCTCCCGTTAAATGAAGAGCCTGCTTCCTTCCACCCATACACTTCAGTCCGGTCTGGCGCTGTGAAAACTGACCTTTGCCAGGCTCCCCTGCTGAACTCTTGCCTTTAGCCTGTTCCTTCTGTTTTCGTGGGACTCTATCGACTGCCCTGGACCCTGCCCTTGCCTCCCTGTGGCCCTACTGCTCTTGTGACCTCTCTTGCCTTTGCCACACTGGCCTGGCCCCACCTGCCCTGACCTGCTGCTTCTTAGGTGGCTGCCTTGAGAGGCAATGTGAATATCATTTGCCTCCAGCCACCAAGGCTGAAAGGAAACTGCCTGCCTGCCTTTGACAACACAAGGAATCACAGTACTCTCAGCCTAGACCAGAAACTCTTCGAAATGAGCTAATATCTTTTCAAAAGCAAGCCATTTTTTATAAGTACTTAATAGGCACCTAATGTGATTGTGTAAATAATCCTTTTCTAAATATAAAAGTAATGTTTTTTATGTAAAATGTAGAATATAGACAAGCAAAAAGAAGATAATAAAAAGTACTTGCAATTCCACCACTGAGAGATGACTACTAACATGTTGGTGCATATCTTTCTTGGTATTCTCTCTCTCTTCACATGTATATGAAAGTCATTATATATATATGTGTGTGTGTGTGTGCATAGTAATATATACACATATGTATACACGCACATACATCAGTACACATACATACACACAATTAGAGGTTTTTTTTTTACCAAACACAGTCAGATTGTATATAATGTTTTCCCATTTAATGATATATGATGGCTATCTTTCCATGTCATTATATACTCCTCTACAACATTTTTAATGGCTACATAGTATCTATTATGGTACTAAGATACAATTTAACCATTCTTTGATTGCTGGACATATAAATTGTTTACAGTTATTTTTGCTATTATAAATAATGATGTAATTAATCGCTCTGTAACTAAATCTTTGTGTCATTCTCTGATAATTTCCTGAGTATCAATTCCTAGGAATGAAAACACTGGGTCAAACAGAAGGCATAGTTTCAAGGCCTTTGAAATGTATAGCCCAACTGACTTTCAAAAAGTTTGTGCAAATATACACTCTCACCAGGGTGTAAGAGAGAGACTCTTTCTGGGAACTCTCGTCACATTGATTTGTAATATCGTCTAATGAGATTTTTTAAAGCAGCGATATGAAGTGACTTTACTGCAACAATCATAGGCAGTTTTCGTTACAGTTATAGAATCTTTTGCTCATTTATTATTTCAGCATCATTGTAAGTTAGGACTGGGGCTCAGAGGCAGGGTAGACATGTTTGAGAGTAAGTCCCAGAGAGGTTCAGTGGCTTACTCAGCATCACTGTGAAGTTCAGTGGCTGATCTGAGGTGTGATGCCCATCTTCCCAAATATTGTCATGTTAAGTTACTAATCCCATGTTCCAAAGAGATCCGGAAGGAAAACAGTGAAAATACCTCTCTTGATGCCAACGTATTTAGATTCAAATAAATCCAGAAGCTCAGTTTTACACAAGCTATTAATAATTAACTGGGAAGGCAAGGCAAACATTTTATCACTTTATTTACTTTATATCACTTTATTCCTCGTCACACAAACCTCCACTGGCTCTCCTTTATCTCCAGGCAACTCCAGACTCTCCAGCTTGGCATTCAAGACCCTTAGTAATCTGCCTCCACAAAGCTCTGTGCCCTTCTCTCTCCACTGCCCCAAATAAACTCCATTCAGATTGGTCTCCTCAATGATATCACGTGTCACTCTCTGTACCAATCCCTGTGGTAGCGCTGTCCTCCACATCTGCAATGCTCTTCTTCCTCCCTTTTTTTTGGTGCCTATATAAATGTGTTCTGTCTTCCAGGATCCAGATAGAGAGCCACTTCTATGGAGCCTCCCAGCCTCAGCTTTTATAGATCCTTTCCTTTTCATATATCTTAAAGCCTGACCACACAATCTGTTGCTTCACTGTGATCTTTCTTGTACTGCCCTGTCCCTTAGGGCTGCCTGTGGTTTTATCTTGTATCCCCCAAGCAGAAGATACGTATTTTGAGGGGTTGGCACAGAACCTGAATACATCTTGCCATATCAATATGGGATAACCTGGAGCAGAGGCTTATAAATTGGTAGGTGTTAATTGGTATTTGTGGACTCAACCATTTCATTGAAATATGTATTAAGCACTTGTTGTACGCCTCTACTTTGCTAAGTGCTGAAGGGTTTGTGCCTTTAAGGAAGTCACAGTCCACTGGGGGAGGTAGACCTAGGTTCTGAACCTGCCTCTGCCAGCAATTTAATAGTTTACCTTTGGAATGTCACGTAATCATCTCATTAATTTAATCCACAAACATTTACCTATGTGTTAGGCAGTGTGCTTGGCACTGGAAATACAGAGATGAATGAGATCAGTCTCTGCCCTCCAAAAGCATAAATGTGCATAGTTCCTTATAACACAATGTGATACGTGCTGTAGTAAAAGTGTGTAGAAAGTGCTATGGGACTGGAAGGGAAAGTTACACTTAAAGGCTTACTAGGTAGCAAGCACTACCTGTGTAAATTCTTTCAGCTTGAGTAGGGGTGATGCATGGAATCAGGGAGTTTAAGGGAAGGCTTTGAGGAAGGTGGACATTTGAACTGGATAAGTTGGTTACTGACTTAGAGGGTCAAGGGAGCGAGAAAGCATAACTTCTCAGAATATGTTACAGGAACTGAGGGGTGTGTGTCTATGTGTATCTTGTGTGTGTATGTTTGGAGGGGGTGAGAGAGTGGAAGGAGAGCTCTGCGAGTTAGGTTAGGAATGGATTATGAAGGGCTAGGAATGCCATACTAAAGAATTTGAGGAAAGAGATAAAGGTTTGCAATGTTAACTATGCGGAAGGAGAAAGGAAATGATAGGTAGGAGTGAATAAAAAAGCATGTTCTCTTTAGGAATTTAAATACAAGGGGAACTGCCTCTTATAGGTGCTTATGTGGTGTGTGTATGTAAAGAAGCTTGGTAAACTGTAAAGTCTTGCAGTTGTATTGTCCTTGTTGTTGCTTAAGTCAAAAACACGTGGTCCCTATCCCCAGCTCAAAAATCCCTCCCTGATTGTTCAATATGTCAGTTCTTAACATGTCAACAGCAGGGATTCATTCCTTTGGGAAAAGCACTCCTCTTTCTCCACCATTCTCCCTTCCAAGTCTGAACACCTCTGGGACAGTAAACACATTAAGCCCCTCACCCTTCACTGTGCATGATAATTTTAGTTCTACTTTTTCTTGGAGGGTGGTAGAGAATAGCATGAGGGGAGACAGCCCTGGAAGGCAGAGAATATAGAGCTGTCCCTGCCATAGAAGTAGAAATGGAAAGACAGCAGCTCAAACACACATACCGAGACAACGGCAACCCTAATTTATTGAGCACCTACTATGTGCCAGGAACTCTGCTAAGCGTATATACTTTATCTTATCTTTTAGAACCACACACACACACACACACACACACACACATATACACACACACAAACGGTGCAAAGTGAGTATGAACATTATTCCCATTTTACAGATGAAGAAACTCAGGCATATAGAAAGGTTGAGTCACTTGTTCAGGTCACACGGCTACTAAGGGGCCAAGCCGGGACTCTAGCTTGAACCCAGAACTCCCTGACTTTGAAGCCTATGTTTTCCACAACAACAGCATCAACATCAGCAACATTATATCCCCCAAAGAATTTTCTCTGAAAGAGATGTCAAATTGAAATTGCTGTCGTTTATTCTGGGGATCTTTTATCAACAAGTACTTACTGAGCATCCTCTATGTCCCCAAACAGTGCGAGGCTCTATAGAAGCTTATGGTCTAATAGGAGAGATAAGACCAATCCACATGAATAGTAGAAAGAATCTAGGACAGGGATATTGTATATGCGGCTTGTATGACGCCACTCCATTTTCTTATGTCCATCACTAGACATTGCTGGACTATCACTTCATTCATTCCCATTAAAGCCTGGTCTCAGATTCAGAATCCTTCTCAACACAAATCTCCAGTCAATCAATCACAACTAGTTAGAATTGGTGTGCAAGATGAAACCTATTTTACTTTCCTTTTCTAGGAGGAGAGAGGACAAAGAATTCATGGGGGACTGGCATTGTGAGAAGGAGTAGATTTAGATTGGGAGGGAAGAGAGTGCACTTGCAGAGATTATTGTGAATGAAAGCACAGAGATGAGAAAGGGCCTGGCGTATTCAGGCACTGTGAAACTCTTCACAAATTAGTATGGCAGTTGCCCATGTGTAGAGTGGCAGGCAACATGGTTGGGAAAATAAAGAGGAGCCAAATTATGAAGGCTATTGAAAACCACGCAGAGGCATTTAGACTTGATGGTCCTGGCAGTAAATGCATTAGATATCGATGACTTTAACAGAGAAATAACATTCAGGAAAGGTGCTTTAAGGAATATCAGGCTGGCACAATGAATTAGGTTTGGATTGGCCTAGAGTAAGAGAGCATAGGTCTAACAAATGTGGAAGGAAAAAGTGACATGATTTACTAACTAGATAAGGATGTCATGTGTGTGTGACAAGGGGTAACCGTGTGTTCTGGTTTAAACCAGTTATTTTGGCATAATTTTTAATAGCTCCCCTTTCATTCTCAAGTGTCATGATTTGGATGATAAATTATCTGGTCATCATGGCTTTTAGCCTAGGCAACTAGGAGCATGGAGTGTCAATGACAGAGATAGACACCTATGGGAAGATGATTTTTGTGTGGTGGAGGGAAGTTATGGCAACTTGATATCCTGAGTTTGAGGTGACAGTGAAATATGCCCAGTAGACTGGACCCAAGAGCCAAAGGTTACCCTCCAGCCTCTGACTCTCCTTATGTAAGTCCCAACAGAAACTAAAATCCACAATCTTGCTTCACTTGCCAAAACTCATCCTTGCCGGCCTGGTCTCTTCACTCTCAATTCCAAATTCCTGGTCTCCTCTTAATGTTCACTTAATAGTTTTCATGGAGAGAGAGCAGGTTGTAAAGAGAAGACAGGTGTAAACCAGGCAGCCAAGCAGCAAATCTGAGACTCCCCTCTACTACATTCAATCACTTACTAATTACGCCATTCATGTCTACTATGAGCCCAGCATCATGCTAGTCACTATTACGGAAAACAAAATAAGCAGAAGACGAGCTCCTCGCTTTCAATCATTTTAAATCTCATTAATAGCTTATAGTGCAATTTTCAATCGGGTCAGTTGATCTTTACATTTTAGATTTAGAGACTAAATAAAAATTGTGAGAGTGACATTTCTGTTGTCACCTAAAGCTTGAAAATATGAATATTAAAAAGATTATCGGGGCTACCCCAGTGGCATAGTGGTTAAGTTCGCACTCTCTGCTTGGGCAGCCTGGGGTTCGCAAATTCAGATCCGGAGTGTGGACCTACACACCACTTACCAAACCATGCTGTGGCAGGTGTCCCACATATAAAGTAGAGGAAGATGGGCACAGATGTTAGCCCAGGGCCAATCTTCCTCAGCAAAAAGAGGAGGATTGGCAACAGATGTTAGCTCAGGGCTAATCTTCCTCACCAAAAAAAAAAAAAAAAGATTATCCATTCCTCTAAACCTGACCCTGCAATTTGGATGCTCTGACATTAGGTAGTTAGTATATGTCTTGATTTGTTGGTCTAAGATGTTTGAACAGTCGTGTGTTCTCTGAGGTCCAATTACAGCTATGAATTGTAGCTTTCCTTTAGAATATCTATATCCATGTTTTATCTGTAGCTTAGATCTTAAAATAACTTAAAATAACATAGATCTTAAAATAACTAAACATAAAGCAAATAAGTAGATAATTTTTCAGAGCAAGCTTTGAAGGGACTAAACATGTAGATACAATATGGTACCTTTCTCATTAACCCTTAACCATAATTAGTTACAGCTTAGTCTACCCTGAAATTTGCCTCAGACATTGATTAGATTTAGAATCTATCCTGAGTCCTATCTTCAAGTTAATTCACATGGAGGATTGTTGGAACTTCAGTGCTGGGATCTTATAACACTTGAGTTTCAAAAACCATTTTAGAGTTTCACAGTTGCCAACTACAGTACTTCAGCCTAAGGAATCGTTACACAGCTTGTTGTCAAACGCATTTGCTGCAGATTTCCCCTTTCACTTCTCTCCTTTCTATGGGCCAAAGAAGGCAGAGGGAGAGCCTGGTTGGTGTGGCTCAGAGCACCATCAGGCCTTGTGCTTGCCAGGACTACTCTGCCAGGTTGCTGTTCCTTCTTTCTTTGTAATTTTGAGTAAAAATCCCTTCTAATGTCCCCTTGCCTTTCCAATCAATACCTTTTTTCCACGTGCAAACCATGACTTGCCAGAGTTATGCCCTTATAGCCAGCAACACTTATAATTGGCTTCAACAGGATAGATTTTAGAAATAACTTTTATTTCTTCTAACTAAACATAATTAGATTTGCTGTTTACAAAAGAGGGTTTTGGGAAGAAATTTTAGATAGTTCTATCACAGGGAGTATTGGTGTATGGTCCCTGGTTAACCAAATCAACCTGGTTTAACAACAACAACAACAACAAAAACAAAAACAATAAAACTGTGTGAAACATTTATTTCACTTTAATCAATCTTGACTGGAAAAAAATCTTTCTGATACAACAAACTGCCCTCCAGGGAGGCAAGTTTTCTGCTCATAACATCTAGGAAAACTCTCCTTTCCATTTTTTCTCACTCTTCTCATTGGTAGATTGGGTTTTGGTATGAATGTTGTAGGGGCAGTATTTGCATGATTGGTTATAAAACCCATAAAAACTGTCAGATACTTTTTTCCAGTTGAGAAGACATTAGTCTTGCACATTTTTCCAGTAAGGAGAGGAGAAATGATTTGCCTGACATCATTAATAATAGAATTTGGTTTAGAACCTCCTGCCCATGGTATTTTCTACTACACTGTATTTCCTAGCAGCTCTGACCTGCCCTGATTAAATTTAAATAGTTCTTCAGATAAAATTATATGGGAGAGGGTAGACCTCATGGCAAAAAGTGACTTTAGCCTAAGCCACTAGGAGATCTTTATTATTGTTAGTTGTCATTGATCCCATCTTGCGGACTCTGTCTCCTAGGCCATATAAAGTAGACAAGCCTCCTCTAAATGTAGTTTATTCAGGAATTCCTACTGCTGATTTGTTTTCTCCAATTTTGCTCAGTATTTTCTGCTCCAGAGGATCCTAAGGAGATAGAGTTTCGTCTTGTAAAGTCAGGAGAATTTATTACTATTATTGTCATACCAGGGAAAGGAGATGAATTTATTTAGCAGCGTCTGAAAATAGAATTGCCTCAACGTTGACGCCTGCTGCTGATGCTAAATGATGAATACTAAGCACCTGGCACACACTTTGCACTTCTCTTCATTTATCTGTTCTTCATATTCTGGTGCTTTAAGATGCATGGAGCACATTTTCACTGTGTTCTACTCTTGGTTGGGAGCCAGGCAGTAGATGTCTTTGATTATTTGTTGAGCATCCATACCACGTGGGGAACTGTACAAAGCACAGCATGGAATTGTAGAAAGAACATAAGTGTGTAGAATCCAGCCAGAAATTCTGCATTTCAATGTTTGCCCTGTCAAGCTCCTGGCTTAGTGACCTTGGGCAAATTACTTACTTTCCTAAGAGTCCCTATCCTTAACTCTAAAATGGGAGTAATAATAGCAGTCCTATATAACTTAAAGGGTGGATATGAGGTTCCAATGTGTTATTGCTTGGGCTAGAGTTCTGCAAACTGTGGTGTGCCTCTGCATGCTGCAGGCCGAGGACAGCCCTTACCATAGGTATAGTGGGCAGCATCCTCCTTGCTTCAGTACCTCCCAACACTTCTACCCTGGAGCCCTTGAGGCCTACTAAAGCCTTTCATTGCACAGCCAGAAATTCTGCTTCGAGTGGTTGTCACATATGGAGAAAGTGTGTGCATGAACTTTGGAGTCAGACCCATTCAACTACTAACTGTGTGATCTTGGAAAAGACTCATAACCTCTCTGAGCCTCAATTTCCTCAACTGTAAAATTTAGATGAATAATAGTACCTACCTTCGTTAGGTCGTTGGGAGGTTTGAATGAGATGAAGTATGCAAGTACCTAGCAGAGAGTAGGCTCTCACTAAATGGTAGTTCCTTTTGAAAACAGGGGAGTGGGGTAGATGTCCACAATGCTCTCCCACTCTTAAGTTTTAATCTATTATCTTAAGGCTGGCAGGAATTGCACGAGCCTCTGGGAATGGGGCAACTGGTTTTCTCACTCTGTAATCATGAGGAGATTGTTTGGTGAAAGACAAAAAAATGACATGAATCCTTCTGAAACCTCAGCTAAACTTCGTTAGTAAAATTAGGCTAATTTTCTAGTTAAGGAAACTCAGGCCCAGAGGAGGGAAAGTGGTTTGTCCATGGTGAGACAACTAGTAGGTGGTAGAGCTAGGACTAAACCCAGGCAGTCTAACCCTAAAGCCTGTGTGATTTCCACTGATTCCAAGCGACCTCATGTAGCTGGAGTTTCACGATACCTGTCTCATGGCAGCTGATGGGGAGAGGGGTGCGTGGGAGACTCTCCCTGCAGGCATCCCAACCTCTGACCTCCAGGTCTGTCCTTTAATGAGAATGCTTCCTGCAAATGGGAATTTCACCTTAGCTGCCCTTCCCTCTATAATCATCCTGCTGAAGTTCCCAATGGCTGAGAAAAAGCAAACTCTTCTCTGGAAGAAAGTATCAGGTAAGTCAAATCTCTCTGTTCTAGTCAGCTGCTAAGACCATGGAGGAATAGGATAGGTAAGTCCTGTTTCTCTCTGGCTTCCCTCCATGCTTGCCAGCCTTTGACTGCTCCCAGAAGGCCCAGAGGGGCATGGAGAGGGCATGTCACTGTGGAAGTACTGCTGGCTATGTTTGTTGCCCAGAGGGGACTGAGTCTCACTATCTTTACCTATCTAAAACCCAAGAACCTGTCTACAATCTGCTGCCAGCCTGCCCTTTCCTGTTGCAGAACCCCTCAACTCTGACTCGGGCTTGTTTTCTGGCTTCCTATTTGTTTTCTTACAGCTACCTTTCAAAAAGGCTCACCCTCCTGACTCATCCTAGGGTGCCTTCCTCAATCGGTTTATTTCCTGACCATGACTGTTTGGATATAGGACGCTTCAAACTGTAGGCCTCCCGAAAAGAGCAGGGCCTACCTATTTCTCCTGCCTGATCTCCTACTAGTCTTGCAAACAACTTGGGCTCCAGCCAGGCTCCCCTGCCTGTTGCCAGGATGCATTCATTCCTGTACCTGGCATTGTTCATGCTGTTTCTCTGTTTCTTCCCGTTACTCACACCAGGAGTGCCTTCTCTCTGCGTATCTAATTCTATTGCACTCATTTTTCAGGTCCCTGATTAGATATCGCTTCATGTGTCGTGATTATCTTTGATACTGGGATCACAGAGATGGTTCCAGTTTCAGAGAATCAGAGCCCATATAGCATATTTCCATCATTATAAGATGCACCATTGATTTTATAAGCAACTTTTCAGAAAATAAAATGAAACAGTGAAGCATTACATGAAATGTACACAGCAACTGTAAGACAGCCTTTATTTTCAGAACCATTAAAATGCCAAAAGAAATACACAAGTCTTAGTCTTGAGAAAATATACTACCTGCACCATCTTATCCAACACTTGCTTATAGATTGGGGTGAACTATTCTTTGTCTCCTGTCAGTTTGTTTTGTCTCCCCAGTTAAGTGGTCCATTGTTGAAGGAAATTGCTTCTTTTTTTTTCCTTATTTCTTTTTATTTTTTAATACTCCTTTCAGACTCTACCTCCATTCTTCCCTCCTACCCTGGCTCTGAGCACAAAGCTGGGCACATAGTAGGTCCTCATCAAATCTTTGGAGAATTGGATTGACTGAGTCCAGTTAGCTTGAATCCTCTGTCTCCTGCTGGGCTAAGACCAGTCTGAAATCTTATTCCCTGCAGACAGAGCTCACTAGCTTAAATCTCTCTCTTTTATTTTCAATGTCATTGACCCTAGTATATTTGCTGTACTTTTCATTACTTTGGCTTTGTATTCATATCACTCTTCCTGCACAGTCAGGTAACAACCAAGAAAGGCCTTGCAGAGAGCAGTGTGACTGAGCTGTCACTGTTAATATTTCCTTTCTTTGCCTTTAGATGTTCTTCCAGCCTCAAGATGGTCGGGTCCTGAAGGTGTATTGTCGGGGGCTTCTAGGTTTTCCTTCCTATGCAGTAGTGCCAGAAATGTAGCACTTTGCCTTCCTCTCAAATGCCATTGATGGAGAACATATTCATTAGAAATGGAACACATGCTCATTAAAATCAACTCATATAGAAAAAAACAACACTCTTTAGGAGGAAGGAGATTTACAACCTGAAGAATAGTTGACTTGGTTCAAACCTCCTCCATCCAAAGGATCAACCCTTTCTTAAAAGCTCTAAAGCGTAATTAATATGGCGTTCTTGACAAAAGTGCTGATTAGTAATGGCTTTGGATCTACATTATTCAGCAATGTCTTTCAGAGGCTCCGTCCAATGAAAACATTCCAAGTGCCAGTGTAGCCACTGGGTCCACTAATTGGGAATGTAAAGATAGGATGCAGTACGTTCTTTGGGTATTTAATTCTTTTAGTTCCCTTTCTTATTTCCTATAAAAGACCATGTTCTTGAATGACCTGAGTTGGCAGGAAGAGGAAGAGTAGTAAGTGTACAGGAGACAGAGCATTTTTTGTATATTAGCAACTACCAAGGGGCAAGATCCAGTAAACTCAGATGAATGAAAAGGCCAGGAAGAGGTAAGGGATTAATTTTCAGGACCTGCTGGGGGCAATGTCCTGCTGAAGTATCTTTTTGGAGATGTCGAGTATCAGGAAGTGTGAGTTAGGATGTCTGCAGGCTAGAGGACGTGAGTAAGTAGGAATAAAGATGGATGTCCAAAAGGGGACACTGAGAAGGAACACTTTGGAGGTTTCTCTTTTACTCAGGTTAACTACAGCCTGTGCTTGAAAGTGCTTTGTTTCCTCGAGAGGCAATGTGGTGCTGTGTTTACAAGCAGAGACCTAGGAGTCAGGCTGTCTGGTTCTACCACTTACTAGCTGGATTGCCTGAATGAGTCTATGCCTCAGTTTCTTTATCTGTAAAATAGGATAATAAAAGTACCTATCTCGTGAGGTTGTGTGAAGATTAAATGAGTTGATGTATAAGTATTAAAAACAGGGCCTGATGCACAGTAACTACTACATAAGTCATTTTGATTTTTTTTTTTGGTTTAAGGTGACTTTCTGAGTCCATTTCCCTTCTGCTGCAGCTGCCCATGTGCTTTTGGCTTAGCAGGCATTCCCTACTCTGTTCTGTTACTTGATTTCTTCTGTTTAAAGGCAAACACGCTAAAAGCCTCTATATTTGTGTACCTGACAGGAAGTAATGAGATAAGACTAAAACTTCCTTAGAGCAAAAAATATACCACAGACCATGGGTTTGCAGGGTGCAATAGGTCAGATTGGTTTGAGCCGAATCCTGTGTCCTTTTAGAGTCTCCGATCATTATGGTCAGTGACAAAAAGGGCAGATTTCCATCTGTGTATTAAATTTACATCTAACAAGATGTATCTTGTAGCGACAAACTTGGGGAGTCTGTTAGGTTTATTGAGTCTTTCATAGAGGAGTTAAAGCAAGATAGGAGTGAACAATGGCACAGCAAAGTGTGTTAGTAGAATTTGGGTAAGTTTCCACCTTGGGAATAAGGTTCTTCATTCTACTTAACTTGCTTCATCTGTTGCTTTTTCCTGACCTCTAGAGGCACAAAAGCTAAGTAGTCTGACCCTGAATTCAATGGCTTCTATTGTTTTTATTTTTTGCAGAAACAACCTCATATTTATGTCACTGACACTCTCCTTTCAGAGGGCTTGTTTTTTAAAGAAATGTTTATTGAGTTCCTGCTATATGTCTGCTACTCTTTCTTTTGATCTTAATAACAACCTGTGAGGCACTGGTATTATCCTTGTTTTATAGGGAAACTGAGTTTCAGTGAGGTCTGGATGTATCCAAGGTCATGTAGTACTTTATTTGTTGTTGTAATGGAACAAAATGGAAATAACTTTATTGCTATTATTTTTATTGTAGGAAAAATGCATACTGAATGTTAAAATAAATGATAAGATACAGAAAAGCCTAAAGAAATTAAAAAAAAAAACACACAACATTTTCGTATATAGCCTTCTAAGACCATTTCCCTTCATCTATATATCTATTTCTCTACTACTTCATTTGCATCTGGGTAATCCCCCAAGATATCAGCTCATATCTAATCAGGGCTCATCTGACTGACACAAGTATTGCAGAGAAGCTCACCTATTTGTCCATAGGTCCATTTCCATTTGTGCCTCTATCTTGCATGCTGAGCAAAAGATTTATCAGGAGAGCTGGAATTGTTCTAAAAGGCCAGACATCAGTTCACCTTGAGTGCTCTCAGTTCCCCTCACTCTGGGTGAACTCTGCTCCTCTTCCACACTTCTCGTACTCTACTCTCTCAAATACTCTGAAAAGTACCCCGAATCTCTGACACCATAGCAGACCAAGAGAAAAGAACAAGTGGCTGCACATTGTATATAAGGCATGAAATATTTGGTGGCCAGAATATCAGTTTAGCCGTCTTCAAGGTCAATGCTTTCCAAACCCCTGCACTACAACCATGACATAAGTAGAAATTATTTCTGTGGAGCTCTGGTGTACAAAGATGAGACTCGTAGCAACCAGAGGCAATCAGCGCGGGCCCTTGAGGCTGAGGCATCAGTACAACATCAATATAGCAGCAAACCTGTAACTTATTTGCAGCAACCAGAGTACTGGGTCTGACTGATTAGGAAGCATTGATAGTTAACAGCATTCTCCCAGGCTCTCCTCGTATAGCTTTCCTGGTTATATCTCTTTTGACCTCTCCTGATTCCAACTTCCATATGGCTTCTGGCAGATGTTCTATCAGACAAGAATTAGCTTACAAACTGTAATTAGATTGCTGATGACAATGTTTTGGCTCCAAGAAAGAAGAGTGGGTAGGTAACAGGTACTGCCAGAGCAAAAAGTGAGCCTGTGAAATCCCTACTGCCCCTACAGAAAAATCATGCAGTTGTGTCAGGTACTCTAGGAAAGTACCTGATCCTAAAATAATTTTTTTAAAGTCTATTGTTTCTCAAATGTTTTGCTTTTAGCAACAAGTGATGACGGAAGATTATAGAGGATCTGAAAGGCTGTCTAGTGTGGTGGTAAAGAGTATGGTGCTCCAATCCTTCCAAGCTGGGTTCCAATCCCAGCCCTGCCACTCACTGGTTGTGTGACCTTGGCATCTCTAAGTTACCTGGCATCTCTAAGCCTCAGTTTTCTCATCTCTAAAATGAAGACAATAAAAGCAATTATGGTCGTATGATTTCTGAGGTGTAGGGGAATGAGCAGTCTGCTCTTGAGAGAGCTTGAGGGGAAGCAGGGGGCTTGTGGTAGAGCCAGATTTCAGTTAAGCAAAGAGGTATTATGTGAAGAGGTTGAGCATGTTGGAGAGTTTGCTTACCATGAATTGTGGTTCCAGAGAGCACAGTGGGAAAGGTTGGAAGGAAGATATAGGGAAAGGAAGTACAGAGCAGTCCTAGGAGTGAGAAGGGATTGGCACTAAATGGGGGCATTTAGACATTTTGATACCTTCTCTATTACACTTTTATTATAGGTGGTTGGGTGCATGTCTTTTCTTTCTTACTAAAATCATAAGGCATAGACTGGGTTTACCTTCTCTTTGTAATCTCACAGGGCCATGCACTAAGTAGTCAATAAAGACTTGAGTGATAAAAATATTATTTTATCTAATGGTAATCTAATATTTTAAAGTCATCCTGAAGATACAATCTCGTCAAAAGAAAACATTGCAATATTTAAATAGATTATACCCATGAGTTTCCCTTATTTCCGTTTCTCAATATTAGCATACTCCTGCAAAGATCTCTCAGAGCATTGTTCAGGTGTGATTTCCCCCTTTCCACAACCATCCAGCCTTTCCATGGTTCAGTGATCTACCCTCAATTAGAGATTCCAGCGGCTGGGGCCTGGGCCAGAAGCCAGGCTCAGCAGTCTGATGTTCCCAAAGTCTCCAGGGAAGCCTCACTTATTACTGAGTATGTGACTGGCCATGCACTAGACTTCTGACGTAGATTAGACGTTTTGGCTGCGTGTTTTGGCTGACAATTGCACAGCTTCCACTTGGTAGACACCATTTAGGCTCTTATTTTGCTACTTGTTGATTAAATCTAGATCACTTTTTCTATAAAGGGCCAGATAGTAAATATTTTAGGATCTGTGGGCCAAGGATCTCTGTCGCAACTAATCAACTCTGTCTTTGTAGTGTTAAAGCAGCCATAGACCGTGTGTAAACAAATGGAAATGGCTGTGTTCCAATAAAACTTTATTTACAAAAACAGGCAGCAGGCAAGCTTTTGCCTGCAGGGCTGTAGTTTGCAAACCCCTGGTCTAGGATATTCCATGTGTTTGGCACACTCCAATTTAGTAACCCTAACATGGGTACTTGATAATACAGGTTTGTCATTCTTAATAGAGTTGGAGGCAGGGAATTCATTCAGTGTGTCAGCCTGAATGCCTGACCATAATGCCTTTTCATGCCTGAGCACGCCCCTGCCAGTGTGTTCATTATGGAGTTCTGCTGAATTCTTGGTGATTTCTTCTCCTTGATGCATTTTCAGAAATTTCGAGTATAGACTTTGGAGTCTCTGGGAAAATGGCCATCAAATTCCTCTTTGTCTACCTAATCTCTACTTGGTACCTGATGTTGTTCTTTTTCTTTTCTCTCGTGCTTTTCCATTATCTGAAAGATGTCCTTCCCCTTGCAACGTCCTTTTTGGTTTTGCTGTTTAGCCAAGCTCCCCTTGGCTGCATCATGCAGTACAGACTAACCAGAATATGCAGTCAGAAAAAAACTGCCCTGAATGAGCAACTTTCCCCTAATGAGCTTGGCCTCTGCTTGGCCTCCTGGTTAGATCTTCTCACGTTGTACCAAACAGCTATTTGTTAAATGCAGTGTGGGATCCTAGATTAGACACTGAAACAGTAAAAAGACATTAGTGGAAAAACTGGTAAAATCCAGCAGTTTAGTTGATAGGAATGTACCAATGTTAACTTCTTACTTTTGACAAATGTACCATGGTTATATAAGATGTTAACAGTAGCGGAAACTGAGTGAAGGATATATGACAATTCTCTGTACTATCTCTGCAACTTCTCTGTGAATCTAAAATTGTTCCAAAATGCATAATTTATTTTAAAAAAACCTGCCTGCTTAACTGATCTCCCACCCTCAACCCTTCTACTTTATTGTCAAGCACCATGACAATCTCATCTGCGCTAGCATGTGCAAAGTGCAACTCCCCCCACCCCAACCCAACTCCCACATTGCTTCCCTGGGATGACATAACATATAACAAGGATACTTCTGGAGTCAATAGGAATGCAATTCTCATCGTATTTCTCTCCTCTGACTACACACTTCTGAGAAAATAGATCCTTAACGCACACCGGGAGCAAAGAGAGTGTGAAGAGTCTCTTAAATTGTCAATAGGAAAAAGAGTCCTCTTGGGTTCTTGGTCTAGTGTACATAAACTATAAGCATTGGCAAAGAAAAAAGTGGTTGGTTGGATTGATCCCTCCTTGAAGAATAGATTCCCGTTATTCAATATTTTCTAAAATATTTTTTAAGCATGGCCTACCCAATGTGCTGGTAGAAGAGGAGGCCAGATGGAACGACTTGACGGGAGGTTAAAAGGGTCCCCAGTTTCTGTTGCCCCCTAATTAATGTGGCCCATAGTTCTTCACTTCTGTGAGTTAGGCCTAAGATGTTAAAGTGTTCCCTATTAAAATGCAAATATTACCTAGGAGGGGGAATAAGTCAAACAAGGCTAAACAGAGCCTGAATGAAGTCTGAGGACTGGGAGGGGGGCTGTAGTAGGTAGTTATATTTTTGCTTCATATGTTTAGGTCAAAACCATTTTAAGTACTCACATATACAGTAACATAAACAATTGTTTTAAGGAAAAATGAATAAATGAGTAGGTTTTTTTGTGATTTAGCTATTTTCTTCCCTGGGTTATATGTGGGTCCAGTTCACCAATCAGAATCTGGTTGATATGTCAGGTGGGGCAAACAAAGGATTGATGCTTTAGGAATAGAAATATTAGGTTGATGCTGTAGATCTGAGACCTGGAGATTGGGGCCCAAAGAGTCACCTAAGGCAAAAAAGGAACAGGCAGGTTATCACTCATTCATTAATTTATTAAACACATTTTTTGAGTGCTTAATTATGTACCAGGCACTGTTCTAGGCACTGGGTGAACAAAACATACAAAATTCCATGTCTTCATTGTGCATATACAGATTGTAAACAGACAAATTTATGATATATTAGGAGGTAGTAAGTGCTATGAAATAAAAAAGCAAGGTAAGAGAATAGATAGTGTTGATGAGAGGTGGAGATGCTGTCCCAGAACTAGGTGAGCATGATTTAGAAGCTGAAAATCCAATGTAGCAGCAAGCCAGCACGAGTGAATAAGGAATGCTAAAGACAAATGCTAATGCTAGGGCAGAAGCATTTGCTCTCCACTTTGGTTTACCCTTTATTGAATGTGGCAGACTTCAGTCCACAGGTATTGATCAGAATCCTAAAGGAGTCCAAAGAACAGGAGCGTATCTTGCCTCTGATTGAGGGTGGGGTAGAGTGCTATATATGGTCATTAAAATGTCTTGACATTTGGAAACATTCCTTTATATGCCAACTGTGGCTTGCACTTATACTATCTTGCATGCCACGCTCCACTTTCCACTTTCCTGATAGCCTACAATTTGGATTAGAGGGATGGGTTGGAGGAAAACCAGAAGGGGAGGAAATTCCAAAGCAAAGTGGAAAATCTTAAAATTGGCATTAAAGTCCCAGCCCTGAATGGTTAACATCTAAACACAGTTCTTAAAATCCAAAGATATATAAAAATACCTAGCACAGTACTTGACACAAAATCTATGCTTAATAGATATTTGAATGAATTAATGAATGAATGGAACAAATGCCACAATAAAAGGAGCAACTAGAAGCAAAAAGGTGATTAAAAAAATGGCTTCCTCTGATATGAGATGGACTTTTTCTCCAAACACAAATTTCCAATGTGGATTTTGCCTCTTTTGAAATAGGGCCATTTACAAGTAGTTAATTAAACCTCTTTTTTTCCTTAAAAACCACTTCATACTAATTAAATGAGGTCAGTTCATTTCTCTTACTTAAAGAACTAGTTAATATACCTTATGGACTTGTAGGTCAAAGCAATGGGGTCTAATTGAATCCATATAATTTCAGGACCTTGGTCTTCATGGACCTAAGAGTGATCTCTTTAAATCACCTCATTCTCTTTAAAGATAAGAGGAAGACTTTTCCCCTCAAGTTTTTCAGTTACCTGATTCAGATGCTTCAGGATATAATGCTAAATCTGTAGCTGTTATTTTTCTTTCTTCATTTAAGAGATGGCCGCTTAAATTATAACCTTAGCCATGATACCTGAACTGCTCACTTACATAAAAATTCTATCATTTTAAAATTTAATTAGAAAAATGTATTCAGTTCAAACTGCAGAACAACAAACATAATTGAACAGGACAAGTATTTTATCTCTTTTAACTCCCACATATCAAGAAAATACAAAGATTTGAATCCAGACTCTTAAAATGGAATTTCCAATGCCCTCACCTCACTCCCACATTCTCCCAAAAAAAGAGAGCAAATCAATTCTAGTTCAAATTTTCCTTCCTGGCCAAGGCAGAAGGTATTCATCATTCTCTGGGCAGAAGGTCATATGGTTTTCTTGAATCATGCTTTGCTTTCATGTTCTGGTATTTTATAAAAGTTCCCCAGGAGACTTTTTGGATGAAGCGATCACCTCTCCGAAATGAATGTGTTCGTCTTTTTTATTAAAACACAAGAATTCATTTGAGATCTTGGTGAAAGAAATTGCTTGTAGCCTATAGGCAGGGACTGCAAGACTGTTTTATGATCAGGTAAACTGGCCCAACCACCTCTTCTTTCTCTTCAGGAGCTCCAGCAAAATTACCTAAATGTTAGCTATTTTGTTTTCTATTGAGAGTCTGCAAATAATCACCCAGGAGTCCCAAGCTCATTACCAAAGTGCTTTCTCAACTGAGCTGAAAACCTGGACAGACTCTCATTTCATAGGCCACTGGTTATAGAATCCTAGAACTAGAAGGAGTCTTAGAGATCATAGAGTCCAACCATATCATCTTAGAAAGGGGAAACTGAGGCTCCAAGAGAGGAAGTCACTTGCATAGAGTTCCACAACAAATCAGTGGTAGAGCTAGGATTATAAGGCAATATTCTTGATTCCCAATCTAGTGCATTTTATGCTATCTCTCATCAGTGTTCAGCACTGCTAACAACTTCTGCATGGTTATGCCTTGGTAGGCTAGTTTCTCTGCTGTGAAATAGACAGCCACTGTATCCCAAAAGTGGTGGCAGGGAAAGGGAAAGGCTCCTGCTTTTTCTTCACCTTAGCCCAAATTTAGTCAGGTTAGGCCTTTCCTTCTATTTTCCTCCTATTTTTAGGCCTTTCCTCAACTATTTTGTTAACTATATATATTTTTCTAAGCCTATAGATAGATAGGATTGCTAAGTAAACAGAGAGATAGATATATAATCTCATTCAGGCTCCTTTGTTATATGCTGTGCTGCCATAGAATTGTGTTCTTTTTCTCATGGTACTTATTTACCTCTGTGTGCATAATTTCAAACTGAGGTTTGAGAGGCAGATAGTATGGTGGTTAATCACACACACACATACTCCTAAGCCAAACTGCTTGGGTGCAAAATTTGGCTCCCCCTATTTATTAATTGTTTGACTTTGGTTGAGTTGCTTAATCTCTCTGTATCTTTGTATCTTTGTCTTTAAAATGGAGATACTGATAGTATCCACCTGAGTCCCAAATAAGGTTCAACTAGAGAAGCAGAACCACTACAGGTGATAGAGAATAAGGGATTTTATTATAAGCATTAGACATTATGCAATTATGGGAGCTAATTAAATAGTATCCATAAAGCTCATTTCAGCATTTGATGTTGAGTCTAAAGTCAACAAGGGAAGTGCGGGAGAACAAAGACAAATTGGAACCTAAGAGGACAAACTGGATTTCACAAGGACAGTCTGGAACCTGTGCCTATCTTTCACCACCTCCAGCCTTGATGATGGAGCTGACCTGCAGGTGAAGCTGGTACCCTTCACAACGGAGCTGCACATGCACCTGGCCCAGGATTCAGAGAAGCTGAAGGAAGACGTTCTGCGGGAGCTGGAGGAGTTGTGGGACCAGCTCCTGTTCCATTCCAATGAGATGAGCCAGTGGATTAGCAACCGTGATCATGAACTGAAATTGCCCCACAATGACCTTCAGAGTATTAAAAACGGCTGTTCCTTCACTTTCGCCTTTCAAATCTCATGCAAATTTCTCTTGTTGCAAACCCTAACTTGGAACCATACAGGGAAAGTAATTCTAGAAAAGCATAGCTCTAGATTATAACTAATTTGACATAATACAAAGCCACCACAGTGCCTGGCATATTATAAGCACTTACTAGACACTACCTCTTATACTTGCTAGTGTGGTTCTTTGATTAGTGTTTTTCTCTTCTACCAGATTTCAAATGTCATGAGAGGAGACAATGTGTATGTTTTTGTGTGCCATTGTATCCCACCACCTAGCACATTGGCTCATATATTGTGGGAATTCATGAAATATTTGTTAAATGAATAGAAATGCAGACAAAAATAAGACAATTTAGAGAAATTGTAACACTCGCAAAACAATCTATCAGCAAGTATTATGATGTTGTGGAGGAATACAGATGGATGCATAAGGTCTGGTCTCTGGCATAACTTGCAGTTGAGGGATGGGGAATTGGACGTGGGGGTAGCAGGAACCTCAGTAGCACAAGGAACTTTGGGCAGGACAGAGCTGGTGATAGCAGAACTGGTCCACCTGTTAGTATAGTCTCCAACACAAGTATCCACCTGTGCTGAATATTTTCCATTTGTTCCTCCAGATCCAGTCCTTACCCTTCTGCATTCTGCTCTGTGCCCTAGGAGGCTAACTTTTATGGATATATCAGCTACGTTATTTTGCCTTTTGACTTCCCAGTTGAGTTATAGCCAATGGGAGGCAGCAGCAGAAGATGGAAGGAGATAGAGGACATTTATTCCCCCAGGTTGATGTTGCTTGTCAGTTGCTGAATTCCTCCCTCAAAGGCCACAATTTTTTGGGTGGGGAGAGTCCAATCTCCTACAGTCACAGCTATGAGTCTCTCTCTCTCTCTGGGTTCCAGTAAGTGCTCTCTCCACTTGTCCCTTTAGGCCTAGAGGTGGTCAAGTCTCCTCTGCTATTGCTAGCTTTAGAATGCTTCACCACCCTTAGTTGGTTTCTCTTAACCCATTTAAATAACCCCTTCATTAAACTCCCCTCAATTACCCCCTCTGAGTGTGCCTTCTGTTTCCTTCTGTGACCCTGACTGAAACATCATCAGTCCGATATAGTACTCAAAAGAATGTACTGGGGTTTGTGAGGCATAGGAGCAAAAGGGTCTAGGTGACAGGCAACACTCAAAGCCTGGTGAAGGGTGGCAATTTGGTTCTCAAATTATCGGTCTGTTGTAATAAGAACCCCAACCATAGCTGTCGGTGCCATGATACAGAACTAGCTTCCTGAAAAGGAACTGGTTAGATCTAGGCAGACAGACAAGATAGCCTTCATTCTCACCAGGAAACTGAGGCAGAAGCTCAATCATCTAGACTGAATCACCATGGATTAAGGAAAAGACATGCCATAGGAACATGAATCCAGCGGTCACTCCAGGCTCGCTGGATACCATGCATAGGGCAGAACAGCTAGGGCCAAACTTACCCAATGGAGGAGATAAAGCTCCTGATACACTCCCAGCGAAGGTTAGAATTTGTAGAGTAAATGAGTAAGCCTGGGATTGCAGGTAAATGGCTTTAAAGATTAATGAAGTGAAGAGGCCAAATGAGGCCAAATTGTGGAGAGCATTAAGTTTTTATTTTTTATTTTTTTTAAATTTTTTGTTTATTGCAGTAACATTGGTTTATGACATTGTAAAAATTTCAGGTGTACATCATTGTACTTCTATTTCTGCATAGATTACATCATGTTCACCATCAAAATGCTAATTACAACCCATCACCACACACATGTACTGAATTATCCCTTTCACCCTCCTCCCTCCCCTCTTCCCCTCTGGTAACCACCAATCCAATCTCTGTCCCTATGTGTTTGTTTATTGTTGTTATTATCTACTACTTAATGAAGGAAATCATAAGGTATTTGACCTTCTCCCTCTGAATTATTTCACTTTGCATAATACCCTCAATGTCCATCCATGTTGTCACAAATGGCTGGATTTCATCGTTTCTTATGGCTGAGTAGTATTCCATTGTGTATATATACCACAGCTTCTTTATCCATTCGTCCCTTGATGGGCACTTAGGTTGCTTCCAAGTCTTGGCTATTGTGAATAACGCTGCAATGAACACAGGGGTGCATGTACCTTTACAAATTGGTGTTTTCAAGTTCTTTGGATAAATACCCAACAGTGGAATAGCTGGATCATATGGTAGTTCTATGCTTGATTTTTTGAGGAATCTCCATCCTGTTTTCCATAGTGGCTGCACCAGTTTGCACTCCCACCAGCAGTGTATGCAAGTTCCCTTCTCTCCACATCCTCTCCAACACATGTTGTTTCCTGTCTTGTTAATTATAGCCATTCTGACGGGCGTGAGGTGATATCTCATTGTAGTTTTGATTTGCATTTCCCTGATAGTGATTTTGAACATCTTTTCATGTGTCTGTTGGCCATCTGTATATATTCTTTGGAGAAATGTCTGTTCAGGTCTTTTGCCCATTTTTTAATTGGGTTGGTAGTTTTTTTGTTGTTGAGATGTATGAGTTCTTTGTATATTTTGGAGATTAAGCCCTTATCAGATGTATGGTTTGCAAATATCTTCTCCCAATTGTTAGGTTGTCTTTTCGTTTTGTTGATGGTTTCCTTTGCTGTGCAGAAGCTTTTTAGTTTGATGTAGTCCCATTTGTTTATTTTTTCTATTGTTTCTCTTGCCCGGTCAGACGTGGTGTTTGAAAAGATGTTGCTAAGACGGATGTCGAAGAGCGTACTGCCTATGTTTTCTTCTTGAAGTTTCACAGTTTCAGGTTTTACATTCAAGTCTTTAATCCATTTGGCGTTAATTTTTGTGTATGGTGTAAGGTAAGGTTCTACCTTCATTTTTTTGCATATGGCTATCCAGTTTTCCTAACACCATTTGTTGAAGAGACTTTCTTTTCCCCATTGTATGTTCTTGGCTCCTTTGTCAAAGATTAGCTGTCCATAGATATGTGGGTTTATTTCTGGGCTTTCGATTCTATTCCATTGATCTGTGTGTCTGTTTTTGTGCCAGTACCATGCTGTTTTGGTTACTATAGCTTTGTAGTATATTTTGAAATCAGGGAGTGTGATACCTCCAGCTTTGTTCTTTTTTCTCAGGATTCCTTTAGCTATTCGGGGTCTTTTGTTGTTCCATATAAATTTTAGGATTCTTTGTTCTATTTCTGTGAAAAATGTTGTTGGAACTTTGATAGGGATTGCATTGAATCTATAGACGGTAATAGGAAGTATGGACATCTTAACTATGTTAATTCTTCCAATCCAAGAGCACGGAATATCTTTCCATTTCTTTGTGTCTTCTTCAATTTCTTTCAGAAATGTTTTATAGTTTTCGGTGTACAGATCTTTCACCTCTTTGGTTATGTTTATTCCTAGGTATTTTATTCTTTTTGTTGCAATTGTAAATGGGATTGTATTCTTAATTTCTCTTTCTGCTACTTCGTTGTTAGTGTACAGAAATGCAACTGATTTTTGTATGTTGATTTTGTATCCTGCAACTTTACCATATTCGTTTATTACTTCTAAAAGTTTTCTGGTGGATTCTTTAGGGTTTTCTATATATAAAATCATGTCATCTGCAAATAGTGACAGTTTCACTCCTTCCTTTCCAATTTGGATCCTTTTTATTTCTTTCTCTTGCCTGATTGCTCTGGCTAGGACTTCCAGTACTATGTTAAATAGGAGTGGTGACATTGGGCATCCTTGTCTGGTTCCTGTTCTTAGAGGGATGGCTTTCAGTTTTTCACCATTGAGGATGATATTAGCTGTGGGTTTCTCATATATTGTCTTTATTATGTTGAGGTACTTTCCTTCTATCCCCATTTTATTCAGAGTTTTTATCATAAATGGATGCTGTATCTTGTCAAATGCTTTCTCTGCATCTATTGAGATGATCATGTGATTTTTATTCTTCATTTTATTAATGTGGTGTATTACGTTAATTGATTTGCGAATGTTAAACCATCCTTGCATCCTTGGAATAAATCCCACTTGATCATGGTGTATAATCTTTTTAACATATTGTTGTATGCGATTTGCTAGTTTTTTGTTGAGGATTTTTGCATCGATGTTCATCAGTGATATTGGCCTGTAATTTTCTTTTTTTGTGTTGTCCTTGTCTGGTTTTGGTATCAGGGTAATGTCAGCTTTGTAGAATGAGTTAGGGACCTTCCCCCCTCCTCAATTTTTTGGAAGAGTTTGAGAAGAATAGGTATTAAGTCTTCTTTGTATGTTTGGTAGAATTCACCAGGGAAGCCGTCTGGTCCTGGACTTTTATTTTTGGGGAGGTTTGTGATTACTGTTTCGATCTCCTTACTGGTGATTGGTCTATTCAAATTCTCTACTTCTTCTTGATCCAGTTTTGGAAGGTTGTATGATTCTAAGAATTTATCCATTTCTTCCAGATTGTCGAATTGGTTGGCGTATAGCTTTTCATAGTATTCTCTTATAATCTTTTGTATTTCCGAGGTGTCTGTTGTAACCTCTCCTCTTTCATTTCTGATTTTACTTATTTGTGCCTTCTCTTTTTTTCTTGGTGAGTCTAGCTAAAGATTTGTCAATTTTCTTGACGTTTTCAAAGAACCAGCTCTTGGTTTTATTAATTTTTTCTATTGTTTTTTTGGTCTCTATTTCATATATTTCTGCTCTGATTTTTATTATTTCCCTTCTTCTACTGATTTTGGGCTTGGTTTGTTCTTCTTTTTCCAGTTCCTTTAGGTGCATTGTTAGATTGTTTGAGATTTTTCTTGTTTGTTGAGCTAGGCCTGTATCGCTATAAACTTCCCTCTTAGAATCGCTTTTGCTGCATCCCATAAATTCTGGCATGTCGTATTTTCATTTGTCTCCAGGTATTTTTTGATTTCTTCTTTGATTTCTTCGTTAACCCAGCCGTTGTTCAGTAGCATTTTGTTTAATCTCCAAGTATTTGTGGCTTTTCTGATTTTCTTCCTATAGTTGATTTCTAGTTTCATACCGTTGTGGTCAGAAAAGATGCTTGGTATTATTTCAATCACCTTAAATTTATGGAGACTTGTTTTGTGGCCTAATATGTGATCAATCCTGGAGAATGTTCCATGTGCATTTGAAAAGAACGTGTATTCTTCGGTTTTTGGATGGAATGCTCTGTATATATCTACTAGGTCCATCTGTTCTAGTGTGTCATTTAAGGCCAATGTTTCCTTATTGATCTTCTGTTTGGATGATCTGTCTGTTCGTGTAAGTGGAGTGTTAAAGTCCCCTCCTATTATTGTGTTACTGTCTATTTCTGTTTTTATGTCTGTTAATAATTGCTTTATATATTTAGGTGCACCTACATTGGGTGCGTAGATATTTACAAGTGTTATATCCTATTGTTGGATTGTTCCCTTGATCATTATGTAATGCCCTTCTTTGTCTCTTTTTACAGTTTTTGTTTTAAAGTCTATTTTGTCTGATATGAGTACTGCTACCCCAGCTTTCTTTTCATTGCCATTTGCGTGGAGTATCTTTTTCCATCCCTTCACTTTCAGTTTGTGAGTGTCTTTAGGTCTGAAGTGTGTCTCTTGTATGCAGCATATATATGGGTCTTGTTTTTTTATCCAGTCAGTCACCCTATGCCTTTTCATTGGAGCATTTAGTCCATTGACGTTTAAAGTAGCTATTGATAAGTATGTACTTACTGCCATTTTTTAACTTTTTTTTTCTCAGTATTTTAGTAGTCCTTCTCTGTTCCTTTCTCTTCTATACAGAATTAATGGTCACTTTAGTTTGACCTCTGTCTGAAAGCTGTACTCTTAACTCCCCTCCTCCCTCCTTTTATGTTTTTGATATCATATCTAACCTCTTTTTTGTGTATTTGTATCTATTACATTCTAATCATGGAAATAGATAATTTTTCCAATTTGTGGTCTTCTCTTTTCCCCTTAAATCAGTCCCTTTAACATTTCTTGTAGCACTGGTTTCTTGGTGACAAACTCCTTTAATTTTTGCTTATCTGGGAAAATTTTGATCTCTCCTTCCATTTTGAATGATAACCTTGCTGGGTAGAGTATTCTTGGCTGTAAGTTTTTTCCTTTTAGCACTTTAAATATATCATGCCATTCTCTTCTAGCCTGTAAGGTTTCTGCTGAGAAGTCAGCTGATAGCCTTATGGGGTTTCCTTTGTATGTAACTTGACATTCTCTTGCGGCTTTTAGGATTCTCTCTTTATCTTTAATTCTGGACATTTTGATTATGATGTGTCTTGGTGTGGGCCTCTTTGGGTTTATCTTGTTTGGGGCTCTCTGTGCTTCCTGTACCTGGATGTCTGTTTCCTTCCTTACGTTAGGGAAGTTTTCATCTATTATTTCTTGAAATAGATTCTCTGCCCCCTTGTCTTGCTCTTCTCCTTCCGGGACACCTATAACACGGATGTTAGTGCGCTTGATGTTGTCCCAGAGGTCCCTTAGACTGTCCTCACTCTTTTTAATTCTTTTCTCTTTTACCTGTTCAGCTTGGGTAATTTCTTCTAGTCTTTCTTCCAGCTCACAGATCCGTTCTTCTGTATCCTCTACTCTGCTTTTGAGTCCCTCTAGTGAATTTTTCATTTCCAGTATTGTATTCTTCATTTCTGATTGGTTCTTTTTTATATCTTCCATTTCTTTGTTGACATTCTCACTGAGTTCATCTATTCTTCTCCACAGATCAGTGAGCATCCTTAATACTCTTAGTTTGAACTCTCTGTCGGGTAGGTTGCTCATTTCTGTTTCACTTAGTTCCTTTTCTGGGGTTTTGTCCTGTTCCCTTACTTGGAATGTATTCTTTTGCCTCCTCATTTGGCCTCTTTCCCTGTGCTTTTGTCTATGTATTAGGTAGGTCAGCTACGTCTCCTGCTCTTGGATAGGTGACCTTATGTAAGTGATGCCTTAGGAGGCTTCCAGTGTGCTTCCCTGAGTTCTCAATGTTCCAGGAGTGACCCCTATGTGGGCTACGTGTGTCCTTCTGTTGTGGCCTGTTTGCTCTCCCTGTAGGCGCCCAGGGAGGCTGAGTTATGCTCCTGGCCAGCTGTTGTAATGCTCAGCTGCTTGTAGTTGTTGTGGGCCCTTCAGTCTCTTTATCAGGTGTGGGCAGCCCCAGCACAGTTGGCTGCAAGTTCTAATACCACATTTGTGTTGCAGTATTTCTTTTAAGTGAGTAGGACCCCAGTGTGGCAGGTTGTTAGGCTCAGGGCCTTACAATTGCTGTAAGCCTCTAGCCTATTAGGTCTCTTGTCAGCTCTCTGAGGATTGCAGCTGAGTGGGGCTGGCCTCAGGCACAGGAGCACCCAATTGTTTCAGGCTTTGGAAGGTGGGGCAAACCTCCTATGTGGGTCTTTGAGAAGCACAAGTCTTCTGCAGCTGACAAACCCTGCCGCCCACAGGTCCACACACACAGTCAACACAGTCCTGCCCCGTGTGAGTGCCCCGACCTCCCCAAGCGGACCCAGTCTCTCCACGGAGGGAGCCCCACACACTCCGCCACTGCCCCACACTCTCCACCCGCTCCTTGTGCACACCCTGCCCAGCTCAAGTAGGCTCAGTTGCCAGGCTGCAGAGAATCCAGTCACCAATCTATGCAGGCCCACAAGTTGCCTGAGGGCTTGTTGTTGGGTGGGGCCAGTCTCTAGAGTGGGCTCCCTGCCCTGGCTGAGCTGGATTAAATCGGTGCTCTAGCGGCTGGGGCAGACCCTGGGCTAGCAGGCCTCAGGCAGAACTCCCATGGCGTCTGTGTCAGCACGCCCACACCAGGCCACAACAATGGCCGCTGCCAATGTCCCAGTCCCTGGAGAGGTCTCACCTCTCACCGAGATGCACTCAGGGCCTATTAGGTGAGTCTCTTTTCACTACAGCACTGTGCACCTTTCTTTCTGGTGATTTTAGGATGCTTTCTGAAACGGATGAGTTTGTGCATGGGCTCTTTAAGAGCCAGTTTTAGTTTCTTTGTGAACCGGGTTTTCTGGGGGTGCTCCCCAATGCTTTAGTAGCAGGCAAAGTCAGATATTATGCCGCTGGTCTCGATTGTGCTGGGTCCACAAAATGCCCACAGCGGGGGCGCTCCCCGGCTCAGGGCCCCGCGCCTCCAGGGAGAGTGCCTACCTGTGAGCTGCTCCCAGCGGCCGTGAAGCTGGTGGCTTGTGAAGGCGGCGTTTTTCCTCTCCAGAAGGGAGTCTCTGCCTCTTCTGCCTCAGTTAGGATTGTCCGTTGTTGCAGGAGTTCCTCTTATCCAGTTTTCAGTTCTGTCTCAGGGGTAATTTTTCCACGAGTAGTTGTAAATTGGCTGTGTCCACAGAAGGAGGTGAGTTCCGACTCTACTTACGCCGCCATCTTGACTCCAGAGATGTCGAGAGCATTAAGTTTTGAACAAAGGAGTTTGGATTTGAAACCCTAGGAAATAAGGAGGATGATTTTTTAGCATTTAATGTCAGAGACATTTGATAAATCATTTGTTATCTTAATTTAGGGATGTCTTGACTGCCAGTATGGAGAGAAATTGATGATGATGATGATGATAGCAGTTGTCATATATTGAGCACCTATTAGGTATCAGGCATTTGCCCCACGTTTTATACACAATATTTTATTTAATCTTTACAATAATCCTTATGTAGTCAATATTATTATTATCCTCATTTTACACATGTAGTAAATGATGCTCAAGAACAAGTTAAAGATTTTGCTCAAAGTGCTGATGCTGGAGTTGAGCCTAGGACTGACTGTCTCCAAACGCCATGCTTGTAATCTCTATAATAAACCAATCCCATTTCCCATTCTGTAGTCTTCTCGTTGCCTTCAGTCTACCTATAGCCTTTTTGTATTGAACTTGGCATTGTTCCCTCACCAATATTATAAAGGATACCGATTTACCAGCATAATTCATGAACACCAAACATTGCCTTCGTTCTCAGGCAGATACTGGGCTGTCTGCCAAAGTAATGGCCCTGATAGGAACCTTCTTTCAATTCTTCTGCATTTGGACAGCAGATGATGAGAAAGGAGAGTCTGGAAACTTTGAAGCTGACTTTGGAGTTGCCCTCTACAGTTTCCCTGAGGAGGTCTTAGAATGAGTCACCAACTTTCCTGACTGCATTTACTGATCCCTGGAGAGGAAATGTTATCTAGCCGTGGCATTGGACATTTATGGCCCTCAGAGTCCAGTGACCCCAAAGCTTTGGGAAAATACCTTGTGCCCTTGGAACAGAAAAGAAACTCATCTTCAAAAAAAATCTAAACCCTCGTTAGCATAAGGTGTTAATTACCTTCTCTCTTCTTTTAGTACTCACTTGTTATTTTTAAATAGAAGTCTGAGTTAGAAAGGCCCTTAAGGATCTAGTCCAAATTCTTTAGCTTACAGATGGGAAAACTGAGGCCTATAGAGCAGAAAGGACTTGCCCATGGTCACGTAGTAAGTAATGTTAGAGCCAGGACTACAGCCCAGGTCTCCTGGCCTCCTGGTCAGTTGCTCTTCCCTGATTCTTTTTACTGTCTATTCATGGTTTACTTTTTTACAGCTAGTGTGTAAGCTCCTGAAGACAGTGACCTGTTCTATATTTCTTTCATTTGCCTATAAAATGCTTAAAAGTGCTTGGCATGAAGTAGGTTCTCTGTGAATGTTGGTTGATTAAACCTTTTTTTTTTTTTCCCAGTTGACCACGGTTGGAGCAAAACAGATGTTTTTTCAGGTTTGAGGCATTGGCTCCAAGTTTGGAACCATCTTTCCCGTTTTAATTTCATCTTGGTCCATTGTTAAGGCCAATTGAACCTTTTCACTTAGCAAAAGGCCTATCAAAGAGTTCCAGCTTCCCAAAGAACATTGTCTAATCCTAATCCTTAGAGAAACTCCTCAGGAAATAAACTTCCCAACAAAGCCTAATTCCATTTCTTTCTTTGAGAGCTAAGACTTGGTAAAGTCTCATTGAAGATTCATTCTCATAGAGTATAGGCCACAGGAAACTCTCCTAATTTTTCCCTTCATGTGGGACATTCATGAATGTTAATAACAGTTTACAACTAAATTTCTCTGTCTTCTCTCATCAGTATCCATAACTGGATATGATATCAATTTATTTCTCTCTTCCTAGGGCTAGCAAGTCTGAGAGTGGTTTAGAAGCACTGCCAGAGGTATTGGAAATGAAATAGCTGTGTCTCATGGGACGATCTCTCTTTCCTTTTTGAGGTCAGCTTTCTGCACATAGTTAGTCCCTGATATGGTAATCGATGACGTATAACTCAGTGCTACGGCTACAGTGTCTGTGTATTGACCTTCAAACCAGAATCCTAAGCTAAAGGGTCACAGCTTGCCTTCCATCAAAATGGGGAAAGTCCTTTCCCCATACTCTACAAATGCACTGGAGCAGGCTGAGCAAAATGCCATAATGTCCAGTACCTGGATTGGGCAGGGGGTGTCTTGGAAGGTAGGGATGGTACATGATGAGAAACTAGTGGGTGGAAAAATTGCAAAAAAAAAATAAGTCAAATGTGGCCTTCATGCTCTACTGCTTGTCATTTTTGCCTCCTTGGAGCCTCGACTTCTCCAAGTGCCCCATCTTGGCCTATTCTTTTGGAAGAATACACGTGTCCTTTCCTGATACTTCCTTTCCATCAAAATAGTCTTGATCTCTGACATATTTCCATTAGAAGGCATATGTATGCCATGGAAAGAGCAATGGACTTGGATTCAGTATCTCTAGATTCTTTATTCACTTTAAAGACATAAATTATATGGTTACTGGGAACCCTTTTCTTGTGTTCCACTCTCTTCCGCTCCCCTCACCATTCTTAGCATCTGTGGCTTTCCTAGCATCCTAGGGTATCATAGAGAAAAACCTAGACCAGTTTTGCTTGAAAGAATTTTATAACTTTGTTGATTTTATGCCTGCTGTCACCATGGGATTAGGCATTAAGGTATCTTAAGCACAAATCAAAGTAGAACTCCTTGGCTACATTTTGTAAAGGCAAACTTCTTTTCCTCCCCACTGTAAGATTCTCAGGATTTCCTTCCACTTCGGCTCCCTTCTCCCATCACCAAAGAAAAAGGGCATAGGCATTTTGAAAGACCAATGGGAGGGGAAACTTGCAAATGTGACCTTCATCGCCAATTCAGACGTGTTAACCTCAGTGATCTCATCAAGTGATTTTTGAATGGTTTTTGGCACCTTGTGGCATAGAACTGCCTTTCATCGCACTGGGATGTCTCAGATGGGGCTGAGTGCTCCAAAGATTTTGGCACTAGAGGTATTGTTTAGTTCTATGTGTCTTCCCAAATAGTCCAGCATAAATTGATAAGAAGAACTCAAAATGGCACTAATCTAACCAATCAAGTGGGGTAAGAAAAATGAGAAAGCAGGTTGTTAGTGAACAGCCATATCCATGGATAAGAAAATACATGGTATTAGAAAACTAAAAACATACCCTTCAGGAAGAAAAAGAAGAGAGGAAATACTCATCAAGGTAGACCACTGCAGATTGTAACACCTTAAACTTGGGTGGGTATAACTTATTCCCATTCTGCTAGCGAACAATAATAATCATTATTATGATAATAGTAATAACGCATTGAACGATCACTATGAGCCAGGCGCTATGCTCGGCGCATTATATCTATATTCTCATTTATTCCTAAAAACAACCCTATGAGGTAACTGCTACTACTATCACTGTTTTACACTTGAGGAAACAAACTAGACACAGAAGGAGTTTAAATAACTTACCGAAAACAATAAAGCCACTAAGTGTGGTAACTTGGATTTTTTTCATTTTCTTGTTTTAATTCACATACAGTAAAGTTCACCATTTTAAAGTATATAACTCAGCGCCTTTCAGTACGTTCACAATGTTGTGCAACCATCACCACTATCGAATCCCAGAATATATTCATCACCCCCAAAAGGAATCTCATACCCATTAAGCAGTCACCCCCCGTTCTCCTCTGCCCCCAGCCCCTGGCAACCCCATAGTCTGCTTTCTATCGCAATGGATTAATCTATTCTGGATGTTTCATATAAATGCAATCAAGCAATATGTAGCTTTTTGTGTCTGGCTTCTTTCACTGAGCATAATGTTTTCAAGATTCATCCATGTTGTGGCATGTATCACTACTTCGTTTATTTTTGTGGTCAAATAATATTTTATTAGCCAGCCTGGTGCTGTAGTGGTTAAGATTTGGTGCTCTCTCTACCTTCTCCTGGGTTCTTTTCCCAGTCAAGGAACCACATCCATCTGTCAGTTGTCCTACTGGGGCTGCTGCATGTTGCTATGATGCTGAAAGCTATGCCACCGGTATTTCAAATACCAGCAGGTTCACCCATGGTGGACAGGTTTCAGTATAGCTTCCAGAGTGAGATAGACTAAGAAGAAGGATCTGACCACCCACTTATGAAAAAATGGGCTGGGAAAACCCTACGAATAGCAGCAGAGCTTTCTCTTATATAGTCCCAGAAGATGAGAGGGTGGTGGAAAAAGACCTGGTAGGGTTCCACTCTGCTGTACACAGGGTCGTTAAGAGTTGGAATCGACTTGACAACACTAACAGCAAAAAGTATTCCATTGTATGGATATTCCATATTTTGTTTATTCACCATTTGATGGACATGTGAGTTGTTTCTATCTTTTGGCTATTGTGATTAGTCCTGCTATGAACATTTGTGTACATGTGTTTGAATACTTATATTCAATTCTTTTCAGTATATACTTAGGAGTGGAGTTGTTGTGTCTTATGATAATTTTGTGTTTAACTTTCTGAGGAACCACCAAACTGTTTTCCATAGTGGTTGCAACATTTTACATTCCTTTCAGCAGTGTATGAGGGTTCCAGTTTCTCCACATCCTCACCAAGACTTGTTGTTGTCTCTCTTTTTGATTATAGTATGCCTGGTGGGTATTGAAGTGGAATCTCATTGTGGTTTGATTTGCATTTCCCTAACGACTAATAATGTTAAGCATCTTTTTACATATGTCTTGGCCATTTGTATATTTTATTAGGAGAAATGTCTGTTCAAATCCTTTGCCCATTTTTTAAATTGGGTTGTCTTTTTAATATTGAGTTGCAAGAGTACTTGATATATTCTGGATACTAAACTCTTATCAGATTTTGATTTGAAAATATCTTCACCCACTCTTTGGATTGTTTTTTTCACTTTCTTTATAGTGTTCATTGAAGCACAAAAATTTTAAATGTTTATGAAGTATAATTTATATTTCTTTGATTACTTGTGCATTTGGTGTCATATCTAAGAAACCATAGCTAATGCAAGGTCACAAAGATTTACACCTATTTTTTCTTCTAAATGATTTATGGTTTAAACTCTTATATTTATGTTGTTGATCCGCTTTGAGTTAGGTTTTCTAAATGTAGTGTAAGATAGGAGTCCAACTTCATATTTCTTTGCATGTGGATATTCAGTTGTCCCAGCAACATTTGTTGAAAAGACTATCCATTCTCAATCAAATTGTTTTGGCATCATTTACATTTAATGTGATTACTGATAAGGTAGATTTATGTCTGATACTTTGCTATTTGTTTTCTATGTGTTTTATGTCTTTTTTGTTCCTCAGTTCCTCCAGTACTGCCTTTTGTATTAAATAGATATTTTCTGGTGTATCATTTTCATTCCTTTGTAGTTTCTTTTTTTTGTTTTATTGGCATGCTATTTTATTTATTTATTTATTTATTTTAATTTTTTGTTTATTGCAGTAACATTGGTTTATAACATTGTATAAACAAACACATAGAGACAGAGATTGGATTGGTGGTTACCAGGGGGAAGGGGGGAGAGAGGAGGGCGAAAGGGATAATTCAGCACAGGTGTGTGGTGATGGGTTGTAATTAGTATTTGGGTGGTGAACATGATGTAATCTATGCAGAAATAGAAGTATAATGATGTACTCCTTTGTAGTTTCTATTGCTGCATATTTTTTGTGTTATTTTCTTAGTGGGTGACCTGGAAATTGCCATTAACATTTTAATGGTAACAATCTACTTCAGATTAATACCAAGTTAATTTCAATAGTATACCAAAATTTTGTTTCTCTATAGCTCAATTCCCCCCTCAATTGAGCTTTTATTGTCACAAAGTACATCTTTAAACGTTGTGTGTTCATCAACATAGATTTATAATTATTCCTTTATTGCTATCTTTATATCCTCTTCAATGAAATACCTCTTCATGTCTTTTGTCCATGTTCTAATTGACTCGTTTATTTATTCTTTACTGTTGAGTTTTGGGATTTCTTTATATATTTTAGATAATGGTCCTCTGTCAGATATGTATGTTGGAAATATTTTCTCCTCATTTGTAGCTTGTCTTGTTACCGTCTTAACAACATCTTTAACAAAGCAGAAGTTTTTAGTTTTGATGAGTTCAAATTTATTGATATTTCCTTTTATAGATCATGCCCTTTGTTTCAAGTCTAAGAACTTTTTGCTTAATGCTAGATCCTGAAGTTTTTATCTTTTTTTTTTGTTGCTTACCATTTTAGATTTTACTTTTAGGTCAGTGATCCATTTCGAGATTTGTTTTGGTATAAGTTGTGTGTGAGGTCAAGCTTCAATTTTTTTTTTTTTTTTTTGCCCATAAATGTCAAAGTGCTCCACCACCAGTTTTGAAAGTAGCTATCTTTCCTCCACTGAATTGCCTTTGCACCTTTGTAAAAAATCATTTGGGCATATTTATATGGGTCTATTTCTGGATTCTCTATTCTCTTCCATTGATCAATGTGTATCTCTCTGCTAATACCATGCCATCTTGATTATTATAGCTATATAATAGTTCTTGAAATCAGGTAGACTGTTTCTTACCACTTTTCTCTGATTCTTACCACTTTGCTGTCCTTTTTCAAAATTGCTTTAGCTATTTTAGTTCCTTTGCCTTTCCATAAAATTTTAGAATAATCTTGTCCACATCTACAAAACATCTTGCTGACATTTTGATAGGAATTTGATAAGAATTAAACCCATATATGAATCTGAGAAGAATTGTCATCTTTGCTATGCTGAACTATTGTTCTTCCAATCCATGAACACAGTATATCTCTCTATTTATTTAACTGTTATTTGACTTCTTTCATCAGTTATGTAGTTTTCAGCATACAAGTCTTGTACATGTTTTGTTAGATTTAACCTAAGTCATTCATATTTTGAACAAATTGTATTTTTAATTTTAATGTCCACATTTTCATTGTCAGTATTTAGAAATACAATTTTTTAACGTTTATCTTGTATCCTGCAATCTTGCTGAACTCTCTTATTAGTTCTAGGCAATCTGTTATAGATTTCTTAGATTCCTTGGGATTTTCTACATAAGCAATCATGTCGTCTGTAAATAGGGACACTTTTATTTCTTCCTTTGCTATCTGTATGCCTTTTATTTACTTTTCTTGCCTTAGCGCACTGGCTAGAACTTCCAGCATTGTGCTGAATAAAAGTGGTGAGAACATACATCCTTGGCCTGTTTCCAACCTTGGGAATAAAACATTCAGTCTTTCACCATTAATTGTAATGTTAGCTGTAGGTGTTTTGTAGATTCTCTTTATCAATTGAGAAAGTTCCCTTCTATTCCTATGTTTTTGAGAGTTTTTGTCATGAAGCAGTGTTGAATTTTGCTAAGTACTTTTTCTACATCAGTTGATATGATTATCTGATTTCTCTTCTTTAACCTGCTAATGTGGTTTATTACACTGAATTATTTTTGAATATTGAGTCAGTCTTGAATCCTTGGAATAAACCCCACTGGGTCATGACTTATAATTCATTTCCTATATTGGTGAATTTTAATTGCTAATATTTGGTGAAGGATTATTGTGTCTATGTTCATGAGGAATATTTGTCTGAAATGATCTTTTTCTGTATTGTCTTTGTCTGGTTTTGGTATCAGGATAATACTAGCTTCATAAAATGAATTGAAAAGTTTTCCCTCTTCTATTTTCTGGCAGAGATTGTGTAGAATTGGTGTTAATTCTTTAAATGTTTGAGTAGAAGTCTCCATCTGGACTTGGAGATTTATTTTTTTTGCAGTTTTAAAATTACATCTTCAATTACTTTAATAGTTATAGCACTGTGCATATTATCTATTTCATATTGGGTAAATTGCAGTAGATTTTGTTTTTTGAGGAATTGGTCCATTTCATCTAGTTCTCAAATTTACGTGTGTATAGTTTTTCATAGTATTCCTTGTTATCCTTGTAATGTCTGCAGGGTCTGTAGTGATAAACCCTGTTTTAATCCCCTGTGGTAGTTGGTGACTTCTCTCTCTTTTTCCTCCTCAGTCTTTCTAAAGGGTGGTCAATTTCATTGATTTTTTCCAAAGAATTATCTCTTTTTTTCAATGATTTTTCTCTATTGTTTTTCTGTTTTTAATTTCATTGATTTCTGTTTTTATCTTTACTATTTCTCTCTTTCTGCTTACTTTGGATTTATTTTACTTTTTTTTTCTTTTGGTTGTTGAGGTGAGTGGTTAGATTATTGTTTTGAGACTTTCTTCTTTTCTAATGTGTGCATTTATTGCTATAAATTTCCCTCTCAGCACAGCTTTAGCTATATCCCTCAAATTTTGGTATGTTGTATTCTCCTTTTCATTTATTTCCATGTATTTTCTATATTTTCCTTGAGACTTGTTTTTTCAGCCATGGATTATTTAGAAGTTTGTTCTTTAGTTACCAAGATTTTTAGATATTTTCATTTTATCTTTCTATTATTGGTTTCTAATTTGATTCCATTGTGATAAGAAAACACATTATGCCTGATTTCAATTCTTTTAAATTTGTTGAAGTCTGTGTTACGGCTCAGGATATGGTCTGTCTTGCCATATGTACATGGGCACTTGAAAATAATGTGTATTCTGCAGTTGTTAGTTGGAGGGAGGACAGGGATAAGTCCTTATTAATGCTGGGGAAGGGTGGCAGTCCAGGTTCCCCACCTGTCCTCCACTGACACTGTGGATGGTGAAGCTCATTCTTGATTATACAGTGATCAATGTATCAGCTTCTTGCTTGGCCTTATCTGGCGCCACCCCAGCATGGGGGTTGGGCTGCCTCATTACAACCAGGTGAGTGTGGAAGTCTAAGCTGTTTATTCTGCCTTTACTGAAGAGAGCAGGGCCACAATATTTTCTGTGATGTATGGCTGGAGTACAGCAGTATTGCAATATTGTTTAAAAGTTTTCTCTCTTGTTAGGCTGCTTCTTTCTTAATCTGGCTAAAGAGAGAAGGCTTTTTTTTTTTTTTGCGCTCGTTGGCATTACCAGATTATTGGCTTTTTCAGCTACAATTGTGAGATATATGAGACAAAACAAAAACCCAGGGACCTCATCTCTGTGTCATTCCCTGAGTCCCAAGGTCCCTAGCTGATGTGCTTTCTTCTCTCTACCTTTCAGAATCTTCTTATGTCTGTTTTTTATGTAATTTTCACTATTTTAGTTGTACTTAGTGGGAGAAATAGGGAAAATTATGTCTACCACATATTCCTGGAAGCAGAAGTCCCAAATTAGTTTCTGTAGATGTCAATTTTATGACTGTTTCTCTCCACAGCCTCACAAATAGCTAATCCCTGACTGCTTCTCCACGGTACAGAGAAGCAAAAGAATAGAAGTTCAGAGCAGAAGGCCTTATCTGAGAGTCTGAAACTGAGCACATGGTGGCGTCTTAGGACTCAGAAAAAAATGTGACTGGGAAGAAAATGGAATGCTAAAGAGATCTGGGGTTGTGATGGTCCACAGAGAGGGGAGCATGCTCTGAAGAAGAGATGTGCATGTGTGAATAAATGGGGCAGAAGGAAAGAACTTTGATATGCTACTGTCTTTTTTATTCTTAAAGAACAGCAAATGAGTCAAGAATGAGCTCGATATGTGTTCAAGGAAAAGATATGGATATGCTACCTCCTAACACATAATTTACTCACTAACATTGCTTATTGTCTCACTCTCCCTACAAGTATATAAGCTCCATGAGGGCAGGAATTTTTGTCTTGTTTACTAATGTATCCCCAGAGCCTAGAATGGTGTCTGATATGTAATAGGCTCCCAATAAATAAACATTTGTTTAAAGAATGTATGAGCGACTGAATGGCTTGGAGTTGAGAGATCTAGTTCTATTCCTGACTTTGCCACTAACCAGAGATTTTAACCAGGCCGCGTTCCTTTTTCTGGGCTCAGTTTCTAAAGTTATGAAAGATGAGGATTGCATTAAAAGGTGATTCAGGTCCTTTGTTGTCTATTACCCAATGGTTTTATGAATATTTCTAATTTTTCTGTAATCTATCTATGATACCATTCATCTATTTACTCATCCATTCACTCACCCATCTACTTATCTATCCTTTCATCCATCCATCCATCCATCCAACATTTCTTGAATAATGACTATGGGACAAGGACTTCATGATGTACAAGGATTTGTGTCAAAGGTAAAGCAGGTGATTAAAGTTGTGCAAAGTGTTACTATGGAGAACTGTGGAGTACTATGTATAACCTCTAAGCTAAGGGACTATGTAGTGCTCTTTGTGCTGAAACTGGATGAGGTCAGTGGGGTTGCAGAATTGTGTAGAGCATTACTAGCAGAGGGAGCAACAGATACAGAGGCCCTGAGGCAGAAAAGAGTTTTACTTGTGTAAGGGAAAGAAAGAACTATTCGTGGAGGAGTTTAGTGAGCTAACTGCAAAGTGGTATAAGATTCAAGAGGTAGACAGGTACATGTAAGTTCTTAAAAGAGTGCTAAAAGACCAGCTATGTGCACATCTTATCTTTCCTTTTAGCTACTTGAGAAAGAATGGGTGGAATGGTGGGTAGAGGAGGCTCCATTAACCTCCTTCTAGCTCTCCTTTATGCTTTTGTATTTCTTTCTTGGAGACTTTTTATAGGATGAAAGAGTAGTAAATAACATTGTTAGATTAGAATCAAGAAAGGAATATCTGTTTAAAAGTTATTAGACTTTTCACAAGACTGACTGCTGTGTAGGGCACTCCTCTTAAGACCATTTGGATGCCTCTAACTTCTCAGAAAGGCCTTTAATCTCATCAAACTCTACCAAAAAATTGCTTAAACATTTTATAAGAAATGCTAGATACTTCCCAGAAAAAGCTGTTAATCACATTGCACAGCGAAGCTCTGCTTCAGATCGTCTTTCCTCAAATTTTAAACAATTTTCTTTCTTAATTATAAGAAGAGTAGTATAAGTAGTATAAGTAGTAGCAGTCCTAATAGTTAAAATTTATGAAGCATTTACTATGTGACAGGAACATTGGTAATGACTTTCAATGCATTATTTCATTTATCATGTGCCAGGCACTCTTCTATGTGCTTCATGTAATTCATTGAATCCTCACCACAACCTAGAGGAAGGAACCATTATTATACCCATTTTACAGAGGAAACTGAAACCTAGAGGAGTAAGTTTGTTGTTGAAGATCCTCCAGCCCCTAGATAGTAAGTGGGGAGTTAATAATTCAAACTTAGGCAGTCTAACTCCAGAAATTGGGCACTCAACTATTTGACTGTGTAGTGAGCTAAGCCAACATGGGCTGCCAGTCCAAGATACAAAGGGGTCAAAAATGGCAGAAGCCAACAGATAGACACCAGAATCCAGTTAGTGAATTAGGATTTGGAGAGAAAGACAGGTTCAGATATTGGGATCAGTTACCGAGGACATCCAAACCTGAGTGAGACTAATCTGAGCGCCAAAGTTGATGGGGTGATCCTGAGTCAAAAGACAACAGGAGCAAACCAGAAGTTAGAGTAAGAACATCATTCATGAGTCTGAAGTCATTCTGATTGGTTCTGGTGGTTTGAACACATGCTCCCTTTGAAAGCCTGGTGTCTTTTCACCCAACAAACTGCCCAACTTAAAGATAGGCTTCTGAATTTGTCGGGGACAGTATGGAGAATTAAGTGTTGGAATAGAGAGAGTATACAAAGCAAGAGAGGAGAAAGGAATAATGAATAAGGGTCTCTTCCATTACCATTATTTGAGTTTCAATCCCTGTTATATCACTCTACTCTTTCTACTTTGTTGTATAAATCACTTGTATTCAGTCCCAGATTCCCCAAGGGGAATTCTCCTCCACTCACCTGCGTCCCAAAGGCGTCTTTAAGACAGTAAGTGCCTTTCATCAGTGGTTATAGTGCACTTGAAACATGTCAAGGACCAGAGAAATACAAGTACTACACAGAAAGAAGGAGAGGAGACTGAAAAACACCTAACACATTGGGAACACAACTGAGAACCAGGTAATAAGGAGAAAAAGAGCCTCTGAAAAATCAAATTAGGTTGAAATGAGAGCCTTCAGGAGAGCTTCCTTTTGTGTGAGAAATGCATTCGTTTTAGAACATGGATTTTGCATTATCCATTTGTTTTTTAAACGTGCATTGATTTTTAAAATGTTTTGATTTGAGGTGATTTTGCTACATACATTTGTAAGTAATAATACAGAGATATCCCAAGTATGCTTTACCTAGTTTCCCCCGATGATGACATCTTGCATAACTATAGAACATATCACACCAGAAAATTAATATTGATACAACCCAACTATTCTATTAAGATTTCCCCAATTTTACTTGTTGTGTGTGTGTGTGTGTGTGTGTGTGTGTTTACTTCTATGCTATTTCATCACATGGGCAGATTTGTGTGACCACCACCGCAGTCAAGATACAAAACATTTCCATAACCACAATAACACCTCTGTGTTGCCCTTTTATAGTCAAACTCACCTCCCTACCACACCTCCCAACACTGTCCTTAACCCCTGGCAATCACAAATCTGTTCTCCATCTCTGTGATTTTGTCATTTTAAAAAGTTATATAAATGGAATCATGCAGTATGTTAACCTCTTGTGATTGGCTTTTTTATTACTTAGTATAATTTTCTAGAGATTCATTCAAGTCATTGCTTCTATTAATAGTTCACTCCTTTTTACTGCTGATTAGTATTCCATGGTATGGATGTACAATGGCTTGTTTACTCATTTAATCTTTTACTGTTCAAAGATATCTGGGTTGTATCTGGTTTTTGGCTACTGTGAATGAAGCCTCTATTTATATCCATGTACATGTTTTTGTGTGCACATGAAATTTTAGTTCTCTGAGATAACCGCCCAAGAGTGCAGTTACTGGGTCATATGGTAGTTTGTGTGTTCAGTTTCATAAGAAACCGCCAAACTGTTTTCCAGAGTGACTGTACCATTTAAATTCCCAATGACGTTGTCATTGGAGTGATCCTGTTCCTCTGCATACTCTCTAGCATTTAGGATTGTCACTATTTTTTATTTTAGCCATTCTGGTAGGAGTGTAGTAATATGTTATTGTGGTTTTAATTTGCATCTCTTTAATGGTTAATGATGCTGAACATCTTTTCACGCGCCTATATGCCATCCTCTTATTATGTATCCTCTTCATTGAAATGTCTCATGTTTTTTGCCAATTTTATACTTGGATTGTTTGTTTTTTACTGATGAGTTTTGAGAGTTCTTTATACATTCTAGATACTAGCCCTTTGTCAGATATATGGGTTGCAAATATTTTCTCCTCCTCTGTAACTTGTCTTTTCATTTTCTTAACAGAATCCTTCATGGAACAAAAGTTTTAAATTTTGCTGAAGTCCAATGTGTCAGATTTTCCTTTTCTGGATCATGTTTTTGGCATCAAGTCTAAGAAATTCTTGCCTATCCCTAGAGCCTAAGATTTTCTCCTTAAAAATTACAGTTTTAGTTTTACATTTAAGTCCATGATCCATTTTGGGACATTTTCTGTATAAGGTGTGAGGTTTATGTCAAGGTTTATTTTTATGCCTATGAGTGTCCAAGTGCTCCAGCACCATTTGTTGAAAAGGCTATCCTTCCTCCATTGAATTTTGTCAAAAATCAGTTGGGCATATTTGTGTGGGTCTATTTCTGGCTTCTATGTTTTGTTCCATTGATCTATATGTCTATCCCTCCACTAATACAACACTCTCTTAATTACTTTGTTATTAGAAGCCTTAATATCAGGTAGAATTTTTTCTCCCACTTTATTTTTCTTTGTCAAGGGTGTTTTAGCTATTCTAGAGCCTACACCTTTCCATGTAAATTTTAGAATAAGCTTGTCTATGTCTAAAATAATCTTGCTAGGATTTTGATAGGAATTGCTTAAACCTTATTTAAATCATTTTGGGAAAAACTTTACTGTTGAGTCTTCCAATCCATGAACATAGTATGTCTCTCCATTTATTTAGGTCTCCTTTGATTTCTTTCACCAGCATTTTGTAATTTTCAGTATGTAGATCCTGTACATGTTTTTTAAGTCTATACCTTAGTATTTCATTTTCACTGGGACAATTGTAAATGACATTGTGTTTTTAATTTTAGTTTCTGCATGTTCATTGTTACTATATAAAAATGTGGTGGATTTTTCTGTGTTGCTCTTGTATGTTACAACTTTGATGATATCTATTTACTTTTATTCCTTCCATAGTTCTAACAGCTTTCCAAACTTGGTTTCCAAGACTGCTGCTAATTAGGAGGGAGAGGGATTGCCTCAGGCAGGTGCACTTGCAAGTAGTACAATATGAAAGTTGACATGAAGGGAGGAGAAATATAATTTAATTAGGTAAACATAAAAACTCCAAAAGCACAGGGCTCTGGGGCCCTATGGCAAAGGGGCATACAAATTATACTCCCCCAAAACATCCTTATATAATTGAGGTATTTGATAACTTGGGAGATCATTATTAAGAAGTCATTTATGAGGTCATAAAATGAAGTTCTTAATAGACTTAAGTCAAGGAAAACATGTCGAAACTATGCAAAGGTATTTTACCTTAAAAAAGGAACACATAGTTTTCAAAAGATATCTATACAAAACAGAGTTTGAATCAAATTGTTGGTCCTTTAATGGAGGTAAATGAAACTAGATTGATCGTCCTGAATTGCTCATTTATCAAATGTACAGTGTACTTAGATTCATAGATGCACATGTGCATCTACACACACACATATGTGCACAAACCCATCCACACTGCAAAGAGTGACTTGATCTGCATTAATTTTAACATGAGGCAGTTAGATCAACAGTTGTAGAAGGACCTTTTATTTTTAAACTAGTCAGTATTGAGTGCCCAGTGGTAATTATAATTCTAAGTATTTCACCAGTTTGGATCAGAAGCCTTATCTCTACCATGTGTTAAAAGATATATACTGGGGAAACAACCAAGTTAATGGGGAAAGAGCTAGCTAAACATGGGCAGCAAGATAGGCAGTGCATCAGAGGAAGGCATGATGATTATATATTGCAATATTCATAAGGGACTGGGGCTTCTAGGATATCTCCTTTTAATATAGATTGTGGTTTTAAATGGCCTACACATCTTTCTGTTGAAATGATTTGACTGTTGTTTGCACAGGGTTAATATTGGCAGTTCCCTGTACACATTTTGAATCTCTCTTTATTGACTCTCGCTCTTCTCCTGGGGTGGTAGAAGAAGTACATCTTTTTCTAGGCACATCTGTGGTCATGTTATTGCCTTTAGCCCCCTAAAAATCAAAGACTTGATCTGTTAAACTTTAATGGTTCAGATATTATTCCCAGCAACAGTTTTAAGCAACAATTGGCCAGAAGATGTTTGTTTACAATGTTTTCTCTTTATAACTTCTTCTCTAGTTCTTTCATGCAGTCTTCTACTGCCCATGGCTATTCTTATACCTCTACAAATTAGGTGGCCAGCCAAGTGACAGGATTTCAGATAGGGTGGGAAGACTGTAATGACTTGTCCCTCCCCAAATCTTCCTACTCATTGCCCAAAGCCTGAAATTCCACCATCACGTCTCTGTTTTTATCTTCCTCTACCTCTCAGAAACTTTTGACACAGGTGACCACACCCACCTTTCTGAAATACTCTCCTCTCCAGACTTTCATGACACCACATTCTCCTGGTTTCCCTCCTACCTGACAGAATGCTTTTTATCTGCTACTTTGTTGGCTCCTTCTTCCTCTGGCTTCTAAAATTTGGGGTTCCCAAGTGCTTAATTTTGTCCTGCCTTTTCTTCTCTGTCTATACTCATTGTGTAGGTGATCTCATTTAGTGTTATAGCTTTCATATCATCTCTATGCTGATTTTTCCCAAATTTATATCTCCTTAGTACTCCAGACACCTTTATCCAATTGGCTTCTTGATATCTCTTGGATGTCTAATAAGTATCACAAGCATAATATGCTCAAAACATAATTCACCTGATTCTGTCCCCTACTTCCCTCGTCTGTCCTGGTCAAACCTATCTGTTCATTACACAGTATTTTTCATCTCACTTAATGGTAGTACCATTCACCCAAATGCTTAACTCTAAAACGCAAGAATCATCCTTGATTTCCCTTTTTCTTTCACAACTCACATTCAATCCATCATCAAATGCTCTCAACCTTATCTCTCAAAGTATATCCCACATATATCTACTTTTCTCAATCGCCTCTGTTACCACTCTAGTTAGTCATCATAGCTCAACTTAACTACCGTAATAGTCTCCTTAATGCTTTTTCCAATTCCTCTCTTGCTCTCCTCCACAACCAGCCCCAGGAAAAATCTTTTGCAAATGTTAATCAATCCATTCTTAAACTCATTTGGTGGCTACATGAACTACCTCTCTGATCTCAACTTGAATCATTCTGCATACATTGCACTGGTTCACTGAGTTCCAGTTGTATTGTTTTTCTGTCCATACCATCTCAGCCCAAATGTCACCTCCTGGGGGTCTTCCCTGACCTCCACTCTATCTAAAATAATTCATTTGTCCACCACTCTGGTTATGCTATCCTATTACCCTGTTTTATTTTCTTCTTTGTACTTATGACTATCTGAAAATACTTGCCTGTACTTTAGGATGAAAAAATTGCTACAAAAATGGATGTGATAAATTAATTAATGGCAAGCTTAATCATGTATTTTTGAACAGGGAGCTTTTCTTGATACTCCAATTTTAGTACTTGGAGATTCCATCCACGTTCATGGTCAATCATGTCTGGATTGATTGCAATAATGGCTTATAAAATTAATATATATATATATATTTTTTTTACCAGTGGCATCACAGTTTTCAAATGAAATCTTCTGTGGAACCCCAATAAATCAAACAGATAAAAATGGAATTGCTCTGGTAAAGCAGGTGATAGGTTGGGATACGGAGCCTGCACAGTCAATCTTGCCCCTTGAAGCTTCTTTAGAGACCCCAAAGACCCACCATGGAATCCTGGGGATCTAAAACATGGCTTGAACCATTGAATTAGAGACTTAATAGAATGAAATGCAGGGTCACAACACTGGGCCCTACTCTTCTGGCTTATGCTCATTCTAAATATATATTTAGCAGTAGTAATGGAAATCAGACACACTGTACAAATTGACCCCATTAAGTTCCATGGCCTGAGAATATATCCCATTTAGACAGATATTAGACCAGGACATTGTTCAGTTTGCTAAGAACAGGGACTTGTGGCACTGAAGTCAAAGATTAAATCAGAGCACCCACTGCAATGCCAGGGGAAATTACCCTTGAGATTAATGGATGATGCTATGATTCCAAACTGCTAATAGCTGAAGAGAAGTTCAGCTGATAAGGTCACTGAATAGTAGTTTGTATAGAGAAGATGTTCATATTCCTCTTGTTTCTTTATAAATCATTGGTGCTGATACAAATTATGACTTCTGCAGTGTTGGGAAATAGGACCTAGTGGGAGTGGCCAGTTCAGGAGACATGTTTGATCTGAGAGTCTTCACCATCGTTAATCAAACTCAGATATTGTTCTGCCTGCAGGATCTTGTCCCTATAATAGTAAGTAATTCTGAGGCCAAGAGGTAACTTGGCAACAGTTTATCTGTATCCTTTCAGATTCAAAAAGGAAGATCCTTGAGCTCTTCGCTAAGATTGTTTCTAGGAACTGGGATGATATCCAATAGCAAGGGCCATTTGGAGAGACTGAGTCAATTTAGCTATCATCTGTCCTGTCCCAATTAAGCTGGCATTCTAATCAAGGGAGAAAGTCAGTTTCAATATCTGCCTTGCTAGATAAGGAAATCTTTTAAGCTGCTTAAAAACAGGTTAAATTGTCAGAAATGCTGGGTGTGTATGTGAAGACACAACCATAGATACTCTATCCTGTTTTTAGGCCAGAAACTGACCTAAGGAGCATAGCTGAACTGCGTTTGGAAGTTCTTGGGAGAAAGGGCTATTTTTTAGCCTCCTTCAAGAACTTTCCAGTTATGATATGTATCCAACGACCAACGTGATATCACAGACTGGAGGACTGTACTGTGGTCTATCTAGGCCCTAAATTCTTTTGTTATCAGTTCACAGGACACTCTTCTTGGGTTCATAGTGATGACAACATAACCCTTCAGACTGGTGCACCAATCAGCTCTCCACGAACAGGATTGGGTTAGAAATAGGATCAACCTGTTTACCAAAATGCACCTAAAGAAAGAAGGTTCAATGTAACTGTGTACCCTTTCCCTACCCACTCCCACCACCATACACAAATGCCCAGAAGGAAGCACTGTAGTGTGGCCAGGCAGTGCTGCTGTCTTCTAGGTGTCCTGACGAGTTTGGGAATAGGGCTCTAGAGAAGCCATATGGTGTCTCCAGAGAAGCAGATCACGAATAACCTTGAACTTCCAGCCCTTTTGGATCTCTATTCCTAAAGCAAGTTTCTGCCAACATGTTCTTAAGCCTTCTGGTTTCGTTATCCTCTCTTGTTTCTTTAAATAACAGCTTTATTGACATATAATTTACATGCCATAAAATTTGCCCTTTTAAAGCATACAATTCAGTGGTTTTTTGTATATTCACAGGGTTGTACAACCATCACCACTATCTAAATCCAGAACATTTTTATCCTCCCAAAAAGAAACTCCACACTTGTTAGCAGTTACTCTCCATCTCCCCCCACCCAGCTACTGCTCTCAATATAGGTTTGCCTATTCTGGAAATTCTCCTTTTGTTAACTGCTTTCTTTTTTCCAAAGGTGTTTTCCTAGATGTTAGAATAATTTTCAGTTTTCTTTCAAAGCTGGCTTAGAATATTTAGATTCTTAGAGTTTGCTTTACTGTAAAAACAGCGCAACCACGATCATCTCATGCTTTATGTTTTTTTCACCTAGTCCTCTTAAACCGTTTCTCATCTTATCTGAGAGACATTATAGGATGGTGGCTAAGAGTGTGATGTTTAGAGTCAGACAGACCTGTGTTGTAATCTTAGTTCTGTCACTTACAAGCTCTGTGATCATGGGGCAAGTTATTTACTTCTCTGCACTTCAGCTTCCTCATGTATAAAATGTGAATAGTAATAGTACCTATGTCATAGGGTTGTTGTGAAGACTGAATAACTGAATAAACGAAAACACATGGCATGGTGCCTGACGTATATTAAGCACTTACTTAATGATAGCTTTTACTATGTCTAAGCTACAGAATATGATGTAACTTGGATTGTGTGATAACATGCAGTCATGACAGGTTCTATATGACTTAGTTCAGTGATAACAATAACAGAAGATATTGACATACAGAGCTCATGTTTTAGTTTTTTGTACATTACTACATTTTCATTATATCTTATCCAAAATTCATGTTGATTACTTTCTTGAAGATCAGAAATCCCTGTATCTTTTCATTCCAGATTCAAGCTGGGCTCTCCTAAGCCAGTGGAGACTCCACAAAGAGAGCAACACAAACCAGTGACATAGCCAGTTTGTTTGCATTCATTAAAGTCCCAAGTGTAATTTTCAGATGGGTTTCAGGGCATCACATCCAAAGAAGAAAAAGGGTCTTGGTAGCAGGTCCTAGATTTTTCAGCTCCTGTAATAACTTGAGGAAAAAAGTTTGTATTTTAGTTTGGATTTCACCAAGTCCTACAGAACATCAAGTTTCCCCTGACAGAGGGTTATTTTTTTCTTGAGAATTATCTCCGCTTCTCAAGAGTGAATGTATATATGTTGTGAGATATACATTTACTCTCCACCATTAGAATCCAGTAATAGGAATGGCAAGGACATAAGGGAGCTATTTCTTCAAAACAGTTGGTTTATGTGTTCTAACACTCTCTGTAAAAAAAGAATAGTAAGGCATTGGAGATGAGACTTCACCCCCTTCAGAAAGTGACACCACATGGAATGCTGAATACATCTTTCTCTGCATGAGATGATATTAGTGGCCTAGAAATAGAACTTAGTAAAATGGAGCTCACAGTCATAAACAGACAACTGAAGGTTTGGAAGTGCAGGGAGGGGATTTAATCAGGAAAATCTTCTTTTAATTTTAACGGGTTTTCATAGCAAAGCCACTGAGGAGCTGAGAAAGAGGACTAATTAAAACAGAGGGACAGAAGGTGAAACAAATGATTCTCGTACCAAGGCTGCTGGAATGCAGAAAAAGTGCATTGGCATATTTGCTTCTCAGGAAAATTGTGGATCTGCTTTTGTGAACCACAACCCAGGCCAGCTCTATGTGGTAGGATGGTTTGTTAGAATGTGTATTCCAGTTAGAACAGTGCTACCTAGAATTGGACCATGGGGGTGGCAAACAGAGTAAGACAACATTGAATAGACTGTCTTAGGAGCTCTGCCTGCTGTTGACTTGGCTGCTTTGACACAGCACACTGATCTGGGTTTGTTGTGAACTTGGCAGATGACTGAACCAGAGTGTTGGCCAAAATTTGGTGCTGGCAGCCTACAACAATTCAACAGTGTAATTTAGTGGTTTAGAGCACAGGCTCTGGAGTTAGAGCTACCTGGGTTTTAGTTTCCCCCTTCTTCTTTGCTTCCCTTCCTCCCATAAGTGTTTATTAAGTGCTAAGTAATATACAGGCACCACGTTAGGCAGGGGAGATATAATGTGGAACAATACTAGATATGGTTCTTGCCCCTTTGGAGTTTATACTCTAGTTAGGGAATAAACAAAAAATAAAATAAATACAAATTGTAGAAATTGCTATGGAGGAAACAGGAGGAAACAGGGATAAATGGGAAGTATGTAATCAGGTAGTGGGGTAAGCTTTACTACCTATTCACTGTGCAAACTTACCTTCTCTTAGCCTAAAATTATGTTATGTACAAACTAGGTGTAACAATAGTACCTTCTTTATAGGTTTTTTTTTTTGTGAAAATTAAAAGAGATGATGCACAGGCAGTGCTTATGTCAGTTCTTGGCACTGAGTATAACCATAGCTACTGCTATTCTATTATGATCAGGGCCTAGTGACACTAAACCTTATCTTCTCCAAACTAACCATCACAGGTCCCTCAGCTAGTCCTCTCCTAAAATACTTTCCTGATCTCTTGCTGTTTTGGTTTTCTTCTTACCAGACGCTGAGGCTGGGGATTTGAGTACTCCCTCCATAATCTCATAAGACAGCGCTGGAAGAGGACCCAGCTGAGAGAGGATTCTGAGAGAGGGTTGCTAGTGGCAAAGTTGAAGTGCAAACATGTCAGCAGGGTGGGCTTGAGGCAGAAGAGCTAGTGAGATATTCAGTGTTCAGTATTTCCCTAGTCACCTTTCAGTGTCCCTCACTTGATCAGTGGATGTTTTCCTTCCCAAGTTCAACTAAGGTTATCTCTCCCTACTAAAATCTATTTACATAGGAGCTTCTACATTTAATTACAGTGATGTATAAATGACCAAGTTGGCTTACAATGTGGGTTTGAACAGGCTGAACCCCACCCCCCGCCCTGAGTGTTGGCTTTAGGCACCAAAAGACCCTCTAGGGGATATGTTAGTATGCTATGTGGGCAGCAGTATTTGTTTTCCTCAGTATGTTTGTCCTATAAGAAGACCTGATAAGCTTACTTCTATGTCTTTATTCCAAGTTGAGAGGAATAACCAATAAAATAGAAAGCAGAATAATCACAGCAACGGGGGAGAACTGACTGGGCAGCAGTTCGCAGGAAGGAAAAATATCTGGGAGTTTGTAGCGAACAGCAATCTTGCTATGTATGAAATGTTTTAGAAGCCACATAATGCTATTGGCATGCTTTAGTTTCTTCCTCAGTAAAATAACGCTAATAACATTATTTACTTCACAGGATTGTGGGGAGGATTAAATGAGTTAATAAACAAATGGTGCTTGGAGCAATGCCTTTCATATTGTAAGTATTCAGAAAGTGTCATTGTTTTAGTGTGAGAATAAGTCTGTGCTTATTAAAATCTCTGATCCAGATCAAAGGAGGTGACAAAATCTGTTGTACTTGGTTCTGTCCAGACCACAGAGACTTGGGTCCAATTCTTGGTGCCATGTAGACATGTTTTATTTGTACCATTGGAAATTTTTTTTCTATTAATTAAGCTCTTGAATGTATTCAGATTTCACCAGGTTTTTTTAATTGTGGTAAAATATACAAAACATAAAATTTACCATTTTATTCGCTTTTAAGCGTACACTTCAGTGGCATTAAGGCTGTTCACATTGTTGTGCAACCATTACCACCATCCATCTCCAGAACTTTCTCATCTTCCCAAACTTAACTTAAACTCTGTACCCATTAAAAAAATAACTCCTCATTCTTGTCTCCTGACAGCTGCTGGCAACCACCATTCTGCTTTCTGTATCTATGAATTTGATTACTCTGGGTACCTCATATAAGTGGAATAATAAAATATTCATCCTTTTGTGTCTGGCGTATTTCACTTAGATTAATATTTTCAAAGGTCATCCACATTGTAGCATGTGTTAGAATTTCCTTCCTTTTTAAGGCTGATTAATATTCTATTGTATGGATATACCACATTTTGTTTATCCATTCATCTGTTGATGGATTTGGGTTGTTTCCACCTTTTGGCTATTGTAAATAATGTTGCTATGAACATGGGTGTACAAATATCTGTTTGAATCCATGCTTTAAATTTTTGGGGATATATACCCAGAAGTGGAATTGCTGGATCATATGGTAGTTCTATGCTAAATTTTTTGAGTAACCACCACACTATTTTCCACAGTGGCTGCACCACTTTACATTCCTACCAGTAATGCATAAGGGTTCCAATTTCTCACCAATGAGTATATTTTTAAAGTTTTCAAATTAGTTGCCAACACATAAAAATCAGGAGAATTCAGATCTCTCAACAATATTTTCCTTTATGTCAAAGGCTGGGGAGAGGGAGTGTTATTTGCTTTAGCTCTAGATTGAAGGTCTAAGGGGCAGCACCAAAGCCAAGGAGTAGAGGTTCAAGAGAGGTCAATCTGGACTCAATTTCAAACACCTGCAGCACAGTGGGCTGCCTTGGAAAATAGAGTTCCCAGTCATCTCTTGAAGCCCTATCTGTCAGGAACGTTGCAGAGGAGTTTGGTGAGCCGAGTGAAAATTTGAAATAGAAGACCTCATTGGACTTATCCAAATGAAATATTCCACCATATTAAACACTAACAGTGTAGTTAAGCAACAAGAGTGGTTTCCATGAATGCCTTAGAACATCATGACTTTATAATCACCACACACCTAACTACAGGATATTTGTATTTTAATAGTTGCAATAGCCTTAAACCCCTAATAATGAATCTGTTGCTAAAGGAAGAATTTTTAGGGATTTAATATCTGGGCATCTAAGGACTATTTTGCCTTTCCTAGCCCATTACTTACTTCATCTATAAATTCTGGTTGCAGGAACTTATATGAAACCTATCTAAAAATTCTGGGTTAAATTTGGGGTCTGTCTTCTCACCTTCCGTTACTTCCTTTGCCTCTCCATGAAGAGCTTTCCTACAATGATGGATGGCCCCTATTTCTAATGGACTTTTAAAGACGGGAAGCATGATTGGCTTAAAGGGCCCTGGGATAGAATTATCTACTCGAGTATGTTTATTTTAGTGCAAGAAGGATAAGAAATGCTCTCCAACATGTGCAGGATGAGAAATTGGCTCATTTCCCTCAATGGCAGTGGAGTAGCACATTAACATCTATCGATAAATTGAGGGCCTCTTGCTGCTTATCCCAAAGTCTTTGGCCTGTGCGTACTGAATAAGAAATTTAATCCAGCAGTTCCTTCACTAGCTGTGTGAAGAGTTAACGATCCATTCTTGACAACAGGGATCCTTCAGAACTTTATGAGCCTTGAAATCAATAGCTCTCGTTAAACATTAGAAAAGTTGACATTCTTTGGCCAGAGGTTAACACTAGTCAATGCTACCATGGGTGAAAGGAGATTAGAGAATGAGATAGGGAGAGAGAGGAGAATAGATACAAAGTTCTCATTGCTTGTAATCTCACGGAAGCTGGGCAGTGTGTGCACTAACCCTGCAGAGCCCTCCTTCCCTCCTGTCCTTCTGCAGGGGTTTAAAATAGTGACATAAGGCAGTGTCCTGAGTGTTCTTAGAAAGTAAGAGCCCTGAGGCTCAGTCCATGGGGCACATGGGTATAGGAGGTAGTGACCAGAGGAAGCATAATACTTCATGAACCCAAAAAAAGACCTTGCCTTCTCCATTATGATGAATGATGTGATGTCAACAACACTTGCAACTCTTTTGCATTTCTCTCTAATTCCCAATAGGCTATAGAATGCAGTTTTAAGAACATGGACTCCAGGACCACCTGGGTTCCAATGTTGGCTCTGCCAATTACTTTCTGTATGCTCTTATCCAATTTCTTTTTTTTTACTGACATCATAAGGGTTTATAACATTGTGTAATTTCAGGTGTACATTATTGTTTATCAGTTTCTGTATAGAATACATTTTGCTTACCACCAATAGTCTAATTTTTATCCATCACCATACACACATGCCCCTTTATCCCCTTTGCCCACCCCTTAACCCCCTTCCCCTCTGGTAACCACTAATCTGTTCTCTTTATCCAATTTCTTAACCTCTTTGGATTTTAATTTACTCATATGTTAGTGGGGGGAATCATAATGGCAAGCCACATAAGATTGTTATGGGTATTAAATGTGATAATGCACATAACAATCAACCAAATGTTGGCTAAAGAGAAAATAATATGCCAATAATATTTTCTGCCAATAGTATCTATACAATAAATATCTAACTGCTCTCCTTAGCACAGAGTTGGCCTTAAAGGAACCTAGGTAGTATGATTCAAAATTGTTGGGCGGGTCCCCCTGCATAAAATATTTCCTTCATTCCCTATCATTGTGTCTGGAATTTCATTAAGATTTAATTTTCTTGTCTATGGGATATTTTCTAGTCTTTAGGAGTGACTTGCAAAAATGGGAGGAAAAAAATACCCTCTGCGAAAGGGAATACTGTAAGCCATTACTAGACAATTCATCAATTAATCAACAAATCTTATTGAGAGTTCATTGACGGTCAGCCAGAACTAGCCTTTTGGGAACAACATGTAGGCTAAGCGTAGGAGGAACCAGGAGTACCAGGAAAGGGGCGAGGAAAACTAAAAGGAAAGTGGGAGGGGGTACTAAAAAAAATATTGCCAATGATAGTACAGTTTTGTCTAGTAGCTCATCAAGAGTTCAGGATACTTAGTGGAGATGATAACTTTGGTAGGGATCAAACTGAACAACAAACTGTATATAAGCAAGGGATACAACCTCCATCTCTGTGTCTCTTTCTTGGCTGAGATGAACTAACCTTTCAGTGTCTCATTTTCCCTGTCTCTGTGATGCTGGTTTGCATTAGGCCATCTGTCAAGCTGCCAACTAGTCAGGCCATGTGTTGCTAGCTGGTACCGAAGTCAAGCTCCTTTTCACATTTCTCCGTCTGGGCAAAGGAGGCAGTTGTCCCGGGACCACATTGTGAAGCCCAAGAGCCAGTCCATAATAAGGCAGCCTGAGGGTCTCGCCCAATAAGGTGTCTCTCTGGGAACGTTATTGTCCTTTACTTCTTCCTCAGTTTTCCATTGTCTGCCTACTGGCAACTGGCATTCCTAGTCTGTCTGCACCCAAATTCAGTATCTTTCAGATGAAGACCAAGTAGTTTAAGCCATTTAAGTCTTCAGCAAATTTTTCCTACTAGCTTCTGTTCCCCACCACACTCTCACACACAACTCTGGGTGTGGTATGATCAGCACTGGAAAGTGGTTGTAACAAAATTTACTTGGTTTGTAATAAAAAGTCCATAGAGGGGCTGGCCCGGTGGTGCAAGCGGTTAAGTGCGCGCACTCTGCTGTGGCGGCCTGGGGTTCACCAGTTCGGATCCCGGGAACTCACCGATGCACTGCTTGGCAAGCCATGCTGTGGCGGCGTCCCATATAAAGTGGAGGAAGATGGGCACAGATGTTAGCCCAGGGCCAGTCTTCCTCAGCAAAAAAAGGAGGATTGGCAGATGTTAGCACAGGGCTGATCTCCTCACCAAAAAAAAAAAAAAAAAAAAAAAAAAGTCCATAGGGCTATTGGTTTCTGATTAGATATTCTACTTGCAATTTAAGTAGCTACCACTGTGTAGACATTAGTGCTGCTTGGTTATTAGCTATGGTATGAAGACCTGAGTGCCTGGAAATCACCATAATTATGGTTAACAATGGTTGACAGTGTCTGAAATTTATGTTGCTTCTCCCAACATTTGAATTTTAAGTCCTTTATCAACAAATAAGGAAAGAAAACCAGTTTGCCTTTTAAAATTCATTTTAGGCGTCACAAAGACTACAGAGTGGTTTTAGCTTTAAGAAGTAGGCAGGGTAGCTCCTGAAACTACATTCAACCCATCCAGCAGATAATAAATGAAACATGACTTAGGCCTTTTATGATGGTGCATGTCAATGTGTTGTGCTGAGGAGGGTTCTAGAGTAGTGGTCTCCAAAATAGTGTGCTGGAAGAAAATATTAGAAATTCTAGTGATATCTTAAACTATATGAAAGGAATCAGGATGTACTCATATTTAATACTCAGATTGACATTGGTACCCTTATTTAGTATCTATGTTAGAGGATCTCATGTCACCTAGGATTTACAAGATATCCTGGGGGAAGGGTAAGAGTTCCACAACTAGAAACTCATAGATTTGCCCTGAGAACGTTGTAATACACTGCAGTTTATGTATGTCCAGATCAGTGAATTTATGAATCATATTATCTGATTTTAATTAAATAAAACCTTACAAAATGGACATGTGGCTTAATAAATATTTATTCAAAGTAACTGTGGATTGAAGATCATACTCATAACGTAAGCACAAATGAACAATAATAAAATGGCAAAGCTGTCACTTCTCCTATTTGTGGTATGAAACTTTCATTAGCTATTAATTTATCAGATAAAAACAGTGGTGATCTGCTTAGTTTGGAAAAGCAGTTGTCCAAAGGCAGAACAAAATAAAATTATTAAGAAGACTATTTGAAAAAACTATTTATGTCCATTATCATTAATGATCATATCTCATCCTAAGTGTATATTTTGCCTTGAGATATTAGCGAATCACAATGAATCATGTACATAATTTACAGGTAGGTAAATTTACATGTATTTAGATATATTCACCAAAATTCTTTGTAATATGGTGCAAGGTCTCTGCCCTTATGCTGGATATAGCTCTGGTTAGACTACTGGAGACTTAATCCTAAAGATTGCTTAGGATAGAAAAATTCTTCTTCCTCCACACCTTCTCCCCCTCTGTTCCTCAGCCTTTTCCCTACCTCCTTTTTCTCTGGTTTATTCTCCAGTTCCTTAGATCCAAATCATTCCAATATTCCTATTTCTACCTCCACCTGCACTGTCAAATCAGTAATTCCCTTTGTATATAATCAGTTATGTTTACTCATTAAACACTTCTGTAGCAGTTTTATACTCTGGCTCTTGACACTAATATTTCTCTTCAAAGGGGCTCTGCCCCCTTTTCCCAGAACATAATTGGATTTTTAAATAATCCTATGAAATAGAGACCTCTTAAACTAAGACTAAGGTCAAGATTGTTTTGCTAGTCTAGATTGTATTTGCTGAATTGAAAAATATTTGTTCTTGTGGGCTCACAATATATATATATTTTTAAAAAAGGACTCTAGTCAAGTTGAAGCAGTGGTGCAATTGAGGCAATGGTGACACTATTAAAAGTAAAGCTGGTAATCATTCAATTATTTGGACTCCAAAGAACTCCAAGGTGCTCTCCAAATAACAGATATCATCGTTTGGTTATATATGAATCAGAACTTTGTCAGTTGTGTGTAAGAAAAAAAAAAACAGCTCAAAATGGTTTTGGAAGAAATATTGAGTTGTGTAACTAAACAGTCCAAGGAGGTATTTGGCATCAGGCATGGCTAGATCAAGGTATTTCAGCCAGGTCACGAGGAATCCGTTTCTATCTCTTGGTTCTGCTTTTCTCTATGTTGGTATTATTCTCAGCAAAGTTTTTCCCAAATGCTGGGAAAGATGGGCACCAACATCTCTAGACTTACATCTTACTAGCTTAACAACCCTAGCAGGAAAACCCCCTTTTCCACTCATTTTAGTTAATATCTTGAGGTTGACTCTTATTGGCCAGCCCCGGGTCACCTGCTTTTCTGTGAAGTCAGGGGGATGGGGTCTGCTTCATCCAAACCACATGAACTGAGAGTGGTGGAGTTGTTTTCTGAAGGAAACTCAGAGTATTACCAAAGGAAGGAGCAATGGACTTAAAAAGCAAAGATTTGACTTCCTTATTATGGCATCTCTTTGGCTGAATGTGACTCCTTTGGGGTTGGTCAATTGCTTTCATGGTTCAAATAGTCCTGTTTCCTGTGAGATTCTGAGCTTTTGTTGAAAATAGAGCCTTGCTCTTCTTGTTTTCATTGTGTCCTAGATAACAGAAACAATGAGCGTGAAACAATAAGAAATCTTGAGCTCGTCTTGTGTTCACTCTGTGTTTCTTGTTCTCTCACTTTTTACAAGATAAATATTAAAGGAAAGAGCTCATTTCTCAGAATGGAGAGTTAGTTCTAAAATATCATTGTGGGAAATGTATACTATCATAAGGAATCATGGACTTCAATTTTTTTCTTGAATATATGGAGGCTTACCTGACCCACAAGATCTATAGTCATGACCAGAAAAAAAATTGACGGGAAGACAATACTCTCCCTGTGTTGTCTTGGAGACAAAAAATAAGATTTTTACCATCTCTCCAGAAATCTCCCATCTCTCTTCCCACCCCACCCATCACAGTGGGTCCTCTTACAACTGGGGACAGGAAATACATTCTAATGTCTGAAAGGTCAGCTAGGACTGCAGACTTCTAGAATCGGGAATAGGCCCAGCTTTAATAGCCAGAGCCAGTAGAGCACGGTTTTGTATCATCTTTAATAGTAAAGATTTTCTTGTCATTCATTAGGATCCAGTCAAAGAAACGCTTAATGAGGCTGATGCCGTGTAATTGGCAAGAAGGTCCCCTGGCCCTGGTGTACTGCTGATAACTGTCTTGGGCTTTATAGGTAGTCGCCAGTGAAAGAAGTGGGGATGCAGGGAGGGAAATCATTACCAATAATTACACTACATTGGTAATGATTTCATTTAGTCCAGATTGAACATATTGTGATACAAGTGTTAATGTATCATGAAAACAGAATTATTGACAATTCTCAGTAGTGACCGAAGTGTGCACAGGATGCTGAACATTCCTCCTTCAGCTGACATTTTGCGAACAGCCTGAACTGGGTGTGGGAAAGAGGAAGAAGGGTCAGGAGATGAGATTATCATCACAAAGATTTTTTTCTGCCCATTCAAGCTGTCATTTGTTAATTTTATTCAGCTCTCGTCACTGTTGGTGAAGGAGGGCGACCGCAATTATGAATATGAAACCTTCCAGCTTTTTAATTCATTTGTAACCAATGACTGATTGACTAGCACAACTGGGTTTGCATTTTAAATAGCGTTTTGGCATCCTTCCACCACCTAATACAATACAGATAATTCCCTGACAGTGTGCCAGAGATAATGCAATTATCATTGAGTTTCCTTAGACACGTTTTATATTATCTACTTAAAAGAATCCTATTTCCTCGCTGTAATCTAATCTAACTTGGACCTGACTATCTTAAATGAGACAGATAGTTTAAAGAGAAAACGATAAACTGGGGATGGGCTAAGGTGCTTGCTATCTTTGCCTGGCCTGTGAGACAGCATATTCTTTCTGTGTAATCTGTGTCAATAAAGAAGCCACAGCCCCCAGCTCCGCATCCTCATGTCCCTAGGGACGTCTGTGGTAGCTTCAGGCTATTTCTGTGGATGTTTCCAGTTATTTTACTCATAGGAAGAGATCTTCAGGGAACATTTAGTTCATTTTCTTCACTCTAGGAGGAATTATGTTGGGACTATTCCAGCACACCCTGTCCCAAGTTACAAACTCTGCTTGAGCGAGGTCCTTCAGCCTCTCTCTGCCCTACCCTATAATCCACAGCAGTGTCCATCACCCTTTTCTCTCAGGAAGTTCTTCTTTATATCTGACCTAAGTTACTGACAGTGTAACTTAGTGCTCATTTTTCCTTGATGGAGATTTACAATACCATTTTCCTCTTCATATAGTGATGTCTTATAATTCCTGGAAACCACAGACAAGTCACTCTTTGGTCTTTCCTGGTAAAACTGTTCTGTTTCCTTTGTCTTTTTTTTTCCTTTTAGGCCTCAGTTTTGAATATCTGTTAATTGTCTATCTGCTCTCCTCGGCCCCCACCTGTTTTTCCACATGTTTTGAATTTGTGGCGCCTGGAATTGGTCCCTATTGTTAAAGCCAGAATAGGTGCAGACTGGGACTGCGGGGCAGTCGGGGATAGACAGTCAGTCTGACAAAGAATCGTGCCAGTAGAGACATGGCCTGCAAAGTAAAATAATGCAATTCTGTATTTGGAGTTATATCAAATGAGCTTGGAGAATTGCATTATTTGTATTATGAATAATAGAAATAATTACAAACTTTCCAAATTCTTTCAGAAAAATAGTTCAGCCACGCACAGCAGGGATGTTTGTGCCTTCCACTCACTCATATGTCACCTCAATGGCAGGTAAGCTCTCACACTGATCACATAAAATAATCACAGAGGTTTTCATTCCCAGGCGGGTGAGAGTTTGGTGGAGGGGATCAATGTTGCACTCTCCACTTTTATTTTCATTAAGCAAGTGGGCAGACTTTAATTCAGTCATGAAAACCATGTCTGGCCCACAGCCCTCAGGAATGTTTACCTTTCTGACAGGCCATTTATTTAACAAACACATATACTGCTTCTTATGTGCCAGGCACTATTTAAGCACTTTACAAATATTAATTCATATAATCTTCATGACAATTCCTTGGAGGTAGTTGCTAATAATAGCCTCATTTTACAGATAAGGAATATGTGGCACAGAGTTAATAAATAACTTGCCTGAGGTCACACCACTAATAAGGGGCAGGACAGAGATCTAAACCCAGGCACTTGGATTTCAGAACCTGCCTGCTTACCTACTATACTTCTCTGCCTTTTTTACTTTCTTCTCCTTCCCACCCACCAAGCCTACCTCTTCTCCAAGACTATACCTTAGTCTCTCTCATAAACTCTTGTTTTCCCAGTAATTTTCTCTGGTACATTATGCATGTACCTAGTGCATGATTTGGGGAGAGAGATGGCTGGAAGAAATCACCTCGGCTAAATGGTAAGCTCTCTTTTACTTTGTGCATTTTGTTCTTGTGCTTTTTTTGCCACCTTCATTACGATGAAAGGTTTTTCTCCAGCTGCTTAATCAATTGCCTTCCCAATGGTGAAAACAGAAAACCTGGTGAGAAATTTGGACAATTCTGTTTATTTCTCAGATGTCTGTGATTGGCATGGGCTGAAAGCCCTGCATTTTGCTCTGCCTTCATTGCCTGCAGTGCTTTTATATATACTTGATATGAAACAAAATGCCCTAGATCACCTCCAACAGAATCATGGTGATGGGGGAGCATGTCTTGTAAAAACACAAATTCCTAGGCTCCACTTCTAAATGAATTAGAATTTTAAGAAGGAGATCCACAAATAGCACATATTAGCACACATATTAGCAAACTCCCCTTCAATGATTTTATTGCATGCATAAGTTTGAGATCCACTGTCCCAGGAAGCTGTGTGACTGGCTAGGCTGAAGAATTAATATGGAGCTTCTGAAGAAATGCAGATGTTATGGCTCCACTCCTGGAGAGTTTGTGCAGTGGTGTACTGGTAAATGTTTAACAACTCTCTCTCTAAAAGAAAACAACTCTGATATGTAGCATTTGCCGATTTCCATGGTGTAAATATTCTCACCATGATTCACTTCCAGCTACATGTGTGAGGTTGCTGAACTCAGAGTTGAGAAGACATGTGCACAGCTTGTTCTTGCAAGCCAGTACAAGCTGGCACATGCACACTGGATGGGTGAACATAAGAGGGTGTGAGTAGGAAGTTGGCAGTAATATAGGAAAGGGAAAGGCATTTAATGCAGCTAGCAGGTGGCAGAGCTGGGATTTAAACCCAGCTCTTTCTCCCTCCAAAGTCCATGCTTTTAACCCCTGTATTTTCTATGCCTTTGTGCATGCTATAGCCAGTTTCAGGAATATTCTTTCCCCCAGCTGTCTGTGAAAATTTTGCCCATCCTTCAAGGCCCACCTCAGCTCCAGCCTCCTCCTTGAAGCCTTCCCTGTATCATTTTTCCACTGCCAACAGGTGTGTCATCTCCCGTTGCTGTGGTGAGTTATGGAGAGACATCACTATTGGAGGCATGCTCTTTAAGCAGATCCACCCTGTTTAAAGCAAGATAGCATGGTGCAGGAAAACAATGGGGCATAGTGACAAGAGCATGGGTTTTGGAGTTAGACATACGTGAACTCAAACCCCAGCTGCAATATTGATCAGCTATGTAGACAGGTAGTCGTCTCTCTAAGCCTCAATTTCTGTAGATGTAAAATGGGGTCAAGAGTGGCCCTGCAGGATCACTGTAATGATTAGTAGTAATTTATAGGAAGTGCCAGGCACTTATAAACGGTGGCTATTACTACTCAAGTATTTGCTCTATACCAACAAACGCTACTCATGGCTTTGCATATTCAAGTCTTTGATATCAAAGGCACAGCCTATAGTATAGCTTTCCTTATATCAACCTTGAATACAATTCCCCCACTCACCCAACAAGAAGGGCAACGTTGGAACTTGTTGTTGGTGACTCTCAGCTGAATCCTGAGCTTTGGTCAGGGCTGCCAACCCATGCAGGAGCTATGTCCTTAGTTGCCCTTCACCTTATCAAGCTGTAAATGGCTGACTTGCCTGATATCCACTTGCCTCTCCTGCCTCATCTTCATTATGGCTTTCAGGCCTATGAGTAAGTCAAGAGGGATAAAGTTGAGATTGAGATGGGCCCCATGTACTACAGTACCAGTGTATCTAAACTCGCTTTTCATGCACTGCGGTCTGCTTGAGTGGCAGCCAGGCTTAGTGGGCTGATGAATTAATGAAGAAGTTGTCAAAGAAACAGCCAATACCAATTCATCAACTCAGCCTTTGGCCTACAGTCAGGAGAGAGACAGATGTGTTTGGAGTTCACAAGCCTAGGCGTGGATCCTCCAGTATGATTGCTGCCGGGCTGGTGTGCTGGAGAATATCCAACTCTACATAACTCTGTGGTGTATAAAGTCTTTCTGGAATGCTCTTCTTTAAACTAAGGCATTATTGAAGGCTGCTTTCAAAGTGTAAGAGTTGTGAGTGGAGCCACTATCTGCTGTTGACCCCTGTGTAGAAATGAATTTATCAGCTTAGTCAGTCATTCAGTAATGCTGGGTGAGATTCAGGTAAGTGAGGTTTAAAATTGTGGCCAAGATGGGCTGATTGGTTATCAGAGCTGGGTGGGGGTTAACAGAGCACTTGAATACTAGGGTGTGAGAGCAGGGAGAATATTGGAGTATTTTTGAAAGTAAACCTGGCCATTCAGAAATGGGAGTTTTATGGCCCAGGAGATAAACTTTCCGGACTTTGCCATCTTGCCTCAGGCTGATTCTGGGTCCCAGGCTCAGAGCAGCTCCCTGAATTACTAAGTGGCAAGTGACTTCACTCGCTGTTGGCCTGTGCTAAGAAACAGTAGATAATGGCGTGACAATACTTGGACACACTTGTATGCACTTGCTGACAGCCCAGGGACTGGGGGCGTTGCAGAGCTGTGTTTCAACAGCCTTTTTCAGTGCTCACTCTTCCTACCTGTGGATGCAGGGATCCTGCGGGATATCACTGAGTCAGAAGTAAGGATGTGAATAACACTGAGGGAAGTCAGTGCTGACCACATTTCTTGTAAGCACTCTAGTTGAGGAGAGTGGTAGCTGGTGAGGGCAGGGGACCAGGATCATGATAGACTTTGGTTTGACTTCTTGCCTGCAATACTCACAAGTTCAAAAGAACCATTTTATTTTTAATTGCAACACAGTCATGTGTGTGAGGGATGTGATTTTTTCTCCATATAATTCTTTTTTTTTTTAATTTTTTGTTTATTGCAGTAACATTGGCTTTATGACATTGTAAAAATTTCAGGTGTACATCATTATACTTCTATTTCTGCATAGATTACATCATGTTCACCACCCAAATACTAATTACAACCCATCACCACACACATGTGCTGAATTATCCCTTTCGCCCTCCTCCCTCCCCCCTTCCCCTCTGGTAACCACCAACCCAATCTCTGTCTCTATGTGTTTGTTTATTGTTGTTATTATCTACTACTTAAGGAAGGAAATCATACTGTATTTGACCTTCTCCCTCTGACTTATTTCACTTTGCATAATACCCTCAACGTCCATCCATGTTGTCACAAATGGCTGGACTTCATCGTTTCTTATGGCTGAGTAGTATTCCATTGTGTATATATACCACATCTTCTTCATCCATTCGTCCCTTGATGGGCACTTAGGTTGCTTCCAAGTCTTGGCTATTGTGAATAACGCTGCAATGAACACAGGGGTGCATGTACCTTTACAAATTGGTGTTTTCAAGTTCTTTGGATAAATACCCCGCAGTGGAATAGCTGGATCATATGGTAGTTCTATGCTTGATTTTTTGAGGAATCTCCATACTGTTTTCCATAGTGGCTGCACCAGTTTGCACTCCCACCAGCAGTGTATGTGAGTTCCCTTCTCTCCACATCCTCTCCAACACATGTTGTTTCCTGTCTTGTTAATTATAGCCATTCTGACGGGCGTGAGGTGATATCTCATTGTAGTTTTGATTTGCATTTCCCTGATAGTTAGTGATTTTGAAATCTTTTCATGTGTCTGTTGGCCGTCTGTATATCTTCTTTGGAGAAATGTCTGTTCAGGTCTTTTGTCCATTTTTTAATTGGGTTGGTAGTTTTTCTGTTGTTGAGATGTATGAGTTCTTTATATATTTCGGAGATTAAGCCTTTATCAGATGTATGGTTTGCAAATATCTTCTCCCAATTTTTAGATTGTCTTTTCGTTTTGTTGATGGTTTCCTTTGCTGTGCAGAAGCTTTTTAGTTTGATGTAGTCCCATTTGTTTATTTTTTCTATGGTTTCTCTTGCCCGGTCAGACATGGTGCTTGAAAAGATGTTGTTAAGACCGATGTCGAAGAGCGTACTGCCTATGTTTTCTTCTAGAAGTTTCATAGTTTCAGGTCTTACATTCAAGTCTTTAATCCATTTGGAGTTAATTTTTGTGTATGGTGTAAGGTAAGGGTCTACTTTCATTTTTTTGCATGTGGCTATCCAGTTTTCCCAACACCATTTGTTGAAGAGACTTTCTTTTCCCCATTGCATGTTCTTGGCTCCTTTGTCAAAGATTAGCTGTCCATAGATGTGTGGGTTTATTTCTGGGCTTTCGATTCTATTCCATTGATCTGTGTGTCTGTTTTTGTGCCAGTACCATGCTGTTTTGGTTACTATAGCTTTGTAGTATATTTTGAAATCAGGGAGTGTGATACCTCCAGCTTTGTTCTTTTTTCTCAGGATTCCTTTAGCTATTCGGGGTCTTTTGTTGTTCCATATAAATTTTAGGATTCTTTGTTGTATTTCTGTGAAAAATGTTGTTGGAACTTTGATAGGGATTGCATTGAATCTATAGATGGCTTTAGGAAGTATGGACATCTTAACTATGTTAATTCTTCCAATCCAAGAGCACGGAATATCTTTCCATTTCTTTGTGTCTTCTTTAATTTCTTTCAGAAATGTTTTATAGTTTTCGGTGTACAGATCTTTCACCTCTTTGGTTAAGTTTATTCCTAGGTATTTTATTCTTTTTGTTGCAATTGTAAATGGGATAGTATTCTTAATTTCTCTTTCTGCTACTTCGTTGTTAGTGTACAGAAATGCAACTGATTTTTGTACGTTGATTTTGTATCCTGCAACTTTACCATATTCGTTTATTACTTCTAAAAGTTCTCTGGTGGATTCTTTAGGGTTTTCTGTGTATAAAATCATGTCATCTGCAAATAGTGACAGTTTCACTTCTTCCTTTCCAATTTGGATCCCTTTTATTTCTTTCTCTTGCCTGATTGCTCTGGCTAGGACTTCCAGTACTATGTTAAATAGGAGTGGTGACAGTGGGCATCCTTGTCTGGTTCCTGTTCTTAGAGGGATAGCTTTCAGTTTTTCACCATTGAGGATGATATTAGCTGTGGTTTTCTCATATATTGTCTTTATTATGTTGAGGTACTTTCCTTCTATCCCCATTTTATTCAGAGTTTTTATCATAAATGGATGCTGTATCTTGTCAAATGCTTTCTCTGCATCTATTGAGATGATCATGTGATTTTTATTCTTCATTTTATTAATGTGGTGTATTACATTGATTGATTTGCGAATGTTAAACCATCCCTGCATACCTGGAATAAACCCCACTTGATCACGGTGTATAATCTTTTTAACGTATTGTTGTATGCGATTTGCTAGTATTTTGTTGAGGATTTTTGCATCAATGTTCATCAGTGATACTGGCCTGTAATTTTCTTTTTTTGCGTTGTCCTTGTCTGGTTTTGGTATCAGGGTAATGTCAGCTTCATAGAATGAGTTAGGGAGCTTCCCCCCTCCTCAATTTTTTGGAAGAGTTTGAGAAGGATAGGTATTAAGTCTTCTTTGAATGTTTGGTAGAATTCACCAGGGAAGCCGTCTGGTCCTGGACTTTTATTTTTTGGGAGGTTTGTGATTACTGTTTCGATCTCCTTACTGGTGATTGGTCTATTCAAATTCTCTACTTCTTCTTGATCCAGTTTTTCTCCATATAATTCTAATTTTGTCTCAACAAGATCTGATTAGTTGGGAATTATCTCAGAAGAAAATTTCAAATCAATTTACTAAAACCAAGCAACCATAACCAGAGTCTTTCCTCACTGACTTCTTAATAAAGACAAAACACCAGACACCCAACCCCTCTATGAGATGAGTGAAGCTTGACATTTGTGCCAAAAAAGGTGTCCTCTCTAGGAGAAAAAAAGTACCTCCGCAAGAATTCAACATCATTAATCCTCATTCAGCCCACTAATTATCTCGTCTACTCCTATCCAGTTTCTCAAGGGATGATGTTTTGCTTATTTTGTCCCTCCTACTGCAGGTGCTAGTCCATTCAGTTCCACTCCATAAATATTTACTGAGCATCTATTATGTGTCAGGCACCATACCAGGCATTGAGGCTAAAAATATAAATAATTATAGTAGTTAGCATTTATCGAGTACTGAATATGTGGCAGATACTTTAGATGTGTTTTCTCTTAAATTCTCCCAACAACTCTATGCAGATAGGTACTATTATCATCCCCATTTTACAGATGAGCAAACTGATGCACAGAGAGGTTAAGCAGCTTGCTCATGGTCACAAGTGGTAGAAGTAGGACTTTGAATCTAGTTTTCTCTGGGTCAAGAGTCAAAACTTTTATTCTATCATGTATATTACTGTAACTTTGCCTTATCTCATGTGATGCTCACAAGAACTTTATAAGGTAAGTGTTGTTATTATTACCATTTTACAGATGAGGAGACTGAAACTCAGAGGGGTTATGTAACTTGCCTGAGGTCATATGAGGAATAAGTGGTAGGGTCGGGATTTAAGCCCTGGTAGTCAGACTCCAGAGCATATGCACTTAACTGCTATGTTCCACTGCCTCTGTGAAAGCAATCTGATTATTATATGGGGATAAAGAGGTCAAGAAGACATATAAGTGGCAATAAGACAGGGCAAACTAGAACTAGAAGCCTAGGTAGGTGAACTTGGGATTCGTATGTATTGTAATTCAGGTGGACCAATGGAATGCCAGAAAGGTTACAAGGAACAGAAAGCAGGTAACAGGTTCAGGGACAGGAAATAAAGCCCAGAAATGTCAGCTAAGGCAGGTAGTAGCATAGATTCGCTCACCGGAGGTGTCACACCTGTGTCTTCACAGAAGTCAGGAGATCTGGGTCCTAGTCCTAGCCTCACCATAATCTTTCTGGGTAATAGTAGGCAAGTTGGGTCTCTTTGAGCCCCAGTTTTTCTCTTAGTAACATCCAAATTAGAGTTCCTGCTCTATCTTACAGAGGTATGGTGAGGATAAAAGAAAATGACAGACATCAAAGTGCTGTTCAAATGTTTTCATTTCTATTAAATTAATTTTTGGAGTAATTAGACTCATTTTCTATTTTGTTTTTGCATCTTATAGGCACAGCATGAGTTTATTTGGCTCTTGGTGATTAACTGATCCAAATGGACCTATTGGTTGCCTTTAGAAATATCTAGAAATGAGAGTCATCTGTTATTCAACAGGTATCTCCGTGGGACCTCACGCTAAGTGACCTGGGCATAGAGCTGAGCTGATTTTCAGTCATTTTACTATTGACTTTAGTTTTTTAACTTGCTCATTTGGTTAAGGCAGAGAGCATTGGCATGGGCTTTCCTGATTTTGATAGAAAATTCCCCCCTTCCCTTGTTTCTTTAACTGTTAGCTGTGATTTTCTTGCCTCTCCATCCAGATTATAAATTTAAGGAGACTAGGAACTTTCCCCACAGCTTAATCCCCCACCATAACCCTCAACTTCCTCTCTCCTTGAGGGTAACTGAGTTAAGGCCTAAAATCCTTACCCATTTTTGGACCTGTTTGTTAGGAAAGGAGGATGTGGATGGTATTACAGCCAACACCATTACCACCATTTATAAGGCAGTAGGAAGGATGGTTAGCTAGTCATACAGTCCTCATCTTCTTTGGGACCAAGAAGTAGTAACAGTGCAGTAGGCTCGAATCATCCCTTCAGATTTAGAAGGACATTAATGCATCTTGGTGGGCATAGAGGGGACAACAGACTTCACTCCCTCTTCCACCAGTCATCTCAGTCACCTGCCAACGATGCACCTGCCAACAGTGTGAACTCACAGAAAGGTCACAGTGCGTACAGTTGAGCATGTGGCAGAAAGGAAGCCTGAGAAGATAGTGAACATGCATCTCCTTCAAATTGGTTAGTTTATTTATACTGTGGTTGTAACTCAGTTGAACCTGGTTTTGGGCTGTTTCACACTGGAGAGAGCTCAGAAAAGGCTGAAAGTCATTATTCTGGCTCAGAGTCAACTGACTTTGGAGCTGAGCCCTGTTACAGCCCTTGAGGCAAAGAGAGGATCTTTTACTCTCAGTCTAGGCATGTCTGAGCTCTTAGACACCTCACAGGGAGTCAGCTCTTTCTTACTAAAGGAGTAGCAGCAAAAGGAATGTTGTTTGACATTCTAAATCTTCCTATTGTCGCTCTGGAACTTTGATTTTATTTATTGGAAAATTTTCACAACAGTCATGATGACCCATTGATTGTGACTTTGAAGTCAGATAGAACCAGTACTGGCTGTGTGACCTTCAGCAAATCACCTAATCTTTCTGATTTGTAGTGTTGCTTTTGCCCTGACCAACAGGGCTAATAATGCCCCCTCACAGATAAGTGGTGAGATAAGTGAGATATCATATGTAAGGTAGCCAGCATAGTGCCCTGCCACAGAGTAGACATTCAATAAGTACCAATTCCCTGGTCCTCATTGTTTTGGCATTATTTTGTAAGATGACATGGATACTGATTTGCCTTAAAAACAAAAACTTTCTGCAACAAATAGTAGGTGGTTGATTTGTTAACCAGTACACTCTTTATCTTCCGGAACTTAAGGGCCATAGCATCACCTTATATACTCTTATGCTTTTGTTCCTTCTGTTGGGTCATCAACCCTGTACATGTAGGACATAGCCATGGAAAAAAGAAACCCAAAAAGTCTGAGAACCAAACCTGGGTTTGCATAAAATAGTTGGATTTCCTGAGGTTGTAGGCCATGCCCCCTCACTGCAGTGGCACCATCATTAACATCATATATTTTCTGGGGATGGGGAGCCCCTGGATTTTTGGTCTAAATATCAGAGTGCTATCTCCACGGTTATAGTCAGCTCCAGGACTAGTGGTCAACTTGCCAAGGTCTATGATTTCCACAGGCTGCACTCAGGACAAGGGCTGCAAGCCGTGAGTCATCCTTGAATCCCACTCACCCACCTGTATTCACTCCTTTTCTTCTGCCTTTGCCGAGCGAATGAGCGGTTGGAGAGAAGCCAGGTGGATGGGCTCCTTTTTGTTCTCCAGAAAATCAGATTTTGAATCCCTACTTCAGGCAAGTGGGATCAACATCACTCCCCTCAGTAAAATACAAGCCTGGATGGCTTAATTTATCACTCTCAAACAATTTCATTACCGTCACTTTATGTTTAATGGAGGAAAAAAGAGGGGAGTGCACAGTAGAGCTTTTATGATTCTGGTCTGGTGAATCCTATATTGAGGTTTGGCTAGTATTTATCAAGTGGGAAGGTAGGCTTGGCTTCTCAGATGTGTTCAGGGCTTCTGCTCTTAGAGCTTATGATTCAGACTTGCCTATTTTCACGATTTAGGTACCTTCCCTTCCCTTTTTCTACTCCAACTTGTTTCTGGCAGCAAAACTGAAAAATATAACCAATGTCTGCTCATAGAATTATTTGCCACAAATGATATCAAACTGAAATGAATAGACATTTAAATTTTGGCTTCTTTAAGACCTACCACTTGTCCTCCACAGCCAACTGATATTAGTGTACTCAGCCAAGGACAAATGGCAAATAGCTACCATAGGCCAGAATACAGTCTCCTTAGCAGCAAGTGACGTGACCACATCCCAAATGTAGATTTGAGTGGACTTCAGTATCTACGTTTCCAGGATGGCTTTGTACTTCATAACAGCTATGTTCCTTTGGTTTTGGCTCAAAGCAGCCCCCGTATTTGGCTTCACTGCCAGGACTATTGTCTGCCTTAGAAGCAGACTGTGTGCCTGACTGTGTCTTCTGTGAAGTCAGGGTTTGACCACACAGCCTGTCATGGAATTGAGTCCCAGAACTCTAAAACATTTCTTCTCAAATTATTGGGCAATGTCATTTTTGTTATTGTGACTTAAGGAAAAGTATAAATATTAGTTGTATTCAATAAAAATGCCAAGCCAGTTCAGAACTCTATAAGGTCTAGCCAAGATCTCACTGAAAATTTGGGCTTGGTGCCCTTCCCAGAAGGTCAACAGACTGGCTTTATTGATGCATCAAGGAAGGAGCGATTCCTGAGGTGAGGATTTGACTCGCTCCCACTCTGTCCTTGGCTGTTTAAATCTGGGAAATATTATCATGAGCATATTGGGAAATCTCAGCTCCCAAGAGTCTACTCATGAGTAAGGCTGAGGAAATGATCCATTTTAGAGCTGTAAATGTTTGTGGAAATAGTTCCTTACAAGTACTCATATAGGGTCACGCATCCTAGGCTCTACCAAATGCTTTTGGCAATGGAGAAAGCTATTGCTTTGGAGGCGGAGTGGGAAAGAGATGAAGAAAGGAGGGAAAGTGTGAAACAATTTAGACTGTAAAGTTGGCCCAAGTGCCAGGGAGGGGAAGAGGATGGTTTGAATGAACCTAGCAGGTCACCTAGCAGGTTATTTTTGCCTAATTTTGATTAATTGGGTCAGGGAACTCAGTGTCGCAACAGCATTCTCTCAACTATGGTTTGCCGCTTCCTATCTGTGTGATCTATGCAAGTTATGTAACGTCTATAACCTCAATTTCCTCATTTACAAAATGAGGATAATAGTATCTGCCTCACAAGTTCATTGTGAGGATTAAATGTCCTTCCCTTCCCCTCTGCATGGTACAGTACCTTCTCCTCACTCTCCTAGGTATACCCTTACATATATTATCCTTTCAGAGTAACCAAAAGGTAGAGAAATTCAGTGTCCAGACTCAAACTAGGGTCAATACCAAGAATCAGTAGAGACACCAGAGACAAATTTTGGATCAGGAGTCCAGACTATGAGGTGGATAAAAGAGCAAAGCAGAATAATGCCCCACCCCAGCCAAAGATGTCCACATCCTGGAAGATAAACAAATACATGGACAAAGACAACAGAGTAGTGGTTACCAGAGGGGAAGGGAGTTCGGGGGTGGGCATAAAAAGTAAATGGGCACATATATATTGTGACTGACAAATAATAATGTACAACTGAAATTTCACGATGTTATAAACTATTATGACACCGATAAAAAATTTTTATCAGCAATGTATTTGGTAATGATAAGCTTACGAATAACTGAAATAAACAATGATGTCAGAAAAAAAAAAGATGTCCACATCCTAATCCCTGGAATCCATAAATATGTTACCTTATGTGGCAACAAGAGCTTTCTGCATGTGATTAAATTAAAGATCTTGAGATAGGGAGATCATCCTGGATTATCTGGGTTGTGCCACTATAATTACAAGGGTCCTTATAAGAGAAAGCCAGAGGGTCAAAGGCAGAAGTAGGCAGTGTGATGATAGAAGCAGAGGTTGGAGTGATGCCATTGTTGGCTTTGAAGCTGGATGGGGGTGACAATGCAAGAGAAGTGGGCAGCCCCTAGAAGCTGGAAAAAACAAGGAAAGGGATTCTCCCCTAGAGCCTCCAGAAAAGAACCAAAGAGCCCGAGAATCAAGTGGTATCTAGTAAATAATCCTAGATTTCAGGACAGTCTTCTCTTCTCTTGATCAGGACTAACCTTATGTAGTGTGAGGTCAGCTACCAAGATGGTTTTATTTCAAGGGCATCAAAACAGGCTGCCTTGCTCATAAGAATTCATATTACATTCGTAGAGGGAAGACTTGTGTGGTTTATTGAGGAAATGGGACAATTAGTGGCCTATGGAAGTAGAGTGGTTTGCCACATAGCTACTCCATTGGTACAATTCACAGGGTGTACAGGGGCTAGACTTTTGCCCTGGGAATTCCCTGAGGATCAGGGTAGTGACCTCCAACTTGACCTTGCTCGAAGCTGAGTGGCCTCTGAAGGGCAAGTTCACAAGGGAAGAATTGCAGCCGGCAGTGGAGTAGATGGCTACTATTTGATAATTGGCAAATTCTCTAGGGATCAACTCCTACTGCATTACTCTAGTTTAAGTACAAAATAAGGGAGAGAAACAAATTTTCCCTCCCTCCAAGCCTTTACAGCTCAATTGCTATATCCTATTAAACTCTAAGGGGAAATTAGTCTGAACATTGCTATAATGGAAGTATATACTCTGTATACATTTCTATTATAGCTCTTGTGTAATATATTTTATTACTAAACATTACCTGTGTCTTATTCACCAGTATATACTCAGCACTTAGCATAGAGAGGGAGCACTTACTATATTCTTTGTGAATGAACAAGGAGCAGTTTGTTCTGCGAGTCAAATGATGCTGAGTGAGTCTTAGTAAGATTGGGGCATGGAGAAGGCTAAAAGCCATGATCTATTGAAGGAATATGTCATGCTTTTCTAGAATTGGTAAGATAGCCCACTACAGACCACATAATGACCACTTCTTCAGAGAAAGCCCTATTTCACTCACATGGCTCTTATTACAAAGCAAATGTGTCATTTTTCTTCCATTGAGACATATTAAAAATACAGTAAAGCGCAAGGAATAATAACACCTATATCTCCCTTAGTCCGATAATTAACTATTATCATTTTCTCTTATTTCCTTCTAGTCTGTTTTTAGGCAATAAAACATTAAAGTTAAGCTAAAGTCCCTTTTAACCCCAGTCTCATTTCTCTATATTAGAGACAAGCAGTATAATAGACTTCATACTTTTATGTATATCACCATAAATAATGGATATTTTTTTTTGTATATATGAGTTTTATATTTACATAATTGACCTCATACTGTACTTATCATTCTATATATTAATTTTTTCACTCACCATATATATATATATATATTTTTTTTTTTTGGTGAGGAAGACTATCCATGAGCTAACATCTGTTGCCAATCCTCCTCTTTTTGCTGAGGAAGATTGGTCCTGGGCTAACATCTGTGCCCATCTTCCTCTACTTTATGTGTGGGACTCCTGCCACAGCATGCCTTAATAAGTGGTGCATATGTCTGTGCTAGGGATCCCAACCTGTGAACCCCAGGCCGCTGAAGTGGAGCACGTGAACTTAACCACTACGCCACCGGGCCGGCCACATACTCAACATTGTATTTATTTTTTTTTGTGAGGAAGATCAGCCCTGAGCTATCATCCATGCTAATCCTCCTCTTTTTGCTGAGGAAGACCGGCTCTGAGCTAACATCTATTGCCAATCCTCCTCCTTTTTTTTTTTTCCCCAAAGCCCCAGTATTTAGTTGTATGTCATAGTTGCACATCCTTCTAGTTGCTGTATGTGGGACGTGGCCTCAGCATGGCCAGAGAAGCTGTGCATCGGTGCACACCCAGGATCTGAACCCAGGCCCCAGTAGTGGAGCATGTGCACTTAACCACTAAGCCACGGGGCCGGCCCCTCAACATTGTTTTTTAAAGTATGCCCATGGTGATGTATACAGATCTAGTTCATTCCTTATAGTTGCTGTAGTAGGCCACCCTAAAACTACATCAAATTGAATTATTTTAATCCCCTCTTGAGAGACAACTAGGATGTTTTCACTCTTATTGCTATTACAAAGAGTACTGGAATGTCCTTCCTTTTGCAGACAAGATGGAGCAACCCCATTCCTCCCATGTTCTCCCTCTTACAAATAAAAAACCATGGACTTAATGTATCGAACAAACAAGAAATCTGTGAAAGGAGGAAAGAAGAAGGCCAATTGCCTTAGGGACTTTCAGGACTTGAAGACCAACACAGCAGTGATTTTTCTGGGTTTTCTTTTTACTTCATATTTATCCCAGACAGGGTACTGCAGTAGCCTCCAACCTGGATCCAACAGGCACAGCCAAAAAAGCTCCAAGAAAAGCCTTTTAATGCTAGTCAAAGCACTGGAAAAAGAGTGACCTAACAAGAAACTTTTTTGGCAATATCTGCTCTACTCCAGATAAACACCAATGGAAAAACTGTACCCCACCCCCCATGGTTTCAGTGGGGCCAAACAGAAGCTAATTTTCCACCCCACCCTTCTGTCTTGCAGAAACAAGTGACTATACTCTAATTTCCCCACTGGGAAGCAGATCTTCCACCCTATCTCCACCTGGTGAAAGCAGATGTTGGCACTATGAGTTTCCTCCAACCCCTCCACCCTCGCCCTGCACCGAGGTGGTGTTGACAGAGTAGGGAGCTGAACTTCCAGTCTTCCACCCCTTCACCTCATTATCTCCTGGTCCAGGGAAGTAGGTGATATTCTGATTTCCTCCCTGTAGTGGTGTTGGCAGGGCTGAGCAGGGAGAGCTGATTTTCTATCCCTCCACCTGGCAGAAGCAGGTGACACTCAGAGTGGGGACTCTAAGTTTCAGTGGGGCCAGTGGGGAGGTGGACTTCCACCCCTTTCCAACATCAACAAGGAAGGATGAGGAGGAGCAAGGTGGGGCTAGTAGGGTAGGCACTCCCACTCACCCCTATGTCAGCAGAGTCCAGTAGGGAGACCAGTGGGGAGCTGAGTCTCCATTCCCACCCAGCAACAGTGAGACTCAATGACAGGGCACAGGTCAGGGCAAATGAACAGTCTGCTTTCCCCCTCCTTGGTATCAGCTTGGCCCAGAGGGGAGCTGAACTTCTACTCACACATGGCAGCAACAAGACAGAATATGGCTGTGCAAGGTAGCGAGAGTCAGCCCTCTGTTTCCTCTCAGCAGGGCCAGAAGGGTGCTGAGTTTATACACTCACTTGCTGTGAGTTGGTGCCCCACCAACTCATTTGGTGCCCCAAATTCACTGAGAGGGTGTCAGTGGGGCAAAGAAGGGAGCTGAACTTTCACTCCACCATCTGCAATGGGGCGATGTGATTTAGCCTCCACTTTTGCCAAGGTAGTATTAACAGGCCTAGATAGAAGTTGAACATTTCACTCCCAGCCATACCTGCACATTATGCTTAAACATAGTGATTACCTGCTATAAAGAAGGTTAAGCAGAATCCAGAGTCTCATAACATAATACCCAAATTCTCCAGAATACAACTGAAAATCACTTGTTATACCAAGAATCAGGAAAATCATAATTTGAATAAGAAAAGATAACAGACATCAAAAATGAGATAACTCAGATTTTGGAATTTTCTGACAAGGATTTTAAAGTAGTAATCATAAAAATGCTTCATTGAGCAATAACACTCTTAAAACAAATGAAAAATTAAATATCTCAGTAAAGAAATAGAAGCTATATAGAAACAAAGGGATATTATAGAACTGAAAAATAAATATCTGAAATAAAAAAACTTCCTAGATATGCTCACTAGTAGGTTGGAGATGACAGAGGAAAGAAACAGTGAACTTGAAGACAGATCAATGGAAATTAGCGAATCTGAACAGCAGAGAGAAAACATGCTGAAAAAATAGTGAGCAGAGTCTCAGGGACAATGAACAATAACAAAAGATCTAACATTTGTGTTATCAGAGTCCTGGAAGAAGAGGAGAAAGACTGCAAATGGAAAAAAATATTTGAAGAAATAGTGGCTAAAAACTTCACAAATTTGGTAAAAGACATAAACCTACAGATTTAAGAAGCTAAGTGAATAACAAACAGGATATACCCAAAGAAACCTGTGCTAAGATCTTATGATAATCAAAATTATGAAAACTGAAGACAAGAAAAAAATTTGAAAGAGGCTAGAGAGAAACAACAAATTACCTATAGAGAACCAATGATTCAAATGTCAGTGAATTTATCATTTGAAGCCATGGAAGCCTGAAGGAAGTGGCGCTGAAGGAACGGTCAACACCAAATTCTATATGCATCAAAAATACCATGTGGCCAGCCTGGTGGCGTAGTGGTTAAGTTCGCACGCTCCACTTTGGCTGCCGGGGTTTGAGGGTTTGGATCCCCGGCGCAGACCTATGCACCCCTCATCAAGCCATGCTGTGGTGGCATCCCACATACAAAATAGAGGAAGATTGGCACAGATATTACCTCAGGGACAATCTTCCTCACCAAAAAGAGGAGGATTGGCAACAGATGTTAGCTCAGGGCCAATCTTCCTCACACACACTCACACACACATGAAAAAAATACCATTCCAGAATAAAGGGGAAAGGAAACAGTCTCGAATTGAGAAAAATTAAGAGAATTTGTTACCAGCAGACCTACCCTTAAAGAATGACTAAAGGAAGTTCCCTAAATGGAAATAAAATGATAATAAAAGAAGGCTGGGACTTCAGGAAGGAAGCAAACAATGGAATGGGTAAAAATAAGAGTGAATATAATAGACTGACCTTTTCCTCATCAGTTTTTTAATTGTTTGATGGTTGAAGCAAAAATTATAACTTATCTGATTGTAGTGCCCAATGTATGTAGAGTAAATACTTCAGATATTTATATTTAAAAGATGGGGAGAGAAAAGGGACTTAAATGGACGTAAGATTTCCTTACTTCACTTGAAGTAGTAAAACACTGGTACAAGTAGACTGTGATGTGTTCAGCATGTGTATTATAATACCTAGAGCAACCACTAAAAAACTATCCAAGTACATTATAAATTATAAAATTCAAATACATTAAACAAATCAAAATGCAATTCTATTAAATGTTCAAGTGACCCAAAAGAAGGCCTGGAAAAGGAAACAGAGAAACAAGAAATAGAACAAACAAATAGAAAACAAGTACAAAAATAGTAGATGTAAGCACTACATATGAATAATTACTTAAATGTAAGTGGTCTAAATATATCATTTAAAAAACTGAGATTTTCATCACCTCAAGAAGAACCTGTGCTCATTAACCATCATTCCCCATGCCCCTCTCCCCACTCCCAGCCCTAGACAACCACTAATTGACTTTCTGTCTCTATAGATTTGCCTACTCTGAACATTTCACATAACTGAAATCATGTAACATGTGACCCTTTGTAACTGGCTTCTTTCACTTAGCATTATGTTTTCAAGGTTCATCCATGTTGTAGCATGCCCCTTCATTTATTTAAGTTATCATTTATTGAACACATGGCATGGTGCCAGGAACTATGATAGACTTGAGTGCTGTATTTTGTTTGCTCTTCAAAACAATCCTTTGAAGATAAAATATTTCTATTATAGTTGAAGAAAATGAAACTCAGAAAGGTTAAATAATTTGCTCAATGTCCCACAGCCAGTATATGGCTCAGCCAGAAATTAAACCCATGACAAAGCCCATGTTCTTTCCACTATGCCATGCTACTTCACTGTTCAAGACAAGGTGGGTCTGTTCCAGAAGACAACTTGGAATCTGCTTGGTGACCAGTGATGATTATTGTTTGGTTGTAACAATAATATTTGAGGTTACCATTGGCCTTGACTTGTTCCCTTGAGAACAGAAAGGACTGGTTTCCTCCAGCCATGAAAGCCGGTCTTCCAGAACTGGGCCTCCCACATCTTTCATTTGTGACCAATTCTGCTGCATGTAAATAGATTTGGCCAATATTCTTGCCCATCTATGACAAAGCGGTTAAGCATCTTCAAACCTTTGAGGTTTTAGATGAAAATAATATATATTTATTTTATACTGTAGTTGGCAGTAATTTATCTAGGTAATCATGCATAATCAATATAAGTGAAAGACATTGTTTGCTACAGGTAACTATAATTATTGCAGAAAGAAACTTGCAAGTTTCAGGGAAATTTGGTATTTCATTCTGTAGATTCTTTCTATAGTCTCTTTTAAAAATATCAATTTTTCTTTAGTGGTGAAAAGAGCATTTTAAAGTTTCCTCTCAGAGACTTGTGAGCAGAAAATTTGTTGAGCAAATAGTGTGCAGTTGGGAAAAGCAGCTTAGGTAGCCAGACTTTCAATGGATAATTTGATATTCTTAGATTGTCAGCTACTGTAAGCCATCCAGGTAATTTGCTGCTTTGAACCAAAACACAATTCCCTCCCCAAGCCCCCACAACTTATTTTTGTTGTTTGAAATGTTGCCTAACAATGGCTTTCTCCCTTCAACTCGCCATTCTGCACCATCTGTTAGGAGAGTGCCTATTTTGAGCAGTGTCTCATATACCCTATCATTCTTATAGCTCCTAGAGGAGCCAGGCTGTTTGGAGAAGGAATCCTAGCACTGGGAAAGGGAATAAGGAGAAAAACTGGAACCAGAGTCTTCAATACATTTCTGTGAAGTTTCTCTTCCATAGCAGGATAATTGTTCCATGGTGGTCCATCCTTTGAATGTGGGGAGTGATGCCAAGTTAAAAATGGGTTAAGGTGTAGTCAAAGCCAGACCCAAGTCAAGTAAAGAGTTTAAATCCCAAACACCAATGAGTGCTCATTGGGTGCTTTATTTTATTTGCTTTTCAAAACAATCCTTTGGAGGTCAGGAGGGTAATTTTAGCTGTGTAGAGTTAATAATGTCAGAGGTAGAGTCATGAATAACAACCCAGGTAAGCAATAAGATAGCAGTAAAACAGTGCTGGAAAATGAGATAAAGGCAGTCTAACTTTATCCTCTCTGATAGCCTATTGCTGGCATAGGCTTACTTTTAAAGTCCTAGGAGCATCCCCTGTAGGCTGAACTGCTGTTTATCTTTAAGGCATCAACCAGAGCCCAGCATTATCAAATGGCTGGGAAGAGAAATGAAGGTGGGATAGTCAATAGTTTTCAATGCAACCAGGCAGAGTGAGGTTAGTGAGTGGTTTAAAACAGTCTTCTTATCTTCCTAATCTCAAATAATCCCTTTATGGGCACTTGCTGGGGAAACAGAAAGTGCTGATGAGCAACAAACTTTGAGTTATACTGATGCCAATGAATAAAGATTTGGGGGGATGGGGAATAGAAGTTAGCGTATGAACATGTGAGAAGCTTACTCTTTCATCTGACCATTCATCTTGATCAATCCTTAGATGCTGTGATGGTTAATTCTGTGTGTCAACTTGACTGGGCCACAGGGTGCCCAGATATTTGGTAAAACATTATTTCTGGTTGTGTCTATGAGGGTATTTTAGATGAGATTAACATTTGAATTGGTAGACCAAGTAAAGGAGATTGCTCTTCCCAATGTGAGTGGGCTGAGTAAGAAAGAACACGGTCTCTCTTCCTGATCGTCTTGAAGCTAGACATTGGTCTTCTTCTGCCTTCAGACTCAGCTCTCCCAGGTTTGGACTTCTTAGCCTCCATAATCATGTGAGCCAATTTCTTATAATAAATCTCTCTCTCTCTCTCTACACATACACACACATACAAACACACACTCACACACATCCTATTGGTTTTGTTTCTCTGAAGTACCAAAATTCCCATTGCTTGCCACTTGGGTCAAACATGATCAGTCCAATTTTTCCACAGGTGACCTTCTTGGGATAACAGAGAGGAATGTCCTCTTACTGCTCCTGTAAGGGGAAGAAATAATTCTCTCCTACTGAAACCCACAACCACCTTCTTCCATATAATCACAAAGACCCATGTATAGGTTTAAAAATTTGAAAACTGAAGTGAAGTTATGTGGTTGTTGATTTATTCAGTCTTGTGCTTGCTTGATTGTATCTATAACTGCATGGGACTAGAATCAGCTCTTCTGGCTGAATTGACTGACCAGTAAATGAGTGGGAATGTTGTGTAGACCCAGCCTGTGCATCACTTATGTCTGGGGGTTTCACTGCTCTAAGTGTTCACAGGGCAGAGATTGCATCACAGTGTTGTGTGTACAGTGTCTAGGATAGGTGCCACACGCAGATGGAGGCTTCATTGGAGTTATCTGATGATAGAATAATTGGTAATTTGCCCTCTGTATGCAGATCTCTCAGGAGAAAAGACTAACCAGAAGCACTGTTATGTCTACGTGGCAAAAACATATTTAGAATCACAGAAGAAAAATGCAATTGGTCGTCAAAATGTTTGGTTGTTATCAGGTGTGGGGAACATTTAGCCCCCAGAGGAGGAAGATCAAATCTGCAGCTTATTTTCATTTAGACCACAGGTCAGAATTTAGGAGATGACTCCACTTATGTGTGTAACTGGGAACACAAACATGACATTTAAAGTATTTTGTGGATATATTTTAAAAAACAATAAGATAGGAATGGTTTTCCATGCAATATCTGTATCTTGGCAAAAATGGAATGATGATGATGATGACAGTGATGTTGACTACGATGATAATAGTAGCTCCCATATATTGGGTATTTACTAAGTACTTGACACTGTTCTAAGTGCTTTACATATATATAACAACTCATTTAATCCTCAAAAAGACTGCCTTCAGCTACAGAGCTTCATTTAGAGATGCTCCTTAAATGAGAAGAATGAAGTATTTTAGGAGTGCCTGCACTGCTGAACTTTAAATAGAAATTAAATTTTGTCAATTTTTACCTACTATTAAAATATAAGGGATTATATTATTTTCCTTAGAAAAGTCAATATGTTAGATCTTTGTTTCTTGGCACTTTAACCAACATCACACTTTTCCCATGTTTTCTGCCCTTGCCTCCTCCCCTTTGCTTATTCCTTCATTTTCTTTCATCGTCCTCTTCTTCCTTCCTTCAGTGGCTATGTATAGAAAGATGAAAGGCATTCTTTATTTGTGGTGTGGGCCCTGATTATATCCTGCAAAAGGTTAACACTACACATCAGGCCATTTGAAACCTTCTGGATTACTAAGGGAATTTTCCAATATTCACAATGTTTAAAGTAAATAAATTGTCTTGATCCAACCAAGTTTTATATCAGGTTATTTTTGAGTATCTTTGACTATTTTTCACGCTTACATAGATAATATATAATGTATGTGTGGATGTATATGTTAGAATTGAGGATAAATGATTAGAAATGACTCCATATTGAACTTGCAGGCTGGTACTCCACTTCTAAAAGATTTACAGCCATAACTCCCAGTCCCTATCCCTCAAATACCTGGTGATGATAAGCCAGGATGAAATAGCTTTTCGTTTTAAAGCACATACACAGCTTTATTTATTTATTTATTTTAAATGCCCTGATGCCTAAGAGAAAAACAGGTGCACTTCGATTTCAAAGTATTTACTTGGTGAAGTTATAAGCATTCTAATAAAAAATGTGTCTTTGAACCTTATGAAAACGAGATACACCGAAGCATGGAAAGTGAGCATCAACCAAAGGACACCCAGAGAGACAGATCCATCTCTGAGGTCACTGCCATCTGAGCTCTGGGAGATGATTTAAGTGGAACTTTTTCCATGCTATCAGCTGCTGTCCTCTTTGTCATAGAAGATAAACAGCATCTCCAGGTGCAAAGAAATCTACCTAAAATGAACTGAGTTTAGAGTAAACTGGCTCATACCTTCTTACCTGGCCCAAATTATTCCAGGTCTCCAGGTTACTAAATAAAAGGGAGCAATTAAATAAAAAAGCTTTTCTGTAAGCTATGAGCTCATTTTTCTCCAAGCTCAATCTCCTAACAAGTACTTCTCTGATAACATGAGCTTGAGAAGCGTTTGCTTTATAACCTCCAATGTCAGGTTGATTACTGAAATAAAAGGTAGAGTCGATTGTGAACTACTGTATTGGTAGAGACAGAGTGTGAGACAGACTATGAGAGAGAGACTGTGTGTATGCATGGGTATGTGTGTGAATAGGGAGGGTGGAGTCTGAGCACTGCAAAATTATGAAGTGAGTAAAGTTTGTCATTAGTATTCTCTATGTTCCAACAATTTGGCTGCCCTAATTTTCTTGCTGTCTCTGTCTCATAGCTGCCTCAGTCCTCTGACTATAGCGCTCCTACCAGACTCAGCGCCATGCAGTTCCCTCTGCCCTGTACATTTCTCTCTCCCTGTCCTCTATCACAATTTGCCTCTTCTGAACTCTGTTTATTAGGTAGCACTTATTAGCTGATAAGGAGTTCCCTACTGGACTGAAGAAACATAGAAGCATGGAAAAATCAGAGCTAGATGAGACTTGGCCTAAAGCCCTCATTTTTATCTTGGTGATCCTGGAGCCCAAAGATGCAAATTACCTCAACCAAAGTCATACATCTGGTTGTTATGGGCTAACAGGTTACCCTTCCTATGTCCTATTTTAAGTATACGCTTCTGGACTTAATGCTTCAGCCCAAAGGAGTGACTCTAATGGTGGAATTACCCCATGCTTTGTCTAGAGTAGTAGATATGAAAAGGTTTCAAACCATTCTGAGGCTTTCAATGGGAAGTCTTTCCCTCTTCATTTATACTGATTTGGCTCCTATCTCTTGAGGTGCACAGCATGGGCCCTTGTGCTAGGAGAACGTGTCATCCTAGCTGGTTGCATCTGTGCTGTTTGCCATATGAACTCCCTCTGGTAACGTCTCTGATGGATGTCAAAGAAGTGACTCTTAGGGAAGAGGTGAGTCTATTGTAAGCTGCTTTCACCATTTCGTTGAGCTCATTTCCATTCTCTCTCCTTTGCAAATCACTGATATGACTTGCCCATATAAATAGAAAGGAGCAGCTCCAATGAAAAATGCATGGGGCTGTTCCCTAAGAATTTCACAGTGGGAAGCCATCCTTGAACACTCTAGAAATCACAGCCATCTTTATGATTTGATTCTAGATTCTGCTTTGAACTTAATATGCCCAAAACGGAAAGGCCAAGTGGGCTGGTATCATGGGCCTGTGGAAGACTCACAGAGATGGAGTTCATTGTCCTAGGCTCCCTTTCTCTTGAAGTGTTCACAGACTTATAATGCATATCTTGGCTCTAATATATTACATTTCAATGACTATGGAGTTGGAAAAAGCCATGGAGATTATCTGTTACAACCTACCTCTTGACAAAGACTCTTTCCTTGACCAAACTTTAGTCAGGCTCCTCTGATTCCTCTTCTGGATTAGGCCTTGACCTTGGCCCCTGTCCTGTCTTTGGCCTGCCCAGCCCAGTCTTAGCAAAGAATCCTGCTAAGTAATCCTCACATCCTCCATATCTGATTACCCTTGATATCTAATCAATTTCCTCATCCTCCATCCTTGGTGTCTAAGCCTTTGGCCTGCCTTTAGCAAGAATCCTGTTAGGCCAGTTTAGTAAGAACTCCCGAACCCTTGATATTTCCTCTTAGCAATTTTCCATCTATTGACTCCCTCACCCTGCCCATTGGCTATAAGTCCCCCAGCTGTCTTTGCTGTATTCAGAGTTGAGCCCAATCTCTCTCCTCTATTGCAATACCTCTATTGCAATAGTCTTTGAATAAATTCTTCTTTATTGTTTTAACAAGTGTCAGAATATTTCTTTCTTTAACATTTTCAGTGCCAGAATCCCACCTTACTGCATCCCTAATGGGATGATAACCCACGCTCAATTTGAATACTTTCAGTGACAGGGAATTCATTACTCTGAGGTAGACCATTCTGTTGTTTAGATGATGTGAAAGATGAGAAAGGCAGCAACATATTAGAAAAAGCATAGGCTTTGGTGTCAGACAGACTTGGGTTGGTTGGTTTGTTTCTTCCTTATAACTTTCCTTTTACTTTCCACATTTTATGAACAAACATTTTATGAACCCTTTGCTGACAACAGGGAAATATGGGGTCAAGAATCTGTTCCAGGTAGAGGGAACAGACTATGTGAAGGCCAAGAGGCAAGAAATAGGAAGGAAGAAGAGAGCATGGCAAATGTTAAAAAGTAATTTTCAGAAAAAGGTTAAATCATGATGCTTATAACAGGTATAAAAATGAATATATGTTAAAGAATTTATTTTACTCATATGATATGAGCAAACCAGGCAGATGTTATAACTGGTTCAAAAGAAAAATCAAAACAGCGCAGATTTATGTGGAGTAAAGGAATATTGAGATGAATTGCAAATAAAGACAAAACCAGTTTTTCCACAGGGTTGGGGAGGAGTTGACTAAATCACTGCTGGTTAGTGCATAACTTACATGTCTCTGAGTAATCTACAACTTACAAAGAATTAGAAAATGGCTCAAAGACAATGAACAGGGATAGAATCGGATAACCCAGAAAAATGTGTTATAGAGGATGCATAGGTATCCATTGAAACACAATTTTTTTCTATGTATATTTGAGTAATTTAAAGATATTCTTTGTGGCCACAGTACAGTTCCAAGGGGTGAGTGGTTATAGAGCAGTAAGCAAGGGCCAGATCATAAAGGCCTTCGTAAATTAAGCTAAGAAATTTAAGCAGGGAAGTAACATGATCAGATTTATGTTTTAAAAAGAGCATTCTGGCTACATTGTTATTGAAGAGACAGGATTGGATGTATGGAGACCAAGTTAGGAGCCTGTTGTAAACTGGATTTAAATCCTTGCTCTGCTGCTACTAGCTGAAGAGTCTTAGGTGAAGTTACTCAAACTTTCTGAGACTCTCTTCTCTCCTCTGGAAAATGGATAATAATACCTTCCTTGCAGGATTGTTGTGAGGATTAGTATTATGTATGCAATGAGTCTGGCATGTTGTAGTTAGTAAGTATTAATTTCCTTCCACTCTACTCCCACTCCACAACCAAATTGTTAGAACATTTTTATACCGAGCAACAACTTGCTTCCTTTTTTAACCCATGTGATTGTGGAGGTCCTAGTAGTGTTGGAAGAATATAAAATAATACTAACCCCTTTTGCCTTCACATATTTGAAGATAGAGCTCTTATTTCCCTGAAGTCTTCTTTTTGAAACTAATCTTTCTCAGCTACTTCATAGTTCTTTCTCTTTCTCCTGGATACTCTCCCCTAGATGAAGTGAATACCTTTCCTAACTTATGACATAGAGAAATGAAATGAACATAATAGTCCAGGTATGGTTGAGACAATATATAGTAAAGTGGAACAATCAGTTCTCTTGATCTGGATAATAAAACTCTGTTATATTGCCTAAAATTGCATTAGCCTCTTTAGCAGCCATGTCATATCATTGGTTCATTTTTAGCCTACAGTTAATGAAAATGCCCAGGTATTTTTCATATGAACAGTTGTTTAAGTGAATTTTCCTTCACTTACAGACAGGATTTTGTAATGGCATTTTTAACTTACAGACAGGATTTTGTTTTGCCTGAAATTTGCAGACTAAATTTCATTTTTGTTTGTGTCAGACTGGCTTTCTGGCTTAAATATATGTATGTAGTATATACTTATTCAAACATTACAAAATTGTATAACAATGAACAGTAAATTTCCCTCCATTGATATTTTCTCTTATTCCCCTTCCCCTGAAGCAACCACTGTTGCCATTTTCTTGCAAATTCTTTCAAAAATATTGAATATTGAAATAAATTGAAAAATATTGAAAGACAGCATACTCTACACACTGGTCTGCACTTTGTCCTTTACATTTGATAATTCCAATAGAAGGTAAGCTCTAGGGAGATGGAGACTTTTGCTTATTTTTCCACACCTAGAAAAATATCTGACACTTACTAGAGGTGCCATAAATATTTGTTGAATTCTCAACACTATATTTGGAGATTTTCCATATCAGTATGTACCAGGGATCAGCAATTTTTTTCTATAAAAGACCAGATAGTAAATATTTTAAGCTTTGCAGGCCATATGGTCTCTGTCACAACTACTGATCTCTGCTATTGTAGGATAAAAGCAGCCATAGACAATACAAGAACAAATAGGCTTGACTGTGTTCTGAAAAAATTGGATAGTGAGCCAGATTTGTTCTGTGGGCTATAGTTTGCCAACTCCTGGTATATACAAATCAACCTAGCCTTTTTTTCACAGTTACATACTACTTCATCATAAGAGTATAGTATGAATTCTTTAATCAGACCCCTGTTTATGTTCATCCAGGTTAACAGTCTCTTGTTATTATAATCAATGCTGCAACAATGTTTCAAAGAGCAACCTTTTTCTTTGTGCACCTATCTGAAAATATATTCCTAAATTGTAATGGACGAGTAAAAGAGAACAGGCATTCTTTTTTTTTTTTTCTTAAAGATTTTATTTATTTATTTATTTTTCCCCCCAAAACCCCAGCAGATTGTTGTATGTCACAGCTGCACATCCTTCTAGTTGCTGTATGTGGGACGCGGCCTCAGCATGGCCAGAGAAGCGGTGCATCCGTGTGCGCCCGGGATCCGAACCCAGGCCGCCAGCAGTGGAGCACGTGCACTTAACCGCTGAGCCACGGGGCCGGCTCGAGAACAGGCATTCTTAATTAAACAGATATTGCATGATTTCCATCTCAGGAGATGGCATTAATTCGTGCTCCCACCTCCTGTGTATGACATTGCCTGAATCCCCACACCTTTTAATGCTATGCATTATGAAATTTTCATTTCTGCCAATCTAGGAGGTGAAAACTAGGTGATCATTCATTTTCATTTTCATTTTTAAAGTTATTCAAACATACAAAAAACACAGAAAATAATATAACAAACACAGCAAGAATTAAATAGATGCTAATATTTTACCATATTTGCTGCACATCTCTCCCTCTTCCTTCTTTTCAAAGAGGAAATAAAATGTTATAGATATAGCTAGAATCCCATTTCCTACCCTTTCTCACTTCCTTCATCCTCAGAGGTAAACTCTATCTTGAAGTTGATGTATATCACTACCCATATATATATACATTATAATACGTATGTTATATAGTAATACATAATATATACAACAAATATATATATGGATAGTGATATACAATAATATATATAGCAAATATATTATTAGAATACATATTCTATGTATATGTGTGTATATGTATATATATAATATATATACCCACATTAATATACAGGATCTCTCTGTGTTTTTAAGCTTTATATAAGTGGTATCATATTATCTTTTTGAAACTTGCTTTTTTAATTCAAAATTATTTTTGAGGTTAATGCAACTAGCTTTTATTTATTCAAAATTATGTTTGAGGTTTATGTGGTTATATGTAGATCTAGTTCATTCATTTTAGCTATTATGTAGTATTCCATTGTACAAAGAAACCATAGTTTAATTATCCATTCCCCTTTTGTGGGACAGTTAGATGATGTCAAAGGTTAACAAAGCTGGACACTAATTAAAGTGGTAAGGACAGATTTTAATCAGTAATATGCTATTGCAACAGGAAAAAGAGTCCAGTGTGAATTCAACTCAACTTTGATTTGTACAGAGGTGACTGGGAGTTTTAAAGGGAGAATGAGGCAATAGGGAGGGGGGTGAGTAGGGGCTCAGTAGAGTCAGGGAAGTGAAAAATTACGAAAAGTGGGAAGAGGGGTTGGCCGGTGTGAAACCCATCTGGACTTGCTAACTGGCCCTTACTGAATTTAGGGTCCTCTCCTCCCACAGAGACTAGGAGACAGGGACTCTATCTTCAGATGTTGGCTGGAACAGTCAATTCTTTTGGCAGACTTGAGTTTTCCCAGGCAGGCACTTTAAGGAGGCTGGAGTCATCCCAAGGATTTGGCTTTGAGCTGTTAGAAACTATGTTAATGTTTTGTTCAAATCTTTATAGGCCAAGGTTGAGGCTTAGTCAAGAAAGGGCTCAGAGGAGCCTGGGCAGAGTTTGGGCAAAGAGAATTTTTGTCAATCATTGCCACCTTATTTGCTATAACAGTGCTGTAAAACACACCCTTGTACACTTGTGCACTAGTGTAAGAGTTTAAGATAGAATCTTAGAACTGGAGTTACTGTGACATAAGGTATGGCATCTTCAGTATTATCAAATGACTCTCCAAAATAATTGTACAAATTTATATTCCTACCAGAAATGCACATAAGGTCCAGTTTCCCCCAAGCCTCACCAGTCCTTTGATCCAACAGACCAGGATTAGGGTGAAAGCAAATGAGATGAGTCATGCAAGTGCCTGGTCAGATCCTGTCTTTATTTAAAAGTTTGATACTTTGTTCATCATGGGTGTTTTTTTGCATTAATTTTGAATTTTGAAAATATTGCATTAAAATATTTTTTATCTTAGCTAGTGAGTTATTTGGTGCCCCCTTACTGTCTGTGCCTGAGGAGAACGTTTCACTTACCTCACCCTAGTCCCAGCCCTGCTCCATGTTAATTAAATTTCTGTCTTTAGCCATTCTGATGGATATAAAATGGTCCTTCATTATCCTAACTTGCATTTGCCTGATTATTAGTGAGATCAAGTATGTTTTCCTATAATTATTAACCATCTAAGCTTCTTCTGTGAAGTACCTGTACTTATCCTTTAACCATTTTTGTGTTGGGTGGTTTGCCCTCTCTATATTAATTTGCAGAGCTTATTTATTCTGCATTAAAAAAAAAAAAACCTTTGTTGGCTTATGTGCATTACAAATATCTTCTCTCAGTCTGTATCTGACCTCTTCATTTTGTTTATGGTATCTCTTGGCATATAGAAATTTATAATTTCAATGTAGTTAAATTCTTTAGTTTCTTCATTTATGGTCTGTGCTTTTTAGTGTGTTTTGTTTAAAACACTTTCTCTACTCCAATATCAAAGCACTTCTCCTTTCTTTCTTTCTGAAAGTTTTAAAGTTTGGCTTTTCATATTTAACTCCTTAATTCAGCAGGATGAAGTAAGAATATAATTTTTTTCATGTAGATAGCTATTTGCCCAAGAAAATTTATTGATTAGTTCCTCCATGCATCTTTTCTTAATTAATTTATAATGGAATCTATGTCATATGCAAAGCTCAGATATGTAGAGTGGGTCTGTTTCTGGGTTTTCTGTTACATTCTATTAGTCTATTTGTCTATTTTTGGACCAATACTACACTTAAAATAATGATAGCTTTATAATAAGTCTTGATTTCATGGTGGGTAAATCCTCCACTTGTTGTCATTGTTATTCAATATTATCCTGGCTACTTCGGTCTTTCATTTTTTAATATAAATTTTCGGATGAGCTCTTGAAGGAAAAATTTTATTGGAATTGTATTTGATTTATGGATTGATTTGGAGGAAATTATAATCTTTGCAATATTGATTTACCCCTCCATGAACATGGCACGTGAACATTGACATTCTCCATTTATTTATATCTTCTTTTATGCTTTTAATAATATTTTATAATTTTCGCCATAAAAGTCTTATACTTCTGTTGTTAGATTTATTCTTTAATAATTATAGTATTATTTTTCTATTGTAAATAGTATCGATATTTGTTATTTTACTTTTAAATTATTTGTTGCTTGTATATGAGAATATAGTCTTTGTATATTAATTGTATATCCAGCAATATTTTAGTTTTTAAAGCTTGTAGATTTTCTTGGGTTTTCTGTGTAGACAATCATATTATCACCAAATAATGTAAGTTTTATTCTTTCTTTCCTATGCTGATATATTTTTATGTTTTTTTCTTGTTTATGTTGGCCAGGTCTTCCAGAATGATATCGATTAAAAACAGTGGTAGTAAGCATTCTTTACTTATTCTTGACTTTAAAGCAAATATTTCAAAGGTATCACCAATTATAGTTGTTATACATTTTCTGGTAGTTAACCTTTATCAAGGTAAGGAAATTAACTTTTTTTTAAGACAATTTTTTTAGAATAGTTTTAGGTTTACAAAAAAATTGAGAGGGAGATACAGAGATTTCTCATATACCCCCTTGCCCCCACACATGCATAGCTTCTCCTGTTATCAACATCACTCACCAGAATGGTACATTTTGTTACCAGGGATGGTCTTACATTGACATATCATAATCATCCAAAGTCCATAGTTTACCTTAGAGTTCACTCTTAGTGTTGTAGATTATATGGGTTCGGACAAATGTATAGTTATGTATATCCATCATTATAATATCATACAGAATCTTTTCATTGCCCTAAATGTCCTCTGTGCTCTGACTGTTCATCCCCGTCCCCCAACCGCTGGCAACCACTATCTTTTCATTGTCTCCATAGTTTTGTTTTTTAGGAAATTAACTTTTATTCTCAGTTTTTTGAGAGTTTTTATCCTGAGTGTTGATTTTTATCAAAAGCTTTTCCTGCATTTCATCAAATTATCTTTCTGCTAGATCTTATAATATTGAAAGACATATAATACTTTTTTTCCTGAATGCTAAATCATTCTTGCAGTCTTCAAATATATGAAACGTGGTCATGATGTGATATATAGATGGATTGGTGTTGTAACATTTTATTTAGTGTTTTTGTGTCTATGTTCATAATTGAGCTTGGCCTGTAATTGTTCATTTTCATTCTGTCCATTTCTGCATTTGATGTCAAAATTAAACTAGGCTCATTAAAGAATCGAATACTTTTTCTGGAACATTTATGCAAATTAGAGATTATATGTTTTTTGAAACTTTGTTTTTGTTTGAAATTTGGTTGAGAGAGTAGGTTTTTAACTATTTATTCCATTTTTTTTAACAATAATTCTAGGGCTTGTCAGGTTTTCTGTTTCTCTATGGGTCAGTTTGGAGAGAACTTGCACTAAGTTTGATTTTATTAGCATAAAGCTCTTCATAGTCTTCTCTTTTGGTGGTTAAAACTATTCTCACTAAAAAATGCATTTAATCACAATGGTGGATACATATTATTATACGTCTGTATAGCACAAAGGCATAATGTATAATGAAAAGGCAAAACTATGGAGACAGTAAAAATGTCAGTGGTTGCCAGGGTTTGGGGAGTGGGGAGGAGGAATGAATAGGCAAAGCACAGAGGATTTCTAGGGCGGTGAAAATAGTCTCTTTGATACCATAATGATGGATACATGTCACTGTACATTTGTTCAGACCCATAGATTGCACAAAACCAAGAGTGAATCCTAACATAAACTACGGACTTTGAGTGATTATGATGTGTCAAATAGTCTCATTGATTGTAGCAAAGGTACCTTTCTGGTGGAGGATGTCAACAGTACCTTTCTGTGTGTGTGTGGAGAAAGGGGGTATATGAGAGCTTTCCCTACCTGCTGCTCAATTTTGCTGTGATCCTAAAACTGCTCTAAAAAATAAAATCTATTAATTAAAACTGTGCATTTAATTATGGGTGAAGTTAAGCATTTATATATTTAAAAACCATTTTTAAATTTTTCTGCGAGCTGCATGTCCATGTTGTTTGTCCATTTTTAACTGAGTTGTTAGTGTTTTCTTACAGATTTCTGAGAACTCTTGATGTATAAGTGGAATTAGGTCTTTGTCCTATGTTGTATCATTTTTCTTTTGATGTTTAGGATAGTTTTTGCTGTCATAAATTTAAAATTTTTCTGTATTCAAATTTGTCAGTCCTTTCCTGCATGACTCCTAGGTTTTGTGTGTTGCTTAGAAAGGCTTTCCTCAATGTTAGATTATGTTATGAATATTCTGCCATATTTTCATTTAATACTTTTATTATTTTATTTTTTATCTTTAAATCTCTTACTATCTGGAATGTATTTTTGTGCAGAGAATTAGCCAATTTACCAACAATCACTAACATCAGTTATCAATCACTTATTAAGTCAATAATATCTGTTATTGAATAATTCATTTCCTGACAGATTTTAAATACTATCTATACATACAAAACTCCTATATGTATAAGTGTTCTTTCTGGGCACTCTGTTCTGTTCCACTGACAAGTTTGTTTTCTTATTAGCCAGTCTTGGATTGTTACAATTACCATTGCATTATAACATATTTTTGAGTAGTTTTTTGGCTATTCTTGCATGTTTGTTTTTCCACATGAACTTAATATCAGTGTGTCTAAATCCAAAAAGTTCTGTTAGTATTTTCATTTGGATGAAATTAAATTAATGGACTAAATTTTAGATTAACGTCTGAATTATCTGACAATATAGAGTTTTCATATTCAAGAACAGGCTATCTTTCTATTTGTGCAAATTTTCTTTTGTGCCTCTTAGAAATACTTTAAAGTTTAAAGTCTTCATAGAGATCTTTTACATTTTTGTTTAGTCCTGTTCTAAATGGAATCTTTCCTTCCATTAGAGTTTCTAATGATGCGAATGTTAATGGTTTCCTCATTTGTAAACTGGTGATGATAATAATAGTTGCTACTTCTTGGAGATGTTATAAGAATTGAAGGAGAAAATGTATTAAAGCACTTGTCCCAGTGCCTGGCACATAATAGCCACTCAATGTTCGTTTGAGAACTTATTCTTGGACATTACCTAATGAACCTACCAGGGGTGTACAATACAGTGCCACCCAGATATCTGCTTTTTTTCCATAACATCTAGACTCTTTATGCCTTAGTATCCCCATTGTAACATGGGACAAGCAATTCCAATCTTCCTTCCAAGAAAAAGTGGTGGCTAGTGATGAGAATGACTCATTCTCTAACCATCAGCATTCAAAGCAATTCTCAGGAGTTCTCTCCTCTGTGTTTCTATCTTTCTGTCCTGAGTGCCTAATAAAATGGCAGAAAATAGTGTATTTTCTCCATACCCACCCAGAACTTTCCTGATTACTGAGAAGACAATAACATGGAATCTCTAGCCATGGTTGGGAAACGTTTTCCAAGATGATCAGTGTTAGATTATTATTAAAGGAATTTTGGTGGGCTGGACAGATGCTTTCTGCCTTGGAAGACCTGTGTCAGTTATTCCTACTAGTCTGAGCTTTTGGTCCTAACAAGGCCAATTCTTGAATCTTGAGATAGAGAGAAAGCCATCTTTTAACCCCCTTGGATGGAAAGCTCTGGAGTTTTTACAGTAGGTTACGGAATCTTAGTTGACTGGAAGGAAGAACAATTTATCTAGGGCTGTTGGCTGTGGTGTCTAACTCATCCATGCATATCATCACCAGCTCACAAGAGACCCTGAGGGAAATGGATCTGAGTCTTGGAAGCAAGTACAGCTTTAAGACCGGTCCATGTTCTATAATTTTTGGGGTTCCAAGCAGGTCCCCATAACATTTAGGGTCCTTCTTTATCAGCTCATAGAGGCCTTTTACTCTGCAATTGAGAACTAAATCCACAGGAAAAGGATTGTAGTAATGTGTGGTTAATTCAGAAGGAAAGACTTGTGTTAACTGGCTAAGTTTTATAAGAGAAAGGCCTTGAATGTATGGGGGGTGGGGTATTATATTGGGGAAATTTTACCAGAGTGTTGATAATGGTTCTGAAAGGGAGGGTTTGGTCTTCTAAAGACAAAATTCCTTAACACCAAACTTGAATATACTAATAGCCAAATTAACACAATCACCATCCTTATATCCTGTCATCAACGTTATTAGTATTATATATCCAGGCAAATGACTGTCTGCAATGCCGAAGGAAATGAGCACATATACATAAGGGCTCTATTTTCCCCTTCATTTAAGCCCCATCCTTCTCGCTTCAATCCAGCTATACATACACATTATCTTACACCGTACTAAACCTAAGCACAATCTCAGAAAGCTTTTGCAGATTTGGGCCTCAGGAGCATAAAGAACCCCATGAATATCTACTTTTAGACAAGCAGCTTTGCTTTGAGGCATGGACTGGCTAAGGGGCTTATCCAGCCTCATTCAGAAACATTGAGCGGTTACTTGATGTAAAGCATAAATTGTAATGCAGGACACTGATCCTGGGACACTTGCAATTTGGTAAAGCATAATTAAGATCAAACTTTAGCTTTAATTTATTTAAATTATTTAAAATGAAACAAACATTAATGGAATATCCATAACATATCAGGCACTGTGCAAAGCACCGAGGATACAAGAATGAACAGGCCATGGGCTCTGCTCTCAAGGAGATTGCAGACAGGTAGGAAGACAGTTATAAAACGGTGGGCTAAATGCAGTGGTAGAGAGAAGCATAGGGTCCTGAGGCCTCTGACATTCAGAGGTGGTCACCCAGGAAGGGCTAAGGTAGAAGTCTTGGAGCACAACAATATTTGAGTTTTGAGCAGAGCAAGAGAATCCAGAATAGGAGACCAAGGATGCATAGCCAGAAAAGGAGAGAAATTGGCAGAGAATGATTTCAAAGAAGTCAAAGGAGGAGAGAGAGCATTAAGGAGGAAGTAGTCAATCATGTCAAATGGAACAGAGAGATTGTTACTACACAAAGAGCACGATCTGCTTGCCACGAGACAAAAACCAATCTTCAAGAGGCAAGATGGTGGAAAAGAAAGGGCAGTTTATTACAGCTTGCTAGCAAGGGGGAAGATGGCTGACTAATGTCTCAAAGAACCATCTTAAGGGGGCACAAAATCTCACAACAGTTATATAGGCCATTGCGTTATAGGGGAGGGGGTTAGGAATGTTGACCTTCTGGTGTTACAGATGGGAGTGCCACACCAGATCTTTCAGTTTTCGTTGATGATGGCTACCAGCATAGACTCTCTGTTCGGGGGTCATCACATTCCTAAGGAACTCAAAAGAACACAGTTATCATCTTATCGCAGCTGGGAGGTACATGCACAAGCAGGGGTTGTAAAATTTACAGAGCAGTTAGGTCTCCTGGAGGGTGCATATCCAGCTGGGTTAGTTACTCAGAGGTCATTCATAGTTACAATAGGGTTTCTTTTCTAGAATATGGCTTCTTTTATGTCAACCTTGTCTTGAGCCGGTATCAGGATCAAGTAAGAAAATGACAGGAGGGTATCTATTGTATTTGGATTTGTGGAGATCATTGGTGACTTCAGGGAGAACAGTTTTAGTGGAATTACGAGGGATGAAGCTAATTTACAGTAAATTGGGGTATTAATGAGAGATCAGAGAGTTAAAATGGTGAGTGCAGACTATCATTTCAAAGAGCTTAGCTGAGAAGGAAAGAAAAACAAGAGTGTTGCAGCTAGAAGGAATTGTAGGTTAAGGAGGGTTTTGATTTTGTTTAATGTGGGAGAGCCTTGAGCATGTTCCTATGCTGTGGAAAAAGAGACAGCAGAAGAGAGTGAGATTGAAGATAAGGAGAGGGAGAGAATGCTTTATACAGCAGTGTCTCTGAGAACAGGGGAGGCGATAGGATCCAAGTGGATGAGTTGACTTTGAATAGGAAGAGTGACAGCTCACTCTTTGGGACTAGAGAAAAGGAGTCAACAGTGGAGGTGGTTGCTGGATAGGAAAGTCTCCCTTGATGGCCTTGATTTTCTCAGTGAAACAAGAGGCTCAGGCATCTGTAGACAGTGAGGGGAGAGGTGACAGAGTAAGATTTATGATAGTCAGGTGTCTAGCTGAAACCATGGTGTCCAGGAAAGATTATGGGGAAAAATAAAGACGACGACTACTGCTAATAATAAATATTTGGAAATTCAGCAACCGTAAAACTTTGGAATTTTTTTAGGCTAGTGTGTAGAAAGATGAGCCATCACCAAGCAGAACTTAGCAATTTTTTTTAACTCCAGGTCCCTGGTGGGTCATTGAGGCATATCAACTTCGTGTTTGGAGCCTTCCCACCTTCCTCTGTAAATAGTGCCACACACACTCCATGTGCCAAAACTTTGAAATATGCCTGCAGGTGATGATTATGATCATGATGATCATGATTATGATTATGATTATGGTGATAAGGAAGACTAGTTAACATTTATTCAGTGCTATCCAAGTGCCAGGCACTGTTTTAAGCTCTTTACATGGATGAGAGTTAGCTGACTAAGTTAATCCATGGAAATTGATTGTGTGTGTGTGTGTGTGTGTGTGTAAGATAAACATCATATAGATGACATATATGTAACATATATACTTTACACTGTGCCTGACACTTAGCAGGAACTCTACTTTTTCCTTTTTTCCCCCATCTTCCTGTCCTTTGTCATTAGCCCTCCCCACCCATCATCCTCCAGGGCTGGGGTAGGAGAGAGGTGAATGCAGAAGGGACCTCTGTGTCATTGCCCCTGGTCACAGAGCAGTTACTGGAAGAGAGCGAAGCTCTTGGAGTTGCGTTTAGACTTGGCGTCTAAGCTTTGTCTCTCCATTCAGGTTGTCATTTCTTTGGAGGCAAGGGCTATGCTATACCCCTGTTTGTGGCCCCCGTAAGCACCAGCACAGTGGTGGGCATGCAGCAGGCCCTCAATAAGCTCTTTTAGGTTGGGCTCAGCTTCAGAGGTCCTAGTTTTCAGTGATTGCTGAGGCAGGCCTTGGAGCCATGCCTGACAGGTTCTCACGAGCACAGAGAGAGCCATAGCTGGAGCCACCCCATAGCAGCCCTTTTGGCAGCTCCCTGCTGTGGATAGCGCACCAGGCCAGGAGACTGAAGACCTGTATCCAGGATGCAGACCGGCCAAGTGACCCTGTGCAAATCTTTCCACTTGCCTGGGCCTCAGGGTCCTCGCCTGTGAAGTGAAGGTCATAATCCTTGCTCTGCCTTCTTCACAGAGGTTCTATAATGTTCCAGTTCAGATAGGGGTCATGAAAGCTCTTTGCAAAGTGAAAAACATGCAGATGTGAAGGGATGTTAACTCCCAGGGCCAGGGATTGACTCACAAGAAGAAAAGAAGGAAGAGTCCCTATGCAACCTGGGCACATGGGGGCTTTAATTTGTTTTCCTCCTGTTTAACCAACATCCCTGACTCAAGCTGGTACTGCATGTGGAACACTCTGTCCTCTGACATCCTCAGGGACAGGAGAATTTGTAAGGCAGTGAGGCAGCAACTAGCTCATGGCATAGTGAAAAATAGATGAAATATGGTGGGGTTCATACTTCTGCTTCTTAAAACATTGCCTGGCTAACAGCAGTCAGGTTAAAGACAGATAGCTTGTCTTCTGTTCACTTCCCTAGCAAATCTTCCTCCCTTTACCCCTGCATGCTCTTGCAGTGTAGTCAGGGCCCACAGCTCTGTTCTGAACCCTCTTCCCTTCTCTGCCCTTTGCTCATTTTCCTTCCCTTCCTTTATCCTCCCTTCCTCCCCTGCATAACCTCATCCATTCTCTTGGCCTTGAGTGCCACCTCCCAAATCTGTGCCTGTAGCCCAGAGCTCTGACCTGAACTATAGACCTGAAACCACTTGGACATCCTACAGACATGCCAAATTCACCCTCTCCAAAATCTAACTTCCTGTTTCAAAACTGCTGCTTCTCCTTCAGCTTGAGCTATGTGAAAGAGATGACCTTAGAGACAGAAAGGGAGGTGGTTTAGATTTGATAACACAGTCCAGGCCCCCTTTCTTTTGAGATTCAGTAGAAAGGAATAGGGGTGAAGTCTAGAGAGCTGGGTGGAATATAGATGAAGCTTTGTGTTAACTGAGTTCACTGTATATTCATGACCACTAATCTCAGCTGAGCCCTTGGTGCCACTCCTATATATTTCCTTGGTCAATTCACTCTCTCACTCTTTATGCTTTTCCCTCCTCTTCAAACTTCCAAAGCCTGCTTTCTCATGTCCCCCACAGCTGTTTACCTTCTAAAGCAGACAGAGGAGAACTCCCACAGATTCCCCTTTCTACCCACCTACCTGCGAATACGTCCATATTCTTTCTCTTTTCTCTTGTTACTATGGAAGAACCATCTCTGCTCCTGTCTAAGGCCAATTCCTCCATTTGTGCACTACATCCCAACACCTCTAGGTTACTCAAGTCTATCGCTCTGCAATTCTCCCCTTGATCTCCTGCATCAGTGTTTTTCAATTCTCTACTGGTTCATTCCTACCACTATAATAGACATATGGTTACTACTCTCATCCCCAAAAAAACCTCCTCTTGACTTCACTTGCCCCTACATATATGGCCTCATGTCTTTGCTCCTCTTCTTAGCAAAACTCCTCAAAAGAGTTGTCTTTACTTGCTGTCCCCAATTTTTTTTTGAGCTCACTCCACTCAGGCTTTTGCCTCCATCACACTGCCAAAATTGTTCTTTGTAAAAGTCACCAATGACCTCTGCTTCATTACATTGTGTTCAATTCTTGTTTCTTATCTTGCTAGACCTATCAGCAGCAATTAACATAATTAATATAGCTCCTGCAATGCTTTCTTTACTTGACTTGCAAGACTTGGCACTCTGGTTCTCCTCCTACCTCACTGACTGCTCCTTCTCAGTCTCCTTTGCTGATTCCTCTTCCTCTCTGTGTCCTCTAATCTCTGTGATCCCCAGGGTTCCATCTCACAACTCTTCTCTTTTCTATCTGTACTCATTCCCTTGGAAATCTCATCCAGATTCATGGCTTTAAATAATAACTATAGAATGATGACCCCCGATTTGATATCCCCAGCCCAGACCTCTTCTCTTACTTGCAGATTCATACTTTCAAAACTGAATTCCTGATCTTCACCTCCAAACCTGCTTCTCCCACAGTCTTTTCCATCTCAGTAAATGGCAACTCCATCCTTGAATCTTCTCTCTCTCTCTTTCTTTCTCTCTCCCTCCACATCCAATTCATAAGGAAATCATGTTGAAATTACCTTCAAAATATATCCAGAATTCAACCACTTCTCACTATCTCCATTGCCATAACCCTGGTCTAGGCAACATGATTTCAAGTCTGGATCGTTACAGTAGTCTCCTCTAACTAGACTCCCTGCTTCTGCTCTATACTCCTACATTCTATTTTCCACACAAAAGCATGAGTGAAACTTTTGAAACATAAGTCAAGTCATGTCACTCCTGCAGTCAAAACCCTCCATGGTTCTCATTTCACTTAGAGGAAAAGCAAAGTCTTTACAATGGCCTGCAAGATCCTATCTAATCTGGCACTGATCCCCATCCTTTACCTACTCTGAACTCATCTCCAACCACTCTTCCCTTTTGCTCACTTTGCTCAAGCCACACTAATCTCCTGGCTCTTTCTAGAACATACCAGTCATATTTATGCTTAAGGGCCTTTTTCTTTATTGTTACGTCTGCCTGCAAGGATTTTCCCCTATGTATCAACATGGCTTGTTCTCTCAATGAATGAAAGAACCAAAACAATGAGTGAATGATAGACAACCTCTTGAAACTCTCAAACACCCAAGCCCATAAGGCTGTTCCTCTTTGTCTCTATGTATACTCTCTTTGAGCAGTTTCAACTGTCACCTATAAGCTCATGGCTCCCAAATCTCTATTTATAGCCCAGCTATCTCCCTTGAACTCCAGACCCACATCTCCAGCTGGATACTGACAGAGCAACTGCAAATGGTTCTGGAGGAAGTGGGGGCTGTAATCTAGCTGGTGCTCTGCTCACCAAGTCCTGCACCAGGCTGCATCAGACTGGATGAGGGGAGCTTTTTCCTTCACATAAAGGTACTAGCTGTCTGTCCACTGACCAAGTCCTGTGCTCAGGGCTGTCCACCTGGAGAGAGCACCTTGTTAAATATTCACACAAAAACTCCAAAAAGGCTAGCTGTAACTCTGCCTCCTGAGCATCAATGCCTAAATGTTCCACTGGCACCTCAAAAAGAACATGTCCAAAAACGAACTCCTCATTTTCTCTATCTTCATGGTGAATCCATTACTTTTCTTGACTTTCAAATGTCTGTTAATAGCATCATCATTTTCCCAGTCATTCATGCTTCAAACCTCAGACATCTTCCTCCCACCACCTTCTGCCACTTGAAGGCAGAGTTTCAGATTCTGTCAGTTCCATCTCCATGACACTTCTCATCTCTGGAATCCTAGGACCTCATTGTATCCACTTGACTATAACCATGTCCTAAGTAATTCTGAGAACTGTTTAGGAAATTGTCTCATCAAATAGCTATGGAAGTTGTGGGCTGCAGATAGGTAATCTTCCATTTAAACTATAATGCTGGCTTAAGTAGAAAATCTAGGAAACGATTGGAAAAGATTACCTCTTTTCCATATTCCTGATCTGGAAAGGAATGGGTAATGCAGAGTGAATTACAGACTTCCTCAGAATATTGAGGTAGAAATTCATAGCTCCATTCCTATTTTATAAAACAGTCCAAGAAGGCACAGTCAACTTTTCTGAACTTTTGTTTCCTCATCCGCAAAAATGAGGCAATTGAATAAGATGAACTCGCAGTTTACTTTTCCTCTGATAGCCTAAGTTTCCAAACCTTTTGCTCAAACACACAGTTCACAGAAGGGAAAAAGAAGAGAGGGGAACTAGGAATTATTAAGTGCCTCCCATGTGCCAGACTTGTTATATCTGTTTTGCAAATTAATACTCATGACAACTCTGTGAGGTAGGTACTTTTGTGCTTATTTTTCAGTTCAAGAGACTGAGGTTCAACTGAGTTAAATAAAAATTTTAGGGTCACACACTTGATATAGACTGGGCTTGACCCCAGGTCTCTTTGCCTTGAAAGCATGTCTCCTAGATCTAGACATAGAACTTGCTCCCGTGATTTTGCATTTAGTTGCCTTTCTTTAATCCCAAGCTGCAAGATAATTTATTTTCAAGCCAAGTGCACTGAACCAATCGTCTAAGCATCATTTATAATCATTTGAACGCTGGAGCTCACTTTTCTCTTCCTCTTATTGTCCAATTCACTTCTAGCCATATATTGCAGTAATCTTGAAACATGATGTTCCCTTCAGGGAAAAAACATAATTGTGCACAGCTTTGTGGCATGAGCAGCATTAATTATGGAGAAGGATAATTAGAATGTTAGGTAAGACCATTCGTAACATCATTCAAGTAAAATTATTGGCAGCATCCTTAGAGAAGACCCGCTCCCTTCCCTCTTCTGCTCTAATTGAGCCCCCTTTTTCTGACCCTTGGGAAAACTCTGTTGGTAAAGTACACCTTTAGGTGAGAAGGTTTAACCACATCCGTTAGCTCATATCTACCAGTTGGAAGGTAAAAGAATCAACATGTTTGCCAGACACTTTAGAATCTTCTGATGTGCCACTACCATTTTAAATGATTTTTTTGAAAAATTACCATTGATGAATTAAAACTCTTTCTACAAAACTATAAAACCACAAAACATTTACTAGTTAAAAAATGTAGTCGCGTATCTGGAGATCTGTTTTTTAGTTTCACTGATAACAAATGACCATTTCGATTAACGTAATCAAGAGTGGGGTACTTTAAGACAATACAATCATTAATGCCTTTGCTCAGATTAGTTGTTATGACAGTAGCATTACCCAGCAAGATTCCTAGGGAGTTAGACATAAGACAGGTAAACTTTGATGAGAAGGAGAGAGGTTATGAAGTTTGAGTAACGGTTACAATTGCTTTTACTGAATTAGCCTATTATTTCATTCTTTTTTCTGTCTTTCCAGGGCCAAGTCCTTCTTATCTAGACAGCTAGCAGACAGGCCTCTGCCATTCACTGAAGGGGAAATGGGTTGGCAATTAGGAGGCGGCATAATGATGTTTGGTGCCTGGAAGGGAAAAGGAGTTCTGTGAGGAGGAAGGAGAGTGCACCTGAAGAGAATGGTGCTCTCTTGAGCCTTAACCTAGAGAAGTGAGCAACACAAAATGCCACTTCTTTATTGTATCACAGGCTGTAAGAAACGAGCATTTGAAGGGCAGTGAGCTTTTTTTAATGGCCCTTCAGTAACAGAAGTAACCGATGCATAGACCAGCTGTGCCTAGTAGTGATCATAGTTCCTGAGGGATAGAAAGCACAGTCAAGAATCAGTGAGGCACCTACTCTAAATTGTGGAGCTGCTGTGAAAGATTTGGTTCTAGAGAGAGCAAAAAACAGGATGGAACAACAGTTGTCCACATCAGTTAGAGTTTGCGGGAAAGAGATAAGAACAGCACAATGGGAACTAAGTTGATACTCTCTGACGGGATTAAGGATAACAAGCAGAGCTTTCAGAGACAAAAGGATAAGGTGGGAGAATTGGGCAATTCATATATAAAACAGAGTATGAGATTAGCAATGACTAAAAAACGTCTGAAAGCCTGAGCTGTTTTCAGATCAATCTTTTGAAAGGAGCAAGATAAGAAAATAAATCCTTGACAGTTTGAATGAGTTGAAGATTTGGCAAGAATTAGTATAGACCAAATTGTCCCAAGCCAACTGCTTTACTTTACTTGCTTTCTTCTGTGACCCACTAATCCATACAATTAATTGCTTTTGTCTGTGATTTTTAGATGTTTGTACATAATGCTAATCTGTTTCATTCATTTATTCATTAAGCATTTAATAAAAACCTCTTGTGTACCTAGAACTGAGGCAGAAGCTATGAGCGCTTAAAAAAAAGAATTGAAGGCATACATCTTTCCTGCCCTTGAGAAGTTTATGATATTGTTTTGTAGACAAGAATTTAAATTATTAAATGATTATTAGAAATCATGGTGATACAAAAATTTTGAAAGAATTCAACCGTATCATGGGTTAAATAGTAATTTTGTTATGCTGGCCCTGAATGATCATGTTGAACATTATCTTCTGTTGGGAAAAGGACTCTGAGTTATAAATTTAGAAGCAAAAGGGTCATTGTGAGCTGGAGTTTGTCCAGGAGGTGGATCATAAGCTGGGCCTGGATGTATAGGCATGGAGGAGTGAGAAAGCAAGAGACATAGATGCAGAGGCAGGGACTGTAAAAGGTGCGCTTGGTGGCAGTGAGTACAAATGATTGATTGGAATATGCAGTTCAGCTGTGAATGTGGAGGCTCTTGAATATCAACATGAACATATTGATTTTAATTCTATAGGGCTTTTGAGTAGAAGAATGGATGATCAATTTTATATCCTTCTTCAGTCACTTAGCAGTATACCATGTCCACTTCACACATCATGTAGTGTTTGAAAGGACTGCATTTTAAGTTGAAACAAGTAAGAGTAGGGTATTAAGAGCTATTACCTAGCCTTTTGTCTTCCAGGGTCCATGTGGACATTTAGAGCCTAAAATTAATTTTCAGAGTTGAAGGCATTAGGGTGACACTCTCCCTGACCTAAGTGTGCCACCTTGGCATTTCTATACCCAGGTAAAATCTCATGACAAAAGAATCCTTCCATTAAACAAAGCAATTTTCAACATCTATGGACAATCATCTGGTTATAACAAACTGCACAATAACCTTAAATATAGGAGCATTCTTTTCCTCCTATCATATGAGAAAAGAACTTTCAGGAAGGCGAATAGTAGGGCCTAGGAACACAGGTTCTAAAGTCATACAGGTCTGGGATTAGAATCCGAATCTGTCACTTCCTAGCTGGGTCACTGTAAGTAAGTTTCTTCACCTTTCTGAGCCTCAGTTTCTTCATCTATAGAATGGAGAGAAGCATTCATACCTCACAGGATTTAGGGTTAATTAACATTATGTATGCAAAACTTTCAGCAAAGACTCTCAGGTACATAGAAAGCATTCAGTAAGTGCCATCGTTTGTTGAAAGTGGTTTTGAGAGTTTTGAGTGCATACTGCATGGAAAGAGGAAGAGTGGGATGATTAAGATAAGAGTGCGTTTGTTTCTCTTCCACATATTGGTGATAGCGTATGGTATCTGTCTTTCTCTGTCTGACTTATTTCGCTTAGCATAATACTCTCAAGGTCCATCCATGTTGTTGCAAATGGCATGATTTCATCTTTTTTATGGCTGAGTAGTATTCCATTATATATATATACATATATATATGTGTATATATATATCACATCTTCTTTATCCATTCATCCATTGATGGGTACTTGAGTTGCTTCCAAGTCTTGGCTGTTGTGAATAATGCTGCAGTGAACATAGGGGTGCATATATCTTTTTAAATTAGTGTTTTTGTGTTCTTTTGATAAATACCCAGAAGTTGAATAGCTGGATCATATGGTAGTTTTATTCTTAATTTTTTGAGGAATCTCCATACTGTTTTCCATAGTGGCTGCACCAGTTTGCCCTCCCACCAGCAGTGTATGCGAGTTCCCTTTTCTCCACATCCTCTCCAACACTTGTTATTTCTTGTCTTTTTAATAACAGCTATTCTGATGGATGTAAGGTGATATCTCATTGTAGTTTTGATTTGCATTTCCCTAATAATTAGTGATGTTGAACATCTTTTCGTGTGCCTATTGGCCATCTGTATATCTTCTTTGGAAAAATGTTCAGATCCTCTGCCAGTTTTTTAAATGGGTTGTTTGTTTTCTTATTGTTGAGTTGTACGAGTTCTTTGTATATTTTAGAAATTAACCTCTTATCAGATATGCGATTTGCAAATATTTTCTCCCAGTTGGTGGGTTGTCTTTTCATTTTGTTGATGGTTTCCTTTGCCATGCAGAAGCTTTTTAGTTTAACGTAAGAAGATAAACAAACAAACACATAGATAAAGAGAATAGATTGGTGGTTGCCAGAGGGGAAGGAGGTAGGGGAGGATGAAAGGGGTAAAGGGGCACATGTGTATGGTAACAGATGGAAACTAGACTTCAGGTGGTGAACACTATGCAGTCTATATAGAAGTCAAAATATAATGATGTACACCTGAAATTTACACAGTTATAAACCAATGTGACCTCAATAAAATAATAAAAAAGAGAAAAAAATATTTCAAAGTACATTAACGAAAAAAAAAAAGATAAGAGTGTGACTTCTGGAGCTAAGCTGCCTTGACTTAAACATCCATTCTGCTTTGTGACCTTGGGCAAGTAACTTAACCTTTCTATGCCTAAATCCTCTCATCTGTAAAATGAGGATAATAATGGCAACTGTGCCACAGAATTATGAGGATTAAATAAGTAAATACATGTAAAAAGTGCTATAACACTGCCTGGCACATAGCAAACCTCAGTTAAGTGTTGGCTACTATTATGTGCCAGGCACCATCCTGAAGGTTTTACATGCTTTATCTCATTTAATCCTCAGAAGCCCTATGAGGAAGTAGGTATTATTATAATCTCCATATCATAGAAAAGGAAATTGAGGCTCAGATAAACTCTAGTTAGTAATGTCTCAGGTTACACCGGCAGCAACTAACTCAGATCCAGGTATGTCTGACTCCAAAGCCCGGTAAGCCTCTTAACCACTGCTCCATAGTAAGACTTGCTTTTCACAGGAGGAGCACTTTAGTTGTGCTACGCCAGGGGCAAACGGGAAGGGATGGGGGCTGGTCTGGAGGGGAAGGCAAATTTGATGTGAGATACATTGAATTTGAGAGACCGGAGGGGACTTGCAGAGGAGGATGTCTTGCTGTTTTCTGTGGAAGGATGTACTCCCTTTAGAAGTAAGCAGTCTGTTCTGAGTCCATGCTGTAAACACTTCAGGGGATTTGCAGTGCTTAATTAGGAAACTTGGACAGTATTTTAAAATAGCGATAACACAAACTTCTGCTTTAAAGGGCAAAAAACTAATGAAGAGAAGTTGTAAAGTGAAGAGCAAACCTCCTGACTGAGAAAGATAAGTCATACCAAACAAATACAATATTAAGTATCAAACTAGAAACAAGGTTAAGAACACACAAGAGCAGAGGTAGGTGGGATTGGAAAAGTGCAGGTGTTATATCCACATCTACAGAGTAGGACTCAAGAGGCAGGGCACCAGCAGGAAGGGAAGATCCTGGGGTCTTAACCACTTGACAGTACTTGGTTAGGTTCTCCTTTTCCACATAGTCTTGACTTACAGATTAATTCCTGTTTTTCTGCTTTCTTTCAGAGTGCTTGCAATCTGAAATTCTTCTTTGTGAAATTCATTTCTTTAGCTCTAGAGAGTTGCCCATAGTCAAGTAGTAATGGCCCTAATAGTGGGATAACAATCATAGCTAGAACTTATAGAGCATGCGTCATGAGCCAGACCCTGTTCTAAGTGCCTTACATATATTAACTCATTTAATCCTCACAACAATCTTGTGAGAAATATTCTATTATTATCTCATTTTATAGACGAGAAAACTGAGGCACAGAGAAATTAAGGAATTTATGAAAATCATACAGCTGATAAATGGCAGAGCCACGATTCAAACCCAAGGAGTTTGGTATCAGCATCTGCCTGTTACTCATCACATTGTACTGCTTCATTGGGCCATTATCTGCTACTAACATATTAGTTTGATCTAGTTTTCCTGCTTTTCTCCAGTATGATCGCTGTCTGCGAGCTGGGTAGGAAAAAAATCTTGAAGTCACTGAATTCACATGTGGGAACCAGAAACAGAGCTGAATAAAGTTCTGAGCCTCCCTCCAGGGGAGGATGTATTGTGGTTAAAAGTAGGAGTGTGCCAGTTAGCCCAGCCTTGGACCAGTCCTAGAGTTAACTGTGGTCCTTTCACTGGAATTGTTATTAGAGACTCTTTAACAGCTTTTTCTCTGAGATATAATTCAACACGGTCTTTTCTTTTTTTTTAAAGATTTTATTTATTTATTTTTTCCCTCCAAAGCCCCAGTAGATTGTTGTATGTCATAGCTGCACGTCCTTCTAATTGCTGTATGTGGGACGCAGCCTCAGCATGGCCGGAGAAGCGGTGCGTCGGTGCGCGCCCGGGATCCGAACCCGGGCCGCCAGCAGCAGAGTGCGCGCACCCAACCGCTAAGCCACGGGGCCGGCCCAACATGGTCTTTGAGAGCACCAGCTATGGAGGCAAACAAAGTGGGGTTCAAATGCAGGCTCTGAAACTTGCTAACCATGTGACCTTGTGTACGTTCCTTAAATTTTCTGTGCATCAGTAACATGGGAAGAATTAGGAGAAAACTAGGACCAATCTCACAGGATTGTTGAAAAAAAATAATCAATCTTAAAAAAAAAAGTAGTACAGAGTAAGCACTCAGTTCATGTGGCTGTTATTTCCTCTGGGGAGCTTTTGGGGAGCCTTAGTAGTTCATTTCCGAGCCTGACTCACCAGCCATTCTTTCCTTTTCCTGTCGTCTTTCAGAAGGTCTCCAAGGTCTTCATTCATTTGTCTCTTTGGATTTTCTTTCCCTTACATTTGGCTTTCAATTTAACGGAAGAAGACATTTATTCTACCAAGTCAACCTTTTCACAGTCTCAACCATATTCTTTGCTAAAATGTGTCAGTAAATCCAATCATTTTGCTCAGGGGCAGAAATAAAAGGAAACATGAACAAGAGATTAATGCTGAAAAAGCACCAAGATGGCAGTACCTATTTTCTTAATGAAGCCTTTCCCAAAGTATGGTCTGTAGAACATTAGTCTCATGAGATGCTCCTGGGAAAAAAAAAAAAAAGGTTTACGTTGTCAAAAAGTTTGAGAAATAGAGCATACTACATGTATTCTTCTCAGAGAGCTATACTCCACACTAGACTATTAAAATCTCTAAATAATTTTGCAGTAAGGAAATCTGTTTAACTCTGTCTTATCCAACACTTACAAATTAATTTCACATCGGAACCTTTTTTCTACTCTCAGAGTGAGAAATTACCTTGATGCAATGGTCATCTCCACCTATGCTACCAGGCAGGCTATCCTGGAGGTCAAAGAGCAGAAAGGCTCACAGACCAAATTAAGATGCTTGAACCATATGATTTGAATTAATTTAAAATATACAGAGAAAAACAAAGGAAAATAGATGAACATATTAACACACTGGCTAGGAGGCTGCCCATACAGCTCATCAGTTCATTAAAATTTGCCTATTAAACTAGTTATTTTGTTCAGATAAGAGTAATAAATAATTAACAATTGTTGAGTGCTAGGCACTGTTCTATGCTTTTTATACGTACTTAACACAGCCCTAGTTGTGCATAGTTTGTGGTGGGGAAATGAATAATATGTTCAGTACACAAGAGACACGTTTGGTTTTGTCCTAAGTTAATAATTTGAGCACCTAAAGTTTTTTATTTATAATTATCCATGTAGATTTTATCAAAAAGGAAATAATCAGACTTTGGGGGTAAGATGCTGGTGGATTGAAAACATGTCTCTAATTTCACTCCAAGAGTTTCCCTCATTCCTTGGGTTCAGTGAAACCATCCAGTATAATTCAGACAAGGGCAAAGGTGCTGTACAAAAACCAAGGGAATTGAATGAATCTATGCGTACTGAAATCACAGACCTCCTGCCTTCTTCCCCTACTCAACTGTTAGAATGTTGGCAGCCAGATCTTTACTCTGCAGACAGGATATTAGAATCATATTCACTGGGAAATCTTACCAGTTTAGGAGGAAAGACCCAAAGATACTGACATTGGAGAGTTCATCAAACTTTCTGAAATGCCTTTAAACTACAATGAAAGGATTGTTTTTAGAGGCATAAAGCCCAGAACAAGAGAGAAATGGAGGGAAGACAGCAATAATATTTTGGAAGATGGAAAGCAGATAGATCAAGGTTAACTAAATTAGCAAATCTGAGCAAGAGGAGTTCTAGACTGGCAGTGGGGAAAGCTGAGATCCAACCTGGTTTACCCTGTAGAATCATCAAAAGGATCATCATGCACCTCTGGAACTGGGCATAAAGTAGAAGCTATTACAGGAGGATTGATGGAAAGCTGTTTAAGAACTAGAACCCTAGATGTGCTCTTTCAATTCGATTCTTCTAGGTGACTGCCCCTCCTGTACTTCAGCAGAAAACTAGAGATTCATTCTCTAGAGATGGTGAAACAGAGGGTCTCTGGACTGCAGGATACCGTGAACAGCTGACCGCTTGAATATCATAAGGAACATGGAATTATGTGAAGTGAATCCTGAATGCTGAAACCCCAGGATTTTTCTCCCTCTAAGTTCTGCTCAGAAAATTATCCAAAAGCAGGAAATAAGACTAAAAGAGTACAGCATTTCCTTTGAGTATCATATGGAGCATTATTTAACAAGACCACCCAAAGATGATTTAATTATCTAAGGAGATATACCTTTATTTGACTTTGCTATTTATACTAAGGGCTTAGAATCTGTGAAGTTATATGTTAACTTGCAGATTTTACCCAGTAGAGATGCAGATGATTTTTGTCCAGTAGAAAAGATAACTAAAAAGATTATAGTTTTTATTGCTTTGTTGAACATTAACTAGCTGTGTATCTAATCTAGTAATCTTATTCTAAGATCCCTTCTTAAAGGACTATGAGAAATGTCCAATTCTTCAAAGTGTTCTTTGAATCCTCTTGATCCTAGATTTGTATGAGAGTCATGTTTTTAATTTTTTGAATATTTTATTTTGGCAATTTCTCAAATGTTGGCAGTCAGACATTTACCTCTGGGTTGGAAAATGAAAGAGTATTCTCTGGGAAATTTGACCAACCAAGAAGGAAAAACATAAAGATACTGACATCCAGTTTTCCAACAAATGGCCCAGACAGATCACCCTGTATTTAGGATGACCATATATTTTATCAGACAAAATAGGACATTTTTGAGAGTAAAAGGAGGCTTTATTAATAATTATGCTGGGACAACAGGCATAACCTGGGACTGTCCTTGTAATACCAGGACATATGACTATATTACTTATAGTGAAGCTATCATTCAACAATCCCATTCATTCTCTCAGAATTTCCAATCAGCTCTTTAGCCTGCCCATATATGAGCAGAAAACCAAGCATTACAAAGATTTGATGAAAGCCTCTAACTTGAAAGATAGAGATCAAAACAAAGAAATATTTAAAGGCAACATGGAGGGAACAGAGACTATACAGGGAGAATAAAATCTCCTCCTTTCAGAAAACGCGACAATAAATAATCATCAGTGGGCTAAAATATGTATTGAATTCATGAAATGAGAACAGGATGATGTAAAAAGAAAAAAAAAAAAAAGAGCATTCAGAGGACACACACTCAAAACCTTGGAAATTTAAAACATAATGGCAAAAATGAAAAAGAAATGAGTGGAAGGGGTGGAAGATAAGGTATGAAAATCTCACAGAAATTAGAGCAAAATGATAAAAGGTGGAAAATAACAGAGAAAAAGTAAGAAAATTAAAGGAGCAATCAAGGTGGCCCAACATCTAAGTAATAGGAAATGCAGAAAGAGATAGATGTGACAACAGAGAAAATGGATAAAAAGAAATCATCAATGGGGGCCGGCCCGGTGGCGCAAGCGGTTAAGTGCGCACGCTCCGCTGCGGCGGCCCGGGGTTCGCTGGTTCGGATCCCGGGCGTGCACCGACGCACTGCTTGGTAAGCCATGCTGTGGCGGCGTCCCATATAAAGTGGAGGAAGATAGGCACAGATGTTAGCCCAGGGCTGTCTTCCTCAGCAAAAAAAGAGGAGGATTGGCGGATGTTAGCTCAGGGCTGATCTCCTCACAAAAAAAAAAAAAAAAGAAATCATCAATGAAATAATACAAGAAAAATTTACCATGCTAAAGAATATAAATCTCCATATTTAAAGGCCCCAATTAGCGTCAAGCCCAATAAGTGAAAATGAGTCTTCAGTATTATGAAATTTTAGACTGTTAGGGCCAAAGAGAAAATCCTACAACCTTTTGGGATGTGGTAGAGGAAAGTCGCAAACAAAGCATGAAGAATGATTTTGGACTTTTTAACAGCAAAACAGAAAGCCAGAAAATAATAGAGCCATGCTTTTAAAAATCTGAAGAAAAAATATTTTTAACATAGAAACTCCAATTGTTAATTCTAGGAAAAATAAAAAGTTGTGCAGCAGAGGAAAAATAGTCAAAAGTTACTATCTTGTCATAAGAATGTAAACAGTGATCTAAGCTAAATATAATTATGTTGGGAGTTTGGAGAGATGGGAGATATATATGTTTGTGGTGGGCAGGGAAAAGAAAGAGTATCAAATCTTCATCTCCCAAACAGGCAAGTCAATAGATATGCCTAAAACTGAAAATCTATGAGTTAGCAATACAAGCACGTAAATTTAGAGGTATTGAGACACACATCGAAAGAATCAATGAAAATATTTGAAAGTGCTTTCCTAATGGGGAGGAGAAATAGAGTGAGGGAAGAGGAATAGGGACTGTTGTTGGGCTGTAATTCTACAAACCTTGTAGAATTAGTTGACTTATTATGATAGGTGCACATGTAACTTTGATTAAAAAATTTTTAAAGTAAAAAGAAATGAATAATCATACTGTTTGAGTCATGGTTCAAGTAACAATACTGGAGTTTGGAAAATTAAGTACTTGATTCCAGCTTGAAGTTCATATTTTGGTAAGAGATTCTGGCTCATAGACTTAGTTCAAAAGAACCATGTAGAAAGGGGTTTCTCTTTCATAGAACCTGTTTTGGCTCCTAGAATGCCTATATTAATTTTTATCATATATGAAAAAAATAGAATTGTTTTGAGGTAGTGTTTTTTTAGATAATAAGGACTTGGGAATCAGGAGAGTTTAATTTGAATATCTGTTCTGCCACTGAATGCTGTATTATGTTGAACGAGTCATTCACCTGTTTTGGACATCAGTTTCCTCAGCTGTCAAATGGATATAGTAAGAGAAATTATGTCTACTATCATGCAGTGGGTTAATAGTTCTCTCCTCCGGAACCCTGATCCCAGTCTCAGAGAGCTCTAGAACTCTCAGAGAGAAAAACTGATGAAGGGGCAATGAAGAATACCAGTGGATAGCCCATTTTGAGTTAGAACAGAACCTTAACCCTACAGGGAAGCCCCAAACCCATCCCCAGGTATGTAGTATTCCCAATAGGATCAGAAGCTTCTTGAATAGATAAGGATACGGCTGTTGAGAATAAAGACACAAAGCTCCTATAGCAAGCCTACTGCCCTTTAACATTACAGAGGATCCACTCAGAGGCAGAGCTATCCAGACCACAACTATCTCCAAAGGGAGGAGATAAAATGCTCCTTATGCTTTACATCTAATTAATTAGCTTTTCTGTGCCTTCTCTATGTCTTTCTCCCACTGTGCTTTTGTCCTGGGACCCAATTTCTCATCTTCTTGTCATGCCAAACCTACTCTGACTCCTCTTTCATCACCCCTGCCCTGCAGATACCTCATAATCTGTTACTGTGACCATATCTTTTCCAGAACTTGGCCTTCATTTTTAATCTTAATTCTCTACCAATCTAACACATACCTCAAAAGGATACATAGATCGTCAAATGAAACAATGCTGTGTTTTGTTTTATTTTTTGTATTTTTTGTATTTTTTAAAAGTTCAGAGGTTCATAGTGATGCCTCAGGATTCACAGAGTGGCTGGGGGTAGGGGGCGGCAGGATTGAGGCCTAGTTCATAGGGCTCCAGGACTCCTTCTCTTTCAACCAGATCGGCTCCACTTTTATTATATAATATAGCTTTTGGGAGAAGGGTTCTTCCTCAAAAAACTAAATTAAATTAAAAAAAAGCAAATGTCCGACTTGATATATAAAATATTACTTGGATTCAAATCTCAGTTTTTTCACTTACTGGTTGTATGACTATGGGTAAGTCATTTAGCCCTCTCTGAGTTTCAGTTTCACCAACTATAACATAATATATATTATGAAAAAGCAAAATCCAAAAGTAAGATAATATTATTTTTGCATTCTCCCTGAACCTTGTCACCCCAACATCTCAGGTGATTGTAACCTTCAACAAACCTTCTGTCCTCTATCCATGCTAAATTTAGAGGTCAGCAGACAAGATTGTCTAAACTATGAAAAGCTAAAGCATCATTCTATGGCCTTGGGTGGTTGTATGTGGCCCAAAAGAATCTTTGCCTGGGTCAGGCTGTAATCATTATTTAATGGGAAGGTGCCCCATTCCTTTTTTCCTTTAGAGCATGACTCACAAGCACCTGGCATCCAGGCCTCTGTGACTCCTCTGCTCACATTGCTTAATTCCTGACAGCTCATTGTGCCTCTGACACAATAGAGGCATATTGTCCCAGGCGTCATCAATTTAGTATGTTTCAGTTGCTCATTCTTATCACAGAGTCACTCCAGAGCCTTAATTTTTAACTGTTGAAAATTAATCTGGCACTTTGTGCACTCTTAGATGGAGACAAATGGACCCTGAATAATTTAAAAGACATTTTCTCAAAGCATCTAACAGAGTTGAAGGTTCCTGATTTTTCATTGCTCCTACAACCTAATCTAAACAAGTTAAATGACCATTATTGATGCTTTCATTCTTCTAAAAACAATGGCTCAGTGTACATGCCAGGTGATCGGATTGTATTTGCTTATCAAAGTTGAAAATTCATTTTGGGGAGCTTGTATCTTTGGATCCGCCTCCAGCCAGGTTCCTGACAATGAAGAATGAGTAGTGGTTCAGCTTCTCCTCAACTGTTTTAAATGCACTGTAGTTAAAAAGCAGAAGGAACAATCACAGGAAGCAGACTAAATGAAGGCCAAGGATGATCTAGCAGTTACAATGACATATGCCTTTGTGTTTTAATATTAATGGAATTCCCAATAGTGGTTGTCTTAATAGATTTCTTAAGCAACTCTGAATCATGAAACATAATAAACATTGTTCAGGCATATTTTCAATGGATGGATCCTTCCTAAATATGGCTCATCCTTTAGAAGAGACAAAAAAATGTTGCTTTCTGAGGGTGGGTTTTATTTTGTATATGTGAGAATATTTGCCTCTTTTTAACCCAGCCTTCTGTCAAATCAGGAAAAAACCTGCTGGAAATGGACATTCAAGAGCCAAGGGAGAATTGAGAGAGGCTGAAGGAAAAGAATTAAGGAAGAATGCTATCCATCATACCGAGCTTTAATATTGCTGACTGTCATGGCCCAGTCTTGGGTCCTCTCTTCTTTTTGCTGTATACTCCTATCTTGCTTACCTCATCCTCATCCAGTCTCATGGCTTTAAGTACCATCTCTACGCTTATGGCTCGCAAATTTCTACCTACAGCTTGATCTGAGCTCCAAGCTCCACCATGCCACTGCCTGCTGGACATTCCAGCTTGGATGTCCCCAAGTCATCTCCAAATCAACACATCTAAAACTAAACTCATGTCTTCTCCCGCCCCTGCTCCTACCTACTGGGTATCAAATATTATTCTAGGTGCTAGAGATATAGCAGATAGTCATATATTCTGACTCCTGGGGTTTACATTTTATTGGTAGAGAGTAATAATTAAAAACATACAAATAAAGAAGTCTAATGGATTTTTTTATATATAAAATATATATTGGGCCTGCACTGTGGCTTAGCGGTTAAGTGTGCACGCTCTGCTACTGGCGGCCCGGGGTTCAGATCCCGGGCGCGCACCGATGCACTGCTTCTCCGGCCACGCTGAGGCCACGTCCCACATACAGCAACTGGAAGGATGTGCAACTAGGACGTACAACTATCTACTGGGGCTTTGGGGAAAAAAAAAAGGAGGAGGATTGGCAAGAGATGTTAGCTGAGAGCCGGTCTTCCTCAGCAAAAAGAGGAGGATTAGCGTGGATGTTTGCTCAGGGCTGATTTTCCTCACACACAAAAAATAAAATATATATTAAGTATATTGGAGCAAAGTAAAGTAGACTAAGGAGTTAGAGAATGATGGAGAAAATACTATATTTGATATGGTGATCAAGCAAGGTCTATCTGAGAAGACATTAATTAAGGAAAACCTGAACAAAAAGAAGGAATAAGCCATGCAATTATCTGGGAGAAGAACATTTCACATATCGGAAGCAGCAAGTTCAAATGCCCTGAGGTGGGAAAATGCTTGGTGTGTTTGAGAAAAAGCTTAATTGCTGGAAAGTAGTAAGGGAGAAGAAAAGTTTTAGGAAATGGGGTAAGAGAGGTAGCCAGGACCCAGATCATATATGGGTTTGTAGGCCATGATAAGGAGAATTTGATTTTTATTCCAAGTTTGATGAAAAGTCATTGTAGGGTTTTGAGCAGAGGAGTGACATAATTTGATTTAGGTTTTGAAAGGATCTCTGGCCGTTGTGATGAGAATAGACTGTAGGGGACCAGAGTGGGAGCAGGGAGACCAGTCAGTATGCTATAGCAAAGGTCCAGGGGAGAGATGATGGTGGCTTGGACTATAGTGACAGCAGTGGATATAGTAAGAAGCGTTTAGATGCAATATGTATTTTGTAGATAGAGCCAATGGATTTGCTAAGGGAGTGGCACCACCACCATCCATCCAGTTTTCAAGCCAGAAACCTACGAGTCATTCTTGATTCTTCTATTATTTCACCCCCACATATAATCCATTGCCAGAGTCTGTTGATTCTCCTTAGGTGAAGACTGGAATGAAGAGCATTTCTATCAGAAAGAGAAGCACGTAAGATAAAATAATATGTGTAATAAGATCAATTAGACCACAGATTATTTGTCAAGGAAACTAAATGAAGAAATAGCATCCAAGATTAAATATTAGTGTAGAATGACCTTGCCTGACTCCTCCCTCAACCTAAATTATGTTAACCCAAACCCATGCTCCCACAGTTCCTTGTTGTTATCCTTCATGGCACTTATCACAAGTTGTGGGTACATATTTATTCATTTGATTATTTAATGTCTGTCTATCTCACTAGATTAAAAGCTTGGGTGAGTGCAGGGACCCAGTCTTACTTATCTTTATATCTCTAGTGCTTAGCATAGTATCTGGCTCATAGAATATACTCAATGTTTGATGAATGAATAAATGAGTGAGTGAATATAAATATAAAAAGGTTATTATAAAGAGAATGCTGATGATCTTCTACAAGTGCCTTAGAGCACTGACAAAGAATGAAATTAGGCATAAGAAAAAAGTCTTGGCTAAAATATTTTTAAACGCTAGACTAAGTCTAGAAGTAATAGCATCTCAATTTTTATATTCAGCAAACAAGAGGCTTCTGAGTACTGGATATAAAATAGATTTGTTCTTACGTGGAATAAATGATCTCTAAATTCCCTTCTAGATTTGTAAGATTCTGAGAAGTATAATTGACAACCACTAATCTTGGGAGCATTCATTGATTTGTTGGTTAGACAAAAATATGCTGAGTCCCTACTCTGTACTAGGTACTGGGCTAGGCATTGTGAACTCAACATTGATTCACATTTCATACTCTCAATGAGCCTGAAACCTAGTAGGGGCATTCCTTTGAGAGATCTGCCTGGCATAGCGGACATAATTTTTTGCCTCCAGATCTAGGCATCTTATGGCCTGTATGTATGACGTCTTAAGGCCTGACAACAAATTGGCCCATGTGGTTGTCAAGGTTCTCTGAGAAATAGATACCAAGATGGGATGTAATGTCCAAGGATTTTATTAGGAGAAACATATGTGAGAGAAAATGGAGAGGGGTTCAGCAAAGGCTGGGAGAACTATCAGACCACAATTTAAGTCTGACCCTGAGTAAAGGAAAGAGAGAAGGAAACTCCAGTGAACTGTCCTAGACTTCTGAGCAGTCTAAAGAAGGTATGGCAAGGCCATGGGGAGTCAGCCATGAGAGGAGTCCTGTGTCTGCCGGGGATGGCCCTGCCTTAATGTCTCTGCGATACTTAGTTGGAGTAGCCTAAAGGGAGTGTGACTTGGGGGCAAATGCTATGATGAATTTCAGAGTGCAGCAGCTATGGTTCTTGGTCAGTTATGCTCCTTGTAGTTGTGGGGTGTGTAAGACTCTTTCTCATGGCTGCTACAGCCCACTATGGAGTTATGATGACTTATTCAGACAACAAATAATTACTTGGAGGATGTTCTGTGAACAGTTTTCCAGAGAGAACATTAGAAGTCCAATTTTATGGAAAAGAACCAAAAGAAATAGTGCAACATAAGAAATTGATTACCAGGTTGTTAGCGAGAGAAGCACTCAAGCTTAGCACTCCTGGTTTATGTGTTCATCGGATCAATGCAGATGTATGTATACAGTTATATTGTACTGGTGTTTGTTTTTATTCACACTCTATAACGAAGGTGCTACCTACTTTGGTGAGGGTACTACCATAGCTATGACTGATTTGTAGTGTTGTTTCTCCTCAAGTATGCTCATATTTAGCCTTTCAAACCCCATTAGTCAATTAGACAGCTATTAGTCAATCCATAGCAATGGCTGCAAAGGAATGTGGGATGCTGTTTTCTTTATTTTCCTGCTTTTACTCGGTATCAATAAGGGTATGCTAGATTATGCTGCAGTAAGAAATAACCTGAAGAATTGCATTGGCCTGGACTGGCAGAAGTTTATTTTTCACACTCCTTGTGGATTGGCTGGGACCCTTCTCTATGCCATTCTTATTCTTGGGCCCAGGCTAATGGAATAGCCACCGTCCGTAACATTGCTGCTCATTGCTGTAGAGGGAAAATATCAGGAAGTCCAAACATGCAGTAAGTCTTAAAGCTTCTGCCCAGAAGTGACATGTGTCTCATTACACTGACTCAAACAAGTCAAATGCCCAAGCCCTGACTTCAAGGAGATGGGAAGTATTATCCTTCCACAAGGAGATGATCCTTATGTTAGTGAACACTAATATAAAGTGTGCAGTTCCAATCTGGACAGTCTTGTCTGTATTGCTGGTACCTAGAAAGGTACCTGGCATATAGTTTGTTCTCAATAAAGATTTGTTGAATGAATGAATGAAACTTGAACCTGAAAGTGCAAGACTCTTCCAGTCCCTAGTATCTCCTTACTTCTCTTAAAATAGGGATTACACAGCCTGATAAGTACAAAGGGAGGGAAGTACAAAAATTTTACAGGCTGGATTGGTATGAAATGATCAGGGAGCCTGATAAGTCCTAGGCAGAAAACCCTTTGCATGAGTTCATCAATAAGAGCAGTGATGCCCTTGTGCCTGAAGGATCATAGTTTTTAGGCTTGACTCAAAAAGTGCCTTCCAAGTCAATGAATGTTTATTAAAAGCCAATTTCGTGGCAAATAAAAACAGGATTACGGTGGAGACAGCAGGGGATCTAAAAGTATTATAAGACATAGATTCTGCCCTTGGAAGCTTATAGTTCTATTGGGAAGACAAGGTGAGTACAATAAAAGCAACTAGAAAGAGCTCTATGTAATGGAAAGAACATTGACTTAGAGTCAGATCAATCTGGGTTTGAAACCCTGATCTATTACTTTGTTTTGTATGACTTAATTTTTATATGACATGTGACTTAACTTTTCTGAGTTTTATTTTACTCATCTGTAAAATGGGGGTAATAACAGAGCCTATGTCACAGGGTTGTTGTGCATATTAAATGGGATAATATATGTTACAAGCCTAGTACATAGTGAACAGGCAAGAAATAATAACTAATATTTACTGAACACTTAGTACATAATTGTACAGTTCTAAGTGCTGTGTGTGTATATATATGTATATATTTCCAATGTTCATTCCAAGGTAATATACATATATATATATTCCTTTCATATATATATATTCCTTTAATCTCATATTTATATTCCATATATATATATGCCTTTACTCATATATATATTCCTTTAATCTTTACTACAACCCTATGGGGTAGGTGAGATAGGTACTATTATTATCCTATTTTACAAGTGAGAAAGCTGAGGAACAAAGAGATTATGCAACTTACCCAAAGTATATAGCTAGTAAGTGGGAACTGACTTTTGAACTCAAGCAGCGTGATCCTAGCAGCTGTACTCTTAATCACAATGCTGTGCTGTAGGTAAGCATGGTACATGCAGACCTTAAGTAGTCAATACTGTGCATGGCATAAGTGTATATGTCAGAGAGCAATAGGCTATAGAGCTAAAAGTAGGTCAAAGAAATGTTTTGGAGTTTTGGAAATAGATAAACTTTGATTATTGAGATTCTTGTCTTGGAATACAGTAAAGGCTAAAAAATGGTGGCAATTATTGATTGTAGTGAGTAACTACAGAACGATTTGGCAGTACTTATAAACAAGGGTTATATTTCTTGGTAAACATGAGAAGGTTTGTAGGTCTTCAAGGAAGGAAGTCGTTGATACAAGGTGAAATAATGAAGGAAGGCTTCACGAAAGAGGTAGAATCTGAAGATGTAGATTTTTCAGATAGAAAAATGAGCCAAGGCATGGCATGTGGAGAGTTGATGACAGACAATGACTGTCTTGACTGAAGAGGATTGTCTTAAGGGGTCATGATACAAACTGATAACATAATAATAAAATAAGGACAGTGGCATTAGAACTTTTCATGAATATTGCACATTGCCATTTGTACAGTTCAGTATTATATGGGAGAAAGAGCCCGAACTGAGAGGGTCTTTTCACCTAGGTTTATACGCCATTGCTGTCACACACTAGCTGGATAACTTTGAGTACCTAGCTGACGTTTTCTAATTCTCAATTTCCCTGTTTATAATGTGAGTATAACAACACAATATTTAGCATAGAGTTGTTTTAAGAATTAATTTAGACAGTAGCTATGAAAATAGTGAAAGCACTCCACAAATATTAGGTCTTTTTTCTACATCTCATTGGATTCTCTTCTGAAGTAGATAGTGCAAATTTCATTATTGAACGTTTTTTTTTCAGAGATAGATACTGAGGTTCAGAGAAACTGAAGCTTAGAAAAATTAAGTGATTTTCCCCCAAACTACATGGCTATTAAGTGGTATAGGGTCATGCTGACTTCTAGTCTAAAATACATTCCTTTGTCATTACATTTCCAATAAGACAGCTAGGTGACAGCATGATTTTGTGGAAGTAGGACCCAAGGTAGGGCCATTTTATGTAAGGAAGAAGGATGCAGGTCCAGTTCTGAATAGGTTCTTGTGTGGCAGAAGGGGACTGGAAAAGGGCTGTAAGTAGCCTAGAGGCAACATGAGAGTCCCTGGGGGTGGTACCCAAGTAGGTAGCAGGATGCAGAAAGGGTGGAGAACACCACAGACCAACATTTCTTTCCTCTCAGTTTGACCAAGACCAGTTTGACTAAGATGAGAGTTGGCCCTGTCTATTTTAATGTGCATTTTGCAAAGAGGATTTGAGCCAAATTCGTGAATATAGATATGGGTACATGTGCGTGTGTGTGCACGCACACACACACATACACACACAAATACAATGGTGGGATGGTGGGGAGGAAAGAGAAAGAGTGATGTTTGGGATTGTTTTCAACAGAAACATTGGCATCTAAAAATGGGGTCCACAGATCAATACAAAACATCATATGGTGAAAGCCAGTATAAACACCATTCACCCCTACATACTTGACCTAATTAGACATCCTCTAATTCACCCAACCATCTCTCCCTTTCTCCCTCTCTTTCCCTCCTGCCTCCTCTCCCTACTTCTCCTACACTCACCAGTTGCAGCAGGGTGATTTCTGGAGAATTAGAATTCATTAGGATTTTTATGGGTAATTATAGTTGCAATATGCTTGGAGTCATTTTATTAAAGCAGTTATGAGGTAATTAATCTTGTCAATAACCTCCAGAGTGAATGTGCATTTTCTCTAGTCTCTACGCTTTTTGCCTAAGTCCCCGAAAATATGCAAATGTGTTTGCCATTTCTGATGCTCCCACCTCCTCCAGCACTGAGAGCCAGCCAGGAGCCCAGACCAGAATTATTTTCTTTGCCAAGGAAGAAGATAAAGGACAGGAGACCTTTAGTTGTCCTTTGCTTTTTTCTCTGTTCTTTGGTATTTAAGAATGAAAAACTAACTGTAGTCCAGTATCTCCCTGTAGACCCCTCTACCCAAATTAGGAGAACTGACAGTGCTGCTGGATAATGACTAGCAATGCAAGGGCCTCTGAGGCCTGTTCCTCACATTGAATACCCATGTGCCTCCATTTCTAAAAACACCTGATTAGCAAAAATCTGAATATATAGTACCATGAAATTTGAGTGCTTAGCTGTACAATTATCAAAAGATGATTACTTGCCCAGAGGTTTCTTTTAAATAGGTATTTAATATAGAATCTAGTTTACAAAACTAATTAAATGAAAAATTCCATGAACTGAAAATTTTAGAAAATGCTAACTCGCTAAACTCAGAACCTAACTACACCTCAATTTGTTTTTAATTCGACTGTGAATAAACCTAAAGATTTTCCCCCTAAATGTATGGAGCAAATAGCTCAATGTAGAATGTAATCTATCTATCTATCTATCTATCTATCTATCTATCTATCTATCTATCTATCATCTATCGAATATATAGAATATGTATAGAATATATATATTCTATTCAATAATAAAAATATAATATGTTATATAATTTATATATGTGTGTATATATTTTTTTAAAATAAGGACGGTACTAGAAAATCAAAACATTCTTTTAATGGAACCAACTATTCATTGACTCATTGACTTTCAGTCCTCGAGTTATACCTAACTTCCCAGGAACACATCTACTGTGTGAAGGGGGCACCTTTGCTCTTTCTACTGTGCTAGTGAAAGCTTCTGTCCTGAGAATTGCTGATGGTAACACAGGCAACCTGCAGAGAATCAAAGGGCAAGCCAATCTGGACCTCAGGCAGCTCTCTGATCTTCTTCTTCCTATGACTCTTGTTCTCTGTAACTCAAAGGTAATGCCAAGGATGGTCATTATTCTCCATGTGGGCAAGAGGGCTGAAGAGATAGATGTGACAAACTGTCTCTTCTGTTAGGAATACTTTCATCTTCCTTCCGCGGCTGGCTGAGTCAGAGGGGGCCTCCATTAAGGGCCCCCATCTATAGACATATACTCCATTCTGAAAGCATCATTTCACTAATAGACACATGTTCTTCATCTTCTCTATTTTTTTCTTTAGTGTTATTCTTACCCTTTAGCTATCAACTCTACAGAATAAGGTATCCATTATCTGTTCAGTTTTTTAAATGAATCATACACTTCCAGTGAGATGTTTGGAATGATATGATTATCTGTCAATATTACCTGGACATTATCTGATAATTATTTTGATAATCTTGGTCAATAAGAATGGATTAACAGTCTCCATGCAATCACCTGAACAGCAGGATGTCTGCTGAAATTATGCCTGCCTTGAACTGAACAAAGGGAGACGAGATGGTTCTTGGTTAAAATTAGTTTCCTTTCTGGCACTAAAAGAAATCAAATTAACTAAAAGTTCAATAGCTTCTAATTTATAATATTTCATGAACACAAAACTATTGCTAAGTTTACGTTGTTTACAAGACAGCCTCCCAATTTTTGGACATGAAAATAGTACCCACAGTGAAATTGGTGGTTGTTCAGAATATTAGACAGCAAGCTAAATTGTGACTTGGCCAAATTTTCTAAGTCTACAAGTTTAAGCAGTTTGGAGGTTTTCACACTCCAAAGTAGGTTTCCATATGTACTGCCTGACTGGCTAGTGTCTAGTATTGATTGATAGGTATAAAATAGAAAGTGCTAATATTCAGGAAACCTCACTGGGACTGTTCTTTGTAAGTAAAACATGTCTAGAAGTGGTTCTTAACTTCTGGGGGGGTCTTTGACCACTTTGAGAATGAGATGAAAGCTATTGATTCTCACCAGATAAATACCTATATGTACACATTTTATACATAAATATGGAGGTATGCTGATCTTATAAATCCTGGTCTAGATAAATCATATACTAACTCCTGAGTATGGAGGCTTAAGCAGCCTTGGGACCCACAACATAGTCAGAGCTTTGGGAGATGAAGCCAGTGGATCAAATGTTTTCATTGTGTCCTAGGGCTACTCAAAAATAACAACCATTTGTCCCTCAGAACTTTTCTGTATCGGTTATGTAATTTGACATCTCCCACCACTTTTAACTCCAATTCTTTGACTCAGCCTTAGTCTTCTGGGAATATATAGTATGTTCCTTGTAACTTCTCTACTGTTTTTCTACATGGCTAACATCCTAGAAAGTTCATTTCATCAGTAATTAGCAAGCTCAATACCTGGTTTGACTGCTGAATAGTAGATGACCATTTTTAAAGCTCTACTGTACATTCTAATAGGCCCATCAGTGTACCAGCCAAGGACAGAAAAGACAAATCTCTGAGCAGGCCCTGGTTTGTCTACTGTAATTAGATGTTGCTACAAATACACTCTTTTATAATTCAACTTTATAGCACACTTTCTCTTTGTCTTCAAGGACTGTGCCCCCAAGCTTAGGGCATTTGAATCATAGTATGTCCATGAATTTCAGTATGTCTATGTTTCACTATAGAAGGTTTAACGGAGGCAACATAACAGCTACTTGCTCCTTGAAAATGACTTTATTACTTCTAAATACATCCAAAATGATTTTTGGCCTCAGAGAGATTTTGAATTAAACCTCTCCAGGCAAAAGCTGGTGTGTTCTTTCATCTCACTTTTCATAGTCTCCTGCCACGGAGACCTTCTGCTCTCCATTTGATATTGTTGCTTCCCCATCCTTCTAACATCCCCTTTTCTCCATGGCTTCCAGGGCACTATGCTTTTTGGTACTTCCCATGAGATTTATTTCTCTATGCCCACTTGAAGTGTAGACACTCTACTTCTATTCTCTTCACTTGTTGCCTTCAAGTGGTTTCAGTAAGCCCTTGTCCTCAAAGGGCCAAACCAAGTGCCTCACTGGCCCTCACTGCAGGTGCCTGCCTTCCAGTGCAAATCAGGGGCCACAGGGACAACCCACACATGAGATATGCCAGTGGCACGCACCACAGCTATCCCCCCTTCTCCTCCTGTCCTTCTGCATCTCCAAGTCTCAGAGCCAAATTCAGTACCTTGAGCTTCTGGAGTGTTATGGCCAATCATTTTTAGCTGTGGCTGATAGGAGGGATCCCAGAAAAAGTGAGCTTAATAGGTCTGTTTCCATTCCTGCTTTCATCATCTATAATGCCAACTTGATCAAGCACTCTGAGTACAGCTCATTAAGTTTGCATTCCTTTTTTTTTCCATTGGAATTACTATGCAATTTGCATAGAGTGTTTTTATATTGACGTATATGAAGATTGTACCCAAATGTCCCAATTCCAAAATCAGGTGAGTGACAATAATCAGTTGTATTTTATATTACTGAAAAATATTGTCAAAATATATTCCTTTATACTAGAATGAACTATCTGGCCATTTCCTTGCGTGTCCTCTACCACACTGCAGAGAGGTAAAAGGATGAAAAGTGCTTTTCCTCCAGAGAAGCCTGCCTTATAGTACATAAGACCATTTATCACTTGCCCTTAGGCCTTCCTCTTTATCCAGCTTCATCTTTCATCACTTCCTGCATGTACCCTGAAACTCTGGCCACACCAAAAGACCTGAAGTTCCCCAACCCTATTATTTTCTAGGTTGCCTAAGTTCATCCTATTGGCCCATTCCCCCTTTACCTGGCTAATTCCTATGGGTATTTTAAGGCTCAGCTCAAACTTTGGTTCCACTCTAGAATTCCAGGGTGCATCTCAGGAGTTATAGAAGAATCAAATAAGTCCCTTTTAGCTGCACTAAACTCTGTCTTTCGCCTCCTCCCCCAAACTCATAGAGATACTGTGACCTCCTCCTACAACTCCCTTATCAGCTTTCAGTATGACAGAGTATCCTTCCCCAGTCTCTTGTTTTCCCTTCCTTCTGGGTTTTCTCCTCTTGAGAATCCCTTTTCTTTGCCTTCTCTCTCTTGGCCTTTTTTCTCCCTAAGTTATTTTTAGGTCCAAAAGATAAGAGGGGAGACGGGAAGACTGATCGTGTCCATCTTTGTCCCTTTTCCAGTGCTGACTGCCTTTTCCTGAGTTCCAGTCATCGCTGTTTCACCTGGCATAAGATTCTAGAAGAGAAGACAATGCACTCCATGCTCCCCATCTCCATTTTCTATCTTTCCTCAGCCTCAAGTGGAATTAGTGGTTCCCTCCTGTGTGTGCCTACAGCATGGTACACAGGCCATACTGCAGTTACTGCCTTCTAGGTCTGTCTTCCCACTAGACAGTGAAGCTCAGCTTTCCTTTTTTTCTTTGAATGTGATACATATGTTCATTTACCCTAGATTTCTCATGGGCCTATTCCACTTGTACAATGTAGAAAAGATGGACCTTGTGTTATGGAACACTCCTATCCTAGCTGTAAATCTGTCTCTTCTCACAGCTGTGACCAGGCTGAGAACTGCTATATTAGACTTAGGATTTCTTGAGGTCCTGGCCTGAGATTTAGTCATGTCTGTATCCAAAGTACATGAGACTGAGTAGGTGTCTAGAACCACGTTGGCTGGTTGATTGGCTGGTCGAGTAGATGGGATAATATAGTGTGATTGTTTAGAATCAGAGTGCCTGCATCCCAGCTTTGCCATTTACTTTCGATTTGACGTTAGGCAAGTTATCTCACCTCTCTGTGCATGAGTTGCCTCAAACATTAAGCATGGATAATATTATATCCACCTCAGAGTATTTTTTGTTTGTTTTAGCTCGCATCTATTGAGTGTCTATTAAATGCTAGACACTGTCCTCACAGCTTTACATGGATTAATCCATTTAATCCTCCCTGCGAAGATTAAATGGAATAAAGCCTGTAAACTGTCTGGAATATAGTAAATGCTCATAAATGTTAGTTATTGTGAAAGAGAGACAGCCTGGGCATAGCTATGAAGTTCTGCCTCTAAAACGCAACCTGAAGATGCTTAGAGGTTCAGCCTGGCTCTACCTCTCCAATGTTACATATTAGGCCTCCTCTTCTCAGGATTCCTTATCATGGGGGCAACTTTCCTTAAGGTCTTACTTAGGTTTCTATTCTTGAGAGTTTTCTTTCTACAGACTCTCCCTATCTTCCTGATTCCCCAGGAACTTGGGCTGATGTTCAGGCAGAAAGATGTGTGGTTTGGGTCCTAATAATTGCTCTTCTGCTTAATGGTTAGTTTAGTGTTCCTGGTCCCAGACTTTGCCTGACTTGGGTGAGCTCAGCCATTGTAGCCCCAGTGACTGAGTGCAAACCCGCCTTGAGGGGGAGTGGGGTTCTTCAGCAACTCTTTACTGTGCTAGATATCAGAAGCAAAGTGAACTTTCACTTCGACTCAGGTGCATGGTACCAATGACAGAAGAAGTTCTTTAACTGACCTTTGCTTAAACCAACTTGCTGGATTAACCAAGCCTCTGTAACACGTACCTACTGGTGCTCATGGCACTCTGTTCTGATTGAGTCATGTGAGTAGACTCTTTGAGTCAGTTAGTTCCCAAGGCCCCTTGTGCCCTTTTCCCCTTTTCAGGCTGCTCTTGCCAATCACAGGCCTGTCAAGACAGCACGTTCAACACTGGCATTTTAACTTTAACTTTTTTGAGTTTTGGGAGTTGAGTCCCTCAGTCTTTTGAACAATGCTTTCCAACCGGTAAGTTGAGGTATACTAATGTTCCCTGAGTGAGTTACAGGTGTGCTGAACTATTGATACTTCCAAGTGGTCTGATAGATACTGAAGGAGCCAGAATCCATGGGCAGTTTTTGCCTCTGGCCATGAGCAAACTTGTCATTCTACTTTGTTGTGCCATATAAACTTTATCATTTTTCGCCTGTGCCATGCCATGGAAAAATCAGAAAATATTGTGTTTAGAGCATTAGTTATCAAATGTCTTTTAACTATGGAGCCACAATAAATGAATCAGGTTAAAAGTGAATTTTCTTTCTTAATACCACTGAACTATATGCTTAAAAATGTTTAAGATGGTAAATTATGTTATATGTATTTTACCACAACTTAAAATTTTTAAAAAAGTGAGTCTGCTTTGAGTAAAGTGGCAGCCAGGCCCTAGAACATTGGCATCCACAGATTCTGAGGGCTTCAGGGAACACAGCTGAGAAAGCACTGCTTAGAGCAAGAATTGGAAGCCTCACTCTCTCCTTGGGCTCTGGTGTCTATAACAGCGCCTCACTCTGGGAAGCCAGCTTTTAGTACCTCCGCAATGAGGCACAGGGCCTCCTAGGCCTTTTCACGGGACATGTTTACTCTGTCCTGACAGTGTGTCTTCCATCAACATCCTTGGGGACTCAGTGCCAATATAACTTGTCCTTGCCTCTCCCTCCTCAACATGTTGAAAAATCACCCATCATAAATATGTACAAAATATTTAGTGACAAAGTTTTCCATACTGTATATATGTATATTGCACAAGATAAAATATTCAATCCTTTCAAAGGGTATAAAATAAAAAAGGAAACCTCTTCCTGCCCATTTCTAGTCCCATGCCTCCCCAGGTAAAACCACTGCTGACAGTTTTGTGTTTTTTGTATCTGTATATCCTTCTAGAAAAATCTTTTCACACAAGATCATCTATCTATAATATGTAGAGGCCATTTTACACATGTGGTTTTTTTTTTTTTTACGTAATAACATATCTTGGTAATCATTCCATATCACTCAGCATTCTACATCAAGCTTTATAACAGCTGCATAGTATTCCATTGAATGGTTGTACCATATTTTATTTCATTACTCCTCTAACGATAACATTTAGGTTGCTTCTAGTTTGTCTGAATAGCAAAGAATTTGAAACCATCTGAATGATCAATATTAAAAAATATTAAATCAACTGTATTGTATGCTATAATATGTTATATTTTAAAATGTTGTAAAAGCACATTCTATGCCATGGCAAAGTGTTCACTGTGTCTTTTTTACAGGAAAAGCAGGTTACAAATTAGTTTGAGTAATCTGAGCCCTGATGGGTAAAGAATATGAGCATGCATGCTTAGAACAGGTATGAAAGGATGTACACTAAACTGTTAAACTGTTAACAAAGATTCTCTCTAAGTGATTGGATGATAGGGTTTTAAGTATTTCTCTCCATTTTGCTTTTGTATATTTTCTAAGTTCTCAAAAATAAATGTATATTGCTTTAGTAATAAGAAAAACAATACAACAAAGGGTAATATTTTAAAACAGATTTGCATGCACCCTGTAGCACTGCAGCCATACTCTCCTATCCCTACTGTACTTATGGCACTCTTCTTATGGTGCAGAAATAGGCAGCCAGAACCAGCTGTAGGGGAGGAAAAATGTATTTCCCCTCTACTCTTCTAGATTCTTGGCTGAGACTCCCCCATTATAAAAGACAGATTAATAGGAGAAAAACAGACAGTTAATAACATGTATATCTCCTGTATACACAGGAGATACTCAGGAAAACTGAGTAACTCCCCAAAATGGCCCAAGCCACCACCTTAAATATCATCTCCAGCTAAAGACAAAAGAAGATGTGGGTATGGGGTGGTGGGGGAGCCAGTTATGGGAGGTTTCCACGAAAAGCACAGTAAACAGGGGTAGGGTTGTTATTGCAGATTTAAGACATTGCCTTCTCCATTGATAAGAGTTTCTAGAGATTTGGTCATCCTCTTCTTCCTGGTGCAGAGAGGGAGACACCATTCCAGATGGAGATTTCCCTTACAAATGTAAATATCTCTTACATAAGGGTAAAGTCCACTCAGTTGTCAGAGCTTTTCCTGTGTCTGCTGTTTCTTAAAAATAATCAGCTTAAGATAATCCTTATGCCAGAGAGGCATATTTTGAGATGGCGTATTCTGCTCCCCTTTACAGTGAACCTGGGCCTTGCACTATGTGAGCTCCCAGTCTAGTCAGTGAGAGCAGGGAAGGCAGCTACATCCGAGAAGCTGGAGACTAATATGGGGAAGTAGGAACTGACAACTCTTTGAGGCTCACACATGCAGTGCTGAGGGGGACTGAGCAGAGAGAGCAATCCCTGGAGTATAATAAGAGTCAGAGAAGGCTTCACAGAGAAAGTGGAAATTGGGTTGAGTAGGGAAGAACAGTAGGATTTGCAAAGGCCGAGAGGAGGAAGGTGAGATTCCTCCAAGCTGTGATAATAGTAGATAAGGCAGCAGCAGTAAGGTCGACTGTTTTGTCAAAATGGCTGGTTTGTCAGCTAGTCACCAAAGTGGTGTATTAAGTCACCAAGATCATGTGCTCTGTAATCTGACACATGTGATTTCAAATTTCAGCTCTGTCGTTTACTGGATATTTGTCTAGGAAAGTTACTTAAATTTTCCAAACCTCAGTTTCCTTGTCTGTAAAATGGGAATTATAACAGTACCTACCTCATCAGGTTACTGTGAAGGTTCACTGAAATAACCGATACAATACTATATAACACAGTGCCTGACTGGCACATAGTAAAGGCTCAACATGTGGTAGCTGTAATTATTATTAATACTGATAAAGAAAACAAAACATGTCATAGCATTTAAAAGCTTGGCTTACTATTCATAATGAAATCATGTGCAGGGGATTCACAATTCTCATAAACGGTTTTTTTTCAAGGTCTCTGACGTGAAGTGTCAGAAAACTCTATAGCCCATAAAACCCAAACAGGTGTCTGAATTTCCTAATGAAAGAAGAGAATCATGTATAGGATGATAGTTAAAAACATAGGCTTTTGACTCAGGAAAGCAGGGGTTCAAGTCCCTGGCTCTGACAAGTGCACTGTATAAGGTTGGCCAAGTTCCTCTTTAATTCTAGGCCTCAGTTTCCTCATCTGAACAATGGGAATAATGACACTCTCTACCTCATAGGTTGTTAATATTAGGATTCAATGAGATAACACAGGTAAATTGCTTAGTGTCTGATACTCAATTTGTGCTCAGTTCATTCATTGAACAAATGTTTGTCGAGCACTTACAATGTGCTGAGCTTTGTGCTTAGACACTGAGAATACATTGGTGAGTGAGACAAACAGAGACCTTGCTCTTAAGCTTTCAGTAAATGACAACTACTACTACTACTGCTACCATTACTATGCAGGTATCCTTTGCTATGTGCACTCTCACTATCTAAATATTCATTATAACAACTTACTAAAATGTTTACCCCAAATTCACTATTCAAATTGAAAGGCCTCAGGTGAAAACATTTGAGTTTCAAGAGTCTTATCCTGAGAATGTAGAATGTATCCTTCTCCGGATAGGATGGCATCTTGGATTTGAACTGATTAAATCATTGTACATCATCATTCTCATCTTCCCCATCCTTTTCTTAAGCGTTTGACCTTTCATGAGTCCCAGTATTTGCTTATTTCAAGTGCCTGAGGGCACTATCAACCAGGGTCCCTGTGGATCACATCTCAAGAATCTCTAGCATATTATTTTATTGTTTATTTATATTACAGTATATGTTCATTGCAGTTTAGAAAGAAAATATAATTTGTTTCTGAGATTGTAAATTATTGTGTACCAAACATAAAAATATCTATTGAAGAGTTCATTGTGTTAAATAATTAGATATTGACATTTTAAGTGCTTTATATTATTAATAAATACTTCATGGATTGATGTATAGTTGTTTAAGAGTGTTTTAGTAATATTTAGGAAAATTGGTTGGGGTTTTTGGATGAACTGGGAATGTGTTATTATTTTCCCATTCAAAATAATGGAATATAGGCTTCCACTTTAAGTTAATTCACTATATAACATGTTCTCAGTAATGTTTTATATTTCAATATGCAGGGGTGCCTGTACTACAACCACTATTATAATATTACTTTCACCCACTATCTAGTACTTGCAAACTAATAATAGCTACCTACTAACTTCCACTAACTACTGACCCCAGCATTACATTTACAATATTTACAAAAGCTAATGTTGCCCTCTTCCTTTTCTTTATTTGAGTTGGTCATGTAGTTGAGTGTGGGGCTTAGTCCTCAAAGTGAAGGACCTGGACCTTGTTCTGGCTGATGTCCAAGGAAGGCTGCCTAAGGATAAAGTGCACAGCTCTAAGTCACATCTTTTTGTGACTGTGAGACCATGCCAGGGAGGCAGTGATCCCCACAGCTAAGGGTGTTGGCAATGGGGAAGGAGATTTCACGTGGAAAGGTAGACAAGATACCCCTTTCCAAGGCACCAGCCACTGCCTGCTGGGTATGTGTGTGTATGTAAGTGTGTTGTCCCCCACGGTATTGCAAAGACACGTGGTTGTTTTGGTAGGTGTTAATAAGTACCTGAATGGGTAGATATAGAACGGAATTCTAGTTTTATTACTGATTAAAAATGTTTTAAAAGGACTTGTTCCTGATGAAAGTATGAAGAACATGTTCCCTAGTCAAAGAAGTTTGGGGGAATACTGTATACAGTAGCTCCTGGGGATGTGGTCAACATATGAAAGATTCAAAGTAGTCCTGCAGTAAAGAAATCTGATTACTCTTTGCTTGCCAGAATTTTCCCACATTTTTTTTTTTTTTTGGCTCACAGAAATCTTTTCTGTGTGGCAGCCCACTGAACTCTATTCCACAACACGTGTTTTGAGAAACACTCTTGTATATTGTTCTAGAATGAGAAATAATAAATGTTAATAAACTTCCTGACCTACCCATTATCCTCCTACTCCCTCCTGCTCCCTCTTTCCTCATTCTTCTCTCCTCCCACCCCACTCCTCCATCTCTCCTTCCCTATTTCTCCTCTCTTTCCTTCCACATTCATTGACACATTACTGAGAGATTTGACCATACTAAAAGCATTTCAAGAATCCCTTTTGCATTGGGAACAATGCTAAGGGCTGTCAAAAGGTGAAAAAAAAAATACTCCCCGCTCCTGCCCCTCAGGAGCTGCCAGTAGCTCAGAGATCTGGGCTGGGTGGATATGCAGATTCTTGATAACATAAGTAATCTACATGTGAGCGAATAGCTGAACACATGGCATATTTATAGAGGGGATGGGGAGTAATCATAGTGAATTACAGCCACACCTTTTTCAGTACCATCAACTTGCCAAACACAGCTCAGCAGGGAGAGAAGAAACACAATTGTTATTCCCTGTATAATATATGCCATTGTACAGCCAGTGCTGTACTCTCAGAGGGACATTGTGCAATATTCAGATTTTGTCACGTGCTGCCTCCTTTGGGAAGCTGCACAAAAATTAGGAGGTTTGGTTTCGACTGCCAGCACAGCTACGGACTGGGCTATGGGAACTTTAGCAAGCCACTTGGCTTCTCTGGGCCTCGGAGGAGGTTTCATTAGATGACCCGGAGTGGTCCTTTCCTTCCAGATATGAAATTCTGTGATCAGTCTGATGGGATTGCTGCCCCTTGGTGCCTGCTTGGGGTGACATGAAGTGGGAGATGCAGAGGAGATGCTTCCCCTCACAACTTATTGCTGGTTTTCAAAAGTCTCTTGCCAAATGTCACTTTGGAGGGGAGAAGTGTTGATAAGCACCTGAACAGGTAGATATAGAATGGAATTCTAGTTTTATTACTGATTAAAAATGTTTTAAAAGGGCTTACAAGATTTACTTACAGATTTGTAAGTGGGAGCTGATTGTGGGTGGGTGTTTATGTGTCCACCTCCATACCTTGCCCGCTTCCCCAAACTCCAGTATTGCTCTGCTCAATGAATATTTGATTTTGAAGCACATTTGTTCAGATGCCATTTACATTCTGGGAGTAAGCTACGGTGTGCTAGTCAAGAGAACAATGTGTGACAGTTGAATAATCATAGCAATCACTTATCTAGAACTTAGGCATAGGCAGGGCTCCGGGAGAAGAACTTAACATGTATGATCTCACTTAAACCTTACAACAATCCTGTAAGGAAGGTCAAGTCTAATTATTCCATTTTACAAGTGAGAAAACTGAGCCTTGGAGAGATTCCATGACTTGCCCAAGGTCACACAAGTAACAAGAGGAGACAGCTTTCAAACCTAGCCAGGCTGACTCCAGAGCTCTTAGCTAGCATGCTTGTTTTTTAACTGCATGAAACAGGTGCCCTGGGAAGTAATCAGTAATGGGGAGGGGAGAGATGGAAGGCGGGAAGCAGAGCTCCTTGTCCAGGCTGGGTGAGCCCTGGGCTTGGCAAGTGTTCTCTGTCTTATGCTGGCTTTAGTAGAAGCATTGGATGCAGTGGAGACCAGAGTCTCCCCACAGCATTCAGCACTCTCTGCCACTTCTGTGGGAAACTCTACTCCCTGAGAGGCTAGTGGGAGCAAAGTGGAAGGGCTTCTGCAGTGGCTGTATCAGGAAGCTTGTCTCAGTGCTGCCTGTACACGTGACTGGCCAAGAGCTAAATTCTGAAAGATGAAGAGCTTGTCCTTTGCACTTTGTGTCTTCCTTTCAGGGCCCCTGTCCCTTTCTGTTCAGCATCCGTTAGGAACCTTATGTGTATGCCACCTCTGGGATCCCAGGTCCTTTCTTGCTGGCACTCCATCCATCAACCTGCATCTTCAACAGTTGCCGGTGCTCCAGATCTTTCCATCCTCATGCTTCCAGTTATAATCTCCTGATCCTGTTCCTATTGTTGACTAAGGTGATAATAGTAAAAAGCTGATAATAGCTAACCTTTATTAATCATTTTGTATGTATGGGGCTCTGTTTTAAGCATTTGCATGTAGTATCTCATTTAATTTTTACAATCCTATGGGCGGGTACATTTTATTTTGTCCACTTGACAGTGGAGTACACTGAAGTTTGGAGAGGCTAAGTTGTCCAAGGTCAACCAACCAGTAAGTGGTTGAGAAAGACTCACATCTAGGTCTTTTTCACACTGAAACCCATGCTCGTGTCCATGTCCACTAGTCCATATTTCCTCAGAAATACTATGTCAATAACCAGGATCCCCAGTCTGCCTGGCTGATGTTGCTTTCCTACGTAAGGAAGTAACTTCATAGTAAATTATTCTTTAGAGTGTCATCCCACTGCAAATGATCCCTCTCAATATCTTTGGACTCTTGTACAGACGCTACAGGATGCCAAGATAAGATTCCTCAGGATTTTTAAAAACAATTCTCTCATTTTCCCTCCATTCCTTCTTTCCATTCATCTCACCCAAATTCAGCACATTTTTCTAGCTGCCACCAGAGTTTACATTCACATGTGATCCTCATTGTGCCCTAGCTTAGTTAATTCAAACTTTGAGTACTGCTAAGCTTTGTTAATCGTGCCCTGATAGTCTTTCTGTTGCTCTTTCATTTTTCCTTATCTCAACAAGAACTGCCTGATATCAGCCCTCACAATTCCCTCACTGGCTTCTCCTCTTCGTCATTGCCACTCACTCACAAGTGAAACACATTTGTTGTCATGCTATCCTTGTGAGGCGGGCAGTAGCACTTATATTGGCCCCATTTGATAGATGAGGAAATTGAGACTCAAATCGCTTACATGACTTGCAAAGGATCACACAATCTTTGCTCCAACTGGAGGGTCTTCCCTAGTACTACTAGCTACAAGAAAAAGCAGGTGTTGCGAGTGCCCAAGATATGTGGGGGCTTCTAAACTATAATTTTGACTTAAAATCACATAATTTTCTGGGTGTTTTTGCTAAAGCACCAAGCCTAGAATAGGGTAAGCTGGGTTAGAGGTCTTCAAGAGGTCTCAAATCGGTACTCAACTGGGAGAAGATGAGTTTTATACTTTCAGCATCATTCAAATACAGCAAAGTAAATTGCTTGTCACTCTGAGACAAAACCAGGATGAGACTTGGTAGCTTTTTTAAGAATGATCCTCTTATTCCTGGGCTGGATTTCCTGATACCATAATGAATGCAAACGTCAAGAGAAAACACACGGTTAACAATATATAGAAGTTGTTGTTGTGAAGAATGAACTGTTGTGAAGAAGGCCCCATCTTTTTTTCAGTACTTAGCTTCACAATATTCTGTAAGTAGCAATTCTAGTTCTCTGAATGGATAATGGGCTACTAAGTAGGAAATTTGAGGACAGGTTGGGTCTAGGGGAAAAACAGCATCTTTCGTTTTCTCCGGGATACCAGGCACACCTTCCTGGTCAGATTTCCCCATTTAAGATTTTGTGGGAATTCTCTCCATATTTTCAGTACCTGGCCTATAGCTTGGCACATAGTAGAGTTTTGATAAACAATGACTGTCTGGGTGGATGAGGGGATTTGGGCAGCTGTTGTGTATTGCTTGCTTGTCCTGGATAATCATTTAATGTGCTACTCTATGCTGTCCTTATCTGGGACTCCTTGGAGCCAGTATTGCCCAAACCCTAGATGGAGTAAACCACTTCCTATGGTATGGAAATGCAAAGGGTTTAGGATGATTCTAATAAACTGAAAACAAAACTTCCTCCTGTTACTCAATACCCTTCAAATTAGGGCTTTGCTTCCTGTTGAAATGCAAATACTCATGGCCTATGCAGAGTGTAGGTAAGGGAGCCTTCTGTGCCTGTGCTTCTCAGATTGGCCTCAGAAGCAGGGGGCACACAAAGCAACAGGTTAAATAAGCTATAGCTTCGTGAGTGTCATTTTTTACTCCAAGATTTGAAGGAAGGACAGTTAGGTAATTTTAGAGTATTTAAACCATCATTTATATACTGAAGTAAGCATTATTACCTGTGTTAGTCAGCTTGGGCTGCCATAATAAAATACCATAGACTGAGTGGCTTAAACAACAGAAATTTATTTCTCACAGTTCTGGAGGCTGGGAAGTCCAAGATCAAGGTACTGGCCAATTTGGTTCCCCAGTGAGGACCCTCTTCCTGGATTGCAGACACCACCTTCTCTCTGTGTCTTCACATGGCAGAGAGACAGAGAGAGGAAGCAAGCTCTCTGGTGTATCTTCTTATAAGGGTACTAATCTCATCATGAGGACCCCACCCTCATTACTTTATCTAAACCTAATTGTTTCCTAAAGGCCCCATCTCCACATACTACCACATTGAGGGTTAGGGCTACAACATATGAATTTGCGAGCGGGGACACAATTCAGTCCATAACAATATCTAGTAGAATAGACTGTAAAATCCATATATCTTTCTTTTGTTTTACAATAAAACAAGGACAGAAACATAATTCCAGTTTTACAACAAATCACTTTGAGGGATACCTCTGACATCCTGGGGGGGTATTCTTTCCTTTGCCTCTGCCTAGAGGTGCTGGAGGTCAGGTTAAATAAGCACCATCAGGGCTGCATAAGTTGCTTCAATATGAATGGTGCCACTTGGAGTTGTGCCCTGAAGAAGCCTTAAGCTCTGTGAAGCTGTTAGGAGTTGTTTATACCTGGATGTGGATGAAAGATCTAAGAGGAAATTTTAGCAACTGTAAGTGGAAGTGGGTGTGATAAGGCTGAGAACAGGAGCGCACTGAGGGAGAAGAAGGGGCAGAACTGAGAAGGTGGGGCCCTTCATGATTTTTTTCCCTAGTTTCAGTTTGTTGTGGGGAGGCCTGGCCTTCCTGGGACCTCTTTCCCATCTGATTCCTTGATAATTTCATAGGCTGTTAGTTGTACTTCTAAGATGGTCTCCAGATGAGCTCTAGGGAAATAGATTAATCACTGGATCTCAACAGGTTTCGTTTTTGGGGGTGAGAATGATGAGAATCCCAACACAATAACCTTGTTTAAACTTCCTACAAAGTGCATGTAGCCAAGATCACTGAGACTTTTTTTCTTTACCTGCTTTGTATTCAGAAGCAATATCTTGTATTTATTTTTTATTGAAGCACATTGATTTATAACGTTGTATAAACTTCAGGTGTACATCATTATATTTCACTTTCTGTATAAGAGTACACTGTGTTCACCACCAAAAACCATCTGTCACCATACACATGTGCCCCTTTACCTCTTTTGTCCTCCCTACCCACTTTTCCTCTGGTGATCCCCAAACTGTTCTCTGTATCTATGTGTTTGTTTATCTTCCACATATGAGTGAAATCTTACAGTATTTGTCTTTCTCTGTCTGACATTCTCCTAGCATAATACCCTCAAAATCCATCCATATTGTTGCAAATGACAAGATTTCATCTTTTTTATGGCTGAATAGTATTCTATTGTATGTATATACCACATCTTCTTTATCCATTCATCCACTGATGAACACTTAAGTTGCCTCCAAGTCTTGGCTATTGTGAATAATACTGCAACGAACATAGGAGTACATATTTCTTTTCCAATTAGTATTTTTGTGTTCTTCAGATAAATATACAGAATTGGAATAGCTGGATCATATGGTAGTTTTATTTTTAATTTCTTGAGGAATCTCCACACTGTTTTCCATAGTGGCTGCACCAATTAACTTTCCTATCAACAGTGTACGAGGGTTCTCTTTTCTCCACATCCTCTCCAACACTTATTTCCTGTCTTTTTCTTAATACCCATTCTTTTTTTATATATATAGATAAATTTTGGGTGTATATCATTATATTTCGATTTCTGTGCAGATTACATCATGTTCACCACCCAAAGACTAATTACAATCCATCACCATACACATGTGCCTAATCACCATTTTCACCCTCCTCTCTCCCCACTTCCCCTCTGGTAACAACAATCCAATCTCTGTCTCTATGTCTGTTTCTTGTTGTTTTTATCTTCTATTTATGAGTCAGATTGTACAGTATTTGACTTTCTCCCTCTTATTTTGCTTACCATAATCCCCTCAAGGTCCATCCATCTTGTCAGAAATGGCCATATTTCATTGTTTTTTTTGGCTGAGTAGTATTCCATTATGTATATATACCACATCTTCTTTATCCATTCATACCTTGATGGGCATCTAGGTTGCTTCCAAGTCTTGGCTATTGTGCATAATGCTGCAATGAACATAGGGGTGCATATATCTTTACGCATTTGTGTTTTCATGTTCTTTGGATACATACCCAGCAGTGGAATAGATGGATCATATGGTAATTTTATTCTTAATTTTTTGGGAAATCTCCATACTGTTTTCTGTAATGGCTGCACCCAGTTTGCACTTCCACTAGCAGTGTATGAGAGTTCCCTTTTCTCCACATCCTCTCCAACACTTATTATTTCCTGTCTTGTTAATTATAGCCATTCTGATGGGCATGAGGTGATATCTCATTATAGTTTTGATTTGCATTTCCCTGATAATTAGTGATGTTGGACATCTTTTCATGTGCCTGTTGGCCATCTGTATATCTTCTTTGGATAAATGTCTGTTCAGATCTTGTGCCCATTTTTTAATTGGGTTGTTAGTTTTATTGTTGTTGAGATGTATGAATTCTTTATATATTTTGGATATTAACCCTTTATCAGATGTATGGTTTGCAAATATCTTCTCCCAATTGTTAGGTTGTCTTTTAATTTTGTTGATGGTTTCCTTTGCTGTGCAGAAGCTTTTTAGTTTGATGTAGTCCCATTTGTTTATTTTTTCTTTTGTTTTCCTTGCATGAGGAGACATATTCAAAAAGATACTGCTGAAACCAACTTCAAAGAGTGTACTGCCTATGTTTTCTTCTAGGAATTTTATGATTTCAGGTCTTACATTCAAGACAGAAAGAAATATCTAATGAGTGCACATTCCTTCCTTTATACCATGTAAGCAACAATTAATTGCAGCTTAAATGGTATTCTCCACCCATTAGTGTATTGAGGATTTCCTGAGCTTTACTTTAAAATCTTCCATATAGACGTTCTGGCCTTCCTCATAACTCATTCTACTTCCTTGATTTGTCCAGTTTTTACATTCACTTCCTTTTAGACCCTTTACCCCCTTCCTCTACTTTCACAGACTCCTTCCCCTTTGGTACCCCTGTGCATTTAGAAAGGCCTCTCACTTACCTCAGAGTGTTTGCTCTGACTTTCCCAACCCAAATCACTGTTTCTTGTTAATTTCATTCTCTAAAAATAATTCATACTATATACATGGTACCTTGTCTACAGGCAATGCTACCTTAGTTCACTTGAATGAACCACTACCTTTATAAAATTCCATTCATTCTCTTGGCAATAATGTTAACAATGGCAACAATAGCCACCATTCATTGAGCACCTATAATGTTACATTTCTTTTCACATTTAATCATGCAAACAACCTTGTGTGGCAGATATTAGTATGCTCATTTTAGAGTTGAGGAAACTGAGGCTCAGAAAGAAGAGACTTGCCCAAGGTTTTTGCTAGAAATAGTCCCTTACTCGGAAATTTCTGGGGTTAACTTGGTACAGAGTCATTCTTGGGTGTGTAATTTAAATGTTTATATTCCTGAAATAGGTAACCCATCAGCCTCTTTCCAGGCAGCAAAGTGTAGTAATTGAAAGCACAGGTCATGCATTGGTCAGATTTCGGCTTGAATTATGGCTCTTCTGGGTGACCTTGGAAAAGTCACTTCAACTCTCTTGATCTGTTTCTTTATCTGTAAAACAAGGATAATAATTCCCATGCAACAGAGTTATTATAAGAACTAAATGAGATGGTATCTATTAAGTGCTAACAGAGTAAGTGTTCAATAATTGACAGCTTGTCATTAAAAATCTAAGATTTGGATGGTAAATGATACAGATCCTGCCAAATAAGGAGTAGAGCTTGACTTTCAGCTGTAGAAGTTAATGCAGTTTGGAGAAAGTACCTCAGGACTCCCGGGAGAACTTTGGAAAGATTTCACAATTAAAGACTGTGTTCATTTCCTTAAGGAACGAGGCAGTAGGTTCAGAAATCAATTTGACCTGGTTTAAGAGATCTTGTTGGATATTTGAATAAAGCCCAGTTGCCTCATGGCCTTATCTCTCACAGTGTTACAATCAAAGGAAAACAAGTCCCACATCCAAACTAATTGAAGAGCAGTTGAAATCTTCACAGCAAGCTCTTTCTAAAATGCCAAAGACAGAGTACATTCACAAGAAAAAAAGAGTTCTTCAAAATCCGCCTTGCCATTTCCTGCACACTCAGTATTTTCCACACACTAAAGCTGCCTCCAGGTCCCATTTCTCCCCAACTCTGTTTCCTTAAACCTTTCTGATGAGGCCGGCCTGGTGGCTTAGTGGTTAAGTTCGCGTGTTCTGCTGCGGCGGCCCAGGGTTCGCAGTTCGGATCCTGGGCGCGGACCTACTCACTGCTCATCAAGCCATCCTGAGGCAGCGTCCCATATAGAAGAGCTACAACTCTACAACTATGATACACAACTATGTACTGGGGCTTTGGGGAGAAAAAATAAAAAAAGAGGAAGATGGGCAACAAATATTAGCTCAGGGCCAATCTTCCTCAAAAAAAAAAAAAACTTTCTTACAAATAGAGCCCCTAGAGACTCTTGTCTTCCTCTCCTCCCGCAATGCTCTTCCCTAGGTGAGCTGTTTATTTTTTAGTTCCACTTACCTAGATTCTACATCAGAAAGGAGAGCTGGGAAGATGCTCTAGAAGGCCTGACCACTGCCAGGGAGTGTGCGTGTGTGGCGGGGAGGAGAAGAGGAACATAGTTTGGGAGGCAGATTGCAAACACTTATCATTTAATGGTTTCCAGATTTGGAGCAATTTAAATAAATTGAAATTTTACACTTACCCAAGATATGGCTCCTCAGACTTAAAAGTATCTTTTTTTTCTCTTTTGGATAGGAATTTAGCAATTCACAGATGTAATACCAAAATTTAGGAATATTCTGATTGGTATTTATGTTTTTTAGAAAAGCATAGTTGCCTTATGTATTTCAGTAAGAAAACCCCTCAAAACCCAGGTTCTAGAATTATGGTGGTTAGGGGAGATGATAAGATGGGCTTTGAGTGGTGAAAAGTTTGGAAATCTCTGATGTGGTGCTTCCCACCATACTCACGATCTCATTTAGTCCTCACAACACCCTGTAAGGTGGGTGCCATTACCTCCATTATGCAGGTGAGGAAACTGAGACTTATGAAAATGAGGTATGTTGCCTAAACTCAGTTTACAGGGGATGAAGTTGAGACTTGATCCCAGATCTGTATGACTCCAAAGTGACAAGAGGAATAAAGCAAAGTTGCCCATATAGTTTCTCTTTCATTCTCTTTGTGAAAGTGCATATCCAATCTGAGAGGAGTAGACTGATAATAAGTATGGTAATATGAAGGACCAACCCATTTATAGAGCTTGCAGATGACATCGTTCTGGCAAGAATGGAGGAAGAAGAGAGTGATAAAGGTACACAGGAACCAGCAAAATTTGCCCAAATGACAAAATCATAAAGATGGATGCCACCATAACAACCATTTATGTACCCACTAATTAGTGTAAGAGGTAAAACATTAACAACGCAGTTGAAGCCCCTGTGTAATGCTGCCGCCATCAGGAATAAATACTATACTCAATTTGTCTTTTTTATCATCCCCTTGCAAAAAGAAGTACGGATGCCAGTGAGAAATGTGAGAGTATGAAAGAGAAAGGGCAGTCAGGCTGAGTAGGCGAATATTCTCAGCATGGAATTTAGAGGGGAAAGATACCAAAAGGAAAGTGGACAAATTTTGAATGTCTCCCGTATACCAAACACTATAATATATGTAAGGAAAGCTTACACTATACAAAGAGTTTATCTTCATATTGCTTATCTCATAACAATCCTGTGAGAAAGCTACATTTACTATCATTTTACAGATTTGCATTCAATTCTCCAGACATACAAATGCCAGTTACATGCCAAGCACTGGCTAGTGTGAAGAAACTGAGATTCAGAGAGATTAGATAACTTGCTACTCCGTGACAGAGCCAAGACTTCAACCCAAGTCTAACTGGTTCTAGAACCCACTTTCCAACACCATATTAGGAAGTTTAAAAGTTGAGAAAATAGGATAAAACTGATCAAGCGATTCCCGGTGCTAGTTTTCTTGGAGTTATATACAACTCCCTAACATCATGTATAATCCTAGTGATAGGAAATTTTTGGCCCTGGTTGGCAGGATCTCACTTCCCTTCACTGTTTTGTTGGAGGTTAAGATAAATACTGTGGAAAAACAGAGATGCTGACATCTACAAAATGGACAAGGGGGCCAAAGACGTGGGTGATTCAGTAGTGATGAGGAAGGTGATCCGAGTGAACGGTATATAAAGGACTTTTGAGACTATCGTGTTGTTCAGAAATTGGTAGGCCGCATGTGTTGGAAATTTTATAAGCTTTGGCAACTAGACAGATTGTAAATATGAAAACACTTAAATGATATAGTTAGCTTGGAACTTTACACTACTTATGCATCTGCTCTTTCATTAGAGCCTCACAAATTGTACTTTTGTTTACCTCGTCAATGTACTGTTTTATTTTTTGGCATGGTGGAAGCATTTTATTCGAACACTGCTCTTTTTAAATCAGGGATAACACTTAATTTTGTTTTTGCAGAAAAGAAAATGAAATCATCTTTAATTCTACCCTCCATAGCACCAAAATGCTTTTAGTCTTTTTTCTTTCTTTTTTTTATTGAGGTCACATTGGTTTATAACATTATATAAATTTCAGGTGTACATCATTATATTTCATCTTCTGTATAGACTGTATTGTGTTCACCACCAAAAGCCTAGTTGTCATCTGTAACTGTACACACGTGTCCCTTTATCCCTTTTGCCCTCCTCTCATCCCCTTCCCCTCTGGTAACCACCAATCTGTTCTCTGTATCTATGTGTTTGTTTTTTGGTTTATCCTCTACATATGAGTGAAAATATACAGTATTTGTCTTTCTCCATCTGACTTATTTTGCTTACATAATACCCTCAAGGTCCATCTGTGTTGTCACAAATGACAAGATTTCGTCTTTTTTATGGCTGAGTAGTATTCCATTGTGTGCGTGCGTGTGTGTGTGTGTGTGTGTGTGTACACATATAAGAAGATGTGGAATGTACTCTTTATAAACATAAGACGTTATTACTGAGGAACCTGTACCACCAGCCTGGCTTTTCTCATACTCTCCTACAAATTTTCAGGCCTTCTCAAGTTCTTCTCCTATTCCACACACACTCCATTTCTGACCAAGCCCCTTTGGATGATCTTGAAGGAGAAGAGTCCCTATTTTTTCTGTCTTCCCTGTGCACCTTCAAACTCTTAATTCTATGCCCCAAGATTCTGGGCTCTGCAGCATTAACAACATTCATTTTTATTGTGAAACTGGGAAGTGGTAAAATAATCATGGACTGTCATTGGCTGTAAAGAATATTTTCCTGTTGGCTGGGAAGTAAATATGGGGTGACGGGCCTTACAGCAAACCCTTCTGGGAGAAGCCATCAGGGAAGCAGAAGAAGCCTTCATTCTGCTGAGTAGAGAAGGCTCTAGGAGTGAGGTTGGGGCAGGGGTGGAGGCACATGTGATCAGGGCAGTGTGCTCTCCCTTTAGGAACCATGTGACAAGGAGTTGAAAATGGGAATAGTAGAAAGTAGTTCTATCAGGCTCCTTTGGTCTAGACATCTCCTTGGAGATTGCTGAAGAGAAGGTTGTTAGTTAAGGGGCCAGTGTGGAGTGGTTTGATCCATAAGTGAAGCCCATGATTACCCTGAGTGGTTTGGGGTTTCTCAAATTCTTCCACCAAAGTGGAAGAACCTAAGGGCAGAACCAGCAACTTCCCCCACCCTACTCCACCACTATGCTCCACAAGATTGAAGACAAAGTCCAAAGCCAGTTTCAAGTAGAACATTTATTTAAAATCTACCATTTTCTTTTAAAAATTTATGTGAATCCGGCATTCTATCTCTTGTTTATTTCATTTTAATTTTATTCCCCTTTAGCCTCCTACCCCTTTTTCCATTTTCTTCCCTTAACATATGCAATCATGCTCATTTGTTTTTGGGTGTCTTTCTATTTGAATGTATTATTCCAAAATGTATTGTTTTATGTGCATGCATTTTAATTTATGTAAATGATATTTATTATATATCTCCTTTCAGTTCTTACATTTTTTTTCTCTCTGCATTGTGTATGTAAGAGCCACATATGCTCTTTGTATACATCTAAGCTGATGCTACTCACTGAGGCATTGCACTCCAGCGTGTATATCCACCACATTTTACCTGTCTATTTTCCCAGGGATAAACACTCAAATAGCTTCCAACTGCCTGCTTCCCCAGGCAGGGATGCAGGGAACATCTTGGTGCATGTACCCATATGGACCTATGTGAAAATTTATTTGGAGTATATAACAGGAAGAGAATTGCTGGGCCATAGAATATGTGTTTTCTTCATTAGACTAAGTTGTACCAGATTGCTCTCCAGAATGGATGCACCAGCTTTGACTCCCACCAGCAGTGGAGGAGAGTTTGTTCCTCTATTCCCTCATCCTTTCCAACCCCTAGCAATATCCAAATTTCTGATTTTTGTCAGCCTGAGAGGTATAAAGTGATAGCCCAGTGGATATTTTAATTAGTGTGTCTCTGATTATGAATGATACATGTTTATATTAAATGATCGATCTGTAGTTAAGTTGATGCACCAACAATCAAGAAGGGTCAAGTTAATCTTGTTGTTTTGGGTTCCCTTCAACACCTGGATCTGCTCCCTGGGTTAGCATATATCATTTGGGTGAGTACAGTTACTAGCTATGTGATCTTGGGAAAGTTGCTTTCCTTCTCTGGATTTCTATTTCCTCATCTGTAAAGGAAAGTTGGACTAGATAAGCTCACAGAGCCCTTCAAGGTCTAGTCTTTTGTGATTCAAATGATGTCATCTTGAACCATCAAACACTGCACTACCCCTTCTGTATTAAAGCCCCCCGCAATCAAAAAAAATCCATTCAGTTCATTTTTCTACGTTGTAGCAATTTACTCTCCACTAACAGTCAACATCTTTCCCTCCTACTTGTCCCAACCGGGGAAGTAAACCGCTTCATTACACTCTCTCTGGAGCATGTGAACAGAATGACACCAATTTGTTCCTGCTGTTCTTTAGTCTCCTGCACAACATTTGCACAAATTACAGACCTATCAAACTTGGCTGCCCCCAGTCAGAACAAGGGGAAGATTAAAAGACAAGCTTGAGCTCAGCCACATGCTGCTGTAAATATGAAATGCAAAGGGGAATATAATATGACATTATAGTCTGATAATCACATGGTACTCATCATTCTTGGCACCAAATTAATGCTATTTATGCCCCTATTTTGCTGGGGGTGAGGAGGAACAAGTAATTTTTAAGCCTTCCCTGATTCACCCCTTAAGGAAAGAAAATAAACAAAAAACTAAACAAGGTGTCTTAAAAATTCAATAACTATGTATTAGGTTGAGCCATGTGAAACCGTAATGTTTGTAGGTAAAAACCTATCAAATATTAGCAAGTTCATATGGTTCAGCCTATTAGATTTGGCATTGTCAGAAAGTCTCTTAAAAATCCCAGGGGGCGGGGCCAGTCCCGTGGCTTAACAGTTAAGTGCGCACGCTCTGCTACTGGTGGCCCAGGTTCGGATCCCAGGCGCGCATCGACGCACCGCTTCTCTGGCCATGCTGAGGCTGTGTCCCACATACAGCAACTAGAAGGATGTGCAACTATGACGTACAACTATCTACTGGGTCTTTGGGGAGAAAAAGGGAAAAAAAGGAGGAGGATTGGCAACAGATGTTAGCTCAGGGCCAGTCTTCCTCAGCAAAAAGAGGTGAATTGGCATGGATGTTACCTCAGGGCTGATCTTCCTCACACACACACACACACACACACACACACAAATATCCCAGGGGGTCATTGTCAATGACTTCATTGATACCAACCTCATCCCTTTCAAGATAGGACTGCTATATACTCTTTGGCTAGTAGACAGGGCTTAAACAGAGCAAACTGTTGCTTTTTTGATATTGAAAGACTGTAATGTAGAAGAAAAGCCATCCTTCATCCAGCTAACTTGGCCATGGGCTCTCCGTTTCCTCAAATATTTTGAATGTTTGCAATCAATGCTGCTCACTGTGACCCTGCCTCCCAGGGCTGTTGTGTGAATCAAATGTGATAATGTCAGGTAAGTTTGTTTATCTAGTTTTCAAGGACCAAGCATGTGCAAGGAATGGGGAGGAGCTACTATTTATTAAGCATGTGTCAGACATGGTGCTCAGCATTTCCCATTCACCATCTATTTTAATGTTCGCAACTGCATAAGAAATTCTCTTTTATATCCATCTTATACGTGAGGAAGCTGAGGCACAGAGGTTAAATAACTTGCTACAGGTCTCCTAGCTAGTAAGTGGTAGAGTTGGCATTCAAACTCAGATCTGTCTGGCTCCAAAGCTTATGCGCTTTCCAATGCATCATTCTACTTCTTATTGTGGTCTTGAATAATTTCTAACAACCTTATTTGTGGATGTTGCTTCAACAATGACATAGGAAGTTGCCGAAGAGCGAGAGCTCTTGTACCTGAGTCAGCTGACCATTGGTGCCCGTTGCAATTACGTGCAGCATTTATTGTACAAATATTTATTGAACATCTGTGTGTGTCAAGCAAAACACCACCAACAAAATTTCTACAAGGAACCCTAACTTACAAATACCTTTTTGACTTGGGTTTCATTTTGCCCCTGCCCTGCAAATTGCTTTCTGTCATGTATGCCAGAACCTATCACAATCTTTCTCAACCCTGTATCTCAGAAACTTGGAACTTGCTCTTCCTCTCTCTGGAACATTCTTTCCGTCAGGCCAAATTTCACCTCATCAGAGAGGCCTTCCTTAACCACCAGATCCAATATAGAAGTCTCTGTCACTTCCTATCTCCTACCCTTCTTTATTTTTTTTCCACTGCACTTATCACCATCAGATTTGTACAATGTCTATTTTGTTCAACATGTATTCCCAGCTATCTAGAAAAATCCCTGGCATGTAATGTGTTCAATATTTGTTGAATGAATGAGCAAAAAAAATTTCATAGTTGAAGGAGATTACATGTGCCTATATTCATTATGCCATCATCATTTTAATGAGTGAAAATATGTTTGACTGGGTTATTATATAATATTAGTAATAATAATATCAAATAGCTTTTGTTAAGAGCTATTTTTTTCCTTACTGAAATACTTATACTTTAGGTTCTTCTTATTCTTTGTATGACTTCTCATTTACCAGTTTCTCTAAGCAGACACTTGAATTACTTGGTGTACTCATTATAGATGATAAGATCTCAACACCTCTTCCAATCCTACAAAAAGTCTACAAAAGAGACTTTTCTTTCAGAAACTGCATCATGTGGTGCACGACTGTACACCTATACTCAGTCCAAGGGTGAAAAACTAGAGTAGAGGGAGAGGGAGGGAACATACTAAAGTCTTGGTTCTTCCAAAGGTCAGCACTACAGACCAACACTGATAACGATAGCTAATGTATATTGAGGGCTCACTGTATGCTTGACATTTTTTCTTAGCAATTTATGTGTGATATCTGATTTAATCCTCAAAACAATTCTGTGAGGTAGGTACTTTCATCTTCCTTGTTTTATAGGTGGAAACTAAGGCACAGAGAGGTTACGTAATTTAATTATGATCATATAGAAAATAAGTAGCAGTGCTTGGATTTGACTCAGGGAGACTGATTATAGCACCCAAACTCTTAAACAGAACCCCCTCAGCTATACCCCTAACACATTGAATGCTTGCTAAGATGAGAGGGTATATTTAAAAATTTTCGTTAACAAATATTTAAGACAAAGATTTTCTTATTGCTTGATTTGATTCTCAAAAAAAAAAAAAATATATATATATATATTTTTTTTTGTGAGGAAGACTGGCTCTGAGTTAACATCCATTGCCAATCCTCCTCTTTTTGGTGAGGAAGATTGTCCCTGAGCTAACATCCACGCCCATCTTCCTATATTTTGTATGTGGGTCGCCACCACAGCATGGCTTGTTGAGCGGTGCATTATGTCCAAGCCTGAGATCCGAAGCTGTGAACCCTGGGCTGCCAAAGTGGAGCACATGAACTTAACCGCTGCGCCACCAGGCCGGAATCAATTTTTAATTTGATTTTTGAATGCCTTTATATAATTTAATATAATAATTTTAAATGTTATCTATAGACATATATAATTTTATATAGATGTGATCATTATCTGCAAGTTTATTGTTCCTATTTCTTTTTGCTTGGCTCTCACCTCTCTTTTCCTTTCCATCAGGTAACACATGTTACCCTTAGGATACATCCTTCCATATTTTCTCATGCTTATACATATACACCCATATATAGGATTTCATTATTTTTTAATGGGATTATATTTTAAACACTGATCTGCATCTTGCTTTTCTAAATCAAGGATACTTTTTGAAAATCTCTCCCAGTCATCTGGGATAGCATTACTACATTAGTTTTAACTCCTGCATAATGTTCTATGGAGTAGGCATACAATAATTTATTCACCCTTCCCTACAGTAGAGGGCATTCCCTAATTTGTTTTTGTTTTTGTCAGTATTAAGAGTGCTGCAATAAACTTGCTTGTACATGTGCCTTTATTACGATGGAATAAGCTATAAGGAATGAGACTGCTGAATTAAAGAGTAGATTAATGTTTTATTTCAATAGATGTTTCCAGATTGCTTTCCAAAATGCCTGTAACACTTCACATTTCTACCAGAAATATATGGGTATTATTGGTCTTTAGACATTACCAGTATGAGAGATTTAAAGTATTGCCTCATTTTTACTTGAATTTACATTTCCCTGACTGCTAGTGAATCTTTTTGACTTTACTCTTCTATGAATTGATTATTCATTCCCTTTGCTCATTTTTCTGTTGAGTTGTTTGTCATTTTCCTTCCAATTTAAAAGAACTGTTTGTTTATGGATAGTAACCTTCTGTCTTTCATCAGCATTACAAATTTTTGCTTATGATATATTTTACCATATAGAAATTTCTAATTTTAAATAATTAAATGTCTATTTTTTGATCTGATGATTCTAGCTTTCCTAGATTTCTCATATGCTCTCTAGATTATAACGTGTAGTACCTAGATTTCTCATGAGATTTTGATTGTATTATTACTATTATTTTATTGACATATAATTCACATACCATAAAGTTAACACTTTTAAACTGTACATACATAATGATTTCAAAGTTTATCCATATTGTTGCATGTATCAATACTTCATACATTTTTATGGCTCAATAAATATTTCATTGCATGGATTTTGTTAATGCACTCATCAGTTGATAGATATTTCTATTATTTTTACTTTTTATTATTATGAACAATGTTGCTATGAATATATGTGTACAAGTTTTGCTATGAACGTGTATTTTCAGTTCTCTTGGATATTACCTAGAAGTGGGATTGCTGGGTCATATGGTAACTCTATGTTTAACATTTTGAGGAACTGTGAAACTTTTCCAAAGCAGCTGAACCCTTGTATATTACTACCCACCAGTAGTGTATGAAGGTTCCAATTTCTCCATATCTTTGCCAACACTTTTACTGTCTCTAGTTTTTTTTTTTTTTTTTTTTTTAATTTTTTGTTTATTGCAGTAGCATTGGTTTATAACATTGTATAAATTTCAGGTGTACATCATTATACTTCTATTTCTGCATAGATTACATCATGTTCACCACCCAAATACTAATTACAACCCATCACCACACACATGTGCTGAATTATCCCTTTCACCCTCCTCCCTCCCCCCTTCCCTTCTGGTAACCACCAATCCAATCTCTGTCTCTATGTATTTGTTTATTGTTCTTATTATCTACTACTTAATGAAGGAAATCATGCGGTATTTGACCTTCTCCCTCTGACTTATTTCACTTTGCATAATACCCTCAATGTCCATCCATGTTGTCACAAATGGCAGGATGTCATCGTTTCTTATGGCTGAGTAGTATTCTATTGTGTATATATACCACAGCTTCTTTATCCATTCATCCCTTGATGGGCACTTAGGTTGCTTCCAAGTCTTGGCTATTGTGAATAACGCTGCAATGAGCACAGGGGTGCATGTATCTTTACGCATTGGTGTTTTCAAGTTCTTTGGCTAAATACCCAGCAGGGGAATAGCTGGATAGTATGGTAGTTCTATCCTTGACTTTTTGAGGAATCTCCATGCTGTTTTCCATAGTGGCTGCACCAGTTTGCACTCCCACCAGCAATGTATGCGAGTTCCCTTCTCTCCACATCCTCTCCAACACATGTTGTTTCCTGTCTTGTTAATTATAGCCATTCTGACGGGCGTGAGGTGATATCTCATTGTAGTTTTGATTTGCATTTCCCTGAGTGTTAATGATTTTGAACATCTTTTCATGTGTCTGTTGGCCATCTGTATATCTTCTTTGGAGAAATGTCTGTTCAGGTCTTTTGCCCATTTTTTAATTTTGTTGGTAGTTTTTTTGTTGTTGAGTTGCATGAGTTCTTTATATATTTTAGAGATTAACCCCTTATCAGATGTATGGTTTGCAAATATCTTCTCCCAATTGTTAGGTTGTCTTTTTGTTTTGTTGATGGTTTCCTTTGCTGTGCAGAAGCTTTTTAGTTTGATGTAGTCCCATTTATTTATTTTTTCTATTGTTTCTCTTGCCCGGTCAGACATGGTGCTTGAAAATAGTTGCTAAGACCGATGTCAAAGAGCGTACTGCCTGTGTTTTCTTCTAGAAGTTTCATAGTTTCAGGTCTTACATTCAAGTCTTTAATCCATTTGGAGTTAATTTTTGTGTATGGTGTAAGGTAAGGGTCTACTTTCATTTTTTTGCATGTGGCTATCCAGTTTTCCCAACACCATTTGTTGAAGAGACTTTCTTTTCTCCATTGTATGTTCTTGGCTCCTTTGTCAAAGATTAGCTGTCCATAGATGTGTGGGTTTATTTCTGGGCTTTCGATTCTATTCCATTGATCTGTGTGTCTGTTTTTGTGCCAGTACCATGCTGTTTTGGTTACTATAGCTTTGTAGTATATTTTGAAATCAGGGAGTGTGATACCTCCAGCTTTGTTCTTTTTTCTCAGGATTCCTTTAGCTATTCGGGGTCTTTTGTTGTTCCATATAAATTTTAGGATTCTTTGTTCTATTTCTGTGAAAAATGTTGTTGGAACATTGATAGGGATTGCATTGAATCTATAGATGGCTTTAGGAAGTATGGACATCTTAACTATGTTAATTCTTCCAATCCAAGAGCACGGAATATCTTTCCATTTCTTTGTGTCTTCAATTTCTTTCACCAATGTTTTATAGTTTTTGGTGTACAGATCTTTCACCTCTTTGGTTAAGTTTATTCCTAGGTATTTTATTCTTTTTGTTGCAATTGTAAATGGGATTATATTCTTAATTTCTCTTTCTGCTACTTCATTGTTAGTGTATAGAAATGCAACTGATTTTTGTACGTTGATTTTGTATCCTGCAACTTTACCATATTCGTTTATTACTTCTAAAAGTTTTCTGGTGGATTCTTTAGGGTTTTCTATATATAAAGTCATGTCATCTGCAAATAGTGAGAGTTTCACTTCTTCTTTTCCAGTTTGGATCTCTTTTATTTCTTTTTCTTGCCTGATTGCTCTGGCTAGGACTTCCAGTACTATGTTAAATAGGAGTGGTGACAGTGGGCATCCTTGTCTGGTTTCTGTTCTTAGAGGGATAGCTTTCAGTTTTTCACCAATGAGGATGACATCAGCTGTGGGTTTGTCATATATGACCTTTATTATGTTGAGGTACTTTCCTTCTATCCCCATTTTATTCCGAGTTTTTTATCATAAATGGATGCTGTATCTTATCAAATGCTTTCTCTGCATCTATTGAGATGATCATGTGATTTTTATTCTTCATTTTATTAATGTGGTGTATTACGTTGATTGATTTGCAAATGTTGAACCATCCTTGCATACTTGGAATAAATCCCACTTCATCATGGTGTATAATCTTTTTAACGTATTGTTGTATGCAATTTGCTAGTGTTTTGTTGAGGATTTTTGCTTCGATGTTCATCAGTGATACTGGCCTGTAATTTCCTTTTTTTGCGTTGTCCTTGTCTGGTTTTGGTATCAGGGTAATTTCGGCTTCGTAGAATGAGTTAGGGAGCTTCCACCCTCCTCAATTTTTTGGAAAAATTTGAGAAGAATAGGTATTAAGTCTTCTTTGAATGTTTGGTAGAATTCACCAGGGAAGCCGTCTGGTCCTGGACTTTTATTTTTTGGGAGGTTTTTGATTAATGTTTCGATCTCCTTACTGGTGATTGGTCTATTCAAATTCTCTACTTCTTCTTGATCCAGTTTTGGAAGGTTGTATGATTCTAAGAATTTATCCATTTCTTCCAGATTGTCGAATTGGTTGGCATATAGCTTTTCATAGTATTCTCTTATAATCTTTTGTATTTCTGAGGTGTCTGTTGTAACCTCTCCTCTTTCATTTCTGATTTTACTTATTTGTGCCTTCTCTCTTTTTTTCTTGGTGAGTCTAGCTAAAGGTTTGTCAATTTTGTTGATCTTTTTGAAGAACCGGCTCTTGGTTTTATTAATTTGTTCTATTGTTATTTGGTCTTTATTTCATTTATTTCCCCTCTGATTTTTATTATTTCCCTTCTTCTACTGATTTGGGGCTTTGTTTCTTCTTATTTTTCCAGTTCCTTTAGGTACATTGTTAGATTGTTTGTTTGAGATTTTTCTTGTTTGTTGAGATAGGCCTGTATTGCTATAAACTTCCCTCTTAGAACCGATTTGCTGTATCCCATAAATTCTGGCATGTCGTATTTTCATTTTCATTTGTCTCCAGGTATTTTTTGACTTCTTTGATTTCTTCATTGACCCAGTCGTTGTTCAGTAGCATTTTGTTTAATATCCACGTATTTGTGGCTTTTCTGATTTTCTTCCTATAGTTGATATCTAGTTTCATACCATTGTGGTCAGAAAAGATGCTTGGTATTATTTCAGTCTTCTTAAATTTATGGAGACTTGTTTTGTGGCCTAACATGTGATCAATCCTGGAGAATGTTCCATGTGCATTTGAAAAGAACGTGTATTCTTCAGTTTTTGGATGGAATGCTCTGTATATATCTACTAGGTCCATCTGTTCTAGTGTGTCATTTAAGGCCAATGTTTCCTTATTGATCTTCTGTTTGGATGATCTATCCATTGGTGTAAGTGGAGTGTGAAGGTCCCCTACTATTATTTTGTTACTGTCTATTTCTCTTTTTATGTCTGTTAATAATTGCTTTATATATTTAGGTGCACCTACATTGGGTGCGTAGATATTTGCAAGTGTTATATCCCCTTGTTGGATTGTTCCCTTGATCATTATGTCATACCCTTCTTTGTCTCTTTTTACAGTTTTTGTTTTAAAGTCTATTTTGTCTGATATGAGTACTGCTACCCCAGCTTTCTTTTCATTGCCATTTGTGTGAAGTATCTTTTTCCATGCCTTCACTTTCAGTTTGTGAGTGTCTTTAGGTCTGAAGTGTGTCTCTTGTATGCAGCATATATATGGGTCTTGTTTTTTAATCCAATCAGCCACCCTATGCCTTTTAATTGGAGCATTTAGTCCATTGATGTTTAAAGTAGCTATTGATAAGTATGTACTTACTGCCATTTTTTGACTTTTTTTTCAGTGTTTTAGTAGTCCTTCTCTGTTCCTTTCTCCTTCTGTACAGAATTGATTGTCTCTTTAGTTTGACCTCTGTCTGAAAGTTCTACTCTTTAACTCCCCTCCTCCCTCATTTTATGTTTTTGATATCATATCTAACCTCTTTTTTGTGCATTTGCATCCATTACCCTCTTATCATGGGACTAGATAATTTTTCCTTTTCCTGGTCTTCTCTTTTCCCCTTAAATCAGTCCCTTCAACATTTCTTGGAGCACTGGTTTCTTGGTGACAAACTCTTAATTTTTGCTTGTCTGGGAAATTTTGATCTCTCCTTCCATTTTGAATGATAACATTGCTGGGTAGAGTATTCTTGGCTGTAAGTTTTTTCCTTTTAGCACTTTAAATATATCGTGCCACTCTCTTCTAGCCTGTAAGGTTTCTGCTGAGAAGTCAGCTGATAGCCTTATGTGGTTTCCTTTGTATGTTACTTGTCTTTCTCTTGAGGCTATTAGGATTCTCCTTTTATCTTTAATTCTGGACATTTTGATTATGATGTGTCCTGGTGTGGGCCTCTTTGAGTTTATCTTATTTTGGGCTCTCTGTGCTTCCTGTACCTGGATGTCTGTTTCCTTCCTTAGGTTAGGGAAGTTTTCATCTATTATTTCTTGAAATAGATTCTCCACCCCTTTGTCTCGCTCTTCTCCTTCCGGGACACCTATAACACGGATGTTAGTGCACTTGATGTTGTCCCAGAGGTCCCTTAGACTGTCCTCACTCTTTTTAATTCTTTTCTCTTTTACCTGTTCAGCTTGGATAATTTCTTCTAGTCTTTCGTCCAGCTCACAGATCCATTCTTCTGTATCCTCTACTCTGCTTTTGAGTCCCTCTAGTGAATTTTTCATTTCCAGTATTGTATTCTTCATTTCTGATTGGTTCTTTTTTATATCTTCCATTTCTTTGTTGACATTCTCACTGAGTTCATCTATTCTTCTCCCCACATCAGTGAGCATCCTTAACACTCTTTGTTTGAACATTCTGTCGGATAGGTTGCTCATTTCTGTTTCACTTAATTCCTTTTCTGGAGTTTTGTCCTGTTCCCTTACTTGGAATGTATTCCTTTGCCTCCTCATTTTGCCTCTTTCCCTGTGCTTGTGTCTACGTTAGGTATGTCAGCTATGTCTCTTGCTCTTGGATAGGTGAGCTTATATAAGTGATGCCTTGGGAGGCCTGCAGTGTGCTTCCCTCAGTTCTCAATGTTCCAGGAGTGACCCCTATGTGGGCTACGTGTGTCCTTCTGTTGTGGCATGTTTGATCTCCCTGTAGGCGCCCAGGGAGGCCGAGTTATGCTCCTGGCCAACTGTTATAATGCTCAGCTGCTTGTAGTTGTTGTGGGCCCTTCAGTCTCTTTATCAGGTGTGAGTTGCCCCAGCACAGTTGGCTGCAAGTTCTAATACCACATTTGTGTTGCAGTATTTCTTTTAAGTGAGTAGGACCCCAGCATGGCAGGTTGTTATGCTCAGGGGCTTACAATTGCTATAAGCCCCCAGCCTTTAGGTCTCTTATCAGCTCTCTGAGGATTGCAGCTGGGTGGGGCTGGCCTCAGGCACGGGAGCACCCAACTGTTTCAGGCTTTGGAAGGTACAGCCAATCTCGTATGTGGGTCTTTGAGAAGCACAAGTCTTCTGCAGCTCACAAGCCCTGACGCCCACAGGTCCGCACACACAGTCAACACAGTCCTGCACCGTGTGCGCGCCCCGACCTCCTGAAGTGGACCCAGTCTCTCCACAGCGGGAGCCCCACACACTCCACCACTGCCACACACTCTCCACCCGCTCCTTGTGCACGCCCTGCCCCACTGAAGTGGGTTCAGTCACCAGGCTGCAGAGAATCCAGTCACCAATCTATGCAGGCCCACAAGTTGCCTGAGGGCTTGTTGTTGGGTGGGGCCAGTCTCTAGGGTGGGCTGCCTGCCCTGGCTGAGCTGGATTAAATCGGTTCTCTTGTGGGTGGGGCAGACCTGGGCTAGCAGGCCCCAGGGAGAACTCCAATGGCGTCTGTGTCAGCATGCCCACACCAGGCCATGACAATGGCCGCCGCCAATGTCCCATTCCCTAGAGAAGTCTCACCTCTCACTGAGATGCACTCAGGACCTATCAGGTGAGTCTCTTTTCACCAAAGCACTGTGCACCTATCTTTCTGGTGATTTTAGATTGCTTTCTGAAACGGGTGAGTTTGCGTGTGGGACCTTTAAGAGCTGGTTTTAATTTCTTTGTGAACCAGCTTTTCTGGGGGTACTCCCCTATGTTTTAGTAGCAAGCAAAGTCAGATATTATGCCACTCGTTTCAATTGTTTTGGGTCCACAAAATGCCTCCAGTGGGGGTGCTCCCCAGCTCAGGGCCCCACTCCTCCAGGGAGGGCTGCGTACCTTTGGGCTGCTCCCAGGCTCTTGTGAAGCTGGCGGCTTGTGAAGGCGGCGTTTTTTCTCTCCAGACCAGAGTTTCTTCCTCTTCCACCTCAATTAGGATTGTCCTTTGTTGCAAGAGTTCCAGTTATCCAGTTTTCAGTTCTGTCTCAGGGGTAATTTTTCCACGAGTAGTTGTAAATTGGCTGTGTCCGTGGGAGGAGGTGAGTTCAGAGTCTGCTTACACCGCCATCTTCTACTGTCTGTCATTTTGAAAGGCACACCTAGTGGATGTGAAGTAGTATCTCATTGTGATTTTGATTTGCATTTTTCTGAAGACAAATGATGGGCTTATTTTCGTGTGTTTATTGGCCATTTCTTTTTCTTTTTTGTGAGGCAGATCAGCCCTGAGCTAACTTCTGTGCTAATCCTCCTCTTTTTGCTGAGGAAGACCAGCTCTGAGCTAACACCTATTGTATTGGCCATTTCTATATCTTATTTGGATAAATGTCTGTTCAAATCCTTTGACCATTTCTAATTCTGTTATTTGCCTTTTTATTATTGAGTTGTTTTTCCTCCCACCCTACAGCCCCTGGCAACCAGTTTTCTACTCTGTTTCTATGAGTTTGACTTTTTAAGAAATAGTCTACATATAAGTGATACTATACAGTATTTTTCTTTCTCTTTCTGGTTTATTTTGCTTAGCGTAATGCCCTCAAGGCCCAACCATATTGTCACAAATGGTAAGATTTCCTTCTTTCTCATGGCTGAATAATAAACCATTGTGTGTGTATATATATATATATATATACCACATCTTCTTTATCCATTCCTCCATTGATGGACACTTAGGTTGCTTCCATATCTTGGCTATTGTGAATAATGCTGCAATGAATACAGGAGTGCAGATATCTCTTAAATATCCTGTTTTCATTTCCTTTAGAAATATACTGAGAATTAGGATTGCTGGATCATATGGTAGTTCTATTTTAAATTTTTTGAGAAACTTCCATATTGTTTTCCGTAGTGGCTGCACCAATTTACATTCCCACCAACAGTGTACATGGGTTCCCTTTTCTCCACATCCTCGTCAGCCCTTGTTATCTGTTGTCTTTTTTATGATAGCCATCTGAACAGGTGTGAGCTGATATCTCATTGTGGTTTTAATTTGCATTTCCCTGATGATTAGTGATGTTGAGCACCTTTCCATGTACCTGTTGGTCATTTGTATAATCTTCTTTTATTATCGAGTTACAATAGTTCTTTATATATTGTGGGTACCAGAATCTTATCAGATATGTGATTGGTAAATATTTTCTCCCATTCTATAGGTTGTCTTTTCACTTTCTTAACAGTTTCCTTTGAAGCTTAAAAGTTTTAATTTTGCTGAAATCTAATTTATCTATGTTTTCTTTTGTTACATGCTTTAGGTGTCATATCTAGGAAATCATTGCCAAATCCAAGGTCACAAAGATTTACGCCTATGTTTCCTTCTAAGAGTTTTATTGTTTTAGAACTTAAATTTAGGTTTTTGAACCATTTTCAGATAATTTTAGTATATGGTGCATAGTAGTTATCTAATGTCATTCTGTTACGTGTGGATATCCAGTTGTCCCAGCACCATTCGTTGAAAAGACTAGTCTTTCCCCCACTGAGTATTTTAGGCACCCCTGCCAAAAATCAGTTGATGATAAAGGTTAGGGTTTATCTCTGGACTTTCAAATATATTCCATGCATTTGTATGTCTATCCTATGTCAAACCATGCAGTCTTAATCACTGTAGCTTTGTAGTAAGTTTTGAAATACAGAAGTAGCTTTGCAGTGAGTCCTCCAACTTTTTCCTTTTTCAAGATTGTTTTGGCTATTCTGGGTCCCATATGAATTTTAGGATCAGCTATTCAATTTCTGCAAAAAAAAAAAGGAAAAAGACTTTGAAAGGGATTGAGTTAAATTTGTAGATAAATTTGGTAGTATTGACATCTTATTAATAAAATAATATCTTAATAATATCTTCTAATCCATGAACATGGGATATGTTTTCACTTATTTATATCTTTTTAAATTTCTTTCAACAATGGTTTGTATTTTTCAGTGTATAAATCTGCACTTCTTTGGTTAAATTTATTACTAAATACTTTATCATTTTTGATACCATTGTAAATGGAATTGTTTTCATAATTTCATTTTCAAGTTGTCTGTGTCTAGTGTATACAAAGGCAATTGATTTTTGTATATTGTTCTGTACCCTGGAATTTTGCTAAACTTGTTATTAGCTTTAATATTATTTTTGTGAATTCCGTATGATTTTCTGTATACAAGAGTATGTCATCTGCAAATAGAAATAGTTTCACTTGTTTTCTTTCCAACCTGGGTACTTTTTATTTCTTTTACTTGTCTGATTATCCTGACTAGACCCTCCAGTACAATGTGGAATAGACGTGGTGAAAGTGGACATTCTTGTCTTAGTCCTGATCTTAGGGGGAATGTTTTTAGTCTTTGGCTATTAAGTATGATGTTAGCTGTGGGTTTTTGTAGGTGGCCTTTTTTAGGTTGAAGAACTTCCTTCTATTCCTAGTTTGTTGAGTGTTCTTATTGTGAAAAGACATTGGATTTTTTCAAGTGTTTTTTTGTGTGTGTGTCTTTTGAAATGATCATGTGGGTTTTTTCCTTTATTGTATTAACAAGGTGTATTACATTGATTGATTTCCGTATGTTGAGCCAACCTCACATACCTGAGATAAATCCTACTTGATCAAGGTATATCAGAGTAATACTGACCTCATAGAATAAGTTGAGTTGTGTTCTTTTTATCTTGTATTTTTTGGAGGAGTTTGTTTTAATTCTTCCTTAAACCTTTGGTAGAATTCAAAAGTGAAGCCATCCAGTCCTGGGCTATGATTTGTGGGAAATTTATTGATTACTATTTCTATCTCTTTACTTTTTGTTGTTATATTCAGATATTCCATTTCTTCCTTAGACAGTTTCAGTAGTTTGCTTTTTTGTAGGAATTTGTTCATTTCATCTAAGTCATCTAATTTTTTATTGTATAATTGTTCATAGATTTCCCTTATAATTCTTTTATTTCTCCAAGATTGGTAATAATGTCTTCTATTTCATTTCTGATTTTAGTAGTCTGAGTCTTTTTTTCTGTCTTGGTCAGCCTAGCTAAAGATTTTTCATTTTTCTTCTTTTCAAAGAACCAGCATTTGGTTTTGTTGATTTTCTCTATTTCTTTTCCATTCTTTGTTTCTTTTCTTTATGCTTTGTTTATTATTTACTTCTTTCTGCTTGCCTTGGGTTTAATTTGCTCTTATTTTCCTAGTTTTCTAAGGTGGAAGGTTAGGTTATTGATTTGTGATCTTACTTAATATTTTTTTAATATAGACATTGATAGCTATAAATTTCCCTCTGAATACTCCTTTAGTTGCATCCCAAAACTTTTGGTATGTTGTGTTTTCATTTTCTTTCATCTCAAATTAGTTTCTAATTTTCTTTGTAGTTTTTCATATTGTAGTCAGAAAATACACGTTATATAATTTCAATCCTTTTAATTTTATTGAGATTTGTTTCATAGCCTATCGTTTGGTCTATCTTGGAGAGTGATCCATGTGCACTGGAGAAGACTGAATTCTGCCGTTGTTAGGTAGAGTGTTCTATAGATGTTTGTTAGATCTAGTTGTTTTATTATGTTCAAATATTCTATTTCCTTGTTGATCATCTGTCTAGTTGTTCTATCCATTATTGAATGTAGGGTATTGAAGTCTCCTACTATTATTGCTCAATTGTTTATTTCTTCCTTCAGTTCTGTCAGCTTTTGCTTCATGCATTTTGGTGCTCTGTTTGTTAGGTAGATATATGTTTATAATTGTTATGACTTTTTGATGGATTGATCCTGTTATTATTATAAAATGTCCTTCTTTGTCAGTAGTAACAATTTTTGCCTTAAAGTCTATTTGTCTGATATTAGTATAGCCACTTTTCCTCTCTTCTGATTACTGTTTCAATGGTATATATTTTTTCCATCCTTTCACTCACAAACTATTCATGTCCTAGAATCTAAAGTGTCTCTTGTGACAGCATATAGTTGGATTATATTTCTATCTGTTCTCCCAATTTCTGCCTCTAATTAGAGTGTTTAATCCATTAACATTTGACGTAATTACTGATACAGCAGGATTTATGTTTGCCATTTTGTTACTTGTTTTCTATATGAATTACATCTTTTTTGTTCTTATATTCCTCCATGAATGCCCTCTTTTGTGTTAAGTAGATATTTTCTAATATATCATTTTAATTCCCTTGTCATTTATTTTTGTGTATTTTTTGAGTTATTTTCTGAGAGATTCCCCAATTAACATCTTAATTCATAACAATCTTGTTTGGATTAATGTCAACTTAGTTTCAATTGTATACAAAATCTTTTTGAATGCTATTTTTATCAGATTTTAAAATTGAAGTTTTGCTGATATTATAAAATGAATTGGAGAGCCTTCCATTGTTTTCTATGACCTGGGATCGTTTACATAACACAGGAACGTTTAATCTTTGAAGGTCATATGAAAGTTGGTTGTAACCCCTGTGTCCTGGAAGAAGATTTTCTCAGTGGTAACATGTTTACCTTTCCAATATCTCTCTCTGATAGTTGGTCTAGTCAAGTTTCTCACTTCTTTTTGGGTGAATTTTGGAAAGGTTTTCAATGTTGTTGTCATAGAGTTTCATCATTTCTCTTTTCATGATTATGTTTATTTCTTGTTCCTACATGTGTCTATTTTGGCTGTCTGTCTCTCTCTTTTCCTGAAACAGAAACATTAAAAGTTCATTTTTCCCCAAAAAACAACTTTGGATTTATTTGCCCTTTCAATTTTTTTTTTAAATTTCATTCATTTGTAGCTTTTATCTCTTTCTATTTTCTTAAACTTTATTGTGTTATTTTTCTAATTTTGAAGATGAGGAAATTCCTTTATTTTCTTTTTTCTTCTATGATGAAGACATTTAAAGCTACATATTTTCCTCTGACTACAGTTTTCAGTGTCATAGATTTTAGTATAAAGCGTTCTCCTTTCCATTCCTTCTAGGTGTTTTATAATTTACTTTTATATCCTCTTTGATCCAAGGATTATATAGGAATGTTTCTTAATTTAGTTTCCAAGTCATTGAGATTTTTATGTTCAACTTTTTGTCTCTAATATTGTTAGATTATGATCAAAGAGTTCAACCAGGAAAATCCTTATGTTTTCATTGTTTTGTGGTTTTCCTTGTGGCCAAGTATCTGATCAATTTTGTTAATGTTCTCTGTTTGAGGGATGTAAGTTCCTATATGTAGTTGGTCAATCAAGTTTGTTTCCTTCTATTCCTCTATATTATTTTTTGCTTCCTAGAGCAGTCTAATCTGAGAAAGATATATATGATCTCCCACTATAATTTTATTTTATAAAGTTTTCCTTTTATTTCTAATAGTTATTGTTTTATGTAGTTTTGTACATACAAGCATGTGCTTTTTACCATTACTTAACATATCTCTTATTCTGTTTTGTGCATTAAACCTCACATTCACTTTGTCTGATATCATGATTGCCTGTTCTTCTTTTTCATTTTATCGCTACCATCACTATGACCATAATTCCTATATTTTGCTTAAATTATTTAGTACTTTTTGTTCTAAACTTGTGTTGCCCAATATAGTAGCCACTAGCTACAAGCCACATGTGACTATTTAAATTTGACATAATTAAAAGTAAATAAAAATAAAACTTCAGTAACTCATTTGTTCTAGCCACATGTCAAGTGCTCAATAGCCACACACGGCTAATGGCCGCTGTATTGGACAGCACATGTATGGAACATTTCTGTCATCACAGACAGTTCTATTGGACAATGCTGCTCTAGGCCAATGATTGGCAAACTTGCTATAAAGGATAAGATAGTAAACATTTTAGGCTTGGCAGATCTTGTTGTCTTTATTGCAGCTACACAGCTCTGCTTTTCAAATAAATCAGAGATAATGCATAAATGAATGAGTATGGCTGTGTTCCAATAAATCTTTATTTATGGATACTAAAACTTTAATTTCCTATAATTTCCACATATCATAAAATATTCTTCTTTTGATATTTTTCAACAATTTAAGAATGTAAAAAACATGCTTAGCTCACAGGCCATACAAAATAGGTGGCAGGTCTGATTTGACCTGTGGACTGTAGTTTGCCAGCTGCCACTCTAGACTGTTACAGAGTTTCTCTTAAAATATGTCCCTTTTAGGTTGAGTCCTTATTAAACATTTTAAATGTATTCCCAGGCTGCCTATCTTAATGTATATATACCAATTTGTGTCTTAATAGTGACCATCTTCTGTTTTAATTTATTTATAGAATTAGATAGATGGAAATTTTTTATTCCAGAAAATGTTTTCTGTACTGCACTTGAACCACCCTCAGTGCTCTTATTTTTTATTTACGTTTTCTTAAATAAAAACTTAAGGGGCTGACCCGGTGGCATAGCGGTTAAGTTCACATGCTCCGCTTCAGTGGCCTGGGGTTCGCAGGTTCAGATCCTGGGTGTGGACCTACGCACCACTCATCAAGCCAAGCTAAGGCAGCATCCCACATAGACCAAGTAGAAGGATGTACAACTATGACATACAACTATCTACTTGGGCTTTGGGGAGAAAAAAGAGGAAAACTGGAGGAAGATTGGCAACAGATGTTAGCTCAGGACCAATCTTCCTAAAAAAAAAAAAAACACCTTAAATAAAAGCTTGCCCCTGCCAGCAGCTCTGTTTCACTGACCATGTATTCAATTTGTTCTGCTTAATCTTCCTCTCTCTAGCTGCTGAGTATTCTGAGACGGGGTTGTTACTTTACACTGTCATCTGTTTGGGATTCAGGCCTGGTAGGTGGCATGTCCTACGTGTCAGCAGTCCTGCGACAAATCCAAAGTTCTCTCTATCCTTTTAAGCAGGAGTATGGAAGTAGGTAGAGTGCTAATCTCTTACTGAGGCACTTGGAAGAAGTCTCCTTGCTTTCTTGTTTTCCTTATACTCTCCCTGACTCAGGAAAGAAGAAGTTGGATCACTTCAGTTTATTCTTGTATTTTTAGGAGGCAGGGTGACCTGGTGATCTCATCTAAGGCCAATCTCAACCCTCACCACAAGGATTCATAAGTCTGTAAAAGTCAAGATCTAGCAATTTACAGTCTTCACCTTATAGGATCCCTGATGCTGGTCTTCATACACTTACACAGTATTCAGGGGAGGGAGACAGTCCTATATCAGTTTTCTCACTAGGACCAAACAATGACCCAGATCTTGCTTGTACCCAGCTGTCCACGGGTCCTAGGACCCATTTTGCTCAGGAGAAGCAAATAGCTTATAGTTAGGAGTTGAGGGGAAAGGTACTATGTGTTCAGTTCACCATGTTCCCAGAATCTCCCTCTCCTAAAATTGAATTAACTAGATCAGTTCATTATCAAAACATATGTGTTTATTATACACACAGTCACATACACTCTAAATGAATTTTTTCTTTGTCTCAAGAACACAATTTGGAATAATTAAACTAAACACAGCTAACAGAAAGTCAATTTGAGGTTGAGAACTTAATTGAGGATGAATTCAGGTAACTCTATAAAATATATTACTTATCCTAATCAATGTTTTACAAATCATCTGTTGATTATATTAATTAAGTTTTTGAATATAATAGAATGTTAGCTCTTAAAAGTCATCTAGTCCAACCTTATTTCTTTAAGAGATGAGGAAACTAAGAACTGAAGAGTTTAATTTATCGTGATGGAGCCAAAAATAGAAACTTCAATCCCATAGCTCCTATTGTAAGGTCCTTTCTATTACATCCTTCTGAGAATGAAAGCTGTCAAGCCACTCTAACTGAATAGATAACCTCAAAAATCATTTGAAAATTAAAGATTTGTCAATAGAGTCATTTTGGTAATGGCAGGGAAGGGTTAATAGAATTGTCTATGCTATTATCACTTTAGATTTTAAAGAATACTGCTCCTTCTTCCGAGATGTGCTTCACGTGTCATGACTGTAGATAATTAACTATAAATCAACCAGCAAGTCAATACATATACATAAGCCAATTTATATATATGAGAGAGAGTCTAGGAGCTGAACAGGTACAAAATATATGACATGACGACCAGGCAGCCGATCTACCACAATGAGGCAAAGAGATAAAATATTAGTGGGGCCAAGAGGCTGAATCCATACCCAGCTGGCCCTTCCAGGAATCTCTCTCTGATTTGCCTCTGCTGGAAGTAAGCGGTGAAGATCTGATGCTGGCCCACACAGGTTATCACTGCCTCCCCCATCAGCTGTGGAGGTGTGTACTTGCCTTATCTTCCCGACTCTTTGGGGGCAAGGCTGGTCCTATTATCTGTATAGCCCCAGTGCCAGGAACAGAGGGGGAGCGCAACAAATGTCTGTTGAATGCATAAATGGGAATCAATTCCTGCTTCTCCCTGGAAGCAGTTCCCACATCTGGGCACATAGAAAGTGCTCAATAAGAGCTGTACATGGAAAACTATAAAATATTGCTGAAAGAAATTGAAGAAGACACAAAGAAATGGAAAGATATTCCATGCTCTTGGATTGGAAGAATTAACATAGTTAAGATGTCCATACTTCCTAAAGCCATCTATAGATTCAATGCAATCCCCATCAAAGTTCCAACAACATTTTTCACAGAAATAGAACAAAGAATCCTAAGATTTATATGGAACAACAAAAGACCCCGAATAGCTAAAGGAATCCTGAGAAAAAAGAACAAAGCTGGAGGTATCACACTCCCTGATTTCAAAATATACTACAAAGCTATAGTAACCAAAACAGCATGATACTAGCACAAAAACAGACACACGGATCAATGGAATAGAATCGAAAGCCCAGAAATAAACCCACACATCTATGGACACTAATCTTTGACAAAGGAGCCAAGAACATACAATGGAGAAAAGAAAGTCTCTTCAACAAATGGTGTTGGGAAAACTGGATAGCCACATGCAAAAAAATGAAAGTAGACCCTTACCTTACACCATACACAAAAATTAACTCCAAATGGATTAAAGACTTGAATGTAAGACCTGAAACTATGAAATTTCTAGAAGAAAACATAGGCAGTACACTCTTCGACATCGGTCTTAGCAACTATTTTCAAGCACCATGTCTGACCGGGCAAGAGAAACAATAGAAAAAATAAACAATTGGGACTACATCAAACTAAAAAGCTTCTGCACAGCAAAGGAAACCATCAACAAAACAAAAAGACAACCTAACAATTGGGAGAAGATATTTGCAAACCATACATCTGATAAGGGGTTAATCTCTAAAATATATAAAGAACTCATGCATCTCAACAACAAAAAAACTACCAACCCAATTAAAAAATGGGCAAAAGACCTGAACAGACATTTCTCCAAAGAAGATATACAGATGGCCAACAGACACATGAAAAGATGTTCAAAATCATTAACTCTCAGGGAAATGCAAATCAAAACTACAATGAGATATCACCTCACGCCCATCAGAATGGCTATAATTAACAAGACAGGAAACAACATGTGTTGGAGAGGATGTGGAGAGAAGGGAACTCTCATACACTGCTGGTGGGAGTGCAACCTGGTGCAGCCACTATGGAAAACAGTATGGAGATTCCTCAAAAAATCAAGGATAGAACTACCATACCATCCAGCTATTCCACTGCTGGGTATTTAGCCAAAGAACTTGAAAACACCAATGCGTAAAGATACATGCACCCCTGTGTTCATTGCAGCATTATTCACAATAGCCAAGACTTGGAAGCAGCCTAAGTGCCCATCAAGGGACGAATGGATAAAGAAGCTGTGGTATATATACACAATGGAATACTACTCAGCCATAAGAAACGATGAAATCCTGCCATTTGTGACAACATGGATGGACATTGAGGGTATTGTGCAAAGTGAAATAAGTCAGAGGGAGAAGGTCAAACACCGTATTATTTCCTTCATTAAGTAGTAGATAATAAGAACAATAAACAAACACATAGAGACAGAGATTGGATTGGTGGTTACCAGAGGGGAAGGGGGGAGGGAGGAGGGTGAAAGGGATAATTCTGCACATGTGTGTGGTGATGGGTTGTAATTAGTATTTTGGTGGTGACCATGACGTAGTCTATGCAGAAATAGAAGTATAATGATGTACACCTGAAATTTATACAATGTTATAAACCAATGTTACTGCAATAAACAAAAAATTAAAAAAAAAAAGAAAGTGCTCATGGTTATGTGTGTAATGGAAAAAAAAATATGGCACGGTTCTTATCTGAAGAGAGCTTATATTCTAATTGAGGGTTAATATTACAAAAGTAAAAATATGTCTAGTCCAAGACTCCATACTGTAAGTAACATGTGAGTGTTCTAGATACTAAGAGAGCTTGAAAGAGGGAAAGAGCTCTATAGGTTGAAGACATCAAAGGCTTCATGGGAGCAATAGAGTTTGAAGTAATCCTCTAGCTAGGATAACCATAGGATATATTGACCAAACTAGGACACTTTTGAGAGTGGAAGGAGGCACCACTAATTGTTACATCAAGATAACAGGTGTAAATTGAGATTGTCTGAGGTAAATGTTGACAAATGATCTCCGTATTCATAAAGGGAAAGGAGAGGGTTCTGGGCATTCCAAACAAAGGGGATGGTTTAAAGGAAAAGACAAAGATAAGGAAGAGCTGGGCATGTTCTGAATAAACCAATGATAGTTCATACAGGGAACAAGTAAGAAAGAAGATTAGAAAGGGCATTGAATGCTAGGCTAAGGAGCTTGGTTTTATTCTGTGAAAATAAGAACCATTTAAGCAAAGGTGATTTTCAAAATATTTAACAACCAGCACAGCATGGGCACTAAGAATAAGAGTAAGGCTATAACAGTACATACCAGTTGAATATCAATTGTGCATTTTAAGATTTTTGTGCAGAAGAGGGACATGATGAAATTGGAGTTTTAGAAAAATGAATGTGAATCAATGAGAAAGAGACAAGAGCAGGGACCAGATCATGTTTTTTGTGAATGGCCAGGTAGTATATATTTTAGACTATATATTCTCTGTTGCAACTATTCAACTCTGCCATTGTAGTCCGAAATCAGCATTAGTTAATACGTAAACAAATGAGTGTGACTGTGTGTCAATAAAACTTCATTTACAAAAACAGAAAGCAGGATGGATTTGGCCTGTGAGCCATAGTTTGCCAAGCCCTGAACTATAGGTGGAGAGACTGGTTAAATGGCAATTGCAACACTTCAGTCCCTTAGCCTGGGCTACGTCTATAATTGAGGGAATCAAAATTAAATATATATATATAAAGAAAATTTCAAAAAATATTAAATACTTATAGTTTTCTGGATAATTTGGGCAAAATTCCATCTTTAGCAGTCTAAAAGAGCCAAATAATTAAGGACAAAGTGTTTTTATCTCTGTTCTCCAGATAGCTTCTCCCCTCTGCTTTTTGTCCATGAACATGGTCCTAGTCTTCAGAAAGGATGTGCCTATGCACAAACCAAAGGGATCGAAATGAATAAAAGCAAACAATAAATTCAGTCACTCCAACAGGTGTCATATATAACAGTTTAACTGAAATTTTCACTAAACTGGATTATGCAGCCAATGAGGATTATGAAGACATGGCTACAACTGAATGAATCAATATGTTGAGGGATTATCAAGTACCAAAAATTAGCCAGAGAAGGTGGATGAAATATCTGAGAAGTTAGAGCACCTTTGAAACAAAGACCCAGGAGAATAGTAATGCTATCTTCTTATGAGGAGAAAAACCTTTTTGGACGTTAGTAAAGGAGCAAATAAGAGCATTTTAAATGGAACTAATTAAGAATTGTGTTACATGAATTGAACTAAAGAACACACTGATTTTTCACATACTTGATGTGGGCAAATGGAGGTATTTACAGAGTAGAAAAAGATACTATCGTTGAGATGGAACTATGTGCAAAAAAATGCAATTGTCCAATGACGGCCAAGTGTGGCTAACAGAGTTAGAGGTAGGAAGAAGGGGTGACACAGTAGACTCTGGTAAAGAGGTTTATTGATCACCTCTATCCAACCTGTATCCACTGGAAACCTAAAACTGTCCACTAAAAAGTTAGAATGTCAAACCGCCATCTAGTTGTTTAGTCAGTGGCCAAGTAATAGGTTGAGGAGACATCAATGAAAATGTACCAACATAGTACCAAAACTTCTGGTCAGTTTGGTCAGGTCCCTCAAATAGCTGGTACTTTTGTGAGTGCGGCTGGGGATCAAATTGCATTTTTTGTATGCTTTTGCTAAAATTTACCAGGTTGATTTCGTCAAATTGGCTGACCATGCAATCAATTTGATAACTGGATAATTTGGTGGCCTGTGTAGACACAACTTGCATTACTTGCTATTCTGACTGCATTGTTAGAGGAGGAGAAGACTGGAAGAAATTGTTAACATCAAAAAGTAGCTCCCTTATCCCAGTTCCTTATAAGATACCAAATATGCTATCACCAACAGGGACAAAATGGATAAAAATGACTCACAGTTAGTTCACAGGCAGCAAATGTAGAAGGTCAGATGAGTAATCTTAAAACTGAAAGGGGAGGGCAATGGAGGAGTACAGGAAAGGAAGACAGTAAACTTTTGATGCAATTCTTGGCACGATCTCTAAGTAATGTTTCTCCTCCTGTACCCTCCCTACTCCCTCCTGGCCTTGTTAGGTGACAGGCTGATCCATTAAACAGCATGGTGCCAGTAACTAATAATAGCTTTAATGCACTTCTTCTCCAGAGGGTATTTGCATTTTAAGAGGGGGTTCTGGGGGCCTAACATACAAGAACACATCTCTAATAGGGAGAATTTCTAGTACAATAGTTATCCTGAAGGGAAGGGAATTTGGGGACTCGTGAGGGGTAAATCTACTCAGTGCCCCTCAAATCATCCCATGTTGACAGATACCTACTCTGCATGAATATAAATTGAGTATGGGATAATGGAATCATAGGATCTACCATACTAGAATCAGCACTTTTAATGAAGGGTTAAAAATATCTAACCTAGCTATTCTCAACTCTGGATGCGTATTAGAATCACTTTTGGGCCTTTAAACAATAAGACGCCTGGGACCCACCTCCACAGATTCTGATTTTATTGGTCTGGAATGGAGCCTAGGCACTGGCATTTTCAAAAAACTCCCCATGAGATTTTAATGTGCAGAGAAATTTGAGAACCATCAACCTAATCCTATACTCTTAGGGCTGCAAGAGCCCTTATAAAGACCAATCTCTACCTCTTGACAATCTTGCCAAGTGATTACTACCTTTTGCTTGCACATCTCCAGGGAAAGGATTCCTCCAGGAAACTCTCCATCTCTGAACATGATTTCCTCATTAGCTACAGCCAAGACACTCTTCTAGGAAGCAGGAGAAACTGTGGATATGTCTTTGTTTTCTAAGGCCAATGACATACCCCAAACCTCAGTAACCAGGACTCAAATAAATTCAAAACTAATTCCACAAAAGAGCACAGTTACCAGAAAAAGAGACGGGAGAGAAAGAGAGAGAGAGAGAGAGAGAGAGCTTTAGCATCAGGAGGTCCAATAAAAAAGGTACTTTCATATCTGCCTATTCTAGCCCTGCAGCTGAAATGGTTATTTGTTCATCAAACATAACAAGCTCAAATGTCATGCATCTTAGCCAGGGCTAAAGGGCTTAGAAATGGGTAGTGGTTTAGAACAGTGTTTTACAACCATGACTCCGTGGGTGAACCATCTTTCTTTTCTTTTTTTTTTTGTGAGGAAGATCAGCCCTGAGCTAACATCCATGCCAATCCTCCCCATTATTTTTTGCTGAGGAAGACCGGCCCTGAGCTAACTTCTATTGCCAATCCTCCTCCTTTTTTCCCCTTTTTCTCTCCAAGGCCCCAGTAGATATTGTACGTCATAGTTGCACATCCTTCTAGTTGCTGTCTATGAGACGCTGTCTCAGCATGGCTGGACAAGCGGTGCGTCGCTGCGCGCCCGGGATCCAAACCCGGGCCGCCAGTAGTGGAGCGCACACACTTAACTGCTAAGCCACGGGGCCAGCCCCGAACCATCTTTTAAAATGCTTTGTGTTCATTCTTCTCCCTCTCCCTTTTTAGTGACAGCAGTTGGTGCTTAACTCCTGAAACCCTTACCCCATTTTCCCTTCTTATTAACTCTCATTTTTGGAGATTTTGATAGAAAATTTAAGTTGTTTACTTTTCTGTAGCCGTGTCTTCCATAGTGTGTTCTATAGGGCACTACTGCCATAAAATGTTCATAAGCATTTACTCAAACAAAAATTTCCATAGTCAAGTTGTTCTAAGAAATGCTGAATTTTAACAAAGTTAGAACTGATTTCTTTATTGATTGCAGGACTTTTCAGAGAGTTTATTATGCTAATATGCATTGTGAATCTCCAAGAGGAAATTGTAGCACTTCTCAACTTTGACTATGGAAATCTTTTAAAATAAAGCATCTCAGGACTAGTGCATGGCACAACATTCTTTAGGATGGACAAACTGGTCATCATTTTAATCTAGGTTGAGGAACACTAGTTTGGAAAGCATGGTCAGAAGTGATGGGAAACTTAGTCGTGAGAGGCCTTGTCTTTTTGCTTATGTTTTGTATCAAAACCTTTCCTATATTTGATTTTTCCCTCTACCTGGAAACCTTCTTCAGTCCCTGAAGCCGATACTGATCTCCAGATTCTCTTCTTTGAACTCCTACAGGCTCGCTGACTATGGTGCTCTAGACTTAAGTACTAGGAAAATGATTATATTTTTCTCTCTAATTCTTTCATTTTTTTCAAAAAGTAATAAGCTCTTTTAGGGCACAGTGGCATTCGCATTCTTCTTTCGTATGCTTCACTGTGACTAGCCCACTGCTGACTTTAACAGTTTTTTAATTAATTAAACAAATGTTTGATGAACATCTACTATATGCCAGGCTTGAAAGTTAGCTTTTTCTGAACAGTAAAATTTTATGTCATTGTAGCCCCCATAACCAAACTTCTCAATCCCTATTTCTCCACTCTACCAACCCCACCTCCTGACACCCACTTTTTTTTTTTTTTTACCAAGGATTTATATGATTTGAACTGTATAAAAGCACTATTTGACCACTTTGAACCACAAAAATGACAATTTCCATTTTCATGTGTTTTTTTAAAAAGTTACCATGCAAAGGTGTTCTGCCTCCTCAGCCCAGCCTCCTACCCTTCTCTTATGCCCATTGCTGGCTAGTGATTGCTGATGGTCCCGGTGATGACTTGAATCCTCTTGCCCTCAATCAACAAGTCGAGCTTCTATGGTGGTCACTGTTACAACTCTAAGGGCTCTCTGAACTGCAATTCCTTGAGTGCAATCCCTGGACTGTGTAGAGTTCTTATTGCACTCTTATTTGCCCTCACCAAGACTGCTAATATCCAGACAACCCCTCTCCAAGGACTTGTTGTCACACTATTGTGTTGATCTGCTTCCGTCCCAGATCCTGAGTTCCTGTGCTCAGTCCCCCTTTGTTCCCCAACTATTTGTTTATCTCTGTCTTGAATCCCCAACCCAGACCTATGTTTGTACACTCAGACTCTATGCTGCCCTCCTTCTTACATTTAGCCTTCTGGGCATTGATCTCTGAACTCTGACTCTACCTATACTGGGCTTCCAACTCATCTGGACCTCTCTGAGTATTACTCTCAGCCCACATACTGTAATTTGAAACTTTGCTTATGCTCTTTTTGTTTCTTCTGATTCCCTGGATACTGTTCCCAGCTTCATTTTTATGACTTTGGTGTATGAACCAAGTCTTCAATGGGCATCTAGTCAGACTATTAGCCACAGGCCCACCAAATCCAAATTGGCCCCTAGTCCTCCTTTGCTTGTCTTATTTTTCAATAAGCCTTGACCCAGGCATGGCAATCATTAGGCTTTTTAAAAAGCAAGGCAAGAATTTAATTTAACAACTTTATAAAGTTTTCCAACATCATATTATGTATAAGGATATTTAATGAAATATGAAAAATGTTATTGATATGATAAAAGACAAGATCCAAAACTTTGCATACAGTATCATTTCATTTTTAAAAAAAATGTATGTTTCATACACACACACACATGCTTGCATAGAAAGAATACTGAAAGACTATATATAAAAATGTTGACAGTTTGAATGATAGAGTTGTCAATGAATTTTTTCTTTGCTTTTTTCTCTATATTCCAGGTAATCCATAATGAGTATTTTGTATTTTTGTACTTGAAAAAATACATTATTTTTAAACAAAATTTTCTAATGAAACAGCTAATACTGTGGTTATCATCTTAATATTTGATCACTGTTGCCAAAGGCATACTCCTCTTATATGTAATCTCACAGAGTACTCCTTCTGTGGCCCAGCATGCATCAATGATGAGAGAAGGACATTCAGGAAGGGAAGGAAAAAGTGAGCAATGGACTCAAATGCCATTCTTCCTGCAAAGACAGAAAGGTCACACCATTGTGATGCCCTCTTTTTTAATGGAATGGGAATGACACAAAAATTATTGAAATTTGAGCCTCTCTTTGTGGCTCCTGTGAAGAGGTTTTGGGGTGAAAATACCCCTTTTTAGTATGAAACATAGATTAATATCTTCTCTGAAGCAGAAGAGACCATTTGGCAATCACAATCAAAGAGCAGACTTACTGAAAACTATTAATATGTACGAAATACTGAGGCATGTGGTGAGCAGGCCATGCAGAGAGAAACCATGTCTCTTAAACTCTAGTCAGGAGACACAAGACATAAACTCATATAAGTGGTCATATATAGAAATAGCCAGCTAGGAATAATGGCTATCAAGGAGCTTTGAGAGCATGAAAACCTGTATAAACTCAAAGGAGCTGCTACTAGTAGAGTTTTTAGTGCAGTGGTTCTCACAAACTTCAGTGGGCAACCTGCATTTGGGTGATTTTGATGCTTATTATCTATGGACCGCGCTCTGAGAAACCATGGTGTGGTGGTTAAAAGCCTGGGAGCTAGAGACAGAAAAGAAACCTGTTTGAATTCTGGCTCTGCCGTTTACTAATTATGTGACCATGGACAAGTTTCCTAAACACTCTGAGCCTGTTACTTCATCTTCCAATAGGGATAACAAGAACCTACCTCACAGGGTGGCCGTGAGGAGTAAGATAATTCATGAAAATCTTCTAGTACAGAGAAGCACTTGACAAATTTTAGCTACCACAACCACCACCACTACCACCACCATCATTAACGCGTACGGTAACTTAAAATGGTGGCAAAGATATTATATGCTATAGGAGTTGGAAGAGGTGAGAGATCACTTCTCCCTTCCAGAATGGTCAAGGAACTCTTCACCAGGAAGATGCAACTTGAACTGAGCCTTGAAAAGATAAGAAGGGTTTGGCCAGGTAGGGATAAGAGAAGATAGACAAAGAGAGGGTAGAATTCAAACTTCACCTACTCTCTAATTCTTCCAAGGTCCAGGCCTGGAGAAAAGCAGACCACATAGTCCTGATAGACCTAGATACAGTGAAGGAAAAACCCTGGGAAAATCTGTAGCTGAGGTGAGATGGGGAACAGAAACTCTGAGACCTTCTATTCTTTTGACGGGAAATTATCTCTGGGACCAATTAGACTATTTAGGCAGGACTGAAAGTAAAATCTGTGCTATATAACTGTGTGGCTATGAAATAAAAAGCCCATGAAATAAAAAGCCATAAAATCTGACCTCCATTGAGATGTTTCCAACATAATGGAGGGGTGGGGTCACAGGGCTTGTCTAACTCCTAGCTTTGCTGCTAACCAACTGTGGCACTTTTGGGCAGCTCCTTAACCAATCTTCTAACTATTTCTTCAAGTGCCAACTCAAGTGCTGGGTCTACAACTAAAGTGGACCTCTCTGAGTATTACTCAGCCCACATATTGTAATTTGGAACTTTGCTTATGCTCCTTCTATTTCTTCTGTAATATCTGTCATGACTTTATACTTTTGAGTTTATGGGCTTGGCATCCAAGACTCTTTTCTCCCCTAATTATTTCCCTATAATTAGGGTAATTTTGCAGCATACCCCTTGATTCATATGGTTTCATGAGCTAAATTATAAGCCATATATTTTATATGATATACAGATAGGAACCAGGAAATGTTTTGAGATCTTTACTTTTTCATCAAGGTATAACACTCTTGCATTCTAAATATAATCTTATGTAGCAGGGGTAAACAATCTACGCCCAGAGATGCTTTGGTAAGAATCTCACTAGCTGATTTTAAGCAGTTTTTTTTTTTTTTTAGTTTTTTTTTAATTGATGTTTTAATAGTTTTTAGCATTGTGAAATTTTGGGTTGTACATTTTTGTTTGTCCATCACCATATATATGACTCCCTTCACCCCTTGTGCCCACTCCCCACCCCCATTGCCCCTGGTAACCACAATACAGTTTTCTCTGTCCATGTGTTGGTTTATATTCCACATATGAGTGAGATCATACAGTGTTTGTCTTTCTCCTTCTGGCTTACTTCACTTAACGTAATACCCTCCAGGCCCATCCATGTTGTTGCAAATGGGACGATTTTGTCATTTTTTATGGCTGAGTAGTATTCCATTGTATATATATACCACATTTTCTTGATCCAATCGTCAGTTGAGGGACACTTGGTTTGCTTCCACTTCTTGGCTATGGTGAATAATGCTGCAATGAACATAGGGGTGCATAAGCCTCTTTGGATTGTTGATTTCAGGTTCGTTGGATAGATTCCCAGTAGTGGGATGGCTGGATCATAGGGCATCTCTATTTTTAATTCTTTGAGGAATCTCCATACCATTTTCCATAGAGGCTGCACCAGTTTGCATTCCCACCAGCTGTGTATGAGGGTTCCTGTTTCTCCACATCCTCTCCAACATTTGTTGTTTTTTGTCTTGGTGATTATAGCCATTCTAACGGGCGTGAAGTGATATCTTAGTGTTGTTTTGATTTGCATTTCCCTGATGATTAATGATGTTGAACATCTTTTCATGTGCCTACTGGCCATCTGTATATCTTCTTTGGAGAAGTGTGTGTTCATTTCCTCTGCCCATTTTTTGATCGGGTTGTTTGTTTTTTTGTTGTTCAGTTGTGTGAGTTCTTCATATATTATGGAGATCAACCCTTTGTCAGATATATGTTTTGCAAATATTGTCTCCCAGCTGGTGGGTTGTCTGTTCATCTTGATTCTGGTTTCGTTTGCCTTGTAGAAGCTCTTTAATCTGATAAAGTCCCACTTGTTTATTTTTTCTTTAGTTTCCCTAAAAGTCATCCGAAAAGATTCCTTTATGACCAATGTCAAATAGTGTGTTGCCTATATTTTCTTCTATGAGTTTTATAGTTTCAGGTGTCACCTTCAGGTCTTTGATCCATTTTGAGTTAATTTTTGTGAATGGCGATAGCGGATGGTCCACTTTCATTCTTTTGCATGTGGCTGTCCAGTTTTCCCAAGACCATTTATCGAAGAGACTTTCCTTTCTCCATTGTATGTTCTTAGCTCCTTTATTGAAAATTAGCTGTCCATATATGTGTGGTTTTATTTCTGGGATTTCAATTCCGTTCCATTGATCTGTGTGTCTGTTTTTGTACCAGTACCGTGCTGTTTTGATTACTATTGCTTTGTAGTATGTTTTGAAGTCAGGGATTGTGATGCCTCCTGCTTTGTTCTTTTTTCTTAGGATTGTTTTAGCTATTCGGAGTCTTTTGTTGCCCCATATAAATTTTAGTATTCTTTTTTCTATTTCCGTGAAGAATGTCATTGGGACTCTGATTGGGATTGCATTGAATCTGTAGACTGCTTTAGGTAATATAGACATTTTAACTATGTTTATTCTTCCAATCCACGTGCATGGGATATCTTTTAATTTCTTTATGTCATCATTGATTTCTTTCAATAATGTATTGTAGTTCTCATTGTACAGGTCGTTCACCTCCTTGGTAAGATTTATTCCTAGGTATTTTATTCTTTTTCATGCAATTGTAAATGGTATTTTCTTTTTGAGCTCTCTTTCTATTAGTTCATTATTAGCATACAGAAATGCAACCGATTTTTGTAGATTGATTTTTTACCCTGCAACGTTGCTGTAGTTGTTGATTATTTCTAATAGTTTTCCAATGGATTCTTTAGGGTATTCTATATGTAAAATCATGTCATCTGCAAATAGTGAGAGTTTCACTTCTTCGTTACCTATTTGGATTCCTTTTATTCCTTTTTCTTGCCTAATTGCTCTGGCCAAAACCTCCAGTACTATGTTGAACAGGAGTGGTGAGAGTGGGCAGCCCTGTCTCGTTACTGTTCTCAGAGGAATGGCTTTCAGTCTTTCCCTGTTGAGTATGATGTTGGCTGTGGGTTTGTCATAAATAGCCTTTATTATGTTGAGGTACTTTCCTTCTATTCCCATTTTATTGAGAGTTTTTATCATAAATGGATGTTGTATCTTGTCAAATGCCTTCTCTGCGTCTATTGAGATGACCATGTGGTTTTTATTCTTTGTTTTGTTGATGTGATGTATCACATTGATTGATTTGCGGATGTTGAACCATCCCTGCGTCCCTGGTATAAATCCCACTTGGTCACGGTGTATGATCTTTTTAATGTATTGCTGTATTCGGTTTGCCAATATTTTGTTGAGGATTTTTGCATCTATGTTCATCAGCGATATTGGCCTGTAATTTTCTTTCTTTGTATTGTCTTTGTCTGGCTTGGGTATCAGGGTGATGTTGGCCTCGTAGAATGATTTAGGAAGTGTTCCATCTTCCTCTATTTTTTGGAATAGTTTGAGAAGGATGGGTATTAAATCTTCTTTGAATGTTTGGTAAAATTCACCAGAGAAGCCATCAGGTCCTGGACTTTTATTTTTTGGGGTGTTTTTGATTACTATTTCAATCACTTTACTTGTGCTTGGTCTATTCAGATTCTCCATTTCTTCTTGGTTCAGTTTTGGGAGGTTGTATGAGTCTAAGAATTTATCCATTTCTTCTAGATTGTCTCATTTGTTGGCATATAATTTCTCATAGTATTCTCTTATAATCCTCTATATTTCCGTGGTATCCGTTGTAATGTCTCCTCTTTCATTTCTAATTTTATTTACTTGAGCCTTTTCTTTTTTTTTCTCAGTAAGCCTGGCTAAGGGTTTGTCGATTTTGTTTATCTTCTCAAAGAACCAACTCTTTGTTTCATTAATCCTGTCTACTGTTTTTTTGGTCTCAATTTCATTTATTTCTGCTCTGATTTTTATTATTTCTCACCTTCTGCTGACTTTGGGCTTTGTTTGTTCTTCTTTTTCTAGTTCTGTTAGGTGTAATTTAAGGTTGCTTATTTGGGCTTTTTCTTGTTTGTTAAGGTAGGCTTGTATTGCTATGAGTTTCCTTCTCAGGACCGCTTTGGCTGCATCCCATATGGTTTAGTATGGCATATTTTCATTTTCGTTTGTTTCCAGATAGTTTTTGATTTCTCCTTTAATTTCATCAATGATCCATTGGTTGTTCAGTAGCATGTTGTTTAATATCCACATTTTTGTCACTTTCCCAGGTTTTTTTTCATGGTTCATTTCCAGTTTCATAGCATTATGGTCTGAAAAGATGCTTGTTATGATTTCAATCTTCTTAAATTTATTGAGGCTTGCTTTGTTTCCCAACAGATGGTCTATTCTTGAGAATGTTCCATGCATGCTTGAGAAGAATGTGTAGTCAGCTTTTTTTGGATGGAGTGCTCTGTATATGTCTACTAGGTCCATCTCTTCCAGTTTTTCATTTAAGTCTACTATTTCTTTATTGACTTTTTGTCTGGATGATCTATCCATTGATGTAAGTGGGGTATTAAGGTCCCCTATTATTATTGTATTGTTGTTAATGTCTCCTTTTAGGTTTGTTAATAGTTGCTTTATGTACATTGGTGCTCCTATGTTGGGTGCATATATATTTAAAAGTGATATGTCTTCTTGGTGGAGTGTCCCTTTTATCATTATATATTTCCCTTATTTGTCTTTCTTCACCTGTTTTATCTTGAAGTCTACTTTGTCTGATATGAATATGGCAACACCTGCTTTCTTTTCTTTGCCATTAGCTTGGAGTATTGTCTTCCATCCTTTCACTCTGAGCCTGTGCTTGTCTTTAGAGCTGAGATGTGTTTCCTGGAGGCAGCATATTGATGGGTCTTGCTTTTTAATCCATCCTGCCACTCTGTATCTTTTGATTGGAGAGTTCAATCCATTTACATTTAGGGTAATTATTGATGTATGAGGGCTTAATGTTGCTGTTTTGTCACTTATTTTCTGGTTCTTTTGCGTTTCCTTTGTTTCTTGTCCCATTTGTTTCAGACTGCCAATTCAGTTTGGTTGTTCTGTCTTATGACTCTTCTAGTTTTCTCTTTGTTGATCATATGTGATTTTGTTTTGATTATTTGTTTAGTGGTTACCTTGAGGTTTGTGTAAAAAATCTTGTGTATGAGATAGTCCATTATCTATTGGCCTCCTATTTCCTTATACTGAGTCAATTCAATCACTTTCCTCTTCCCCTTCTAAGTCGTTCTTGTTATACCTTATTCTATCTTGTGTTGTGGCTGTGTGTTTACAGTGATGAGGTTAAATTTATTTTTGGTGAATTCCTTCCTTTGATCTTTGATTTTGGTATTTAAGTGGTTGCTAACCTATTGCAGAAAAAATCTACTATTTTTCTGAGTTTATCTACCTATTTTTCTCCTTGCTCCAAGCTTTGTATTCCCTTTCTCTTCTTTTTTTCAGGCCTGAGGGCCTTCTTGAGTATTTCTTGTAGTGGGCGTCTTGTGGCCATGGTCTCCCTTAGCTTTTGTTTATCTGGGAGATTTACTATTTCTCCATCATATTTGAAGGATATTTTTGCTGGATAGAGTATTCTTGGCTGAAATTTTTTGTCTTTCAGTATTTTGAATATATCATTCCAGTCTCTCCTAGCCTGTAAAGTTTCTGTTGAGAAATCCTCTGAGACCCTGATGGGAGTTCCTTTGTACGTTATTTTTTGTTTTTGTCTAGCTGCCCTTAATATTGTTTCTTTGTCATTGCCTCTGGCTAGCCTTACCACTAGGTGATGTGGAGTGGGCCTTTGCCTGTTGACATATTTAGGTGACCTGTTGGCTTCGCTTACTGGTATTTCCTGCTCCTTCCCCAGATTTGGGAAATTCTCAGCTATTATTTCCTTGAATAGGTTCTCTGTTCCTCTTTCCTTCTCTTCTCCCTCAGGAATACCTATAATTCCTATGTTACATTTCCTAATAGAGTCAGATATTTCTCGGAGACTTTCTTCATTTCTCTTTAGTCTTAGTTCTTTCTCCTCTTCCATCTGGAACATATCTGTATTCCTATCCTCTAAAATGCTAATTCTTTCCTCCATATTGTCAGCTCTGTTCTTTAAAGATTGTAGATTCTCCTTTATCTCCTCCATTGTGTTCTTCATCTCCATCAGCACTGATTGGTTTTTCTTTATGATTTCAATCTGTGTTGTGAAGAAACTCCTAATCTCATTGAATTGTTTGTCTGTGTTGTCTCGTATTTCGTTGAGTGTTTTTATGATAGCTATTTTGAAATCTCTGTTGTTTAGGTTATGGATTTCTGTGTCTTCAGTGTTGGTTTCTGGGTGCTTGTCATTTTCCTTCTGGTCTGGTGATTTCATGTATCTTTGCATTGTGGTTCCTGTATTGGCTTTGTTTTTCCTCATCTTGGAAATCTCTGGTTACAATTTCCACCGCCACCACTGTGTGGGGGTAAAGGGCTGTGTAATCTGAGCCCCCTGTGCTCTGCCCTGGCTGTTCACTGTGATCCACGGGTCGCGTGGTCTGGTCTGGTCGGCTGAGCTGCAGGGTCGTGCTCTCTCTTTTGCCCGCTGGGTCCCTGGTGTGGGGGGCTTCTCGTTCGCCCCTCGTTATCCACTCTCTGGGGTGCTCAGATGTTGGTGGTACCCGGTAGCAGTTCTGAGTCCTCTGTGTGGGAGTTTCCCACTGGCTGAGAGAACCCGAAGAGCTACGGTTTCCCCGCAGAGGGCCACCCCTCCCCCCTCTCTGGGAGCCGCACAGACCGGGATCGCTGATCTGATGGGGAGTGATAGGAGTTCTCCTTACCTCTCCCCACTTCCTCCGGTGGCCCAGCACATTCCACTCTCAGATGTGCGGCAGTGTGGATCTTTCCGATCTTGCTTTTCACTGTCTAGGATTCTGTTGTTGGTCTGTGACTGTTCCTTTTGTTGTATCTTATTGAGGGAAGAGTTTATGGGAAAGCTCACTCCACCGTGACACTGACGTCACCCCTTTAAGCAGTTTTTTTAAGTCCAGGGATTATGTTTTTATTAAAATGCTCCATTTCTGATTGAACATGGTCCCACAATTATTTTAGATGCTAGGATTTTGTTAGGTTGACTCCTGATTAATTCCTTTAGTTGGAGCTTCTCTTCCTCTCTCCTTGATGAGTATTATAATCACTGTACTTTGTTAAAATTAATTAAAGGGATAACTTTAGTTTGTGTTTTTAGTGTTCCAGATCAGTTAGGTGGTCCTTGCTATTCCTTTAATCTCCTTCTCTCTTTTTTTCCCACAAGACAAAAAGCAAAAATTAACAAAGAAACAAACAAATAAGCAGACAACCAAAAAGACACAGGGAAAGAACAGGCCACCACATAGCTCTATCTCTTTTGATAGTAACGTAAACCTACCATGACTGGATTGGTGCCATCAGAAAGTGGTACTTTTCCATTTTTCAGACAGGGACCCAGCATTTGAATGTACTGTGTTCCTAGAGACTGGGTCTTAAAGTAGGTCCCATATGGCCAAATCCTGTCTGCGCATGTGCCAAAGCTGGACTATATGTGCTGTTGCCTTTTTTCTATTTGATTATGAAGAGAAACTAAGGAACAAGTGGTTAAAGGCAATTAGAAGTGATATGAAGTAATGTTCTGAATAAATAGTATGGTGGAGATTTTGGGGATATAAGGAGAGATAAGAACTCCCTGTGTTATTTTTCAAAGCTACTATTAATAACAATAATAGCTAGTACATATGATGCTTATTACTGCCAGACACTTTTATAATACCTTTAAATATATTTACTTGTTTAATCCTCACAACAATCCTATTAGTAAGTACTATTATTATCCCCTCTTTAGAAATGAGGAGACTGAGGCATAAGGCAGCTGAGTGGGTTGCTCAAGGTAACAGCCGAGCAACACACAGGTAGCAAGCAACACTGAGATTAATTAAAGGGATTAGATTTGAACATAGGAAGTCTGGCTCCAGAGTCCATGCACGCAAATACTACACTATTTTTGTAAAAAGGAGTTACATTCAGTTTAACATTTGTATACAGTGAACTATAAAGGATGTATAATGGGTTCTGATATCAACTTGTTGTTTTCCGTCCCTAGAGAAGGAGTGTGATTGCATCTGCTCTGTGTGCCTGACATTATTCTAGCCTCTCTCTGACTCCATGAGGATGCCCTCTTTCTGCTTCAGGATTTGTTATCAAGTGGCCTAACCAGTTAAAGATGGAGCTTATAGCCTTTAGAAAGAAAGAACTCTACTTTTCCATTTTTTTTATTCAAGCAAAGAAAGTGATTGGCTAATCAAAGAGATGTTTGGTGTGTTGTGGAGTAGATGTCCAGGAAAGGGAAGGCAAGTGATTTTTTTAATTCATCAGTTAAAGGAAAAGAAGATAGTACCTTAGAGTTGAAACTAAAGTCATTTGGGCAACTGTGGAATTGTTCCATGCCTCTCTTTGGCCAGCAGTTTTATCTCCTAGACAAGGCAGCAGACCAAGGTATGCATAGTTTTGCTACCAGAAGCTTCCTTTCCAGAAGTCTACAGATGCTGAGGAGGTGGCACTGAGAGGGGAATTACTTGAGAAAGCAATGGCCCATAGTCTCTCAAGGGGATGCAATTGCATGGGGCAGGCAGCACAGCATTGTGGTGTGGAGCATACACTGGAGCCAGGCTGCTTGGGTTTGAACCCAGGCTCTATTACATACTGGCTGCATGATGGTGGGCTACTTGCATAGCCCCTCTTTGCCTCAAATTTCTCAACAGTAGAATGGTGGTGGCCACATAATAGCACCTAACCTACCTCATTGAGTTGCTACGAATATAAGTGGATTAACATTTGTAAAACTTTTATGTGCCTGTCACATAATTAGTGCCATGTGAGTGTTAGTTAAAATAGAAATAGGGCCCCATAAAGGTGGTTTCCATACCTGTTTATTACTCAATTTTTGCTCAGTACTTAGATTTGTCCTTATTCACTGATAAAAGTGAAAATCTTTGTCTCTCTTCAACATTGCAAACAAAGCTGTTTAGTGCTTTTAAGGAGGGAAATCTCCCCTTTCTCAGCATTTTCTTCCTGCAATGGTAAAAGATGACTTGACTACAATAGCATTTTATCCTGGTAACAGTTCTAGCTAGAAAACGACCTTTTTAAATTAAACTTCCAGTTACAAATCTAAACTTGTGTCAGAACAAAAGTGAGACAATAATAAGAAAGTACTTTTAAAATCAAGAGGGCCTGAGATTCTGGTGTGAAAGCCTCCTTGAGGTTGTCTCTGGGGAGGCCAGTTTTCAAGGGTGTCTTGTCCAGAACTACAAATGTGAGCACTTAAATGATAATAATAATAACAACAACAATAATTACATGAATAATTAACATTTACTGAGTCCTCACAATGTGCCAGGAGCCGTGCTAATGCTTCTCATGCATTATTTCATGTAAATGCTGCTTAGTGCTGCTGCTTCTGCTGTTGAGTCTCTGGGAACTGGTCTGTTCCTTTTCTTCAGCTAGGAGGAAACAACTAAGACTTCACAAGAGGAAATCAAGCTGGGTTTTATTTTTCTGACAATGGAGAAAAATATTCACTTCCCCCTTCTCTGCTTCTAAGTTGTTTTAACAATGCTTTGAATTATTATTAATTCCTTATGTAACCTTGGTAGAGCAGGCATTTATAATGACAACAAGCTCATTTTAATGATACAAAAAAAGCATCCTCTTCAAAGAAAATGAAGGGAGGCTCAAAGCAGGGAGAGAACAAAAGGGAAGGAGTGGTAAGGAAGGGAAGACAACTCTGTACCCAAATGATTAAAAGCACAGGCTAGAAAATAACATTACCAATATCTAGGACATCTATACTTTCTCTCTCTCTGTCTCTCTCTCTTGCTCACTCGCTCGCTCACTCCTTCTGATTTTGAGTTAGGAAAAAAGAGAAAAAGAGAAAGTGTTTGGCTAAGCTCTGAAGTCAAAGAAAAAGACTAGAACTTTTCTTTCATGCCAATCAAAGTCACCCTTTTAAGGTCCTTGTTACTTCTCCAAGAATTGAGCTTCTGGGGAATCCTATATACACCATATCTTCTCGTTACTTCCGAACAATCTCTTACTGACCCCTTGGGCCATTTTAGAAAATCATTTAAGAGGGATAGTGGGCAAGATACGGCCAGGACTCTGTTATGTTTAGTATTCTCTGTACTAGGGTGGGATCATCCTAAGGACTGATTGAGTACTTGTCTGGCAGCCTGGAAGATGACCTTGACTTAATTGGAGAACCTGAATTCCACAGAAGGTGCCTGCCTGCTTTGACTGTGTGATTCCATCCTGCCAGGCATCTCTGGGTCTTGTTTTCTCTCCAGGAGCTTTTTGGCCTGCTTATTCCATACAGCTGGAGAACAGACCAGGAACAGAATAATACCACGTTTTAGGGCATTCATTTTCAGACTGTTTAAATTTACTGCATGTAGGACAATGAGAATCATCTGTTCTCCCTTACATTTCAGACATAATCCCCTAAGCCATTTAAAACTAGCTGGGAAGGTGCCCATAAAATGAGAACTGGATCTAGATGTTGATGTTACCACAGTAGCTTTCTGAATACACAGGAGTTCATTTATTGATATTCATAGTGCTCATTGATGTGTACACAGAGAGTAATTGAGATGATAATTTAAACACTGTTATAAACACTTGTGGGGGAGATCTTCCTTAGCTTCATGCACAAGGAAGCCAGTCCACAGATATTAGGCTTCAAATTGAGAGTCAAGGAATTGAGACCTAGCAAGCGGTCTTCTTTATGTTCAAAATTCATGCTACAGACCAACCCGCAGTTTTCTGCTTTCAGCTATATTTCCTCTAGTCCAGGTAGGTTTGTAATGAACTTTCCTTATCCTTTGACATATTGCTAGGACTTGTGGGTGAAAGGGCCAGTTGGTTGTAAAGAATAGAAGCTCACTCAGGCCAGTTTAAATCACAAAGGAAAGTTGTGTTAGAATAAAGGTGGAGTGTGGCTCTGGAAAGAATGAAGTGAAGGAAACACCATGTTGCGCGTGGAAAATCATCAGGCAGCTGTATCTTCCTTTTTTTTTCTTTGTGGTACGTGGTCTCTTCTTTGTGTATATGTGCTCTATTCTACTGTTTTCTCTTTACAGATTAACTTTCTCTATTTATTCATGGTTTCTATGCTTTCTCATAACTATGGCTTATAAGTGACTTTGTCCTGCGATGGCGTGAACTCTGGCCCAACTCGAGATGACCTTATAGCTAATTCATTCAGTCACTGTGTCCAAATGATTGTCTCAGGGTAGCTTATGGATTGGAAACTCCTGGGTCAGTTGTTCACCCCAATTCAAAACATGACCACTGTATTTTCATCAGGGACTAAGACTATGTGGGCAATTTCAAAGAAGGAGGCTTTGACTAGGTGACAGCTCACATCTATTATATGTGCCATCTGTGGATGTGAGAGAAATAAAAGTCTGCATTAGTCAGGGCTCTTTTGGTAACAGAAAACACAGTTCAAACTATTTTAATCAAGAAAGCGGAATATATTAGGTTACGTATCTGAAAGTTTCTGGAGTAAGGCTGACTGGAACAGGCAATTCAAATGATGTGTTTAGAAATCTCTATCATCTCTCGGCTCTGCTTACCTTTGTGCTGGAAGCTATTCCCAACAAAGTGATAAAGAAGACCTTCAGCATTTCTAAACTTACATTCTACTAGTGTAACAACCTCAGAAAAAAAAAAAAGAACAAGCTCCTCATCTCTAATAATTTCCACAAGTCCCCAGGATTTTTTCTGGTTCAGCTGGTTTGGATATCTGCTCACTCCCAAGCCAATCACTGTGGCCAGGAGGATATTGTCTATTTATTGGCCAATCCTAGGTTATGTGCCCATTTCTGGACCTGGGAGTAGTGATTAAGCCAAAAGGAAGAGGTGGTCTCTTTAACCAGAAAGAGAATGTTGGGCAAATAAAAATAACTGATGCCCTCCTCACTGGCATGTATAGGATTAAAACAATGCCCTTAACCTCATCTGTACTCTGCTCAAATCAATAGCCGTGGAGCTTCAAGGGCAGCATGTAGGTTAAAACATCAAGCATACTGGCAACTTTCCTGGTAAACCCTCTATATATGCAAGGAGCTTATATGTCACTGTACAAACAACATTGAGGGTTGTATGTCTATATACAAACAACACCGATATAATCAGAGAGTGGTGTTTGGCTACTAACTCTGTGGGGTAATCATCCTCCCTCTGGACCTCAGTTTACCCATGTGCAAGTTAAAGTGGTTGTACTAGACAAGCTTGCTAAGGACCTTTCAAACATTGACATACAACCTAACTTCAGGTGCTCAAACAGCAACCACCAGTAAGACTCTAAAACAAACATTTAAACATGAACTGATCCTCATGTCCAGGGCCCCAAAATAATAGAAAATAATTAGATCTTTAGTTATACTATCAATACCATTCATATGCTTTGAGCATGGGCCTTGTGCTTTCAGTTTTTCTTTATAGTTATAGGAATGGGCTTCTACTGAGTCATCCAAACTCACTTTCAACCAATTCTAGGATGCATCTGTAAAACAGCTAATCACACTTATGTGGCAGATATAACATGGTCAAAACCAACTGGCCCATTTTGAAGAAAGAAACCAAGATAAAACTAATTTAATCATTGGAACTCTTTATATTTTACATGACTGAAAACCCAACTCAAAGTAATTTATATAATAAAGGGAATATGTAGAGGGGACTCATATAACTTAAAATTCCAGAGGTAAACAAAGCTTGATCCAACAGCTCAAACAATGTTACTGACAACCTAGTCTCTCGACATCTTTCTACTTTGACTTCTGCATTACTGGATTCATCCTCATATTCCATTTGGTAGCTACTTAGCAGCTCTAACCTCTCCCACCTCATAGTAGCAAAATGGCTGCTGCAATTCCAGACCTCTCACTCTCCCTACAGTATATAGGGGGAAGGCAAAATTATTTCCAGTAGTTTCTGCATGTCTCCTATTCATTCTCCATGATTGGCATGAATTAAGTCAAGTGCTCATCCTAAAAGTAATCACTTTGACCAGGAGGATGAGATTTGCTGATTCATTTAGACCAATCAGTGCCCATCTCTGGATTTAGGGGGTAGAGTCAACCCTATCCAAACCACACTGATTGAAAGTCAAGGAAGAGTGAATTCCTCAAAGGGCAATCAGTGCATCATTGCTGGAAGAATGGAGTATGGCTGCTGGAGAGGCAAACAAAAGAATGTCTATTTTTAGCTAATGAAAATAGTAGGTCTACAATATATCAAACCTACAGAACTGTACCTTTTAGTTAAATGTAAGAAATGCCTTATTTTTCTATGAAGATGATTAGATTCTGTAACCAGTTAATTAATAAACAATAAGCAAGACTTGAAGAGTTCCGAACAGTAAATAGCTTTATTCTTTTACTCTTCACTGTCTTAAATTATGCTATTGAGAGTCTCCCTTTCTTGCCCCACAACGACCCCTGGGAAGACTCTACAGCTTTTTAGGTACTTTCAGTTACAAAGATAGCTTCATTTTGAACATTAAGACTTTTTTAGTTAATAAAAAATTTAGCCAATGTAAAGTAAAACTTCAGTTTCCTATGTTCTCCTTTTCCCTAGCTCAAGGATATGCAGTTAGGAAAGGGCGCTGATCTCTTTCTCTATTCCTAATGGCTCTTACGCTCCTGTTCTTTCAGCCCCCTATTGATTGGGACTGAAGAAAAATAAGCAAGATTTTTTTTTAATTAATTGGTGCTTCTGACGGTTCTCCCTTGGCTAACACTGGTCATTGTGAGAAGCATTGACATTCAGGCTTTTTAATGAAGCATGTTTTGGGGTTCTCTGAAGCTACTTTCATAGATGCCAAAACACTGCTGTTTCCTGATGCAGGCAATATGTGCTCCGCCTAAACTAATGCACACTTTGAGAGCTACAATTTTTCAAATGGGATCAGTAATTTACTAAATCATAGCGAAGTTCTTGTGGAAATATGGAGAGGCCTAGAGGCTCTTATATACACTTAATGCAGAATAATCATAATAATAGCAATTGTGAGAAAGAAATATTTGTTATATAAACATCCTGTTTTAGCCCTTTTTACACAAGAGTTATATACATTAAGCCTCTTCTCTCTGAGCCTCACTGTCTAAACCTCATTTGGACTTTCATATTTTCCACCCGTTACTCACTGCTCATCCTTTTGCAGGTACAGTTCTACTATTGATCCTCTTTATCCTTCGACCTCTTCCAATATCAACTCCACCCAACCCCCTCCAGATCCTTTTTAATTAATTTTTGGATTGTTAACACAAGAATGTTCTTCAGTTCCAGACCCAGTCTTCTTTCTCTGTCTCAGGTCTCGAGTGCTAAATTCCACTTATGGACCCAGTATCAAGACCGAAATCCATAGTATAAGGACTTACACAAAGGGTATGTTCTTTAGGATTTAAAGTGTAAGGTAATTGAACATAAAGAAGAAACTTTAGAAACCCTAAAGCAATGTAGACTCCAGTCAACTATTGCTTTTGTAGCTTACCAAAGGACCTAGATTAGAATAGCGCTAAGAGGAATTCTTGCAGAGCATAAAATAGCAATTTTAAGTTTTTACTTTGCCTCTTGTTTATATTCATTTGACAGATTTTTGCACTTTTTGTTCTCCTTCTTCCATACTCATACTATATTACTATAAATGTCTGCCTTCCGTTCTTTGATTCCCTTTCCTAAACTCATTTCAACATTTGTCTTTGGCCTTTTGTTCACAAGAATATTATTGTAAGTGAGTTCCCTCATTCCATTCCTCTCTTGGTAATTTTGTGGCATTTTTCCTACTCCATGCTTATAAGAAAATTGAGAAGAAGCATTTCATTAAACCTGATAGGCACAATGAGTCATTTAAGATAGTTACGAAACCCAATTCATAGTAGTATGTCTTATACCAATGTCCCTGGAGTTATTTATGGCCTAGGGAGGCAGAGTACTCTCTGTGTTCCAGAGGAGAAACAAAGAAAAAAAGAAAGGAAGAAAACTTTTAGTTGTTCTAAATCAAATTAACTTTGAATTAGCCAGCAGATAACAAAAGGAGAAAATATTTGCAACACTTAAACAAATACACACATATAATCTCACCCAAAATCTCACTCCAAAATTTGCCTGAGAGATTATTTTCTCAACTGCATAGCTGTCTCTTTCTCTAGGGACAAAATTCTTCACCAGATAAGTTGCTATTCCAATTGGAAAAAAGAACATGTAGTATATGCTAGCACATGTGTGCACACACACACACAATTAGCAACTATTTTAGTTTATAGCTTTAGAAGATCAACTGACAGTCTCCCTGCTCCTATTCTTGTCCCTAGGGTCTCTGTTTTTAGCCATTCCCTGCTTCTTTCTCTCTCACTGCCCCTCCCCGATCTTACCCATGGTGATAGATAACTTGAGCAGTTTACTTGTTCGTTTCAATCTCCAAAAAGTTCAAAACATAACATTATAATTTGCTTTTCATTCTTTTCCTTTTAAGACTGAGTGTTCTGGGCTGCATTATGATTCTGATTGGGTAGCTCCCTCTTCAGAGGCAGCTCCAAGAGTTTTTTATAAGCAATCTCACAGTGCCTTCTGCTACTTCTTTACCCTACCCTATAATCAAACCTTTACACTCCACTTTCTCCATCCAGGAGAGAGGTTCCTCTGCTAAGTCTGGGCAGTCTTGTGGAATATCTTCCATGAAAGAGTTCTGGCCTCGTGAATGTGCTTAAGACTCCTGTTAAGTCCCTGATCTCTCTCTCTCTTCTCTCTTTTTCTCCTTTAATTATATTCTAATTTTGGTTAAATGAAATTTCTAGTATCAAGAAGCTCTATCCTTAATTCTGTTGAATTGACACTTCTTCATGGCAACACTCCAATTGAAGAACCAGCCTTTTTGCTGAACCAGTTACTCCAAGGAGGCTAAATTCTCTTTCTTTCTCTATTTCCCAACTTTGACAGACACCTTCTACCAATAATGTATGCCACTTCCAAATAACTATAGACTCCTTTTTTATCCTTTTTATCTACTATCAAAGATCCAGAGAATATTTTCAAGACACATACATATTTAGATCCCCTTTGTGCAAATTTTCCTCTCCGAAATTACTCAGATATGACCTGAAACTAGAGTTATAATATCTTAGCTAGTACTTCTGTAATGTCCCCACCAAAGACTTGGATCTTGCAGTGCACAAGCATTTGGATTTCTTCATTCACTCAACAGTTGGATAGTGAGCTCTTGCTACTCTTCTGGGTGCTGGTGATAGAGCAGTGAACAAGAAAGACATGGTTCCTACCATCATGGAGCTTTCATTTAGTGGTGAAGACACACAATAAACAAGTGAACAGAGTAACAAGATCATTTGCAGTAGTGATAAGCACTATCAAGAAAATACGAGAGGATAACATGCAAGAGACTGGGCAGAAGTAGAGGGCCACTTTACAGTGAATAGTTAGGGAAGGTCTCTTTGAATACAAAAATTGAGTCAAGACCTGAAAGATGAGAAGAAACAAGCCATGTGAAGATCTAGAGAAAGACTGTTTTGAGACAGAGAGAACAGCCCCAGCAAGGACTAGGTCTGGGGTGTTTGATAAACAGAAAGAAGGTCAATGTGGCCGGAGCAGAATGAGCAAAGGGGAGAGTGGTAAAAAATGAGATCACAGAGATGGACAGGGCTAGCTTCTGATAAGGAAAGTTTTGAATAATCTTCATTATAATACACATATCTTAAGTGTCTGTGCCTACTAGGGTTACTTTTACAGTGCTCTCCCCAATAGGCTTTCGCAGCCCCTTACCCACATCTAGGGTAACCCATCTTGGTTTTCTTGGCACTATCCTGGTTTTAGCACTGAAAGTCCATGTCCCAGGAAACCATTTAGTCTCAGGCAAACCAGTATGTTTAGTCCTTCTATCACATTTCGGATCCCTAGTCTCTAACATGCAGAAATACTATCCAAAGTCCTGAGCTGTATCTCTCCCAAGGTTGCATGGCAAAAGCACAAAATGTACTCTGCAACCCACCTTACCTCCCTTCTTTTATCTCAAACCTCAGTTATTCTTTTTCTCTTTCCAAGGAGGAGGCAAAGTTATCTGCTCAGGAAAGGGTAGAGGTGGGAGAGAAGTGAGTTTGAAACTTAAGGAGAGATCAGCTCTGAAACAGACTTTGTGATGGGAACACTTAGAAGTCAATGAAAACAATGAAAGATTTTCAGATTGGCAGAAAAGGCCTAGTTGATGCCAGACAGCATGACTTGGAAATGCACCAGCTCTACAACGTTCTTTATGCAAGGAAACCAAGAGATACATCATCATTTCTTCCTATTAAACGCTTGGAGGGTCTCCAGGGGAAGGTGTTATCTGCATTGAAATTAGTCCCAAGAGGACAACTGCTTTTAAATCAAGGGCAAGAGGGAAATGCATTGAGAAATGGTGGGGTCACCTATGAAATAAACTCCCTGCTCATTGTGGTGTCATCTCCAGGAGTCCACAACAGTTTGCCAATTGACCATAGATGCAGGGAGCCCTATACTCACACTTATGCTAGAGCAGGACCAATCAGTAGCAAGCTTCTGATATTTGCATCCTAAGTGTAACCATTCAGAAGATAAGCAAGGGACAGATGTTGAATCACAGTTTCACTGCAAAAATAGACACCTGCTCCCTGTTCAATTGCACTTTGTGAAATGCCCTTTAATTTCAGATGCTCCTGTTTTTGCTGATATATTTTTTTAAATAAAAGCTCATTATCTGAAGCACCATTAACCTTCAGCACCATTGACATAAATATGATGCAATCTCCATATTAAATAAAAACTGTTCAGCAGTTCGAGGATTGACCCGTAAGTAGGACATTCAGCAGGTGAGCACAGTGAGATACACAGCTAGGTAGGGAGCCAGAGACACTGATGGGGAATATTTTTCAGGGAGATGAGTGAAGAGGGAGGGGAAGCAAAATCATTTCTGATTAGTAAGGGGCTTTGCTTTAGTTAACCATTATAGAAGCATAGATATTTGTCATTTTAGAAGCACTACTGTCAACTCCCTCAGTACCATGGACATTGAAGGCAGGCACACAGTAGCACTCAGAAGAACATGCATAATAGAAATCTACTTTATCCAATAGTTGCAAAGTTAATTTTAGCAGAGATTCTAAGTTCCTCCCCAAAAAGTAAATGTGATTAACTTGGATTTTCTCTTCCATGGTTTCCCCAGCCAAAGACTAATCACAGTGAGACCATGTAGGCCATTGCTTAGGTCATTGTGTGATTTGGAGGGCCCCACTCCCCAACACACTCACCACTCCCCATCAGCAATCATTCACAAACATGAAGCCTGACTGAAATTCCAATATCACAGATTTATTTATCTGGCTTAAGGCACTGGGGCTTCAGTAATTGACTATTTCTATATAATCATTTGGGAAGTCCTAAGACTTAAAGCGATTGTTGGGTTGGACATCAGCATCTTAACATGACTTTTATAACTTAGAACTGCATTTCGGTATAATATCTCACTGGGATCTGAGGAAAGAAGATGGATCTTTTCTGATGAAGGGGGATGGTGGTGGGAGTACAAAGATCAGTCCCAGAGCATGTATCATTGCTGGGGAGGACAGGAGGAATGACAGAGGCATCTCTGAGCAGCTATAGGACCAGAGGTTGGGAAGCAGTAGAGAGCAGAAAGTGATATAAAAAGAGAAGTAAGAGCAACAAGAAATATAAATAATAAAATGGCCAGCAGATGGGAAAAAGAGAATGAACTAGGTTAAACAAAGTCTGGATTATTTACTGGTATGGACTAGTATCCTACTGCCATGAATGCTTGATATGACACATTTTCTGAGGTCAAATTATTATGGATATTAATTCAATGCAAAAAATATTTGCTGCATACTTACTGTATGGCACATACTGTGCTAGGCATGGGTATACAGCAGTGACAGAGCCCCTCATGGAGCTTACAATCTGGTAAAGGTTACCTGTAATTGCAATCAGTGTATAGGATACAAGATGGTGGGTAGGTCACTGTATAAGGGAGCATGGAGGAGGTGCATAATCCACGGTTGGGTAGGGTCAGGGAATGCTCCTCAGAGGAAAATACTTTTAAACTGATGCTTGAAGGATCAATAGAAGTATGCCAAGGGGACGTGGTGGGAGTGGGAAGAGAGTTCCAGGCAGAAGAAACAGCATACACAAAAGTCCAGAGGCAAAAGAAAGGTTGGCACTTTCAAGGACCTGAAAAGAAATGTAGTCTGATTGTAAACACAGTGCAAGACAGAGAGAGGTGAGAGATAGTTTGGAGAAAAAGGCTGGGGCCAGGTCTTGAAAAAGCCATGTTAATTTATTTTTATCATTTATCTTAAGAGCTTTAGGAAGTCAGTCATTTCATATCAGCCTTTCCAGGCCAATGTACTGGGGTCAGATACTTCCAACTTATTTCTGCCAGTTGTTATTTCTCTGGCTAGGAGACACTCAGTTATGTAGGGGTTTAGCCATCATAGATTAAGGCCTTCAAACCATCAGTGTGAAATACTTTTTGGTACCTGTTCAAGTTACTTAATAGGAGAGGTTTGTAGACTCCCTGGGAAGGTCACCTGATTCAAGGTAGAAAGAGTTACCCATGGAGTTTAATGTTGGTATCAGAGATCTGTCTGACTCACAAATAGGAAAATTTGGCCTCTAATGTCCCTTCTGACTTGAATGCCCACGATTTTTGGCCCAGATCTTCTGACCTTCACCTCTATGCTCTTTCTGTAACCCCATGCCACCTCCCTAAATGTAAGGAAATTAGGAAGGTACAAACTACAACCACATAGGCAATAGGCCCAGCTTCATCCAACTTGGGAAAAAGTCTGACTCTGTCCTCTCATTCATGGCTATCTCTGAACCCAAGTTAAGGTCCTTCTTTCATGCTTATTCAGGCTGGATCCCTCTTCTGATCCTAGGCTACACTGCTGGCTAAGCTTCCCTGGTTGTTCAGGAAGCTTCTGTCTCCTCTGGTGCAGAGCACCTACTGAGTTAAAGATCCTCCTTCTTTCCTTCACTTCTGATGCCCTCCTGGAAACACACATTTTGCTTTGAGCTGTGGCTTACTGTAACCCACAGGCATTTTCAACTTCCCGAAGGAGCCAGAGAGGCTTCTCTCATTTGGTCATTAAATAATATCAATAAGTTATGACAGCTGAGGCAGTGTAATTGGATAGAAAGCGAATGAGCATCAGCAGACCTGAGTTTTAGTTCAGCTCTGCTCTGCTCTGGCTTTGGGATCTTGAGTAAGTCACCTATTTTTGCTGTGTCTTGGTTCCCTCTTGAAAAGGGGGAAATAATGGATGTGACAGTACTCTGAAAAGTAGAAAGTTCAGAAAAGGTAAGGTAATAATTAGTATAATCATCATCATCACTATCTTCATCATCCTATACCTACCGGACATATGTTACACAGATCTCACACTCAGGTACATGCATTGGCAGATGACTTCTCATGAGCTCTGAACACACCACAGCCCCGTTGCTATCCAGCAGCTGCCTCTGAGGAAAGATGAGGTTTTGATCCTGGAGTTTATGGCAGGATGTGCATTCATGTAATTAAGCTTCTTAATCCAGACAACTGTTCTGCTCTCTGGAGTTAAGTATCTGTTTATTCAGTGGTTTATTTCATCAATATGCTAGGCTGCCTTCCCAGGCTGTCTGACACACATTCTTCATGCACCCCTGCCTGCCAAATTCTTCTTTTGAAGGCAGCCCTCCCCCCCCTTTTTTTTTTGTATCCACACTCCATAAACTTGTGCAAACTTCAAATCTCTTGCATTTGCAGCATCCACAAATAATCCCTATAGTTTTTTTCTGTGTGTACTTGATAGGGACAGAATAACAATGAGAAATCTTTCTTCCTTGGTTGAGGACCCAAAGTATCAAATGACAAGGCTAGAGGTCTGGTCTGAGGCAGCTTTGGCCAGCCCTGAAATGGAATCCTGAGGCCCATTCTGACTCCGACAAGCAGGGTATGGGTTCCCAGCTATAGGGGTAATGGAGATGATTAGACAGTTGCCTTTCAGGAAACTTGTCCTACCTTGAGCACAGCTGAGAAGCAAGGAAGCTGTACAAATGACTGCTAATGGTCAAAATAGCTCCTACATGCCCTAATGCTCATATCCTTCACATAGGAAAAAAACCCTCCATCCTCACCCTATGTCAATATAGTTTTATTCTATATATAGTTCTAGTATAATTGGCTATTTTTCTTCCTTGTCTATAGCAGATTAGCAACAGCAAAAAAAAAAAAAAAAAAGGGACTAGAGCATAGGGACTCCTCTATTCCTATTGCTAGGTTATTAGTGTCAGTCATACTGATAGCTTCAAGGAACGACACACAAGTGGAAACTGATAACTGAAAAGACCCAAGAATGGAGACCTTCAGCTGTTTGGGACCTTTGAGTGTCAAAGCAAATAATAATACTTGTCCTCCGAGTCCCTAAAGGCATCGTTACATGAAAACACCATACTATGCTTAATGATGGCACTAAGTCATCAGGAAGAAAAAAACTAAATTATATTAGACATCTCTTTAAGTAAGCATAGACTTCTATTTGTGTGTAATTTTAATGGAAGGCAGAATGTTGTAATAAACACTGAACACTGAAACCCAAAAATTTTGTTTCATTCATGAAATATGAATTGAGCACTCTGCTATGTGCCAGGCACTGGAAATAGAATGGTGAACAAGACAGCCCATGCCGCCTTGGAGATCACATTCTAGTGGGAGAAACTGACAAAGGAACAGGCCATTGAAATGCAGGGTGAAAAGGAGATTAACAGGGAGCTAAGAGATCACACAGGAGGGGCACTTAACCTGGACATGAGCATTCAGGGAAGACTTACTGGAGGATATGATGTCTAAGTTAATAAGTTAGCCAGGCAAAAATAAGTGGAGATGAATAGTTCTATGCAGAGGGAACATCATGTATGATAGACTGAAAATGAAAAAGAATATGGCAAATTTGTGGAAATATAAGTAGTTCAGTGGGAAGGGAATGACGTGTAAGTGCCAGATAACAGGTTAAGATGTTTGACGTTTTTCATGAAGACAATGGGAAGCCACTGAAGAGTTTTAAGTTACTGAGTAACATGAATCAACTTTTAAAATTTAAAATGTTTACTCTGTCTACAGTGTAGATAATAGATCAGAGGGAGCAAGACTAGAGACAGAGAATATAGTTGTATGGCTGTTTTAGTGGCCTACGTGAAAGAAAATGAAAGCCTGGTCTAAGACAGTGGCTAGGGCTGGCCCCGTGGCTTAGTGGTTAAGTGCGTGTGCTCTGCTACTGGCGACCCGGGTTCGGATCCTGGGCACGCACCGACACACCGCTTCTCCGGCCATGCTGAGGCTGCGTCCCACATACAGCAACTAGAAGGATGTGCAACTATGACATACAACTATCTACTGGGGCCTTGGGGAGAAAAAGGAGGAGGATTGGCAATAGATGTTAGCTCAGAGCCGGTCTTCTTCAGCAAAAAGAGGAGGATTACCATGGATGTTAGCTCAGGTCTGATCTTCCTCACAAAAATAAAATAAAATAAAAGACCATGGCTATATCAATGGAGAGAAGATGGATTTGAAAGATATTTAGAAATGGTGTTAATAGGACATTGTGACTGTTTTGTGAGAGAGATTGAGGAGTCAAGGATAATGTCCAATTTTCTAGCATGGGCAACGGGGTAGATGGTGGCACTGCCACTTCCTTTACTAGTCCTTATTTAGCCACATGCTAACTTTGAAATCAAATTCAATTTCCTCATTTGTAAAATGAGAAATTTGAACTAGATCACTGATTCTCAATAGAAGAGATTTTGTCCCTCACCCAGGGTACATTTGGCAATGTCTGGGGACATTTTGGTTGTCACATCCTAGGGGAAGAAGTGTTATGGGCATTTAGTAGGTAGAGACTACAGATGCTGCTAAAGATCCTACAATGTACAGGAGAGCCCTTTCCCTCAACAAAGAATTATTTGGCCCAAAGTGTCAATAATGCCAATGTTGTGAAACCCTGGGCTAGATAATATAAAGGATTTTGACTAGATAAACTCTGAGGTCTCTTCAAAGCTTATGAGTTCACAAGCTAGAGTGCTTATGTACATTTTGACACTTTAGGGGATCAGCTTTAGTGACCTGGAAGACTCTGTGGACCAGCTGGATAAATGAGTCGTTACTAGAATTATATGACTGATAATAACCAGATGTTGGCATATGTGATCTCAATAATCTAAGCCAATTTTCAACAGTAATGGGACGAATCATGTGCTGCAAGTATTTGGAGTATATGTGCATGTGGCACTTAGAGTGTATCTGTAAACTTATTCTGATCTTCCACAGGCCTAGAGTGCCTCTTGCCCACGTTCTTTTTGCCCAACACGCAATGTGTCCATTTGCGAACTAGTCAAAGGAACAGGAAAGAAATGATGGGGCTGTGGCAGCTCCTGCCTGAGCTGTATATCTCCTGGAATTTTCCTTGGCACCAAAAGCTCTGTTAGTGCAGCTTTAGGCCCCAGGTATGGGACCGTAGGCAGAGCCCCACCCCAGGCCAAGATATTTTATAGGCTTTTGCCTCTAAGCTGTAGTTTAAATTGTGATAGCACGTGCTGCTCTCCCATTCTGTATTGAGACAACCTTCCTGAAGGCGTGTCTCCCACTCTTAGGCCTGGACTATTCAGGGGCTTCTTGATAAAAAGGGAATAAAACTTAGGCCATCTATATAAGGCAGTGGAGCTCCAACTCACAGTCTTCTGCTGCCATTCTAGGCAACGGGCTCTTTACCTCAGGCCTTCACAGCACATAATAAGCATTCAATAAATAAATGCTTATTGAATGAATGAATGAGTTCCCTTCATTTTGGGTGGCAAAAGGAACCCCTGAGTTCCTTGGAAGGGAAAAAAGAGAAAGAGAAGTCTACTTTTTATTAGTAGATATATACTGAGTGCCCACTTGTTATGAGAGGTTTGGGGATTCGATCGGAGATGTAAAAGACACTTTCCACTCGAAACAAATGGACTGAAGGTATATTTTATTATATAGAGGATAGTAAAGGCGATAGTCCGCAAACAGATCTGAATAGGTCAAATAATAAGAGGGAAAAACACCAGCTCGACTGGAAAGGGAAAACATCCACATCGGCTGAGATAGCAGCAGATTTGAATAGGTCATATAATAAGAGGGAAAAACATCAGATCGATCGGAAAGGGAAACACCAGATCGACTGAAGGGAAATGACACAAATCAACCAGAAAGAGAAACACCAGGTTGACCGAAAAGAGAACACATCAAATCAGTTACTTCACAGTAAATCAATTACTCACAACATCCATGCCCCACTGCCGGGAGAGTCCTGTCAATCGACACGGCTGGGCAAGGATCACACATCCTGGGCAAGGCGTCCCTTCCACAGGTGGAACTCTCACCGGGTCTCAGTCTCCAGCAGTTTATATAAGCAGTTACAGAGTTTACAGAGCAAGCATCCAATGTTTCCGTGCACAAATGGTTATCAGTGGCGTACGCGCACTGAGCCCCTTGGCTAACGTCCCAGCCCAGTAGTTGTGTACGTGCATTGTTCTCTTTGGTTATCGTCTTAGCCCGGCACAGATGGCCAGTCCATCCCGTGCTACGACGCTCCAAGAGCCTTGAAATGTTACAACTTGCAACTCCCTCCGTGGGAGAAGGGCCAGTTCCCACCACGCAGAAAGCAGCTTTTATATTTCTTTTTGTGCTGGTGGCTGTAGGTCAATGGAGCGGCCAAACATGGCTGTACTCATGTCAAGACACCACTATGTGGTAACACTGTTCAAAGTGCTAAGGAGTTTTCAAATCTGGCTGCTATAGACGGACTATTTGAGTCTCCCCCCCCAAAATAAATTCATATGTAGAAACATAATCCCCAATGTGATAGTATTAGGAGGTGGGGCCTTTGGGATGTGCTTAGGTCATGAGGGTAGAACCCTCATGAATAGGATTAGTGCCCTTATAAGAGGCCCCAGATAGCTCCCTAAGCCCTTCCAATATGTGAGGACATAGCAAAAAGTCGGCTATCTATGAACCAGGAAGTAGGCTCTCACCAGACACGGAACCTGCTGGAGATTATTTTGGACTTAGCCTCCAGAACTGTGAGAAATAAATTTCTATTGTTTATAAGCTACCTAGTCTATGGTATTTTTGTCATAGCAGCCCAAACAGACTAAGACAGTGATTTATGCATTAATATGATCCCTTTGGCTAGACATTAGATGACCACCTACGAGTCTACTGCAGTAATCAGAGGCAAGTAGTAATGGTTATCAAAACCAGCATGGCAGCAGTGAATGTGGTAAGAAATGAGTGGATTCTGGGTATATTTTGAAGGTAGAGCCAACGGGGTTTCCTGATGGATTGGATGTGGCTACAAGAGAAGAGAGGACTCAAGGATGACTCCAGGGTTTTGAACCTGGGCAATAGGAAGTATGGAGTTGCCAATAACTGAGATGAGGAATACTGTGCATGGGCTGAGATTCAGTTTTGGACTTAGTGAGTTTGAGATGCATATTAGACATCCAAGGGAAGATGTCAAGTAGGCAGTTGGTTCTATAAGCCAGTTTGGAGAAAGGTGAGAGATGAAGAAATGAAAGCCATGAGACTGGATGAGATTATAAAGAAAGGGTGTACAGATAGAAAAAGGAACCAAGATCTGGACCCAAACATTAATAGACCTTTAGATTTGACTGGAACTAACCGAGCCTGCCTGCTTTTTGCAGAGTGAGCATTGTAGCAACCTGCCCTCAGCAGCCTCCAGAAAGGAGCTTGGGACTTTAGAACCTTAGCTCTCTAGACTACGTCCCATTGCGTGTTCCTCTCATGGCAACAACAGCTAAATCCTGCACATGATGTTTAAATCCCAAGATATTACTTGGTTATAAATATTTATCATTTCCTCCAGGCTAATATAATGATTATTAATCCTAGCTCAGTAAGAATCCATTCTTACCAGAGTGAGATTTTTTTCTCTACATAATTCATATGCAAATATTTTGAAAAGCAGTTTAAAATGCAAGCTGCCACCTGTCAGTTTGCTTTTTTCAAGGGAAAGGAAGGCACCATTGTCCCTGAATTCTGAGAAGAACAAGCATTTGCCTTGCTCCACGCATCTTCAGCTGATTGTTTGCAGGCTGAAAGGCTCATATAGTAGGTATTACATTAGGTAGAAGATCTACTCCCAACACTGTTGCAGAGTATTTATCATCATTTCGAAGGACACTTCTCTTGCTTTGAGGACACCTCTGCTTACCTTAACTCCTCTTGGGTGCAGACACAGAGATGGGAACATTGATTTCTAAAAGTGGAACGGGAAAAGGAGAAGCAGCAAATACAGGGCTGAAGTATTGCTCCAAGGTCACCATGTTCCCTGTTCTGCCTCTCAGATAGGACTGCATCTGAAATTGGTCCTAATTCCCTTGAATCTGTTTAGATATATTTCACATTGTAATCATAGTAAATCAACCTTGATTTCTAAGTTCTATGGCTCTGGTGATGATGGTAATCCACACAACAAGGCTCTTGGTGCAGGGGCACACATGCTGTCTAAGATAACAGTTTTCATACTGGTATGTGTGTACCCTTGTGGGTACACGAAGACTTTCTAGGGGACACACAGATACAGCTTTTAAAAAATCAATTGCCAGATTCTCAATTTTCATAAGTGCTTTTCCCTAAAATAGATCTGCAGTTGGAGTGTCATGCTAGTTCTCCTTTTGCACCTCTTCTTTCAAAGTCACTCTTCTCCCGCTCTACAAAAGAAAGGCATACCCATCACTCCTCCTGAATTATTATGATGTAGTCCATCTTCTGACTATTGTTAAAGAAAGCAATATTCTGGACAGAGGGCTTAGTGAGAGTAATATAAAGAGAGAAGCTTGGTAAGAAGTGCCTTTTGTAAATTCTACAATTACAATTAGCCAAATACCTTATCTTCTTCTTGCTGTTAATTCACACAAAGTACATTAAACTAAAGTCTTAAAAGCATACCATCTACTTATATATAAAGTAGGACAAAATGTTCCCAAAATTTGCAATCTAGTATGTAATGACATGAAATTTAGAATATCAGCTTCATTTCCTTAAGGTTAATTTCTCCCTCTCAGATATTTTCTATTTCTGTCAAATTGTTTTCAACCGTGAAATGAAATTACTGACCTATCTGTGTATAATAAATCTGAAATGTCCATCTCTCTATTTATCACATCATTTAAAGGCACTTTGAAACCATCTATGTTAACTGAAACTTAGCATTAAATATTTAGATCTTAATTCATAGCCCATGGGAAAAAACATAATATACACACTTTTAAATTTTAGGAGTGTTTCATTCTCCAATTTTTTTCTAATTTCAGCTCCGTTGACGAGGTGCCTCTAAGTGAAAGAGTTACATAGATAACTAATATGTTTTTATTCTTTATAAATTAATTGCTTGTGTTGATGCATAATATACATACAGAAAAGTATGCAAACAATAAATGTACATCTTTATAAATTATCACAAAGTGAATAGACCCATGTAACCAGTCAAAAATTAAAAACATTTCTGGTACTCCAGAAAGCCCCGTGAGCTTTCCAATCACTATCTCATTCTTCCTCCTTATAGGTAACCACTCTCCTGACTTCTAACAGCATAGGTTTGTCTGTTTTTTAACTTTTTATTTAAACTGAGTCATAGAGTATGTATCCTAGTGTGCCTAGTTTCTTTAACACTATATTTGAGATATCCATCAATGTTGTTTAGTGTGGTGGTATCCATTTATTTCCATTGTTATATAATATTCTATTGTATGAATAAAACATAATTTATTCATCATTTATACTATTGATGGACATTAGCATTGTTTATAGTTTGAGGCTATTATAAATAATGTTATTAAACTTGTGTCCTCAGAGTAAGAGGATTTTCTACTTCTTCTCCCAGAGGCAGATGAGGATTCTTCTACTCCTGCCGCAGAAACAATGGATTTTTGCCTAAGCCTTAAGGGAGAAAGGGTTTGTTGTCCCACCACCAATAGATTAACCTTCACTTTGTAGGAAAGAAGGATGCTGGGAAGCAACTGGGATTCTTGCCTAATTGTCAGACAGCAACTAATCACATACTGCACCACCAAGGGATGGGGGACTCTTTCAATCTCCTGCCCTGCCTCCAATCTTCTTCACAAGCACCTGGAGACTTCCATAGAAGTGAGCTTGTGTGTAAGTGTGAGCTCTTCTTGTGTCAAGGACTTCTAGTTATTCCGAACTGATTGTTGCCCATAGTTGCCTTTAAGAATTTGAGAAAATTCTAGCTTATTTCATTTTACCTGTTTGTATGATGTCCATTTTTTGTCTTGTGCTTTGCCAAAGGTGAAAAGTTCTTTGTTGCATCTCTCCTTGGAGGCACTTGTCACTTTGGAATGTTTATTTGGTTGCCTTGATACCTCAACTCTCTGACAGGCTCAAGATAAGTTATTTTGTAGATTATCTATCTTCTTTACGTTGTCAGGGTGGGAGCAATTTTCTCTTGTGGCTTTCTACATCCTAAGCATAAGTGGAACTCTCAAATAGTACTACCATGGACATTCTTATACACATCTTTGATATACTCATGTAAACCTTTCTATTGGGTACATACCTAGAAGTAGAATTGTTGAGTCGTGTATGTGTATGTTCAACTTTAGTACATACTGCTGGTCTTCCTAGTGTTTTACCAATTTACAATCCCACTAGCAGTTTATGAGAGTTCTAGCCAACACTTGGTATCATCATTTGTTGTTGTTGTTTTGGCCATTCTTATAGGCATAACATGGTAACTCATTGTGAGTTAACTTGAATTTCTCTGTTGAGCACATTTTCATTTGCACCATTTTATTTCTTTTGCCAATTTTCTATTGAGTTGTTAATCTTTTTCATATTGATTTATAGGAATTCTTTTTTGTTCAATTATCTTATTGAGGTCATATTGGTTTATAACATTGTGTAATTTCAGGTGTACATTATTATATATCAGTTTCTGTATAGACTGCATAGTGCTCACCACCAATAGTCTAATTTTTTTCTGTTACCATACATATATGCCCCTTTACACTTTTTGCCAAACCCCCCAACTTCCTTCCTGTCTGGTTACCACAAATCTGTTCTCTTTATCCACGTGTTTACCTTCCACATATAAGTGAAATCATACGGCGTTTGTCTGTCTCTGTCTGACTTATTTCACTTAACATAATACCCTCAGGGTCCATCCATGTTGTTGCAAATGGCATGACTTTGTCTTTTTTATGGCTGAGTAGTATTCCGTTGTACATATATACCACACCTTCTTTATCCATTCATCAGTTGATGGGCACTTGGGTTGCTTCCACATCTTGGCTCTTGTGAATAGTGCTGCAATGAACATAGGGTGCATGAATTGAATTGTTGACTTCATGTTCTCTGGATAAATACCCAGTAGTGGCACAGCTGGATCATATGGTATTTCTATTTTTAATTTTTTGAGGAATCTCCACACTGTTTTCCATAGTGGCTGCACCACTTTACATTCACATCAGCTGTGTATGAGGGTTCCCTATTCTCCACATCCTCTCCAACATTTGTTATTTTTTGTCTTGGTAATTATAGTCATTCTGACAGGTGTGAGGTAATAGCTCATTGTAATTTTAATTTGCATTTCCCTAATAATTAGTGATGTTGAACATCTTTTCATGTGCCTGTTGGCCATCTGTATATTTTCTTTGGAAAAATATCTGTTCATATCCTCTGCCCATGTTTTTATTGGTTTGTTCATTTTTGTTGTTGTTGAGTTGTATGAGTTCTTTATATATTTTGGAAATTAACCCCTTGTCAGATATATGACTTGCAAATATTTTCTCCCCATTGGTGGGTTGTCTTTTCATTTTCTTCATGGTTTCCTTTGCCTTGCAGAAGCTTTTTAGTCTGGTGTAGTCTCATTTGTTTATTTTTTCTTTTGTTTCCTTTTCCTGAGTAGACATCGTATTCAAAAAGATGCTGCTAAGACCGATGTCAAAGAGTGTACTACCTATGTTTTCTTCTAGGAGTTTTATGGTTTCAGGTCTTGCATTCAAGTCTTTAAACTCTTTTGAGTTAATTTTTGTGTATGGTGTAAGATAACGGTCTATTTTCATTCTTATGCATGTGACTGTCCAGTTTTCCCAGCACCATTTTCTGAAGAGACTTTCCTTTCTCCATTGTATGTTCTTGGTTCCTTTGTTGAAGATTAGCTGTCCATAGATGTGTGGTTTTATTTCTGGGCTTTCAATTCTGTTCCATTGATCTGTGTGTCTGTTTTTATGCCAGTACCATGCTGCTTTGATACTATAGCTTTGTAGTATATTTTGAAGTCAGGGATTGTGATACCTCCAGTTTGTTCTTTTTATCAGGATTGCTTTGGTTATTTGGGGCCTTCTGTTGTTCCATATGAATTTTAGTATTCTTTGTTCTATTTCTGTGAAGAATGTCATTGGGATTCTGATTGAGATTGCATTGAATCTATAGATTGCTTTAGGTAACATGGACATTTAACTATGTTTATTCTTCCAATCCATGAGTATGGAGTATATTTTCATTTCTTTATGCCTTCTTCAATTTGTTTCAGTAATGTCTTATAATTTTCAGTGTATATGTCTTTTACCTCCTTAGTTAAATTTATTCCTAGATATTTTATTCTTTTTGTTGCAACTGTAAATGGGATTGTATTCTTGATTTCTCTTTCTGCTAGTTCATTATTAGTGTATAGAAATGCAACTGATTTTTGTAAGTTGATTTTGTACCCTGCAACTTTGCTGTAGTTGTTGATTATTTCTAATAGTTTTCTGGTGGATTCTTCAGGGTTTTCTATGTATAGAATCATGTCATCTGCAAGCAATGAGAGTTTCACTTCTTTCGTTCCAATTTGGATACCTTTTATTTCTTTTCTTGCCTGATTGCTCTGGTCAAAACCTCCAGTACTAGGTTGAATAGGGATGGTGAGAGTGGGAACCCTTGTCTTGGTCCTGTTCTCAGATAGATGACTTTTGGTTTTTCACCATTAAGTACGATGTTGGCTATGGGTTTGTCATATATGGCCTTTATTGTATTGAGGTGCTTTCCTTCTATACCCATTTTATTGACAGTTTTTCTCATAAATTGATGTTAGATCTTGTCAAATGCTTTCTCTGCAACTATTGAGATGATCATGTGATTTTTATTCCTCATTTTGTTAATGTAGTGTATCACATTGATTGATTTGCGGATGCTGAATCATCCCTAGGTCCCTGGTATAAATAAATCCCACTTCATCACGGTATATGATTCTTTTAATGTATTTCTGGATTTGGTTTGCCAATATTTTGTTGAGGATTTTTGCGTCTATGTTCATCAGTGATATTGGCCTGTAATTTTCCTTCTTTGTGTTGTCCTTGTCTGGCTTTGGTATCAGGGTAACGTTGACATCATAAAATAAGTTAGAAAGTATTCCGTCTTCTCTGATTTTTTGAAATAGTTTGAGAAGGACAGGTATAAAATCTTCTTTGAAGGTTTGGTAGAATTATCCAGAGAAACCATCTGGTTCCAGACTTTTGTTTTTTGGGAGGTTTTTGATTACTGTTTCAATCTCCTTACTTGTGAGTGGTCTATTAAGACTCTCTATTTCTTCTTGATTCAGTTTTGGGAAGTTGTATGAGTCTAAGAATTTATCCATTTCTTCTAGGTTATCCAATTTGTTGACATATAGTTTTTCATAGTATTCTCTTATAACCCTTTGTATTTCTATGGTATCTGTTGTAATGTCTCTCTCTCTCTCTTTTTTTTTTTTTTTTTGCTGAGGAATATTAGCCCTGAGCTAACATCCATTGCCAGTCTCCCTCTTTTTGGTAAGGAAGATAGGCCCTGAGCTAACATCTTTGCCCATCTTCCTCTATTTTGTATATAGGACACCACTATAGCATGGCTTGATAAGCAGTGCATAGGTCTGCACCCGGGATCTGAGCTTGTGAATCCTGGGCCGCTGAAGTGGAGCGTGCTAACTTAACTACTATGCCATGGGGCTGGCCTCTCCTGTTTCATTTTTAATTTTATTTATTTGAGCCTTCTCTTTTTTTTTGGTTAATGAGTCTGGTGACAGGTTTGTCAATTTTGTTTATCTACTCAAAGAACCAGCTCTTAGTTTCATTGATCCTTTATACTGTTTTTGTAGTCTCTATTTCATTTATTTCTGCTCTAATTCTCATTATTTCTATTCTTCTGCTGACTTTGGGCTTTGTTTGTTCTTCTTTTTCTAGTTCTTTTAGGTGTAATGTTAGATTGTTTATTCAAGTTTTTTTTTTTTTTGAAGTAGGCCTGAAGTGCTATATACTTCCCTCTTAGTGCCACTTCTGTGGTATCCCATAGACTTTGGTATGTTGTATTTTCATTTTCATTTTTCTCCAGGTATTCTTTGATTTCTACATGGATCCAATGGTTGGTCAGTAGCATGTTGTTTAGTCTTCACATGTTTGTGACTTTCCAAGCTGTTTTCTTGTAGTTGATTTCTAGTTTCATAGCATTTTGGTTGGAAAAGATACTTGATTTGATTTCAATCTTCTTAAATTTATTGAGGCTTGCCTTGTTCCCAAGCATATGGTCTATCTTTGAGAATGTCCCATGTGTACTTGAGAAGAATGTGTATTTTGCAGTTTTTGGATGGAATATTCTATATATATTTATTAAGCCCATCTGGTCTAGTATTTCATTTAAATCCATTGTTTCCTTGTTGACTTTCTGTCTGCATGATCTATCCATTGATGTTAGTGGGGTATCAAGGTCCCCTACTATTATTGTGTTGCTGTCAATTTCTCCCTTTAGGTCTGTTAATAGTCACTTTATATACTTTGGTGCTCCTGTGTTAGGTGCATATATACTCATAAGTGTTAGGTCCTCTTGTTAGAATGTCCCTTTCATCATTGTATACTGTCCCTCTTTGCCTCTCATTGTCTTTTTTATCTTGAAGTCTGCTTTGTCTGATATAAGTATGGCAACACCTACTTTCTTTTGCTTGGAGTATTGTCTTCCATCCTTTCACTCGGAGCCTATGTTTGTCTTTAGAGCTGAGATGTGTTTCGTGGAAGCAGCATGTTGTTGCGTCTTGTTTTTTAATCCATCCATCCACTCTGTGTCTTTTGATTGGAGAATTCAATCCATTTACATTTAGAGTGATTACTGATATATGAGGGATTAATACTGGCATTTTACCTCTTGATTTTCAGTTGTTCTATATCCCCATTGTTTCTTTTCCCTTGTATTTCTGACTGCCATGTCAATTTGGTGGTTTTCTATGATGGTTTTCTCTGTATTTATGGTTTGTGGCTCTGCTCTGATATTTTGTCTAGTGGTTACCATGAGACTTGTGTAAAGGATCTCATAGATGAGATAGTTCATTTTCTGATAGCCTCTGATCTCCATTAGCCTAAGCAGGTTCCATCCCTTTGCTCTTCCGCTTATGAGTTATTGTTGTCACAAATTATTCTTTTTTGTGCTGTGAGTTTGTGACTAAATTGAAGTGTTTATAGTTAATTTTGATGTTTTCCTTCCCTTTATCTTTTATGTTATATTTAAGTGTTTGCTGACTTGTTCTGGTAGAGAGCTGCGATGTTGTGATTTTGGCTATTTATCTCTTTGCTCGAAGCTTTGTAAACCTTGGTCTTTTTGTTTCAGGTAGAAGGGCTTCCTTTATCATTTCTTGTAAGGAAGGTCTAGTGGCGATGAACTCCCTCAGCTTTTCTTTATCTGGGAAAGCTTTTATTTCTCCATCATATCTGAAGGATAGTTTCACTGGGTAAGTATTCTTGGCTGAAAGTTTTTGTCTTTCAGTATTTTGACTATATCATCCCATTCTCTCCTAGCCTGTAAGATTTCTGCTGAGAAATCCACTGAAAGCCTGATGGAGGTTCCTTTGTAGGTTATTTTCTTCTGCCTGCTGCCCTTAATATTTTTTCTTTGTCATTGACTTTTGCCATTTTTACTCTTGTAGGCTTTGGAAAAGGTCTTTTAGCATTAATGTAATTAAGAGTTCTATTGGCTTCATGTAGTTGTAAGTCCAGTTCCTTCCTCAAGTTTGTGAAGTTCTCAACTATTATTTCCTTGATCAAGCTCTCTGCTCCTTTCTTCCTCACTTCTCCTGGAATACCTATAATCCTTACGTTGCTTTTCCTAATTGAGTTTGATGTTCCTCAAAGAATTTCTTCATTTTTTAAAAATCTTAGTTCTCTCTCCTCCTCCACCTGAAGCATTTCTAGATTCCTCTCCTCTAATTCACTAATTCTGTCCTCCATAATGTCAGCTCTATTTTTTATGTTTCTAGGTTATTTTTTATCTCATCAATTGTGTTCTTCATATCCAGAATTTCTGTAGTTTTTTTTTAAGGGCTTCAATCTCTTTGGTGAAGTATTCCTTCTGCTCATTAATTTTATCCCTGAGCTCTTTGAACTGTCTTTCTGAGTTTTATTGTAACTCATTCAGTTTCTTTATGACCACTATTTTAAATTCTCTGTCATTTAGATTGTACATTTCTGAGCCTTCAGCATTGGTTTCTGGAGACTTGTCATTTGCCTTTTGCTCTGAATTGATACTATAGTTTTTCATGGTATTTGATGAACAGATCCTTTTCTGGCACATTTGTGGTGGTATCAGGTCACAGATTCCACCTGCCACTGTTGGGGGGGAGCAGGAGCTGTGTTTCTGATCCTACACCTTCTGCTGGAAGTTGTGTGGTTATGGCTGCATTTGCACACTGGCTGCCACCATTCGGTGGGTAGCTCTTGTGGGGGTGGGGCCTCTGTGCTCAGTGGGCAGGTTGCACATTCAGTGACCAGCTCTGCACTCACGGATGGTTTGGCTGAGCTGCTGTGCTTAGTGGGTGGGGCACCTTCACAGGGGCCGAGCTGCTGCCACTCACCACTTGGTGTGGTGTGTTCCCATGGGTGGGGCCGCCACGGCATGGTGGGCACTCTCGCAGGCTGGGCTACCACTCTGAAAGTGTTCACACCCGCAGGCTGGGCTGCCCCCACCTCCTCTTACAGTCACACTGGCCACTATGTCATGCTCCATGACATGGCTCACTGCTGCTGGGGAGAGGGAGGGATACACTCACCTAGTTCCACTGCTTCCTGGGGATCCAGTCCACCCACCTTCAGATACGTGGCTGTGTGGATCTCTTAGGCAGCCTGTTGTGCTATGTGGGAATCCTCTGTTGGTTAATGAATGTCCCTTTAGTTGTAACTTAAAGAGGAGAGACAAAGGGAACATCTCACTCTGCCATGATGCTGATGTCACTCAGGAATTCTTTGTGTATCATGGAAATGAGTTTTTAAAGTCATATATGTTTCAGATATTGCCTCTCACTTTGTGGCTTGGTTCTTTTCTCTCTTGATGGTGCCTTTTTTAAAAATCAAATTTATGGGGGTGTAATTTACGTATAATTATTACAATACAATATGTATAACAAAACACATGTATTTTAAGTCTGCTATTCAGTGAGATCTGACAAATGGACACACCGTAATAATCAAGACATGGAACATTTCTATCACTCCAAAGTTACCTCCTCCTTCTTCCCAGTCAGTCCCTATCCTTTACCCCTGACTCCAGTCAACCACTTTTCTGCTTTTTCTCCCTATACATTAGATTTGTCTTTTCTAGAGTTTCTCATCAAAGGAATCATTTAGTATGTTTTGTTTTGTTTGTTTCTTTTTTTTCTCAAAACAATATTTTTGAGATTCACCTATGTTGTTGTATCAGTAATTTGTTCTTTTTTATTGCTTAGTAGTTTAATGTTGACTTTTGATGCATATAATATTATATTGTAATATTTTCCTAACATAATTTAGCCCAATTTATCAATCATTTCCCTAATTGTTAATGTTGTTGAGTCTTTTTTGAGTGTAAGAAATGTTTTCCTACCCTAGTTCATGAAGATGTTTTCCTATGTTATCGTCTAGAAGCTTTGTTGTTTTACCTTAGACATTTAGATAAAAATATATTTGGAATTAATTTTTGTGTCTGTATTGAGGTGGGGGTCAAGTTTCGTACTTAATGTCAATATCCAAATTACCTAACACCATGTATTGAAGAAACTGCCCTATGCTCAATGCCACTTTTGTCATAAATCAGTGGTCCATATATGTGAGTTTGTTTCTCTGCTATTGATCTAATTGTCTGTCTTTGTACCAATACCACACAGCCTTGATTAGTATAACTGTATAGTAAATTTTGAAATCAGGTGAATGTAAGTCATCCAACTTTGTTCCTCTTCAAGATTTTCTGGGCTGTTCTCGATCCTTTGCAGTTCCATATACATTTTAGATGATCTTGTCATTTTTTCTACAAAAAATCTCCTGCAATATTCATTGATTTGTAGATTGATTGGGGAATGATTGACATTTTTATAGTATGAGCCTTTCAATCTATGAGCATAGGTTATCTCTCCATTTATTTATGTCTTTTGAATTTTATCTCCAAATATTTTCTAAAGTTATCTGAGTAGACACCTCACATATATTCCACCAGATTTACTCCTAACTGAAGTGGAAACTGTTGTGTGCTGCTCATATCTCCTCCTTCAGGACTAAGGAACTCATTCTCCTAGCTGCTGGGAGTCTTGGGGACTGAGGGCTATTGTCTGAGTCTTTTTCCAGGAATTTCCCTCGACTAAAGAGAGGTGCCTAGCCATAAGTCTCACCGCTACCCCCAATGATTGGTTGATGTAGGAGAGGAGTTATAAAGCCTTGTTCCCTTTTCACAAGAGTAGGGTTGTCAGATAAAATACTGGACACCCAGTTAAATTTGAATTTCAGGTAAACAAGAATTCTTGCATTGGTATTTAAATATACTAAAAATTATCCCATGTTTATCCAAAATCCAAATTTAACTGAGTAGCCTATTTTTTATTTTTTTGAACTAAATCTGTCAATGCTACTCAAAGGTGGAAACCTATGAAGTGCCATCCCACCTTTAGAGAGTCCTTTGGGTTTGGATGAGGCTCTGTTGCTATTGCATTGCACTTCAACTCCTTCCTTTGCATAATTTTGCTTCTTACACTGCACTACAAGTGTTGACCCTGAGAGTACTCTTCAGTAATCTTACAGAATACAAATCTTTGTTTCAGAGTCTGTTACCTAAGCCAGCTGGTACCAGGAATGGTCAGAGGATGCAGACTAAAAATGGAATTTTGCACCTGAATGACCTACTGGGCATCTGGCAATTAGAACCCCATCACTAGAGGTAGGTCGAGCTACTGTCATGCTCTAGTGGTGAATTGTTAAAACTTTCACCTGTGGTGAACTAGGATGGGCTACTAGTTGAAGAGAATGCATTGGTCACTGGTTGGTATAATATCAAGCTTTTGAGAGTTTTGAGAGAAATACTAATTATAAAGAAAATGGAATCAGATGGCTCTTCCTGAATGCCATCAATGCATTGAAGAAAGACAATGAATGGCTGAGGGTGATTAATCACCAATTGAAGATAAAGTGTGAAAGTCAAAGGAACTATTTGGCAGCATATAAAAACACTCTTATCTCCTGCAGAGAAGAAAAATATTTGATGGTCAGGGTCAGGAGTCAATCATATGAATAGTAGTACTCCAGAGAAGGTTGATTTCTCAGCCACAGAAAGTCTTCTATGTCAAATTTGGAGTCTTAATTGTGTAGGAGTCTTGGAACTTGCAATGGAGATGACAGGGCCAGATAACTAAAAATCCTTGGGACCCCAGTTTCCCTTGAACCCTCTAGGCCTATGTAAGTGGTCTACTCCTCTCTCTTAAAGACTAGATTCCTCCTTTGCTTGAAGATGATGCAGAGGACTCTGCCTTACAAAGCAACATGTGATTTCTTCACAGACTACTCCCATATCCCTTCCTGGCCATGAGACAGCTGCTAGGACCAAGTCACAATATAAACTAAAGATGCTAAGGAAGAAAAGGGACTTTACCCAAAAACAGTTACAGAACTTGGCAAACAGGAACCAGAAGAGTATGTATGGGACTGAGTCATGATGGTGTTGGATCAAGGTGGAGGGGCAAGGGAAATATAAGATTAGATAAAAGAGAGTATAGTGATATGGGTGCATTCTCCATTGATCCAGGCTTTACCACCCTAGAAAGGACCTTAGGAAGCAGTGCTAGGAAGCTTCTAGGATGGCTCTTAGAAACTTAAAGAAAGTGTTGGCTCACACTAAGTGAAGTAGATATGCTAGAACTGCCATATAAAACAGTGAAAGAAGATATCAGAAGGCTCAGAAATGTGGGCATGTTAAAGTAGGTATACTACATAAGGCTGGAAAACTCACCAGTTGATTATGTTCTATGAGAGGACCCAGAGGCACTCAATTTACCAAATATATAAGGTCTGTGCTGGTGAGAAGGGGAACTAGCATTGTTGAGAAGCTTAGGAGGGGCTATCTTCTTTGGGCTAGGGCTGATGGCTGGAAATGCTATTACAGAACTAGTCTCACTGATAGCCATAGGGAAGATATAATCCTGAAATATTGGAGGCCAGCTGGTAGTGCTTTACCATAAGAAACAAATAATGGTTAATAAAACTTAGCATCCCTATAAGCAAGACAAATGGGAAGTCCAAAAAAGGTATTGCCCAATCTATACCATGAGTCAGTAAACTATAACCAATGGACTAGCAGCCTATATTTATAAAGTTTTATTGGAATACAACCATGTGTATTTATTTTCATATTATCTATGATTGCTTTCACACTACAATGGCAGAACTGGGTGGTTATGACAGAGACCAAATGACCTACAAGCCTAAAATATTTACTATCTGGCCCTTTAAATAAAAAATTTGCTAACCTCAGACCTATATAATCAAGAGAAATAAAAGATGGATAATCAGGGGGCTGAGTGCAGTCACACCAATAAAAAGTCACAATCCCTTGTCCAGTTTTAGGACTGGACACGAGTTTTCAGGCCTCAAGTACTTGCAACACCACAGCAAATATTTATTGTATTGATTTCCTCAGTCTTTTCCTACAGCACTAATTCTCAACTAAGAGTGATTTTGCCCCCAGGATATATTTGGCAATGACTGGAGACATTTCTGATTGTCATGTTTGGGGGGATACTCCTGTCATCTAGTGAGTAGAGGCCAAGGATGCTGCCAAACATCTTACAATGCACATGACAGCCCCCCCCACAACAAAGAATTATCCAGCCCCAAATCTCAATATTTCTAAAGTTGAAAAACCCTGACCTAAATGTACCTATGATCATTTATTCAGATGACTGTACACCGGGGAAAGAAGAATATCCAAGTATTTCAAAAACTGTTGGATTTGAGTTGACATTAATACTCAAGGACTGGAAACATCATCATTGACTACCCCCTCTTTGAGTGGGGAAGTATGGGAGCTAGGTGATAAATGGAGTCCTAACCCAAAGTTCAACTTAGAAGGGATCCACAGTGCAAGCCAATAGTTATTTCCTAAGTCCTCAAATGTCTAATTGGAATGTATATACTTGGTGGTTGTTAGGACCCAGCTTTAGTTCTTTGGCCTATAGGATAAGAGCTATCATAATGGGGGAAGGCCCAGTGGAAGCCTCTCAAACTCCCCTCTACCAAACCCTAAGATAGTAAATAAAAAAATAATATTACAACCCAAGTGAAATGGCACTGATTAGTGCTCTCCTCAAAGATCTTAAGGGTAGTGGTCCCCATCATGTCTCCATTCACCAGTCTGGTTCTTAGTAAAACCAGACATTTACTGCAGGATGACGGTGGGTTTAAGAAAATATGATGTCTCGATAGCAGCTGCTGCACCAGAATTTGTATCTTTGCTAGAGTTGATTAACAAAGCCTCGGGTACTTGGTACATAGTCATTGATCTGGGGAATGAGTTTTTTCCATCCCTATCAAGAAGGAGGAACAGAAACAGTTTGCACTTACAATGACGTTTTGGTGAAAGCTGGACCGCATATATGACAGCGGTCTCATAAGATCTGTACCACATAGCCTAGTTGTGTAGTAGGCTATACAATCTAGGTTTGTGTAAGTACACTCTATGATGTTCACACAATAACGAAATCACCTAACAATGCATTTCTCAGAACGTATGCACGTCATTAAGCAACATATGAGTGTACTTGGAACAGATAGACTATATTTATTTTTTTACCACCAGCACTGTTAATTCACCTGTTCTCTTTAATATAGTTCCAAGAATTCTGAATTTTCTGAACATTCTACATAACATCACATTGGTGTACTATATCAATGATATGTGAATCAGACAAAATGAAAAATAAGTGGCAAGTAATTTGAAGGCATTAGTAAGAAACATGAGCACTAGAAGGTAGGAGATAAACTCTGTGAAGATTCAGAGGCGCCTGATATTATTAAGATTTTAGGGCTGTCTAGGGAATGCCAGGATAACCCCTGCAAAGTAAAGGATAACATTTCATCATACCTCTCTTCACTAAGAAGAAAGAACGATACTTGGTAGGGGTTCTGAGGGTAGCATATTCCACATTTTGAAATTCTACTTCAAGACATTACCTGATGACATGAAAGGCTACCAGCTTTCAGTAGGGCCAAGAGCAGGAGAGGGCTCTGTAGTAGGTCTAGGCTTCCATGTAAGTGGCCCTGTTGCTTGGGTCATATGACCCAGCAAACCCTTTTATATTCAAGGTATTGGGGATGCGAAAAGATGCCATGTAGAATTTATCACATGTTTCAACAGGAGAATCACAGTGTAGACCAATGCTTTTTGCAGCAAAGCCATGCCACTTTCAGTGGAAAATGCACACCATTTGAAAACCAGTCCCTGACATGCTATTGAACCACAGTAGAGTTTCTCACCATGGAACAACAAATGGCCATGTAGCCAGAACTTTCAATCATAAGCTGAGCTCTAGAAGATTCTGGATCGAGTTATAAGGTTTAGTGGACGTAGCAATTCACTATAAGATGAAAGTGGTACATCTGGGATTGGTCGTGTGCAGGGCCAGAGGTCACAGGTAAGCTGTGTGAGTAGATGGACTAGATCTTCATGTCATCTATCACTGTTGTATTTGCACCTTTTCCTCAATTCACATTTATGTCCACCCTGGTGATGGTGGTGGTTGTGGGATATCCCTTATGACTGGCTGTTGGATAAGGAAAAAGACTAAGCTTGGTTCACAAACAGGGTGCATAGCCAAAAGTGGACTTCTGGTGCACTACAGCCCCATTCAGAAAGACACTGAGCCTAAACACACAGAGTCATCCACTCTGTCTGAAATAGAGATTTGAGGGGAAATTCTTCCAGTGGGCAGATCTTCAGGTGCTGCACCTGGTCATTTACTTTGTGTGGAAGAAGAAGTGGCCTAAGTTGAGAATATTTAAGAACTGATGACAGTGAAATATTGAAAGATAAATTACAAGAAGGTCTGGGAAAGAGGCATGTGATAGACCTGGGGGAATGTGGACAGACCTAGGGCAGTGGATACTAGGTGTGAAGACCTTATAATCACATATTAAAGCCCACCAGAATTATCTGCCATGGAAAAGGCACTAACAACCAAGTAGACAAGATTATTTGGCTAGTTTATATTGCCTAGCCTGTATCATTGACAACTCCAGTGCTAGCACAATTAAACGTAAATAGAATATCCAAGGTGGCAGAGATGGAGGCTATGCATGTGCCAAATAGAATGAAGTCCCACTCACCAAAGCTGATGTAACTACTGCCACTGCCAAAAGTCCAACCTGCTAGCAACCTTCCAGAGACTGATGATGAATTTCCAATATGGCACCATCCCTCAAGGAGACCAGCCAGCCTCTTGGTGGCAAATTGATTACATCAGTCTCCTTACACTTTGGAAGGGCAATAATTCATGTTGACTGAAACTGACACATATTCTAGGTATGGGTGTGCCTTTCTTGTCTACAGAGCCTCAGGCATTACTACTATCTGAAGGTTTACAGAATGTTTGATCCAACAACATGTGATCTCACAATGTGAAACACATAGTATCAGACCAAGAAAATTATTTGACAGCAAAGGAGATACAACAGTGGGCATATGACCATGAAATCCGCTGCCCCTATCACATCCACATTACCCAGAAGTTGCTGGCCTGACAGAGCAATAGAGAAACCATTTAAAAGTGCAACTTAAGTGTTAGATTGACGATAGCCTGCTAGTCCCATCCTCCAGGTTATAGTGTACACCCTAAATCAATGACCACTATATGGTGTTGTGTTCCTAATAGGTAGATTACATGGATCTGGGAATCAAAGGGTAGAAGTATGGAGTACTTCTACTTACCATAAGCTCCAAGTAGCCCACTTGGAAAATGTGCACTTCCTGTCCCTGTAAATCTAGGCTCTGCAGGTTTAGAGTTCCTGGACCCCAGAGGGGGATTGCTTCCACCAGGGGACACAACAAGAGTCTCAGTACACTTCAGGCTCTTCAAGCTTCTCATTCTAATAGATAAATAGGCCAGGAAAGGAGTCACCATCTTGACAGGGGTAATTTACTCTGATCATCAGGAGGAGATAGAGCTTCTGTTACACAATGAAGGTAGGGAAGAATATGTTTGATACCCAGTTAATCTACTAGAGTATCTCTTGTTACTCCCTTGCCCGATTTTGATGGTAAATGGAAAATTGCATCAGCTATGGGTTGACAAGTGCAGGGTAAATAGGGGCACAGACCCCTCAGGGATGAGAGTTTGATCATCACACCAAATAAGCCATGTAGGCCAGCAGAGAATGTAGCCAATGGTGAGGAGAATCTAGAATAGGCAGGACACTATGAATATCAGTTGTAACCTTGAGACCAATGCTGTGTCAGGGGCTGTAGTTTATCCCATTAACCTTCATCTTGTAAATTCCCGAAGGAAAAAAAAGACCAAATAGAATTCTGTAATAGCTGTCCCCACAACTTATAATGTGAAGGAAATGATTGAAGTAGTGCAAATGGTGAACTGTAGTGAATGCTGTGGTACACTACTCAGATTCCCCATCAAGACTGAGATACTCATTTTCCCAGCTACTAAGAATATTGATAGCTGACTTCTCTCAGTTGTCATTTTCTGGAAATTTCCTTCCACTGAAGAGAATCATCCTGGCCTAAGTTATACCCAAACTCTATGAGCAAGATGTGTCCAATGACTGTCCATTTAGGTCCATGTAGGAGTATGACTCAGCCTCCTTGCCTGCAGGTGGATGACTCTGCAAGGCCATTATAGTTTCAGAGTATCCTCTGGGATCACTAAGGCTTTGTTGCAACTGCATCAGAGTTCAACTTCTCCCTCTTGTTAATCCTACATCTTTCACTCCCCCTACAAGTATTGATCCTGAGGGCACAACCCAACAAAATTCCAGGATGTAAAGCTTCATCCTCTACTCAATTTCCCAAGGAAACTGATCTAAGATACTACGTATTTGGTTTTCTATGCTATTTTGATTGATATATTTTAAATTTTTTATTTTATAGTTATTAGTTGTTGGTTTAAAAAATGCATTTCACTTGCGTATATTGACTTTGTATCCAGCAGCCTTGCCAATTTCACTTATTAATGTTAGTAGTTTCTCTAGAGCCAATTTTTTTTTCTATTTTCTACCTACACAACTATATCGTTCATGAATAAGGTCATTTTTTATGTCTTCCTTTTCAATTCTTCTGCCTTTTATACCTTTTCCTTGCCTAATTGCACTGGCTAGGACATCCAAGTACAATGTTGAATAGCGGTCATAATAGCAAGCATCTTTGTCTTATTTCTAATCTCAGAGGAAAAGCTATAACACATCACCATTGAATATGATGTTTACTGTTCATGTTTTACATATATTTTAGCCAGAATAAGAACATTTCTTTTTACTTTTAGTTTTCTAACAATTCTTTTTTTGTTTCTAAGTAGGTGTTGACTTTTATCAAACCACTTTTAATGGATTTATTTATATGATCGTAAGTTTTTTTCCTTCATACACACTGTTAATGTGATGAATTACATTAACTCTATTTTTAGTCAAGAGATATTTATTTTTATGCTACTTTTTAATTTACATGCAGTAAATTTGGAATACAGTTCTATGATTTTTGACAAAAGCATGCAGTCCAGTAACCATCATCAATCAAGATACAGATCAATTCCATTACCTGAAAAAATGTTCTCATGATCTTCTTTGTACTAAACTCCTCACCAAATCTCAACCTCTGGAAATCACTTACCTATTGTTGGTTCCTATATGTTTGTCTTTTCCAGAATGTTTGAATCTTACTCCTTTCACTAAGCATAATGGATTTGAGATACATCCATGTCATGTGGATTGATAGCTTTTACTTTTTATCACAGAGTAGTATTCCATTCTAAAGATGAACCACAGTTTGTTTATCCAGGCAGTCATTGAAAGAAGTTGGGATTGTTTCCAGTTTTTGGTAACTATGAATAAAACCTCTATAAATAATTTTGTAGGGGGGTTTTGTATAAACATAAGTTTTTATTTAACTTACATGAATACCTAGTAGTGAGATTGCTGGGTAGGAGTATGCTAAACTTTATAAGAAATATCCAAAATATTCCAATGTGGCTGAAACAGTCTGCATTTCCACCATCAGTGTATGAGAATTCTACTTGCTCTGCATCTTGGTCAGCATTTGCTGTTCTCAGTATTTTTTATTTTTTGCCATTCTAATAGATGTAGTAGTATCTCCTTACAGGCTTAATTTGCATTTCTCTAATGACTAATGATGTGATCATCTTTTCATGTGCTTATTTACCATCTTCTTTGGTGAAGTATCTGTTCAAATCTTTTGCCCATTTTATACTACGTTGTTTAATTTCTTATTATTGAGTTTTGACTTCTTTATTCTGGAAACAAGTACTTTGTCAGATATGCAGATACATGTTTTGCAAATATTTTTTCTCAGTCTGTGACTTCTCTTTTCATTCTTTAAGCAGACATTTTTAATTTTGATGGAGCATCATTTACGATTTTTTTCTTTATTAGGATCATGCACTTGGTGTTATATCTAAGAAATCTTTGTTTAATACATGATCCCAAAGATTTTATCCTATGTTTTCTTCTAGAAGTTTTTATAATTTAAGGCTTTACATTTAGGTCTGTGATCCATTTGAATTAATTATTGTATAAGCTTCAAGGTATGGGTAAAAGTTTATTTTTTACAATCATACTTTGTATGACTTGAATTCAATAGTTTTGGCAACATTTGTTGAAAAGACCATCCATTCTCCATTAAATTGCCTTTGGACTTTTGTCAAAAATTGATTGACCGTATATACATCTATTTCTAGATGTTCTATTGTGTTTATTTGGTCTATGAATCTATCCCACTACCATTACCTCACAATCTTTTTTTAATAATCATTAGCTAATATTTTATTGAGTATCAGACACTGTTCTAAGAGCTTTCCAGACATTAAGTAGCTTAATTCTCTAACAAATGCATGAGATAGGTGCTGTTAGAATCCCATTTCACAGATGAGCAAACTCAGGCACAGGGAAGTGAAATCACTTGCCCAAAGCCACAGAGCTTGGAAGTGATAGAGTTCAGATTTATACCCAGAAACTTTGCCTCCAGAGTCTGTAACTGTAACCACCTCAACATACTAGGTATCACTTGTGTAGAGTAAAAGAAAAAAATTAATGACACACATATACACACACATGTATATTGCTGGTACATGCCTGGAAGGAAACCTGAGAAATCAGCCAACACAACCTGAGTGTTGGAGAAAGACTGACTTTCCCAGTACACTCTTCTGTACTCTTTCCAGTTTTTAGCATACACTTTTTTTTGTAAATGGCTTGAACTGAACAGGGCCTATTTTTTTTTTTCCCTAGAGGAATTTGTTTTTCTGTTTATTATTTATTTATTATTTTTATTTATTTTTATTTTTTTACTTTTTTATTTTTGTGAGGAGATCAGCCCTGTGCTAACATCTGCCAATCCGCCTCTGTTTTATTTATTTATTTTTTTGCTGAGGAAGACTGGCCCTGGGCTAACATCCATGCCCATCTTCCTCCACTTTATATGGGATGCTGCCACAGCACAACTTGCCAAGCAGCACGTCGGTCCACGCCCAGGATCCAAACTGGCGAACCCTGGGCCGCCGCAGCGGAGCACATGCACTTAACCGCTTGCGCCACTGGGCCGGCCCCTATTTATTATTTTTAATGAGGTCACATTGGTTTATAACATTATATAAATTTCAGGTGTACATCATATTTCAACTTCTGTATAGATTACATGATGTTGACCACCAAAAGTCTAGTTTCCATCCATCACCATACACATGCACCCCTATGCCGCTTTCACACTTCCCCCAGCTTTGTTTTTTTTTCCCTCAGGATTTCTTTGGCTATTCAGGGCTTTTGTTGTTCCCTATAAATTTTAGGATTCTTTGTTTTATTTCCATGAAAAATGTCGTTGAGCTTCTGATTGGGATTGCATTGAATCTGTAGATTGCTTTAGGTAATATGCACATTTTAACTATGTTAATTCTTCCAATCCATGAGCATGGAATATCTTTTCGTTTCTTTATGTCTTATTTAATACCTTTTAACAATGTCTTATAGTTTTTACCGTACAGATCTTTCACCTCCTTGGTTAAATTTATTCCCAGGTGTTTTATTCTTTTGATAGGATTGTGTTCTTGATTTCTCTTTCTGCTAGTTTGTTGGTAGTGTATAGAAATGCAACTGATTTTTCTGTGTTGATTTTGTACTCTGCAACTTTACTGTATTTGTTAATTATTTCTAAGCTTTTTGGTGGATTCTTTGGGATTTTCTCTATATAAAATCATGTCATCTACAAATAGTAACAGTTTTACTTCTTCCTTTCTAATTTGGATACTTTCTATTTCATTTTCTTACCTAATTGCTCTGTCTAGGACTTCTAATACTATGTTAAGTAAGAGTGGTGAGAGTGGGCATCCTTGTCTTGGTCCTGTTCTTAGAAGAATAGCTTTCAGTTTTTCACTGTTGAGTATGGTGTTGGCTGTGAGTTTGTCATATATAGTCTTTATTATGTTGAGGTACTTTCATTCTATATCCATTTTATTGAGAGTTTTTTATCATAAATGGATGTTGAATCTTGTCAAATTCTTTCTCTGCATCTATTAAGATGACCGTATGATTTTTATCCTTTAATTTGTTAATGTGGTATACCATCTTTGCATTCCTGGAATGAATTCCAATTGATCACGGTGTATGATCCTTTTAATGTATTGTCATATTTGATTTGCTAATATATTGTTGAGGATTTTTGCATCTATGTTCATCAGCAATACTGGCTTATAATTTTCCTTCTTTATGTTGTCCTTGTCTGGTTTTGGTATCAGGGTAGTGTTGGCCTGGTAAAATGAGTTAGTATGCATCCTATTCTCTTCAATTTTTTGGGAAGAATTTGAGAAGGATGGGTATTAAATCTTCTTTGAATGTTTGGTAGAATTCAACAGAAAAGTATTCTGGCCCTGGACTTTTGTTTTTTAGGAGGATTTTTATTACTGTTTTAATTTTTTTACTTGTGATTGGTCTATTCAGATTCTCTGTTTCTTCTTGATTCAGTTTTGGGATTTTGTCTGATTCTAAGAATTTATCCATTTCTTTTAGGTTATCCAATATTTTGGGATATAGCTTTTCATGGTATTCTTTTATGATCCTTTGTATTTCTGTGGCATCATTGTAATTTCTCCTCTTTTTTTCTGGTTTCATTTTCACCTTCTCTTAGTGAGCCTAGCTTGGAGTTTATCATTTTTTTTTTATCTTTTCAAAGAACCAGCTCTTAGTTTCATTGATAATTTCTATTGTCTTTTTAGTCTCTATTTCATTCATTTCCACTCTGATTATTGTTATTTCCTTCCTTCTACTGACTTTGAGCTTCATTTGTTCTTCTTTTTTCTAGTTCTTTTAGATGTAGTGTTAGATTTTTTATTTGAGATTTTTCTTTTTCTTGAGGTAGGCCTGTGTCCCTCTTATATGTCCCTCTTAATACTGCTTTTGCTGCATCTCATTTGGTATGTTGTATTTTCATTTTAATTTGTCTCCAGGTATTTTTTGATTTCTCCTTTGATTTCTTCATTGATCCAATAGTTTTTCAGTAGCATATTGTTTAGTCTCCTCATATTTATGACTTTTCTAGCTTTCTTCTTGTAATTGATTTCTGGTTTCATACCACTGTAGTTGGAAAAAGTGTTTGATATGTTTTCAATCTTCTTAAATTTATTGAGACTTGTTTGGTTTCCCAACATATGATCTATCTTTGAGAATGTTCTATGTGCTCTTGAGAAGAATGTGTATTCTGCTGCTTTTGTATGGAATGTTTTATATATATCTGTTAAGACCATTTGTTCTAGTGTTTCATTTAAGGCCAATGTTTCCTTGTTGATTCTCTGTCTGGATGATCTATCCATTGATGTTACTGGGTTATTAAAGTCCCCTACTATTATTGTGTTGCTGTCAATTTCTCCCTTTAGGTCTGTTAATAATTGCTTTGTATACTTTGGTGCTCTTATGTTAGGTGCATATATATTAATAAATATGATGTCTTCTTGGTGGATTGTTTCCATTATCATTATATAATTTCCATCTTTGTCTCTTGTTTTCTTTTTTGGCTTGAAGTTTATTTTGTCTGATGTAAGTATGACTACACCCACTTTCTTTTGGCTGCCGTTTGCTTGGAGTATCATCTTCCAGTCCTTCATTCTGAGCCTATGTTTATCTTTAGAGCTGCGACCAGTCTCCTGGAGGGAGCATATTGTTGGGTCTTGTTTTTTTTAATCCATTTAGCCACTCTATGTCTTTTGATTGGTGAATTCAATCCATTTACCTTTAGGGTGATTATTGATATATGAGGGATTAATATTGACATTTTGCCTTTTGTTTTCTGGTTGTTCTATATTTCTGTTACTTTTTTTTCTTTGTGTTTCTGTCTGCCCTTTCAGTTTGGTGGTTTTCTGTGATGTGTTTCTCAGTCTCCTCTTTTTTTATGTTGTTTGACTGTGCTCTGAGTTTTTGTTTTGTGGTTACCATGAGGTTTGTATAAAAGATCTCATAGATGAGATAGTCCTTTTTCTGCTGATAGAATCTTATCTCCATTTGCCTATTCATGTTCCATCCTTTCCCTCTTCTCCTTCTACATTTTTGTTGTCACAAATTATCCCTTTTTGTATGGTGAGTTTGTGTCCAAATTGAAGTGGTTATAGTTATTTATATGATGCTTTCTTTCCCTTTAGCCTTTATGTTATAGTTAAGTGTTTACTAACCTATTCTGATATAGAGTTGCAATTTTTCAACTCTGTCTGTCTATTTATCACCTTACTCAAAGCATTGTATACCTTGCCTTTGTGTTTCACGTAGGAGGGCTCCTTGCAACATTTCTTGTAAGGCAGGTCTATTGGTGATGAACTCCCTCAGCTTTTGTTTGTCTGGGAAAACCTTTATCTCCTTCATATCTAAAGGACAACTTTGCTGGATAGAGTGTTCTTGGCCGACAGTTTTTATCTTTCAATATTTTGAATATATCATTTCACTCTTTCCTGGCCTGTCAAGTTTCTGCTGAGAAAACCGCTGATAGCCTAATGAGGGTGTCTTTGTATATTATTTTCTTCTCTATGGCCACCTTTAATATTCTTTCTTTGTCATTGACTTTTAACAGTTTTAATATAATGTGCCTTGGAGAGGGTCTTTTTGTGATGAGATGATTAGGTGTTCTATTAGCTTCATGTACTTTTGTATCCAGTTATTTCCTCAGGTTTGGCAAGTTTTCAGCTATTATTTCTTCAAATAATCTCTCTGTTTCTTTCTCCCCCTTTTCTCCTTCTAGAATACACATTATCCTTATCTTGCTTTTCCTAAATGAGTTGGATATTTCTCATAGAATTTATCCATTTTTTTAAAAATCTCAATTCTCTCTGCTTTTCCCTCTAAATCATTTCTAGATTTCTATCTTCAAGTTCACTAATTCTCTTTTCTATATGGCCTGCTCTATTTCCAATGCTTTCTACTTTTTTCTTTTCATCCATTAGTTGTGTTCTTCAGCTCCAGAATGTCTATTTTTTTTTTCTTTAAGGTTTCAGTCTCTTTGGTGAAGTACTCCTTCTGTCCATTTACTTTATTCCTGAGCTCATTGAACTGTCTTTCTGAGTTTTCTTGTAACTCCTTGGGTTTCTACATGATGGCTATTTCAAATTCTCTGTGAATTTTAGATCACAATGTTCTGTGACTTCAAGTTTGGTTTATGGAAAGCTATCATCTTCTTTCTGTGCTACTGTGTCACTGTAGTTCTTCATGGTGCTTGATGAGTTGTTCCTCTGTTGGCACATTTGTGGTGATACACATCTTTCTTATTTGGATAAGGCTTTGGTTACTTTAATTCTGAGCTGCTTCTGATTGTATTTGAAAGCCTGCTCTTTCTACCCTACACTGCCTCTGCTAGAGGCATCATCAGTGCCCTCCTTGTGCTGCTTATGCCTCCAAGGTTGCTGGTGCTTTGCTGCTCATGATGTCTCTGCAGTTCTGAGTGTTGCCACCAGGATCTCCAGGCTTCGAGCACCTCTGCTGCTTCCAGGGTCGCCTGGGTCTTGTGTTTCCCCATGGACTCTTCATGCGCTCTCCATGGGCTCAGGTGCTGCTCCCACATGCGCCACCTGCACTGCTGCTCCTGGGTTATCTGGGGGTGTTGGCAGTGCAGCTGCCAAGGACACTGTGTTCACATGTGTCGCTGCTGTTGCCAGGGTCATAGGGCCTTGTATGCAGCCCACACTACTGGTAGCACTCGTGTTGGGGAGTCACTACAGAGGATGCATCATGGGTTCTGCTGTGGCTTCTGAAGCCTCAGGTGCAGGCATTACCCGCCACTGCCAGGGGAGGGGGAGGCGCTGAGCCGTGAGTGCCACTGCTTCTCCTGCAGCCTCTGATCTCTGGCACTGTTGCACTTTTTGAAACCTCATGCCATGGGAACCACCACCACTGCCAGGGGTATCCACATTTTGGATGCAGCCCCTGCTTCTGGAAGGGTCACTGTTGGAGGCTCTGTCGCCAGAGGAGGGAGTAGGGGAGGGGGCTGGGTCACAGGTATTTCTGGTTCCCAGAGTCTTTGGTCACAGGCCCATAGTGATTTCTGGTGCCTCTGAGAGTGTGAGCTGCCTGGATTCCTGGAGCCTTCATTTGTGGGTATTACCTCAGTTCCTGGGGCCTCTGGTTGCAGGGACGACCACAGATCCTGGAACCTCCTCTCTCAGGAGCTGCCACTGCTGCTACCTTAGTTCCACTGCCTCTAGGAGGTCCAGTCCACCCATCTTCAGATGTATAGATGTATGGATCTCTCAGGCATTCTGATGTGATCTGCAGAGAGACCTCTGTTGGTCAATGGCTATCCTACTTGATGTAACTTAGAGGAGAGAGACCAAGAGAACAACTCACTTCACTATTATGCTCAAGTCACTCCTCCCACAGTCTTGATTATTGTAGCTAGATAGTAAGTCTTGAAATAGTATAGACTAATTCTTTCTACTTTATTCTTTTTCAGAATTGTTTGGCAATTTTAGTTCCTGTGCATTTCCATATAACATATTTTTTGCAATGGAGTATTTTTTAAATTTTGTCTAACTTTGCTTTGACTTTTCACACAAGCTACCACATATTGTAGTTGTGGGGAGGGGGTGGGGGGTTGCGATGGGAATAAAAACAAAGTTTGCTCAAGACCAAGTTAAATTTATAGAGCAGTTAGGGAAGAATTTACATCTTAAGTGTATTGAGTCTTTTAATCCATGAAAACACTGTATGTCTCCATTTATTTAAGTTTTCATTGACTTCTTTTGTCAGTGTTTTATACTTTTTAGCATACAGATCCTGGACATATGTTGGGAAGTTGATACTTAAGTGTTTCATGACTTTGGTCATATTGTACATGGAAATGATTTTTAGATTTTTATTTCTAATTGTTTGTTGCTTGTATATAGAAATACAATCAATTTTTGCAAGTTGACAATATATCCTATAACCTTGCTAAATTTACATATTTCTAGTAGTTTTTTTTATAGATTTCTCAGGAATTTTTATGTAGACAATCATATTGTCTGCTGATAAGAACAGATTTATTTCTTCCTTTCTAATTTAGGTACCTTTTATTCCTTTTTCTTGCCTATTGCATTGCTAGGTTTTCCCATAAGATGCTGAATAGGAGTGGAGAAAGTTGACATCCTTACCTTGTTAGGGTAATCTTGGTGGGAAATAATTCCCTTTTCATCAAAGTATGATGTTAGCTTTAGGTTTTCTGTAGGTGCTCTTTATCAGGTTGAGGAAATTTTATTCTATTCCTAGTTTGCTTAAAGCTTTTTCTGTGTCTATTGAGATGATCATGTAGTTTTGCTTTTTTAGTCTGATAAGATGGTAAATTACATTGTTTGCTTTCTGAATGTTACACCAAACTTTTCATTACTGGGACAAACCTCACTGGTCACATCGTATTATCCCTTTTGTATATTGTTGGATCAGATTTGCTAAAATTTTGTTAAGAATCTTTTGCATTTATGTTCATGAGAGATATTAGTCTGTATTTTTTTTTCATGTAATGCCTTTTTTTTATAGCAGAGTAATACTGACCTCATAGACTAATTAGAGAATGATTCTCACCTCTTCCAACTTCTAGAAAGGTTTTGGTAGACTAGATATTATTTCTTCTTTAAATATTTGGTAGAATTCCTCAGTGAAGTCATTTGGACCAGGAGATTTCTTTGTGGGAAGCTTTTATAATTACTTTAAATGATGTAGAGCTATTCAGATTTTCTGTCTTCTTGGTTGAACCTTGGCACTTTGTGTCTTTCAAAGAATTTTTCCTTTTCATCTAATTTGTTGGCATAAAATTGTTCATTATATTCCCTTATTATTTTTTTAATATCTGTAGAATCTTTAGTGATGTCACCTCTCATTCCTGATATTGATCATGTGTTTTCTCTCTCAATCTTTCTCTCAGTCTTTCTCTCTCGATATCTTAATCTTTCTCTCTCACTCAGTCTCTCAAGAATCTGGCTAAATGTTTACCAATTTTATTGATATTCTCAATGAACCAGCTTTGGGTTTCATTAAGTTTCTTTATTGTTTTTCATTTTCTATTTTATTTATTCTTGCTCTGGTGTCTATTTTTTCCTTTCTTTATACTATAGGTTGCATTTTCTCTTCTTTTTCTAGTTTTTAAAGGTGGAATCTGAGGTTATTGATTTGATTTCTTTCTCCTTTTTTAAATAAGCATTTTAATGCTATAAATTTTACTCTAGGTACTCGAGTACCTAGAGTACTCTAGGATACTCCAGCTGTATCCTTGAATTTTAATATAGTATGTCTTCATTTTCTTTCAGCTCAAAATACTTTCCATTTTGCTTTCTTCTTTGACCCATAATTTTTTAGAATACTTAAATTTAGTTTTCAAATATTTGCAGATTCCCGGATATCTTTCTGTTATCAGTTTATAGTTTAATTCCGTTATGGTCATACAACATACTTCGTATGGTTTCAGTCCTTTAAAAATTGTGGTACTCGTTTTATGGCCCAGAATATAGTCTATCTTGGTAAATAGTCCATGTTTGCTCAGAAAGAATGTGTATTCTGCTGTTGTTGTGTGGAGTATTCTATAAATGTTAATTTAATCAAGTTTGTTAATATTATTGTTTATCTTCTATATCCTTACTGATTTTCTGTTTACTTGTTCTATCAATTATTGATAGAAGGGTGTTGAAACCTCTGGCTATAACTGTGAATTTGTTTCATTCTCCCCACAGGCCTATCATTTGTTTTTTCATGTATTCTGATGCTCTATTACTGGAGGCATAAACATTTAGGATCCTTATGTCCTGTTGATGAATTGATCCCTTTATCATGATTAAATGACAGTCTTTATCCATGATTATATTCTTTGCTCTGAAATTTACTTTGGTATAGACACTCTAGCTTTCTTTTGATTAGTGTTGCATGCTATATCCATTTTTATCCTTTTATTTTTATTTTGTGTCTTTATACTTTAAGTAGGTTTCTTGTAGGCAATGTGTAGTTGGATTTTGCCTTTTTAAATCCAATATGATAATCCCTGTATTTTAATTTGGGTGAATATTGATATGGATGAGTTTAAATCTATTATCTTTCTATTTGATTTTTATTTTCCCCATCTACTTTTTGTTCTTATTTTCCACTTTTTCTGCCTTCTTTTGCATTGGAAAATGTTTATCATTCCATTTCATATCCTTTTTGTCTTGCTAGCTATAACCCTTTGTTGTGTTGCCTTAGAGTTTATAATATACATCTTTAACTTATCAATCTGTCTTCAAATGCTTTTGTACCACTTTACACATAGTATGGGATCTTTACAACAGTATCCTTCTATTTCTCCCCTTCCAATCTTTGTGCTATTTTTATCATCCATTTTACTTCTACATATGTTATATGCTTCAAAACACATGTTTTTATTTTTGCTTCAGTGGATTATGCTTAAAAGTGATTTAATTATAAGAAAAAGTCTTTATATTTATCCATGTTGTTACTGTTCCTGGGGCTCTTCATTCATTTGTTTAAATCTATATTTCCATCTGGTATCATTTTTCTCCTACACAAAAAACTTTCTTTTACATTTCTTGTAGTATGGGTCTTTGGGAGATGAATTACTTCAGATTTGCATGTCTGAAAAAGTCTCAATTTCTCTTTTGTTTTTGGCAGATATTTTCTTTGGGTAAAGTATTCTAGTTTGACAGTTTCTTTTCTTCTAATACTAAAAAGATATTACTCTACTGTGTTCCCTTTTTTTGTTTGTTTTTTGAGGAGATATCTGCTGTCATTCCCATCTTTGTTCCTCTGTAGGTATTGTGTCCTTTTTTTTAATTCTTGTAAGATTTTCTTTTTAATCATTTGTTTTAAGCAGGTTAATTCTGATATGCTTTGCCATCATTGTCTTCATATTTATTATTTTTAGGGCTTTTTGAGCTTCTTAGATCTGCGGGATTATATTTTTCATCAAATTCAGAAAAATTTTGGCCAGTATTTCTTCAAATATATTTTCTGTCTATCCCCTTTCTCTTCTCTTTCAGGGACCCCAATTGCACTTATATCAGCTCTCTCCGATGTTCTATTTTTCCATTATTTTTTTCTATTTATGTTTTTTTTTATCATTTCTATTGTTATTTATTCAAGTTCACTAATCTTTTTTTGGTAATGTCTGCTCTGCCATTAGTCCCATCCAGTGTATTTTTTATCTTAGACCTTGTAGTTTTCATATCTATAGCTTCACTTTGTTCTTTCTTATCTTCTATATCTCTTCTCAACATGTTCCATCTTTCTTCTAGTTTCTTGAACATATAGAATACAATTATATTAACTTTAAATGTCTTTGTCTACTAAATCTGTCATCTATATTTTTTCTGTGTTAATTTTGATTAATTGGCTTTTCCCCTCCTCATTAAGGGTTATATTTACCTGCTTCTTTGCATGCCTGGTAATTTTTGTTTGGAAGACAGACACTGTGAATTTTACTTTGCTGAGTGATGGATATTTTTATATTCCTATAAATATTCTTGATGTTTGTTCTGGGACATATACTTTACAACAGAATGATCCCTTTGGGTTTGCTTTGCAGATTTAACGGGATTGTAGCAATGCTTAGTCTAGGGCTAATTATTTCTATTACTGAGGTAAGACTCTACTGTGTACTCTACCCAATAATCTGTGAATCCTGAGTTTTTGCAGTCTGACTAGTACGAACAGGCACTATTCCCAGCCTGTGTGAGCATTGAGCACTCGTATATCTAATCATTTCAGATGGTTCAGCACACACATATGTTGATCAGTACTCAACTGAATATTTGAGGAGATGCTCTATAGATCTGCATGGTTCTCTTTTTGCGCAGATCTCTCCTCTTTGGCACTCTGTCCTGCAAACCCAAGCTGCCTTGTTCTCCCCAGATCCTCTGCTCTGTCGCTTCAAATCAACAAGACTATCAAGCTTTTCCTGGGTTCCTGCTCATTGTACTGTGCCTTGGGAACACTTCAAAGGCAGTAAGCTGGGGCAGTCATGGAGCTCCCCTTGTTCATTCTCCATCTCTCAGGGATCACTGCATTTCATTACCTGATGTCTAATATCTTGAGAATTGTTGTTTCATATGTTTTGTCCATTGTTTCAGTTGTTTCAGTCAGGAAAGTAAATCCAGTCCCTGTTATTCCATCTTGGCCAAAAGTGAAAGTTTCCCATCCTTTGTTTTTGAAAGTCTTCATTCTCTTGGCTCCTGTGACATGATTTCCTCTTTATTATCCCTCTACTTTTCTTCTTCCACTCACACCTTAATTTGGGTATCTCTATTCTTGTTTCTACATTCAGCCTTTCACAGTTCATGCACCATTGTGGGTCCAGGAACCATCCCTTCTGATATCATAAGTAGTCATTCATCTGAATGTCTATATCATATCTACTGCTGCCTAGAGGAGATTCCACTTGGATATCTTGCTCTCATTTCAAATTCAACATCTTGGTATTTTGTAAAATGTACTTGTTAAGGTGTCATAAGGCCTGGATTCTAGTCCCTGCTTTTCCACTAACTACCTGACTAGGTATCCTTAGAGAAATTACTTACACTTCCTTAAATTCAATTTCCTCATGTATAAAGTGAAGAAGTTTGATTGGATGATTTCTAAAGTCTTTTTTTTAGTTTTAACATTCTTTCATTCTAGGTACCTCTGGTTAAAACTGTTAAACTTTCATTATTATACCGACCCTCTTTTTATGAAAGCTAGTTACCTTCACCTCAAATCTGTATTAATGCCATAGCCTCTTAACAAGCTATCTTTCTTCTATCTCACCCAGTTGGACATTACTGCTAGAATATTATTCCTTAAATACTTTTATCAACTCATATCCCTGCACGAGAACTTGCAACAGGTCTCTGTTGCCTGACATATTAAATACCAACTCTTCTGCCTGACTTTTAAGACATTTATCCCATCTTTACTATACAGTGTTATGTCCCACTTCTCACCTATATGAATTCTCGGCCTCATTCTGGATGATCTCTTCTTTATTCTCCATCTTCCTATTCCTGCTTCCATGTCTACTGTTCTCCTAGATTGGTGTACCCTTTTGTCCACCCATCCAAACCCTAACTATCCCTCAAGACCTGGCTCAAGCCTCTCTTCCTCCATAAAGCCTTTGCCTACTGCTTCAGAACATGCAGATCTCTTTACTTTGTAAGCTCCTATTGTACTCCCTCAGTACACTTCATAGTCTAACTGCTAAATATCTGATTATTCATGCCTGGTAATTTTTTGTCTCCTCATATAGAATCTGAGGTCCTTAGAGACACAAATCATACTTTCTCCTTCTCTTGCTACCTTCCAATCAAATGGTATTTATCAAGAAATCCTCATTGATTGATTAAAAGCCATTCATCTGAGGTTTAGCTCATCTCCTTCCTGAATTATCATTGTATGTGTCTGTGTGTGTGTGTGTGTGTGTGTGTGTGTGTGTGTAAAAGTGCTGGCTCCTAAGACAGTTTGAGCTCATATTTATCCATGTTATGCTGACATTTGCATGTGCTTTCTGACCACTGTCCATTTCTGAGTTTTCAGAAGCAAGTCCTTGATTAGTGAGTCTGAGATGGGACTTTGGAATGCAGATCTGTCTTGATGGCAGAAGCTGTGCTTACATCACATCATTCTTTCCTTAGTGAACTTGGCAGCTCTTTCTTGGGAAATCTGTAAGTGAATCATTGTGACAAAAAGGGAGAGAAAGCTCAAAGCTCTAGACCTTGGTGGCTTTAGAATAAACATCCAATACTAGCAAAAAAAAAAAAAGTGATGACAAAACTATGTCATGGTACCTCTAGGATAAGCAATTAGATAATGGTCAGGATCTAAAGAACCAGAGAGCTTTAAGGAATGACAGAGAAAAAAAATTGTCAGCAAGCTTTCTTGGAAATGAAAGTGTGCTAAATAAAGGGAAGGAAGCAGGGAGCTGTGACAGGATTTCACAGAAGGAAACGTCTTGAATTTGTTTTGACTAACTTTGCATGCGGCATGAACAGTATTTTAAGGCTACTGAAATCACACTTTGCTCTGTTCAACTCAGAACTCATTCTTAGGCTTCTGAAGTAGTGAAGTAGAAGCAACTCAGCTTTTTGGTTTCATATAGATGCGGTTGGAATAAATGCATTTCACCTCTCTGCAACCACCACCTTTTTCCCTGCCAAAATTAAATGCTCAAATTTTTGCTTTTGTTGACTTTCTTTTTCATTTACTTGCTCCACCAAATTGACTTTAGTAAGCAGACTACAATCCATATAGCTATCTGTTGTACACAGGAACCACAAAGTTTCGGTCACAATCAGGTGTTTCATAGCCATCTATAAGATGGAAAACAAGCAAAGGCATTTCAGTGGAATTGCTGGGAGACATTTATCATTTCTTTTCCCAAGGATGGTTTATTAACAGGTTCACTGAACTCACCTCCTAGAGAAAGAATGGTCTAGTACAAAGAGTACTGAACTGAGAATCATGAGACTAAGGCACTAAGTGGCTTTTTCACTTTGAACAACTCAGTTAACCTCTGTGTTTTAGGTTTCTCATCTGTTAAATTAAGGGGTTGACCTATACAATCTCTGAGGTACCATTCAGGGGTGATGTTTGATGTATTTATGACTACTATGTTGCATGCAGTGCTTCTGATATATGTCTTTTCCTTGATATTCTGTCCGCTCTTGGATTCCGAGAAATCTCTTCTCCTCTCACCTCCTGGACTAATACTAGGTTTTCTTTCCTGGCTCTTCTTTTTGTTTGTTAGTTCCATCTCTTTTGATGGGTGAAAGCCAAAAATGTGTTAAATGTAACTTGATTCAGAGGTCACAAATAGTCAGCCCAAGGGCCAATCCAGCTTATAGTTATGTCTGTCTGACCAGTACAGTGTTTAGTTTATTTATTTTTTTTCTTTTCTAAGCTTGGTTTTGGAAAAATTGAATAAGTTATCTGTGTTTAAAAATCAAGAGATCTCACATAAATATCCAGATTTCCAGCTTCTCTAAAAGAATAAGAATATCAAGAAACAAGAGGCCTTCATTTCCACAAGGGATCAACAAGCTGGTACAGAGGAGTAACACTCCCTTTTAGCCTAGACTCTCCAGTTCATCACCCCCATCATTCACTCTTCCCATTGTCTCCCTGGCACTGAGGACAAGAGTAGTTGCCATTTATTATCATGCCTTTTATTGCTGGTTCACTCTTTATGTGGGACACTGACTCTCCAATTTGCTGAAGCCCCCACCACTTCCTATAGCACTGAGGGTGAATGTCAGTTACCACTTATCATCACATTTGCACTGCTATTGTTCTTATACCAGATTTAAAAGGAAAGTGAAATTTTTGTACCTATATCTCTATCAAAAGTAAGAAAACATGTTAAACCAGAAGAGCCAAGTGTTTTATTTGTCCCACTCAATTTACTATTTTATTTTACCTTCCTGAGCTCTGTTGGTCTTGGTGTTTGTAACTCCTGTTCTAAGTCGAATATATTGTCAATATATTCCTCATTTACAAAAGGTGTTCATCCCAGAAGCCTCTATTTTTCCTCTCTGTACCCTCTTCTTAGGCCCCTATGTTCTGCACAGAGAAGTTGACAGAGTTTGTTGGACACTTGCAACAGAAAAAACAAGGTAGCGGTTTTAAAGTTCCATAGTAAAACAAGGAAGTACTATACTGGTATTCTTTGAAGGCAGAATGTTTGTTTGAATTCACCTAATTCTGCCACAAAATACCGTGAATAGCCAAGTCAATCTTGAGAAAAAAGAACAAAGCTGGAGGCATGACACTTCCTGATTTCAAACTGTATTACAAAGCTACAGTAAAAAGAACACTATGGTACTGGCATAAAAACAGACATATAGACCAATGGAACAGAATAGAGAGCCCAGAAATAAATCCATGCATATATGCTCAACTGATCTTTGACAAGGGTCCCAAGAATAAACAATCTGGAAGAGATAATTCTTCAACAAATGGTGTTAGGAAAACTGGATATCTACATGCAAAAGAATGAGAGAGGACTACTATCTTACACAACACACAAAAATCAACTCAAAATGAATAAAAGTCTTAAATGTAAGACCCAGAACTGTAAAACTCCTAGTAGAAAATAAAACGGAAAAGGTTCATGACATTGGTCTTGGTAATGATTTTATGGATGTGACACCAAAAGCACAGGCAACAAAAACAAAAATCAAAATGTGTGACTACATCAAACTAAAAAGCTTCTGCAAAGGAAAGCGAATCAAAAGGAAAGGAAAGTAGTCAATGCAACAAAGGACATAGAGTGAAAAAGCAACATACAGAATTGGAGAAAATATCTGCAAACCATATATCTAATAAGAGGTTAATCTCAAAAATATATAAGGAACTCATATAACTCAATAGTAAAAACCCAATAACTTTATTTTAAAATGGGGAAAGGACTTGAATAGACATTTCTCAAAGAAGACATACAAGTGGCAAAAACGTATATGAAGTGGCTCAATGTCACTAATCATCAAGGAAATGCAAATCAAAACCACAATGAGATATCACTTCACACCTATCAGGATGACCATTATCAAAAAAACAAAAGACAACTAGTGTTGGCAAGGATGTAAAGAAATTGAAACCCTTGCACACTGTTGGTGGAAATGCAAAATGGTGCAGTCACTATAGAAAGCAGTATGGAGGTTACTCAAAAAAAATTAAAAATAGAACTACCATATGATCCAGAAATCCTACTTCTGGGTATTATCCAAAAAACTTGAAATCAGGATATCAAAGAGATATCTGCACTCCCATGTTTATTCCAGCACTATTCACAATAAGCAGGATGTGGAAATAACCTAAATGTCCATCAACAGATGAATGGATAAAGAAAATGTGGTATATACATAAAATGCAATACTCTTTAGCCTTAAAGAAGATAGGAATTCTGAAATATACAACAACGTGGATGAACCTTAAAGACTTTATGCTAAGTGAAATAAGCCAATCAGAAAGACACATACTGCATGATTCCACTTATGTTTGGTATCTAAAATAATCAAATTCATAGAATCAGAGTTGAATGGTGATTGCCAGGGACTGGCGGGAGGGGAAACTGGGGAATCACTAATCAATGGACAAAAAATTCAGGTTAAGCTAGATAAACTCTAGAGATCTACTGTACCACATTGTACCTATAGTCAACAATAATGTATTGTACACCTAAAAATTTGTTAATAAGATAGATCTGTTAAGGGTTCTTGCCACAATAAAATAAAATTAAAAAAAAAAACAATGGGAGCCATTGAGGGATTTTCATTTTGGGGTAGGGTTGCCAGGTATAATACAGAATGTCCAGTCATATTTGAATTTCAGAAAACAAAACAATTTTTAATATAAATATGTTCCAAATATTGCATGGAACATACATATACTAAAATAGTATTTGTAGTTTACCTGAAATCTAAATTTAACTGAGAATTCTGTATTTTTATTTGCTAAATCTCACAACCCTATCCTGAAAGCAAGATGATTAGTCCTGTCATTTAAAAAGATCACTTTGGTTTCAAGTAGAGAATGGGTGAGAGGCTAGAGGCAGGGAGACCTTTTAGAAGGTTAGATTGCACTAACCCAGAGGACAGATAACTGGCAATTTGGGCTATGGTTGTAGCAGTGGTGATAAAGAAAAGGGGCTAATCAAAATAAACAGGTCTTGGTGAAAGGTGGGAACAGAGGGAGAAGACATTGTAGACGACAATCTATAGTTGAGATACCCTTTCGATTTTTGATTTTGAGTATTTGCAGGATGACCATAATTTATCATCCAGACCTGAACGTTTTTAAGAATAAAAGGGGATGCTAAACCAGGATGTATGGTCACCCTGGTAATTTGTGGCTTCTCTTTTTCCCTTGATCAGTATTACCATGCATATTAATTTTATTCATCTTTTCAAAGAACCACCTTTGTTTTTGTTTATCCTCCTAATTATACATTTTTATTCATTTAATCTCTGCTCCTATTTTTATTATTTCCTTCCTATTTCTTTGGTCTAATTAACTATTCTGTTTACATTTTCTTGACATGGATACTGAGATCACAGGTTCTCAACCTTTCCTCTTTTCTAATATATGCTTTCTAAGATTATACATTTTTCCTATAAGAATGGGTTCACCTGCACCTCAAAAGTTATGATATGTAGAATTTTCAATATAATCCAATTCAAAATATTTTATAATTTTCATTGCTATGTTTTCTTTGACCCATATGCTATTTAGAAGTGTATTTCTTAATTTTCAATCTTTTTGTTATTCATTACTTATTCCTACTGTGGGCAGAACCTGTTCTGTATAATTTCAATCTTCGAAATATTTGAGACTTGTGTTTTGGTCAAAGACATATTCGATTTTGGTAGATGGTCCACATGGACTTGGAAAGAATGTGTATTCAGCTGTTGTGGGTAGTGATCTATAAATATCAATTAGATTAATTTGGTTAATAACATTCTTTAAATATTCCACATTCTTGCTGATTTTTAAAAATTATTCCATATGTTTGCTGGTTTTTTGCTTGTTCTATCATTTAATAAGAAAGGTATGTTAAAACTCATCTAATTGTGAATTTTTTTTTTTTGTGAGGAAGATCACCTTGTGCTAACATCTGCAAATACTCCTCTTTTTTTTTTGCTGAGGAAGACTGGCCCTGGGCTAACATCTGTGCCCATCTTCCTCCACTTTATATGGGACGCCGCCACAGCACGGCTTGCCAAGCAGTGTGTCGGTGCGTGCCCAGGATCCGAACCGTCAAACCCCAGGCTGACGCAGCTGAGCGCGCACACTTAACCACTTGCACCACTGGGCCGGCCCCAAGAAATTGATTTTAATTCACCTTTTATAATTTTGAAATGCAGCTATATCTCTAATAATTCTTATTTCCTTAAAGTTTACTTTTGTGACGTTAATATAGCTAACCAACTTTTGTTTGGTTAGTGTTTGCATGCTATAGCTTGTTATATCATTTAACTTTTAGCTGTTCTGCATCATTATAATTTAGATGGGTCTCTTGTAAGAAACCTATACTTGTTTTGTTTTCTTTCAAATTCAGTTTGATAATTATTATATTTTAATTGGATCATTTAGTCCATTTATATTTAGTACAATTTCTGATTTATTTGGGTATAAATCTTTTATCTCAATTTTTCTTTCTTATGTCTAATGTGTTTGAAGTTTTTTCTGTTATTAGTTCTTCTCCTTTCTTGTCTTCTTTTCAATTATTTTTTTCATTTTTTTCCTCTAGCTTTGTTGTTATTTTTTTTAATGGTTCACCTAGAGATTACCACATTTTTCCTTGACTTATCAAAGTCTAACACTAATCAGCTCTTCTAATTTCTAACAGACAATGCAAGGATTTTAGAACACTTTAAAAAGTTATACTGAATGATTCCCAGGTATTATTAGCTCCATTTTACAGATGAAAATACTGACATTCAGAAGAGTTAAGTGACTTGCTTATGCTCTTAGAGCTAATAAGTGGCAGAGGGACTTGAATATGATAGCCACAGGTACACACTCTGGAGTCCTTCCTGGCCCATTGGTGGCACATATTTTTGTAGTGCTCATAAGTCCATGGACTGCTTTGTTCACAACAGCCCAGAGACACAGTAGTATCACAGTCTCCCCCTCACAAACACTTTTATTTTTAATTTATAGCAGTTTATCCTTTACAGTGCATCTTCACTTCTATTATCTTATATAGTACTTCCAATAATTCTATTAAGTAGGTAGGACAAAGATTATTACCACTCTTTGAAAGATAAAAACCTGACTCAGAGAGCTTAAGTAAGTTGCCAGGACATAGGACGAACTGATAAGTGCTATCCTAAAACCAAACTCTCCTGATGTCTGCTCCACGCTATTTCCATTATAGATGTAGTGGACCTGTTGTTGCCAATATTTTTATGAAATGTCTTTGATGACATAGGGAGAACTTTGGGCGAATCTGGAAGTGACAAAGAAGGAATGGTTAATGTGCTAATGTAACAGGTGAAAATGATTGCTCAAAACTAATAAAATGAAACTTAAGGATAAATGTAAATTTGAACATTTATGTTAAAAGATAACTTACTGAAGCAAAGGATGGGGGAGAACTAGCTTACTAAAAGTTCATTCGAAGAAAGTTCTATATTTCTTTAATTGTTTCTTTGTTTGTTTAGTTGTCTACAAGCTTAATATGAGCTAACTATGATATGTGGCTGGGTAAAACCCCTCGTTGGCTGTAATATTTATGTATAGATTAATGATGTGGAGCATGGGCTTTGAAGTCAGACTTGGGTTCACATTCCAGCTCTATCATTTACTAGCTGAGTGACCTTAGGTAATTCACTTTTCTCCTGTGCCTCGGTTTCTTAATACCTAAAATTAATACTAATAGCACCTATCTAATGGAAATACTGGAAGATTAAATCAAATAATGTATAGGTAGGGCTTAATACTATATCTGACACATAGTAACATTCAAAAAATATCAACTATTGGTAATTTGATTCCACCTGGAATATGACAACCAATTCTACATACCACATCGTAAGAGAGACACTAACAAATGTGAACACATCCAGGATTGAAAAGGGATTGGAAACCATTTCATATGAGGAATGACTGAAGAAACAGAATTTTTAGTCTGGAGAAGAGAAAACAAGAAAGATATAGTACAATTTTTTGAAGACATTTTTTCCTTGAATAAGAGAAATTATGCTTATTCTGTGTGGCTCCATGAGAAACAACCAGAGCCAATGGGCAGAGGGTAGGCAGGCTACAGGAGGCATACTTTGGCTCAGTGTAAGCAAGAAAAATCTTGCGAGAAGAGTGGTACAGGATACCCAATGAAGTATTGAGTCCCTCATCACAGGAGATAATGAAAGACTTCTGTCAAGCCTGATGACAAAGTAATTTCTCCAACAGGGAAGAAGCTAGCTTGATGAATTCTAAGATCTCTTTGACTCTGAGATCTGATGATATTCCATTTTGGAGGCAAGAGTCTCTGGATCTCACTAGGCCAAGGTAACATGAGGGATCCCATCTCCTCCAAAGAGCCTACTGTGGTATCCTCTCAATATTAGTGCCTATCCTAAATTGCTCTTCCTTCAGGGTGAAGTCATTCCAGACCAAGCCTTCAGTTGAAAACGAGAGAACAGCATCTCGCTAATACTGCATACAATATGCTTTCCTAAGCTCTGAAGGTGGTATTTACAAACTCCATCAGTCCTTTCATCTTTATTTTTTGTTGACTCTTGTCCTCTGGTAGTTATATCTGAACCTACAGGAAAATAGGTAGCATTAGAGGGAAGAAAATCATTATTTTTGGTAGGAAAAAATAACGGCTATTTCTCCTCAGCTCAAACTCGAGAAATAACTCCTGGAGCTACACCAGCTTTTGGGTCTGCCTGGCTTTGCATCCAAACATCTAGGAGGGGACGTAGCAGGAGGAGGTATGTCAGGGAGGGGAAACAAGACATATGGGCAGTGGGCTAGGAGCAGTTGTTGGACTACAATTCCAAGTCTCAGCTGCCGCTTCCTAAGACACGTAGTCATGTTTGTGGATATGGCCTTGGGAAAATATGACTCCCATAGTAAAGCGTCACAGCAGAAATGAATTCTCTGGGCGAAAAAGGATATACAGAAAAAAATAGTATAGATAGTAGCCTATGGCAAACTATGGTCTGCAGGCCAAAACCAGCTGGCTGCTTGTTTTTGTAAATAAAGTTTTATTTTGGCAGCCATGCCTGTGTGCTTACATATTGTCTATGGCTGCTTTTGCACTACAATGACAGCTGAAGTATTTGCAATAGAGACTATATAACCCACAAAGTCTAAGATATTTACTATATAGCGCTTTACAGAAAAAGTTTGCTGACCCTGGTCTACGACACTGTTCTCCAAAGTAGGGAGCAACCCAAGGAGTACACAAGACAATAAGTTGGGATATGAAAAGAGAGTTTTAGAACTTATATTATTGATTTTTTCATTTCATCCTTTCCTTTTCTACTTTTCTTTTTGTATATATTTTGTAATATATATATATTTATACATATACATATATTAGTACTGTTAGTACTAATAACAGATAAGTGTGCGCAATCCATGAAGTTTAGGGACCACTGGTTTACAGTTGTGGTTCTACATCAGAATCACTTGGAGAATATTAAAAGGCGGATTCTTGGGATCTACCTGTGGTAGGCAGAATAACGCACTCCCCCCCAAAGATGTCCACATCCTAATCCCTGGAACCTGTGAATATGTTATCTTATGTGGCAAAAGGGGCTTTGCAGACACGATTAAGTTAAAGATTTCAGATGGAGGTTGCCAGGTGAGCCCAATGTAATCACAAGGATTCTTTTAAGTAAAAGAAGGAGGTAAGAGACTCAGAATCATATAAAGGGATATGATGACAGAATCAGAGATCAGAGTGATTAAATTGCTGGCTTTAAAGGTAAAGGAAGAAGCTATGAGCCAAGGCATGCAAGCAGCTTCTCTAAGCTGGAAAAGGCAAGGAAACAGATTCTCCTCTAGAACTTCCAGAAGGAACACAGCCCTGCTAACACCTTGATTTCAGCCCAGTGAGACCCATTTCACACTTCTGACCTCCAGAACTGTAAGATAGTAACTTTGTGTTGTTTTAAGTCACTGAGTTTGAGGTAATTTGTTACAGCAGTAATACGAAATTAGTACAAAACTCCTAGAGATTCTAATTCAGTATGGTTAGATTTAGGAGTCTAGATTCCTGAGTTTTAGATTTATGGCTGCTACCAGTACAATGTGTTCCCTCAGGCAAGTTACTAATCCTCATTTTTAAAAAGAAGAAAGTGATACTTCCAAAGATTAATACCTACTTAGCTCATAAGGTTGTTTTGTGGATCAAGTGAGATGATAATGGATGAAAAGATGCTTTGAAAAAAGTAAAAGAACCATGCATATGTGAGCTATTACTATTTGTCCTCGTGTCAGCACACCTACATTTCATTTAATATCACTTTAGTTTTGTTATATTTTAAAGAGATGGCCAGCATGACTTTTCTCTCTAAATTCTCTGAGAATATGAAGACTTATGTGCAAACATTATAGGGGCTTTGTCACTTATTATAATGATACACTTCATATTTGGCTTTCTAGTTTACAAAACACTTTAATCTATATCACTTGTCCTGAACAGCAACCCTCTAGTCCACTCAAGTCTTAATGTTAAATAGCAATAAAGGTGGAGGGTCATATATTTGTAGATACTTGCAGAGGTGGTGCAGAGAATCCAGAACTCCATACACAGTGCCTTTGGATTGGGTTACAGTAATTGCATTGAGGCAGGTTTGCCAGATGCACCAGAAATTCACAAGACAAACTCTGGCTTAAGGCTAGAATGTGATTTAGCATTATCATTCTCTTCAAAGAATTCCCTTCAAATAATTCTTCCCTGCTCCATCTCTCTAGGATAAGAATGAATTGCATGACTTTTTGACTAGAGGCAAAGTGTTGAGCTGAGCTTGTGTGCCTTGCTAGAATCTCTGTGAACTAGTGAAAATAATTTCCTCCACTTTAGGGAGGATGTGAGCCACAAACACTCTTTCAATCCTGCCTTTCAGACTTTGCTCATGCCATTCATAATGCTTTCTTTCCCCTCTCTCTTCCACCTGCCGAATGCTATTCCTCCTTGAAAGTGACCTCCTCTATAAGGTTTCTGGCGGCTACTTCAGGTCTCACTTATCTATCTTTCCTGCAGTCTTATCAAGCATGCAGTTCACAAAGTTTAGTATTGCCTTGTTTTGGAGAGTTTGTCCTGTCACCTTACCAGGTCCATATTTTATCCTTTTCTTCTGTTTCCTATAGATCCAAGCACAGGGCTGGGAAAGATCTTGATGTTGAAAAATACTTACTGTTTGGTTTGAAAAGGCCTCCTCTTGAACTATAGGCTGTATGATTTTTTGCCAGCTTTACTGAGATATAAGTGACATATTGTGTAAGTTTAAGGTATAGAGTGTGATGATTTGTACACGTATATATTGCAAAATGCTTACCAAAATAAGGTTAGTTAACACATCCTTTACCTCTGTAATTACCATTTTATTATTGTTGTTATGGTGAGAACATTAAAGCTCTACTTTCATAGCAACTTTCAAGTATACAATACAGTATTGTTAACTGTTGTCATCACACTGGACATTAGATCCCTGGAACTTATTCACCTTATAACTAGAAGTTTGTACACTTTGACCAACATCTCCCCATTTCCCCCACCCCTCAGCCCCTGGCAACCACGATTCTACTCTCTGTTTCTATGAGTTTGATGTTTTTAGATTCACGTATAAGTGGGATCATAAAATATTTGCCTTTCTCTGTCTCACATTTCACTTAGCATAATGCCCTCCAAGTTGATCCACGTTGTTGCAAATGACAGGGATTTCCTTCTATTTTATGGCTGAATAATATTCCATTGTACATATATACCACATTTTCTTTATCCACTCATCCATCAGTGAACACTTTGGTTGTTTCCATATTTTGACTATTGTAAATAATGCTGCAGTGAACATGGGACTGCAGATATCTCCTTGAGATAGTGATTTCATCTTCTTTGGATGTATACCCAGAAGTGGGATTGCTGGATCATATGGTAGTTCTATTTTTAATTTTGTGAAGAACCTCCGTACTGTTTTCCATAGTCAATGTACCAATATACAATCCTACCAAGAGTGCACCAGGGTTCCCTTCTCTCCACATCCTCTCTAGCATTTATCTCTTGTCATTTTGGTGATAGCCATTCTAACAGATGTGAGGTGATATTTCATTGTGGTTTTGATTTGCATTTCCCTGATGATGAGTGATATGGTGCATCTTTTCATGTACCTATTGGCCATTTAAATATCTTCTTTGGAAAAATGTCTTTTCAGATCTTTTGCCTATTTTTAAATTGGATTATTTGGGTTTTTTTGCTATTGAGTTCCTTATATATTTCGGATATTAACCACTTATCAGATATGTGGTTTACAAGTACTTTTTTCCATTCTTTACGTTCCTTTTTCATTGTGTTGATTGTTTCTTTTTCTGTGTAGAAGCTTTTTAGTTTGATGTAGTCCCAGATGTTGACTTTTGCTTTTGTTGCTTGTACCTTTGCTGTCATATCCAGAAATTCATTGCCAAGGCCAATATAAAGGAACTATTTTTCCCTATGTTTTCTTCTAGGAGTTTTATGGTGTCAGGTCTTACGTCTAAGTCCTTAATCTATTTTGAGTAAATTTTTGTGTGTGGTGTAAAATGGGGGTCCAGTTTTATTCTTTTGCATGTGGATATTCAGTTTTCTGAACACCATTTATTGAAGAGACAGTCCTTTTCCCATTGAGCATTCTTGGCTCCCTTGTCAAATATTAGTTATCCCCATATATATGTGGACTTATTTCTGCGATCTCAATTCTGTTCCATTAGTCTATGTCTCTGTTTTTATGCCGGTACCATACTGTTTTGATTACTATAGCTTCATAATATAGTTTGAAATCAGGAAATGTGCTACCTGCAGCTTTGTTCTTCTTTCTCAGGATTGCTTTGGCTGTTCCTGGTTGTCTTGTGGTTTCATATGAATTTCAGGATTGTTTTTGTTATTTCTGTGAAAAATGCCATTGGAATTTTGATAAGGATTACATTGAATCTATAAATGGCTTTGAGTAGTGTGAACATTTTAACAATAATAACACTTCTGATCCTTGAAAATGTGATATCTTTCCATTTATTTGTGTCTCCTTCAATTTCTTTCATCAATGTCTTATACTTTTTTAGTGTATAGATCTTTCACTTCTTTTGTTAAATTTATTCCTAAGTATTTTATTGTTTTTGGTGCTATTGTAAATGGAATTACTTTATTTCTTTTTCAAATAGGTCGTTGTTAGTGTATAGAAATGCAACTGATTTTTGTATGTTGATTTTGTATTCTGAAACTTTATTGAATTCGTTTATTAGGTCTAAGTATTTTGGTGGATTCTTCAGGATTTTTTTATATACAGATCATGCCATCAGCAAACAGAGACAATTTTATATCCCCTTTTCTGATTTAGATGCTTTTTATTTCTTTTTCTTGCCTAATTGCTCTGACTAGGACTTCAAGTATCATGTTGAAGAGGTTTGGTGAGAGTAGAACCCTTGTCTTGTTCTTCATTTTAGAGAGAAAACTTCCAACCTTAATGTTGAGTATGGTGTTAGCTGTGTGTTTGTCACATATGGCCTTTATTGTGTTGAGGTATGTTCCTTCTATACCAAATTTGTTGAGAGTTTTTATCATGAAAATATGTGGAATTTTTTCAAATTCTTTTTTTTGCATATATTGAGATGATCATATGATTTTGTCTTTCATTCTATTAATATGTTGTATCATATTTATTGATTTGCGTATGTTGAACCATCCTTGCATTCCAGGGATAAATCTCACTTGATCATGGTACATGATCCTTTCATTTGCTGTTAAATTTGGTTGGCTAGTATTTTGTTGAGAATGTTTATATCTATATTCATCAGCGATATTGGCCTGTAGTTTTATTTTTTTTGTATTATCCTTATATTTGGTATCAGGGTAATGTTGGCCTCATAAAATAAGTTTGGGAGTATTCCCTCTTCTTCGATTTTTGGGGAGAGTTTCAGAAGATTTGGCCTTAATTCTTTAAATGTTCAGTAGAATTCACCCATGAAGCCATTTGAGCCTCACCTTTTCTTTGTTTGGAGGTTTTTTATTACTGATTCAATCTCTTTACTTGTTATTGGTCTGTTCATATTTTCTATTTTTCATGACTCACACTGGTATGTTGTATGTTTCTAAGAATTTATCCATCTCTTCTAGGTTGTTCAATTTGTTGGCATGTAATTGTTCATTCTTATGATCTTTTGGATTTCTGTAGTATCAGTTGTAAATCTCCTTTTTCATTTATAGTTTTATTTGAGTCCTCTCTCTTTTTTTTAATTGGTAAGTCTAGCTGAAGGTTTTCCAATTTTGTTTATCTTCTCAAAAAAACAACTCTTAGTTTTGTTGATTCTTTCTACTGATTTTCTATTCTCTATTTCATTTATTTCTGTTCCAATGTTTTTTTCCTCCTCCCTTCTGCTGACTTTGGGCTTAGTTTGTTCTTGTTTTGCTAGTTCTTTGAGCTGTAAAGTTAGGTTGTTTATTTGAGATCTTTCTCTTTTTTTTTTAACATAGGCATTTATCACTGTAAACTTCCCTCCTAACACTGCTTTTTCTGCTACCCATAAGTTTTAGTATGTTGTGTTTACATTTTTGTTTGTTGCAATGTATATTTTTTATTTCTCTTTTGATTTCTTTTTTAACCCATTGGTTGTTCAAGAGTATGTTGCTTAATTACCACATAATTGGGAATTTTCCAGTTTTCCTCCTGTTATTGATTTCTAGTTTCATAACATTGTGGGTAGAAAAGATACTTGGTATAATTTCAATCTTTTTAAGTTTGCTGAGATTTGTTTTGTAACCTAACATATGATCTATCCTGGAGATTGTTCCACATAAACTTGAGCAGAATATGTATTCTGCTACTCTCTTTATATCTCTGTTAGGTCCATTTGGTCTAAATATAGTTCAAGTCCAATGTTTTCTTATTGATTTTCTCTCTAAATGATCTATCCATTGTTGAAAGTGGGGTATTGAAGTCTTCCACTATTATTGTATAGTTGTCTATTACTACCTGCAGATCTGTTATTTGCTTAATATATTTAGGTTCTCCAATGTTGGGTGCATATAGATTTATAAATGTCATGTCCTCTTGAGGAATTGACCCTTTTATCATTACATATTGACTTCTTTGTCTTTGTTACAGTTTTTGATTTAAATTCTATTTTGCCTGATATAAGTATGGCTACTTTTGCTCTCTTTGATTTTCATTTGCATGGAATATCTTTTTCCATCCCTTCACTTTGAGCCTGTGTGTGTCCTTGAAGCTAAAGCAAGTCTCTTGTAGGCAGCATACAGTTTGGTCTTATTTTTTATTATTATTATTTATTCAGCCACTCTGTCAGGCTGTATGATTTAGAATAAAGAACATAGGCTCTGAATCCATACAGATAACCCTGTTCAAACCCTGGCTATTTCACTTATAACCTAATAATCTTAGATATATCATTCTCTTTGCTTCAGTTCATTCATCTCTCAAAAGGAATGACAACAGTTGTGCTACCTATGGGGTTGTTTTGAGCATTAAATGTGATAATTCATGTAAAGTGTTTAGTACCATTTCAAGAACATAGTAACTCCCATTAAATGGCAGCTGTTATTTCTTTTCCCTAAAATTAGGAATTTAAGATCGTATAGTAGTTATGATCAGTGATTTATAAACAACCAGACTTGGGCTGACCCTGAGTAACTTACCTAATTTCTCTGAGGCTTATATCTCTCTTCTACAAGTGAAGGTTAGAGTAGTGACCACCTCATAAGATTGTTAGTATTAAACAGGAATCATAAATTGCAGTATTTGACACATAGTAGGAAATCAGTAAATGGTAGCTGTTATAATTATTAAGAAAAAGTAAAGAAGTAGAGAGTTGTGTCACTAATGAAGAACTGTATCACTTACTCTTCTGCAATCTAATAGCAAATAAAGTTAAGTGTGGGCTTTCTCCTATAATTTTTGAGCAAAAGACAGAAAAATACACTTTACTGATTCTCTGCTTTCCCAATTTACCCAGTGGGTTCATAGAAGAGAGGTTTGTGATAGTGCTTAGGATAAAACCTGGTTCTTATTATGCCATAATAAATATTACTTGAATATGAATCAGAATACATTCATTTAGCCCATATTGAATAATTCAGTATTCCATGTAATTTTTCTGTTGTTGGTATTATTAATTGAAAAATAATACATGCAAGAACATGGTAAAAAAATTTCAAAAGTACAAGGATATATACAATAAAATATAAGTTCAAATTCCAGCACTATTATTTACCAACTGTATGGCCTTGGGCGGGTCACTTAGTGACCTCTCTGTGTTTCAGCTTTCTGAGCTATTAGAATCACGTCAGTACCTGCTTTATAGGATTGCTATGATACGCAAATGTGTAAATCACTTAGAATAGTACTTGGCCTATGATAAATACTATGTAAGTTTAGTTTTTTTCATGTGCCATTTGTATTTTTCTGTGAATTTCTCATTCCTTCAAAGAGTTATCCTCTTTGATCCATCTGGACTTTATTTTCTGGTGTAAGAAGTAAAATAGTGATCTACTTTTATTTCTTTTCCAAATGGCTAGCCAGTTGTTTCAGCACTATTTATTGAATATTCTGTGTAAGTTAAAATCCTTGCTATCTGCCAGATGACTGGTTAGTCTATTGTCTTCCAAGTCCAAATAGTGTGTGGCCCAAAACTAATTCATTCCACTTTCATTTTTCTTCTGGTTTTGATATGAATACAAGTTGACTTGGACAGACACATTTCTTTGGCAAGTTACTTTCCCTCCTTATAAATAGAAAAAAAAAACAGGCAAAAAGAAGTTACACCTATCTTTAAGATCCCTTTAACTAACGGTCTATGAGAGTTGTTAAAAAAAATAAAAATTCCTGGTTGAAGGACTGGATATGAAACCCTTTGTCACATAATATTCTATTATATGGGTATATCATAAATGATTAAACCAAGTGTCTGTTGGATATTTGCATAATTTTCTCTGTACTACTACATATATTACTCTGCTGACTATCCTCAAACATATATTTGATTTTCTCTTAGAACATCTTTTAAAATGTGGAATTACTAGGTCAAATGATATGAATTTTTTCAAGTTTTTATTGAAGTATAATGTACGTACAGAAAAATGCACATATCATAAGAGTACAGCTTGACAAATTTTCACAAAGTGAACACACCTATAAAACCGAACACCATATCTAGAAACAAGATGTTACCAGCACCTCAGAAGCCGCCCTCATAATTCTTTCAATCACTACTTCCTCCCGAGGTAAGCACTATCAGAACTTCTAACAGTATCTATTAGTTTTGCCAGATTTTTGAATTTTATGTATGTTTGCAATCATAGCATATGTATTTATTTTGATTTTGGCCTCTTTCATTCAACATGTTTGCAATATTTATAGTTAAAGAGCATTCATTTTAATTGCTGTATAGTATTTCATTGTGTGATTATACCATAATGTATTTATTCACTTTACTGTTAATGGGCATGTGACTTTTTTTTTACTACCATGAATGTTGCTGTTACGAACATTTTAATGTAAGCATTTCTGTTGGGTACCTACTTAGGAGTAGGTGTATACCTTAGAAATTACTGCTGTGTATATACCTTAGAAATTAGTGGATCATACGGTATGCACATGTAAAGCTTTTATATATTTTTACACAAAATTGCTTTCCAGAAATGTACATTTATAATGATGGAAAACAGTCACCACTCTTAAGTGATAGACACTTTCAAATTTAAAGGTTTCATTTAATGCTTGTAATAACCATATGGGATAGTTAGTGTTATTCTTCTTTTCTTTCTTTTTCTTTTTCTTTTTTTTTGAGGAAGATTGGCCCTGAGCTAACATCTGTTGCCAATCTTCCTCCTTTTTTCCTTTTTTCTCACCAAAGCCCCAGTAGATAGTTGTATGCCATAGTTGTATATCCTTCTAGTTGCTCTATGTGGGACACCACCTCAGCATGGCTTGATGAGCCGTGTGTAGGTATGCGCCCACGATCAGAACCAGCAAACCCCAGGCTGCAGAAGTGGAGCACACAAACTTAACTGCTACGCCACCGGGTCGGCCCGTTATTCCTTTTTATTGATGAGTAAACAGAGGCTCAGAGATGTTAAATAATCTTCTCAAGTCCACAGTTAGAAAATTGCAGAGCCAGGATTTGAACTCAGATTTGTCTGACTTCCAAGGGCATGCTCCTCTACTATACTTCCTGTATTAGAGTCCTAAGGCTATTGTAACAATGCATCACAAGTTGTGTGACTTAAAACAACAGAAATTTATTCTCTTACAGTCCTGGAAGCTAGAAGTCCAAAATCAGGGTGTTGGCAGGGCCAGGCTGTCTCTCCTAGCTTCTGGTTTTTAAGAGCAATTGGCATTCCTTGCCTTGCAGCTATGTAATTCCAATGTCCGCCTCTATAGTCACATGGCAATCTTCCCACTGTGCGTCTTTGTCTTCACATGGCTGTCTTCCCTCTGTGCATGTCTGTCTCTGTGTCTTTTCTCCTTTTCTTACAAGGACACCAGTCATATTGGATTAAGGGCCCACCCTACTCCAGTATGACCTCATTTTAACTTGATTACATCTTCAAAGACCCTATTGCCAAATAATGTTACCTCCATAGGTACCAGGGTTTTGACTTCAACATATCTTTTTGGGGAACACAATTTAACCCACAACACCTTCCTATCTATCTTATTTCAACACATTCAGCCTTGGACATAGTGGGTAAAAAGGTACCACATTGTTGTTTAAAATTGCAGTTTTTATTACTGCAGAGCTGATGCCTGTGAGGTATGTACCTGCAGGAACAGCAATTGTATGTGACTTGTCAGGAGGATGGATGCACTGGCTGGGCTGAGTTCAGTGCCAAGCTAATGTTCCTTCCACCTGGTGGACTTCGGAATCCAAACATCCATAACACTAGATTGTATTCTAATTGGAGCCATGTGTTCTCATGAGCACTAGGAGAAAGGGACATAGGGGCCAGGTGAGGCCCAAGTTGATAAAGGACTGTGCCTATTTACTTATTTTTACAGATGGGCTCCAGCATCTCAGAAACCTTGTATTTCTATTGTTGGCAAAGCGGGCTGGCCAAGAGCTGCTATTTTTTCCTTTTACCAGAAATCTCTGTTTTCTCTCAAACCCCAGCAGAATCGTAATTAGTACTTGTGTTTTTAATGAGCACCTGCCAAGTGTCCCACACTATCTTAGAGATTTGGTGCATATTATTTCTAATCCTTAACATAACCTTTCAGTAGGTATTCATACCAGTATGGCCCTTAGAATTAGCCCTGATGGTGAAAGATAGGCGATTGCACCTGGTGGACAGTGTGATCCAAAGGAGGATAAAACACATCAGTGTTGGATGCTTTGTGGCAAACTAGATTGTCCTGATGTTAGGGATATAATCAGAGGCTGAGAAGCAGTTCACTTCAGAATGACTCCTGGAGACATCTTAAGAATGGGCATCAGATTTGGATCCTCAATAGGATGTCTGTTAGAGTTTCTCTTGAAAATCACAGGGGATATACCATTCAGATCTCTTTTCGGAGGGATGAGCACAGATCCAGTATAAAGGAAACGTTATTGTTGTGGCACCTCAAGAATCTATCTAGTCCATATCATTACATTAGGGCAAAACCATACTCAAATCAGAGACCTAAGGCCAGAGAACTCTAATTCCAGTTTAGTAGATGGGCAAGTGGTAGGGGAGTATACAGTCAAGAAAACTGAAACTTGGAGAGTTTCCTTGTTTCTCAAATGCAGAGGTAACAAACCAGTAAAACCAGGATTTGCATCCAGTCTGCAGATATTCTTTGTTTTGCCCACAAGGTTTTTTTTTTTTTTTTTTGTGATTCAGTTGCCATGATGCAAAAAATTAGAGAATTTTATATAAAAATTTTATATTTCTGGCTTATTTTTGAAAAGCAAACAAGTCCGCATTCCAACATGGCTCAGTTGTAGCTGCTCCATTTTATAAGGTGGGCTCCTTCTGATTTGCCGTGGTCCCTTCCAGTGTTGATGCTGGGTCACTCTTTGATATTATCTGCTTGGTCCCGGCAGCTTTTGAGTTTGTGATCAACTGTGGTAGATCTTTGGCCAGGACAGATTTGAAATCAGGCCAGATACAACACTCTACTAAATTAAAATAAAATAAAATGAAACACCACCAAACTGAGAGATCAGTTCTTTTGGAGGTGATGGAAATATTCTAAAATTTATTGTGATGATGGTTGCACAACTTTATGAATATACTAAAAAAACATTGAATTCTTCACTTTATATGGCTGAATTACATGGTGTGACTTATATCTCAATAAAAGTTTTTAAGGGAGCCAAGAACATGCAGTAGAGAAAGGACATTGTCTTCAATAAATAGTGTTGGGAAAACTGGACAGCCATGTGCAAAAGAATGAAAGTAGGCTGTTATCTTACACTATACACAAAAATTAACTCAAAATGGATTAAAGACTTGAATGTAAGACTTGAAACTATAAAACTCCTAGAAGAAAACATAGTCAGTATGCTTTTTGACATTGGTCTTAGCAATATCTTCTTGAATACCATGTCTCCTCAGGCAAGAAAAACAAAAGAAAAAATATGCAAATAGGACTACATCAGACTAAAAAGCTTCTGCAAGGCAAAGGAAACCATCAACAAAATGAAAAGACGACCGACCAACTGGGAGAAAATATTTTCAAATCATATATCTGACAAGGGGTTAATTTCCAAAATATATAAAGAACTCATAAACTCAACAACAAAACACTGAACAACCTAATCAAAAAATGGGCAGAGGATATGAACAGACATTTTTCCAAAAAAGATATACAGATGGCCAACAGGCACGAGAAAAGATGTTCAACATCACTAATTATTAGGGAAAAGCATATCAAAATTGCAATGAGATATCACCTCACACCCGTCAGAATGGCTATTATTAAAAAGACAAGAAATGACAAGTGTTGGAGAGGATGTGGAGAAGAGGGAGCGCTCATACACTGCTGGTGGGTGTGCAAACTGGTGCAGCCACTATGGAAAACAGTATGAAGATTTCTCAAAAAATTAAAAATAGAAATACCATATGATCTAGCTATTCCTCTAGTGGGTATTTATTCAGAGAACATGAAAACACTAATTCAAAAAGATATATGCACCTCTATGTTCATAGCAGCATTATTCACAGTAGCCAAGATTTTAAAGCAACTCAAGTGTCCATCAATGGATGAATGGCTAAAGAAGGTGTGGTATATATATATATATACGTATATATATATATATATATACATGCAATGGAATACTTCTCAGCCATAAAAAAAGACAATATCGTGCCATTTGTGACAACACGGATGGACCTTGAGGGTATTATGTTAAGCAAAATAAGTCAGACAGAGAAAGCAAACACTGTCTGATTTCATTCATATGTGGAAGATAAACAAACACATAGATAAAGAGAATAGATTGGTGATTACCGGAGAGGAAGGGGGTGAGGGGAGGGCATGAGAGGTAAAGGGGCACATATGTATGGTGATGGATGGAAACTAGACTGTTGGTGGTGAGCACGATGCAGTCTATACAGAAGCTGAAATATAATAATATACACCTAAAATTTACACAATGTTATAAGCCAATGTGACCTCAACAAAATAATTTAAAAAAATAGAAATCAGACAAGAGTTAGGGAAGAAAACACAAATGATGAATCAACTTAATACTAATGTTTGTCACAGAACTCTTAGAAGGTCTCTAATATTGCAATGTTGGAGTGGCAGCAGGCTCAAGTGCTTAACAGCATGAAAAATATGGATTAAAATAGTACCCACTTCATAGGGTTATTAGGAGGAGTAAATGAGGTAATCCCTGCAAATCATATAGCACTCTGCCTGGTACATGGTAAACAATGGATAAATGTTAGATATTATTGGCTACTACGACACAGAAGAGACCTAACACCTTAACCTAACAACACTGAGATTGTGTCCCCAGCCAGTACCTTGAACCCTGGAGCATCTCTTCCTGGGGCCTCTTCAAATGTCCAGTTTGTTCTCGGTGGCCACAGATCCTCAGCCAGAACTCTAGGAGTCTCAGAGGCTCTTAAGTGATGAAGGAAAAAAAGCATACAATAATAGAGTGTCTAGGGAAGTGTGCAGAACCTGTTTGTGCCTTATTCAAACCATGTGATGTAGTACAATCTCCACAATGCTGAGAGTAGGGAGACCTGAATTCTAATGTTTCTTCCACTCCAAATTGGATTCCCTTTAAAAAGTACTAAATTTTTCTATGCTTTAGAAAAATGTATGCACATACCTTAGTTTCCTCATATATTAAAGGCCAATGGTATTTACCCTGCTTACCTTTCAGACCAAATAAGAAAGAAAGCATGAAGCTACTTGAAATAGTACAGAATTACATATAAGCTAAGGTATTATTCAAGTATATAAATCAGTGACACCAATCAGGTGACAAGCGTACTCCCACATAAAAGCTAAGGGGGCTGAAATTCTTGTTGTAACAAGAGAGGGCCTTGGGGATGGTTTTATAGTTTTAGACCCATTGCCTTTGTAAAGATTCCCCAGAAAATGGTGAAGCTCTCGGCAATCAGAACAGATGCAGCCCTGGCTCCCATATGCCATGATAGAAAAAAAAGCTCTGGGGAAGGAAAATCATCAAACCAATGTCTTCACCCTATTACAGAATGGAAAATGTCAGCTTCCCTAGATTACAGGGTAGGGCTCCAAAGCAGAGAAAATTACATTCACACCCAGAAATGGGAAATTTCTTCTCTGGGAAAAGCTAAGCTGTCATTAGGAGAGTGGGTAGGTAGCTGTGACTTTTTTTTTCTTCTGAAGTTCTTTATGAATCTTCATAAAATTTTAAAAAAAGTTTAGAAATTGATTAACCCTGTTGTATCCCCCCCACAGAGCTGTTCACATAACTTCAGATAATTCATCCAGTGGATGTGGGAAATAGTTGGTGGGTCATTTGATGAACGAAGGGCAGGCACATTCAGCTCAGGTACGGTCTGAGAGTGCTAAGTCTTGAGGGACAAGCTGATTTCTAATTTTCCCAAACACATTCTTCCACTTGGAACTGGTGAATTAAGGAAATAGTCCCCAGCAGCTCCTTCATACTCATTTTGTTATATCGAGACTTTTTTTGTGTGTGTATGAGGAAGATCAGCCCTGTGCTAACATCCATGCCACTCCTCCCTTTTTTTGCTGGGGAAGACCAGCCCTGAGCTAACATCTGTTGCCAGTCCTCCTCCTTTTATTTTTTTCCCTTTTTCTCCCCAAAGCCCCAGTAGATAGTTGTATGTCATAGTTGCACATCCTTCTGGTTGCTGTATATGGGACACTGCTTCAGCATGGCCAGACAAGCGGTGCATCGGTGCGCGCCTGGGATCCGAACCCGGGGCCGCCAGTAGCAGAGAGCGCACACTTAACCGCTAAGCCATGGGACCAGCCGCGTATCAAGATGTTTTAATATGAAAGAGTCAAAGGAGGGAGCTGAAAGAGGGGGAACATGGTAGAAGTATTCATGGGACTTCACAGAAAGGGAGAGATGTCCTGCCAGCAGAAATAAGTATGTTAGGCAGTGTGGCAAAGTGGTGAAGAGCATGGGCTATGGCATCAAGCAGACTTAATTTATATCTTGGCTCTGCCACTTGTATTCTGAGCTAAATATAAAATGAGATGAAAACAATATTGATCTTATGCAGTCATTGAGAGGAGAAAATGAGATTGCTTACTTAAAGCACGTAGCACATTTCCTGGCACGTAGGAAGTACTAAAATTAAAAGTAGTTATTATTATGTGCTCTTCAGCAAGGCACATTCAAAACTCTTCCCAATCTTTTTAAAAATATTTTATTGAGGTCATATTGGCTTATAACATTGTGTAAATTTCAGATGTACATTATTATATTTCAGCTTCTGTATAGACTGCATCATGTTCGCCACCAACAGTCTAGTTTTTATCTGTCACCATACGTATGTGCCCCTTTACCCTTTTCAACCTCTCCCCACCTCCTTCCACTCTGGTAACCACCAATCTGTTCTCCGTATCTGTGTGTTTCTTTGTTTATATTCCACATATGAGTGAAATCACATGATATTTGTTTTCTCTGACTAACTTATTTCTCTTAGCATAATACCCTCAGGGTCCATCCTTGTTGTTGCAAATGAGATGATTTTGTCTTTTTATGGCTGAGTAGTATTCCATTATATATATATATATATATCACATCTTCTTTGTCAATTCATCTGTCAATAGGCACTTGTGTTGCTTCCACGACTTGGCTATTGTGAATAATGCTGCAATGAACATAGGAGTGCATATATCTTTTTGAATTAGTGTTTTCATGTTCTTTGAATAAATACTCAGTAGAAGAATAGCTGGATCATATGGTATTTCTATTTTTAATTTCTTGAGAAATCTCCATACTGTTTTCGATAGTGGCTGCACCAGTTTACATTCCCACCAGCAGTGTATGAGGTTTCCCTTTTTCCACATCCTCTCCAACACTTGTTACTTCTTGTCTCTCTCTTTTTTGTGTGTGTGTGAGGAAGATTAGCCCTGAGCTAACATCCATTGCCAATCCTCCTCTTTTTGCTGAGGAAGACAAGATGCCCATCTTCCTCTACTTTATATGGGATGCCACCAAAGCATGGCTTGACAAGTGGTGCATCACTCCGTGCCTGGGATCTGAAACTGTGAACCCCGGGCCGCCAAAGTGGAATTTGCAAACTTAACTGCTACGCCACGGCCGGTCCCTATTTTTTGTCTTTTTAATAATAGCCATTCTGACAGGTGTGAGGTGATATCTCATTATAGTTTTAATATGCTTTTCCCTAATAATTAGTGATGTTGAATATCTTTTCATGTGCCTTTTGGCCATCTGTATATCTTCTTTGGAAAAATGTCTGTTTATATCCTCTGCCCATTTTTTGATTAGGTTGTTCATATTTTTGTTGTTGAGTTGTATGAGTTCTTTATATATTTTGGAAATTAACCCCTTGTCAGATATACGATTTGAAAATATTTTCTCCCAGTTGGTCGGTCGTCTTTTCATTTTGTTGATGGTTTCCTTTGCCTTGCAGAAGGTTTTTAGTCTGATGTAGTCCTATTTGCATATTTTTTCTTTTGTTTTCCTTTCCTGAGGAGACATGGTATTCAAGAAGATATTGCTAAGACCAATGTCAAAAAGCATACTGACTATGTTTTCTTCTAGGAGTTTTATAGTTTCAGGTCTTACATTCAAGTCTTTAATCCATTTTATGTTAATTTTTGTGTGTGGTGTAAGACAATGGTCTACTTTCATTTTTTTGCATGTTGCTGTCTAGTTTTCCCAACACAGTTTATTGAAGAGAAAGCCCTTCCCAATTTAACCCAAGCTTATATCTCTAGCTTCATTTCCCATCACTCTCTGCCACATACCTGATCTTGGCCACACAGGGACCACAGGTACCACAAGACTGTTCATGAGTCCCGGATTTCATCAACCATGTCCACATTTTCCCTTCTTTGCTTATGCTAATCTTTCTTCCTATTATGCCCTTTCCCTCTTTTCTACCCAAAAATTTTATTTTCCCTTCAAGGCCTAGCTAATGTTCCACCACTTTAATGAAGCTTTCCCCTTCCTTTAATCTAAGCAGGATTCAAGATTCCTTCTTATTCTCATTGCATTTTTTTATTTCAATGTGTTAAGTGCCATAGTAGCATTATCAACAGCTGTAAATGTTTTAGTAATCCCTAGGACCTTGTGAGAACAAGGGCTCTATTGTAATTATTTTTACATCATGAGCACAGGAGCTGGCACATAGTATATACTCATTAAAGTTCATTGACTAGAACTGAGTTTGTCAGGGGGTTTATATTAACACCATTTCCATCTCTTTCGTAATAGGTTGCCATGAGGAAGAAGTCTAAGAACATATATGAAAGCACTAAAAAATGTAAAGTTTTATACAAATGTAAGAAATTGATTACCCGGAATTCAAACCGGAGAGTTTAAATAAAGAGAATTTTTCTCTAGTTCTGTCAAATGATAATCAATATACATATTAATGATCCCAGTGCATTTCCAGCTCATAAAGTGCCTTCCAACTTATCATAAACTTTTATAAAAAAATATTAGAACTTTCATTAAAAAATTTTATGGACAACATAACTGTTACAGTTCCCTTACGTAACTATAACATTTATTAGACCAAAATACTTAAATCTCCAGCCACTCTGAGAAATAGATCTTTGATGTATACAAGAAACAGTGGGCAAGTTAGCAGCATAACTACCATAAGCATTCATAACGAAGGCTGACATGGTCCCTTAAACGACACAAGTTTGCTCCTTCTAAAGCACATTGTACTGTAATTCCTGTCTGTAGTACACATATTTGATGATGTTCTTCAGTTTAGGATTTGGTTTCACACACTCTTTCATTCTTCGTTTATGGTTTTGTGTGCGAGTCTGATCTTGCCTTCAGTTTCTTAAGCTCTCTGGGTTCAGAGACTTGGTCTTCTATTTATGTTTAATCCAAAACAGTGCTTAGCATAGTTGCTGTAGGCATTGGGAACTCTTGATAAGTAGTGATTGAACTTAACTGAATTTAGGGAAATATGTAAAGAAGTTGATACATAGAATAAATAGAATAAATAAATTAATTAATTAAAAGAGTTTTAGAGCCAACAAAAACATTAGATACATAGATGGATCAATCTCAGAACCATATGGTAATAATATAAAAGTTTTATTACTGGGAGCATTTTTAAAATGCTTTGTCATTTATGAAGTGCTCTCATATACTCTTTCTCTCAAAATAGAAAATCTGAGTGGAAATAGATATTCAAGTGTTTAGCTGTCAAATAAACAATTAGGGTGAAAATATTATTCCTCAGAAATGGAATAGCAAAAATGTACACTTACAGAGCAACTGCCATAAGATAGGCATAATTCTAAGTGCTTTCCATGTACTCTCTTATTTAATCCTCTCAGCAACCTGTAGAAGAGGTATGCTCATTATTTCCATTTTGTAGATAAAAAATCTGAGTCTTAGGTCAATTCATTTGCCCAAAGTCACACAGCTAGTAATTGATGGAAGATGTCTCTTCATCAAAAAGACTGAATCAACAAACTTGCAATAAAGTTCTACCATAAAAGGAACTAGATAGAGCTGTTTAAGAAGACTCTTTACAGCCTCATATCTAGAAAAAATTATGAAGAGAAAAGTATTATCAACTCACAATAGAATCACCAGAATAATGAATGACGTCTCGGCTAACAAAAACTAACTCAAAGTTTAAATGACACATTGGATCCCAAGCAACAGCCTTACACTCTGAAAGTATTTTTTTTATGTGAGCATGATAGACAGAGAGGAGATGGATCTTTGTGTGGAAATGAAGAGGAGAATTTTATAGAAAAACATGGGTCTCCTGAAATAAGAGTAAAACATAAAAACGAGGCCCAAACCAGAAGTCAAAGAAACCCCCACAATATGTAAAGTAACTAGAATTGTTTCGTACGGGGTTTATCGAGCACACACTTGTAGGCTCATTGCAATGAGAGCTTCACCTAGAGGTAAAGGGGCCATTTTAAGGTGACAGCCCAGAACTCCTTCTTAAAGGATCCCTGTTTTCAGTCCAGCCTAACGGTCTGAGTGGGTTGACTCTTCTCCTCTAAAACTGACTTATTATGGGATCTTTTTGCATGGGCTCATGCTCATTCAAAAATTGCAAATGCTTGGCACAGGTGCTGCTGCTCCCCATTCCTGTGTCCATGGCAGACATTGCAAGTAAATCACAGCACTCCTTCTTCTCTGAAATCAACCTCAGAATCATTCTTGATACAGCACTGCAGATGGCCACTATTGATGGATTGCATTTGCCATGTGAAATGAAACCTATTTGTCATCTATGCCTCAGAGTATACAGATTATTTGCAAGCTGAGAGAGAGCTTGCAAACGATAATAGTAGACAGCAAACGCTAATAATGAGTGTGTCTGTAGTAACCCAATGCTACTAAGCAATGGAGGCTTCCTTCCCCAGTCCTATCTTTCACTACTTCTCTGGTCATCCCTGACCCATAAGAAACATAATTTTTCTTGATAACAAAAGTAAATTTGCTAGGCATGAGGTGCATTTAGGAGGACCTTAATGATCAAGACCAATCCTGCCCACTTGTTGCCCATCCCAGCCCTCAAAACCCTTAGGAATATGATGTTGAATACAAACTCCTAAGAGTTTAGATTCTGCTTGTAAAATGCTCATTTAGCTTTAGTTCTTTGTCACATAGAGCAAGCTGAGATGTAGTTAAAAGAGCATTGGATTACAAGTAAGATGACCTGGCTTCTAGTGCTGCCTCTACATCCTTAGTTATGGTTTTCCTCCCTGAGCCTCAGTTTCCCCATCTGTATAGTGGAAATAGTAATACCTGCCTTACCTACCAAATGGCTTATTGTGAAAGTGTTAAACCATTCATCTCCTTTTTTGATTCTTTCATTCTGTGTCACTATTCATCAAGTATTTTGCCTCACATTTTTGGGTGGAATTGGGTTTGACTCAAAAGGATATTTAGATTGGATGATAACTTTACAAACGTGCTTTTGTCTTGTCTTGTTTCATTTGTTGGGCAGAGGGGTTGTTTCTCTGATCTTTGCACTAAAATGCTCCTTTTTCATAAAAAGGAAAATGGATTGACTTGCTCCTCAGCCATGTGTCTGGCTTGGTCAGGACTTGGTCAATGAACATGGATCAGAAACTTATGAAAGCAAAGCAACTTACTGACTAGCCCAAGTCCTTAGCTCAAACTAGTGGTCAATCTTTGACAGGAAAGGAAGCAGAGGTTCCTGGAGTCTACTGGTCAATACCACTTCCCCAAAGTGCCCTTGTCACCTAGCCCAGTGGTTTTCAAACTGTAATTTTCAGTTTTCTAGAGTTCCACAGAGATGCCTCAGGGGCTTCCTTATACGCTTTTTATAATGATCTTGCTATGAATGAATGAATACAAAGTTTCGTAAATACAATACACAGCTTATATTCTCTGGCTTCAGATCTCTATTTGATTCAAACTAGTACATTCGTTAATTGGCATCCTGCCCGGGGTCTGGGGCTGTGCTTATCTAATATCCCCCTTATGTAATCTTGTAAAACTCAGAACTGGGCCTTGACTCACTTGGCTTGGGCTTTCCCATGTTTTCTGTCTGTGCTCATGTTCCTTTTCCAAATCTGGATGCTCAGTACTCATTGCTGAAACCTGTTTTTATTTCATGCACACAGTTTCTGGGATGATTTTGTAAAGTCCCCTCAGGAATTAATGAGACTCAGCCACGTAAATCTAAAAGGAGAGTCCTTTCCAGTTGGGACTTGATGATTCTAGATTTAATATAAATTAAAATACATAAATTACCTCAAGTACAGTTATAACAACCCCAAGACATGCTATGGAGGGTGCTGATGAAAAATCTTTAATAAATATACTATTTACAAGGCAGCAGATACATAGATTTTGTTAATATCCCTTGGGGACCTTGGTTTTGACAGAAATATTTCCATTTAGAAATTCTCTTTGGTCTAGCTACACTCAATCTGATTTATCTTCTGGACTTTGAGTTATAGCAAAATTCACAAGCATTGCAAAACACTCATTGAAAACACAATGGTTGATTATCATTGTGTGAGGAGGTGGAAAATAAATCTTTTGGCAACTGCTGCATCTGGGGTTGCAGTAATAACCTTTTTGGATCAGTGCCCAGGACACAGATCTTCCATGTGCATGGCTCTGCTAAGGTTGCAACCAATCTGAAGTAGGCAGGGTAGCAATTTAATAAAATGGCCTGATGTGAGCAGCAGGTTAAAAGCATTAATGTCATCATGTCTACCTGAGAAAGGGCTTTTCAATGGCCTTTGTTTTCTTTTCTCCCCCATGTATGGGGCAGATAGGCAAAAAATAAAGCTGGGAATTTTTTTAAGTTTTACTATTTTTTTAAATTAATAAACTTTACTTTTAGAGCCGCTTTAGGTTCACAGCAAAATTGAATGGGATGTACAGAGATTTATCATATACCCCTGTCTCCACACATACACAGTATCCTCCACTATCAACATCCCATACCAGACTGGTTTGTTACAATTGATGAGCCTACATGGACACATCATTATCACTCAAAGTCCATAGTTTACATCAGGAATTACCCTTGGTATTGCACATTCTATGGGTTTTGACAAACGTATCCACCACTAGAATATAATAAAGAATAGTTTCACTGTCCTAAAAATACTCCGTGCTCTGCCTATTCATCTTTCCCTCCCCACTAACCTGGAACCACTAATCTTTTTACTGTCTCCATAGTTTTGCCTTTTCCGTATAGTTGCAATCGTACAATATGTAGCCTTTTCAGATTGGCTTTTTTCACTTAATAATATGCATTTAAGTTTCTTTCCTGTCTTTTCATGGCTTGGTAACTCATTTCTTTTTAGTGCTGAATAATATCCCACCGTCTGAATGTACCACAATTTATTTATCCATTCACCTACTGAAGGTTATCTTGGTTGCTTCCAAGTTTTGGCAATTATGAATAAAGCTGCTATAACCATCCATATGCAGTTTTTTTTTAATGGGCATAAGTTTTCAGTTCATTTGGGTAAATACCAAGGAGTGGGTTTGCTGGAACGTATGGTAAGAGTATGTTGAATTTTGTAAGAACCTGCCAAACGGTCTTCCAAAGTGGCTGTACCATTTTGCATTCCTACCAGTAATGAATGAAAGTTCTTGTTGTTCCACATCCCTGCCAGCATCTGTTATTGTCAGTGTTTTGGATTTTGGGCCATTCTAACAGGTGTGTAGTGGTATCCAATTGTTGTTTTAATTTGTAGTTCCCTAATGATATATGATGTGGAACATCTTTTCATATGCTTAATTGCCATCTGTATGTCTTCTTTGGTGAGAAGTCTGTTCAAGTCTTTAGGCCACATTTTAATCAAGTTATTTGTGTTCTCATTGTTGAGTTTTAAGGGTTCTTTGTATATTTTGGAAAACAGTCCTTTATCAGATGTGTCTTTTGCAAATATATTTTCCAAGTCTGAGGTTTGTCTTATTTTCTTGACATTGTCTTTCATAGAGCAGAAATTTTTAGTTTTAATGAAGTCCAAGTTATCAATTATTTCTTTAATAGATCATGCCTTTGGTGTTGTACCTAAAAAGTCATCACCATGCCAAATGTCATCTAGGTTTTCCTTCTATGTTGTCTTCTAGAAGTTTTCCAGTTTTGTGTTATATATTTAGGTCTATGATCCATTTTGAGTTAATTTCTGTGAGGGGTGAAAATCTGTGTTTATATTAATTTTTTTTACATATGGATGTCCAATTGTTGCAGTACCATTTGTTGAAGAGACTAACTTTGCTTCATTGTATTGTCTTTGCTCATTGTCAAAGATCAGTTGACTATATTTATGTTGGTCTATTTCTGGGCTCACTATTCTATTCCATTAATCCATCTCTTCTTTTACTGGTACCACACTATCTTGATTACAGTAGCCTTATAGTAAGTGTCATAGTTGGGTAGTGTCAGTCCTCCAGCTTTGTTCTGCTCCTTCTATATTAAGTGGGCTATTCTGGGTCTTTTGCCTCTCTATATAAACTTTAGAATTAGTTTATCAATATCCACTAAATAACTTGCTGGGATTTTGATGGGAATTGCATTGAATCTATGTATCAGTTTGGGAAGAACTGACAACTTGAAAATATTTAGTCTTCTTATCTATGAACACGGGATATCTTCCATGTATTTATTTCTTCTTCAATATCTTTCATCAGAGTTTTGTGGCTTTTTCACATACATCTTGTACATATTTTGTAAAATTTGTACCTATTTCATTTTGATTGTTAATATAAACGGCAATGTGCTTTTTTCTTCCAGCTTTATTGAGATATAATTGATATATAACATTGTGTAAGCTTAAGGTGTACAGTGTGATGATTTGATACACATACATATTGTGAAATGTTTACCCTAATAAGGTTAGTTAACACATCCCTCACATCACAAAATTACTATTTTGTTGCTGTTGTTATTATGGTGAGAACATTAAAGAACTACTCTCATAGCAACTTTCAAGTATACAATACAGTATTGAAAACTGTATTCAACATATTATACATTAGATCCCTGGAACTTATTCATCTTATAACTGAACATTTGTACACTATGAACAACATCTCGCCATTTTCTCCACCCCTCAGCCTCTGGCAATTAGCATTCTACTCTCTGTTTCTATGAGTTTGATGTTTTTAGATTCCACATATAAGTGAGATCATAAAATATTGTTCTTTATCTGACTTATTTCCTTAGTATAATGCCTTCACGTCCTTCCAAGTTGTTGCAAATATCAGAGATTTACTTTTATTATATGACTGAATAATATTCCATTGTATATATGGTTTCAAGTCTTACATTTAAGTCTTTAATCCATATCATGTTAATTTTTGTGAGTGGTGTAAGGTAAGCATCCAATTTCATTCTTTTGCATGTGGATATCCAATTTTTCCCAGCACCACTTATTGAAGAGAGTATCCTTTCCCCGTTGAGTATTCTTGGCTACATTGTCAAATAGTAGTTGACCGTATCTGCGTGGGTTTATTTCTGGGCTCTTGATCCTGTTCCATTGGTCTATGTGTCTTTTTTTATGCTAGTACCATAATGTTTTAATTACTATAGCTTTGTAATACAGTTTGAACTCAGAAAGTGTTATGCCTCCAGCATTGTTCTTCTTTCTCAGGATTGATTTGGCTATTCAAGGTCTTTGTGGTTCCAAACCAATTTTAGGATTTTTTTTTCTATTTCTTTAAAAAATGCCATTGGAATCTTGATAGGGATTGCATTGAATCTATAGGTGGCTTTTGGTAGTATGGACATTACGACAATATTAATTCTTCCAATCCCTGAACACTAGATATATTTCCATTTATTTGTGTCTTCTTCAATTTTTTTCATCAATATCTTATACTTTTCAGTGTACAGATCTTTAACTTCCTTGGTTACATTTATTCCTAAGTATTTTATTATTTTTGATGCTATTGTAAGTGGGATTGTTTTATTTATTTTTCAGATAGTTCATTGTTAGTAAATAGAAATGCAACTGATTTTTCAATGTTGATTTTATATCCTGAAACATTGCTGAATTCTTTGATTAGATCTAACATTTTTTAGGTGGAGTCTTTGGGATTTTCTACATATAAAATCAAGTCATCTGAAAATAAACAATTTTACTTCTTCTTTTCTGATTTGGATGCCTTTTATTTCCTTTTTTTGCCTAATTGCTCTGGCCAGGACTTCCAGTACTATGTCAAATAGGAGTAGTGAGAGTGGGCACACTTGTCTTGTTCCCAATCTTAGAGGAAAAGCTTTCAACCTTTTACCCGTAAGTATGATGTTAACTGTGGGCTTGTCGTATATGGTCTTTATTACGTACAAGTTTGTTCCTTCTATACCCAATTTGTTGATAGTTTTTCTTATGAATGAATGTTGAATTTTGTCAAATACTTTTTCTGCATCTATTGAGATGATCATATGATTTTTATCTTTTATTCTATTAATGTGATATATCACATTTACTGATTTGCATATGTTGAACCATCCTTGCATCTCAGAGTTGAATCCCACTGATTGAAGCATATGATCTTTTTAATGTGCTGTTGAATTCAATTTGCTAGTATTTTGATGAAAATGTTTGCCTCTATATTTCTCAATGATATTGGCCTATAGTTTTCTTTTCTTGTAGTGTCCTTATCTGGTTTTGCTATCAGGGTAAAGTAAAATGAGTTTAGGAGTGTTCCTTCCTCTTGAAATTTGTGGAAAAGTTTGAGCAGGACTGGCATTAATTCTTTTTTAAATGTTTGGTAAAAATCACCAGTGAAACCTTCTGGTCCCGGGCTTTGCTTTGTTGGGAGGTTTTTGATTACTGATTCAATCTCCTTACTTGTTATTGGTCTGTTTATATTTTCTATTTCTTCATGATGTACTCTTGATAGGTAGTATGTTTCTAGGAATTTATCAGTTTTTCTAGGTTGTCCAATTTGTTGATGTATAGTTGTTTATAGTAGTCTCAAGTCTCATGATCTTTTGTATTTCTGTGGTATCAGTTGTAATGTCTCCTCTTTCATATATAATATTTGGGTCCTCTCTTTTTTTTTTCTTGGTTAGTCTTACTAAAGGTTTGTCAATTTTATTTTTTCAGAGAACTAATTCTTAGTTTTATTATTTTTTCTATTGTTTTGTTGTTCTCTAGTTCATTTATTCTTGCTCTAATCTTTATTATTTCATTCCTTCTACTAACTTTGGCTTTGGTTTCTTTTTTTTAAGTTCCTTAAGGTGTAAAGTTAGGTTGTTTATTTGAGATCTTTCTTTTTTCTTGATGTATGCATTTATCACTATGAAATTATTTCTTAGAACTGCTTTTGCTGTATCCCATAAGTTTTCTTATCTTGTGTTTCCATTTTTGTTTGTCTCAAGGTATTTTTTATTTCCTTTTTGATTTCTTCTTTGAGCCACTGGTTGTTCAGGAGTGTATTGTTTAACTTTCATGTATTTGTGAATTTTCCTCCTGTTATTGATTTCTAGTTTCATACCACTGTGGTCAGAAAAGATAATTAGGGCTGGCCCCATGGCTTAGCGGTTAAGTGCACGCACTCCGCTGCTGGCGGCCTGGGTTCAGATCCCGCGTGCACTGACGCACCGCTTCTCCAGCCATGCTGAGGCCACGTCCCACATACAGCAACTAGAAGGATGTACAACTATGACATACAAGTATCTACTGGGGCTTTGGGGGAAAAAATAAATAAATAAAATTATAAAAAAAAAAAGATTGCCAGGCTTTAAAAAAAAAAAAGAAAAGAAAATTAGTATGATTTCAGTCTTCTCTAATTTGATAACACTTTTTTGTGGCCTAATATGTGCTCTGTAATAGAAAATGTTCCATACGTGCTTAAAAAGAATGTGTATTCTGTGTCTGTTGGATGGAGTGTTCTGTATATATTTGTTAGGACCATTTGGTTGATAGTGTCATTCAAATCCACTGTTTATTGGTTCTCTGGATGATCTATCCATTATTGAGAGTAGGGTTTAAAGTCTCCAACTATTATTGTATTGCTGTTTATCTATTTCTCCTTACAGTTCTATCAGTTTTTGCCTCACATACTTTGATGCTCTGTTTTTAGGTGTATACCCATTAAGGATTGTTATATTTTCTTGGAGAATTGACCCCTTTATCATTATGCAATGCCCTTCTTTATCCCTGATAATTTTCCTTGCTTTAAATTCTGCTATGTCTGAAATTAATATTGCTGCTTCTGCTTTCTTTTGGTTACTGTTAGCATGTATATCTTTCTCCCGCCATTTGCTTTTAATCTGTATGAGTCTTTATATTTAAATTGGGTTTCTTGTAAACAACATACAGTTGGGTCTTGTTTTTGATCCAGTGTTTAGACCACTGACATTTAAAATGATTATTAATATAATTGGATTACTATCTACCATGTTGGTTACTATTTTCTATTTGTTGCTCTTGTTCTTTGTTTCTGCTTTTTTTCGTCCACACTTCTTCTGCCTTTTGAGGTTTTAATTGAGTATTTTATATGACTCCATTTTCTCTTCTTTCTTAGCATATCAATTATTCATTTTTTAAACTTTATTTAGTAGTTGTCCTAGAGTTTGCAATATACAATTACAATGAATCCAAATCCACTTTCAAATAAGACTATATACTGCTTCATAGCTATGCAAGTACCTTAGAATAACAAAATAGTCCTAATTCCTTCTTCCCATCCCTTGCATCATTGTTGTCATTCATTTCACTTATACGTATGTATATACAAGCAAATATGTGTACATAAGCATACATAATTGAATACATTGTTGCTGTTATTATTTTGAACAAACTGTTATTTGTTAGAACAATTAAGAATAAGGAAAATTAAAGTTTTTATTTTACCTTCACTTATTCATTCTCTGATATTCTTTGTTTCTTTATGTAGATCTGAGTTTCTGACCTATATCATTTTCCTTGTCTCTAAGGAACTTCTTTTAACATTACCTGCAAAGCAAATCTACTGGCAATAAATTTTCTCAATTTTTGTTTGTCTGAAAAAGTTTTTATTTTTCCTTCACTTTTGAAAGATAACTTCACAGGGTACAGAATTCCAGCTTGGTAATTTTTTCTCTCAACACTTTAAATATTTCACTCTACTCTCTTGTTTGCATGGTTTCTGAGGAGAAGTCAGATGTAATTCTCATCCATGTTCCTCTATAGGTAAGGTAGTTTTTTCCTCTAGTTGCTTTCAAGATTTTTTCTTTGTATTTGATTTTCTGAAGTTTGAAAATGACACATCTAAGTGTAGATTTGGGTTTTTTTTTTTTTTTTTTTTTTTTTGCATTTATTCTGCTTTGTGTTCTTTGAGCTTCCTGGATCTTTATTTTGGTGTCTGACATTAATTTGGGGGAAATTCTTAGTCATTATTGCTGCAAATATTGCTTCTTTTCCTTTCTCTTTCTTGTCCTAGTATTCCCATTACTTATATGTTACATCTTTTGTAGTTGTTTTACGGTTCTTGGACATTCTGTTCTGTTTTTTTTTTTTTCAGTTTTTTTTTTCTTTGATTTTAAATTTTGGAAGTTTAGGAGTTTCTATTGTCATATCCTCAATTTCAGAGATTTTTTCCTCACTAGATTGAATAAGGCCTACTAATAAGGCCATCAAAGTCATTCTTCATTTATGTTATAGTGCTTTTGACCTCAAACATTTCTATTTGACTTTTTCTTAGAATTTCCATCTCTCTGTTCACATTATCTGTCTCTTCTGGCATGTTATCTACTTTTTCCTTAAATCCCGTAGCATATTAATCACAGTTTAAAAAAATTCCTATTATGATAATTCCAACATTTCTGCCACGTCTGACACTGGTTCTGATGCTTGTTCAGTATCTTCAAAATGTGGTTTTTTACCTTTTAGTAGGCTTTGTAAGTTTTTGTTGAAAGGCAGACATGATGTACTGGGTAAAAGGAATTGCAGGAAATAGAATTTTAGTAATGTAGTGGTTAGCTGTTGGGAGAAGGGAAGCATTCTATAGTCTTATGATTATATTTCAGGCTTTTGAAGACCCTGTACCTCTGAACTGTTAAATTCACTAGTGCTTCTCAGTGTCGTTTTTCTCCCCTTAGGTGTGACAGGATGGCTGGAGGGGGCTGGAGTTATATATTTCCCTGTCCTCGTGTGGAAGACTAAAGGGGGCTGGTATTGGTTATTTCACTTCTCCCAGGTAGATTAGGCTCTGATAAAACCTCAGCAGGTAAGACTCTGTTAAAAAGTTTCTCCTGAGGGCAGGCCTTGATAAGAAGTATAGAATGCTCTGGCATATTTCATAACAGTTTCTTTTTGCCCTCCTGCTAGAAACATGAGGGGATTTTCCTCTGATATTCGCTGTGAGAACCAAGTTGAGCTCTTGGATATAAAACTCACGATAATGTGGACCCCCCTATGAATGAATCCCCCCGGAATTTTTAACTCTCAGAATTGTCTACACTGAGCCTCCAGCAATTTGTCAATTATAGTCCAGGTTTTTCTAGTTTCTGCTCTGGTAAATCATGAATCTCTGCATTCACCATGTATCTCTCCAATTTAGGGGGCAGTGGTTTGCCCTGTGACCTCACTTCTTCCATAGCTAAGAAGGGTTATTGATTTTTTCAGTTTGTTCAGCTTTTTACTTGTTGTTAGGATGGAGTGGCAACTTCTAAGCTCCTTTACATGCTGGACTGGAAACAGGAAGAAAAGCTGGGAATTTTAGGTACAAAATTATTGTTGTCTTCTGGGCCCTCAAGATCCACCATGGATCCTCCTGCACCAGCTTAGTGAGTCCCTAGGTAAAGCCACACAACTACTTACCTGCCACCAACACTACCAAGTATGCTACAATACTCACAATCCCTTGCACATGTTTGAGTTCTTCAGAACACACTCAGATTGAATATTAGCTATGTATCCATTTGTTTTTTTCTTAAACAGACAGTTCCATGTGTTTGGAGACTGTGATTATAATTTGTGGTACAACTTTTGTGCAGTTACTATTCTTATCATCTTGAGAGTTTTGTGAAATAGCATTACAGTCTTTGGAGAGATTATTTTATTTTAGGAAAATTTTTTTTTGGTAAAGGAAATGATTTTGAAAGAAGTGATTGCTAACAAACCCCCATGCCTTCATGACACATCTCCAATGACTGGCTTCCTTTGTATTTGAGCTCATTCTTGGTAGGAGAGATGGAGGTGGAAAGAAAACAGAAGGTTCAGAAGGTGCCAGAGAGGAGGCTGAAGGAAAACTTAACGTGCAGAGGAGGCTAGAAAGAATCCAAAAAGAGCCCAGTGATGTTATCTTGAGAATTATTGACAAAGCATAAACTAAGACTTTTAAAATTTCTCTTTTAAGCCTTTTTTTTCTTAAGGATATAATAATTCATTAGATTATTAAATCCAAACACGCCTACCTTATTCCTCTCTTTTACCCCTTTAAGGAAAATATTTATCAAATGGTTCAAACTATTCCTGTTTTTTCATGTTATTTTATTATAAATACCATACCAGAGGTTTCTTCTTCTAAGTTAACTTTGCTTCATTTCCTCTTTTATCAAAGCTGATTTGCTAGGGATGTTTAATGAGGAAATGTGAAGGTGGGGTAGAATGCGCAGGATGAAGAAGTTGTAGATATTTGATAAAACTTTAACCTCCTCCTCACAATGGAAAAATATTTTCTCAATAATTTAAAGTGCCAGGCCCTCATCTCCTCAGCTGTGAGCCTGGGAGTTCAAGACTAAATCATGTTGTTTCAGGAAAAATCAATAGGTCTCATAAAATTACCAGTCTCCTCATGAACACAGAACAGTGTTTCTGAAAGCAAATATGATTTGTTATTCTGTTCTATATGTATATTTATAGAAATCGATGGGAGATGTGGAATAACCAGAGAATTCCTTAGCAGCCCCTGATAAATCACTTTTCCTCCAATTGTGAGGAGAGGAAGAATTTTTTTTTATCATGGAACTTCCAGAGTAAATTTCCCCCGGCTTCTCAAGCACTCCAGTTGTGAGAAGTATAACCAAGGCTCTGTTGTTCAATATAACTTTCAGTCTGACCCGTTGGACTGCTAGACACAAAAGAAGCCCCAAACATTAATTCTGCTTCCCAGGCCATTTCATCACCAGTCACACAAAGGCAGCAGTCAACTAGGAGTCCCAATGGTAGTCACAAAATGGCCTATTAAATAAGAAACATTGGACTGGTGTTGAGGGCATTTGGGCCCCATAGTGGATATGCTATCCTTTGGATTTGCCATCTATAAAACAGGAACAATCAGTGTCTTTCACATATTAATTATAATACATGGAGATGATGAAAAATTCCACAGAAAATACCCTAAATTTTTGTTGGCTATTGGCTTCTGCCTATTTTCCTATCTCAGCCATCCCAGCTTTCTATATCTTTGCCCTGGGGAAAGAACTAGGAAACAAGGGAATGGCAGACAATGGATGGAGGGATGCGGAGGGAATAAGTTAGGAACTCAAGGGTTTCCACCAATTAGGAAATTGATGCTTTTCTCAACTCCAGCATATTTGTTACTTGATCATCTCTACCAGGCAGTTCAGCATAATTATTTAAGAATATAAGGCTTCTATGTTAGATAGACTTGGGTGTGAATCTCAGCTCCACCACTTACTCACTGTGGGATCTTGGGTAAACCACCCAATTTTCAGGTTCAATTCCTTCATCGGTAAAATGAGGCTAAGAAAGCCTTAATTAGCTTATTTTCATCATTAAATGAAGTCACTGATGTAAAGGGAGTGCAGTGTTCAGCCCAAAGTAAGTACTCTGTAAGTGGTGGTGGTGGAGTTTATGTGTTGCCTTTCTTTAGAATCCATATCCATCAGATGTTTGTTTTCTTTTCACATTGTTGTTGGGAGTAGGTTCAGTGACTGTTGTGTAAGCTGATACAAAAGGCCATGGGTCTGCAGCAACTGAATACTTGTGTTCATCATTTTTAAAGATGATTTTTGTCTTTGTAAAGCTCCTACTCATATTTATGAACACAAATTAATTTGGGGTCATGACCCTGCATCCTGGAGATTTCCCAGGGGTCCAATGAATAGATTTCTTTTAAGTAATGATTAGCTGGTTGTCATATTAACTACCCAAAGCTTTGAGCAAAAGTTCTTTCTTAGCTAATCTGCTGATAGAGCCAGAGGAGCCATTCAATTAAACTGAACTGAGAGCTTATGTTTCACACCATTTGCCCTTTACCAAGTGGTAAGACTGTGAGAGGGAATGTTAAACTATGGGTCCTGAAGCCAGAAAAGTTCAGTCACTTGGGAGATCATGGAAGCGCCTAAGCTTTAAAATAATGAACTCTGAGGGAGCAAATGTCCATGTAGAGCACACAACCAGGGAAGTAAACCTATCAGTTCTCTCTAGTTCCTCATAGCTCCATCTCCTTATAAGCCTCACTAGTAGGCCTCAACTTACACTGGTTCTTGAGCCAATATTGGTAGGGTCATGAGGGCTTTCAGCAGATTAACCTCCCACCTACACCACCAAATTGAAGGTAGGGCATATAGGGAGCTACAGTGCAGTCTTGCTGCCAAAACAATCTATGTCCATGGTGAGGTTAAAGGCCAACTTTAAGCATTCCTTTATCCTCTGCAGTGAGGCCAAACTTGACTGAGTTAATCAAAACCATGGCTTTCACCACTGTTGATACTTGGGCTCTCAGTCCGCTTCTTGGGGCCTGGGGTTGGATGTGATAAAAAGTTAAGAACTCCACTCCTTTCTCCTAGAATCACTGAGAGTCAATCACTTTTCCTCTCTGGGTCTCAATTATCTTCCGGAAATGACCTAAAACAAGGGAACTTCATGTTTTGAGGTGACACTACCCATATGCTAGGTACTTCTCTCATGATTTTGGAAAAAACTCTACCAATATACTTATAAATGATATTAGCATATGAGAATGATTAAAAGCCATCTAAGCAGAAAAAAGGATGGGAGGAAGAGGAATACAAACAAGTGTCCTCTGTATAGCTGCCACTATCTATGACAAATACACTTGAGGCCATCTAGCCCACGGCACTGCCTCCACTATAGGTCAACCCAAATCCATTTCATGGCTGGTGCTTTAACCATCCCTGAGTATACTGATTCCATTTTTTTTTCACTCATGTACACAAGTTCATCTCCAGATCTAAATGAATATTTCTTTGATTCACTTTCATCCTATTTCATTCTTGGTTTATTTTTTACGAAGAAGGCAGATCGTGTGGCTTAGGGACATTTTATTCTGGCACAGCTATTCAGAGTCTCCCTGCAGGCTGAATCCCTGAGGCCTGGTGGCAGGTCACAACCAGTTTCCTTTAAGGTGCTACATCCTTACAGAAGACAGGAAGACTTGATAGTCTGACAGATACTTAAAGTGTGAAGATGAATAAAAGATACATCACTCCTGATGGGTATATAAAAGAAAAAAGCTGTCAGTCGATGTAACCAGTATTCTAAAAACACACAGTACCATATCAGTGCTAGAGGGTGTTGGATACAAAAAAGAGTTGGCAGATGGACAACTTCTGGTAGTCAGGTCTATGTGCATGTGAAAACCAAGCTGAGAAAGAATCTGTTAGTCCTCATCCCCTGCCCTGCTTTGAAAATCGTATTTGGAAGTTTTGCTTTCTTTCTCTTTGACTTCCCTTCAGGGCTGGATTATTAGCTAGTAGGTAGACTGGATGATGATCTAGGTGCTATGTCTAATGTGAGTGGTGATGGGCAGAAAATTCTAGCCAAAGCATCTCACTCACTGGCTGTTTCTTTGCCTGAAATTGCACCACTAGAGCTTCTTATATGGGGAATGTACTACAACCCAGACACTCTGGGAAAGGGAAACATTCGGCTTACTTTAATGAGGATTGATTTCCAGCCATTCGTGGTACCAAGGCATTAAGGATTGGGGATCAGCCAGAAGTCAGGTGAAAGGGCAGAGAACAGAAAGGAAGAGTAAGAAATCACAAAATTTTAATATTGTCTACTTGACTTTCATAGAAACATTTGAGGACATTCATCCAACCTTTATCTGGCACATGAATCTACTTCAGAACATCTCCACAAAGTGTTCATCTAATTGCTACTTGAATACCTCCAGTGATAGGGAGTTCCTTTCTTAATGAAGTTCACTCTATTGTTAGGCCATTTCAAAATGTAGAAAGTTCTATGCTGTAGGAATCCCAAATTTGCCTCCTTGCAGCTTCCATACTATTGATGTTTGTTCTTCATAGAATTAGACTGCCTCCTTGTCCCTGTGAAGGCTCTCTGGATAGGTAAAGGCAGTCCTGATTCTCTACCACCAGTAAAGCTTCTCCCATTTCTTACAATATTCCTCAAAGTAGGTAGGAATAAAGGTGATAGTGAACAGCCAATAGGGGAAAGAGAAAATGGCTCATGGCCCTTCATGAACTTTTGTAAAAACCCATACAAATAAAATTTAACAGACTGACAATGGCGAGTGTTGACAAGAATGTATGACTCGAAAATTCATACACTGCTGGTGAGAGTGCAAAATGGTATGGCCATTTTGTGAAACAGTTTTTAGTGTCTTAACAAAGTTAAACAGTCTTACTACATGACTTACGCTTAGGTATTAACCCAAGAGACATGAACATATATGTATGCTCACAGACTTGTACAGTAATATTCATAGGAGCTTTATTTGTAATGGTCTCAAACTGGAAACAACCCAAATGTCCATCAACAAGGTGAAACAAGATGTGGTATAGTCATACAATGGAATATTTTTCTTATTTATTTATTTTTTTGGTGAGGAAAATTGGCCCTGAGCTAACATCTTTGCCAATCTTCCTCTACCTTGCATATGGGACGCTGCCACAGCATGGCTTGATGAGTGGTGTGTAGGTCTGCACCCAGGATCCAAACCTGTGAACCCTGGGCCACCAAAGCAGAGTGCGCAAATTTAACCACTACTCCACTGGGCCGGCCCCCAATGGAATATTTTGGGCAGTAAAAAGGAATGAAGTACTGATACATGCCACAACATGGATGAACCTCAAAAGCATTATGCTAAGTGAGAGAAGCCAATCACAAAGAAACACAGGCAGCATCCTGATTACAGAAGTCATCGAGAACACAGAAACACAAGTAGGTGGAAAGAGCTAAGTCTTCTCAGAAATATTATCTATTAGCAAGATGAAAGAAGTAGATATGGCTTTGCTAAAATCTGGGGCTCGAGACAGAACGGCTTTGCAAAGGGGGCATTTTGAGTCTATTATAAACAAAGCCCATAAATCCAATGACAGCATTTTCTCACCTGTGATAGATGTGAAGAAAGGAGCTGTTTGCTTTCACCTATAAAGTATTTCCCTGCCATATCTGTACTTAGAATGTCATTGGAATTCTCAGCCCTTCTAAGAATAGTTCTTCCAGTTTCTTTTCTTTTTGTTCTAGACAAATTTCAAGCAGCTCAAGAGACACTTTCCTTGAAAGGCCTTTTATTTTTGATCCAACTAGGCTTGTTTCAGTCCTGGGTCATTAGCCCTTAGAGGGAAGAAGACTGACTGGAAGTTTCACATTTACTCCTATTTCATCTTCCCAAGGTTATAAAACAGTTATGATCATTATTAGTTATTTTGCAGGTGAGGAAATTGAAGTAAGTGAGGTTAAAAAACTTGCCCAAGTTCTCATGACTAAGAAGTGGAGATAATACTCCGAGTTAGAACTACAACCCAGGTCTGAGTCCAGAGCCTGGGCTCTTAAACTGCCACATCCTTATAGCTCAAGATGTTAAAATAATAGCTATCATTGATTGAATGCTTGTTATGAGCCAGGTACTGAGACAAGCAGTTTGTATACATTATTTCAGTAATTCTAGAATGTCCATCCTCTATGAGGGCTTGTTACTAGTTTCCAGTTCCCAACACAGTGCCTGGCATATAATAGACATTAAATCAAGATTTATTATATGAATAAATGAACAGCCTTCTGTGGTGGATATTATTGGCTCCATTTTGTGATAAAGAAAATGAAACGCAGAGATTAACTTGCCTGAAGTTACACAGCTCTCAACTGGCAGAGCCCAAAGCTCTGTTACCCCACATCTGCCCCAGTGTTAGGGGGTTGGAGAATGTCAGCCAGTGAAAGTGGAGCACTATAACAGTAAGAGCGCAGGACTACGATTGCTGCTGCTGCGTGGAATGCTAGAAAATCCCACTCCTTCTCACTTTGTCTTTTCGCATCCTCCAGAATCTTCTCCATTGCCCAAGCTTTTGGCCCAATTCTGCTTGAGGTACAACACGTGAGAGGTAAGTAATTCTCTTGTCTTCCCTTAAGGGTAGTTGAAAATACTATGTGTTTAAACAACTCTTATCTGGATTATTTTGCATTTGTTTTATTTCCAGGTCTAGATAATTGTCATGACCTAGGGCCTGGGCTAATCTGAAACCCTCCTAAGAAGAGAGTAGCCACAAACTAAACAACCCATTCATCTAAGTCAAGTACATTCTCAAGGGTCTCTAAAGCTTCTCACTGCTCTGGCTAAGGTCACTGAAGTCCAGGGCTGGGGCATCTGCCTCCTACTATTAGTCCTACTGCTACAAGTCTTTGTCTATATTTCTATCTGGTTAACTCAGGCATCTGTAATGTGAAAAAATGCTGAGATGCACTGGAGCAAGGCTAGGTTTTTCACTCACATCAGGAAAGGATAATAGAAGAGATATATAGGGAGTGGGAAACAGTAAGATCACATTTGCTAATATCTAGTTCTATCTATGGCTGCCACGGGCAGATATTATAATTTCAACAAAGAATTACTGAGCACCTCTATGTGTAAGGAAATGTGCTAGGCCCTGGGAATATAGAAATGAAATTGGATGATGCCTATCTTGAGTAGCTCATAGTCTAGCAGGGAAAACAGGCATATAATAATTACAAGTGATTTGCGTGTTACAAAGAGAAACACTAAGACGGGTTATATGCTAAGTGACTTAATTTAAACTGCTTGTCCACGCCAAGAAACTTGTGTAGAATTACCTTCCCCAGAATCCCCAGATGGAAACTAGAGCTGGTGACAAGGATGTTTATTAGGCAACATTCCAATGTCTGCAGAAAATATGATGCTATCCGTGGCTTCTATCATTGATGTCTGCTGGATGCCAGAAACTTTACATATAGTATCTCAACTCGTCACAGCTACTTTGCAATACAGATTTTACATACGTGAAAACTAAGGCTCAGAGAGGTAACTTACCCAAGGTCTCACAGATTTGGCTTTGAATTCAGATTGGGATTTTAATCTAAACTCTATCTAACTCCAAAGCCCATAATTTTTCCACTGTTTCAAACTACTTCCAGGACCCAGTGTTGTTAGGAGCATGAGTTGAGGATTCTAGTCCCAGATCTAATACTAAATAGTCGTATGTCCTTAGACAACTCTTTCTTTATCTGTTGGAGAGAGTGTTGAATACATGCCTTGTCTACTCCACAGTTTATCAAAATAATAAATGAGACAGTAAGAGAATACTTAGATCACATAAAATGCTCTGCATACATGTAGGATGTTACCGATTATTGAATGACATTAAAAGGTTGCTTCTGCACCATACTTTATAATCCTCACATTGCCCGTTCACTCACAGTCAAGACTGAGAGGGGAGAGAAAAGCTAACTAGAAAGGGTTTGGGATTGGAACTTAGCGAAGAGAGTTATAAACATGACCCAAATCATTTTGAATTTCCTGAGCCTCAAATTCTTCATGTCTGAAGTCAGAACTTTAATCTGCAGTTGTTAGGAGGCTTCTTGTAATTGAACAACATGATATATACTAGGTTGCTCGTGTTAAGTTTTCTCCACCTTGAGTAGGACTGCAGGTTGCCCGCACCACAGGAACCTGGCAATGACAAAAAAAGTTTAAACCTAAGTGGGCTAGACTCTGTCATCTCATCAATTGCAAGTGGTGTTAAGCACTGAGTGAATTGCACTTAATGAATTAAAGATGAAAGAGATAGCAGGGAGCACGAATGCAGGAGAAGACCTTTCATTTCAAATTTAAAGGACTCATTTTATGACTATTTGAGATCTGCAGATCAGAATTTTTCCACTCTTCCCCTAATTGTTTACTTGAAGCAGTGTGTACTGTTTGAAATGATGGGGGCATTGGGAATGGACAGAGAAACCAAGCTAAGCCCTCCAATTGGTAAACAAGGCCTGTTGTATCTTAGCCACTGAGTCCCATCCAGGTATGGGGGTTGTGAGGTAGATGGGCAAAGTGGGTAAGGTTCAAGTTGTCTGTGGGTCTGAGGATCACGTTGTAGACTGCATAAAACTAACAGTCAGTGTCATTGCCCACATTTTAGCTGTGTGCTCAAGTAAGTTATAGTATCTATAGCTTTGAAAGGGCTAAATCATATTTATGATGCCTTCTTCTTACCTGATTCTTAGAGTCCCCACTCTAACTCCTCATCAGATGGCAATCCTAACTCTGCTTACATTCTTCCAATGATATGGAACTCTAACTTACTTCATAGAGATACTCATCCCATCTCCACCCTCATCTTCCCAAATGATTCTTCAGATAGCTCCTTCCTTGTCTCTGAGAACAAGTATTCCACATGAAAGTCCTTCAGAAACAGTTATACATGTATCAAGCTTCTTCCTTGCCCCTTGACTTGACTTACTATCTCAGTGCCTTGGTTTTCTGTCCTGGAAAATGGCAAAATTACAGTCAATATTGAATAAAATAATATTAAAGTAGTTTTTAAGATATCTAAATCTTTGTACCCATAGACAGTGAAGCTCAATGGAGATGGGAACCTAATCATTCGTTTTTTATTGCTTTTTTAATATCTTCACATATTGATTAGATGGTGATTAGATGGATATGGTGATAGCTCAACCTGGCTTTATTGAGATAGTCCCAATTGAAAATATTTAATCCCATTGTTCTTGTTAAACATGGCAAGGTACATATTCAGTTATGCAAAACACTCTCCCAGACTGATTTCTTGAACCTAGAAGTAGTACAGAAGCCTTATCAGACTTCATCATTTGTTTTGGGTTGCAAAAAACAAGATCACTGAATTTATGGGGCTTAAGGAAGAAGGGAAGATAGAGGAATGAAAAGATAAGAACTGGTGATACCAATGCCTACTGGGCCTTCTCTCCAGTCAGACCACTTCCACTGTGACCCCATCCTTCCACTTGCTTACTGGAAGCTTCCTCCTGTTTTGACAAGATTTTCATGACTGAATTCCAGGTCTTATTTTTGTTATCACAATTTTATTCTCAAACTACTAGTGGGGATTCTTTTGTTTGTCCTTTTCCTAGTCCTTGTCATCCTAGTGTATCCATCGACACAGATTTATATAAGGCCCATGGGACCAGCCCTGTGCAAAGTATTATGAAGTTTCAAAGGAAAGAGGCTTCCTCCTGGAGGGAGGATACAATCATGTGTCCTTCCTCAGCTCAGGGAATGGAAAGTTAGTAAGGGTCAGAGTAGTCAGAGGAGGCTGCATAAAAGAGGCTGAACCTGAGCTGGGTACAGGAAAAAGAGAGAAATGGACTTTTAGGTGAGGGGAGAGAGAGATTGAAAGCAGAAGTAGGCATGATTGCATGTTCAGAAGTGGAGGAAGGAGCTTTGTTTCCTTATGTGTAAAACGCAAGTTATACCTACTTCATAATAGTGCTGTGAGTATTACATGGTCTGGTAGAGAGGTGTCAAATGTGTGTTCAGCATGTTGCATTTATTTCTGTAGAGCTCATGGCAGACATTGACAGTCCTTCACAGCATTCTATCAGTGAGGCCAGGCACAGGCCCAGAATTCTTTTAAATACAGCTTCAGGCAGCCCGTACCAACCAGAGTATGTAAATTAGCATAAATTAAATACTCAATATATCATAAGTATTATTACCCCAAAGACCCACAAAGTGTCTGATATAACTGAATAAAAACAGAACTTGTCTTTTCCATTCTTACTGAATACAAATGAAAAGCTCTGCATTTACAATGCGTCAGAGGCCCACCATGTCTTCAGCACTTGCAGGTTTGAAATGAGACTTAGACCCAATCCTGCTACAAAGGTTATCTGCCATGTGTCATAACATCTCCTGTGAGCTGTAAGTAGCAGCACACTTGATCTTTAGGAGTTTGCAAACCTCCTGAACATGGCTACTTTCACTGATGTTTTCATTTCACCACCCATATAATGTTGGTCCCGCTCAGGGCTTAATTCAAATTGGCAAGTACAGCAAAGATGCAATGGAGTCTGTCTTTGGAGTTTTTCCTTGACTCCATGTGATGCTCTATGTTCAACCCTAGTGATATGATGCCTACCTAGTGGCTGATCATCTTGCCCTCCATGCAGCATCCAGATCCTTGCCTTCCTAGAAAAACTCACCCATTCCTTCTAGACTTTCTTCTTTGCTAGACTGAGAGAAAAGAATGGTGCAAATTTGTTGTGTACTACTGGGATGGCTTTATTGGTCATGATTCTGGCTGGTGACTGAGCAGAATCATTCAGGCCTGTGATGAGGCTGCCAGCAGAGATAATAGATAAAGGAGAGAAGGTAGGTGAAAGAGGAGACTGATAAACACGACCTTTGGGGGAATATTAAATAGGCCCATAGAGCAGGAAGGCTGATGAAGCAAGCATGGCTCCTTAATGGAGTTATGCACATTGGAAAGGAAAACTGAGAAACTGTGACAAGAAATACTTGTAGAGAGAGTTCATGACATGTTTGGCTTCATAAGTAGCAAGGCCATGGGTCCAGCTAAGCTAGAAGGAAGATTGATGCTTAAAGGAAAGTATGAGATCTGAGTCATAGCAGTGGACAAATTGACCCCAGCTGTGTCGCTCTGTCTCTGATATGGGGCTATGGGGATGGCTTTTCTACCTCACTCACAGGCAGAGCAGAGCAGAGCATAGCTCCCAGCAGGAACCACAGAATCCTGAGAGGAGGGTCAGCTCAATTGCTACCCTCTCTCTTGCCCCCAAGTCAGCTACATGTCACATGCCTGAACCAGGCCTGCATTAGCGCACTGTTTAGAGGTGATCATGCAGCCTCAAGCAGAGCCTTGGAAGGAAGCGATCCACATATCACATATTTCAGGGCCACTTTTGGAGCCAAATAGTTTCTACTTTCAAAAATGTAGATAGTGCTGAAACAGAAAGGGCCTTTTGAGAGTACTCAACCTAGAGTTTCTTGAAAGTGTTGTCAGGGAAACTTCTGCATCAGCATCATCTGCAGAGCTTGATTAAAATGCAGATTATCTGGTCTCATCCCAGACCCACTGATTCATACTGTCTAGGAGTGAGGCCCAAGAATGTGCATGCTAAACTCCTAGGGGATTCTTATGCACCTTGAAATTTGAGAACCTCTGACAACTATTGGATCCTTGTATGGTCAGTCATCCAATATTCCCAAGGTAAAATTTGCAGACCTCTTACCTATAAAAATTTCAGATTCCTGAGTCTCCTGCTAATACTCCTGTATCAGAATTTCTTATGTGTGATAAAGTTTAAAAAACTCAATCCTTTCATTGTACAGATACAGAAACTGACCCAGAGAGAGGAGGTGACTTGCTTGAGTTTATCAGTCTAGATGGTGGCAGAACTAGGGTCACACACAAATCTCCAGACAAATTCCAACAGTATGCCCCTCTGATCACCTCTTGAGGGTTATTTATGTCTCTGTTTAGCTCCTGTGGCCACAGCATTCCTTAGAAGGTCTAGAGCTCAAGAGTAAGAATGTAACTGCTCTGGGTAGTTGCATGACCCTAGGTCAAAGCTCCTCCTCCAATGGATTATGTAGAACAGCTTGAAAATAAAGCAGTGTGAGGTCACAAAACTCTCTAATAAGCAGCAGGGTCCTGCAGGCCCTTTTCCAAATGGGATCTTAAGGGACCCCAGAGTGGAGTAGTTTTATATCCAGGGAGAATGTTAACCATGGCTTTGAGTCAAACTGTACACAAACACCAAATGGCTTGCAATAGTTTACTAAACCTATTTTTGTGTTGTTGTTTTTGCAGTTGAAACATACACCAATTAATTAAAATCTTAAATATGTGCAGTTTTGTGTCAGACCTGCTCTGAGCTCACTAGTCTGATCCCCCACGTATATGCACTTGAGGTTCCAACTCTGTCTTTGCTTCATCTCTTCAAGGTTGTGGTCTGGAACTCCTCCAGACTGGCATGCTGTGCTCCAGGATCTGCTGTGACAATCCAATAGAAGGCCATTGACCTCTAGAAGGAGAGCAATTTCCCAAATGATAAGGCAAGGTAGATTTTCTTTGAGAGATTAAGCAATTGCCATTGACAACAGTGCTGTTGTATGATTTGCATTTGGGCTAATGCTTATAATTTTAGCAAGTGCTTCACCAGTGCTACATAATTAGAAAAATTAAATGCTCTGCCACCTTGAATACATAATTCTGTAAAGAAATAGGAGAACTTTACAGATATTTTGGAACTTATGAAGGTGGAGGGAAAGGGCAAAAGGCAGGGACAGAGAAGGAAAAGTTATAATCACACCCTTCTAACCAAAGGAAGAGTTTGGTAGAGGTCCACAGTCCTTTATCTTCAATTCTGAAATCAAAAAGCTCTGTAAAATAGAAGCTATTTTGTCATTAATTTGGTGCCAAAACTCATTTAGCAGCAAAACCTGACCTGAACTGACATGAACTTAGTCTTTATCTCTTTTAGTATGAATATTCAGACAATTGTTTTCCTGTAGAAATGTTAATGGCTTAATTATGAGATGGTTTCCCAGACACCACTGGGAGTGTTATGTAATAAACAGTACATACTCTGTGTTACCTTTCTAAAATCCAAAATAAATAAATAAATAAATTCTAAAACACAGTCAGATAGACTGTGGCCTAGGATAATGGTAGCTAACATTTATGGAGCACTTGCCATCTGCATGAAGCTCCGCTAATCTCTTTTCATCTCATTTAATCCTCACAACACTATGAGGCAGGTATTGAAATCATTTCCATTTTAAAGTTTGGAAACTGATTCTCAGAGAGGTTAAATAACTTGCCCAGAGTGACACAACTTTTGGCCAAGCCAGGATTTGGACCCAGGTCAGTCTGACTCTAGACCCTACATGCTGAACTCTTGGAGTCTACTGCCTTGGAGAGAGGAGCAGTGGTGAAGGACAGCATGGGCTCTTTCTGGGCTTTATGTGGAGATAGAATAGGCTACCATCTATTCTATGTCATTTGAGGGCCAACCTCCTACCTCCAAATATGTCCCCTCCCCATCCCTACTTCTCTGTAATGTTATAACATGGCTTTATTCCTTAAAGTTCGTCTGGATGGCTTTTCTCACAGGGACTGCCTGTATCAGAAATCCACTGTGCAACTTGTTAGGGTACAGATTCCTGGCATCCACCCCAGACCTACTGAATCAGAACTGCTAGGGACTGGGACCAAGTCGATTTTTAGCACACTAAAGTTTCAGGAAAAAGTGAGTGCCCTGAGAAAGGCCAATCATTAACCCTCATTAATTAATTAACATCTTAGCTATCAATTGACACCTAGCTGGTTTGGAAGGAATAAACTCATGGATGGGCACCTGGAAAGTGGAAGATATCTGAAAGGTAGACTTAGAAGGGTGAGTTATGGAAAGGAAGAAGGATATGACAATATCTCCCTACTTTGGCAATATGTGATAAGGGTGGAGCCTCACCAATTACATTGTTCAGTTGCATTTGAACAATCTCGAAAGCAAATCTCTCATTTATTTTTTTGCCACTCAGAGCACCTATCTATTATCTCACTGATACTCACAACAACCCTCTGAAGTAGACAAAATAGTCATCCTCATTAGATAAAAGAGGAAATTGAGACCCAAATGAGTTCTTCAAAGTCATCTAATTGATTAATGCTAGTGTTTGAGTAAGTTTCTGACCCATAATCTTACACTGTTTCAATCTTCCAATAATTTCTTCCACAGGTCTAGAGAGGAGGAGCCATCAAATAAAACCTAGGGAATCAATTGTTACATTTAATGATACACATTTTTTGCCCACCAGTGGCCAATTTAAAAACATTTAAATGGTATGCTATGCAAGGAAAGGGCAATCAGAGGAATTACACTGCAAAATAGTTCAACTGATAGGCCATATGTTTGGGGTTTGTTTTTAATTTTTACTGGTTGCTTTATTCTTGTTATCAATGCAGGGATGACAACTGAACATTTTGATCTTTATACTTTTAGGAATATTCTGTACTTGTTTGCTAGGTTTTCAACCTCACGTCTTCATCTTGCCTGTGATGTCTTAATCATCTCCATGGCAACAAAATGTGACCTCAGACAGGGACTAAGAAGCCAGAAAAATGAATTAACTACCACCACGGCAATCAGATCCCCACCACGATGCAGGCTAGGATTGGGGCACTGAGAGTCAACTCCAACCAGTGATTATTCCAATTTGGGCTAAGTGCTCTCTAGAGCAGTGCTTCTCAAACTTCAGTGCACATTCAGATCACCTGGGAAATCTTGTTAAAGTGGACTACTGATGCAGTAGGTCTGGGGTGGGACCTGATAGCCTGCATTTCTAACAAACTTCCTGGCGATGTTGATGCTGCTGGTTCTCAGATCACATTTTTTTTTTAAAAATGTATACTTCACATTTATTTAAAATTGTGGCATGTGGGACGGTGTGTAAAGAAATACAATTAAAATACTTGTGAAAAGAAATATTTATTACTAAGTATATCAAATCAATAGTCCCAATATGAAAAAATAGTATGAAAGAATACATGCTGAAAAGGCATTCACTAAAATTTAATCCCATCCCTCCTTAAATATAAGTCTAACAAAACTTTGAAAGTTGTTTGTTTAAAGATATAAAGGATAAATATATTAAACACCAGCCATGAAACTCTGATGGGAACACATTAGAACAGGGTTTCTCTGAGTGTATTTTCTGGAATACTGATTCCACAAGAGGAATAAAAGGATTGTGCAGTGCAGTGATTTGGGAACATGTTGCTCACAGGTAGCCCACACCTGGATCACAATGAGCGTCAGCATGGCAAAGGTCTAAGTACATTTTGACCTTGAGGTTCTGGCTAAAATGCCTCTTCTTCAGGGGAACATTCCCTGGCCATGTTACTTCAGGTACATCCTCTTCCTTTCATTCTCTGTCACAATGCTCTATTTCCTTCACCAGATCACATTTTGAGTAGCAAGGGGCACAAATAGTCATCATGCCCAAGTAGTATATGCAAATGAGCACATTTGTGGTCCTGGAGGAAGCGCTGTTTTGGACAGCAGTCTTGATGAGCATGCCAGCTCTAATATTAACTAGTTGTGTGACCTTGGGCAAACATTTTTACCTCTCTGGGTCTCTGTTTTCTCATCTCTGAAACTACCAATTTGGCCTGGATGATCTCTAAGATCATTTTGGATGGTAAAATTCTTTGATTCTCTGATAAAAAAGATACTTTAGAACCAAAGGCTTAGTCTGAAGGAAAATTGTCCCTATGTTACAAGGAAGGGGAGTGGGGAGAAAAATCTACTGTGACTTTTGTATTTATCTTCTTTATTCCAAATCCTCTATGTGTCCTAAGGTAATTTATTTCTTCTGAATGTGCAGAACATTGGAATTCTCCACGAAGAAGAAGCAACACTGAGTGGTGGAAAACAATTTTGGAATCTCTCCAACTCAGCTCTTAGCATCCCCTTGCGAGTTCTTCATAGCTAACAGCTTTGGCTACTTGCTCATTAACACTGTTTCTCCGATCACAGAGCAAACCCACTGTCTGCCCATTGGTCTCCAGTACTGGTACTCAATTCTACTTAGTCCCACTTGGTTCTAGAAGATATTATGGAGAAGTACACAGAATCACCACCTACCTTACAGGTAGAGCATTCCTCCCTTCAGGCAGAGAATCTGATTCCGCAGCCACAAATGCAGCATCTGACTGAGGAGAACCCTGCTATGAAGGACCAAGTCATGCCTGCCCTGTCTACCCTGATGATGACTATATCCTGCTCACCTGAGCATCTCTCCCAGTTTCATGGTGACCCTGCCAATCTCTCAAGGTTTCTTGCTCAGGTGACTACCTACTTGACAACTCTCAAGATCCCCAATCCTGCAGATGATGCCCAAATCAAGTTCTTTTTTGACTACCTATATCAGCAGATGGAGAGTTGTGGGGTCATATCTGGGTCTGACCAGAGTACTCTGCTGAAGCAATATGAGAACTTTGTTCTTGAGTTCCAGCAGTCATTTGGTGAGCTGACAAAAGAGAAAATGAACTGTCTGGACAAAGGGGACAACTCCTCTCAGCAGGATGCTACTACTTTCCAGCTCCTTGCTCAAAATCTGAGCAATAATGAAACCAATCAGAGTGATCACTTTCAAGAAGGACTAGCTGACCCCATCCAGGATGAAGTGAGTGGCACAGATATGATGGACAACCTCCCAGACCTGATCACTCAGTGTATTCAGTTGGACAAAAAACGTAGTGACAGGCCAGAGCTCCTACAGTCAGAGGCCCAGCTCCCAAAGTTGGCTTCCCTGATCCACCACCAAGCCCTCTCCAGTCCCACAGGTTTACCACCTAAGGAAGAGTCTATACAGCTGCGGGGAAGCCAGCTGCCTCTCACCCCAGCCAAACGGGCCCGCCAGCAAGAAACTCGGTTGTGCCTCTACTGCAGCCAGTCTGGTCACTTCACAAGAGATTGCCTTGCCAAACGTTCTCGAGCCCCAGCAAGGATAAATAACCCAGCTCACCAGTAAAAGGAACCTAGGCAGATCACTTTGTAAACTTATATCCCTCTTACCTCTAGCCTTACTGATTTATAGCCTATAAATCTATAAGCACTAACAGATCTTGTTTATTTGGTGACCCATCAGCAAACCTGACCCAATGATGGTGAAAACAACTCACAGGCACCTTCTGCAGTTGGGACCACTTCCCCAAAAGTACTGAAAACTTGCAGGCAAAACTCTGCTGAGTCTGAGCCAATAAAAACAACCCTGGCAGTGCATTGGGAACCCCATCCCCACCAATGGATGAGATCTGGGTTGAGTTTGTTGGCCCAAGTCTTCTGTGCCTAAGATTAGGTCCAAGCCTTTCACCCTCACCCTCACTGGTCTGTATCCTAGTTCCCTATGGGTTTAGGACCCTTGGCTGAAGTTCTAATTGCATTCTCATATCCTACCAATATTTTCCTATTGGAGTCTGGATCCTGATCCACCTGTTGACAAGAGTCCAGCTGCAATACAAACCAACCTTTGTGGAAACACAGCTCTGCCACCCTTCTGTATAGCTATGTATTTTGTTGCCATTTAACAACTTCTGCTTGCCCAACAAACTGGATCTCTTGGCTATTGACAAACCAGATGGTATGGCCCATTGAAAACTCTGCTTGGAACTATTGGTCCATCGCTTTGAGGGCCAGCCCTTCAGGCAGGTACATGTTATTTGCTAAGCCCTACCAATCCCAGGTTATTGCCCTCTTCCCTAACAACCTACTTGAGGTTCAAGGATGCCTTATGAACAAGTCAAAATGATCTAGGATAATGACCTCTGAAAAGTATTTAGTGAGAGTTGGGGAAGGTGTTCCATCATAATTACTGTGTCCGCAGCAATGTCCTTGCTGCCTTAGACAGGAAACCTGGCTAAATAAATCTCCACTGAAGACTTAGGCTCAGGCCCTGCAGTAGTTTCTGACTTTGGAGACCTCAGTGTGGTCACCACCTAGGATCACTGGCCATTGGTATTGAGCTCTACCCTTATGGACCACCTCTGGGGACCCTCATCTAGTTGAGGATCTTGAAAAGCAATTAATGGCAGACAACTTTCTGAACCATCCCATCTGAAAAATCCTGGGGCATATACATCAATACCCTCTGTGCGTAAAACTCAAGAAGTGGGGAGTTTGATTGCTCGTGTTGTGCTCTTGGCACACATCAGCTCTGTGTATGGATTCCTAATGCTTCTGAACAAAAGTAGTGCCATGCTGAAAAGACACAACTCCCTAAAATGTTAAGGATATCCAGTGATGATCGGTGTTTGCTGGTAATTACCAGTCCTCTGTTTCCTGCTTCTTGGTGCTGATGTATGTCCCCCTAATGGATCTCCTGAAGAAAGATCAGTAATTCCATATCCCCTAGCAACCATCAAGGCCTCTCAGAATATGAAGTGCCAGTGTACTTTGACCTTATTTCTGAAGAATTCTGCGAACTTTGACAATACTTAAACCCAGCTAGCACCTTACTACTATCACCCTATAGCACTAACAAACAAATTTTTTCACCCATCAGTGCCTCACTAACCACCGTGCCAATCCCTATTTGCATTCATAAGGTGTCTCCTTTATCAAAGCTTGCTATACATCCATCTTACTTCATATGTTCTCACAACAAGGAGACATGAATGCATGTATTTCAGTTGTGCCAAGAAATTCCCACTGGGGTACTGGGATTAAATGAGATCCTGTAGCAAGTATGTCTATTTGAACTTTAAGTGACTCTAGGATTACCTGGAGGTATCCTGATCTAGCACCACCAATTCTGTAATAAAGGACTAACCCAATTGCTTCCAGTCACTTTCCTTGCTGACCCCAGTACAGTCCTGGAATGCTGATAGGAACATTTAGTTGGCTTCATCACCAATCTTTCCTTATCTTATGGCCAGAATTTATCATTGTGTGCTTTCTCACGAAGATGTGTCACTTTATTCCTGTTTGGACCTTCCCTCAGCAGCAACATTACTTTTTTCCCCAAGAAATCTTAAGATTCCATAGCCTCTTAGAAAAGATAATTAATCCTGGGCTATGAACTTCAGTTCACCTCCCACTTTTAGAAGCCCCTTGTTGAGGAATTCTCAATCAAGGACTTCTTGTACTCTGTGTGATATAATCAAACAGCCAGACAGTACATATGAACAGGACGCTAGGATAATGCTTTACTGTCCACTAACTAGCAACCATTTTATTTACCACTTCAAAATTTTGTTTTAGTGACACCATCCACTTCAACTAGAATGAACTCATTACTTAGCATAAAGAGAGTTACATGGATGTGTCCTCAGAATTTATACATAAGTGAAATTCTCTGAGAGTGAAACTCATTAAAATCTATAGAGAACAGATGAGATTTAACCTACTCAAAGATGAAGTCCACAACTGCAAAGGCTTGGGGAACTCCCAGGTCATCACGGTGGTAGTTTTAGGGAGGCAGATCTGCTACATGATTAATGCCGCCCAGCAAGATAGAATTTAATCATTTTATGATAAGTCTGAAGAAGAAATTGTTAACAAGAGAATGATCTGCATGGAGTCTAGAAAAGGGAGCAATTAAAGAGCCACAGGGCATCGGTAATCTCTCTAGACTCAGAGAGGGGACGTTGACCAGCAGATGATTTGGCAAGTCAACCTACAGTGGGGTGAAGGCACCAGGCCATCCCAATTTGTGTCATTGGCCATTAAGATTGTCACCTAACTCCCTCTGCTCTGACTCCATGCTCTAAGAAGCAATCTGATTATAATTACTTTCCCATATAAACTTTGTTATGGAGAGAAATTTTGCTAACCAGCTGATATGAGTGCTTTAGCCTATTTGGCAATTAATTCTCATTATAAATGAATAAATTGGTGTTTGGCTTATACATCAGTTTTTTTGTGGGTTTTAATAGCATCAATCCTTCAGATCCTAATTACCTCTGAGCACATTGGGAAAAAAATAAGATTCTCACTATGAAAAGTCAACACCACGGTGTGACTGTAGTGAGTCCACTGAAGATTGCTCACCCTGGGATCCTTGCCTCAACTGTCAGTTAGCCTCCCTCTTTATCTCTGTCATTTGTCTACAACTGCAATAAAATTCCTAAATACCCATGGTTTTCACTTTCTGTACTTACTTCCATTCACATTCAGCACCATGGTGCCTGCCATATGTAATTGCTTCTTACAATTCTACATCATTCAGTCTAATCATCAGAACATACTGCCGTGGATGAAGACATAACACATGACTATAGAGATGAGCCACTGATAAGCACCTTTAAAGAGGGAGGAGTGTATGATTGGCCTAACTCTTACCATCTCTATTCTGTCCAGATGGCAAGACATAGGACCCCTGCTGTCACTGCCCTCACCTCTATCCATGATGGTAAAACAAATAACACCCCTTTTCTGGGCTCTGGGAGATCTTTTCCATCCAGCACCATCTTGCCTATGACTACAGTAGTTATCTCTGAGACAAAATAGAGCAATTAGCATGTATCAGTATCTTGGCAAAATCTAACACCACACGCCAGTAGGAGAGCCCTGGGAGTTTGTGTCACTCCTGTCAAGCCTTCTACGTTGGTGGCCATGCTTCATTGCCTCCCTATGAAGCTTCAGGCCTCTCTTTGCCCAGAGAATGGAAAAATGTTCAAGGGAATATACTGCCATGGATCTTCAATGTCACCTTCATGCAAGTGTCACTGCCCACATTTTAAAAACAAAAGTCCCAGAAGTGAGTTATGCCATTTAGTAGAGTCAGTAGAACTATCTTGGTACCTAAACCATGCTGCCCAGTCGTTGATTGCCACTATAACTTTGAGCATTCATACACTAAATTTTTGGTATTACTTCCTGATATTGGCTTTGATTCTTGTGTCTAATTGAACCTGCTTCCTGCTCACTGATTTCCAGTACATATCCTACATGGCACTGGTTCTCTTATCTGTCCAGCTCAGTTGATAATCAGTTGTGACTGTATTCCACCAACCACATTTGCTTCATAGTAAGCCAGTGGAGAGCCATGTAGAATTTCAGTTTTCCCTATGCATAGAAGACTCATCCATTTGGGCGTAAAATCTGGCTTTGTGTGCATCTAGAGAAAGGGAACTAATAGTTGGTGAATGCCTACTTTATGCCAGGCACTGTGCTCAGTGCTTTAATTTCTAATGCTACTCATTTAACTTCACATTACTAAAAGATTGAATATCCATTTCTGACATTTAATGCTCACCACAGCTTTATGAGGTAGATATTATAAATTCAACTTAAGGATGAGGAAATGAAGGCTCAGAACAGTTAACTTACCTGCCCTAAAGTCACCCAGCTAGTAAGTGACAGGGCTAGGATTTGAAACCAGTATCTTTCTATTACCAGAGCCACTTGATCTCTGATAGAAAAGGGAAACACTCTAAGTCACACCCCTCCTGACTAGCCTAACTAACTGACCCAATTACACCTCTCATAGCCACTCAGTTTAGAGAGGCCACTCTGGTAACTGGCATTCACATACCCAGTGGTTGAAACTCGTGTTCTCAACAGCAGTCTATAAAGGAATCACAGAACAAATCAGTGCCTTCCAAGACTTTGAAATTTCAGTTGTGTTTCTAATGAGTTGGAGAAAATTCCTTGACACATCTAAAAATATACTGTCTGCATTATCTGACTGGGTAGGCTCTTGCTTATTGAGTCAGGATTTAACAAAGGTTTCTGGCTATCACAAAGGCTTCATATTTCTGTAGCTCTTCATTCAAAGCTATTGAGTCTTTTTGAACAATAGCTCAATGATATTTACAGTGTTTGCACAATGCCAGGAGACAACAAAGACTTTGAAGGCTTCAGATGGTTGTTATCTGCCATTGTCGTGGGAAAATCAAGATTAAAATAAGAGTTGGATTAATTCAGACAGCAGTTAGTTAGCCATTTAAGTTTGAGAACTACTCCCAATGTATGAACCTCAGGGAATTTCCAGTCCAATAATCTGACTCTGAGGAGCATTATGGGAAGATAGCCTTGTTCTCTTTTACATTAACCATGAGGTTAGCAACAACTATCAACTTGAGTAAGTAACTTACTCAAGATTGCAAACTAACAAGTCATGGAGCCAGAATTCACATCCAGGTCTATCTGACAGAAAAGGCCATGTTCTTGGCCACTCTACTACACGTTCTCCCCAGATTGGTGTCCCAGGCTGAAAAGTCCTAATCTTTTTAGTGGACATCATGCGTTCACCATGTAGACCACTAATCTCTCCAGCATGCCCTTTCCAATATTTCTCCAGCTCTACTATGTATTTAGTGAAGGACAATCATTACAAATGTACCCCGAATTCCAGGTGTGGACACAAAATAAATTTGAACAAGATAACATTTCTTTTTTATTTATAATGCTTTTAAAAATGATATCCAGTAATTTGGAGGCATGTTTGGGTCTTATCAGTGTCTTGAGAGAAGAGTCATTGTGGATTCTTCCCTTAAGGCTGCAATTCCTTCCTGAGTTTTAATTGATGGCACAAATCCCATTGCCCTAAAAATGTAGTTGGAATGTTTTAATAAATGAGTATCTTTAAAACAACCCTGAAGTTCATCTTTTTTCCCTCTCACGTAGTTTTCCTATAGTTTTTGTCCATTGGCTTTCTTAATAACAAGAGCTACCATTTATTGACCACTTACTATGTGCCAGGGATTGTGCTCTTTGATTTATGTACATTTTTTCTTTTAATTTTCACGACAACCCTCTTAGATATCTGTTATTATCATCTCTTTATGCAGATGAGGAAATTGAGGCTTATAGTAGTTAAGGAAATTATCCAGGGACACAGAGCTAGTAAGTAAGAGGCAGGACTCAAATCTAGGTACATCTAACAATAAAGCCCATACTCCTACACATTACATTACTATCCGTCTACAATAGGACAACAAACTACCACCTGTGGGTCAAATCCGACCTACTGCCTGTTTTCAAAAATAAAATTTTATTGGAACACAGCCACACCCATTCATTTACATATTGTCTATGAGTGCTTTCATGCTAGGGCATGTATGGCCCACAAAGCCAAAAATATTTACTACCTGGTCCTTTACAGAAAAGCTTTCCTAATCTAATCTACAACATATTAAAGTCTTAAATCAGACCAGCCCTTGGGGTATCTTACTGTTTATATTTCTCATTTAAAATGACCCATTTATCCTTATTCTTTGTTTCTTGCCTTTAAATTAGTCCCATGTATATGATGAAACAATGGGATTTTGTAGAGGCTTGCATAGGATGCTTTCAGTAGTCTAAATAAATAAATTTGATTGGTGCTCCTTTATCAACACATATTTTCTGCATCAAACAACTCTAATAGATTGGCCAGGTATGGTTATGGGAGGCGTTTGCTGTTTGCCTCCCTAGGAAGCATTCTAATTTTGGCAATGGACCCTAATTTTCATATAGAGAACCAACTTCTTTCCCACTTCAGTCCACCTTCCTGGGTGGAATTCCACCTCCAGCCTTGAGACCTGGGCCTAAGTCAATGATGACATGGCATTTGCCTGGCCACTATGACTATTTCAGGTGTGGGCTTGTGTGCTAAACTTATCCAATAAGAATGAATTTTATGGCTTTTCTTAGAAAGATTGGACTAGTACTGTCATTTTTTTCCTATTGGAATGAGATGTAGAAAAATGTAGCCCTGATTACTGCTGATAGTCATCTTTTGAGTAAGAGAGAAGGGCCCATTTAAGAGTGGAGCCATCCTGAGGAAGCAGAACTGAGGGGCAGGGAGAAACCAAAACCTGATGATGGTTTTTGAATCACTGAATCCAGCTATTCCTGAAGGTGTTTAGCCATGTAAGCTAATAAAATCCTTTATAGAGGCACATTAGGTAGAGTTTTCTCTCTTTGACAACCCAGAGTTCTGATAAAATGATTTTCCCTACTGAAACTACACTATTTTTAGCCTAATATATTATATCAACTTGAGTAGTCAATGCCTACTAACAGCAAAATAAGTTCTTACATTGCAGTGGTGGTATTGGGCAAAGAACAATCTTATGCACACTGCCCCACTTTTAACCCTCTGATACGGAAATTCCCTGCTTCTTTCCCAGGAGAAGTTTTGTAGAGTCTACTGGATTCGTGAGTTTTGTTTGGCCTACTGGGCAGACACAGACCGACACTGTGTAGACCAATCACCTTCCAAAAGGGTTACAAGCTTCTGCCCCAAAGTCCTGCCCTTACTTAGTAAACAAATGTGAGGTGGCTGCTTAGGGTTTTGGGGGCAGGTTTTGGCCCAAGACCTTTCCCATCGTCAACACATGCACCTTTGCCAAGTGCTTAGCAAGACAGCAAAATATAATGGTTAAGAAGGGGGCACTATGGAGCCAGACTGCCAGGATGTCAGGGCAGGTTCTACCTCTCACTCACTAGAAAATCTTTTGCAGTTTCCTTAACCTCTCTGTGCCTCAGTTTCCTATTCTATATAGGGTTATTATGAAGACTAAATTAATAAACATTTATTTAAAAACTTAGTGCCTGGCATACAATAAGCACTATAGAAGTGTTTGTTAAACGACAACAATAAAAATGAATAAATGGCAGAAAAAGTACTACAGACATTTGAAAGATATATGCAAAGAGTCTGTTAAAATATACATAGTCCTAAACCGTATAACACATGATAGGATCAACATACACTCTCCCTTTCCAAACCGGGGATGCATTTCTACTTCTTCCTGCAGTAGTCCCAATGGATAAAAGAAGAGAATCTATTATTCAGTCCAAACTTAATTCTTCCATTTCTTCTAAAAGTGTCTTTTATAGCTTTATTTATGATTTAGGATTCAATTAAGGTCTCCTTATTACATTTGGGTTGTGAAATCTCTTTAGTTTCTTTTAATCTTAAATAGTACTCTGCTATTTTTGTTGCTAGTTTGTTTTTCTTGACATTGATAGTTTCAAAGAATCCAGATAGTTCTATCATGTAAAGTATCCCACATTCTGGAATTTTCTGATAGTTGTCTCCATGATTACATTCAGGTTAAATATTTTGAAAAAGACCACTACATAGGTGATGCTGTGGACTTCCCAGTGTATCACATTAGCAGGCCCAGAATGTTGATTTGTCCCTATACTGATGATGCTGGGTTTGATCCCATGGTTACCTTGGGGGTCCATCAGCTCTCCACACTGTAAATGTACCTTTTTTCCATTATAGTTAAAATTAACTGTACAGTGATACCCTGAGACCTTTTGACTATCTGCTCCTAACAACTTTTACCCAATGATTCTAGCCTCCAATGTTCTATGCTTGCATTTGTTGTTACACTGGGGGATGTAAAATGGTGACCCACTAATTCTACCATTCCTTCTACATTTATTAGCTAGCATTCTTCTGTAAAAAAGACCTTCCATCCCTTCTTTCTCTCCCTTCCTCTCCTCCCCTGCCCTTTCACTATGGACTCAAAAAAAATGTTTTTTACTATCCAATGTGATATGAGCATTCTTCTTTCCTAATATTCCAAGATTCTTTCTCTTATCATTTCCTTTCTCTTTCAAGAACTTCTTTAGCCATCTTTTAAGGTAGGTCCGCTGGAAACAAGTTTTCTTAGTTTGCCTTCATCTAAGAATGTCTTGATTGCCCCTTAATTCCAGAAAGATATTTTTGCTGGATGTGGGATTTACAATTGATAGGTCTTTTCTTTCAGTATTTTAACAATCTTGTGCCACTTTTTTCTGGCCCTCATGGTTTCTGATGAGAAATCTCCTGTAATTTGATTTTTTTTTCCACTCTATGCAAGGTGCTATTTCTCTTCTCTTTCTCTCTTCTCTGCTATTTTTTTTCTCTCTTTAGTTTTCAGAAGTTTGACTAAGATGTGTCTTGGCATGAATTTCTTTAGATTTGTCTACTACTAGCATGATAGTTCTTTACTTTGAATCTGCCGACCTCTATAGAAATGCGAATCCCCCTGGGAATGGCCCACATTAAACTTTGTCATTAATTTAAGACTGAGTGTAAAGAAATGTATCACCCACTGTGAGATTAGGGTGGTGGCCAGGCAAAGGACACAGAAAGAGGAGGCAGGAACTAGGGTAAGTAAACATACCCCTTTGTGAGTTTTGCCATTGGCTTTGAGTACCCAGAGGCCTGACCTTTAATCAGGACCCCAGATCTTGTGCTGATTGCTGTTGAATTGCCAAGGGTTTTAACACTGCTCCGCAGTGATCTCTTACTGGCTGAGGTGTCTACCCTGTTTATCCTCCTGAGAACAGTGTTAAATAAATCATTGGAAGTGGCCAAGTCCAGACACGCCTGCCTGGGAGCCTCTGTACAGTGGCATTTTATTAATGCAAACAATTACATTTCCAAAACACAGTGCATTATTCCCAGACTAACATAGCAGTCCCTGGCTCCAATTCAGTGTTGAAGCAGGAAAAAATGGTCTCCAGGTTTAAAATGCCTTTTCTATGCTTTTTTCCTGTCAAACGCAGGGATTCTGGCCTTTTACATGTTTTCTAGATTTGAATCTAAGCACTATCTTAGCAATTTAGACTTGTTGAGACAAGCGTTTTGGAAATACCACCCCAATGGCAGTTCCTTTCTCCAGGAAACATTATGCACTATGTATTTGTCACAGGTGGGAATTTTAATAAAGTTACTGTAGACGAATTAATTTTTGATGGCCCCAAGACTGGTAAAATTACCGCATATGTCAGTGCCTATTTTTGATATATGGCCTTGATTAATGCCCGGATGCCTAGGGATGCAGGCAGTGGAGAGTGTGAGGTAAGGTGGAGCTTGACATCTGCATCCCTGCTATGAGCTTCATTTGGCATGACAGTTAGGATGCAATTCAAGCAATTAATTCATAGTGAGAGCCCACTCTGTGCCAGGCACGGCGGGGATGCAGAAATGGCCAGGTCAGGGCCCCTGCCTTTAAGGGGCTTAAAACATGGCAGGGTAGATGAGACCTCTGGTGGTGATGATAGGTATGATGAAAATGGTAACAGCTACCTTTGAGTGCTCACTGTTTGCCCAGTACTGTGCTTAGTGTTTTACAGGGGCTATCTCATTTATTCCCTCTAAGAACCTTATGAGGTATGTTCTGCCCTGCACATTTTGTAGATGAAGAAACAGAGGCTCAGAGCCAGTAAGCAGTGAGACCAGGGTCACACAGCCAAGATTCACACCTGGGTTTGCCTGACTCTAAAGCCTCAAATTTCAACCACTGTGACATAAATAATGAAACCATAAGAAAAATCTAGCAGAGATCTCCAAAAGTGAACCAATTCAAGTATTTCTAAAACTGGAGGGACTTGGGAGAGATGAAAGCCAATTAGAGATCCTAAAACCAAAGAATGCTGGATGGCAGTGATGAGGAGGCCAGCACTGTGCTCTGAGAATCGGTGCAGGGAGCAAGGCAAGCTAGCTCCCCTAACTCCCTGTTTCCAGTGCTCTCTCTCCAGGTCATCTTCTACCAACCAACAAGGAGAAGGAAATTCAAAGTACTTCAAAATACTGACTGATGTCAGCACCTCTAGAAAAATTAAACTCAGGCTTGAATTTGGCAGACAGGAACTTCCAGCTCATTTCTATTCTTTGGACAATCACTTATTAAGCAACTATGGGCAAAGCACTGTGCTAGGCATGTTAGAGAAAGTAGAGATGAGTGAGACATTGTCCCTATACTATACTCAGAGAGATTATTTTCTAAGGCGGGGGTCAACAAACTTTTTCTGTAGTGATCCTGATAGTAAATATTTTAGGTTTTGAGGGCCATGTAGTTTCTGTCACAACGACTCAACTCTTTTATAATAGTGTGAAATTAGTCATAGACAATACATAAGCAAATGGGCCAATAGGCCTTTATTTACAGAAATAGGCAATGGGCTGGATTTGACCTATGGGCCTGAGTTTGTCAGCTCCTGCCCTAAGGCATGGTTCTTTTCCTTGGTTGTACATTAGAATCACCGGGAGAGCTTTAAAAAATGCTGACATCTGGGTCTCCTCCCAGAGAGTCTTATTTAATTGGTCTAGCATAGGGTCGAGAGCAGGACTCTTAAAAAGTTCCCAGATGATTTTAATATGCTGATAATATTAAGAACCACTGCTTTAAAGGGAAGCAGACTTGTTATTAGTACTAGTACAAAACACGGGCCAGAATGAAGGTGTGAATATGTATCATGGGAATGTAGAGAAAATAAACAATTGGTTTCAACTGAGGAAATCAGGTTAGTCTTCCTGGAGGAGGTGGCACATGAGCTAGCAAAGGAAGAAAAGGACAGTCCAGGCAACAGCAGGGTATTACTACTACTACTACGACTACTACTACTACGACTACTACTACTACTACTATGACTACTACTGCTACTACTACCACCACCACCACCTATATTCATATGGTAAGTGCTTCTCTAGGTGCTTTCTATGTATTAAGGCACTGAATCCTCACAACAACCTTCTGAGGCAGGTATTATTATTATTGTCATTTTATGGAAAAGGAAACTAAGACCCAAAGACATTGAGAAACTTGTCTTTGTTCATACAGCTAGGAAAGTGGCTGAGTGGCCAAAGTGCCAGTGCATACACATACATATGTGATGAATTGAAAAGTAATTCATGGGAATGGAATACAAGATAGTTGTTACCTCTGACAGCAACAAAAGGGGCAAAAGAATAAATAAGACAGAGTAGGAGCACATAAGTAGATATAAATTTGTTGGTAATGTCTTAGTTTTCTTCACTGGGCAATAGTTTCACAGGTGTTTATCATATTGGATTTATAAATAAATAAAGCCATGTGTGGGCCAATGATGACAATATATTAATATATCATGAACCAAGGAGTATATAAGTATATGGAGAATCCAACTGTGTGTACCAGATGTAAAGAAAGAGAGGAGAGAGAGAGAGGAGGGGGACAGGGATAGGGAGGGAGACAGAGAAAAGTTTGGAGAATTGGAAAGATTTAGGAGTAGCAGTTATTTAACTTTCAACATTCCCCACTCACACTTGGCTCCCAACAACTCTCCACTAACCCTACCTGTCCTACACAGTCACCCCAAGAGTAGGATTATCAGGGGTTCAGCCAGGCTTCATGTTCTTGGGAGGCCCTTGTGCCTTGAGGAATTGGCATTAATTCTGGGAGGCTGCAGGAAGGAGTGGGTCTCTAGGGCTTGCCAGATTCATGTACTTTCTCTTGGCTGCCAGCACTAACAACACGGCTCCCTGTAGTATCCCAGCTCTACCTTTCTTCTTCTCTTCAAGCTCTTTGTCCTAAATGATCACAGTTATCTGATTCCCTTGGTGAAACAAGGGAAACATTGAGGCAGATGGCAATTTGACGCAGAATCCCTTCCCTACCTGTTAACTTCCCTCATAGTTCCCTTCTTTCCTTCACTATTGTCCCGAGAGCAGAGCTAATATCTAGCGCCTCGAAGAAAAACTGTGAAGGAGCAGTGGCTGGAGACAGTTATCTTTCTTATTTCCCCATTTGATCCAGTGCCCATAACAGATATCAAGTGAAATAAAGCTGAAGCAAGCTTGTGATGGGGCCTTTAATATATCTGAGAACACTCCGGAAGTGGCCCCAGGTGAGTCAGCATAGCCTTAGGGAGGGCTCACAGTCTAGAGGGCTTCCCCTAAGGCTTGCCACAGCAGGGTTGGCCTTTCTCCTTTGGCACTATCTGGCCTTGCCTGAGCTGTTTGAGGCTCGAGACCTGCCATCATTTCCCCTCCCCCATAATGACTCCCGGGTTGTCACCTTCTTGCTCCATCACTGCTGCTTCTCAGCCTAAGTTTTTCCTTCTCACATCTCTATTTGTGTTTTCCCTTCTTTTTATGTCCTGAAGTTTTTCTTTCCTGTTTTTTCTTCCTTTCTTTTCTTTTCTTTTTTATTCCTGCTCTCATCCCCTGCAGCATCCTCCACTCTTTTCTATCTTGGGTTTCCTATCCCCTGGCATCTCTCTGTCTGTTCTCTTCCCTTTCCTTCCCCTCCTCTCCCATCCACTTTCTCTCCCTTTCTCTCTCTCTCTCTCATAGTTAACATTACTCTTTAGCAGCAGAGCCCCTCCATCCTCCATATTTCCATTCATCTTCCCAGTCCCCAGTTTCTCCTACTCAAAATTAAAATGGATGGGAGCTCAATCCCTTAGACTACCAATATCAGGTTAGAGAGTTGGAATAGTCAGCCTAAGAACTACCTCTACTGGAATCCTCAGGGGGTTATATTTTAGCGACAGGCATAAGAAGCAAGTATGTAGGTGTGTGTGTTCTGGTCATGTTGCAGTGGAGAGTGCTGGACTGGAAGAGCTCCCTATGTTTGCTTCATCACCAGCCCCAAAATGCTGGATCTGGAGCTCATTCCAAGGCCAAATCTGGCCATTGAACAGATGTCCCCAAGATAGAGACATCCAGTGAGCCAAGGCAAAGGGCAAGTCAATACCCCAAAGGAATCATGGCAGTACAGACCATCTCTATGGAGAGGTTGAGGCAGGTCAGCCAGTTCAGAAAAGGAAAACACCTGGTAGAGAGGGAGTACATGCAGGCTCCCTTCGTCTGCTTAGCAAGTAAGGGCCAGATTTGAAAATGGCTTAGGTTTCTAAATTAAGTTTCTTTGGGCTTATAGCCATAGCTCTCCCGTTTAAGGGATCCATGGGCATTCGTGTCCTAGCACACACAGAGGCCAAATGGTGACCAGAAGAGCAGGAGGCCAAGCAGTCCTGGAAGCAGAGAATCACTGAAAATGTTAGCAAAGGAATTCACTCATTCTCCTCAGCAGTATTGGGAATAATAACATTATCAATAGCACTGCTTATTGTGCAATATGAACCAGGTACTCTTCTTTTCAGATGAGGAAATCAAGGCTCAGAGAAGTCAATTAACTTGCTTCAGGTAACAGCAAATTAGTGGCTAAAGCAGCTTTCAGGCAGCTGCCTGGCTTAGCATCCGTGTTAGGAAATGGGCACAGTATAGCATGTCATCAGTACTAGGGGCATTAGCATGCAGGATTAAAATTAGGGTGAGACAAACGAGATACCTAGGGTGCCCACTTTAAGGAGGACTCACTCTTCAGTGCAGATCTTACACTTGCACAACACAGAGTGAGCACCTCCTTAAAGTTTGAGTCTTAGGCACCTCATTTGCCTCATCTTCATCCCAGCCCTCCTTGGATGGATCAGTTTGTACAGAACTGGAGGAAAGGCTCTAGGTTGGAAATGAATTTTACATCTGAATTTGTGCATTTCAGTTGAGGTTGCTATAATTTTATTGTTTTTGTGTGTGTGTGTGTGTGTGAGGAAGATCAGCCCTGAGCTAACATCCGTGCTAATCCTCCTCTTTTTGCTGAGGAAGACCGGCTCTGAGCTAACATCTATTGCCAATCCTCCTCCTTTTTTTTTTTTTCCCAAAGCCCCAGTAGATAGTTGTATGTCATAGTTGCACATCCTTCTAGTTACTGTATGTGGGACGTGGCCTCAGCATTGCTGGAGAAGCGGTGCGTCGGTGCGCGCCCGGGATCCGAACCCAGGCCGCCAGTAGCAGAGCGCGTGCACTTAACTGCTAAGCCATGGGGCCGGCCCTGCTATAATTTTATTCTAATTGAGCATTGAACATGAAAATTACAGAATTATATTAGTCTTAAAGGTTAATTTCTGTAACAAACAACTCCAACATCTTAGAGACTTAACATACTAATAGGTTTATTTCTCACTGACTCTGTAGTCCAATAAGGTGTTTGGCAGGCTGCCTCCCACATGGTAACTCTGGGACCCAGTCTCCTTCTATCATCTTCTAGGGCCTTGGTGTCCTCTACTAGAGCCTCTGCATCCAACTAGGAGATGAGGGGAGAGGAATGTGAGGAGGATCTCAGGGGACATTTTATGGGCCAGACCTGGCAGTCATGCACATCCCTTTCATCCAGATTCCATTGGCCAGAATGCAGTCACATGGCTTTACCTAACTGCAATGCAGTCTTACCATATGCCAAAGGAGAGAACACAGATGACAGTTAGTAGTGAAAAATTTGCCTGTCTCTATCACAGAGATGTAACACAGGAGCCTGCACTTGTGTGTACCTGTGTGTGCATGCATGTATTACAAGCAGCAAGCTCACAATGACACAGCATGCAAGTGGGAGCCATAGGTAGAGTTAATCATTGACAGAGCTGGGATTTGAACTCAGTTCCACCTGACCCTAATACCACTACTACTACTAGCTAATATTTGCTGAGCAGTTACCATGTTCCAGGCACTATTCTAAGTGCCTTACAAATGTATTGTCATTTATCCTCACAAAATCCCAATGAGATAGATGCTACTATTATCTTCACTTTATGGATGAGGAAACCAAGACCCAGACAGGTTAGACAAAAAGCTTGTCCAATGTTACACAGCTGGTGAGTGATGAAGCTGGCACTGGAACTCATGTTTTTACTCAATATTTTGTGCAGACACTAGTCTATGTGCATCTGAGAACATATTAGCTATAAGAGGGTTAATTCTGGCCCTGGAAGGAATTGATTGGCTTCTGGTTTCTAAAACTAGACATCCACATATGATATACTTAAATAAAAATATGATACACTATGCTTAGGGATAAGAACGTATGGAGTGTATGTAGCACTATGGGAGGAGGATTCATGGAATTGGTAAGACTAGAATAGTATTTAGAAGGTAGTGGGTATTGACAATCATAGTTTTAATATTGCTGTAAATTGTGGCTTATAGAATTACCTTCTAAAAAGATGTTCTGGAATGTCCCATCGGGAACATAGTAGCAACTGTCTTGAAGGTGAAAGGATGCAGAAAGTTATGCAGCTTCCTGGCAAGGCAGACAGGAAAAATATCCCTTAATAAAATGTCCTAACTCTCAGGTATATACCCCAAAGAATTGAAAAAAGCTGTTCAAACGAAAACTTATACATAAATGTTCATAGTAACATTATTCACAATATTCCAAAGGTGAAAACAGCCCAAATGTCCATCGACTGATGAATAGATTTAAAAAAACGTGGTATATCCATACAATAGAATATTATTTAACTATAAAAAGAAGGAATTCTGAGACATACTACGACATGGATGAACCTTGAAGACACTATGCTAAGTGAAAGAAGCCCGATCCCAATGGCCACATACTGTATGATTTCATTTATACGAAATATCCTGAATAGGTGAATTCATAGAGACAGAAAGCTGATTAGTGGTTACCAGGGGTTGGGATGATGGAAAAACAGGGATTGACTGCTTAATGGGTATAGGGATTTTTGGGGAGTGATGAAAATGTTCAGGAAGTAAGCAGTGGCAATGGTTACATAACATTGTGAGTGTACTAAATGCCACTAATGGTAAATTTTATGTTATATGTATTTCACCACAATTAAAAAAACACATAATTCTCATACCGACAAGGAGGGCCTTCAAGAGATTTTAAAGTAGGATCTGAATGAACCTTGAGGACATTGTGTTAAGTGAAATAAGCCAGTTACAAAAAGACAAATACTGTGTGATTCCACTTATATGAAGTATCTAAACTAGTCAAATTCATAGAGACAGAAAGTAGAATGGTGCTTTCCAGGAGTTGGGGGGAGAGGTAATGAGGAGTTGTTTAGTGGCTATAGTTTCAGTTTTGCAAGATAGAAAAGTTCTAGAGATCGGTTGTACAACAATGTGAATAAACTTAACAGTACTGAACTGTACACTTAAAATGGTTAAGATGGTTAATTTTATGTTATGTGTTTTTCACTACAATTAAAAATAAGAAAATCAGAATAACATGTTTTAAAAATTAAGAATAAGAAAAAATATACATAAATAGGATCTGAGGGGTGGAATCCTGGGTTTACTGGCTCTACTAGAGGTTTCTATAAAAAAGATACTTCTAAAAAATCTTGTGGCCTAGTCTCTTCGAAGAAAAGTCAATTGTCTCACCCCAAGTTATTGATGTTACCTGGAACTGGGCGATACCCAAAATTTTCTAGATCTATGTTTATATTTTCCTGTAGCTAATGGGGAGCCATGGATGAATTCATGTGTTAACTGCCTAGTGGAGCCTTAATGGCTGGAAGGCCTCTTATATTTTCCTTCCTTCTTCCTATTTTCTATGTGTTGACTGATTTGCTACTCAGATGGTCTTCCACTAAGAGAAATGATGAGCAAAAACCAGTCAGTATTGTCCCCTATGGGTCATCCTGATAAGATGTTTAATTGTGGGGAGAGGATAGTGACATTATTACATCAGATAATGTGGATTTCAATAATAGATGCAGGTGGAATCATAAATTATTGCATAGGTGTCCTTTACAAGAAGACTCATCAGAGAGCTACCAGCCTGCCTGCCAGCCATACTAGTTTCTGGAGGTCTGTTCCATATTGTAAAGAATAGAAAGATTGGTACATTGCCCAAGATGGGCAGTCTGGGAAAGCATGTCTGCTTTGGAGTCTAACAGCCCTGAGCTCAGCCACTTGCAATCTGTGTGAACTTGGACCTGTCACTAAATCTCCACAGGCCTCAAATATCCCATCTGTTAGAGATTGTACTTTATGGAATTATTTTGAGGATGACATGAGATAATACATGTAAAGGGCTTAGCCAGATTCTGGCACACAGAAAGTAGGCAATAAATGCTAGTTATTTTCAGCATGAGCAGCTGGCCTTTACCTGCAAGGAGAGGAATTCAGAGGCAATAATGCAACTGATCAGCTCTGTCCAGAGAGCCACATTAGTTTCCTTCTGTTCTAAAACATCCAACATCACATTTATCTCCCAGCCTGAGTAGAAGAACTTTCTTAACCATTTCTCACTTTCTATCTGCCTTATCTCTTGCATAAAAACAAGTCCTGGTTTATCCAGTAAATTCAGAGCTATATGTATTCTCCCCTGAATATTCCTGTACTCAGGCTTTCCATTTCCTCCTTCAAGTCTTCTCTCAACCTTTCCAATATCAAGATTTTCTCTCAGATCTTTACTTGCCACGTTCACTCCATTCTTTCTTGTTTTTTAAATGGCTCCTGCAATTGACCTTCATGCAGTCAAAAGTTAGTGCAAAATCTCCTTGGTTACTATCTTTCCAAACAAGTAAACTTCCTTTGTACTCATTTTCCCAAAGCCTTCAATTTATCCAAAATGTTCATTCTTTGCTTCAACGGATTTAGGACTGCATCTGTGTGCTTCTTCCACATTTTCTTCACCGTGCAAGCAGTTGTGCTAGCTATACACAACATTACCGTTTGTCTAGATAGTAGACACCTCAAGGGCGGGGATCATGATTGATGGTTCATCTTTTCAAAAGATGAAATAGACCATGATGTACACAGAGAACCATCTGTGGAAAACACCCCCAAAAGCCAGGCAGGGACTGTTCAGATATTTTTAATTTAGACAAGAAGGGCCAGCTAATATTCAACAGACTAAATCTTAAATCTTCATGTCTTTAGCTGCCATCTCTTTGCAGACAAAATGCAACCCTACATGTAGTGGACTGGTGATAGGGAGCGAAAATCCTCCTCCCAGGTTTAATTCAGATGCAATTAGGTAACAATGGCTCTCAGGGTCAAGGTAGGAGAAGGAATTTCTATACACTTACTAAGCAGTTGTGTGCCCTAGGGGAAGTTCCTTAGTCTTTCAACTTCCTCCTCTGCACAATGAGGACAATAATAATAATACCTACTTTACAAAAGTTGTTGTGAGATTGAAATGACATGTAAATCAATTGGGACAGGGCCTAGCACGTATTACCTACTCAACAAATGTTGCTGCTGCTGCTGCTGCTGCTGCTGATGATGATATTAGGATGACTTGCTTTGAAAAAACGTCTGTCTCAGACTTTTATACTGAAAATGACCAACCAGTCAATCATTTTAACTAGACTACCTTTCTGCTATGCAGAATGAGCACGTATGAATCTTAGACTGGCTTTTGGAGTATGTGTGTAGGATAAACTATCGCCCAGTATCTCTTCTGAGGGATTATGGCCAAGGGGCATTGTTAAATTTGTGTCTGATAGGATAGTCAAAAGGGATAGCTTCACTACCTCCCAGATACCCTTGCTGCTAGCTGTGGCACATACTGTCATCTTTCTGGCCTCTGAGTAAGATTCTGAGACTAGCCTGGGCAGTAAATAAATGAACTCAGACAAGTAAGGTCAGGCTCCCTTAACCACTCACTAGATTTCTTTCTGAAAAAACTAAGCATAACACAAGCTCTTTTGTTATTTCGGGTAAGGCTGAGATTCCAATAATCAAGTTTAACACAGCAGCTTAATGAGGCATAGTCCTGGTCCTGAGAACTTTCCTTATAGATGGAAAAGTGTTCGCTTTCTGGGTCACTTTGGTTTTCTCTTTATATTTTATTTTCTAATGTTCATTATTATTTTTGTATATAGCAGGGGTTTTTAATTATATACATAAGCAAAAGCAAAAAGCCAAAAATTAAAATCCATAAGGTAACCTCCCTGATACAAGCACTACTACTATTTTGCTGTGTCCTCCCTGCAGCTTGCTCTTGCTCTGCAGTGGATTATTCACAGGGTTGCAATCATATTGAAACACCGTGATGTAATAGGAGAAAAACTGGTTATGGGGCTAGGTAAACCTGGGTTCATGTCCTGGCTTTTATCATTATTATTTGTCTCTGTTTGTTCTGACTTTCCAGAGCACCTTTAATACTGAGACTAGATTACATGTAATTTTTGACTTAATTATGAAATGTTTTGTATTGATCTGTTAGGTGTGTATCATGTCTTCTCAACTAGATTGAAAACTCCTAGGGGCGGGAACCATTCCTTGTGCTTTGACTCTCTCATAACATTTAGCACATGGCTGGGCACACGGTACTTGCTGAACAAATTCTTGTATATTGAAACTGCACAGTAGCCTCAGTGCAAAGGACAGTCAGAAAGAGTCCTCCGCGTCTTTCAAAATAACTTAGTGTCCTTGTCATCTCCCATTGCTCTATAGAGAACCACATGAAAGCTTCCAGCCCTGACAACTGATGACCAAATCCCCAGGAGCTTGTGACTTGCTTCATAGCATGTGCTTCATGATTCTCCAGGATACAAGGCACAGAAACAGAGAGAATATAATTGAGAATTTAATCTTCTGCACACAAAACCTGCAGGGCTGGACTCCAATGGCCCTTAGCCGGATGTACCTCATATTGGTCTTGTGAAATGTAATTTCAGAAGAGGTCTAAAAAATGATGGAAACACCTCAGAATTCAGGTATAGGGGATGGGGAGGAATGGGGTTGGTGGGAGGTGGGTAATAGGATATAATCTATGTGGGGAAAATAAACTGCAAGCTTTTTCCTAAGCTTGAGTAGAGGTTTACAAAATGGAGGAGGCTGCCAATCCATATAGTGTCACCAATCCCAGCAAACAGAGATTGTGCCATCATCTAAATTCAGGCTCTGGAACTAGGCAGCTTGCGTGTGAATCCTGGCTCTGCCGCTTGATAGTTATGTGACCTTTCTTTTGGAAAGGAGGAGCAAAGAATCAGAAAGCAGATGCTGAAGTTAGGAACATAGAGGGCTTTGGCTCAATAGCCCCTATTGCTTTGGCCTGTGGTTATCTGAGATGTGTGACAATGTCATCTGCTGTTCTCACTGTAAGCTGCTGCTGCAGGGGAGCCAAGACCTTGAAAAAGGCATGTCACAGGCACTCAATAAAGTGCCAAAACAAATGTTTTCCCCTTACACTTTGTAGCTGTGTATAATGCAGCATTGCATAATTAAGAAGATTACCTATAGCTACCAGCATAACAGCAAACCCTGCAGTCTTAGCCAAAGGTAATTTTGTCCCTTACCCCCATCTATAGTTCATGCATCTCAGATCAAACCTCCCTTCTTCTCTAGGATCATTCACTTTCACTGTTTTCTGGAGTCTTCTGCTTTCTCGTTTACCTATTAATTTTGCACTATAAGGGTATAGCAGTGTGGTTTTTTATATTTTTTGGGGGGTGCACACAGAGGTGGATTACTTATACACATACACGTATACTCACACACATACAGCCCCAGAATGGACTATTTTTGTGGGTTATTTAAACTGATCATCCATGTGAGTCCAAGGAAGCAGACTCATCACTTGCCCATCTCACTCTGTACTTGGGAGACATATTCCAAAATTTGAGGTAGGAAAGAAAAGGAGGTTGGTTCATAATGTTACAGTTTTAGAAAAGTAATTCCTTTGGCTCTAGTGCCAATAAAAAACCATCTGTGGCTTCCTCAATATCTGCTCCCATGGTTTTCAGAGTCACCCATCAAGGGAGTTATTTAATCCAGAACACGTGCCTACATGTGTATTTCTCCATTTACTGAAACAGATTCAAAAGGCACAGCCTTGGGGCTGGCCTGGTGGCTTAGTGATTAAGTTCGTGTGCTCTGCTTCGGTGGCCCAGGATTCGCCGTCTTGGATCCCAGGCACGGACCTACACACCGCTCATCAAGCCATGCTGTGGCGGGGTCCCACATACAAAATAGTGGAAGATTGGCACAGATGTTAGCTCAGGGCTAATCTTCTTCACCCAAAAAAAAAAGGCACAGCCATAAATAGACTCCAAGCCTTCTCTCAGATGGACTCTTCCAGATTATGGTACTTCTGCCAGCTCCATGGGCCTCTTGGTCTAAAGCTGAGGGCTAAAGGAATTAAAAATTATGGACCTTGTCCATCAGCCTGAACTATGCCCCAAAGAAGTCATGGCATCTGGCCTGGTCCTTTTTCTTTCTTCTCCAACATAAACAGAGTTCGTGGAAGTCTTTCCTTTACGGCAAGAATTCATTTTATATTTGTATGGCACTTCAAAGCTTAATAAGTGCTTCCAAATGCATTATTTCATTTTAGACCTTAAAATGCCATGGGGTTGGCAAAGAAACTCTTACTAACCTTATTTTATAGACAAGGAAGGTAAAAACCAAGACAAGAAAGCATGTCTCCCATGGTCACATAGCTCATAAATGACAGAGCTGAAAGTCAAATTCAGATTTTCAGATTCTAAGTCCAAGGCTCTTTCTACCTCTTTGTCACTGAGCCTCCTCTTAGAGCTTTCCTCTCTTCAGAGGCCTAACCTCATTAGTCAGGTGCAAAACATTAATGACCACTCAAATGCTTCCTGGCTTAGCCATTCTCAAGGGGCTGAGTATAGATACTCGAATCATATTTTAAAATTGATTTGGAGATCACTGCTTTACTGTTTTGTTTTATAACACCTGACCCTCAACAACATCTCAGCTTTACAGGACTAGTATCCATACCATTTCATGAGAATATTTGTGTCTCATATGATGGCTCACCAAAAGACCACCACTCTGGAGAAATCTCTCAATAACCAACTGACAAAATGTCCCAATCACGAATGTCAGTCAGCCTCTTTTCCCAGTCCCCCCAGTGAGCTTACACATAAAGTGTCCATGGGGGCAGTGAAAGAGGTTATGCACGACATCAATCGCATGGACTCCCTCTTACCAAGGCTAATTTGGCTACTGTCTCTGCTGAGTGCCCACACCACCAACACCAGAGGCGCATGCTAAGCCCCCAGTAGGGCCCCATTCTCCACAGAGACCAGGTAGCAGTTTGATTACTTTGGATGTCCTCCATTGCGGAAGAGGAAGCCATCTGTCCTCACTGGAAATGATACTTACTCTGATATGAATTTGCTTTTCCAGCCCACAATGCTTTTGCTGGCACTACTGCCAATAGACTTAATGAATGTCCTTTTCACTGCCATTGTATCCCTCACAAGAAACTCATTTTACACAGAAAAAAAGGAACATAATGGACTAATACACACAAGACTCACCGATTTTATCACAGACATCATAAACCAGAAGCAGTTATCCTGGCAGAGCAGTGCAACGGTCTATTAAAAACTCAATTACAGAGTCTCCAGGAATCAAGATCTGAAAATTGGAGATGTTATTCTATAGGACGTGGCATATGCTCTGAACTAGTGGCCAATAGACAGTACTGTTTCTGTTACAGCCAGTGTTCTAGGAACCAAGGGGTGGAAATTGGAGTGGCTCTTCTCAATGTTACATCTAATAGCCCACTCACAAAATGGTATGGTTCTGCTGGTTTAGAGGTTTCAGTACTCAAAGGAGATACGCTTCTTCTGGACAGACACACAACAACATATCTGTTACCTAGAAGAGGAGACAGCTACCTAGCTATTTTAGGCTGTTCATGCCACCAGAACAACAGCCAATATGGGAGTTTCAGAGCTAGATGGTGTAACATAACGTTGCCAGTGTAGAGTAAAGATGGGGAGCAGTATGTCTGGGTCACAGAAGATACTTCAAGGCACCTCCTTCTGCTGCCATTCCAGTGGTAAAACGTCAAAGGGAAGACTTGGATGACCACATACCACCACCAAGGACAGTGATAGCTCAGGAATGAAGGGTTACGTCATGCCTGAGGTAAAGGACCTTGATCACTTAGATGCTGATTAAGGGCAAGGAAAATGTGGACTGAGTAGTAGAGGAAAAGTTACAGAAAGAAGACTATAATATCTACCCATAGTTTCTTCCTTGCTGTGACATATTCCATTTCCCCTTCCCATTCTACTATTTTATATATAGTGGTTAACTTTGCACATAGCCTCCAGTTTACAGAATATCAAGATGGAATTGTGATAGAACCAGAGGATGAATGTATATCATTCAGAGATTCTGGACGAGAGCTGGGTGTAGTAACTGATCAGAATTTGAGATGTCAACCTTTTGCATATTTTTATTTATATCAGGAAAAATTGCATTATATTATATGGAGGCTTTTGTTGTTGTGAAATTTAAGTATGGAAAAAAGGATGCATGTTGATATTGGTCAACCAGAGGTGTGGACATTAGACGTTGTCTTAGGATTGGTTCCCCAGAATGGATTCTTATGCAAGTGATTTATTAGGAGAATATTTCCAAGAGAAATCTGTGAGGGAAACAAGATAGGGAAGGGGAAAAAGCTGAGCAAGGATGTGATTTCAGGTGAAATCTAACCTTACCCTGATCCCGCAGGTAGCTCTTGGTGTATATAAGTGGCTCTGAAGAGTCCATCCTTCCTTGAGACAAAAGGAAGGGAATTTTGTACTGCTGCCCCAATCAGTCATTGGCTATGGTCAGCCATGGGGGACAGACATAACTCCTAGGCACCTTCAGGTGAGATGGCTTCAGTTACCCAAGGGCAGTCCTACAGAAAAGGTTATAGATGTGAGCCTTTGGCAGCATCACCCACAGCAGCTGGGGGATGGGCACACCAGACCAGTAAAAGGGATCCCTGGGGATCTGGATGGAGAACCTACAGTGTCTGCTATAACTAGTCAGCACTTTTAAACACCCTTCCTGTGTTTTGAGAATTGCTCACCTCAGAAGTCCCAGACTACTCAAAGAAACCAGACATTTGCTTTCCATGCATCTCTACTACTAGAGTAGAGGCATGTGACCTATGCTTCTTTAATCATGTGTACCTACTCAGACCTGGAATTGGAAGCTAGTGATGCAGAAGAGAAGATACTACATGGACTCTATTTTCGGAGACAGCAGTTGCAAAGGTTCTATGGGTAGTGTCCAGTGCCCACAGTAAGTGATATTGGCAGTTATCAATGCCCTGCAGCCAAAGACCACCAGGACACATCTTGTAGTTGAACAAGTTTGGTTTATCACTCATTATTGTAAGGGAAAATGCATACCACAAGGAGGATATTGGAGAGGACTTATTATAGGATTTGGACTAGTGTTAGGTGATTTGGGGGAGGATTTTAAAAAGTGGGGCTTTGTTCTGGATTGGATGCTGTCAGGAAGCAGTGGCAATTCTATGATTGGGTATCTTAATAAATCTTACCTAGAAGGAGGGACGACTAACCCAAAACTAAAGCTGTAATTAGTAAAGAAAAAACAGTCATTCATTTAGCCGGGGTAGGGGGATGTCTGGCCATTTTTGTGATTTGGGAAATGTTTACATTTATGTCTTGATCCATCACCATCACAGAATGACCCTGTGTGATGTTGCCGTTCTGTGAAATTGTTTATGTTCAACAGGAGAGCACCAAGGCCTAGCTATGAGTGCCAGACCAGTTCCTAGCAACACCAAAGCCTAGGTGATAGCACCAGGCCAGCCCCCTCATGTCAGGGTCTGCCTTTCTCTTTCTCACAGTTCAAGCTGTGGTCTTTGTCCCCAGCAGTAGTGTCAGTGGTATTTTTACTTTTGCCTTATGATTTTGAGTGTTGTTTTTGACTGCGCTGCTTCCAAGTTGGTTCTCTGGCTTTCTCAGGGATTGTATAAGCTTCTAACATGCCTCAAATAAATTATTTTCTGCCTAAACTAGTCAGACTTGGGTTTGGTTCTTTAGAACTAAGAACCCTGACTGACATGCATCACCTCACAACTATACCCCAGCTCCCAAGACTACAAAGATTGGCACTTCCCATTAGGACATAAAAGAAACAAGATTGGCTAAGGGATTCCGGGATGCTTTGGAAGAGTGAACTGTCTTCATAACTCCTTTGATATAGGTGCACTGTCATATTTGGGGTTCAGGATGAAGCTAGCATCTGCAGGGAATCTGACACAGTTGGATCTTGAGGGATCCTGGATCCCTGTGGGGAAGAATGAGACTCACTCTGTCTTTATTCTATCAGCTACAACCCCATTATCTATCTCTACCACCAGCAAGGTAAGAACAGACACGAAAATGGCTAGGAAATGAGATCCTGTATAATCAAGTGCAAGATTTAAAACTTGGAAAGCAGGGGCAGGAGATTTTATTGTGGGCTGTTATAGTTGGAGAAGGCTTTATGGAAGGAGTGGAACAGAAAATAGACCTTAAGGGACAAGTAGACTTTGACCCAGAGACAGTGAGAGAAAAGGACATTCAAATGGCCATGGTTAGCTCAGCCTCCTGGTTTTGACCTTTGTCTGAGTGATCCTAGACTCATTGCTTGTGGTGACCTCAATGGGTGAATAGGCCATGTCTTAATCCATGTTATTGACTCCAAATCACAGGATTCTGTACTGGATCTTTCCTCACTAAAATGTAAGGTCCATGGAAGCTGGAACTTTTTCCTTTTCATGTTTGTATCAGTAGCTCCTTAAATAGTAGTTGACACATAGTAGACCCACATTAAATATTTGCTGAATGAATGGCTGAATGAATGGGTGTATGAATAAATAAATGAATCATTTCCAACACTCTCTCCTTATGGAAAGAGACCAAAAAAGAAAAAACCTGCCTAGCTTCACCAATGTATTTTTCTGTTGCTCTGTCTCTTCCAAAAGCATTCTACTGCTCCCCTACCTTCATGAATAGCTTCATTTCTTAGGCTCTCAGCTTGCTGCTGACAGGTTCTTCTGTAGCTTCTGTTGAACTCTTTTTGTGCAACCAGCGCAAGAGACACTGAACACAGCTCTGCATTCTAGGCCAATTATACTCAGCTGAACTGAGGTATTAATTAGGACACACAGGAAGTGTTCCATTCAGAGATCTGCAGCTAGAGAGGCAGGTTTCCTCTGAGTCAAGGACTGTTTCCAGGGACCAGAAAGGAAATACATATAGTTCAGTTTAATAGCATCAGGCTTGATTCTATAGTCAATAGACAATGTTACCTCTAATTTTTTGAGAAGGACAAGCCTCCTGTTTACTCCACTTACAAGAACTGTCAGATGTACCTCACTCTGACAGTAATAACTGACCATCAGTTTTCCTTGAAGCCATCTACATTTACCTAGAAAGTTTTACTTGGATACTATCTCTCATCCTGCCCTGAACATAGACACACCTCTCTCTCTTTTTCTCTTTCTCTTTCTCTCTCCAAATCTCTTGCTCAGCAACATAGTTATTATTGCGGTGGTTTTGAAAGCAAGAAGGACCTTATTAGTAACTATGCCCCAGGGGTTTTAGTGCTGCTTGGAGAAATCAGAGAGCTGAGTTAGGTTGCTGGACATGAGGAGATTATAGAAAAATGATTAGGGGCTGGAAAGAAGGTGGCCAGAAGAGAAGTGGGGGATAAGGAAAACAAACTGTCCCTTCACAATTTTGCTTAGGGCCATTACTGGACCCTGCCCTCCAAGAATTAGATTTAAGGTGACTACAAATAGGTGAAACTACCTGACTCTGCCACTTTCTTGCTGTGTGACCTTGGGCGTGTCACTTAAAATCTCTGTACTTCAGTTTCTTCATCTTAAGATGGGGATAATATTAGTACCTAACTTATTGGGTTGTTGTGAGGATTAAAAGAGTTAATATATGGAAAAGCACTTAATACAGTGTCTGGTACATAGTAAGTGCTATATATATGATAGATATTATTGTTATTTTTATAATTGTTACTGTTAATTAAGCGTATTTTGAATCATTTGCACTATTCCTGTCTACTCTCTGGAACTATGGGCCTTGAGAAACATTTCTGTACTGATTTGCTTCCTTGCACAGGCACACAAGTGCTGGGCATTTGGACTATCTGGAATTTGAACAAAGCCCAAGTACAGGACTAAGGTTCTGGGGAAAGACTCCAGGCTCCAGAAGCACCAGGGAACAGGGGCTGCAAACAGGTCTGTAGTATTAGGTGAGGGTTTCATAAAGTGTATTCTTCAGCTACCTGTCTCAATGTACCTGTTAAAAATGCCCTACCACAGACATGTCAAATTAGAATTCTGGGAGTGGGACCCAGAAATCTACGTTTTTAACAGAGTTCCTAGGTTGTATTGCCAGATTTAGAAAATAAAAATACACAAAGTCCAATTGAATTTGATGTTCAGATGAACAACATTTTTTATTACAAATATGTCCCAAATATTACATGCAACATACTTATACTAAAAATTATTTGTTGTTTATCTGGAATCCAAATTTAACTGGGCGTCCTGTATTTTATCTGGCAAAGTATACCTATTTCCAATGTACTCGGAAATTAAAGGACCACTCCTTTAGAGGAATGTGGGTTCTGGGGAAGCTGTCTTTCCAAAATTCTTATGTCAGGGAAACTGGAGAAGGACCCAGTTATTGAAATAGAGGTGTGAAGCAAGGGATTAGTCAAAGAGAAATAACAAAGTGCCTGGTTTGCTAGCGCTGGGGCAGAATCAGGGTAAATCATGAGGCAGAGGTAACTGACTTCAGTCACTTGACCAGAACTCTTTAAATTGATCCCAAGGTCTGAGTTTTTCCTAAAGCAATGGTTCTCAATGGGTGAAAGTCAAGGTTGAGTGAGTGCTCCAAAAAACATCTCAAGTATTTTCAATACCACTCCCCTGACCCTGTAGGGGAGGAAAAATCTTTTTCTCTACTCTTTTAGGTTCTGTACCTGGGGACTGCAAATTGTAGAGAAGTGACAAAACAAAGGAAAAGTGGTTGGGCTTCTAGACATGGTAAATCGTGACAAGGTAAATATATGGAAGAAACTAATAGAAGATAAGGGTTGTTTTAGTAATGTCTTTTGTGCAGACCCGTTTCAGTGCCAACTTTCTATCTCCAGTGATAAAGATTGTTCTCCTAGGATGGAAGAGGGGAGGAGGAACCCTTCACAAAAGAAAATTTAGGTCCTTCTTTTCGGTAGATGTGGGAGAACAAACAGCCCGTGCAATGTTTGCTGCTGCTTAACTGTCTTTGGCTCACAATAACCTTATGCCAAAGTGGCATATTTTGGGGTGGCCTATTCTGATCCCCTTCACTCTTATATTGAGAACCACTATCACAGAACTTCCACCTGCAAATAGGACAGAAATATGTGTCATTATAAAATATACCTATTTTCTCATGTTATCTCTACCCTGACTCAGCAGATAGTAGGTTTCTTCACTACAACTCAGCCAGCCGTTTTCCACCTCTGCCCCATAGTCTCTTCTCGCATTTGTATAAATAGTAGGCAACTCTATAACCCCTGCACCCCTGTGGTCATTTCTTTTCATCATGGCTATTGCTAAGGTCTTAGTAGGCACTTGTGTACCATAATACTTACTAGTTTGAGGAGACTGGGTAGAGAGCTGGATCAGTTTTCCTGACAGGAATATATTTTGAAAGTTCCCCTATTGACATCTTGTCAAATGTGGGCTATATTTACAGGTCTTGTTTTCAGAGTCACATACCATCCATTGCATGGGGCTGTTATCAGCCTAGCACAGCTGGACTCTACCTCCTGCTTACTATCTTATCACATGTTCATTATGACTCAAATGTCCTCACAAAAGAGTCTACTTTCTGATGGATTAAGAAACTACTGATTATGATGAGACTAATTCTCCTCAGTACTGCAAGGATGAAAGGAACGCCTGACTGAACACCGGGGCCAGTGACTCAGTTTATTTGCTATTTCTTCTCACCAATCCCAGGTGTGGTGTCAAAGAGATGTTTCCTGGCCAAGAAGAATAGCTTTGTCTTAGCTTCCCTCCCCACCCAGCACCAACAAAGCCCTTTGAAGGAGAATGGACCAGAGTACATAGCTTCAGCTCATTATGAAATGACATTCCAGGCATTCCAGAGATTAATTGGCTGCTGGTAGGAAAGAATGGAGACCATGCAATAGCCAACCAGGGAAAACACACACACATACACACACACACACTTTTTATTTCAAAACATGGGGCATAATTGAGGTCTACAAAATGCATAGGTGAAAACAAATACCATATGCCCAACTGAGGATGGCAGAACTCACATTCCTCATAGTAATAGTCTTTAACATTCCCAATGGTACTGACCAGTTTGTCTTGATTGAGTGTTATTGGTGTCATCTTATCTTTCCCCATACTCCCACTGGACTACCTTCTTGAGGGTAGAGGCCATGTCTTATACATCTCTGTTATTTACTTACAGCACTTAGCACAAGGCCTGGTTTATAATTTTATTTATTTATTTATTTTTCCCCCAAAGCCCCAATAGATAGTTGTATGTCATAGCTGCACATGCTTCTAGTTGCTGTGTGTGGGATGCGGCCTCAGCATGGCCGGAGAAGCGGTGTGTCGGTGCGCTTCCGGGATCCGAACCCAGGCCACCAGCAGCGGAGCGCGTGCACTTAACTGCTAAGCCACGGGGCCAGCCCCAAAAGGCCTGGTTTAGAGTAAGCACTTTATAAATGCTGACAAAAATAAACCTACTGGCAAAATACAGAAAGATGAGGAACAGAAGAGGAAGTGCAGGGCAGCTTTCAAATCTGGACCAAGTATTAGAAGCCAAGCTCAAAGCAGACAAAAGCAGTTGTAGACTAGAGGAAATGGAAACAAAAGAGCGTAAAAATGGGCAAGCTGCAGTTTTGGCCAGCATATGAGTTGAAAATGGTCGCAAGAAAATTCAAGCTGCTCATGTGACCTACCATTGAGAAGCTGTTTTTTAATGGGGAGACATTCACGAAGATAAACACAATGAATGGAATATATCATCTCACCCTTTGCTTGGTTCTACATCTACATTCATGCTATTCTTCTCTCCTCCTTCCATATGCCTATGAAATCCTATCCATACTCTAAGACATAGCTCCACAGATCTCCACAATATTGTTGAAATTCATGTCATGTGTCTGGTCTCAATCGAAATGAGACACACCTTGAGGGAACCACAAACATTCAGGTCTTCTATGGCAATCACCAAGTCTTACTGTTCTCTTCTAGATACTCTAAGCACCTAGAATAGTGTTGGGCCCATTATAGGGACTTAATAAATACTAGTTGATTGCCTGATTTATGGTGAATAGAAAAGAAATCCTGCAGAATTCTAGAGAAGGCTCCTCTCCTGTGGAAACAGATTTAATTTAGCTTCAATGAATACAAACCTAGGGCCATCTCATGCCAAATGGGCATGTTACCCTTTGGAGATTGTTTTTCACTGCCTGGTGGAACAGCAAGTTCATTATGATTAAAGAATAGAAAGTATATCTACCTCTAGTGTAGGAAATTGGAATAAATGAGATAAAATTGCTCAGTGAAATGACTGATGGTTTATGTTTTCTCTTTCAGCAAGAAAAAAGAATTAGAAGCTATAAAGGAAACTTTAGATCCCATGTCCCTTGATTGTTAAACAACAAAAACAGGAATCTGGCTTATTTCAAAGAACAGTCAGAGGCCACACAGGGATGAAGAAATAAAATGTGACAAGAAAAGTAAAGGGAATAGGACATTCTCAGAAAGCAACTGATCAAAAGTAGGGGTAAAGAATCCTGAGAGGGAAGTGGAGCCCAGAAAATAAAAGTTGTGGAGAGAAGGATAAGAAATCCTGCCAGATTTAAGAACCTGAGACATCTGAGGATGGAATGAATTGACCTAAAGAGGAAATTGCTGGTGGAAAGAAATAAGAAATCTTAAGATACAATGAGCAGAAACATTCCTGAATAAGTAATACAACAGGAAAAGCAGCCTCTAGGCTCATGCTTGGAAAGGGGATTGCATAACAAATTATCCCAAATGTTAGGTTTTATAATGTTTTGATGATATAAGTGGCAGCAAAACATTAGATCACTGTGCTGATCATTACAAGACAGCGGGCAAGGGGACTATTTGAGAAATAATATCCTAGAAAAGCCCCTTGTCCTATTGTTACCAAGGACACATACTGTAGACAAAATCAAGGACACAGAGAAGGAAGTTTCAACGAAGGGCCAGAGACCAGAAGCCCAAAAAAATTGGCAGCCTGCGTCAGCATCATGGTCTAGTCAGCTCAGGTATCTGGTAAAGATTACCAGAGACCTGATGAGAGAGAAATCTCCTCTGTGTGACTTCCTTTTCAAGTCTTCCCTTGAACAATGAGGACTTGGATGAGGGCAAGAAATAGAAGACTTCTGTTCTTTTGCAGCTTCTGAGATGTGCTGAGTGAATCGGAGAGAAAATCAATTGGAAGGTGAATGGGGAATATTAACCTAAACGGGATGGCGAGAGGAAGGAAGAGGCACCTGCAAATAGCCACTGAGCCTGCTTTGTTATTTCCTGGGACAGGGGTTGAGGGGTGACGTGAGGCAGGATAAAGGTCAGAGCTGAGACATCATGCATGCCCTTCCATTACCTGTGCCCCAGTGGCCTCAGCCCTGACGTTTCTGATCTATTAAAATGAAGGGAGGGAGTGAAAGGGATTTGTAAAACTTGGGCTCAAAATAATGCATTTCCTCAGCCTTGTTTTTGACTTCCAGTCCTTTTGGAGCAACGACGGCACTGTGCTTTATATATATCATCACAGACCCTCATACAATGCTAGTTCTCTCTTGGTCCTACCCCTCACCTTAGTAGCCCTGTCCTACTGTCATCTGTGTCCTTCCACAATTCCAGGAAATAATTATCCAATGTATTTGGTTGTTTGATCCTCACAACAACCCTGTGAGATGGATAAGACAGGCATTGTTATTCCTATATTGTAGATGAAGAAACTGATACCCAGAGAAATTAATCAACTGGTATAAAGGCACACAGCTGGTTAGTAGCAGAGCTGGTAGAGAAGCTAGGTCTCTAAATTCCTAATACAATGCCTTGTAAAAAATTATTCCATGTCTCTTCAAAAATAACTTGAAAAGAAAGTGTTACAGAAATGTCAATGTTCATTACTGCACAATTATACTGGCCCTGTCGATAATGAAAGATTTGTTTTTCCTTTCTGACCTAGGGAATGACAGAAATGGCTGCAAGTATATAATAAAAATAAGCCCTAAATGCTGGTTTGATGTTGCACTGGATGACTTTCAGAGGTCCCTTCATTAATATCTCTCAGTATTTGAAAGCATTTTCCAAGTGGTGATCCACAGTATACCATAAAGTGTTCCTTCAAGAAAAGGTGCCATGCTTATATGACTGGGATGTGATGGGTTTAAGAAAGATAAACAGGTTTCATAACTATAGGACTTCTCAGAGCCTTTAATACAATTATATGCAAGGTAAATATACAACATAAGATTTAAAGATGCAGCCTTACCAAATTTATTTTGTGACAGAATTCATTTTTTTCAGAGCATCTTGAAGGGCTAGTATACACCAAAATATAGTTTGGGAAATGTGGGTCTATCAACTATGTAAAACATACTTTATAAATTTAGTATATTAATACATATGTCTTCAGTCCCGAAAACCATGAAGGAAAAAAATTGCACCAAACACACATAGCACTCTTCTAGGCTGTGGTTTGCTAGAACTGGTGGAAGAAATTGCACACTGGAGCTGTGTTGGAAACACGTGTTTTATTTCCAATAACAAGGAACAGTCCTTTTCCCCTAATTACTGGTGAAATGGAGTGAAGTTTGGGAAAGCAAGCCAAACACTTAAACTCTCCACTGGGCTGGCACCTATCTACCCCAGCATGCTTTCTAAGCCCTGTGTGCAGCCCCTAAACAATTACAGGTTATGTTCCATTATTCAGTCAAATAACCAAGGAAGCTTTAGAGCACAGCTAAAGTTCTGGACTTGATGTATTTTGAAAGACATTGCCATGAGCAAGATACCAGTGTTTGTTAGGCCAAGGAATGTAGCCTTAAAACCCTAGAATTTTACAGGTGATTTTGTCATATTGAAGAAAACAGCACAGACAAAAGCTGTCTTTGTAGTCTTATGAAGGCCCTCTTCAGAACCAGGACTCTTGGTTCATCTGGGATTGGAAACAAATATAATCATACAGTGTTTTACAATGCAGCCAGCTTTATCTCTGTTCTTATTCCCGTCTTTTTGAGAAGATGGTATAATTCCAAAGAGTTATTGCCCCAGTTGCTTTCCTTCACTTGGGAGAGAAACTCTGGCTTAAAAGTGCAATCTCCCAAAATATTAGAGCTGAAGACTTGCAAAGCATCTAGCCTTATTATGGCTCAATTTAATCCTAGGAGGAATTGTTTTTAAAACTTAAGGTTAAGAGTGTTTGCATCGCAGGAAACAAACAAACAAACAAAAAACAACTAAATAACTTCTTCCTCTGAATTGTGTTCTGCATCTAAGGGACAAAGACGACTTCAAATGTGAAAATGAAGCATGATACTCAAATACCTGCCCATCGCCAAAAGCAGTAATTAAATGCTGCATCAAAATCACCCGAGGGTCTTGTTTAAAAATACACATTCCTGGTTCCCTACCCAGAAATATTGAATCAGAATCTCTAGAAGTGGAATTTAAGAATCTAAATTTTTAAGAAGTTCCTCAAATGATTCTGATGCATAGCCAGGGTTGAGAACCATTAGATTAGATGATCTACAAGATCTCTTCTAGACCTAACATTTACAGGTTTCTTTATTAAAAAAAGACAAGAGACATAGATCCACCACCTACTATGTGCCAGGAACTCTCCTAGTCTTGCAGTTTTTCTCAACCAAGATTCCTCATCTGAACTACGGATCACAGAAAATGATTTTCCTGACTATTTTTTCAATTCTCCCAAGGATGGTATATAACGAATACCATTATAGATGCATAGGAGAGAAGTTAATGCATTATATACAACGGTTGCCTTAGGGCATTAGGGCTTAGTCTCTCAGGGTTGCTAAAGGGTACTAGTAGAGAAACAATTTGCAAAGAACAGACAAAGTGTCTGAAATATAATGTGTTTATACTGTGGATGGTTCAGCTACAAGATGGTGCCTCCAGCTGCTTGGCCTCCTGAGTGACAGTGTGGTGTAAAGCAGGCCAGCTTCCCTTCTCTCCCACCTACATCAGAAACATATAATGATCAATAAATAAATCACTGTTGACATTTTGGGGTTCATTTGTTACCACAGTACAACAGTCTATCCTGTAAAGTAAAGCAGTAGCATTAAGAAATTTGAACTTTGTTCAAACACAGAGCTATTGAAGGGTTTTGACAGGATGAGGAACAGAATCTACTATATATTTTTCAAAGATCACTCTGACTGCAGAGATGAGACTGGATAAGAGGAGGGCAAGAGTCAATGTAGACAGATCAACTTGTTAATGAAATAGTTATTGAATTAATGTGTTAAGTCAATAAATAAGTATTTAAAAACTCCTGTGTGATAGGCACTGTGCTAGATGTTGGAGATACAAAAATAAATGGTATAATTATAGATGGCGTTAAACACTATGAAGAAAAGAGCCAAGGTATTATTAAAGAGAAAAAAGAGAGGCTATGCTATCTATTTTATATAGAAGCATGCTGATAGAAAGATAATGTGAGCCACACATATAATTTTTTAAAAAACATTCTGGTTGCTGCAGGCAGAATGAAAAGTCTGTATTGGGGCGAGATTGACCACTGAGCCCATCAAGGTTAGGTAATCCAGGCACCCAGACCAGGAGAAGAGGGCGGTCAAGTACCAAGCACACCCGGACCTCTGCATTTTGGAGAGTTGAGTCAAAACCTTGAGCCAGCAGGAAGCCCTTATGGTGCTGGGAGCCCTATGCAAAGATACTTAGGGGAAATGTGAGCAGCTGATAAACTTGATCTGACCTGGGTGTACACAATTGTCAAAACTCATTGAACTGAACACCTGAGGGTTGTGCTTTTTATTGTGTATACAGTATACCTCAATAAGTTAAAGCAACTACATTCAAATGATTTGTCTTAACCAATAGCACCTTCTGGTGAAGAACGGGACGTGAACACAAACACATTCTATGGAAATCCTAACGGAAAACTTTAACTTGGGAAAGGCCCAAGTTTGCTAAAGAAATGTCTATTATTCAGAGAAAGGATGGCAATGCGTGAAGTGATTATATCATATCTGTTGTTTATATGTTCATTAGAGGTTTTGCAACTAAAACCTGTGTAACCCAGACTTTGGATGATTGAAGTGTTTTTTCCAGATATCCAGATGGCTCCCACCTCCCACCCACCCCCATCCTTCTTCCACTACAATCATAGATTCCTCTTCCCATCATCTCACTTTTGAGATTTCTTTTCCAGGGGAAAACAATTTTTACGGCAGGAAAAAAGAAAAAGCACTTTTCATCAGAAAACTTCTCAAGATTGGCCCCTGGGTTCAACCAGTCTCCCTACAATATTCACACATACTGGGAATCAGAGTTCATCGTGGCAGACCTATGAGGTAAGACTGAAGTACTGGGGTGTAGAGTGAGCCATGAATTGCACACGAACAGCGGTTGCTGAATTCCAACTTGTGCAGAGAATCAATGGCTCCCACTAGCTACTACGCTATCTCTTCCTCCAGAGTGAAAGAGCATTTTGTAGAGTATTGAATACGGAGATTTTCTTAGTGTCCTTCACTGCTTCCCCCTTTTCTTTTCCTCAACACATCTATTGAGATTTCCTCAGGTTTTCTTCTCATGCTACATAATCTCTTTGGGTGATCTCATTCTCTCCTACAGCTTTAACTGTGACAAGTAGGCTAGACATTCCTAAGTCTTTATCCCTAGCTCAGATGTTTTTCCTCAGCATCAGACTCAAATGTCTAAAAGCTTATTGGGCATCTGCACCTAGATATTTTACAAACATCAAACTCAACAACTCTGCAATTGAACTCTTAATATTCTTTCCTAACTCTTGCCCCAAATCTGTTTTTCCTTTTGAATTTTCTCTATATATTAATGACAGCATCCAGTCACCCAAGTTGGAAAACCGGGACTCATTCAACCTCAATTTTTTTTCCTTCTCACCATCCCCTACCACCACTCCAATCATTTTCTACATCTCATCAGAAAACAAAAAAAAAAATTCTATGTTCTAAATGTCTTGTTTATCTTTCTCTTATACTCATTCTTACTGTTATTGCCTCAGTTTAGGCCATTAGCATCTTATCTGTTGCAATTGTCTCCACAGGTATTCCTTCAGTCCATCATCCACAATACTGCCTCAATGATCCATCAAAATATTTGTTCACTCCTTTTTCTCTCTCATTATGTTGTATTTTATTTGACTTTATATCATTAGTACCTTGCATAGTGTTTGGCATAGAATAGGCCAGATGGATGGATGGATAGACGGATGAATGAATGAATGAATTACAGAGGAGTCCAACATCATTCCTGAAAAATGCTGGAGGTACGATGGTGAATGAAACAGAACTGGACTCCTTTCTTTCCTCACAGAGCCAAATCACTACTATACTTGGTCTAATGTCTCTTGCCTTTGTGCCTTTTTTCCCACTCCTATTGTCACTATACTTTGAACTTTTGATATGTCACATTGCAGTGATGTGTTTAAGAGACCATTTCCCCCGAGTGCATCTGCAAGTTCTGCAAGGGCAGGGATCACTAGCATATCTTATTTATCTCTGTATCTCTAGCATCTAGCCCAGTGCTTGGCATATAATAGGTGATCGATGAATGTGGAATAAATGAAGCAAATAATGTAGCTTAGCTGCAACCTTCCTGTGGCTGGGTTGGGCCATGTTCATTTCTTCTGCAGTCACCACTCCCACCTCCACAGATACACTGCAAACCTTGGGAGAGGGCTATCTCAGAGCTTTGAGTAGAGCCTTAAGCACCTGACTTCATCTGGGCCTTAAGTACCCATTGACCTAAGACTACATGCACAGCTGGTGGAATCCCTTAGAGCGGAGCTTGGTATGGAGGCCCATGTATACTGGCCATCCCTCTGAAGTATTACAGTATATACTCCACATCTAGCTAGCTGGATGCATGGCAAATGTGAGGATATGGATAACAGTAGCTCCAGACTGACCTGTTGCAAGTATGCTTTGTCAAGCATACATCACAAACGGGAACCTTCCAAGTAGAATCAAATGGGGTGTCACTTTTTATTTAGCTACATTAACAGCTTGACATCACTGTTTTTCTCTCTTAGTAGGTAATTGTTTTTCTCTGCTGATGTAAATCACCTCTGTCTTTTTAGATGAAGACCCCATAGTAGGCATTCAGTGAACATTTGATGATTGGAGGAAATGTTCACAAGGAACCTCCTCCCCTACCTCATCATTTTCTGTATAATTTCTTCTCAGGAACATGTAGGTGACAGAGGGGCTAGAGAATGGAACCCTTTCTATGAACTCCCTCTTACCACCTTTCTTTCTTCCTTCCCCATACACCCTGAAACCCACAAACCACAAATACCACATTTTTGAATTCCTATTTCAGGAGCACAGCTAACAGATTGCAATTCAAGTGAAAGCCTTTGTAAGTTGGAGGGACTCCTGAATTTTAAAACAAGAGCTTCTTTTTAGAACTAGCTATGTGTAAATAACAACATGGAGAAATTTGTCAGCATCTAATTTCCAGGTTAAGAGAAAATCCAGTGTTTTCTACCAAAAAGGGTTTAGAAAATAGCCCCAGCCAGAGACACAAAAGAGAGTTAAAGCTTCAATGATATAGAAGATACTATAAGGTATGCTTTACCTGAGAAACTATGGAATTAACTTTCCTAATTCCACATAGGCACCAACCAAGAGCCATGGTAGGTAATTGTCCTGACTGTTTCCATGTGTCCTAACCAGAGTTGAACTTCCTGAATAGATGGTAAATGTGCCTTTTCTGAATGATTTGTGGAGTCTTATCTGCACTTGGTGCACTTTTCCAAGGGATTGGCACAAAGGGCTGCCTGCCACCCTGGCTACTCATGCTAGTAGGAATTTGTTCAAGCCTCTTTTCCCAAGGCCACCCAACCATAATCACTAGTTTAGATTCTGCCTTACATGCTTCCCTTGGTATTTTTTAAATTACTGCATTCTTTCTTGTCTGATTGTATCAATGGCCACTTCTTAACACCAAAAGGCCAATGGTACTTTGTCTATATCAAATACTTTTATAAGTAAAATTCTTACCTTAGCCCAAGAGCAAAACAGAATCCCCAGGAGACAGACTATCTTGACTGAGGTGGTCTTTGGAAGAGCCAAGAGCATGGAAGCCATGATAGAGAAGTAGACTGGAAAGTAGCTTCCATCCAGGCAATAGTCAAGAGAAACCACTGGAAGCCTTTTTGCTTGAGGATGTTACAATATGAAATAAACAGCCCTACTTCAAACCACATGCAAAAAAAAATATCCCAAACCACAATGTTCACTCAATTTTGCAATAAGCATTTAAGAAGCATTTATAAATACCAAGCACTAAAAAAAAGGTGACTGTGAGTTACAGAAATAAATGAGATGTCATCTTGCTCTCAAGGAGAATGCAGACAAGTGAACTTCCCATGGTCCCTAAGGCTTTACATTGTCTGGCCTGCCTTTCCCAATTTATTTTGGACCAGTCTTCTCACTGTGCACCAGGCACTCCCATCATCTTTCTGTCCACTGAACACACCAAGCTTGTTCTTTCCTTAGTGCCTTTGCATTTTCTCTTTCCTGGAATGCCATCAACTCCAATCTTTCCCTAAATGACTCCTCTTCATAATCAGCAGATAAGAAAGACCTTCCCTGAGCATCCAACCTAAAGTAATTCTCCCCTTTATTCTTTTCTCAGTATCCTGTTTGTTTTCTTCAAAAAATTTATTACAACTGTCTCACTTATTTGTTTATTTATTTTTTATTTGTTTGTCTTCTCCACAATAGTGCAAATACCATGAAGGTGGGCACTGAGTCTTGTTCAACATTGAAACCCCATAACTTAGCATTATGCCTGACACACAGTAGTTGCTCAAAAATATGTGTGGAATGAATGAATGAGGTGATAAGGCATGCACGCAAATAACCAATATACAATGTAGTGTGGACAAACACAACGGGACAGTGTTTTGGACATTTGCCTCTCCAGGATCCATTCACTTTTCTTCTGGCGATGGTCCTGATCTTCCTCTTTCCAACTTCAGTCCACACCTAGCCTTGGAGGGTGGAACATGTGACCTGGGCCAAAGCCAAGCAGTGCATCACATTCCCCTGGCCACAGTTATTGATTCAGTGGTTGGTACAATCAGAAAATCTCAGGACTTTACTGGGATTGCTGAGAAAAAGTCTTGACTCTTTTCTTCCTTTGGTAGGGGAGGTGAGACTGGAGCTAAAACAGCCATCTTATAATCATGAGGGCAAAGGAGCACTATGGAAGCTCAGAACAGGGAGGGACCATTGTAAGCCATTGAACTGTGAGTTGGAATTGTGCTTGAATTAGAGCTTTAAAATAAGTATGATTATTTGTGTTACTCAGTGATTTTCTTTTTTTCACTTTTCAGATTAGAAAGAACCTTAGATATCTAGAAAGGTGAGGCTCAGAGAAGTGAATTGACTTGCTTACCATTACATAAGTTAATGGCAAAGCCACAACCAATATCCAGACCTACTATCTCCTGGCCCAGTATTCTTTCCACATTATAGGTGGGATTTTGGATCTGCACTTTGCCATTCTAGGTGGAGGGACAGATATCACGTGGAAAATTTTGCATAAAATAAAAATATGCTCATAAGATAATAATCAGATCAGATTTTAGAAGGCAAAGGGAAGACATTCACAGTCTTTGAGTAAAAGAGCATTATGATTTATGTACCATGGAAGTTGGGGACAATGGAGGCAAAGAGACCAGTTGTTATAATAGCTTAAGTGTGTCATACTATCGGGGCCACACCAAAGTGGTTTGAGTTTTTTTAAAAAAAAATGAAAACAAGGGACAGATGACCATAGCCTACCTCAGAAATACTTTTATTACTATCTAAACGCAATTTCAATTATGTCCATTTCTGTGAATGGCTTAAGATGTATATCTATTGATGGAACACCCCTATAATAACCATTTACTATTAAATATGTATCAGATTAATTATGCTGCAAATTTTATTTCACTTCGACCAATGAATTTTGTTCATGTATGCTCACTCAGTCTTCTGGATTTGGTGCTTATTATGATGAGAAAGGGAGAGCGGAGAAACTCGGCCAACTACTTGGCCTTTGGCTTTATCATTTCTCACCCATTTCCATTTGAGGGTAGCCTTTCCAGGCCCCAAAAGGGAAGTGATCTCCTTCCTTTGTCCAGGATGGAAATTTTGGGGTAAACCCCAACAGGAAAGGACAAGGCCACACTCTAAGCCAAGAGCCTGAGCAAAGCTGGCCACTTGCTTTTTCTGTTGCAAGACCCAAAATGGGCCACTTCTCAGCTTCTCTGCTGGGTACCCACCCAAGCTGTGCACCAGGCCATTGTCTCTGGCTGCTCAGCTGGGGAGGCTGTCTAGACCAGCCCTGGTGGTTCTGCCTTGCACTATACTTAGGAACATGACAGAGGCAAAAAGATTACAGTCTTAGAGGGGAGGGAACAAAAACAGTCCAGGGGAAAACTGGAGTCCATTCGAATAATCAATCATCAGCCAAAGATGAGCATTTATTTGGGAATCTTTAGGTTACAATAGCAAACGTTTATTCATGGCCCAACTTTTTCTAGGTCAGATATTTCAAAGAACACAGACACAATCATACACATACATTTTCTTGCTCTCCCTGAACACGATGTCTGGGCTAGAAGGTAAAGCAGTGCATTTTAGAGTGAAGGGATGGGAGAGGAGCCAAGTGAAGAAGTGGGCAGGATAGATGGAATGAAATAAAAGTCAATGTAGGGGTGACTATAGTCTGTATTTGCCTAGGACAGTCCTATTTTATGCCTGTTGAAGACTAACAACTGTTAATAATTATTTCACTTCCAAATTTACCCTGATTTAGAGGGTAAAATTATATGGTCATTCTATTGAGTCCATTACTTTAAAGAGAAATACCTTGCATTTTATATACTTGCATTTTTATAGCTCATTATAATTTTCAGTAGACTTTGTCATCCATTTTCTCTATTAACACTTAAAACAATTTTATGGGGTGGATACAGCAAGTGTTATTATGCTCTTTTAGCAGGTGGAAAAACTGAGGGCAAAAGAGGTTCTTTTTCCTGAGGCTAATAAATGACAGAACTGAGATTCTTGTCTTCTAGTCTCACACTTTTTTCAATTGTGCTGCTTTGCTGTCCCCAGTAGTACTTAACATGTGGTCAACTCTAATGTATCCAATAGTCAAAATAAAGTTAGCAGGGCCGACTACGTACAATGCTTAGCCTTTTGATTCCTGAGCTAGACACAAGGTTCATACAAACTTGGGAAGAGTGGAAAAAGCCTCTGTAGATGAAAATGATAAGAAAGTGTAGGGTTAGTAGAGCCATGCCTTATACCCCGGTAGCTCCATTCAGGGGAAGCCAAAGCTTAGATGCCAAAGTTGGCATGTGGTTTATTGACTGAGGCCAAGCAGACTCTTGGTAAAATATGATGTAAGAGAAGCTTGGCTTCACAACTGGTACCTTTCATGCTAACCCCTGCTAAACTTGCACTGCCTCTGGACCCCCTCTCTACTCATGTTGCCCATGCTCCTCTGTTTGCCCAACTTACCTCTGCAGTAAGTGATGGATCCACAATGTCCTCTCACTCAAGCCCAGATCTCCAATAAGAGCAAGTTAATGCCAAGTAGCAGATGAAAGAAGCCTGATTATCTGTTAGGTTACTCACTGTGAGTGGAGAAATGGAGATTTGAGACTTCACCCTCCCAGTGGTATTTGCATTTGGAGAGAAGGCATAGGGCCTTTCTAGTGTCCCTTTCAGATTCCAGCTGCAATCCAGCTTATCTGACTGCTTGCTAAGGATTAAACAGCAGCCCAGCACATTCTTCTGCAGACCTAGCAATCAAACCTGCCAAAGAGGAAGGACAGGCAAAGATGAGGTCACAGTGGTATTGTCCGAGGTAGTTGCTTGCTGTAGCTCACCACTCCGCTCAGTCTCAAAGAACCCAAAATGTGTCATTCTTCTAGAGGGGGCCTTATGGCTTTATACAATAAGTATGAGATCAGAAAACAATAACTGTCAGTTCTGTTTCTGGATCTACTATAGTAGATATAGTCTATGTTGCCATGAGCAAGGTTTTACACCTGTTTTGTATTCATTCATTCATTCATTCATTCATTCAACAAATATTAAGTGCCTACTATGCATCAAGTCATATGGAAGATGCCAGTGATACAGCAACAAACAAGACATGGTTTCTGTTGTCAATGAGCTCACATTCTAATGGGGAAAGCAAACGGGTAAATGAATAATTACAATACAGTGTAATTAGTGTTACTCATTCATTTGTTCACTCATTTCCTTCAACAAAAATTTATTGAACCAAACTCTGTGCTAGGTACTGAGGATATAACGTTAAGGAAGAAAAATAAGAGGCATCTCCCATATCTGAGTGGCCCCTCAGCACCTTACAACCAACACAGTACCTCACACAAAGAAAGCTCTTAGCAAATTAATGACATAGTTTACTCTGAAGCTTTTCCAAAAAATATTTTTCTAAATAGTGGAAACTTTTCTTCAAAGGAAATCTTGTATGTAAGTCTAATATATCAAACAATGAAAGGGGGCAGTGGAAAAAAGGTAAAAACTAATATCTAAAAAATAAAATAAAGAGGAATTTTCTGAATGAGCTTGGAGTGTATGCCCAAGAACTCTGCTCTAGCATGCTATTCACCGCCCCCTCCCCAAAATCTCTTCTACCTCTAAGCAGTCCATGAGACATCTCAGTAGTATGAGGAAACCAATGGATCAGTTTCTTGCTCACATTATGGTTCTCAACCCAACAGTATCAGTATTACCTGAAGAGTTTGTTAAATAAGCTGATTCCTGGGAACAATCCCAGACATACTGCATCAAACTTCTGGGGGGTAGAGCCCAAGAATATCACCTTCCAGGTGATTTTGATGCATACTTGAGTTTGGGAAACTCCACCTAAAAGGCTCTGTCCATAAAAATGTGAATTCATTTTCTATTGCTGCATAACAAATTATCACAAACTGAGCAGCTTAAAACAACATCCATTTCTTAGCTCACATTTCTGTAGATCAGAAGTCCAGGCACAGCATGATTGGGTTCTCTGCTTAAGGTCTCCCAAGGACAAAATCAAGGTGTCAGCTGGGCTACTTTCTCATCTGGAGCTCCGAGTCCTCTTCCAAGTTTGTGTGATTGTGCCAGAATTCAGTTCCTTATGGTTATAGGACTGAAGTCCCCATTTCCTTGATGGCTGTCAGTTGGAAGCTGCTCCTAACTACTACAGGCCACCCACATTCCTTGCCACATGGCCCCTCCAGCAACAGAGAACCTTCTTCATGTTGAATCCCTCTGACACTTGAAATCACTTCTGCCAGGAAGAGCCCAGTCCTCTTTAAGGGATCACTTGATTATGTCAGACCCACTGAGAATAACTTCTCCTAAAGACAACTGATTTGGGATTTTAATTACATCAGCAAAATCATAGTAGTACCTAAATTTGTGTTTGTTTGAATAATTGGGAGAAAGTGTATGTATACCAGGGGATGGAAATCTTAAGAGCTGTATTAGTTTGCTAGGGCTGCCATAACAAAACGCCATAGATTGACACCATAGATTTGGTGTCTTAAACAACAGAAATTTATTTTCTCACAGTTCTACAGGCTGGAAGTCCAAGATCAAGGTGTCAGTAGGTTTGGTTTCCTCTGAGACCTCTCTTCTTAGCTTGCAGATGACTGCCCTCTTGGTGCTTCTTCATATGGACTTTTCTCTGCGTGCGTCCATCCCTGGTATCTCTTCCTCTTCTTATAAGGGCACCAGTCCTATTGGATTAGGGTCCCACTCTAATGTCTTGATTTTAACTTAATCACCTCTTTAAAAACCTCATCTCCAAATACTATTACATTCTTAAGTACTAGAGGTTGGGATTTCAACATATGAATTTTGGGTGAACACAATTCAGCCCATAACAGGGGCCATCATAGATTTCTGTCTACCATACAAGGCATCTGTGTCACCTTTTTGAAAAACACAGATGCTCTCAGTTTTGCATTGTGGTTTTACAGCAGAATAGTGAGCCAAAAACAACATAACCTACAGGGAGCCTCTGGGGTCTCATATTTGTCAGAGTACTGAATTCCAATCACATGGCAACTACTTATAGGGAGAATTGGTTGTGATGCCATGACAAGGAGCTTGGAGGGAAAAGAGTGGAAAATGACATCACTGGTTATTTAGTTTTTACAGGAGTGTGTTTTGGATTAGCTGTGAATAGCAACCAGCATTTCTGCACTGTGGTTTTGACATTGAGAAAACAAAAATTTGGGAACCCCTTCTCTACAACCATGGTTCTTAACCCTGTCCCTCCTCAGCAATGCCTATAGCCTTACCTCAAGCATACTGAATCAGAGATTTAGGACCAAGGTCAGAATATCTGTATTTTTTGCCATCTTCACTGCTGAATTTAATCACGTGCACTGATGACCTGGAAACTAATGTGTCTGGGATATCATAGTTGCTCAATAAATATTTTTACTTGAATGGAAAACTCTAGATAATTTTCAGTAGTTTATTAAGTTGCATTTCTCAGTCACCTAGAACTTTGGGTTTTGCATGTAGACCCAGAGTCTGATGCACCTACAAGTGATATCCATCCCCAGGATCTACTAGAAAGCCAAGAGCAGTGATGTTTGGTTTTTGTTCCCTATTTAGGCTCCAGACTGAACTTGAGATGCTGTTGCTTGTGTCTTGACAAGCAGCACTTGACACATAAAGTCACAAGATCTGAGCTATTGATCCTACTGCTCTAACAGCCCTGAGGACGGTTGGGGACAGACTGAGACCCATGGCTGGTCTCTTGCTCAGGAACTATTCTGATCAAGGCTTTTTTGGGGGTCTGCCTTATTTACCTCACATGAAGAAACATCTTCTTCCCCAGCCATGCAATATCACTTTCCCTGGCTGATCGATATGCCTTGTGACATGAAGCTCCTATGACCGTCATATAATCTCCCTCTACATAGTTTAAAAGAATATTTTTTAAAGTGAGGTCTAAGAACCTCATGAAGGAGAGCATAAGAAAATACTTGAGTGAGCATATGCATTTTGAATAGAGTCATCTAACAGGGAAATATTGGTATGTGTGTGAGAGGGGCAAGAGTAAGGATAAATGAGATGGGTGAGAGCCATGAGTACGGCTCACGTCATATAAAAGGAAAGTATGGAGAACCACGAGGAATGAGTGGGGTAAGAGCATGAGAGAGGTGGGGGCCATGAAATGATCTAACAAGAAGTGACAGAGATGTTGGAGTCCCAAAAAACCATACTCTTAATCTCTACAATGCTGAAGGTGCAGTCTGAGGAGCAGCTGCATTGGAAGCCCTTGGGGAGCTTGTTAAAATGCAGATTTCTAACTGGATTATGGTGATGGTTGCACAACACAAATTTACTAAAACTCCTTAAATTGTACACTTAAAACCAGTGAATTTTATGGTATATAAATTGTATCTCAATAAAGTTGTTTAAAACGCACATTCCTAGGCACCACTCTAGACCTGCTGAATAAGAATCTCTTGGAATGGAACCCAGGAGTCTCTAACAACTTCCCCTGGCAATTCTGATGTCTGCTGAAGTTAGAGGTGTGCTTGGCAACATAGATGAATCGTAAAATATCAGAGCTAAATGGGAAAAACAGCAGTGAAATTTAGAACAACATTTATGTAAATTAAAAATCCATACAGATTTTGCATGAACATATACAAACGAAAAGATACGCATTGACTACCTTAGAATGGTTAACTGTAGTAAAGATAAGAGGCAGAGAGAAAGTTCATACCTTAGGGGAATGCTCTGGACCAGTTCTTGGGAGCATCAAGATCCTATCTTTAAACTCATCAGGGAGAGAAGGGAATCTTTTTGCACTTTCCCAGCATGCCCATTCTACTTTTAGAGCTGGTCTGGTCTTGCTATTTAACAGTGGTCCCTTCTGATGCCATGCAAGCTCAGCACTTCCCGATCTATCATGGGAACCGCCTAGCTTCAGCAACAAAACCACAGAGCAGAATTTGTTAATGGCTACCTACTGGAGTGACTACCCAGGGAGAAATGAAGGACTTAGATCTCAGGTTCAGTTGAGTCAATTCTCCACTGATTACTTTTATGTCCCTCCCAAAAAAAAAAAACACAATTAAATACTTCCAATTCCTGAGTTACTTGCAGAAGAAAATCAGAGTAATTAGCAACTGGAAGCATGTATTTAAAGAACATGCAATTCAACCTATTAGATTATAATTTATGTCTAACCCTCGTGAGCATAAATCATTAATACAGTCTCTAATGAGTTATCCCTCTTCACCAGTGGCTGAGGATTTCCCTGAGGATTCTCAAAGTGTGGTTGCTGGACTGGCTGCATCAGCATGGCCTGGGAACTTATTAGAAATGCAAATTCTTGGAGTCCACCCAAGACCTACTGAATGGAAACTCTTGGGGTGGGGCCCAGCTGTCTTGGTTTTAACATGCCCTCCATGTGCTTCTGGTGCACTGAACTACTGAACCCCTGCTCTATATTTAAGAAAGGAGCTGGCTCAGCCACTCTACTACCTCACCCGGCTAACTTCCCTGTCAGCTGGGGAGGTAAGCCACCTTTAACTGGGTCCAGAAAGGGATGAAACCCTTTGAGAGCTGGTCCCAAGAGTGAAATTCAGGCACTTCTTTAAAAGACTGCATTCACTCCTCCCCTGCCAGAAGCATCCACAGTTCCCCTATGTTACAAGAAAACCTTGCACAGTACACCCTGTCCCCTAATGCCAAAAGAAACACAATTAATTGGAAAGGGACCTCTTTCAGCTTGCTAACTTTTCTAAAGATAGTTCTGCATATTTGTTCTATGTCAAGTTGTGTAGAAGAACACTGGTAACTTTAAGGTACTAACAAGCTGAGTAAGTAAAATAGTCCATCTGAGGACTTTATTCTCTCTCCCTCTCTCTCTTTTTCTCTCTCTCTCCCTCCCTCCCTCCCTCCTATTCATGTATATTATTAGTAAATGATAGTATTTAAAATGTAGTCTGTTGTCTTTTCTCCACAGTATTTTACACCAGGTCACAAACAATTTCCTCTAGGGACAAGATAGTTAACAGAAATGAGTTCTGTGGAACTGGCATCAGAAAACCTGACAGCTAGCCTCTGTCAGAGAACAAGAGAAAATCGTGAGGACTATGGCAAACTTCAGAACACATCATTGACTGGGGGGCTGGCTGCTACCCAGTTCCACCTGATTGTAGATAGATGTGAATAATTTTTGTGTGAAATTCTTGAGTCTTTACATGTTGGCCTCAATTAAAACTACAACCCTGTGAAAGCCAAACCAAATATATCAGCTCACGGGCAGTTTGGATTTCTGCCTTGACTTGCATCATCCAGACCTTACTAAGAAGGGTTGTGTGTCCACAGGCAGTCTTCCTCCTCTCCAAGCCAGTGCAGGTATCTTCAGCTAAGCTATGTAATCTGCATGTAGAAGCCACTCCACTGTCAAAAGCCCAATAAGAGATTTAGATTTAGAAAACTCAGATTGTCTTGTGCCCTGTATGGATTCAAAAATTTTGACCCAATTCCAGCTCTTAATGACTGGTGGTTAGGTTTTCGTGATGGAGTGTGTCAGAAATGGGGTCAACTTCTCCTTGGCCTCCTTTCTCTAGATTTATGTTTACATTTGTCCACGTCGCTCACAGCCTGGTTTTCCTTGCAAGGGGAAAATGCCACTAACTCCCAAATGAGACCATTCTACAAGAGAAAAAGATAAAGTCAAAATAAATGCAGATAAATTAAAATCACAATGAGATACCACTATACAACCACCAAATGGCTAAAATCAAAGACTGACAGAAACAAGAGATGAAGAGGATGTGGAATAACTGGAATTCTCATATGTTGCTATTGGGAGTATCACCTGGTTTGACCACTTTGGAAAATAATTTGGTATTATCTACTAAAGCTCAACATATGCCTATCCTGTGGCCCAGCAGTTCCAGTCCTCAGTCTTTATCCAAGAGAAATGAGCATGTATGTCTACCCAAAGTCTTGTAGCAAATGTTCATAGCCATTTTATTCATAAGAGCCCAAAACTGGAAACAACCCAAATATCCATGAGTAATAGAATAGATAACAAAATTGCAGTCTATTCACAAGATGGAATAAAAACACAGTATTTTTTTAAAGAACAAACTGCTGATATACCCCAAAACATTGACAAATGTCAAAAACGTTATATTAAGTAAAAGAAGTCACACAAAAGAGTATATACTGAATGATTCCATTTATATGAAATTCAAGAACATGTTAAATTCAGTTTAGAGTGACAGAAGTAAGACCATCTTGGGGGCACTACTGTCTGGGAAAGGGCCTAAGAGAAACTTCTGGGGTCCTGTAAATGTTCTGTATCTTGATCAGGATGGTGATTATATGAGTGTACACATTTATCAAAACTCATTTTGGGATTTTTTCACTTTAGTGTATATAAATTATACTTCAATAAAAACAATAGTTTGGAAAATATCAACTGAGAAAAAAAGTTCAATGCATATAGGATACAAAGAGCTTATATACAGGACATATAAAGAGCTCTTGCAAAACAAAAAAGGGACAAAGTATCCAATGAAAAACTGGGCAAAAGACAGAAATTGGCCAGTCACCCAAGGGGAGTTATATATCACCAATAAGCCTATGAAAAAAAATCCACTAGTAATCAGAAAAATGCCAAATAAAACAGAAAGCTACACAACCTTGTTTTTAATCCCAAACTTTTAACTTTGTTGGGAGGATGGTGGAGGAGTGTAAACTCTTTATATGTATCTTTGTTTTGTTTGACTTATTACAATGAGCACAAATTACTTTTTTATTTTTTGTGATGAAGATGGGCCCTGAGCTAACATCTGCCAATCCTTCTCTTTTTGCTGAGGAAGACTGGCCCTGGGCTAACATCCATGCCCATCTTCCTCCACTTTATATGGGACGCCACCACAACATGGCTTGCCAAGTGGTGTGTCAGTGTACACCCGGGATCCGAACCGGTGAACCCCGGGCCGCCACAGCGGAGCGCACGTACTTAACCACTTGCGCCACCGGGCTGGTCCCCAAATTACTTTTTTAATTAAAAAAATGAATAAAGTAAAAAGTAAATCTCTTCCTTTTGTTCTAATTCAGGCTTTCAACTGACTGATCAGGCCCACTCACATTAGGGAGAGCAATCTGCTTTTCTCAGTCTACTGATGTAAATGTTAATCTCATTCAAAAATACCCTCACAGACACACACAGAATAATGTTTGACGTAGTATCAGGACATCCCATAGCCAAGTCAAGCTGACACATAGAAGTAACTATTGCAGAGTACTTGGCCACATTAAAAACAAACAAACAAACAAAGAAACAGTGACTCTGTTTTCCGGACTCTGTCTAGGAGAGATAGCATGGGTCAGATAAATAAAATGAATTATACTCATGGTAATGACACATATGTAAAAATTGGGGGTTGATTACTTAAGCTTTCTAGGCCTCAGTTTTCCTCATCTGTAAAATGGAGATGATAATGGTTCCTACCTAATAGGACTGTGGTGAGCATTAAAAGAGTTCATACATTTAAATCACCTAAAATAGGGCCTGGTACATTAGATACTACTAAGGTCTGAATGTTTACATCCCCCTAAAATTTGTATGTTGAAATCCTATGCCCCAAATATGGTGGTATTAGGAGGTGGGGCCTTTGGGGAATGCTTAAGTCATGAGGATGGAATACTCGTGAATGGGATTTGTGCCTTATAAAAGAGGCTCCGTAGACATCCCTAGCCCCGTCTGCCATGTAAGGACACAACAAGAATTATGCCACCTGGAAGAGCATCCTCACTTGACCATGGTGGGACCCTGATCTCAGACTTCCAGCCTCTAGAACTGAGAAGTAAATTTGTGTTGTTATAAGCCACCCAGTCTGTAGTATTTTGTTATAGCAGCCCAAATGGACTAAGACAGGTACCATACTTATTAGCTATGATTATCAACTCAAATATAAACTTCAGGAAGGCAGGGATCTTGGCTTGTTTTTCCCCAATATATCCGAAGTACCTACAGAGTGCCCAAAACATAGAAGGCACTTAAAATATGTGTGGAATGAATGAATTTATATAGTTGTTTATACTTTCCAGAGGATAACCATCTCTCATGTGGAAGACATACTTAATTTGTTCAAGTCTCGGATCTCTTTCTGGACAGTTCTTTGGGTAGCCCTGTCAGTGACAGCTTGGCACAGTGGGAAGGATGGCCATGGAATATTTGAATTATCAGGGCGACAGGCAGACTGACTGCAGAGGAAGGGAAAGCTTGCAAAGTCTATCCACTCAACCCCTACCCTAACATACTGAGCCTATCAGGGGATGATGGAAGCAGAGATGCTGAGAGACTGAGTGGTCAGCTCTTGCTGGTGTGCTCCTTAGAGAGGATACACCCCTTACCTCCCGGACCTGCTCTTGCTGAAGCCAACCGTTGCTTTCCTAGGGGGCAGAGACAGTCCTTTCTCCATCTCAGATGAACTATCCCTGAAAAGGGCCACTCAGAGGCTTTTACGCACTGGCCAAAAGGAAGCAGCACCTTTTCCAGGAGCAGCTTTTGGTTAAGGGGAGTTAAGAGAAGGGAGTGGGAATGAAAGGGTTCTAGGAAGAGAGTTGTAGCTGGCAAAGCCACCCATACCCTATATCACAATGCTTTTTCAAGCAGGCTCTACTGAAGGGCATGACCCCCTGGGTACTTACCCAAGAGAGCCAGGCAGTCCAAAGAGCTCATCACCAAGTGGCCAGAGCAGCTTCTGGGACCTCTCACAGCCAAGCTCTGCCCAAGAACAAGTTCATGAGCTCAGGTTGGGTTACAAATCATTCATGATTTTGACCACTGGGTCAAAACTTTGAGAAACTTTTGCCAATCATTTGTGGTAGTTGTTTTATTTCTTTTTTTCTCATGGAACCCCCAAAAGACTTTTGAAAAACAATGTATTCCCTGGTACATGTTTATGCCAACATCTAACTTGTATTATAAGTTTAATAGTTGGAAAGGATATCTTTCCTAGCATATTGTAAATATTGACTTGTTAAATAAAACTACTATATTACCCCTTTAAATATATCCAATGGAATTTACCTAGCATAGGGATTTGATACCCAACCTCAACCATTTAAAAATATGTGAACCCTTTTTCTCCTTAAACTTGTATTTCTTTTCTACTGTGTATCCTATCTACACAGCATACTATCAAAATATATTAATATGCTTGAAAGTATTTCATTGATCACTCTCACATACTTATAATTCTGTATATTGAATTATTTTGTTATTTCTTGTGACCATAGTCTCTAATTATTATTTTTTCTTCTGGAGTAAGTAACCATTACAATTATGAGAATTACATAATTGATAAAACTATAAGGATATATCACACATTTTTAAAAATTGCTAAATATGAAGAAGTAAAATGTTACTGAAAACTGCTGGATTTAGATGTTTCAGCATCAATTCAATTTCTTGCTTTTAATTTTTACTTTTTATAGAATAAGTATTGAGAAATCTTGTTTACATAAATAAGTATATAGGAATGGAAGTTTTCTTATTACAATGTCACTTAATTGTTTGAACATCTGTGTTACATGTTAAAAATTACACAGCGTTCTATCATTGACATTCTTTTTAATGATCAATTAGCTGATAATTTGACTAGTCCTTCAATTTTGTTGAAAGTTAATAATTTAAACCATCTGCCTCACAAAGAAATTTTCTTATTTAATTTTTTATTGAGGTCATATTGGCTTACAACATTGTGTAAATTTCAGTTGCACATCACTATATTTCAGTTTTTGTATAGATTGCATCATGTTCACCACCAATAGTCTAGATTTTATCCATCACCATATGTGCCCCTCTACCCCTTTCACCCTCTCCCCACCCCCTTCCCCTCTGGTAACTACTAATCTGTTCTCCTTATCCATGTGTTTGTTTATCTTCCACATGTGAGTGAAATCATATGGTGTTTGCCTTTCTCTATCTGGCTTATCATCATACCCTCAAGGTCCACCCATGTCACAAATGGTATGACGTTTTTCTTTTTTTATGGCTGAGTAGTATTCCATTGTATATATATACCACATCTTCTTTGTCCATTCCTCTGTTGATGGGCACTTGGCTTCCTTCCACATCTTGGCTATTGTGAATAATGCTGTAGTGAACATAGGGATGCATATATCTCTTTGAATTGTTGATTTCATGTTCTTTGGGTAAATACCCAGCAGTGGGATAGCTGGATCATATGGTATTTCTATTTTTAATTTTTTGAGAAATTTCCATACTGTTTTCCATAGTGGCTGCACCAGTTTGCATTCCCACCAGCAGTGTATGAGGGTTTCTTTTTCTCCACATCCTCTCCATGAGTCCATAGTGATATAACACATAATTGAACAAATAAATAAATAGAGAACAGATAGCTATTCCTTAAGAAAAATTTCAAGTAATAAATGTAGAGGGAATAAGAGAAATATAAAATCACCATTAGAACACCACAGTAATGATTATAGTAGACAAGATCCACCAACAGATGCTAAAAGTAGTGGGCAAAAGTTTAAGGAGGAATAGGACGTTCGCATAGTCTCAAAGTATCTCCCTTGAGATTTGCATTAATTACAAAGGGAAAATCTGAACTTATTTCAAAATAAGAAGTTAAAAACAAACAAAAATTGGAAATTGCACTTTTTAGGATTCGTCTCATGGGCTACAAACACATAAACTCATACATACACATATTTTATATGCTATATTTTAGTTTTCTAATCTAAATCTTCTAGAAGTACCTTAAAAATTCATGGTAGACAGAGAGAAAAATATTTGAGAATTATTATATATAGATTAGTAATTTCATTTTATTGTTGAAAATTATTGCTTATAATTATTTATTTGACAGAACTAGAAAAGCATATTGGCTGAGGAGAAAGATTTCTTTTCCTAATTAAATGAAACTGGTTTCCTAAAGTGCTGGGCATCACATTCTAGATAGTATTTTACAAACATTTTGTCCTACACGTATATAAGTGGATGTTCTGCTTTTATGAGGGCATTTTTAATCTATGTGTGGAAATTAACATGGAAGAGTAGCTCTAGGACCATTAGGAAGTGAGAGGTCCACAAAAGTTATTTCTTACCACTGCTCTCTTTGCTTTGCTCTCATAGGATTGTTTCTCAGGAATGTTGCTGTTGTTTTTAAACAATAGTTAGAAGCTGGGATACATCATTGTAAGATTCAGGATAAATGTTCTGCCTTTCTTTTGTGTAGCAGGAGAAAGACCACTGTGAAAGGAGAAGTAGGAAAGGAAAACCTTGGTAGGACACGTTGACTGCAGGCATGTGCTCAAGCAGATCAATTTTAGGAATTATACATATGGAAATTGAGATGACACTGGAAATTGATTCTCTGAATTCTCTCTTTGCCTGCATACACCTTGGGAAGTCTTTGTATTCCTCCAGAGAAAGGAATACTGTCGATTTATGGTGATTTCAGGGTTTCAGAAAGACCTGCTAGTTTTTGCTTCAATCCTTCAATAGCTTACATTTGAGCATTATGGTGGTTATAATAGGTACAAATACTGCTAGTATTATATAAGTTATAGTAATAGCTTATATTACATGGCACGTTTAGGTTTGCAAGTTCTCTCACATATGTTATTTCATGTCACTTTGTCTTGGCCTTAGGTATCCTGAAAGCAGAGACTGAGGGAAAGGCTTGGGTGCAGGTAACATATTTAAGAAGCAATTCCAAAGAGAGAGATGGAGAAGTGAAACAGGGAAGGAAGGAAAGATAATACAAGGAGGCATTCTCAAGTTGGTTATCTTCGTGGATGATTGGGAAGCTGAGGAATTTAAGAGTGTGTCTCAGAACTACCAGCCCAGCAAAAAATGTAGAAAGCATTTATCCATCAACTCTGGCTCCTATTGGTCAAGGGTGGTCCTAAGGACATCCAACCTCAAAATGTCCTCAGGGTAGGGAGCAAGAGATAGCAGCAGTGGGTCCAAGGTGAATCACTGTTAAGTTGGAAGTCTTCAAAGAAATAAATACAGTAGTGGCTAGAGTAGGACTTAAGGTTAAGATGGTTTGAAGTCACACAAGAGGTGTCCTATACATGCCCTTATGGCAACATTAAGGATAGGGCAGGCATTATTAATAATCTCATTTTAGAAGACGAATTTATTAACAACCTATTGTGCTATTATTAGCAAATGACTTGGCCACTCTGTGCCTCAGTTTCCATTGCTGGAAAAAAGCAGAGATTAAAATCTCTTATCTCTTCCATTGTGGAAATAACTGAGAGAACAGCTGCAAAATGCCGTGAGCTCCCAGAAGAACGTAGCTATGTAAATAAATTATTGTTATTGTGCTTTATAGTCTATTTGAAAACAAGACGAGTCTTTTGTCATTTTAAAATATTGAATTCTGCATCTAGCAAAATTGAAAAATACATAGGGGCCAATTTTATCTCTCATTCTTCATGCATATCTCTCACTGACTTTAAAGGGAGTTTGGCTCTCTCTGTCTATACATAATTATACAAAGTAATCATAAAATTTCATATTTTAGTACTTGTATAATGAGCCTCAAAAGTCAATAATGAACTACAAATATTCATAGAAAACATTCCTTTCTAATTTTAGGATTGATAATTTACTGCTGCTTCTGTTTTGCACATCAAGAACGACTATTGGTATGATTACTTCTCAGAATTTATGCCCTCATTCCAGAGCTAAGTGACTTCTTTTTGATTGTACTGCATTTGTGGCATTCTTTGAAGGAAGCCATATTGAAACCTTTTCTGTCTCCCTGGTTATCTGTGACTTTGTGCTACACCAATATATCCCCACCTTAAAATATAAGAAGGAGCTAGTCTAAAGTGACCCACATGAATACAGTGGCGTGAAATTGTAGGGCTAGTAAGCCACTGCTGGCCCATGGTCTGGGCCCTGAGACATATAATTAGTTTGAATGATTCTATTTTTTCCTATTGAATTGACTGGTTTTTGGTATAGTCATGGAGCTATGGCCATAGCCTTCAGATTGCAGCCCATGAAATCATGCCCAGGTCATCACAGTTACCTTCCTGAGAATCTAGGCCAAGGCAATGATACAGACAGAGAGAATCCTAGGACTGTATAAACTTGTGAGAGCTCATTTCTTCTTCTTTTCCTTCTTTCTCTTCTTCCTCTTGTTCATTATTGACGTGTATTATGTACTAGGTTCTGTTCTACATTTTTAATTCATTAGGTCTTACAATAGCCCTATGTAGTAGGTGTATTATTATATCCATTTTACTGATGAGAAAACTGATGCTTAGATAGGTTAAATAAATTGCCCATAGTCACCCAGCTTGTCAGTGGCAAAGGTTGTATTCGAAACCCAGGTTTGTCTGATAACAAAGCATTTATATCTTCTCTTTGGGTAGCATTACACCTCTGATGGAAGAAAGTTCTGTGTGCCCTAAACACTGGTTACCAGGGCCAGCTTCACATTGTACTTGAATTTCTTATTTCAGTCTCTTCTCATTGACCTAATACAAATGCAATTACTGCTCTGGCCTCCACACCATGCACCCTGGCTACAATAGTCTCTGGCTCTGACTCTATTCTGAAGGTTTGTGCCTAACCCCAACAGTCCTTTGTCTGGAGGTCTGGGGCCCAGAAAATTAATAGTTTTAGTCTCTCCAGACCTTCGTGATGCCTATATTCCAGAATCCTTCCCCACTCATTTGTTCATTGAAAACATTTTTATTGAGCAAGCCACTAGATGGACATTGTCCCTGTAGTCATCGAGCTTGCATCCTGATGGGAGAGATAGAAACACACACAAACAACACACACACACACACACGTACATACCCACACACATGAACAGGGGAAGTAATTTTAAGTTGTGATAATATGATGAAGAAAAGAAATAGGGTGTCATGCCAGAGAAAAATGGAGCTGGGTCTATTTTAGGTAGTCAAGGAAAGTCTCTCTGTGGTGGTTATCTGGAAAGAAAGGAAGGAATAAACCACGTTAAGAGCCAGAGAAAAATCAGAGTAGGCAGAGAGAAGAGGAATGGCAAAAAGCAGGAGGAGGGAAATAGCTTGGCTGGTTCAACCAATAGAGAGGAGACCAGTTTGCCTTGAGCTTAATGAGCAAGAGAGAGAGAGAGAGACTGATGGGAGATGAGATTGTAGAAATAAACTGGGGCCAAATCTTGACCAGACTTTGTGAGCAGCCTTGAAAAAGTGTTTCCATTAAATTCTTAGAGTCATGGGAAGTCATTAGTTTTTAAGTGGGGAGTGATGTGATCTAATTCATAACATGTAAGATCATTTGACTGCTGTGTGGAAAATGGATTAGATGGAGGAAAAGGTGGAGGCAGGGAGACTAATCAGGAGTCTCTTGCAGTTGTTCAGGTGAGAGATGGTAACAGCTTGGATTGGGGTGATAGCCATGGAGGTGGCGAGGAATGGTCAGATGTAGCATGTATTTTGATGGTGGAACCGACAATATTTGCTGACAGATTGCAGGCTGGAGGGTGAAGAAGGAGAGGAATCAAGGAATATTAGGTCTTGGCCTGAGCAACTAGAGGAATGGTGAAGCCATTTATCAAAATGGGGTGCATTGTGGGAGGAACAGATTTGGGGACAAATATCAAGAGTTCTGTTTTGATCATGTCCAACTTGAGGGGCCCATAAGATCTAAGTTGAGACATTGAGTTGGCAATTGGATAAATGAATCTGGAGTCCTGGGGAGACATCAGGGTTAGATATGTATATTTAGGAGTCAGAAGATAGATGGTAAATAAAGCCATGGATCTAGATGAGTCATTCAGACAAAGAGTCTGTTTATTTTGTTTCTTGCCTGTCTCCTGCCCCACACTAGAATGTAGACTCCATGAGGGCAGGTATTTCTATTCACTGGGGATTTTTTAGTGCCTATAATAGTTCACTTATTACAAATTCATTGAACATGTAGAATTAATGATTTTAAGTTTCCCATTAAATGCCTCTCAATGGATGGCCCTCACAGTCACATTTGGCCCCACCCTAGCCTCCCGTCCCTTGTTTCTTTATTCTTTCTTGTTTCTCTCATAAAGAGTCATATTCACTCATGAAAATGACAGCCGTCACATCTCCAAGGTCCAGGGAATGTTCTTAGCTGGTCACATCTGCCTCTCCTGATGTGTTCTTCTCTCTGAGCTTCCTTTGCTTAGGCTTTGTGATCCCTTTACTGCCACCACTCCCACTTTTTGCCCTAATACCCTAACCTAGAGAAGACAACTAAAATTGGACCCCACATGGAGGTATCTAAATCACAGTCAGGTTGGGAATTGGCACAGGCTGCCTGCAGCACTGGAGATACAAGAAGGAGTAAATGCACTAACTCCAGATTTGATCACATTCCTTGAGTGAAATGCAGCTCACTGGTTTTGCACAGAATTGGATGCTTAAATTTATTGTCTAGAGCTTGTAACTCCAGCAAATGTTCCCAGGATCCTTGTAATCCAAATGTTCTGTATAATTTTCTTCAGATACTTTAAAACAAATCCTCATTGCCTGTCCAATCTGAGTGCCACCAAACATGATGCCACACTAAGTCAATGTCTCAAAGCAGGCCTGTGTTGGCTCAAGCAAGTACTCAGTGACATGCCATTACAAGCTGCCTTCCCTGTGCTGTTTCTCTTTATAAGAGACTCACTAAACTGCCTGGAACAGTCAGATGGATGGTATTCCTGTAGACTAAGACTATTACTTGCTTTAAAAATGGATTGCAGTTGAGCAGGCCATACAGCCTGCAATGGAGCACAAATAGTAACTTTTTAGATTGGTTTGGCCCAACCCAACTCAACAGGGACTGAATCACATTAAGTAGAAAAAGAAAGAGAAAGAAGCCTCCAGCCTGGATTAGTGTCATAACATCTTACATGAACTTGTGGACTCTCACCCCTTTCGTGCATGTGTTCTCCAGGTCACTGACAAAGAAATTTCTCACTGGGCTATTCAAATGCTTAAAAACTTCCAGTGGCTCCCCTACAGCCTATCGGCTCCTAAATTCCTCTAGTAGCCTTTCAAGACCACCATCATCTGAATCCAACTGGATGTCCAGTAAATTCCACCCCTCCCAACACCGCCCCCCCACACACACACCCCTCTTCTGCTTACATAGTGAGGCTGCTCCACTACCACTCCCTTTCCTCCATCCTGAGACAATGTTATGCTCATTCCTACCTCTGTGCCTTTGCTTATACTGTATCCCAATCTGGAACACTTTCCCCTCTTCATAGAAACTGAAATTTTGCATTACATTTAAGGCCTAGCTTAAAGCCAACCTTTTCTGTGGAATTCAGCCCATTGTGATATTTTCCTTCTTTATGGTTCCCTAGTTCTCTCAAATATCTTTAATGTATACATTTTATTATCCATCTTAAACTCTGTCCTTCCCATGGTGAAACATTCTACTCCTTTTAAACTCTCCAGAATGCTTATGGGGCTGGGCAAACCATAGATACCATATGAACCCTTGCTGAGTGAATCCTAGCATTCTTGACTCTTTCCCGTAGGAGGCAGTGAGGGGGAGACTTAGAGACATAGCTTTGCCCCCCCCACCACACCCCAGTGCCAGTATAATCAGAGTGGTTCTCCTTTTATACACTCTTTGTATTGAATTTCAGAGTAAGATTATATTTGAAACAAAGTGTTCTGTCGATTTTTTAAGTACGAAAGCCACCAATATAGACCATTCATTCTTTCATTCAACATTTGTTGAATACTTAACTATGTGGCCAGCACTGTGCTAAGTATTCCTATGGGAAGTTAGTAAAGAGGTTGGAGTTATTAATGAATTCTACACACCAAAGATTTGGAAGTGTAGAGACAATGGGAAAGGGCTTTCTGGAAACCAGAATAACTCATCATCTAGAGTGTGATGCATTGAAAAAGTGCAGGTGTTGGCTCTCCATCCCTGTTATCTCAGAGGGAGGGGAACAGAGTAGGGCATCCCTTCGTTAGTCCACTTTACCAGCCCCTCTCCCAATGCCCAGTCTCTTGCCAGTCTTGCCACACTAGCTGGACAGCAGAATTATGGAGGCCTTAGTTTCTCGCATCTCTAAATCAGACCAGTCATATTGTGGTGCTGGGTTAGTTGTTTTCTGTTTTAAGCACCAGGCTCCCCTGCGGGCACTGGCGTTTCTGCATCTGCTCACATAGCAGGCTGCCTACATGAAATCCTCCTCCTGACCCTCCAGGTCTACTGGGAGCCTGAGTTGGCACCAAGAAACTGCTTTTCCCACAATTCATTTCTGTAATACTGAACCAAGCACCTGAAGCAAAGTGTCCTGCTGCCACCACAACCAAACAAAACTGAATCATGTGCAGACACCAACGCCCCAGGCTGCTGGCTAAGAATAAGATAAGCTCAAAATAACCTGCGCTATCCCCGGCAGACCTTGTTGCCTGCCAACCCCCTCTTTACCACTGCTTGTGATTGGCTGAAGAGTCAGGTAGACTAGTTTCTGAGCCCTGAAATAACGTTGACAACCAAAATAAATCTCTTGCCTGGGTTAGAGGCTCATCAAAGCCAAAGGAAGAGATGCTCAATCATTCTGCCACTTGCTCAGCTGCACTCAGGATTTCTAGTATGGGCTTCAGTGGGTTTTAGAACTCTCAAGTTCAGATAGGTGGTGTGTGCATTTGAGTAGTGGAGGCTGGGAACAGGTTAGGAGAGGTAACTAGGCTTAGTGGCAGAGGAGAACCAGGAGGTCTGTGATAATGAGCTGAAAATTCTATTTCTCGTACTCAGGCCCCTGGTCTCTATGAATAGACTCATATTCAGGCTGTCTGAATGGACAACTACAGCCAAGATATGCCTGGTTAGTGGGAAGCAATGGTTGCTAAGGATGGGGGCTCCTCTCTGAGCATGCGAAGTCACACTATTATATTCTGCCTCCTCCAGACCTGGGGACACCTTTTCTAAGAGTGAACACAAAGTAGGAAGTGAAGGCATTGGTGATTCCTAATTTGAGTTTTACCTACTGACCACTCTGACAGTTGAGAGATCTAAGAGCCCCTACTCCCTACTTTCACGGTTCTCCTCAACTTTCGCCTCTAAGGAGGCATTTACCTCTCACTTACCACCTAATGGTGGTATCATAGGATGGATTAAGTTCTTGACTCTACCCAGTCAAAAGGCAGAACGTACTATTTCTTTTAGGACTAGAGAACTTATCAATAACAAGAAGTAGAGATGTATTGGGGTGTAAGACTATAGATCTTACTGACCTTAAATGACCTGCAATATCAAAACCAATGAATCTCAATAGGAACAGGGAGCAAAGCAGCAGAGCATGAGTATTTTGAAAAATATACCATGGTTATTAGGATCCTCACCTTGAACTTTATATCCATGCATTAGCAACTTACTCTTATTAATTTCCTAATTCACTGAAGAGACAAAAATGACCCAGATAAGTAACATGACCTACAAAAGGTCACCTAGCTGAGAGCCATGCCAGAACCTGTCTGTATCCTCCAGTGCTGATGCACCCATTACTGTTAGCCCACTTAAACTTCTGACCATGAGATTAAGTGACTTAGAGCAACCCTCATCCAGCACTGAGAACCAGGGCTTGAGAACAATCTTCCTTCATGTGTGTGTTAGTCTGCTAGGGCTACCATAACAAAATACCACAGACTAGGTGGCTTAAGCAATAGAAATTTATTTTCTTATTGTTCTGGAGGCTAGAAGTGCAAGATCAAAGTATCAGAAGGATTGATTTCTCCTGAGGCCCCTCTCCTTAGCTTGCAGATGGCCACCTTCTTGCTATGACCTTACATGGCCTTTTCCTCTGTGCATGTGCCTCCCTGGTCTCTCTTCCTCTTCTTAGAAGGACACTAGTCCTATTGGATTAGGTCCCCACCCTTATGACCTCATTTATCTTTAATTACCCCTCTAAAGGCCCTGTCTCTAAATACATTCACACTGAGAGTCAGGGCTTCAACATATGAATTTTAAGGGGACACAGTACAGTCCATAACAAAATGAAAACTCTGTGACAACTGAGCACAGAGTGTTTATCCCCACCTCACCCTGCATCTATGAAACTACATTTCAATTGTCCTTTCCAACCCCATGCCACAAAGAACCTTCTTCTGCGCCATCACTGCTGCTTCCACTAAGTCACATCCCTTCCACTATTCTCCTCCAGCCCCATAATACCCTGTCCCCTCAGTTCTTCTGCATGATCCTGGGTCCACCTGTGTCTTTGGCATATCTTTTTTATATATGAGTTCTATACTCCCCAACAACCCTATTAGCTCCTTAAGAGAAGAGACCAAATCTTCTGTTTCCTTTGGAGCCCAAGACCAGACAGTAAATGTCTGGGCACACAGTGGGCACTTGTACTAAAACCACTTTATACTTTGTTTAATGACATGACATGAAATGACAGTAAATGTCACAGAACTCCATAAATGTTGACTGAGTGACTGCCAAGGGACAGGAAGAGGGTCACCTCATCCTCCTTTCTGGCCCCTTTTTCAGTCTTTTCCAAACACCATGGAAAAGGTCTTGCTCTCTGCTTCTGTTAGACTGTTCTATTTTCTACCCTTATACTTTAGGCAGTGAGAAACTCAAATAAGAATAAAGGGCATTTATCTCACTCTGAGAGGCTGAGGTTTTTTCTGCTGCTGCTCTGGAGCTCTCTCTCCCAACCAAACAGCTCAATAGCAAAAAAATGAAATTAGGAATAGGAGGCAGGGGAAAGGAAGGATGGGGGAAGAAAAGGAAGGAATGGAAGTGGAAGAGAAAGCTGAGCCAACATCACAGCAGCCACTGCTGCCCTCCCTGCTGAGAACAGAAAGGGAAGTACTTTTTGCAAAGCACCTGTAAATATAGCCTTTCTCTAGACAAAGACCCTAATGAGAACTGAAAGAGGAATAATCCCTTTTCCATTCTCATGATCATGTTAAACGTGTAACTTCATCATCTGGCTTCTCATCAGCCCAAGAATGAGGGCAGCAAGTGCCTAGTGGTTTATTTTTATCCCTGATATCATCTCCCTGATCCCAGAGGGAGCCCAGCCTGGCTTATTTAAGACCATACAATGTTACTGTTAAACTCGTGTGTGCCTGAGGGACCCTTCCTATCTGTTGTAGGGGAGGAGAGAACCTAAGCTGAACTTCTTGACTCTCTGGCCTTGGTCTTCCAGCCAGCAGTTTAACAGTAGCAGCTAACCAGAGAAGCAGCTCAATGACACTCCAAGTCCAATGAGCACATTGAGCAATTGTACCTGGTCCAGTGAGCTTATTTCCCACCAGCTAACAGTTCTGGAGTATTTACTGGACACAAAACTTTGCATTAGGGACAGTGGGCCTTTTCCGTAGAGATGATATGATTCATGTCTTCAGGAGCGCCACGATCCTGGGACAAGATTAATTCAGTAATGTATTAGATTTTATGGCTGCATAACAAAGTACCATAAACTTTCTGGGCTTAAAATAGTACTCATTTATTAGTTCATAGTTCTGTAGGCAGAGGTTCAGCATGGTGTGACTGGAGTCTCTGCTCAGGGTCTTACAAGGCTGAAATCAAGTTGTCAGCTGAGCTACATTCTCATCTATAAGCCCAGGGCTCTCTTCCAAGCTTGTGTGGTTGTGGCAGAATTCAGTTCTTTGCAATTATAGGACTGAGGTCCCCATCTCCTTGCTGACTGTAGCCAGGAGGCCACTCTCTGCTCCCAGAGGCCACCTGCATTCTTTCTCATTTGGTCCCCTCCATAACTGAACCTGCAATAGGGTTTCATGTCCTTATCATGCTTTGAATCTCTCTGACGTTCCTTTGTGCCACCAGCCAGAAAAACTTTTCTCCTTTTAAGGGTTCATGTGATTAGATTAGGCCCACTGGGATAATCTCACTATCTAAAAGTCAACTGTGCCATATAACATAATATAATCACAGGAGTGATATCTCATCATATTAGGGAGTGCAACCTGGTCAAGAAGGGGGGATGCATTTTTAGAATTCTTCCTACCGCAGTTAATAAAAGCACACTTGTGTTTGTGTGTGTACACACATACATTCTGTACCCCTCCCTCTTCACCATTCACAGGTTTGCAGACCTGTGAGTCCATAAATCAATACACATCCAGAAGCTAGCAATAGTCAGAATTTTCCCTAACCTCTCTTTTTCTTGTCATGATTCTGGAAATATAACAGATCCTACTGTTCCCATCATTTCAGATACTAGTGTAGTCCTTGAGTTTAAACCACAAAAAAGCGACTGAATTTAACAATTGTGGTAGAACACTACTTAGAGAACAAATTCTCTCTCATGGTTGGCCAAAAGCATGGAAACCCTTTTTGTTGTTGGTTTTACAAAAGTGTTCAACGGTGTGTAGCAGTGGGTGGTGGCCGTTTACATTTCATAAGCTCCCTGGAACCCAAATCTCTTTGAGTTACTGATTTCAAAAATAATTCCATTTATCTAAATGCACGTGATTTTTCTATCATTTATAAATAAAATGGGTTTCTGACTCCTTTCATGTCTGATGGTCTAAAATATAAATTCAAAGAAAAGGTAGTACATGAGTAAAGATATGAAAGCAGGATACATTCGAGTTAGTGGTGCAGCTGGGGATCAGTTTGGGTAGGAGGCTAATGTCCATGCATTGCTATGATTTACAGAAGGAAAGAGATGTGCATTAGTCTTCAGAACTCAATAGGGTTGGAAAATAAGTATGATTATGTTTGAAAGGTAGTATGCCAGCTACTACTGGCATGTCAGTAGCATGCCATTTATCATCATGCAAATGATAAAAATCCTTGAAACTTAAGGTGTATGAAGATTCTAGGCTTTTTCTTTCTAAAAGCAACCGAGGAAAGATAAATTATAGAGGATGGCCCCCATATATAACCCCACTCTATATCTGAGCTATGCTTTATACCTATCATATGTATATATACCGTGTATAATTACACGGATTCCTTTGAGCTTCCCAACTACCCTGTAAAAAGAATGGCTGTGCAAAAAATGAAAAAAAAATCCTCTCTCTCCAATTTGCTAATTGAAAACAACCCTAGTCTGGCAAGAGTTTAGAGTAAGGAAAGACAATTTTCTTGTTAATGAGTTAATGTTCTACACTACTGCTGACTCAGACCTAAAAGTATGCTGTGGAGATGTGCTGCTCCTAGCTGAAAGAGCAGAACTTGAAAGAGCTTAGAGATCTGTGGAGAAATGTAGTGTCAGAGAGAGAAGGAAAGCTTGCATAACAATGAGAAAGGTCATTTTCCCTAGGTTGTATGCCAAAGAGTTCGGAGTTTGGTTCAGGATCCAGGAATGCCACTGAGTCAGAATTTTGTATAAATAATGACAGCATGTCTGACCTAGAAAGGAGAGATGAAGTGTATAAAGTTCAGCCAAAAAGGACTTTGTATTCTTGGGGGGCAAGGGAGCTGAGGCAGAGATGTGGCATTAGACTGCGGATAGAGAAGTATAAGAAAATTTAGTGAACCAATGGAAACTGTATAAGCACAGTTTATATTTCAATCTACAATAATTGGAGACAAGCACTACAGAAATTGAGGGAAGACGTGAGACTCCAGGAGCAAGGGTCTCAGAGAAGAAACCTGTAGGATGCAGGAAGGGAGAATTACCAACAACAGAAACTACCAGGCTGTTCTCTGGAGGTCACCTTAATCACTCATTTGTCATTGGCGGATATAATTTTTCTTTTCAGATAAGAAGGCAGAGACTCAGAGAGGTTAAGAGACTCACGCAAAGTCATACGCTTAATTAACAGGATAGCCAGGGCTGGAACCCGTTTCTCCCGGCCTATTTGCAGCTTTCATTTCTAGGCTCTTGACCTTGAGTACTTTATTGTAAGATGTTAATGAGTATGGCAGAGATTGAAGAAAAGGAGATTAGAGGACAGAGAAAGGGGCTGCTTCATCACGTTTATCACAAAGACTAAATAAGGATGATCAAACAGTGACCAAAATCATTGGTGATTTATTGAGCTGGTTAAATAATGGATGACAATCTATAGATTCTTAACCACAGACACATACAAAAAATGGTAACTATGTGAGGTGATGGATATGTTAATTAACTTTATTGTGGTAATCATTTCACAATGTATACATATATTAAATCATCAAGTTGTACACCTTAAAGAATCACATTTTACAATCTAAATATATACATTTTTTATTTGTCAATCACATCTCAATGAATCTGAAAAAAGATTCATAAAAACATGGATATCTATTGGTACAGATATATGAATTTTACAAAGAATTAATCTCGCTGAATTTGTAAAGTAAAACAGATGGTTGTACAGAACTAACAATCTTAGAGGAGGACTTTGCAGGCTGAAGAGCAGGTATGTTCACTTGTGTCACCTCTTGGTGAACGATGGTATTACAGTAGCTGGAACTGCACATTTTAAATGACCAAGAGTGAATCTAATTTCTGGAAGCAACAAATGTGGAATCATAAGATTGTGAGCTATTAGAGACATTCTGAGGGCTTAAGGGTAAAGCACCAGAGGCTTGACCACTATAGCTGGGACAGCGCTCACATAACGATCTATGCGTTAATCTACTTTCCCAAACTCTCTTGCTGTTAGGTTGGGGCCATGTGGCTAGTTCTGACCAATGGACTCTAAGCAGAAGTTATATGTACTACTCCTAGGTCCAGGGCACTACGAGCTGGTGTTCCTCCTCTATCTTTCTCTTCTTCTTTTATGACCTTGGAAGCTATATGTTGAGATGGTGGTGTCACAAAATGGGCAGAATCTGAATCCCCAAGTCACTGCTTGGAGGAAAATCTCCACCAATCTGCATCAGACTTGGTAAAATAAACTTTTGTTGTGTTGAGATACTGAAATTTTTATTCATCTTTTGAGGCAGTTACTGGTTACTAGCCCCAAAGCAATCCTCCCCTCATGAGAATACCTAATACAGTCTTTTGCCTCATTCCTATATTCCTCTCCCACATGTCATTAAATGCATTTCTAGTTGTATGAAAAGTATAAAAGATCTTGGTTATTTAAAATTGTATTAATTCTACAGAAATTTGTTTTGTACCACTTTGTTGGAAGGCATTTATTCCATAAAACTGTGTGGTTAAAATTTATATATTTTCTAAGATTTCCATCAAGAAGAGTGAGTAATGGTACAAGCAATACATTCAGAAGGCAAGCATAAATGTTCTAAAACTGGATTATGGTGATGGTTGCACAACTCTATAAATTTACTAATAATAGATGAAGCATACACTTAAAATAGGTGAATTTTATGATATTTAAATTATACTTTAATAAGGTCATTTAAAAAAAGAAGCCAACTAGGCACAGGTATTTTCACAAACCTTTGCACATGTTTGCACACCAATTATAATCATTCTTGAATTCACTTCAAAGAGTCCTAAGCACATGTCCATAAAATAAGATATAAGCTAAATAATGCAGCATTATAATCAGGAGAGCTAAGGATAATATTCCCAGACCCAGGAAGAAGTCAGGCCAATAGGACCTGTGTAGTGAGTTTGGGGTTGGTTTCTCTTGGCAGATCCTCAAAAAGCGGGAGAGTTGATGGGACATAAAACAGCTAGAAATAGTCCTCAGAACATGGAATACTTGGGAACTCTAACAGAAGAAACACTTCTCAAGGATTTCCAACCTCTTACCCACATTATAAGTAACAGACGCTAGAGAGTTGGCTTCTGCTGAGACAGAGAATGATGACTAGAAGCAATTATGAACAGGACTATCGTTAAGGAAAAAAAGCAAGTAATCCAAAGTTGCCTTTGGAATTTGTTCCTTCACTTCTCTTCTCAAACCTGTACCCAGGGCCCTCATGCTGCCCATCTGCCCAGTAATGGAGGAAAACAAGATATCACATAAAACTAATGATGCTAAATGGTTGGGAGCTTATTCTCAATAAAGTTTACAAGAGGCAGCTAGAATGGACAAGACATAAACCAAAAGAATAATTCCATAATGGTGAAATTTAAGATGGAAATGACTGGCTGGTATGGCAGATATTATTTTAGTAAAGAAGCCTTCCAAGTACTCTTGAACTTATGCCACACAAGCAACTGTCTGTTTTGTAGTAGTAGTAGTAACAATAATAATAACAATAATAATAATAACAGCTAACATTTATTGAGCATTGACTATGTGTCATGTCCTGTGCTAAGTGCTTAATGTCATTATACCATTTAATACTCTCAACCAATCTATGAGGTGGATATTATTGTCCCCAGCCTACAGACCAGGAAACTAAGACATAGAGAGGTTAAATAACTTGTTCAAGATTGCACAGCCAAAAAGCAGTGAAACCTACATTTTGAGTGCTCTAGACATTATTGAGATAGTTCAACATAGAAACTGTAGACCCAGAATAGAAAGAGAAAAGAAATGAAACTGTCACGATTGAGTACCTAGATGACAGGTTCAACCCTATACATACTCGCAGACATACTCTCACTTAACCCTCAGTGTAATCCTGCAAGGCCAGTGGTATTGTCCCTACTTACAGATATGTAAGCAATCTCATCCTTTCAACAAGTGTTTATTGAGTGCCTACTGTGTGTCAGGCAATGTATTGAATGCTTGGGCCATAGCAGTCAGCAAATAAGGAAAGTTGCTTGATTTTGTGGACTTTACATTTTAGTGGGAGGAAGAGGGAACCAATAAACAAACATGTGCTATGAGGTAAAATGAAGTGGAATAAAGGGCTATAAGGATTTCTTCTTCCCTCCCTCAAAAATAACCAGTCTCCTACATTTACTGTTTATTATTCCTGTTTTTATTATACACACACACACATATGTAGTGTGTGTGTGTGTATACAGAGATACATATGTGTGTGCATATATATATATATATGTGTGTATATATATCCATATACATTGTACCATATCCATAAACAACATTGTACCCTTCAGTTTTTGGTGTATATCAAACCTAGAGCCATACAACAAGCATTTAGTCTCCTGCTCTTCAGGTCTGTGTGTCAGCTGGGGCAGCTTTTCTCCATGTATTTTCATTCTGAGGCTAATACTGAAGGGGAAGTCTCAGGGGACATGCTGTGTCCCCACATTGGAGAGAGAGAGAGAGATCTGATATCTCTTCCTATAAAGGCATTAATCCCATCTAGAGGTCCTCGCCCTCATGACCTCATCAAAACCTAATTACCTCTGGAAGGCCCCATCTCCAAATACTATCACATTGTGGGTTAGAGCTTCAACCTATGAATTTTGGGACGACACAATTCAGTCCATAGAAACCCTCTATTCTGTTCCATTGGTCTATTTGTTGATCCCTGTGTCAACATTACACTTGTTAATCATTATAATTTTGCATTGTCTTGATATCTGAATACAAATGTGAAAATAAGCAAGTAAAGTTACACTTAAAAAGATGGGATATTCATTGGAACTGCATGGAATTTACAGATTCATTTAGAGAGAACTGACACACTAAGATATCAAGTCTTTCTGTCCATGAAACATATTTATCTTTTCATTTAGTCTTTTCTCATCCCTTCAATCATGTTTTATAACTTTCTCTGTATCTTTTGTTAAATTTAATCGTAGGTACCTTATGTTTTTGTTGCAGACTGAAATATTTTTCATTGCCTTTTTTCTGACTAGAATTAGAATGTTTCTGAAATTCATTATTTAGTATGGTGTTTGCTGAAGGCTTGATAGATATCTACTATCGGGTTAGAATATCCCCTTTCAGTCCCAGTTTGCTAAGACTTTTTTTTATCATTAATGTCTTAGGATGGTAGCAGTAGAGATAAGAGAATTAGACAGAAAAGAAATATATTTTACAGGTAGAGTTGACAAGACTTGCACATGATTTGGAGATAGGGGCCAAGCAAAAGAAAGGAATCAGAGACTACTTCAAGATTTTTGGTAGGAGCAACTACTTGGAGAAGGGGGAAAGAAAACCAGTAATTTTCTTTTGCACAGGCTAAATTTGAGCGACTTGACCATGTTTAAACCAGAGCATCCTCAGCACATAGATGAGATCACTTGGGATGATTCTGCATCTTGAGAGGAGCAATGTGCCCTGGAGTGTTTCAACATTAAGAGGTGGAACAGAGGCAGAAGAGCCAGAAAATGATGAGAAGGGCCAACCAAGGAGATAGGGGGAAAACCGGGTAAGTATGGTGGCATTTACTTACTAAGATGGGGACAACTACAAGGAGCAGATTTAGGGAGGAAGTTTGGGATCTTGGTTGTGGATATGTACAAATTTGTCAAGCTTATTAGACATCCAATAGAGATATAGAGTATGTAGTTGGACTTACGAGCCTGGAGTTCATAGAAGCAATTTAGCCTAGAGATATTAGTTTGGGAGTCATCAATATTTAAGTCAGTGGTTCTCAATCATGGCTGCACATTAAAATCACATAGGGACATAAAATTTATGTATGTTCAGGCCTTACCCTAGACCAATTAAATTAGAACCTCTGAAAGTGGTCTTAGGCATTAACAGTTTTAACTCTCCAGCTGATTCCAATTTGTGATCAACTCTGAACCACTGGTATAGATCAGTGCCTCTCAAACTTTGATCCATATGAATCACCTGGCAATCTTGCTAAAATGCAGATTATGATTCTGTAGGTCTGGGATAGGGGCCTAAGATTCTAAATTTCTAACACACTGCCATGCTTTTGGACTATAGCTCACACTTTGAGTGTGAGCAAGGTATAGATAATATTTAAAGCCATGAGATTGGATGAACTCATCAAGGAAGTGAGTGTAGACAGAGAAAAGGTGCAAGAACAGTTATTGTTTTTCTCTGTCAACAGTTGGGAATTTGGTGCAAGCACAGACCAGGCAGATTATTACATTTAACCAGAATTAGGGCTTTGTCGGACAAATATATGACAGAGTGAGTGAGGGGCAAAAGAGTGGAATATTTAATCAAGAGGTGATTACATTGATGGACTATGGACTATGGACTCTAGATTGGGTAAGGAGGATGAGATCAAAGAGTTGATAGAGTGGGGATATCAAAGAACGTGAGCTGAAAGGTTAAGAAGTGTTAGGAATGGCAGGCTTGGAATCAGGATTTTGGTGATGGTGCATTTATTGTTGATGTCGAGAGTGGAGCAGCAGAGGTTGGGTGAAGGAAAAATATCATTGGAGCTAAGGAAGTCAAAGAACTTAGAAGTCAAGAAGTTGGCAGAACGTTTACATGGATATTGAAGCTTCCAAAAGGATGACAGAAATAGGAATGGGAAATAAAAGAGTGAGCCAGGTGCTGAAGTCTTCAATGAATGAGAGATGACTAGGAAGTCAGCAGATGATATTAACAATAAAGATGCACTAGTATGGTCTAGCAGTTCCCAGAGATTCTGACTCAATTGAACTGGGGTGGGACATAGGCATCAAACTTTTTTAAAAGCTTTTCAGAGCATTCTAATGTGAACCAGGATTAAAAATCACTGTGTTAGAGTAATCAGTGCAAACTAAAAAGTATGGGGTCACTGGATAGTAAACACCTTGTATAGCTTCTGGGTTGTGTGGAGGCCAACAGCAGATAGGAAATGCTGTCTTAGAAAGTTTTGTAAACTTAGAGAAGTTAAGTAAGTTACCCAAGGACGCACAGCACAGAAATGTTTGGGCTGGCATTCAAACATTAATTTGTCTGACTCCAAAGTGTTCACTTTACCATGTTATCTAGGGGGCAGTATTTTAGCTCAGAAGATACAAAGGGATATCTTGGAAAGAAATTCAAAGTTCCCCAAATGAGATTCTAATAGGCCACAGTGGGAGAAGGCCACATGTCTCCGGAGTGATTCCAATATTTACCTCTTTATCTACCCCTCTTTATTCCCCTTGATGTTTCTGCCAGCTTTGTTTCATTTTTGTAGTTGCCACCACCTCTCCAGGAAATAGAGGCACTATGTGAGAGGGAGCCAACATTGTGGGCTGCCCTCATGGATGCCACCTGGCCTTGATGCCCCCGTTCCCCAAGTGCTGTTCTCCAGGGTCTCCTTTCTGGAGAGAGAGGAAGGAGCAAGATACAGTGCTGCAGTCAAAACCAAGCATTTTGTCTCCGCCTACTCCTGCCTCCTGAGATATCAGCAGCTCTGTATAATGAAAATCTAAATAATTTGTGTGCACACATAGCAACTGTTTATTTGCTGTTAGCTTTGAGGACCCCGTGGGGGTTCAATGCATTTAGAGAAGAGATCAACACTGGGAGAGCTTAATCTTATAAGTAGATGAAATAAAAATTGGAGCTGAAAATGCTTCTCTCTACATCTGAAAGAGAGGCCAGTAATAAATATCCTTCAACTTCAGCCCCCCTCCAGCTCAGAAAATGCTTTTAAACCAAGGACACAGGGTGGAGATGACTGCTTGCGAGGGCCCTGCCTCCTGTCTGCTAAGAGAGCTTTACTAGGCCTGGTTGGAGATTGATTGTGAGTTCTAGAAATAGCACACCTTTCCCCTCAAGCCACCAAGTGGAATGCTTCCCATCTTTTATAAAATGCATTCACTATTAGTTTTCTTGAAACTTTCATTATTCTCCCACCGACAGGCTGCTTTGGGACCAAATACAATCCTGAAGTTTCTCCATGTTAGTATTTCTACCAAGAGAGAATGCCAGACTGAAAAAAGTGTCCTTATCACATTCTGAAGGGGCCAGACCCTCTCTCTTAGTGCAACTTATTTGACAGTTTATAAAGCCTCTGCTTCCCAGCAGCTTCCTCATCCCCTCAATCCTCCCAGGGTTTCCCCTCATCCAGCAAAAACCTCATATTGCCACCCACTCTTGCAGAAGCCAGAATTCCCTTTCCCAGAGGCCAGAGCCTTTCCATCTTGGCTTGTGACACATGATCCTACAAGCCAGGAACCCACTGCCTAGAAGTCGCCAGCAGTTATAAGTGAATGGGGGCAGATATGCTCCTGGGAGCAGGGATAATGAGAGGTGACAGTAGGGAGAAGGCATCACTCAAGATAGACTTGAGTGACTTAACACTTGCAGTATACCAAGAGCCACTCCATGTGTAGAAATTCTAACCCTACACACACAAAGGCATGCTAACTGGGCAGTTGCTGCCCATCTGGCATTCTTTCCTGAAGGAATGTACTGCTAAACAGACTCTTAAGAAATACTCAGTTGATTGTGAGCTAGCCCAGGTGAATAGCATCCCAACACTTGCCCCCCTCCCATACACCCACAACAAAATCTAAGTGGTTCCAAGAGTCAGAAAGGACCCATGGTTAGGCACTCCATCTGCATGCACAGGTGGGGAGCATGACAGGCAGCCGGGCATGGGACGAACCACAGTCTCTGAGGCCCTCACTTCACTGGTTCAGCCCTCCACCTGACCCATGGGCTCTAGTTCCTCTCTGCTCAACAATAGCCAGAAGAGGCAGGCTTAGCGTCCAAGAGCCTGCTCCAGGCCACAGGAAAAAATATACCAGGCTAATCAGACATCCATGCAAAAACAAGGCTTGGCAGGAGAGAAGCTAGACACAGGCAGGGAGGAATTTAAATTCAAATTGAGCAAGGGGCTGAATCCCTCTTTGAATATAAGCCCCTGCAGGCCTGGTTTCTTCACACACACACACAAAAATCCGTTTTAAATCCTATCCCCTTTCCCCGGAAAAGGAAAGGAAACATTTCAACTAACTAGTACCTTACACAAGGTGATAGTCATTTAAAATGATTCTTTTGAATTAACTCCTTCCTGCTCAGTCTCCTCTCTAAGGTGCAACTACTTCAATGTGTTCAGGTATCTAGGCCATGGAAGGCAGCAAAGCGTAGACTTCCTGGGAAGCAATGTGTAAGGGAACGATGGTGTCAGGGGCTAAAAACACTCACTGAGCTGTTATTTTCCTTTTGCCCCTCACACCCCCAAGGTCCATTTTCTGCCCTTCTCTGCCATGCTCTGTGCCAAAGGAAGCTGACCTCAATGGACAATAGCAACAGGCTTTCTTGCCAGCTGGCGTCTGGCTGGGTCTGGATAATGGTGGCCACTGGCAGGAGATCAGAGAGTGGGAAGAGAATGAGATATACATTTTATGCCCCTGTCTCCCTTCCAGCTGTGTTGCATTTAGGCAGATACCACATGGTGCTGCCGAAAGCCACAGCTCCTTTGAGGCAGCACCTCTTGCACTGCTACAGCTCTTTCTGGATTCCACTACCATGGTTTCTCTCCTTTGCCCCTTCAGTCTTAGGGATGATAACAGCTTCCCAGTGTTCATAGTCTCTGAATGCCTCACCATCACTTATAGGTTCCCTTAATCCCACCTGCACCACCATAAATGGTCCCTTCATTAAGCTCATCTCAGTGAAATCCCTTGAGTATGTCACCTGTTTCCTGCCAAGTCTCTGACGTAAACACTTATATCACTTCCACAAATTCCATCCCACAGAGTTCCAGAAGGTTCCCTAGCCTGAGAAGAAAAATCACCTGGTCCAACTACTTTTCTAAGGAGAGTGATCTGCCTTTTCTCAAATGCTTGACATATTCTCCATACACTAGGCTCTCCTAAGGTTGCATTATTGTGTCTATACAATAAAAATGAGGTTTGAGACAGTTCCATTTTTGCTATACCTGTTCTTATTATCTTTCTCGGGGAAAGGGAGATTCTGCAAAGCCAATTACATTGCTTCTGTCTCAGAGAGGTATATTCAACTTACCTTACCTTAAACACTGAATCCAGTTTCATGGGGAAGATAATACTTGATACGAATTCAATCATCAATTTCTTAATATCTGTTATTCCTATAATATTCCCCACCTTGATGATAAGAACCACCCACTCCCAGAGTGTTCATCCCCAAATTTTCCTTTGTCCTCACCTACACATATCCATTAAACATTAAGTGCTGTGGGATCTACTTCCTAAATATTGTCTTTGAAATCCATCCATCTATTCCAGCCCCATAGTCACTACCTTAGTTCAGGACTTGATCCTCTTACACCTAGATTATTGAGATATCTGTAGTTTCTCCCTATTCTCTTTCATTCTCCTCACTTTAGCCAACTGATCTTTGACAAAAACACATATATGTTCATGTCACTTCCCTTTAAATGGCCTTCCTTTAGGATAAAATCCAAATTCCTTATCCTGGGGTAGAAGGCCCCACAGGATCTGGCTAGTATTTTCCTTTTCAGCTTCAGCTTTTGCCACCTCACTTTTTATGCCTCTATTCATTGTTCTGGTGATGGTGCCATGTTTTTTTCATGTCTCCATGCCTCCACTTTCCCTGCTCCCTTATCTAGTACACTCTTTGCCTTTGCTGACTAACTCCCCCTACGTATCTGTCAGACTTATCTTAGACATCACCTTCTAGGAAGCTTTCCCATGAAGCCCTTCACCACTAGCTGATTTAATAACCCTGCTATGTGATCCTTTAGTGCCCTCCTCTTCACTTACTAGCACTTAACACGTAGTTTAGCAATTATTTATCTACATATCTGTCAATACCCCAAAACTATTCCTTTTAGGGTAAGAAACTGTATCTTCATCCTTTTAGCCCCAGTACTTAGCACAAAATGTGGCATATAGTACCATGCTCAAGAAATGTGTCCTGGATGAATGATGAAATGAATGAATGAGCCTTTAAATGGAGTATATCTTGAATTCACTTACCTACGTAAGGTCGATATAAGGACCCTGAACCTTCTTGTGATGGCGTATAACTAATGAGGCCAGTTTTTGCCATTTCTCTTTTTCCAGGTAGGGCTGTACCCAAACCACTCTGGAGTGATTAAGAAGAGAAACAAATGAGCTGGCCTTTTGAGTCACAGGCTCTCCCTAGTCCCTAAAGCTACAGTTATGGAACAATAGAGCTGGCCTGAATTAATTGGGCTGGAGGGGGTGAGACAAATTCTGTCTCTGGGAGACACCAAGTTCTTCTACACCATCCATCAGCCTTGAGCACAGATGGGATGGAGGCCAGGCCTAAAAATACATCATCCCTAGGTGACATCAGGGCTGTGTTTTTTCATGTCTAACTCACCCCAGATGGAGGGGAAAGCATTTGACGGGCAATCTTTGCAACAGGCAGAGAAACTTATATCATGCTAGGAATGACTATGGGGCAAAAGGATACTGTGGATTTCCTAGTCAATAAAAATAAACTCTGATAGAAATTGCAATAAGGAGCCAGCAGAAACACTCTTGTCATCATCGTTAATTCTTGTTTATTAAATGCACAACAAATGCTAGTCTCTGCTCAGAACATTTGATGAACACCATTTCTGTATCTATAAGGGACTAGGGAATACTTGACACTGTTTTGATGCCAGTCACCCACCAGAACACGAAATGAATTCTTATGAATATTCTAAAGCATAATGAGGGCGAGGTCTTAGACTATATGCAAGCCTCCTTGATTAGTGTTTTCCCCACTGAGAATCACTGTCCCCTCAAGCTTCCCCACAACTGGAAAGGAAGAGAAGCAGGAGAAAAGAGGAAGAGTCAAGGTATAGTCCTGAGAAAGTCACAAAAATTTGAGTAGTGGAAATCCATAGATGTTTGGAGATGGCAAAAAATACCAGGCGGAGGGCCGTATGAATGGAGTGGTAGGAATCAGCCCCGTCCATCTTCTGGCCCCTCCCTGCACAAGTGTTCTTACCGAGCCTTTAAGCTTTGAGGTAAGTGATAGAAGAGGAGCTGTAAAGCTCTGAAGAGCTGCTTGGTTGCGCAGTTACCTTTCAAGTGAGGATCTTCTCCTTATTTTGCATAAAGAAGCATTTTAGGACTTGGGGGCTAGTGGATATTCGCCAGCTAGGTAAACTTTTGAGAGAATCATCTTTATTGAAGGATTTTATAAATAGCCACTGACCCACTGGCTTTAGGGAAAGTGAAAATGGATGACTGGTGAGTTAAAAAGCATGTAAACACTAGGCTACACTACTGGCAGGTGGATGGCAAGTGGCCTAGTCTTAGTACCTCTTTTTAAGGCTCCTTTCCCTCCTTTTTACCACCCTCACCAATATTCTGCCAAAGCTCAAGGTTTGAGGCAGTGGTCAAGCTCCATGGCATGAGAATTGGTATTCCTCATGATGCTTTCCACCAACATGACAGGCTTGGGGTTTCTTCCAGCAAAGCAAGAGAGCCAGGTGCAGATCAACATGGCTGCAGCTGCTCCACCTCCAGCACAGTAATAGGCCCAGCCAAGCCGACAGGTACCTGTAGAAACAGGGACAGAGACATGAGGCTTGTGTTGTCTTCTCGTACATTCGTTTTGGGGTATTAGTGTTAAAGTGAGAGTGGGAAACAATGAACACAACGGGGCTTCCTGATTCCTCCTTTCCTTCTTGGCTGATGGTAGTATTTGCTTTAGCAAGAGGTTATAAAATTTTATTCTGTTACAGTAGAAACTGGGGGTGGTGTGGGTGGTGGTAGTGATGGTGATGCTAATGACAATGATGACAAGAACAACTTGATCAAGTGTCAAGAACTATGCTAAGCTCCTTAGACATACACCTCATTGATCATTACAGTAACTATATGAGATAGGTACTCTTAATATCCCTGTTTTATACAAGATGAGGCAACCAAGGCACAGGTTAAGTTAATTGTGAGAAATCACCCAGCTAAAAAGTAGTAGAGTCAGGATATAAACCCTGGCTCATCTTGACTCTAAAGCTCCACACTTTTTAACCGCATTGATATACTACAGTGCATGGAATGTTTTCAAAGAACTATATCCTGCATCTACAGGAGTTTGACAGGCAAAATCAAATTTCTTGTCCCTTAATACATGTCTCTATCCTAACCTAGTGTTTCAACATCCAGCTAGGAAATATGCATTGGAATCAAGGCCAAGCTTCTAAGGGGGTAGTTTCAGTTTGAAGGGTAAGGGGAAAGATCACCTGCTCAAAAACATCCACCCCACCACCTGCCATTCTATCAGAGGTAGATTCTTCCCTTTGAAGTATTTCTGTTTTTTTCAGAGATCCCTTGGAAAATGCCAATGCCCAAAGAAAGAAGGAGAACTATCATTTTACAAGGGATCAGAGTGACAACTAATTGCTAAAATCAGGTGCTTAAGCAAACAGGACTCCAGAAATTGGGGTAGATGCCCAGTGATGCAAAATTGCACAGGGGTCCTGAGCAAAGAGGTAAGCAGCGACATTCACCTACCTCACAGTCTTGCAAAAAGCTAGTCTTGACTACAATCTGTCACTTGGGGATGTCAAGATTGATCTTCGTGACAATTTACTTTTTAATAATCAATTATTTCTGTTCACATGGTGCCCAGTGAACCTTAATATTCCTTGTTTTAATTGACTGGTTGGCATGTCATATAAAAAGTCTAAGACGGCCCCAAGTTAGGCTGCTTTGTTTTTCCATCCAGGCCAGGCTAATTTACCCCAAATTTCCCACCTCAGAAACAGTCTACCACCAAGTCATCACTCATGCTGTCTCTCCTGCCAGAAACAGCTTCTTTCCTCTTATTCACCAATTCATGTCTTCCTCAGAACACTATTCAGGATTCAGCACCTCCAGTAAGCCTTCTCTGATTAGCCCCAGTGGGCTCAAGTCACCTTAACCAAGTAGCCCTACAGGAATTTATTTGTGCACCCCTTACACAGGTGTACCTGTTGGGCAAAATGTTGGGAGGAAGGTTTGCATATCATGTATTTTTTATCTGCCCTTTAGCCCCTTCCGGATTGTTGGCTCAACAGTGCAGACATATTTATTTCTTTCTTGATAATTCCTCCCGTGCTCTGTCAACACTAGGTGCTCAGTATGTGTGACTTAGCCTAACAATACTTCAAAGATGGGTACACCTGCATTCTCAACCCTCAACACCCAAACCTATAGCTTAAATTTTGAATTACAGTTATAAAACCTACTAAAGTTGCATTCTATTTGTTTCAAGAATGTACTATGGTCTTTCCTACCATAAAGCCTATGCACATTCTGTTTCCTCTGCCTAAATTGCTTACTGCATGTGCACGTGTACACATACACTTCTTACCGCTCTCTTTACATAGTAAATGTTCCATTATTCTTCAGAGCTCAACTCAATCATTAATTCCTCAGTGAAGCCTTCCCTGAGCTCCCGAAGTCAAATGTCCTCATCAGAGGCCTTCATTAGCACTGTGTACCTTTCCTTCTGTACTTGAATGAATGAGTGAATCCCTTAGCCCTTCCCACGGCAAGTGTCAAATCTTAGTCCTCTGGAAGAGATAGTATTTTACCAATAGACTGAGGCAGTCATATAACTTCCTGAAATCCCATGGCCCCACTCAAAATCATGGGGAAAGCCAGACTACAATAGCTGTGGAAACAATGCAATCCTCAGAGAGGGGGGCGAATTTGAAAGAGAAGCCTTCCTAAACAAAGGAATCCAACTATCTACAAAATGGCCTCAACATGAACAACAATGATGGAATTCTGAGAAGAATAAACTGAAGAATACCACACTGAAGCAAGCAGCCAATAGATATGTACCCCCCCACCTCCTCGCACCTCTGCTTAGACACTCACTCACTTGCTCACTCACTCACTCAGGGTAGGAGGTTTTATACAGTGCTTTCAGTTTCAGAGTGAAAACTCGAGAGATGGGCAAATTGTCAACATCTGCCTTCCTCGGGAGGAAAGCTGTAGGCTTTTCGCATCCACTTCACAGACAGGAATGTGAGGTTCAGGGGATAGCCCTAGGAACTCGCTCAGAAGCAGAGAAGTAGAAGCAGGAATCTAGACCATGTCTCTTTACTCACAATCCAGTGCTCTTCTCTACTGGTTTTCTCATCCTCCCCAAAGCCATTTTCTTCTTACAGGACAGTTGACCTGTAAGCCCTAAAGAGGAGGCTCCTAAATCAATTTGTAATAGACTCGCCTGAGCTTCTCCCCTAGCCCCTCCAACCAAAATCTCCTGTGCTCATATGGCAGAGTAGACAGGAGCCAGCTCCAGCGTGGGCTCACTGTCAAGCAACTTCCTCCTCTCTGGCATGCTCCCAATCTAGTCTAGAAAAGGCATCAGAAGTCTTATTCTGTTTCTTCAGTTTCCTGTCAGGTCATCCCCTCATTAGAGTAGCAGGGATATTTATATTAGGTACATGCACCCTGGGACCAGGGAAAGACTTGTTTCTGTAAATGAAAGGAATAAATGCATAGCATGCCATTACCCCAAAGCCCTAGGCAGGAAGAAAGCTGACAGAGTGAGCAGCTCCAGAGTGAAGAGCTGGCTAGAAAGACCTCAATAAACCTTACTGAAGTCAAGTCAGAACCAGGTATCAGTGGGCTAGAAGCCAACACCAAAGTGTTCCCATTGCCACTCCGAGTGCACTCTGCATTTCCTCTCACCGAGACTCCTTTTAGGCCACTGAACAGCATCTAAGCCTCAGGCTGCTGCCACACAGGAAGCCAAGGAGAAACAGAGGGAGTATATCTTCTATCCAACCCACTCCCCACAACCCTACCTGTTATCTGTTTGAGGGAGTAGAGAAGTTATACCACTCGCATTGCAAAGGGGAAAATAGCAAACCTTTAAGAACTACATTTCCAAGTTGAGAGCTGCTGTCAGTCCTCACCTGCTCCACAGAAAGCTTGGACACTGTTCTGATGGCCTACAGAGGAACTCATGTTTTCTATGGAAGGATGCAAAAGTAGGGAGCGGTGGCAATGAGCTACCACATTTTACTTCCAATCACCCTTTAGTGAAGTCCCATGGAACATCATCAATCTCTAAATCCTATTCCTTGAAGTACTGTTGATCCTTCTATTCATTTGACAAATATTTATTAAGTACCTACTATATGCCAGACATTTTGAATACACCATCTCATTTGATTCTCACAACAGCCATTATTATTTCCATTTACAGCTAAGGAAACAGTCTCAGAAAGGTAAATTACTTTGCCAACTTACAAGTGTCAGAGATGAGATTTGATTGCCACGATTGAAAGTCCGTGGTCATCCATTTCAACCATGTCAGGAGAGTGGAGCCAAGGATATAATTCACTATGGTCCAAGTTTTATGGGATAGTATGATGCCTTCAACTAATCACTTCACCTTTCTGGGTCTCGATTTCCTTTTTGTTAAGTGGAGGGAATTTTCCTGGAGAGATTTCTACAAGCCCCTTCCATTTAAAATTTTCCATTCTGCTATAAATGTGATAAATGCTTTAAGAGACATATGAGTAAAATACTACAGGAACATCCAGGGAAGGAGGAAGTATTTGTAGCTGGGAGAATTCAGGCTCAGGTAAGGTTTTGTACAGGAGATAGCATTTCAACTTGACTTGAGTAGTGGGAAGTGGGCATCCTAGGCAGTGGGAGTGGTTGGTGTGAGCAAAGTTATATAAGTGAGAAAGTAGACCACATGTTTGAGAAACAGCACTCCAGAGTTGTTTCAGAAAAGGAGTTATAGTTGGCAAAAAATAATAAGCTGGATCTAGACCAGGAGGAGCCATGAAATCTGTCATCTTTCCCAAAAGCAGTGTGGAACAATGGAAAGTTTCTGATCAGACAATGATATGATAGAGCAAGGTTACTCAACCTTGGCACTATTGATATTTTGGTCCAAAAAATTCTTTATTTTATGGGAGTGTGGTGGGGAGGGTTGTCCCGTGCATCGTAGCGACCTGGCCTCTACCTACTAGATGTCTGCAACTTATTCCTCCGTTCCCCGAGTTGCGGAAACTAAAAATATTAACAGACTTTGCTAAATATCCCCGGGGGAGTGGGTGGGGGGTGGATTGCTTTCCATTAAGAACACTGAGTTGAAGATATGGTTTGGGAAGATTAACCTAAAAGCTCTGTGTAAAAGGAATTGGAGGCAGTTGTATGCTATAGGCAGAGGCTAGTTAACCAGAGGCCAGGGATGCTGTTACACATCCAACAATACATAAAACAGCCTCCCACACCAAAAAAATGATCTGACCAAAAATGTCAATATTTTTGAGGTTGAGCAACTCTCATCTAGGCAAACACCAGTTATTTACACTTTGAATTACCTCCAAAATGAATCTTGGCAACCGAAATATTAGCCCAATAGAATGGAATCTTCTCCCTTAAGAACAGCTGTGCATGGTTCCTTATTGACCTGGGAAGCTGGCTGGAACTGGAGCATGGTGAGCCTTCAGAATTCTAGTATGCTAGCCCAGGGAAACTGTGGAAGGTCAAGGAGAGAGATCTCACAATGTATTGAGAAGGAAGCACTGATTCCCTGGGTGTCAGGAGACTGGACACTTTGGAGAGATCTCCTAAGCCCACAGATCTCAGCTTTCTCACCCTCCAAATGGGAGAAAATCATCCATTACCTGCCTAAAGATAGAGCAGTAAGACCACATGAGTTCTTAAGGTCCCTTTCAGAAATTGCCAGGTTCACTGCTGCTGTGCCTTTCAGATTGAATTCACTGACTCTGAGCCTCCATGCTAGAATTGTTCAAAGGCCTGTGTCCTCAGAAAATACTCCAGTGAGCTGACATCACACCTGCAGATTGTCTCTACATACATGCATAGGTATCTGTGAAGCGAAAGATGGGATGGCAGGATAGGGGGAGAGAAGAGGTCCCAACTACAAATTAGCTTTATGCAAAGCTTGTAGATGAGGCGTGAGATAAGCCTGTTCTTTTTGTGCTCTTCTGTATCATTTCTAACACCCTATCTGTGAGTCATTCTATTCCAGTGTTGAATTTGCTGTGACAAGATCCCTCATAAAAGTTATTAAATCATCACTCAGCAGTGAGCCTGACATTTAAATCAAGACACGTTGCTTTTATTCCAAGTTGCAAATCAAATTGGTTTGGAGTTTGACTCTATTTCCTTTGATTCAGCATTAAGTTATATTATTACATTTCTGCTGTTTAGAGAACAAATTGTCACTGGCTACTACTTAAACTGACCCCCCTCCCTGGAGCCCCAGTCCTATGCCCTTCAGGGACATGGTGTCTGGCCATCTGTCAATGGATCATGATGAGCTACTGGGAGGAGTTAGCTACAAAACATTGCTTTTGGTGAGGCCTAGCATTGTTGTTGCTGTCAGGGTTGGGAATCAGAGTAAGAAAGAGTCTGACAGAGAGATTCTCTCTGCAGGGGTCATGTTCAGAATGTCAATTTAAAAGCCAAGAGTACTAGAGAACTAATCCAAAGAAAGGAGTCCTCCTTGGAGGAAGAGGGAAAAGGCATAAAAAGAGAGTGACCCCACTTTGGAAAACAGTTTGATGATTTCTTACAAAACTAAACATACTCTTACCATACGATCCAGAAATCATGCTCCTTGGTATTTACCCAATGCAGTTGAAAACTCATGTGCACACAGAAACGTGCACATGGATGTTTACAGCAATTTTATTCATAATTGCCAAAACTTGGAAGCAACCAAGATATCTTTCAGTAGGTAAATGGATAAATAAATTTGGTATATCCAGATAATGGAATATTATTCAGCACTAAAAAGAAATGAGCTATTAAGCCATGAAAAGACATGGAAGAATCTTAAATGCATGTTACTAAGTGAAAGAAGCCAATCTGAAAAGGCTACATACTGTATGATTCAAACTATATGACATTCTGGAAAAGGAAAAACTATGGAGACAATAAAAGGCTCAGTGGTTGCCAGGGCTTGGAGGGTATGGGGAGGGACAAATAGGTGGAGCACAGAGGATTTTTACGGCAGTGAAAATACTCTGTATGATACCATAATGGTGGATACATGTCATCATACATTTGTCCAAACCCATAGAATGTACAACGCCAAGAATGAGCCGTAATGTAAACTATGGACTTTGGGTGATTATGATATGTCAATATAGATTCATCAATTGTAACAAATGTATCACTCTGATGGGGGATGTGGGTAGTGGAGGAGGCTATGCATGTGTGGAGGCAGGGGAATTGTGGAAAATCTCTATACATTCCCCTCAATTTTGCTGTGAACCTTAAACTGCTTTATTAAAGTCTTAATAAAAAAAAAAGAGAGAGAGAGTGAGGTAAGTCTGTCTTTTGAGTTTCTCAAGTCTTCCCTTTTAGAGAATCATCTGATGGAATTCTAGGCCCCTGAAAGGTTAAAGGAAGAGACAGGGACGCAGGGATATAGCAAGCACAGGGATATATGACCACTAACACCTCCAAAACTGACTAGGGCTAGGTGACATGTAATGGAACTTTCAGGTCTACGAAGTTTTGATTTGACGCAAATGTTGCCAAAAGTCAAGTTCTGAGAGCTAACACCCAGGAAAAGGCGTGCTTGTGCTCCAGGATCAGTGGTAAGAAGCCCTGGATATTAGTATGGTGAGAGAGAGGGTGATGGAGGGGAAAAGAATTGTGAAGTATCTTGGAACTTTGGGGCAGGGCAAGAAGGAATAAAGTTGTTTTAAGAATGTAAACATCTCAGGGTCATAGAGAGGGGACTGTATTCCTACACAAAGATGAAATCCAAATTCTAGGAACTCATGGAGTCAGGATGTTGGGAAGTAATTCTGGTAGAATACAAAGAGAACAATGTTAACATCTGTTTTTTCATCTAATATACTCCAATAGCTAGGAAATTTGAGAGACACTGCTCTAGAACTAGATAGGCAAAATAAGGGGAGGAGTGACCCCAAGGATGGAGGGGGACCTGCAATGGGAACCAGCATACTGCCCTTAACCTCACCACCCAGAGCAGGGGGACAGGACAGATATGCAAAACCCTCAGCTACAGAGAGACACCTAAGATTCCTTTGGAATTCTATGGAGTAGAGAGATAAAGAAAGGACTAGAGAGAGATCAAAGAAGAGAAAGAAACCAAAGGAGGGTCAATGGGGCAGGTGGAAGAGGAAGAAAAGAAAGGCAGGGGTAGTTTGTTTAGAGAAGATTAGAACACTAGAGAACATGGTGCATAGGGACTGAGGAGCAGTGAGAGACTGAGCTCTTCAACAGACCTCTTCCTTATAACGGTGTTATTTTTTCCAAAGCAGACCCAGCTCAGGAAAACCAGCTGCTCCTCCCATCACTGTGGCACCATCTAAGCTTATGAAACCGGGGCTGCAACCCACCTCCCAAACTGCTGTTGGTGTGCGTGGTGGGGTGGGGAGGGAGAGGGCTGGTTGCTATTTGCTTACTTGACATATTTTTGCCACAAGGATCTGAATTTTGTGTTAAGCAGGCAGCAGGGGTTTGGAAGAAGCTGGTGGTCCCATCTGTTCAGAGAGATACTGCTGACTTTAGGGTCTCCGTTGGTAGCAGCATAAAAACATTTTCAATGCAGCCAAGCTAAATGAGCAGAGAACTTTCTCTGCTAGGTTCAGCACAAATGAATAATTGTCAAAGATAAAGCCAAAGAATTCAAGGGCAATTGCCAAACACCCTAACCCCACACCCTGCCATGGCCCCCAGTAAATAGATAGCCAAAGCTATGAGAACAGCTCTCTTCTCACTCTCCAGGTGAGGCATGAGTGTCAACAGGAGGCCAGATTGAAGGCCCAGAACCTACTGAAGATTCCAAGAGCCTATCAGGCTCCCTTGCCAAAGAAGATGGCAAAAAAAAAAAAAAAAATCCTCTGAAAACTTCAGTAGTTAGGTAAACATGTTTAAACATGTTCTTGCTAGTAGCCACTCTTTGGCTCAGTCAGGTCTACTAGGGAGACAGGACATTCTGAGCTGCCAACTCCATCTTGGTCCAACCCAATGTTCTAAAGAGTAAGGGCAGACCAGGGCACTTGCTAGAAAATCAGGGCAGCACCCAGTAAAGAGTCAAATCCTTATGGTGACAGAGACACCTAGATTTGGTTGATTATTTTTTTCCCTCTTACACACACTTCTGCCAAGCAAATTGAGTCCTTCTATTGAAATCTTCCTTGCTACTATAGTGCATTTGCTTCTGACCTATCCTCATACTTTGCCAGCCAGTCTTTCCAATTTATATCATTTCTTGCACAGCTAGCCTGAGTTTTAGCTACTCTGCTCATCTTTTTCTTCAATGGGGGAAGAGGGAGAAGAACCATGTCTCATGCCAATTTAAATTGAACTTCTGGGTCTTTCGCAAGATGGCCCCCTACCTGTCCCTGAAAAAACCTCCATGTGACTCTGTGTTGTCCTTTGTACAGCCCATCAACTACATTTGCAGTGGCTTCTCAGAAGAGCTTTGAGAACTGCTGTAGACTGAATGTCTGTGTCTCCCAAAATTCGTATCTTAAATCCTAATGCCCAACGTGATGGTATTTGGATGTGGGGCCTTTGGGAAGTGAATAGGTCATGAGGGTGGAGCTTTAATGAATGAGATTAGTATCCTTATAAAAGAGACCCCAGAGAGCGCCCTTGCCCCCTTCCACCACATGAAGATACAGCAAGAAGATGGCCATCTATGAATCAGGAAGCAGGTCCTCACCAGACACTGAATCTGCTGGCACCTTGATCTTGGACTTCCCAGCCTCCAGAACTGATAAAAACATTTCTGTTGTTTATAAGCCACCCAGTCTTTGGTATCTCTCATAGCAGCCCAAACAGACTAAGACAGGTACTCTCTCCGAAGAGACAGGTCAAAAAACAGCTAACTAAGTATTGGACTTCTTTGACTCAGCATGAGCTCTCTAGGATATTTGGCCTCTAAAAAATTGGCCCATCTCCTCTAACATCTGCTCAATAGACCTCTGCTTGCAGCCGCTTGAACTTTCTCAGCTAATTAAGTCTGTAACTGGAATAGTAATATCTAATATTAGTCAAATGCATCCATGTGCCAGGCACCGTGGTAAGCTCTTTAAACATGTTCTCACATAGGTAAGACCAACAAACCAGAGGAGTAAAAGGGAGCCAGAGAAAGAAGTGGAACAAATAAACAGACTATTAGTGTGACAAGTGCTATGACATAGGATGATACAAGGATATAGATGAGGGGCATCAAATTCAGTTTAAAGGGGGCAGGGAGTTTTCAAGGAAAAGTAGGAATTTAGCTAGGTGAGGAAGGGGAGAAGAGTATTCCTAACAAAAGGAAGAACACAGGTAAGGTTGCAAAGGTTTGAAAGCACATGGTGTTTTCAAGGTGGCTGGGCAAGAGAAGATGCTTGAGTGGTGATGGAAGCGATGGCCAGGGTCACTATAGGCCATGCTAAGGAGCCTGGACTTTATTCTGAAGGTAATGACATTGCTAGAGAGTGGGAGTGACATCAGATTTGCATTTTTGAAATATCACCTTGGCCACAGATTGGAAGACAGATCAAGGGAGTGGTGTGCAGCATCTTTGGAAATAGGGAGAGAGAGTCAGAGGCTATTTTCTGTAATCCAGATGAGAATTTATACTAAAGGAAAGAAGATAGATTCTAGAGTTCTCATTGTGTGCCTTAGCTAGGAATAGTTATTCCTACTGAAAATTGACATCATTATGGTTTGGGATTGACATTATTATGGTTGTATTTGCTAGATGTCCAGTTTTTAATATATATATCACATCTCTTCAAATAAACTACAAGCTTGCTGAAGACTATGTTCTTGAATTCTTTGAATTACGTACAGTGCCTCGTTCAGCATCTTGTATACAGTTAAGTGTCCAGAATATGCTTCTGGAGTGATTGTTATCTATTTTTGACATAATCTTCAAACACTTAACCAATGTTAGAAGGCCAGACCTGGCAAGCTGACCTACCTCAAGACTTAGGAGTGAGTACATCCTCATTCCAGCCGTTGACTTAGCTTCATACCAGCAACACCAGCTTTGAGCATCAGCTGTTTCTATGCATGCTTCATCGGCCAACAGATATAGACCATAGAGACTTTGCTAGGGCCCAAGGTCCCTGGGTAATAACTAATGCCACAAATAATACCACCTAATATGTATATAGAACTTTACAATTTACAAGGCACTTTTTTCATCCACTATCTCATTTAATCCTCTTTCATTTGTTTTATTCATTCAAGTTCTAGCCAGAGGCAGGAATATTGTTATAGAGAAGTAATTGAGCAGCTAGATGAGGTGTTTGACTAAGGTTCCCACTTAGTCAAAGGGGAGAGACTGGGCCAGGCCTGTGTGTGCTCGGGAAGTCATGTGGTTCAGGGTAAAGAGCCTGGGATGAGAGTTATAGAGAACTGTCTTTGAAACTATGCTCTGTCATTTACAAACTGAACCTCTGGGCAAGTCGTTTAACCTTTCTGAGTTTCAGCTCCCCCATGGGTAAAATGGAAGTGATACCACCTACCTCACAGAGCAGCTGTGAAGGTCAAATGAGATGACACTTATAAAGCACTTAAGACAGCACTTAGAATGACCGATACTTAGCTTCTTTTTCTCTCAGCTAAACACTTTTCAACTAATCCACTAATTCCCAAAAATGTCTGGGGAGAGTTTTAAAATACAGATTCTGAGGCCCTGCTTCAGATCTACAGAATTATTTTCTCTGGAGAGAGGGCCCAGATGATTCTGATGCACAATCTTGTGGGGAACCACCTGAACCAAACCATATCATTAGCCCAAATTGGTCTAGCTTTTAGATGAAAAGTGGAAGGGAATAAACATGTATTGAGAATCTATAGTGTGCTTGATGCAGTGCTAGGGGCTTTCACTTGAAATATACATTTGTCTGAAATTTCTCCCAATTCACCTGGGTAGGGCTTGGTGAAGATGGTTTCAAAAAGTCATGTGACATAGCACACAGACATATATTTTCACCCTTGTCACTCTAACTTTGCCAGAGAATTTCTCCTAGGACGTGCAAGAGTTGGCCCTGGTTTTCCTCTGGTTCCTGCCTTTGAAACCCATTTCACTTTATGAAAAAACCTTCTGGGTCAGTCTAATCTATAATAATAATAATAATAGCAGTTACTGTTATCATTTATTGAGTGCAGGCCCTGTACTAAATGTTTTAGGTACATCATTTCATTTCATCCTCACGAGAGCCCTGTGAAATGGGTGGTACAGTATTAATACCCCCATTTAAAAATGGTTTCTGTTTTTAAACAAAGGATTAGGATACAGGATCATTCCAGAATAGACAGGGAAGACAAACACTCACTAAAGTTGAGGGGGACAAAGAAAGCCGATGCTGAGGTTTGTAGATGGAAACAGAGTGGAGGAAATGGAAGCAAGGAAATTAAGCGTGAATCGCATTCTTTGACCTGAGGATCAGAGGCAAGACTGAGAAAGCAGCATAGAACAGAGTGCATTCTCCTGACTTTACTGCCATCGCGTGGTGGCCTGATGTATAGACAACTGGTTCACAATTCTCATTCATTGTTTCAGTCAGTGAGCCTACTAGACCCTCTGCAAAGCACTGGGTGCGGAAGTAAGGCCAAGTAAAGCAGAGGACCTGCCTTTGAGGCCTTTTTAGAGCCTTGTCTCCCTCTAGAATCACCAGGCGGGAAGTCACCTTAGGGATCAACCACTCCAGGGGTAAGGACCCTTGTCTCATGTGGGCTATTTCAGGAAAGGCAGAAATGTTTATAAGCACCATCATTTTTTCTATTCAAAATGAAAATAGCTTAGCATCCCATGGGATGTATAGAGTCTCATGACTTTAAGCTTTTCACTATTTTTAATAGAAGATGGTCAGTGAGAAAACTGGCACTCAATTTTAGCCACTAAAATGATAGGGAGGAGGGATCTAACATTAGATCAACTTTCTCATCTTTTACCCCTTACACCTGTAGGGCATTGTTTTCATAAAGCACATTTACACGCACTTTGTCATTTTATGGCCAAAACAGTCTCTGAAGGTAGATAAAATCACCCTCACTTTAGTCATGGGGAAAGAGGTTGAAAAAACTGAAATCTATATGTGAAATCTAAAAAAGCCAAACTCGTAAAGAACAGAGACTAAAATGGTGGTTACCAGCGGGTGGGGCGTGGGAGGACAGGACAGATGTTTTTTAAGGGTACAAACTTGCAACAAGTAGTAAATAAGCCCTAGAGATCTAATGCACAGTGAATATAGACAACAATATTGTACCATAAATCATCAAACTTACTAACAGACTAGAACTTAATTATTCCAACCACTAAAAAGAAATGATAATTATGTAATGTAATAGAGGTGATGATTATCACTACAATGGCAATCATATTACAATATATAAATGAAATTAACATATTGTACACCTAAAATGACAGAGTGTCATATGTCAAACGTATTTCAATTAAAAAAACATGAAGAACTGAAATGACTTGGCTATGGTCACATAGTAAGATGGCAACAAAGCCACCTAAATTTGTTCATTCCACTTAATGCAGCATCTAGAGAGCACCAAGAGTTTGCCAGGCACCAGGGGTATGCAGGTGAATTAAGTTGCCCCCTGTCCTACTGATTCCTTCCTGCCTCCTCCAGCTTATCTCAGATTCTCCTCGGAGTGGAGACACCTCTCTGTGTGGGCTAGGAAGGCAACTGAAAAACCTTAAGCAATGCCTGAGCCATGAGTTTTCTAGAAGGACTGTCTGCCCAGAGCATTCTAGCTGATGCTGCCCAATGAATGAGTTGCATTCGGCAATCCCCTTGGCCAATCCCTGGCCCCACTCCCATGGGTGAGTGACAGTAAAAGTGTCCTCTCCTGTAGGAGGGCAGCCTTAAATAGATTGGTTTTTCACTATCTTTCTGGTTTTTAAGAAAAAAATAGATAGATATGAAATTAAATCAAAGGCCTGGCCATAAAGGTAGGTGGGTTGCAACAAGGCGCTAGGTAGGTATCTGGGGCCTCTGGTTGCTCATCAGTCTAGTCCAACGCTCTCTATGTAAAAACAGGGAAACCAAGGCTCAGTGTGGGAAAGTGATGTGCCCAAGCATGCTTAGAAAAATTAAAACCCAGCTGTCCTGATACCCAGACCAGGGCTGTTTCTACCACATTCTACTGCCCCTCTGTGGACATGCGAATGTATTAACCTGCCTCATTGTACTCTGGTGAGCACAAGAAAACAGACTGTCAATAAAGAAGGAAGCTGACAGAGAAGAAAGGTAACAGGAAATGCCTGGAAAATGAACCCATAAAGGCCAAACCTCGAGTCACCGTAAAGGGCTTTGAACTGGCAAGAATGAGAGGAAATGATGGGAGAACAAAGGAAATGGGCCCCTGAGAGAGGAAACACAGGAAGCACACACAAGGCCTTTGGGCAGCCTCTGTTGCAGGCCTTTGTCAAGTTGAGTAGGTCCCTCTCTCCCTCCCAGGAGCCAAGCCTGGGCATCCTTTCCAAAGAGGCTCTTGAAAACTGGGCTGACTACCTGCTAACAGCAAATTACATTTAATGCAGCCAATTGTGCTAAATGCTTTGCATGTATGTATTACTTCACTTAATCTTTTCAATAACCTTATGGAGAAAAATATTTTTATCAATCCCCATTAGTGGAAACACAAAGAGGTTATGTAGCATGCCCAAACATGCACAACTAGTAAGTGACAGGGCTCACATTTGAACCCACGTCTTTCTACTACTAACCTATGTTTTTATCTGTCATGCTATGTATAGTGGCTCCTTGCTGTAATAGGTCCTTTTTCTGAAAACCAAAGTACTGGGAACATTTGGATTTCAACAACTGGTATTATTATCATGATGATGATGATACCAGACAACTATTGACTGGTAGCTATATACCCAACACTGTACTCAGTGTTTTGCATGTGTGATCTCATTTAATCTTCACAACAACCCCATGAGATAGCAATAAGCTCCCAAATGCTGAATAACTTGTCCAAGGTCACAGAGCTTAGGATGTAGCTATGCTAAAGCCCATTCTTACCACTAGGCAATCCTCCCATGTGTTCTTCCCTGGTTCCCACTGTTGTTGATGCCAATTAGAGGCTTGGTGAAAGATAACTAGGAAGTGGAGTTAAATGCATCAATTTAGCGTTGGACTGAGAAGGATACGCTTGTCTGGGATCAAGTCCACGAACTCTTCATTCGATGGCCAGAGTCCAAGTAACAACCATCCAAACACCTTTCTCAGCTTAAATCTTTCATTTACTTAATCAAAGAGTGAGAAAGTTTGCACTTGACAAGGCTGTTGCTGGGAGTCTTTGACTTTCCCCTTCTTACTGAATGGGTGATTCATTCAACAGATATTGGATTGCCATTGAGCAGCATCTACAGTGTGTGTGAGAATCAGGAAGCTAGTCCCAAATTCCTAGTTGTGGGGTCTTGAGAAAAATCACTTGCCCTAATTGGGTCTCAGTAGCTATAAATGAGCACACGATTGATCTGCAAGGTCCCTTCCGTTGTAGGTTGCAGTGCAAACTCATGATTATTGTCTGCTTTGTTTTTCTGTTTTAAATATTTGATTGTTAATTTCTTATTTATTTTTTGAGATATAATTGACGTATGCCATTATATTAGTTTCAGTGTACAACATAATGATTCAATATACATATATATTGTGAAATGATCACCACAATAAGTTTAGTTAACGTCCATCACCACACATAGTTACAAATTTTTTTTCTTATAATGAAAACTTTTAAGATCTACACTCTTAGCAACTTTCAAATATACAATATAGTATTATTACCTATAGTCACCATGCTACACATTACATACCCATGACTTATTTTATAACTGGAAGTACCTTTTGACCCTCTGCACCCATTTCGCCAAACCCCCACACTCTGCTTCTGGCAACCACCAATCTGTTCTCTGTATCCATGAGTTTGTTTTTTGTTTGGTTAGTTTGGTTTTCTAGATCATACCTTATTTGTCTTTCTTCATCTGACTTATTTCACTTAGCATAATGCCCTTGAGGTCCATCCATGCTGTCACAAATGGCAAGATTTCCTTCTTTTTTATGGCTGAATAATATTCAATTGTATATATTTATCACATTTTCTTTATTCATCCATCAATGGACACGTAGTTTGCTTCCGTGACTTGGTTATTGTAAAACTGCTGCAGTGAACACGGGGGTGCATATATCTTTTCAAGTAATGTTTTCATTTCCTTCAAATAAATATCCAGAAGTGGAATTCCTGGATCATGTGGTATTTCTATTTTTAATTTTTTGAGGGACTTCTATGCTGTTTTCCATAGTGGCTGCACCAATTTATATTCCCAGCAACAGCGCACAAATGTTTCTTCTTCTCCACATCCTCGCCAACACTTGTTATTTCTTGTCTTCTTGATAATGATCATACTAACATGTGTGAGGTGATATCTCATTGTGGTTTTGATTTGCATTTCCCTGATGATTAGTGATGTTGAGCACCTTTTCATGTGCCTGTTGGCCATCTGTATGTCTTCTTTGGAAAACTTGTCTATTCAGATCCTCTGCCCATTTTTTAATCAGCTTGTTTTTTTGCTATTGAGTTGTTTGAGTTCTTTATATATTTTGGATATTAACCCTTTATCAGATATATGATTTACATATGTTTTCTCCCATTTGGTAGGTTGCCTTTTTATTTTGTTGATGATTTTATTTGCTGTGCAGAAGCTTTTTAATTTGATGTAGTCCCACTTCTTGATTTTTGCTTTTGTTGCTTTTGCTTTTGAGGTAAAATCCAAAATATCATTGCCAAGACCGATGTCAAGGTGCTTATCACCTGTTTTCTTCTAGGAGTTTTATGGTTTCAAGTCTTACGTTCAAGTGTTTAATCCATTTTGAGTTAATTTTTGTGTGTGGTATAAGATTGTGGTCCAGTTTCATTCTTTTGCCTGTGGCTCTCGAGTTTTCCCAGCACCAATTATTGAAAAGACTATCATTTCCCCATTGTATATTCTTGGTTCCTTTGCCATAAATTAATTGACCATATTTGTGAAAGTTTATGTCTGAGCTCTCTATTCTGTTCCATTGATCTATGGGTCTGTTTTTATGCCATACTCTTTTGACTACTATAGCTTTAGAATATAGTTTGAAATCAGGAAGCATGATGCCTCCAGCTTTGTTCTTCTTTCTCAAGATTTCTTTGGCTATTCAGGGTCTTTTGCAGTTCAATACAAATTAATTTCTTCTTTAAATGAAGAAAAAGAAGAAAGAGAGTCAACTCCCTAAACTGCTCAACTGATGACTCTGGTGAGTGACAGCCAAATAAGTGACCTTCCAGGGGGGAGAGCAGGCGCCAAGGGAAGATGGACAGCAGGGAACCTGGAAGATGCACTGGGAAACCTGAGAGGAGATCCTAGAAACAGGAGAGGAGGTAGAAGGAAGGAGGTAAAGCTTTTAGAGGGCAAGGGTTGGTTTTGGGATTTCTTTTGCAACCATAAGGTCTTTTTTGTTAGTTAGTTTTGTTTTGTCTTTATTGCAGAAACACTGGATTATAACATTTTATAAATTTCAGTTGTACATCATTATATTTTGATTTCTGTGTTGATTACATCATGTTCACCACCCAAAGACTAGTTACAATCCATCACCATGCACACGTCCCTAATCACACTTTTCATCTTCCTCCCTCCTCTCTTCCCCTCTGGTAACCACTAACCCAATCTCTGTCTCTATGTTGTTTTTATCTTCTATTTATGAGTGAGATCATACGGTATTTGACTTTCTCCCTCTGACTTATTTCACTTAGCATAATACCCTCAAGGTCCATCTGTGTTGTCACAAATGCCCAGATTTCATCCTTTTTTGTGGCTGAGTAGTATTCCATTGTGTATATATACCAAATTTTCTTTATCCATTCATCCCTCAATGGGCACCTAGGTTGCTTCCAAGTCTTGGCTATTGTGCATAATGTTGCAATGATCATAGGGGTGCATATATCTTTACACATTTGTGTTTTCATGTTCTTTGGATAAATACCCAGCAGTGGACTAGCTGGATCATATGGTAGTTCTACTCTTAATTTTTTGAGGAATCTCCATACTGTTTTGCATGGTGGCTGCAACAGTTTGCATGCCCACCAGCAGTGTATGAGAGTTCCCATTTCTCCACACCTTCTCCAACACTTGTTATTTCCAGTCTTGTTAACTATAGCCATTCTGAGGGGTATGAGGTGATATTTCATTGTAGTTTTGATTTGCATTTCCCTGATAGTTAATGATGTTGAACATCTTTTCATGTGTCTGTTGGCCATCTGTATATCTTCTTTGGAGAAACGTCTGTTCAGATTTTTTGCCCATTTTTTAATTGGATTATTAGTTTTTTGTTGTTGTTGAGATGTATGGGTTCTTTATGTATTTTGGAGATTAACCCCTTATCAGATATAGGGTTTGCAAATATCTTCTCCCAATTGTTAGGTTGTCTTTTCGTTTTGTTGATGGTTTCCTTTGCTGTGCACAAGCTTTTTAGTTTGATGTAGTCCCATTCGTTTATTTTTTCTATTGTTTCCGTTGGCGGATCAGACATGGTAGTAAGTTTTTGTTTTGAAAACTGTGTCTTCTCCAACACCCCTCTGATCTTTTATCCTACTCCCCCACCACCACCACACACACATAATCTCTTTCTCTGAAGAAGAGAGAGTGAGATAAGGAGTGCATAAAAAGTAGATATCCCAGAAAACCAGAGAGAAGCCCAGGTAGACTATATATGATCTTAGAACATGTGGAACACAAAAACTTTAGTATATCTTTCTTCTATGATCAAGTTTAACAGGACAATTTAGGTGCCTTTATTAGTGCAAGTCAAATCTAGAGGCACTTTAAAATTCCCCACACATATCCATTCCACTGAGGACCTCTTACAGAATCCCATCAGATCCAGACACTGACTTATTTATTTGTACTCTGAGAATACTAAAAGATTGACAGAGGACTCAGGCTGAAGGTGGGGGTGAGGGAGACAGGATGCAATACTGGGTACTTTCCATGATGTTTCAGAAACATTTGTTTCTGAAAACAATAGAGCTAACGTGTATCTTAAGGAAAAAATTCTCAAATGACTCAAGACATGCCCTCACCAGTGGAGAAGAAAAAAGTCATTGTAGCACACACAGGACAGTGAATTTGGAGATAGGCTCCATTCATGGTTCTGACTTTAACTTGCTATGTGACCGTACACAGATCACTTTACTTCTCCATATATCAGGGTTTCCTCATTACAAAAACGGTCATATTATTATCTGCTATGCATGCACTTTTGAGGATCAGATTTGATCATATTCATGAGAGCATGTTGCAAATGTGATCCATTGATAGACAGTATAGACCTTACCTTAGAATTAAGAGCTATGGATAGCACAATGGTTTTATAAGCTTGCTAGAAAACAGCTATGTCCCATTAGAAGTATTTAGCATCGCTAAATTCTCAATGAGGCTTATTTGGGTGTCCACTGTCTATAGGCTATTGGGTATGAAGAAATTCCCTAATAGTTTTGTGGATCTAAGAGGATTTTGAAAATCACAGCAAAGCTGAAATGTGTGTATTAGGAAATCAGTTGAAATCTCTGTTCAGGGGTCCTCCTCACTGTGCCTTCACTTTCTCAAGGACCTTGCTTTTCTGCATCAATCTTTCTCCACTATAGGCTCATTACTATTATCACTCAAGTGTTTTGCCATCTTAGAAAAAGCCTCTCTTCATCCTACATTCTCTTCCAGTTACTGCTCAGTTTCTCTGCTCTCCTTCATAGCAAAACTTTTTGAAAGAATTGTCTACACACGCTGCTTTCATTTTCCTCCTCTCACAATACCTCCAATATCTATAACTCCAAAACTGCTCTTCTAGGTCACCTTTGTCTGGCAGATTCCAATGGTTACTTCTCTATCTTCATCTAGCAACTTGCAATAGCATTAAACACAATTGACTACACCCTCTTCATTGACGTACTCTCTTTCTCTTGGCTTTTGTGACCCCACATTCTTAATCTTCTTTTTATCTCTCTGGCTACTCCTTCTGAGTCTCCTTAGTAGGTTCTTTATTCTCTACAGAGGAGAATAACAGCTAAGAGCACAGACTCTCAAGCCCTGCTGTCCAACATGGTAGCCACTAGTCACCTTGTGGCTATTACATTTACATTAATAAAATAAATTAAATTCATGAAATTAAGTAAATTAATAAAATTAAGTAGTCATTAAATAAAGTTTAATTAAATTAAATTAAAAATTCAGTTCCACTAACTTAACATTTCAATTGTACAACAACATATGGCTAGTGGCTAACACATTGGACAGCAAAATACAGAACATTTTCATCATTGCAGAAACTTCTATTGGATGGTGCTACCTAGACCAGAGTTTTAGAATTTGAATCCCAGCTCTGCCACTCTACCCACTGAGTGACCTGAGGCAAGTTACTTAATCTCACAGACAAAAATCCCTGCCCTTGTAGCGTTTATGCTATCCCTACAATGGAAAAATACGGTGTGCCTAAAATGTGCGAGGGAGATCTATAAATGTTGATAGTTCTCCAAGAGATATCAGTAAGTGAAAAAATCAAGGTGCAGAATGGTATAGCTAGCTAGAAAGTTAGATAGATAAGTAATATGATCTTGGTTGGACAAAATAAAGATATGCATAAAATACATATTTTGTATTTATTAAAAATTCTGGAGAGATATAAAAGGAATTTAATGGTCCCTTTGGGGAATGGGATTGCGGTCAGAAAAAAGACTGACTTTGCATTTTAAACTTTCATGTACTGTTTTATTTTGTCACATACATAAACTACTTTTGATTAAAAATAATAAATTTATACGTATATGATTTGAAATTTTCTGGTTATCCATTGTTGTATAACAAACTACCCCCAGAACATAGTAGCTTAAAACAATGACCATTTTATTATATCTCATGAATCTTTGGTCACGATTTGGTCAGGGCTTAGCTGAGCAATTCTTCTACTGCAATTGGCATCAACTAGGGTCATTCAGTGGTATTCAGATGGCTAGTGTGGAGAGTTCAAGACTGCTTTACTCACATGTCTGGTGCCTTGGCAGGAATGGCTGGAAGTTTGAACTCAGCTGGGCCTATCTCTGTCTCCAAGTATCTCTAGGACTTTCCATGTAGTCTCTCCAGCAGAGTAGTCAGATTTTTTATATGATGGCTCAGAGCTCCAAGAAGCCAACATGGAGACTACAAGATCTTTAGAGGGTAGGCCTAGAACAAGCTTGATGTCACTTCTGCCATATTTTATTGGTTAAAGCAGTTATGTTTCAGCCCAGATTCAGGGCATAGGTGGTACGGATAGACCTGGCCTCTCTATGGGAAAAGTATCAAAGAATTTGTGGCTATTTTTAATCCAACACAGACATCAAGGCTGCTGCCTTAATACAAGTTATATCTTTGATAATTCAGGTTAGGACTAAAAATCATAACTGTGGATGGTTCAGGATAACTTGAATGAAAACCTAGGGAAAGAGGAGTTGAAGAGATGAGTGTGATCCCTTCACACTGGAGGCTGCAAGAGGCCATTCAGAATGTCAGAGAAATCTTTTTTACTTACTCTCAGAATCACCTTGGCAGACTGTCAATGCCTGCTTCTATTGTCCTCCCTACCCCCTTCATCTCTCTCAAGTAAGTCAGGGTAAGAAACTTTGTTCCTTGAGTAGGGTCCATGTCTTTCTTGGCTCTGTGAATCTCCTTTCCCAAAATACAGAGCACATAGTAGAATATAGAGCCTACAGCAGAATCAAAGTAAATGTCATCAATTGATATTCTACTCCCCAACGCATTTTACTCTGCTATCTTTTAAAGCAGGCCACCACCTAAGTCAAACACTGTGCTACGTATTTTAATATACTTTTTTTATTTAATTGTAACAATAGCACTGAGACAGATATTATTATTATCCCCCATTTTACAGAGAAGGAGACTGAGACACAGACATCAAGCGACTTTATCCCATACAACTACATAGGTTGCTGAGCCTGGATACCAACTGAGATCTTTGACTCCAAAGCCTGTGAACTTTCAGCATACCATGCTGCCTCTCAAGGAAAAAGTCACAAAAGTCTGTCACGGGACACTCAGGGTACTTTTCTACCATTTCATTCATCCATCTATACAATATCTCAGGTGTGACAAGTATGCTTCCACACTGCCAGACTCTCCAAAATATTAAAGAAAGGTCCAAGGAGAAAGGCTCTACTTCTAGCACTGGCATTCCTGAACCTTGGTATTCACAAGCTTTGTATTCCTAACACATCATTAAAAAATGCCTTTTAATTCTACTACATGTTTTGCTGCTACTTCTGTCACCTCTATTTTGCAAGGGTTAATACAATTGGCACTATTGTGTGTGTTTGGACAGCTGACCAAAAAGGGTCAGGGACGGCACAGATTGTCTCTTCTTTTCAGCATTAACCAGAAATGTGCTAATATGGAGGCATGTAATTGGAGAATATTGGCAGGAAATGTGGGCCTCAGAAGGGTGAGAGAAACTTAAGCAGTGGGAAGAATACAAAAGTGGTTCAAGAAAGGAGCTAGGTGGGCTTGACTCAAGCAGGCTTCAGCAATCCTTTCATTCCTAAGGATTCACAGAACAGCACAGTATCCATTGCACTGAGGAGAGGGTAGCTAGAGCCCTTGGGCAAACATATGGTGTAGGAGAGAAGGGTAAAGAAAGGAAGGGAAGGTAATAAAGAGTGAAACAATAACAAAAAAATGAGTAAAAGAAGAAAAAGAAAAATAATGATCCTGTGGTAAACACGCTTGAAGGCTTTCAACTTAGGACAGAGGTAGTCACACAAAAAATTGGTCATTTGTGAACTAGTTTCTTGGGGGTGGTGATTAGTGCGGAAAACTGCCAAATGCCTACATGCAAATCACATCGCCAATTTTTTACTTTGGCATTTTACATTAATCAAATTAGAATCACAGCAACTCTTTCTATGAGGCGAATGTTACCCTCATAGCAAAATCCAACAAACACATCACAAGAAAAGAAATCTACAGACCAATATTCCTAATGAATATAGATGCAAAAATCCTCAATAAAATACTAAACAAAATACTAGCAAGCTGAATCCAGCAACATATAAAATGGATTATACACCATGACCAACTACGATTTATCCCAGAAATGCAAGGTTGGTTTAACATAGGAAACTCAATTGATAAAATGCATATGAGCATCTCAGTAGGTAAAAAAAGTACATTTGACAAAATCTATCACCCTTTCATGATGAATACACTTAACACACTAGGAACAGATAGAAGGGAACTTTCTCAATCTAATAAAAGCCATCTATGAAAAAAAATCTAATATCAATACTGAATGGTGAAAAATTGGATGCTTTACCCCTAAGATCAGAGATAAGACAAGGATGTTTGCTCTCACCAGTTCTATTCAACATTGTTCTGGAGGTTCTAGCCAGGGCAATTAGACAAGAAAAGAAACCAAAGACATCCAAATTGGAAAGGAAGAAATAAAACTCTCTTTCTTTTTAGATGACATGATCTTCTATATAGAAAATCCTAAGAAATTCACTAAAAATCATTACAATTAATAAGAGAGTTTCAGTTAGGTTGTAGGATACAAGATCAATATAGGAAAATCATTTGTATTTTTATACACTAACAATGAACAATCCAAAAATAAAATTAAGAAACTAATTCTATTTATAGTATCATAAAAAACAATAAAATACTTAGCAATATATTTCACAAAAGAAGTGCAAGACCTGTATACTGAAAACTGCAAAATATCATTAAAAGAAATTAAAGATGACCTAACTCAATGGAATATCATCTGGTGTTCATAGACTGGAAAACTTATACTACTAGAGTAGCAACACTCTCCAAACTGATCTGTGTATTCAATGAAATCTCTGTCAAAATCCTAGGTGGATTTTGTGCAGAAATTGACAAGCTGAACCTAAAATTCATATGGAAATGCAGGGGACCAATATAGCCAAAAGAATCTTCATCACCTGGGATTTGGCAATATATTCTTAGATATGATACCAAAAGCACAAGCAACAAAAGAAAAAATAGGTAAGATTGAATTTCATCAATGTTAAATAATTTTGTACTTCAAAGGATGTCATCAAGAAAGTGAAGATACAACCCACAGAATGGGAAAAAATACTTGCAAATCATATATCTGGAAAGAGTCTAGTATCCAGAATACATAAAGTACACTTACAACTCAACAAAAAACGGCAAATAACCCAGTTAAAAATAGGCAAAAGATTTGAATAGACATTTCCCCAAAGAAGATATAGAAATGGCCAATAAGTAAATGAAAAGATGCTCAACATCATCAGTCATCAGGGAAATGCAAATTAAAATCACAGTGAGATACCACTTCATACCCACTAGGATGGCTATAATTTAAAACATGGAAAATAAGTACTGGTGAAGATGTTGGGAAATTGCAATCCTTGTACATTGCTGGTGGAAATGTAAAATGATGCAGTCACTTTAGAAAACAGCCTGGCAGTTCCTCAAAAGTCTTAAACACAGAGTCACCATTTAACCCAGCAATTCTGCTCCTAGATATATACCCAAGAGAAATGAAAATATATGTCCATATAAAAATGTGTACATAAATATTCATAACAATCTTATTCATAATAGCCCCCAAGTGGAAAAACCCAAGTATCCATCAACTGATGAGTGGATAAGTAAAATGTGTTACATCCATGCAATGGAATATTATTCAGCCACAAAAAGCAGAAGTACTGATACATGCTACAATGTAGATGAACTTTAAAAATATTATGCTAAGTAAAAGAAGCCAAACACAAAAAGCCACATATGATATGATTCCATTTATATGAAATTTCCAGAATAGTCAAATCTATATTGACAGTGGTTGCTGGGGGCTGAGGCACAGAGGGGAATGGAGAGTAACTGCTCATGGGTAAGGAGATTCTTTTTGGGGTTATGACAATATTCTGGAGTTGGATAGTGGAGATTATTGCACAACCTTGTGAATATACTGAAAACAACTAATTGTACACTTTAAAAGGGCAAATTTTATGGCATGTGAATTATATATCAATAAAGCTGTTATCTTAAAAAAGTAGAATTATAGGTCTAATAACCAAGTAGGAGAAATATGCTAAATCTTCATCTTTCTCTACCCCAGCTAGGAGGACTAGTAGCTTGCTTCCCTTTTCTTCAGCACCTGCCCCAAAGTATTTACTCATTCCTTCACCTATGGCAGAATTATTATATTTACCAGTCACCTCTGCCCTGAGCTAGGAACACTGGACATTCCAGGGTCCACACTTGTCACATCTTCTATATAACCCTTCCTTTGTGTTATGTTTGTACAGTGAACAACTCCTTCCTCCGAAAATGGACAGGGGAGACTCAAAAAACAGTCTGAGGCAACAGAGAGAAAGGAAAGTATTGGACCATAAGCTATAGGGAATAGGTGGCTTCATTGTTCCAAAATTCTCTCCTACAATTGAGAATACTCAAGGAAACCTAGACATTTCCCCTCCTACTCTCTTCCATTATGGTAGGTTGGGAAAATATTTTGAAGTCTTCCAATTAGAGTATAATCTATTCTAAACTCACAATAGTGAACTTAAGCCATTATCAATGGGAGTTGGCAACCACAGAAGAGTCCAGAGCTACTTCTGTCACCCATTCTAATAGTTAACAGCTCTTGTCATTAACATGCCAGTAACAATGTAACAATGCCAGTAACATGCAAGTAAAAATCCCCAATATTTAACCTAGGTTTCTAATGTTTGATGTAAACCAAATTACCTCTTGTTATATCCTCAGAGGAGAATGAGAAGAGGTACTGTTGATTCATATTTGGGAAAAAGTACCTAGAAGGAAATATTAATAGGAACTAGGATTTATTCAGAGGATGACAGATTGTTAGTCTCCAAGCACTTGTAATTCCTCTGTAGATAGGGTTGCCCCAAATTGGTCACAGAACTCTTGAGTAAAAGTGTATACAGGGTTTAGAGAGACATAGTTTTAAAAGTGGAATTTATGTCCAACCCTTGTAAGTTAGCAAGACCAAATGAGTCTGGCCAAGCCATCACTTCCCACAAGCTAACATAGTGAGAGAGACTCAGGCAAGCACCACTAGCAAGCAGAGGCCCTTCCAAGAGGTAAAGTACTTTGAAAAACAGATTCCCAATGAACCATCACTGCCATCCTACCCAGGCCACCTTACCTAACTGAAATTGATTGGAGACATTCCCACATGTTTGCATTATCTCCGGGCTATTCCATCCTAAGGGGTATAATGCACAGCCTGAGCTTATCAGCAGTCCTGCAAAGAAAAGCATATACACAGGTAGAAAAATATATATATAACAGGTCTTCTGTCACCCCAATATTCCCTCTGGATTAGCTCAGCTCAAATTCTGCCTCCTCCACTCAGAGTTTACCTTTTCCCTTTTACCCTAAATGTCTATGACAGTACCAACTCAACAGGATTTCTTTGCCATGCCATGGGTGGTGAGTTGCAGTAGATAGTACAAGGGACGACTCATAAAGAGCAGTATTAGGAATCGAGACAGGCCAATGTACTTTTTTTTTTTTTTTGTGAGGAAGATCAGCCCTGAGCTGACATCCATGTCAATCCTCCTCTTTTTGCTGAGGAAGACCGGCCCTGAGCTAACATCTATTGCCAATCCTCTTCCTTTTTTTTTTTTTCCCTTTTTCTCCCCAAAGCCCCAGTAGATAATTGTATGTTATAGTTGCACATCCTTCTAGTTGCTGTATGTGGGACACCACCTCAGCATCGCCAGAGAAGCGGTGCGTCTGTGCACACCCGGGATCCGAACCCAGGCCGCCAGTAGCGGAGCGTGCACACTTAACCGCTAAGCCACTGGCAGGCCCCAGGCCAATGTACTTTTTACAGCCAAAATGATTTTGACAATGACTTACAAAGCTAACTTGGCGTCTCCAACTAAATTCCTCTTCTACTTTGCTCTGATTTACAAAGAATAATGATGTAGAGACTGATATTCTTTCCTAAAATTTAGCCTTCTCTAAGTCAAGTAGGTCCCTACTCATTTGAGATAGGTCACGATTTCTGTAACTTGGAGTCAGCTGCCAGACTGAGATCCACAGAAAGCACACACGTTGCATAGGCTTCTCCTGGTGACAAGTGCACCACACTCCCTCTTCCAGAAATACTTCCTTCTTCTGGGAAATTATTTCAGCTTCATGCTAAGCATTCTTCCTTTCTTTGGCTTCTAATACCTTCTGCTGTGCCTTTTGCCTTCATCTCCACTTCGTTTCAGTCATTTAGTCACCACAGGGAAACTCTGTGGGTGGGATCTTAGTGATAACCTTACTCTTTCGACCAGAGATACAAATCTGTGTCTGCTTGCTGACACTGCTTTCTAAGGGTAACTGCCTCATCCACAGCCCTTGCTTACTGCCTAGGTTTACATTTTATAACCTATGACACCCCCCTCCACCACTGTGCTTTTGACAACAGTAGACTGAACCAACCATTGGCATCTGACACAAAAGCAACCAAATTCACTGCCTGGCCGGAAATGGGTGACATAATCTGGCATGAAGTGATGAGCTGGGCCAGATTTTTGTTTCTGGAAATTTTAATCAAGAGACAGAGATGCTGAGCCACTTAGCAGATAGAGCAGAAGTTAGGAAAAATCACTAAGAGTTAGAATCAAGTCTGTGTCAAACTGAAGCCAAGTTCAATCCGAAGTTCGAAATAGACATCAATTCTGGGTAAGCTGAGCAAACTGATTGGGAGAGGGAGAGAATACAGTGGCACGAAGCAGACACACCATGAAAGAGCTAGAGAGAATCCAGTCCTTCCCAATGGCTTTCCAGTTTCACTTTCCTTACGTTATAATAAACTCTCCTCTCATTGAGAGAACTCCAGTGAGTCTCTGCTACTTGCAATCAAGAGAGCCTAATTATAAGAACACTATACTTGAGTGCCGCAACAAAGGTCATGGGAAGGTCACCTGCCGCGAACGTGGATGCAGAAACTAACATATAACACAGAACTCCACAGAGAAGCTACTTGATCAATGACGAATGAATGGCATATTTATAGGTTCCAGAGCTCTAGGCCTCAGCTGGGCAGTGAAAGGTAGGCTAGCTCCAGGGACTGCTAGCCTCAACTTTACTTGGCTTTCCTCACTGAGAAAGATTCCATATATACTCTGAGAAGCTAATAAGCCCATTTTGCCTTCAGATGAATCCTTTTGGAAGAAAATCTCAAAGTACTCCCTAAGCCTGTCTGCAATATGGCAACCAGATTCCTTCAATACTCAATGAGGTCCGAGAAAAAGAGAAAGACCTTAAGAAAGAGCAAGAAGTTTAAACAGAAAAAGAGAGAGAACTTCTTGACAGGGAGAGAGGGTTTAGAAACTAAAAGAATAACCAATTAGGGTTAGAAATTCGCTTCAGTGGAATGCTTAAAATTAGAAGGCATTCTTATCTGTCTCATAGTCTTAAAGGAAATGAAACTGGTCACTCAAGGACTTTTCTAGGCTCTGGAATTTATGCAGTGGCAATAGAACAATACTCCTATTTTTGTTTTTTTTTTAACCACAGATAAACTGAAATCCTGAGATACGAGGAGGTATGAGCCAGAGTATGTGAACCCAGAGTTTGCACAGTGGCTTAAAGACAAAATTGGAAATGAAACCTAAGCTGTTTTCTGCATCCAGTGTATACTCTTTGAGGCAAGAGGTAATAAAAAGTGAACTTTCCCACACAGACTAGGAAGAAAGGAACACAAGCTTATAAAAGAACTGCCTTTCTGCTTTCAACCTGCACATTCAGATCCCTGGGACTGGCATAAACTCTGTGGTTTCTTAAGCAGGAACTAGTGCTGGCCAAGTGCCTTACTTGACATGGCAGAGGGAACCTTCCCATGCTGAGGAGCTCAGGCCAGGGATTACCTCCTCCAGGAAGCCTTTCCTCAACAATCTCCAACACCCAACCCCCAGGCTAAGTTACATATTCCTTCTCTCTGTTCCCATAGCACCCTGTACATACTCCTGTGATTAAAGTATCCTGTGATATATTTCCTTTACAACTGTTTGCTGTCTCCTTCCCTCACTAGAGTGCTCATTCCTTGAGGGAAAGGGACTTATTTATCCTCAGCTATGTACCCTGGCACATAATAAGTGCTCAATAAATGCATCTGTTTCAGAGAATGCTGTGCCTACCTAACAGACAGCTTCCTTCACCCACACTACCCAAGGGGGAATCCTTCTGAAGGGATCACCATGCCAGGAATGGGAGATCATCCTAGATACCAGATACAGCCATAGAAATTTGGAGAGAGAAGGGCCTTTGGAGATTACCTACTCCAATCTCTTCCCAATACAGATGTGGATGTTGAGACCCAGAAAGGGACAGCAGTTTACCCAAGGTCACATAGCCAGTTACTGGCAACACTTTTTCTCACTAATCAGAGAGATTATCAACCCTTAGAAGTTCTGTCCTTCTAGAGACAGGTATCCAGAATTGACCACCTTTTGGCAATAATATTTCTAGCAGGTACTAGGAATCTTATAGGCATTAGATCCATAGAGATAGCACAACATGATGGCTTAAGAGAATAATACTGTGTTATATACTTGCAAGTTGCTAAGAGAGTAGATCTTAAGTGTTCTCACCACAAAAACAAAATGGCAATTATGTGAGGTGATGGATGTTAACTAACCTTATTGTGGTTATCATTTCACAATTTTTAAGTGTATCAAATCCTCACGTTGTACACCTTAAACTTACACAATGATATATGTCAATTATATTTCAGTGGAGCTGGAAGAAAAAAAGAGAATGAGTTCTGTAGTCAGTCTAGACCTAAATTCAAATTTCAGCTCTGCTACCTAGGGGTTGTGTGACTTTAGGCAAGTTACTTAATCCATCTGTGCCTCGGTTACCTCATCTTTATAATAATAGGAATAATAGTACTCTATCTTACAGGGCTGTTTCAAAAGTAATACTCATAACAGCTCCTCTTTCACTTTCCACCTATAGTCTCCACGCTAATTTCTTTCTCACCTCTTCATCTTCATAACAAACAGCTAAAAAGTCAAAAGCTGAACAGGGTTCAATTCAAAAGCTGCCTGGTTGGAGTTACCTTGCAATTTTTCACATGCACCTGGCCAAAGACCAGGAATCTCTGCCAGGCATGCGTTCTGCCCCAGAGCATGTGGCTCCATGCTCTGTCCAACCTGCCCTACCAGCCCTCCCATCCCCCATCCTTCCTCCTGGATTTTAGAAAGGTGAGCACAGTAAGTTGTATACATACTTCATGGAGACATTTGACTCATAACTGATAGATGATTTCATTGCATTTGATCATAGCTGGAGAAAGATGTTCTGCGAGACATATTTTTAAAAAAAATGAAGTTATAGGGTAATTTATCCTCAATTATATTTGTCCCCAACAGTTCTCATCAATTTGCGACTGTGAAGATATGCTTCAAATAGCAACATGGAAGTCATTTGCCAGTGCCATGCCCTGCCACCTTCTGGAAGAGTGGGGCCTTATTAAAAATGTATATTCTTAGGTCTCACCCATAGGTATTTGATTCAGTAACTGCAGCCCAGAAATATGTATTCCAAAGGCACCCTAGTGATGCTGATGCATCTGGTCCTGGTAGCAACACTTAAGAAAAACACCACTAAAAATATTAAGAGCAGGAGGCCTAGAGGCAGAGAAAACTAGTTTAAATCCTAGCCCTGCCACATATGAGCTGTAGCCCTGGCTCCCACTTATCTACTTGTCATTGCTAACTCCCCGTTTTACTGCCCCTTCAACCACATATGCCCCTTGGAGAAGTCTGTCCCAACTGCATATGCTCAGAGGTTACTTTCCTATTCTCACCTGCCTCTAGAAAGGGAAAGAAAGCCCTTCAGAGTGTGTTACCATCCTTACTTCACTACTGCACATGTGCAAGTGACCAGTGGGCTGCCATCTTGTTTCCTTTCCTCAACTGCTCCTTCCCCCATAAGAATCCCCTATCACAAAATGTACCAATGTCCTCCCCAAACATGGTTGCTATAATTTGAATTCACTGCTCTCACCAAGCAGAAGCCTGGAGTTGGACACTTTACTCAGCTTCAATGCTGTGGCAACCTCATGCCAATACAAACCCTCAGGCACGTAATCTCAGACCTTGGAGCCCTCCCTGCAGCTACATCCCAGCTGCCCTCAACCTTCCCCTGATGCCAGAATTACTACTTCCTCATATCCCAACAGCTGTATAACCCCCTCCAACTGCACATTCTCAGTTAGGCAGGTGCCTAATCTTTAGTTTTTAATCTTTAGTCTCTGGGCAGGAAAAGCCTCCTCACTGAGTCTTACCAACCCCCTCACCACCCCCATCCCATTCACAAGTGCAACTGTTGAGTGGGCAGCCATTTTGTTATACTCCCAACTCATTCCCAAATATCTGTCCAAATATGGTGACTAGGTAGTTTGAATTTACTATCCTGAGCAGAAGGCTAGAATGAGTTAATTTGTTTTTAATTTGCTCAATTTTTTGCTATTGTAGCAACTAACTCAAACGTAGAAAATTTATGTCTGCCTTTCTGCTATATCTCAGCTTTCCCTTCCCAGGGAATTCCCCCACTCAACTCTCCCATTCATTTGACCCCATATTCTCTCTCAGAGTTATAAGACAGTTCACTTCTGATAGAGATTTCTAAAGTAGATCAGAAGAGGCTTCACAGGGAGGCTATATTTGACCTGGCCTTTGAGAGAGAGACAGATATTTACAGGCAGAGATGGAAGAAAAGGGAATTCCAGAAAAAAGCAACACTATGAACAAAATCGAGCAGAAGTTCCAAATTTTAGTGTGTACTAGAATGATGCTGGGGAATGATAAATAACAAATCCAAGACAGTAGTTTCCTTTGCTGTGGGGACAAGGGAATATGATCAGGATATGAAGGAGACTTCAACTGCATTGGTAATATTCTATTCCTAAGCTGAGTAGTACATACATCTGAAATATTTCGAACTATATTTTCAAAAATAAATCAGCCTAAGAGGCTGTATAAAATGCAGAGTTCCAGGCATCAGTTCTGATCCAGTAGCCTTAGAATGGCACTAAGGTATCTGCATTAACAAGTACCTCAGATAATTCTTATACAAATGGTTCATGGACCACTCTGATAAACATAATGATAGCACTTCTTCTCCAAACAGAAAAAGAAAAATCAATAGCACCAGTGCATAAATCCCAGGGCTGAGATTCAGAAGCCATGGACCATATTCTCTGTTCTCCTCCAATCTGCTACATGAGCCTTTGCTAGTAGGTTAACTTCTTTAAATACCATTTTCTCAAACAGAAAGTCACTCTTATAATCCTTGTTCAGCATGGTAAGGATAAAATAAGTGATGCCTGGTGAAACTTTGGAGGACTTTCTGGGAAATGCCATGGTTTCCAGAGAAGATAATGGTTTTTAGAAAAATAGTAACCTTTCCTTGAATCAAGACCTCAGTGATCTGTCTCCAGTGGTGATTTTCATTCAGCTTGAAGCATGTAGTTTGAGGACCTTACACGGAGAAAAACATTGGTGCCTGTCTGGGTGTGTTGAATTCTATGCCCTTAACCAAACAAAAACAAAAACAAAAACAAAATGTCCAAGGTAGTGGTTCTTACTTGGGTTGAGGAAAGGGCACACATACACATCAGAGCCACGGGAAAGATTTTTCAAAACATGCAGCCTTCCACCTGTTGCTGTGTATATCCAAATGGGAAAGAGGACTGGAGAGTGGAGAGTCCACATTTTTTAGGCACTCCAGGTGATTCTGATATGTTCCCTGCTCTAGAAAGATTCTCAGCCTCCCTCAAGTAACCTGGTCCAAGATCTTACACTTTTTCCTGCCAAGAAGTTCCTTATATTTACTTCTCACCTATTTCTTCTTTGTTTAGCTCTCACTGCAGATAGAGGATAATTCACAAGCCTCTTGCAAATGCATACACAAGGGAATGTGAATAATGACTTTGTTCTCAGGGCCTGGGGGCCAGCTGGTTGGAAACCTCAGCCATCCCCAGGGTTGAAATAATCTCCTGGCCAGATGTTTCCTTCACCGGTTGGAGCAAGGCATGAAGGTCCCAGTGGAAGGCTCTCTGGACCCTAGGCTTGTCCAGCTGGATCAGCTGCAGGTGGAGCAAATGGGACCCAAGGGCCCCATCAGGTCACCTTGCTGAGTATGACTCAGGCCAGCATCTCTTTATTTCTTCCTGTCTCTCCCACTTCCCACCGCTCATCTCTGTGGGCAGCCGCCAAACTGGGGAACAAGAGTCAGGCAGGGGGAGGGGATAGTTCTTAATGGATACTCCATCTCTTCAGTGGTTTGGGGTCTGGCAGAGATAAACCAGACCTGAAACAAATTGGCTCCTCCCCTTGATGTATTTCGGTTAATGCACTAGCTGCCGAGAAGCAGCCAGGCCTAGAGCAATAAAATCAATTCCCCTCAACTGAACAACAAGCTCAAACTTAACCCCCACAGCTCTTTCTCTTGTGTCTTTTATCCATGGAGCTCAAAACGCTGTTCAGGCTTGGCTTTCTGCCACTGGCAGAGCCCGTCTCTGAGGAGTCAGACCCAAGATCTCTGAATATCCTTGGGTAATGGTCATATGCCAAGGAGAGCCTAGAAAATATGATACATCCAAGCAGTCTTAACCATTCCTCCACAACTGGGGTAATCTTGACAGGCACTAATTTCTAAAAAAGAGGTAGAAATGACTCTTAGTTGACTGGTGTTACAGATGGGGAAGCTGTGGAAATTTAGCAATCTGTCCAATATTTGCTTGCCCGGGGATAAACTTTGTGGAACACCTTGTGGGTCTTGACCTTTTCCACGACTACTGTCAAATGGCATTTTGTTTTTGAACTTTAAAGACCCTCATCTAAGTGAAAATACTGTGACCATGTTCCTATGAGAAAAGGTCAATGGAGAATATAGAATGGCAGAATCATATGAGATAAAAATGGCATTGATGTTTTGACTTCCTCTGTATGACACCTGCCACTTAGTCAAAGTTCTTCCTCAATCAGTCCATGAATATCTAAATCTCTATTACCTACCCACATCTCCCCCAACAATTTCCTTTGAGTTTTTAGACCTAGGAGGTGGGATTAGCTAAAATGTGTCATATGGAGAACCACAAGGGTTTTGTAAAAGTCTCAGTCAAGCCAAAGATAGGAAGCAAGCTGGGAGTAGGAGCCACTGTTAATGCTTGGAGTCTGATGGAGGCAGTTTCTACTGGCCTTCTGATTCCTACCACTTAGCATCTCCTCACTCTCTGCTGGAAACTCTTAGAAATACAAGTGAGGCTGAGTTGTCACTCTCAAGTCAGAAGAGAAAAGAACTTAGGGTGCTAACACCCCTGAATGGAAGCCTGAAAAAAAAGAAAAGGATGTGAACGAACCCAGCTCTCACGTGTCCAAATTATCCAAACATATACTAGACATTGCCTTAACTATGCATTCATTCTTTCTATAGTTACTGAACACCTTCTCTATGGCAGGCATGGAGCTAGGTCCTGGAGCTATAAATATGAGTTCCAAAGACCACGTCTTTCTCCTGCCAGCTAGGTGTCACCTCTGAAATAATGTGTCCGTAGAAGTGCTGAGCTAGCTATAGCATGCCCAAGAATGCAGGTGAAAGGTGAGCCTGCTTAAGGTTCATTTGTGATATCCATGGAGCCCCCAAAGGGAGATAAAGTCATTGGCTTATACCAGCTTTAGACCAACCAGTAACTGGTTCTGTACCGTGGGTTTTAAGGAGAAGAAAGAAACTAATCTAACAACTTTCTATGTGGCCAGAAAACCATTAGCAGCTAAAGAGTGGAAAAATATAGAGAAAAAAGAGTCTAGAATGTTAATTCAGATTTAAATTTTTTACAATGAGTCTAAGGAAAGAGGGAACCAGAAAACATCACCTTAACTGGCACAACAAAAGAAATCTGGTGCTTTTCATAAGCAGGCCAGGAAACCACGATACCTCAGCTCACGGTTTCTCAACCTTGGCACTATTGACCTTTTTGGCAGGATACATTGTTGTTGAGAGTGAGGAGCTGTCTTGTCCTTGTGCATTGTGGAATATTTAACAGCATCTATTGCCTTTACCCACTGGATGTCAGTAGCACCCTCCTCAGGTTGTCATAACCAAAAATGTCTCAAAGATATTACCAAATATCCTTGGGGGGAGGGTGAAAAATCAGCCCCTCTTGAGGACCACTATCTTAGCTCATTACTACCGTCTCACTGCAGGGCCACCTGAATGTAGTCATTGGAGAGAAAAAGGAAAATTAGGATCTGGGCTATCTTGCCAGTGAACAAATTCAAGGAAAGAAGGGACGTGAACACAGGAGAAGTCCCTGTCATTTGCCCACAGCAGCAGAGCAACCTAGTGAAAGAGCTAGAAGTGGGATCCAAGTTTCCTGGCTCCAGTCACCCACACTGTGCTGCTAATGGAAATGATAATGAATTAAATAATGATTCTAAAACTTCATGAGCAATAACAACAAACTTCAGCAATAGGTTCTACCAGCACTTTTTCCCAGTGCCTCATACAGTTGTAAAAAATACTCATATACTCACACACGTATTTGCCTGTCTGTCTAAACTTGCTTTTTCTTCTCATACAGTTCAAATTAAACTGCTCCTATTCCCTTCCTGCAGTCTACCATTTCTGCATTTTGCTCTTTCCTAGCCCATCTACGCCCTGCCAGCATCCCAGGTCTCCTGCACTAAATTTAGAGGGAGCCTAAATGAGAGAAAAGATAATTAGGGTCATTCAGGGCCATAAGAAACCTGGATAGACTGCTAATGGCTACCAGACAGTGCTAGCCTTAGATGTAGGCCTAATAATCAGTGACCTACAGTCTGTCTGGTACCTAGCATTTCACTATTAGAGATGTATTTCTTTGATGGGGATTGTACATTAAACTCTTGTTAGTAATAGCACCTATGTGTATCAGATCACTGCCCTCTGAGATAACTACCAGAAATCAGGGATCTCAGAGATAAAGTTTATTTTGGAGCAGTAATACTAGAGTATACGTTGCTGCTCCTGGAAAGCAGACCTGGATAATATTCTTAATTGGGAACCCTGTAGGAAGAAGAAGGTCATGAAAATGAAGGCTAAAAACCAGATATCAACTCTGTCTACTAGCCAATTTAGCTGTGAATAAAAGTATGATGTAGATTGCACTTTGGGGAGTCCTAGACTAGGTGTTTCAAAGGACTCCCATTTATAGCCTTAGATTTGGACAAAGGGGAGGGGATGAGAATTGATTTCCCCATAAGGCAATACATCCCACTCCCCACTCCCCCTGCAGAGCTTCCCAACCTACCCAATCCCAGCAACATTCTTACCTCCCACAAACTGCGCTGCTCCCATGCAACGTCCCATCATCCTGGAGATGAGCTCCTCCATGCAGCAGCCCAGGACAGCAGCCAGTGCCACCAGGAGCAGCAGAGCACAGCCGGCACCTGTCACCACCGTGCACATCTGCCAGGCCAGGCTTGGGATGGCACTGAAGCTGGCATAGCGCCCACACTCTTCCACCATGATCAGACTGTGCCCCTCTCCCCGCACAGGGTAGTTGCACCTCCGGAATGTGCTGAATGACACTGGCTTCCCCAGCTGGAATCCAAAGAGCCAGTAAGGCAGGAAGTAACTGGTAGAACTGGCCACAGCGGTAACAAGGGACAGGAAGGCCCAGAGGGTCCCCACCAGGGTCAGGCTGCTCCTCATGGTCCCAGGTTTCTCTGCAGGGATGGGGAGATGAGTTGGGTCACAGCACCAAATGTAGAAAGTTATCATGTAAGCTCCATCGGCCTATTTTTTATCTGGCTTGCCAGTCCTGGGACTCATTTATATGCCACTTGGCCCTTGTTTCTGGATAAGATTATTCTCTCAAGGACCTTTTGGGTCTTTATGGGATTCTGCTTTCCAGCAATTTTCCCATCTTCCCTTCCTTCTGCCTGATTCAGAGTTCTATGGTCTATAGGCCGCAATGGAAGAACCATAGAACTGAATTAGTGACTGCTCTGCCAACTCAAATGCAGCCTGATCAGATAGCTTTTAACTCTTGACATCCGGCATGGAACAAGTGGCAGGAGGAAAGCCTGAATGAAATCAAGGCTGCCCAGAAAGCCCTCAGCTTCCAGTAGAATGGCATTGTTGGCCTGGAGGACTGGAAGGAAGTGATATCTCAAGAGAGTCAGGAACCAAGTTGTTTTCAGAGAGTGAAGGAAGAAAGAAGACAACTGACAGAGCCTGCCCGTATTACAAGGGAGAAGAGGGAAGGAGAGCTCACCATGAAGTTATAGGGTGTGCCCATTTGACCTAGGTAGGATGTCCACCAGTGCATTAATGTGGGCTTTTTACAGGGATACATCAGCCGGGTTGAAATGGGTAGAATAAAATAAGGGATGCCTCGTCTCCCACTGTATGCTTATCACTGAGCAAGCACTGTTCAGTCACTTTTTCCCAAAATCAAAATGGGAGGCAACTTTCCAACCAGCGAAAGTTATTTAACTCTAGACTGGCTACTAAGAAAAGCTGCCTTGTTCTTTGCTGAATATAGTCAAGAAAGCTTCTCATCTCTCTGAAATGGATCAAGTACCCCCTTCCTGGCAACAGGAACATATATATATAGTTGTAAGAACCTTTCAAGGTGCCTTTTGGAACGAGTAATCTCAGATTCAAGATGCTGAGAATCTTTTCAAATCTAACCTCCTCAGCCTAGCTCACAAATGGCTTTCACAGAACCCTCTGTCAAAAATCAACCACTTCCCTCCCAGCTCCATTAATCTGCCATTGCTTTCTGGCCTATTTCTCAATTAAGTCAGCCAGAGACCACACCACAGCTTGATGACAGCATTGTGAATGTCTCCAGCAGGCAGATGGTGGAGTATGTTTCAGAAACTTCTCCATGATTCATCACCATTTTTTAAAGTTACAGGTGGTGGGAGAGGGGTTCAGGGTGGGGGGCTCAGGGCAAGGGAAGTGCAGGAACTGGCTGTATGGGGCCACCACATTGTCAATTTGGGACATTGTTGGAAGCAAGCAGCAGTTGTACCCAGGGTCTCAGGGACTGTGCCCAGCCATGAGCCCTTTCACAATCATCATCAAACAGTACCTGGCACAGAGTAGGCACTCCAATTCATGTTTGTTTAATGAAACCCATTTGATAGAAGCACCCAATTTCTAGGCTGGCAGGCACCTTAATGAATCACGTAATTCAATCTTCTTGCTTTATATATGCGGGAGTATGGCCCAGTAAAGGGGGAGATTATTTCGCCCAAGTCACAGAGTAAGTTAGCAAGCAGCAACATCGAAATAAGAAACTCGATCTGCAGATTCCTAGGCCAGTACTTTTCTACCACAGAGTGCTAATTCCTCCTCCCCCAACACTTTACAGATGGGAATATGGAGAGGAAGTGATTTACCCAAGAGTAAAGGGCTAGTGAGGTGCACTGGCCAAACCAGAGCCCAGTTATTTGACTCTTAGTAAAATGTTCTTTTTTGTCACTCCACCACAATTCCCCTCCTGATACATATGTATGGTGTGCTATGTGTTTTGTGCAGGAAGGGAGCAGAGATCATAAATTACAGGTGCTTACTTTGGAATGTTAGGGCTTGGGAAGAAAGTGCCCTGAGCTGGGCCCCTGGGAATGAGGCTTTGTGCCTGAGAGTGGGGAAAATGAGAGAAAGATGTGATGAGGGATTGAAAGCCAACAGGAGGAGAAGTAGAACTAGTTTTGAGTAATTGCTGTTAGAAAGCAGGTACGCTTGACCGCAATGAGGTAATGCCTCTGCTTGTTATATTAGAGTTTGTAAGATTATGAAAAGTGAAAGCAGCCTTCTTTTATGGACTCACTTCCGGGTGAAGAAGCCCAGGCCAGAGGATGAGAGGAAACAAGCTGATAAACAGCTGTTGGCTGCATCATCATGCTCCCTTCCAAGTCCATTATTTCAAGTGCTCTGCCCAACAATCCTTTTAGGTCGGTAAGAAAGGGCAATTTACAAAGGAGCAAATTGAAAGTCAGAAAGCTAAGTGACTTGTACAAGGTTACACAGTGATTCAATGGCAGAGCCATCATTTCCCACTTCTCCTTTACCCGAAACCTTCCCCTACATACTCCTTCATCACCCCAATAATATCACAATGAAAAGCCTCCATGGTTTCTCAACCAGGATTTCAAAAATTGTTTAAGGATGGGGAAAGAATTAGAGAGGAAGACAGGGAAGGTAGGAGGAAGGCCACTTTCTCTAAGAGTGTGTAAACCAGCAGAACAAGAGCATTAGCTGTTATAAACTCAGTAATTGTAGTCAGAACTAACCCCGTATGTTTCCCATGAATGTTACCATCTTGAGATCAAAAGTCCCAGGATGACAACCAGTAGAAGGGCAGAGAACTTAAGTCAGAGAAAAGTACTATACTAGTGAGTGGTACCTAGACTATACTAGAAATAAGAGGACAGATTCTGGCATAAGGTTATCATTATATGTGACAAATCCGACTACTTAAAAGTGCTACCAACCACTGTCACCATAATTTCACTTAAAAAAAGGCATTTTGAAGCAAAGATATAGGAAGGCAGAATCACAAAATTCAGATTAAATTAAACACATTTAGCTTTACAAAAATTCATTGACTTTCAGAATTTAATTAAATACTTTCAACTTCAGGAAAAACTCATTGTCATTATTTCATTTAGAACTAGGATGACCAACCATGCCAGTTCACCTGGGATTGAGGGATTTCCCAGGATGTGGGACTTTCAGTGATAAAACTAGGAAAGTCCCAAACATGGATGAGTGAGTCACCCTATTTAGGACTGGAGGTGTGGTGAGCCATCACCATCCATGGACAGCAGGTTGAGAATCACTGCCACAGATAATTCTCTAATGTTCTCTCTCCAGGACTCAAAAAATATAAAGCTAAAAGTGACCATGGAATTAAACAATAAAGAGATGAAGCCTATATTTCTAATGTAAACCTTTCTGAATCATAGACTTGACCTCATGCAGTCAAGGAAGAGATCTCAGTGATCAAATTACTCAATATTTTCTGAACACAAATAAGCTCTGGCCCAGCTTCTCCTGTGGCTGGATAGGGAGGCAATGGCATGCATGTTGCTACGTGTTCACATGTGCCAGGCAGGGAAGTGCATTCAAGCAAATGCTTTTATTTCTTGCATTGCCTGCAATGGAGTAACCTCCCTTCGTGACAGCCCTTCAGAGCAATCCAAGTTCATTCTCAGGAACTAGTCAAGTCTCTTTGCATTCACATAAACAAAAATCACACACAATGACACAATGCTATACTTCATTCTATCTTTATTCCTCTTGTATATTTCATGTGTTCAATAGCTTTGTTTCTCTATCCTGGAATGTTTAGCCACACAGCCATACTGGATTTCAGAAACCAAGAACTCACCCTGGTGCTCCTGCTAAGTGGTCCAATAACCAGGCATTGATAGGATTGCTATTGATCTTCTCACTTTAGGTGTTACATTGTCCCTCATCCCTTAGTTTCTCCATCTCCTAAATGGGTCACATACCTTTTTCTGAGAGTGGTTGAATGGGATGCAGTGAGTGATGCAGAAAGTTGTAACAACCACGGTTGAAGCATGAGGTCTATTCTGAATTTACTGTCTTTACTAAAGACTAATGTTCACTAATATTTAGAGATATGGTAGTCATTCTAACACAGATTCATGGCTAGAGATCACTTCAACCTATATGAGGCAGGGAACTCACCTAAGCTGTACATGTCAAATGTTTATCTATACTGCTTTGAAAGAACTCTAGACAAGAAGACTACAATTTTTCTTGGTAGCTTAACCACTCTCACAGTCAATAAATTATTTGTTATGACTCATTTTAAACCTTTTCTGCTGCAACTTAAGGCCAGATGAGAGCACTTCATCAACTCAGATTGCTAGTAGCTTACCTTTAGCCTTTTTTCCCCAAAATGAGCACTCTGCCTCTCCCTGTGGTGTCTAATTGCCAAGTCTTTAAAGATTTATTCTCACTTTTCCACTCTCATGTGTACCTACTCCTATGTGGGTACATACTTAGTATCAATAAAACTGGAAATTTTGCTCTTGTATTTTTCTTAGTGGAGAGAAACAAACAAAATCCTTCCTCTTCCTTACCTCTTCCACAGTTCCCACAGGAAAAGACTCAAATCCCTTTGTTCCCACTTAAGCTTGTCATATAACTTCTGAGTTAAGGAAAGTACTACTTTACTAAGGGTAACAGGGTCCAGGCAAAGCAGCCAGCAAGTTAATGGCTAGAACATGAAGTGGTCAGAAAGGGAGTCTCTGACTTGCAGCTGCTGAGAAAAATGTGGCTGAAAGACTACTGGTTTCAGACTGGTCTGCGAGAAGCAGCTTTGTTGGCACTGGTGTTGGCAAAGGAATATCAACAGGCCTTTCTCCTCAAGCCCCCAGACAGTGTGCATTTCCTACCTGCCAACCCTGTTACAAAGACATCAATCATATTCAGTTCTGAGACTTCCCTAGGAAATGAGCAAAATACACAGGCATATGTTTGCAGTGGGTAAATAAAATTCTGCTCCAGAGACAGGTCTTTGCCCAATGTGACTGCTTGTATCAAGTTGGGTATATATGCAGCCTGACCATTCTAGATCTTTCTGCTTCAGACACAGCCTCAAAAAGAGTCCACTACCACTTTCCAAATATTTCTCTCCTGGTTTTCTGTCACCGGAGTCCCTCAGTTTTTCCTTCCGTGTATTATCTCCACAGTGGGAATTGCTCCAGGTTCTCCTATATAGCTACTCCATAGGGCTTTATTTCTCATTTGTAGCTACTCCAAGGCTTTATTTCCCATTTGTGTCTCAGTGACTCAAAGAAGACCTCACTTTTCTTAAGCTTTATTGAGGTATAATTGATATATGAAAAGTTGCACACATTTAATGTATACATCTCGATGAGTTTGGACATACGCCTACATTTGTAATACCATCACCGCAGTCAAGGTACTAAACATATTCATAACCTTCAAAAAGTTCCGTGTATTCTTTTGTGGAGTTTGTGTGTGTGTGGTAAGAACACTTAACATGAGATCTATCCTCTTAACATATTTTAAAGGGCACAACACTGTGTTGCTAACTATAGGCACAGAGTTGTACAGAAGATTTTTAGGATGTATTCATCTAGTGTAACTGAAACTTTATACCCATTAAGTAACAATTCCCCATTTTCCTGTTCCTGCAGCCCCTGGCAAACCACCATTCTACTGTCTGCTTGAGAAGACCTCACTTTTGACTTAAGCCTTGTCTTCAAATTCTTCAGATTTTGTGCTTGCTGATCCTCTTTCTAAGCCTTCCCCCTCCTTCCCTCCTCTTTTAGTCTGGAGTAGAAAGACTAGCAAAACTATCTATGTTGGGTTTGTCTATTTATTTATTTGCATCTCTCCATCCTGCGGTGGAGATGCTCACAAGCAGGTAAGGCATTAGAAGGCAGTAAGCCAGAGAGTAAGTGGAGAGAGAGGACCAATCAAGTCATTGACAACCTAGAAGGTCAATTCTAAATAATCAAGTTGGCCATGAAGAGACAGAGAGAGCCGCTAAAAAGAACCTCCACGTCAGGTTGTGGGCTATTACCTTTCTCCAGAGTTTGTGATTGGAAAGGTGGGAATTGGAATGATTGCCCTAAATTTCATATGAGCTTCTCCCTTCCCTGCAACACAATTCTGCTCACTGAGCTCCCCATCTGTCTTCTGCTTTGGAAAGTGAGGTGCCAATTAGAAATCTTTATTCCAGTTCTTATTCTGGCTGGATAGGTGCCACCACCTTTAGTGATCAGTTGGTTGGCTAGGAGTACTATCTCACACCTCCCATCAGTTAGAAAATATTAGTACCAGCCTGCTCTAGCCAAACACTGTTAAGCCCTATCAACAGTGGACTAATTGGTAAAGCATTCCCCCATACCCTTAGGTTCATAGCCCCAGCCTTGCTATCATTGCCCAGTAGTCTCTCTACCCATGGCCTCAACAAGGAATAAAATGCCACCACAGCTGACTACCTCCATTCAGTGAATCTAGCCAGTGTAGGAGGAAGGTGGACTGAATGTTTCTCCAATCACTTCAGCAGATATGAGAGGCAGCACAGCATATTAAAAGTGTTACCCAAATCGGGGACCCTCACCTCTCTCCATCAGAAACACCTTCAATGCTTGTTCAAAATGCAGACTATGACACTCCTTCTCAGATTCACTGAATTAGAATTGATGAGAGTTGCATTTTTTAAAAATCCTCAATTGATTCTCATGGGAACTAATGATTGAAAAATACTAAGAGTCCAGATTTTTGAATCAAATCTGGGATAGGGTCCTGAGGTCTGCCCCTTAACAGGTTATATGAACTTGAGAGGATCACTTAAAATCTCTAAGTTTCAGTTTCAACTATAAAATGGAGATGATGGAACATAAAGTTCAAGTGCAGTAACATCTGTGGAATACGTAACACCAGGATAGGATTCGAGTCTCTCCCCTACCAGAGAAGACTCCATTTTCCCATAAGTAATAGAGAAGACTTGAAGTCACCTAAGCAGTAGAATATCATTCTTCTTCCTTCTCTCTCCCCCAACCACTCTCTCAGTGATTTCACCTCACCCCTAGGCTTCGTTCTGCTTTCAGTTTTCCACCATAAAGTGGAACCACTTGGCCCAGTGTTCTTTTCAAGAATGGATTTATAGCTAAACTATTTCAAGTTTTTCTGGAAAGCATCATGCTTGGCACATAGTAGGAACACATAAACATTTACTGAGTGAATGTGATCTTTTATTTCCAGCTCACTGACTTTAACATCTGCATTTCAGTTTAACCTCATCAACCCATTTCAGTCCCATAACCTCAATTGAGGCAAGTCTAAGAGATCAACATAGCACATCGGCAAACCGGATCCACTTTTGCTTCTAATAGACAGGTCAGAACAAAATCCCTCCCTCTGCTCCCAGAGACATGGACTTCCTCTCCTCAAGTTACCAACTCTCCTGGGGAAATCAACTAGCATTTAACCCTTAGGTCCTCAAACCATGTCAATATGAAATAGGAATCCAGCTCTGATTCCTCTTAGCCTCTGTGCAAACAACAGACTACCAGGAAGTAAAAATGTACCAGGCTGCCTTTGGGAAGAAAACAGCTTCTCTGAGCTGTGAGATGAAAGGACAGGAAGCTGAGAAAGGAAGGGTAGAAAGGGGGGCTGAGCAAGGGGAGAGCAAAGCAGTTTCTCATCCAGCTGTTTCCATTGCATTTGGCCCAAGTTGCAAATTTACCTTCTGACCACGAAGGCTGATTGACTTGTTCCCTCTCTTCGGACTCAGATCTGAGAAACAACTTCTCCTCACAGCTTGTCAGAAGGGGATGGGAATCCCAGCTGTTCTTTGCAGTGATGCCTGAAAACCTTGTTTTACCTTTGAGAGAGAGGGGCGGAGTCCAACCTAATGGGAATTAACTCCAAACACGCTGGAGGCTTCAAATCCAGCCTCGGACCTGCAGGCACTTGAAGTAGCTTATCAGGCACTGAGTCCCCCACCTCCATCCTCACAGCTGCCAAGTCAGCAGTGTGTGTGTGAGTGTGTGTGCAGCCGCATCCGCACTTGAACTGCATTATCTATCTCACTTCCTTACCAGCTGCCCTAATGCCTGCTGAGGAATAGAGGTTCTCTCTAACTTTCCTCCAAAACCCTAAATAGTCTCCACCATATATATTGGGTAGCAGACATCTGCAGCTGTAAACGACTCAGAAAACACATGCCTGAACGGAGTATGACAGAATAACCTCTTTTCCCCAAACTGATTTACCCTGTCTGACGGGGAAGGTGCTCCAACAGAGCAATCCATGGCTCCAAGATGTAACAAGTTTACATTTAAGAAACTTAAAATCACACATTGAAAAGGCTAAATAATACCTTTTTAAAAATAATGGTACTACCAAAAGTCAGTATCTAACTTATCCCAAAGCACCAATAACTGCTTTTGTGCTTGGGAAAAGAGCTGAGAGTTCTGGAGATTAATGGAGCTTTGCCTGACGCTCTGCTCCAACCTGATGTCATCTCTCCCACCTATAAATGTCCCTGGCACTCCATATTTATTTGGGGAAACATTACCTTCTACTTTGTCTTAGTTTTTGGCATTTGTGTCTCATTTCCCCTCCTAGATGCCTTGTGAGCAGGAAACTTTGCGGAATGAAATGCGTTGGAAGGAGGAATAGTAACTAGCTTAACTTAATAGAGCATACAAGACATCCAAAGTATCTCTGCTTCTATAACGGCCCACTCACCTTCCCAGAACGCCATAAAGGTTATCAGGCCTGTTTTCAAGCATTTTGTGGCAATAATTCAAAATACGAAAGTAAATGAGCTAGCAGTTTAACACATTCATTGTACCCTGATTATTTAATGAAGTTGCTAAAGTTTTTCCTGCCTGCTATGGATACAAGCAGGCATCCTGTCTTTTATCAGTGATATAGCCTTATATTCATGCACGCATGCATTTCTCTATTTTGCTACTTTCCATCAGCAATTTTTAACCATTTTTTTTCTGCCCCACACACTGATAAACCACATTCCCGTCTGTAATAACGGCTTACTAAAGCAGTTTCTGAGGGAGAGAGAAATGACCCTCTAGATGGAATGTCAAATTTTAGGCAATGTAAGCTCCTGAGATAAGTTTTATAATCTCCTAGTTGGTGTCCCCTTAAGAATTACTGCTTCAGATATAAGGCTATATAAAGAGAAATGCTAGATCGTCGTTAAAAATGTCAATATTAATAGACACATAATAACTGAATGTGAGATATAGCTGAAAATTTTGACATAACACAAATATTCGATTCCACTCTATGCACCAGTAAATATTGCCCTTTGCTTAGTGGCTACACCTGTCATTTGGGAAGCTGACCACTATTTGCAACTCTGAGAAGACCCATTTTTACTTACCTCTTTTTATCCTCTTTTCCTTGGGCCTCCAGTTCCCTTAAGTGGAAGAATAAGGAAACTTAAGTGTATGCTAAATAATTATCTAATTTATTGGGTAAAATTTTGTTTCCTCTTCTTAAT